>NC_139009.1:44538126-45814146 GCF_964374135.1 Grampus griseus
TTTTTTAAAAAAAAATTTATTTATTTCTGGCTGCATTGGGTCTTCGTTGCTGCGTGGGCTTTCTCTAGTTGTGGAGAGCGGGGACTACTCTTCGTTGCAGTGCATGGGCTTCTTACTGCAGTGGCTTCTCTCGTTGCAGAGCATGGGCTCTAGGTGCACAGGCTTCAGTAGTTGTGGTATGCGGGCTCAGTAGTTGTGGCTCGTGGGCTCTAGAGTGCAGGCTCAGTAGTTGTGGCACACAGGCTTAGTTGCTCTGTGGCATGTGGGATCTTCCCGGACCAGGGCTCGAACCCATGTGCCCTGCATTGGCAGGTGGATTCTTAACCACTGCGCCACCAGGGGAGCCCTCTATTTTTAGTTTCTTAAGGAACCTCCATATTGGTCTCCATAGCGGCTGTACCAATTTACATTCCCACCAACAGTGTAGGAGGGTCCCCTTTTCTCCACACCTTCTCCAGCATTTATTGTTTGTAGACTTTTTGATGATGGCCATTCTGACCAGTGTGAGGTGTTACCTCATTGTAGTTTTGATTGGCATTTCTCTAATAATTAGTGACGTTGAGCATCTTTTCATGTGTTTGTTGGCCATCTGTATGTCTTCTTTGGAGAAATGTCTATTTAGCTCTTCCACCCATTTTTTGATTGGGTTGTTTGTTTTTTGATATTGAACTTCATAAGCTGTTTGTGTATTTTGGAGATTAATCCCTTGTCAGTTGCTTCATTTGCAACTATTTTCTCCCATTCTGAGGGTTCTCTTTTCGTTTTGTTTATGGTTTCCTTTGCTGTGCAAAGGCTTTTAAGTTTAATTAGGTCCCATTTGTTTATTTTTGTTTTTACTTTCATTTCTCTAGGTGGTGGATCGAAAAAGATCTTGCGGTGATTTATGTCAGAGTGTTCTGCCTATGTTTTCCTCTAAGAGTTTTATGGTGTCTGGCCTTACATTTAGGTCTTTAATCCATTTTGAGTTTATTTTTGTGTGTGGTGTTAGGGAGTGTTTTAATTTCATTCTTTTACATGTAGTTGTCCAGTCTTTCCAGCACCACTTCTTGAAGAGGCTGTCTTTTCTGCATTGTATATTCTTGCCGCCTTTGTCATAGATTAGGTGGCCATATGTGCATGGATTTACCTCTGGGCTTTCTATCCTGTTCCATTGATATTTCTGTTTTTGTGCCAGTACCATACTGTTTTGATTACTGTTACTTTGTAGTATAGTCTGAAGTCAGGGAGCCTGATTCCTCCAGCTCCATTCTTCTTTCTCAAGATTGCTTTTGCTATTGGGGGTCTTTTGTGTTGCCACACAAAGTGTAAAATTTTTTGTTCTAATTCTGTGAAAAATGCCCTTGGTAATTTAATAGTGATTGCATTGAATCTGTAGATTGCTTTGGGTAGTATAGTCATTTTCACAATATTGATTCTTCCAATGCAAGAACATGGTATATCTCTCCATCTGTTTGTATCATCTTTGATTTTTTTTTTAATTGGGGTATAGTTGTTTTCCAATGTTGTGTTAGCTTCTACTGTACAGCAAAGTGAAGTAAAGTTCCCTGTGCTGTATAGCAGGTTCTCATTAGTTATATCATCTTTGATTTCTTTCATCAGTATTGTATAGTTTTCTGAGTACAGGTCTTTTGCCTTCTTAGGTAGGTTTATTCCTAGGTATTTTATTCTTTTTGATGTGACAGTAAATGGGATTGTTTCCATAATCTCTCTTTCTGATCTTTCATTGCTAGTGTATAGGAAGAGAGAAGTGTTTTTCAACCATCAACTTGGCAAAGATTAAAAAGAATACCATCACAACGTTGTGACTATTCTAAATGCCACTGAATTCTTCACTTTAAAATGGTTGACTTTATGTTATGTGAAATTCAACTCAACTTTGAAAGGGCGAAAAAAAGAATGATAATATCTAGTGTGGGAAGTATATGGGGAAATAGCCAGTCTCAGCCACTACAGTTTGTATTAAGAATTGGTATAAAAATTTCTGGAAGACAAACTAGCAGTATGTAGCAAAAAACCTTGAAAGTGTTTGTACCCTTTCTTTTCACTCTGTAATGCCACTTATAGGAATATATATCTAGGAAATAATTAGATGTGCTTAGATTTATGTACAAGCAAGTCATTTTTAATGGTGAAAATTACAATTAATTATAGTGTTCAGTCACAGAGAATTGGTTAAATTATTATATACATATAATGAAATGTTCATTCATTAAAAATCATATAACCAAGTAATATTTTTGAGATGCTACACTATGGAAGGAGGACGAAGGAACTGTTTAAATTTCAAATTATTTTTTAATCCATGGGGAAACATCTTAAAAGTCAGTCTTTGTTTCTGAATTCCAAAAGCTCCTCTTTGTTTCTGGAGGAAAATGCGGCAGTCTGAGTGTATAGTTTTATTATAAGCCAAAATACAGGAGGGCTCTTGATCTGATGTACGCGTTCTTCCTGTCCCAAGGAAGGAAGGAAGCCTTTTAGGTCAGTCTGGGTACAAACAGCAGCAGGAGTTCAGACTGGAAAGTGTCTGTATTGCCCTCTTGTTAAAAATGTCAAAGAAGACGTGGGGTTTCTGAAAGCATAGGAGTGGTACTTGACTTCCCTGACCCAGTCCACACGGCTTCGGGGCACAGAGCGGTGTTGCTGGAGGGAGATGTCTGGGTGCATGGCTGGAGATGTGCCTTGCGGGGGCCTACAGCCTGTGCACACAGTGCTGGATGGTGGCTGTCTACAAAAAAGCTGAGGGAATAAGTAACAGAAAGAGACCTGAGGAGGGATGAGGAAGCTGTAGACCAGAAACAAAAAACAAGGTCCAAGGACTGGCATGTGCCCACCTAGTCCTGAAAGCAGCTGCTCTATAACAGGCAGTACTGCCTGGTGCCTGGTGAGCCAGAGGGTCAAGGGGCATCTCAGTGGAGGCTGGTGAGGACCCAGAGGGTCACACCTGGAGAAGAGACTTTCCACCCCTATCACCAGGATAGGACAAGCTCTCCCTTGCACTCAGATGCCATGTTGGGGGAAAAAGGAATGGAAAGGGTGCTTTTTGGAAGGGAAAAACACAGTCCTGATAGTCTGAACCTTAAAATGATAGCAATTACCTAAAATACTTAAAAATATTTTGAAAATATTTAAATGCCTCTTTTCAAAATGTTACTTACTTTAAAAAGTAACATTTCCCCCCCACCCTTACTAGGGATGGGAGCTGTAAAGCAAGATGTGGTCTGGTACAGAAACTCAATAAAGTTATATATTTTTTCCATATCAGTTTGTATATTTTGATCTCATTGAAACCATAGTTTAAAAATGTTTAAGGAAACTAGAAGGTGCTCATTATATTTAAAAAGCAAGCAGTGAGATATAATGGGATTCTAATTTTCTAGAAAATAATATTTTCTATTATATACATAAACATTTAAACACATCAAAAAGCCTGGAAAGATGTACAGTTAAATATTAATAGTATTTCTGGATATAGAATTATTTTATGTGGTAATTTTCATATTTATAAGATGAACATATATTTCTTCTTAGAAAGAAATTATTTTTAAAAAACAAAGTGTAGAGCCTTGTTCACAAGTGTGGTCCATGGACAGCAGTGTCCGTATCACCTGGGATCATGTAAGAAATGCAGATTTTGGGGCCCCACTCTGACCTCCTGAATCAGCATCTTCCTTTTAACCTGCTCCTTAGCCAGTATTTCCTATACAAGCAACACCGGCTCCTTTATTACAGTTACTTGCTCAGGTCACAACCTTGGTCATCCATGACTCCTCTGTTTCTTTGTCTTCCCATCACTAAATTCTCTTCTACTTTCAAAATATATCCAGAATCATCCCGCCACCATTTATCTTCTGGGACCATTGCAGAGCCGTCAGACTTGGCTTCTGCTTTTATCTGTGTCCCCAATAGTCTATCCTCTGCACAGCAACCAAAGGGATCCTTTTGAGACACAAATTGGGTCTTGATTCTCCTCTGCTCAGAATAGTTCAGTGACTGCCCATCTCACTCAGAATAAAACCCAAAGTCCTTACCGTGTGTTTCAAGGCCCATGTAAGCTGGCCCCCTTCTCCACGATACCATCATCTCTCTGATCTGATCTTCTGTTCCTGTCTCCCTTGCTCCACCCACTGCAGCCACAGTGGGCCCTCCTTGCTGTTTCTTGAGCATCCCAAGCACAGGCACTACCACTTAGGGTCTTTGCCCCTGTTGTTACCTGAGAGGCAGTAGAGCATAGTGGTGGTGGTTAAGAGCAGGACTTTGGAGCCAAGCCCAATTCACCTCTGCTGTTTACTAGCTGTGTGACTTACACAAGTTACCTTAACTCTCTGAGCCTCAGTTTCCTCATCTGTAAAATGGGGATCATAATAGTATCTACACGCAGTTGTTAAGAGAATTAAATTTACCTGTAAAGCAGTTAGAATACTGACTGGCACAGGAGAAAGTGCTTCATGACTATTAACCATTATTATTCCCGCAGGTATGCAAATGACTCACTCCCTCATTTTATTAACATCTCTGCTCAAATGTGCCCTAGTTGAAGACTTCTCTGAATACCCTCCCTTCCCGCCATATCTCTCTGTCGGAATCTACTTCATTTTTCTTAGCACTAATCAATATCTGAACATGTTTGTTAATTTGTTTGGTATTGATCTCTACCCACTAGAATGTGGGTTTCAATGAGAGCTGGCTATTGTTCTGGTTAATAGTGTCTGGCATGTGCAATTAAAGATATAAGACCTTAAATTTGTCAAATCTTGTTTGTATTTGAATCGAAGATTCCCAAATTTAAATCCAAGAACTAATCCTTGGAGAAATGAGACAAATTAGGATATACACTCAGAGAATAAATAAATATGGCCTCCCTATAAATCAGTATAGGGAGGCCAGCTATTCTTGCTTGGGAAAGAACATTTTTTCTTAATCTGAAAGCATGTTTTTCCTCTTAGAGTGTCAAAATATTCTTTCTTTAATTAAATGCTTTAGATGCTAGATTATAGTTCAAAAATTTCCCTATTATTCCTATTTTTATGCTCTATTTTAAAATACTCCAATTATCCCTGTTTTAAATTTAAAAAAAATTGAAATATAAAAAGTTGTCAAACTTATGGTGCTTTTCAAAATTTTAAAAATATTGCCACTCTGTGAAATCCAAAAATCTGAGAATGGCTCAAAATAAAAATGTAGATAACATATCCAATTTTATTGATACAGAGTTCTAACTCCAGCAAAAACCTGGGAAGTTGTTTTATTAATCAAAAAACCTTGGTGCCATTTTATCCATTGTATTTTGCCGTTATTTAAAAAAAGAGGATTGGAATATTTTTTAAATGAAAGAAGAAATCTGGGTGTCAATTACTATGCCTTATTGTGAATAAAAGTATTAGGGATATGACTTAGGCATGAAACAAAAAATCTTCGCCATAAGCTACACTTGGCTTCAGGTTAAAAGACTTGGTTTTAGTTATTCTAAGATCTATTGAGGTCTTTGCTGTCCTTAAAAGAAGGAAAAGTGTCTACATTCTCTGTTTATCAAATAATGCACACTTAAGCTTGACTATAACATAGAAGATAATAGCAGTATAGAAATAATAGGTACCATTTGCTGAATGCTTATGTATCCATTATAACATTAATATATTTATTATCTCATTTAATTCCAAGACTAGTTTTATAAAATGGTGATTATTAAACTTTAACTGTTGAGGAAACGGAAGTTTAGGGACAGTGAAGGAAATTGTTGAGACAGACATCATTTGTAGATGGTAGGGCTGGGATGAGCTCCCAGGGCGGACTCTACCATGGGTCTGAATCATGTACATAATTCCTGAACTGGCGCACACTTATCCCACACTGATAAGTGCTCAAAGATAAAATGAAACTTTGTTTTCTCTTTGCTTTCTTTCAGGTGTGTTCTTGTTTTGCTTAAAAGGTCAAATTTTCATTTAATAATAATTATGTGGATTTAAACTAATGATAAAAATCAACCTTATATTTTTTAGCCTACAATATTGTCTGGAATGTAGCCTGGAATGATTGACAACTATTATCACACAAATACCACATTCTAGTGGAATAATGGCAGCAATTTGTGTGTTTTGTAATTAGGATATTATTGTCTTTGTATTTGCAAGTGATAAGCAATAATATATTAGAAAGTAGTTGACATTATGAATTGGGAGAAAATAGAAACATTCCCATTTTTGATTAAAGTTTCCTTTAAAATTATACAGTAAAATAATTCATTCATTTGGTTTTATTGGTACTTTGTTCAAAAAGATTTAAAAACCAGAGTTTTAAATAGGCATGATGTATGAATCCTCAAGACTGAAATCCTTCACCCCATCAGCATTTTCCTTGGGGAATGCTGTAAAATGGTGAAAAGACTTCCTGGACCCAATTCCAAAATGTATGTATGGAGGCTTCCCCACACCAACAAGCAATTCTCTGATGCCAGCAGAGTGTCTGAGAATTCAGCTCAATTCTGACACTATCTACTGGGATAGAATCAGGTTCCACAGGTAAAGGGCTCAGTCCCACAAGATCACCCTCCATTCCAGAGGCCAGTTGCAAGCCCAGGTTAGTACCTGTGCTTCTAACTGACTGGCTACAAACTGGAGGTTCCATTGATCTCCTCCAACTCAGTATGCCAATTGCAAGTCCAGGTTGTTACCAGTACTTCTGACCGACTAGCTATGAAACAGAGGTTCCCATGACCCCCTCCTCAGGTTTGATTTACTTTCCAGAAGGGCTCTCAGAACTCAGGAAAATCTGTTTACTCAGTACATTACTGATTTATTATAAAAGGATATTAAAGGATACAAATCAATAGCCAGATGAAGAGATACACAGGGTGGGGGTCTCAAACAATGGCGATTCTGTCCTCATGGAGCTTGGGACTGGGCATGGTTGCACATGGAAGTGTTCTGGTTCCCCCACGTGGAAGCACTCTGAAAAAGGGCCAGAAAACTGTCCTTTTGAGTTTTTATGGAGGATTCATTATATAATCATGATTGGCTAAACTGTTAGGCAATGGTGATCAATTCAACCTCAAGCCCCTTTCCCCTCCTTGGATATCAGGGGATAGGACTGAAAGTTCCAACCCTCAAATCACGTGGTTAAGTCTCCTAGCAACCAGCTCCCACCCTGGGGGTGGGATCCAAAAGTCACCTTCATTAACATAAACCCAATTGTGATGGATGCTCCCATTGCTCTTATAGATCAGAAAATTCCTGGGGTTTTGGGAGTTGTGAGCCAGAAACTATGTATGAACACCAAATATATCTGAGAAATATGTTTTGGTCATCTGAATGACCAAATATATATATTTCTTATAAATCACAATATTGCAAATGGGTTTTAGTCAATTCTACAAGAAGGCATCAACAATTAGAAATGAAAAAAATTAACAGCACATTTTTATTGAGTTAAAGCTTTTGTTCAACCTAGCTTTTTATCCATGAGGCATGCTATTCAAATCTAAAAGCATTGATTGATATTTTCTTTTATCAGGAAGTTCATATAATATTATATGAGCACATAGTAAGTACAAATCATATTTGTAGAGTAGTAAGTACCATCAATATTAAAGAAACATTAAAGATTTAGTTTCTCAGCATTTAACTTAGTTTTTTCTTTCTATATCTTATCTATTTACAAGTTCTAACATTTTTTTCCTTCTTTTCTGTTGCTTTGTAACATTAAAATCAATTTCTAAGTGTAATTTTTGATATCCCTAGGTAGATATGAAAACTATTGAGGAATGAATTATCTTCTTCTTTTATACACCTTTACACCCAATTAAAGTGCTACCCATGCAGTGGATGGTCATTCAACTATGATGTTACTTAAAGTATAAATATTCAGTTGGTATCACTAGTGAAAACTCTAGGAGCCATTTTAGGATGTTTTGCTTTCTGATAATGAATATTCAAGTGGAAGCAGGAAAAGTGAACCACATGCATTTGCCTGTTTTGGGGACCTCACCAAACTAAATCAGACTAGAGACCTCAGAACTCAGTGGCTAAACTATATCACTCTCTTCTTTTTATTTAAGTTTTCAGTGGCAGGTTTTTATCTTCACAAACAATGTGTGCATCGTCCTACAAGTTGGCATTTCTCTTCTGTTAGCCTTATTGGTTCCTCTGGGAATGTTGCTATTATCAGGGGTGGAGTGTTAGGTTCTACAGTGCTTCTAACATATATCTTCTTGACATTTAGTCATCTTTCATGACTGGGGTTCACAGATTTAATTTCTTGAGTAAGTGTTAGGAATAAGTTTAGCCGTATGCTACATAAAACCCAAGTAATGGGCTTCCCTGGTGGTGCAGTGGTTGAGAGTCCACCTGCCGATGCAGGGGACACGGGTTCACGCCCGGTCCAGGAAGATCCCACATGCCATGGAGCGGCTAGGCCTGTGAGCCATGGCCATTGAGCCTGCACATCCGGAGCCTGTACTCCGCAACGGGAGAGGCCACAACAGTGAGAGGCCCGTGTACCGCAAAAAAAAAAAAAAAAAAAAAAAAAAGAAGAAAAAAACACCCAAGTAATATTGGCTGAAAGAAATATTGCCTGTTTTTCTCTTATGTAAGAGAAGTCCTGAGAATGCAGTTAAGGCTCACATGGCAGTTCTCTAGTCACAAGGATCCAGACTCCATCTTCCACGTCTCCTCATAGTTGCACGGTGGCATCCACAGCTCCAGCTTTAGCATCCACAGTCCAGGCAGCAAGACGGAAGAAAGAAAAAAGGCAAAAGGGTGTGCTTCCCGGCTGGGTCAACTGCCTTAAAAGCGATTTCTTAGGAGCCCCATTTAGTGACTTGTGCCTCATTAGCCACAGGACAGATGGTAAATAAATTCTTTTAGCTGGGCATACTGCTGTGTCAATTAAAACTGGGGTTCTTTTACTACAGAAAAAGGGCTGAATGTGTATTATATGGGCATCTAGAAACTTCTGCCACACCTTGATATTTAACCCATTTTATTTTTAAGATTTGTCCTTTTTCTCCAACTGAGCCATGTTTCATATGGTTGTGTTTTTATGGTCAACATAAACAGACATTTTGTCAATTGTGTCTTGACATAACCTTTTGAAATAATCACGTCAGAAGAAGAAACTTATTTTTTAAAAAGCTTTGATTAATAACATTAAATAAACATTAAGCTCCTATCGTAATCAGGATATTGTACTAGACAAGCTTTCTCAACCATGGCACTATTGCATTTGGACAAGATAATTCTTTATTGTGGGGAGCTGTCCTTTGCTGTAGGAGGTTCAGCAGCATCCCTGTAGCCACTGCCAGTTGTGACAACCAAAGTTGTCTCCACACATTGCCACATGTCACCCGGGAGACAGTCAACCCCACTGAGAACCACTTTGCTGGAGGATAACCCCACATTTAATTGAATTGCCTGTTCGGTTTCCTGTAAAAGTATATCCCTGAGATTAAGTGTTACTTTAAGTGCCACTCACTCTCAGTGTTATGAACACAGTATTTGTTGAATTTTTATTGTGTGCCAGACACTGTGATGAGAACTTTACATATGTTACCTGATTTAATCCTTATAACAGCACTGCATTAGGAGAAAGTACTAATGATATTAGGTAGTATTATTGCCCTCATGTTAGAGATGGGAAAATGAGGCTTAAAGGTTATTTTAGCTGAATTCCCCTGAGAGCAGAGTCTGTGACCCAGGCTTGAGGGCCATTTATCTGGGAGGTGATGGCAGGAAGCAGAGTGATGCAGAAGGGAGAGTGAAACAGGGAAGGAAGAAAAGTCAGTGAAGGGTTGATGCTGAGCCGGGATCTGTTACCACAGGGCCACGGGCACTATACCTCTGAGGACCCTCTGAAGAGCCATGAAGAATGCATCTCTGAATAATATCCCTCTCCTCACTCCATAGGTTGGGAAGAAGCTGGGAAACTTCTCCACTGACTCTCCCATTGGTTTTCCCCAGGGGGATTGAACCCCCTTCCCTTAACTGATAAAAGTGGTGAACAATGTTCACAAAGACCCAGCCACTTTTCCCATGGGGAGGATTAGTTTTCTATCCCTATGCAACAAATTACTACAAAAATTAATGTCTTAAAACAGCACCCATTTATTAATTCAGTGTTGTGGTCATATGTCTGACATGGTGTTGGGCTGCACCCTGCAGGCCTGTAAGTCCCGTACTTGCCCAGCCTTAAGACTGAAGTAAAAGCCTGGAATCAGTGACAGAGACATCAATAGTTTAATGGGTGGGGGAGCTGACATGCCTGAAGCAAGGTCCTGGAGCACTGTGAGCTACAGATGGTGGGCAGGACATGGGTCAGCAGATGGAGGGAGGAGGTTACCAGTTATAGGGGGAATTGACATCATCAGGTTGGCTCATCAGTTACCAGGGAAACCAGAGAACCACACTCCCCAACACCCCTTTGATAAGCTATCATAGGTGAGATGTTCTCATCTAAAGATTAGAACGATCACTAGCTGGGGTTGGGGGTAAGTATGTAGGCACTTACTGATTAGGCTCTATGATTAAGAAGGAAGGTCAGTCATGTGAGTAGGGTGTAGGTGGAGTAGGGACTGGTTGAGCAGGGGATGTACAGAGAGCAAGAGAACAGCCATCTTGGGTGGCCTGATCATACACATGGCATTGCTGGGTTCTCTGCTCAGGGTAAGACTAAGCTGAAAACAAGGTGTTGACTGGACTGAGTTCTCATCAGAAGGCACTGGGGAAAAACCCACCTCCAAGCACTTTCAAGTTGTTGGCAGAATTCCGTTTCCTGTGGTTGTAGGACTGGGGTTTCCACTTACTTGCTGGCTGTTTTCTGGGGGTAACTCTTTACTCCTAGGAGCCATGTGGTCCCCTCCATCTTTTTTTTTTTTTTTTTTTTTTTTTTGCGGTATGCGGGCTTCTCATTGTTGTGGCCTCTTCCATTGCAGAGCACAGGCTCCAGACGCGCAGGCTTAGCGGCCATGGCTCACGGGCCCAACCGCTCCACGGCATGTGGGATCTTCCCAGACCGGGGCACAAACCCACGTCCCCTGCATTGGCAGGCGGACTCTCAACCACTGCGCCACCAGGGAAGCCCGGTCCCCTCCATCTTTAAGCCAGCAACCATGCATTGAATCCATTTTGTGCTTCAAATCTCTGACTTCCTCTTCTGCCATTTACAGAGAACAATTCAATGGTTTTTAGTATATTCACAAGATTGTACAACCATTATCTAATTCCAGAATATTTTCTTCACCCCATAAAGAAACCTTATATCCATTAGCAGTCACTCCCCCTTCCCTTGTTCCCTCAACTCCTAGCAACCACTAACCTGCTTTCTGTCTCTATGGAATTGCCTGTTCATATAAATGTTATCTTATAATATGTGGTCCTTTGGGACTGGCTTCTTTCACTTAGCATGTTTTCCAAGATTTATCCATGTTGTAGCATGTATCATTAACACTTCATTCTTTTTTATGGCTGAATAATATTCCATCCTATAAATATACCACATCTTGTTTATCCATTCATCACTGCTTGGACATTTAGATCACTTCTACTTTTTGGCTATATGAATAATAATGATTCATATTCACAGTTTTGTGTGGACATGTTTTTAGTTCTCTTGGGTATACTCCTAGGATTAGAATTGCTGTGTCCTTTGGTAACTCTATGTTGAACTTTTTGAGGAGTAGCAAGACTATTTCCCAAAGTGACCACACCATTTTACAAAGCAGTGTATGAGATTTTTTTCTCCACATCCTCACCAATGCTTGTTATTGTATTTTTTTATTATATCAATAGCATCCTAGTGGGTATGTAGTGATATCTCATTGTGGTTTTGATTTGCATTTCCCTGATAGCTAATGATGTTGCACATTTTTCATGTGTTTATTAGCCATTTATATATACGCTTAGGAGAAATTTCTGTCCAAATCCTTTGACTATTTTTAAAACATTTGGGTTATTTGTCTTTTTAATTGCTGAGTTGTTAGAGTTCTTTTTACATTCCACATACTAAACCCCTATCAGATATAGAATTTGCAAATATTTTCTCCCTTTCTATGGATTCCTTTCATTTTCTTGATGGTGTCTTTGTAGCACAGCAGTCTTTTAATTTGATGATGTTCATGTTTCTTTTGCTGCTCATGTGCTTGTTGTCATACATAAGAAATCTTGCTTAATCCAAAGCCATGAAAATTTACACCTATTTTTTCCTGAGTTTATATGTTAAGTTCTTATATTTAGGTCTTTAATTCATTGTGAGTTAATTTTTACATATGGTGTAAGGTTAGGGGTCCAACTTCATCCTTTTGCACTTAGATATCAGTTTGTCCCAGCACCATTTGTTAAAGAGACTATTCTTTCCTCATTAAATAATCTTGATACCTATGTAGAAAATCAAACCATAGATACATAGGCATATTTATGAACTTTCAATTCTATTCCATTGATCCATATATTTATTCGTATGCCAGTACCACACAGTCTTGATTACTGGTTATAGTAAGTTTTGAAATCGGAAACTGTGAGTCTTCCAACTTTAGTCTTCTTTTTCAAGATATATTTGGCTATTTGTAGTTCCTTGCAATTCTGTATGAGTTTTAGGACCAGCTTGTCCATTTCTGCAAAAAAGAAAGTTGGAATTTTAATAGGGATTTCACTGAAACTGTATATCAATTTGAGAGTATTGACATCTTAACAATATTGTCTTGGAATTCATAAACATGGGATTTCTTTTCATTGATTTAGTTAGGTCTTCTTTAATTTCTTTCAACAATGTTTTGTAGTTTTGCACTTCTTTTGTTAAATTTATTCCGAAGTATTTTATTCCTTTTGATTCTGTTGTTAATAGAATTGTCTTCTTAATTTTGTTTTCAGATTCTTTCATTGCCAAGTATATAGAAATACAGTTGATTTTTGGATTTGATCTTACATCCTGCAATCTTGCTGAACCCATTTATTTGTTCTGATAGTTTTTTAGTGGATTTCTTATTGTCTATATACAGGATCATGTCATCTGCAAACAGAGATAGTTTTACTTCTTCCTTTCCAATCTGGGTGCCTTTTATTTCTATTTCGTGCATAATTGCCCTGGCTAGACCCTCCAGTACAAGGTTGAATAGAAGTAGTGAGGGCAGACATCTTGTCTTGTTCCTGATCTTAGGGGGAAGTCTTTCACCATTAAGTATAATGTTGGCTGTGGGTTTCTTGTAAATGTCTTTCATAAGGTTGAGAAAGTTCCTTTTTATTCCTAGTTTGTTGAGTGGTTTTTAGTCATGAAAGGGTGCAATATTTTGTCAAATGTTTTCTTTGCATCTGTTGAACTGGTCAGATGGTTGGCTTTTCCTTCTTTCTATTAATATGTATTAATTTTTTTATATGTTGAACATAGAGTATTCTTCCAATACTTTTTTCTTCATAAAAGGGTAAAAGAATGATTTGTTTTACAAGTCATTATAAGTCTGAAAATTTTCATTTCAGTTATGGATTATATCTTGCCTGGACATAAGGTTCTTGGAATACAGTTCTGTTTTCTTTAAAGTCTGTATACATCTTTCAGGTTCCGATGTGGTATAAGAAAGATTCAGTGGCAGTCTGTTTATTTTACCTTTGTAAGTACTCTTTTCTTGCTCTCTATGACTTGATTTTTACTCTCAAAGTTCAAAAACTTCATCATAATTTGTCAATTGTGTGTTCCCCCCTCCCCCCCACCCACCCATTATAACTGCCTGGCATTTGGTGAACTCCTTCAATCTGAAAATTCAATAATTTCTTCAGCACAGAAATTTTCCTATGTGATCATTGCTTCGTTTCTCTTTTTCTGAATGTCCTAGTATTTGCATGTTAGACTTTCTGGATCTGTCTTACATGCCTCATATTTTTACCAATAATTTACATTTGTTTGTAATTTTTGCTTTATGATATGATAGTTCCTTTATTTCATTTTCCAGTTTTGGAAATTGGTTTGGTTTCCATTTTTTTAATTTAATTCCATTAAAAAAATTTTTTAATTTGGTTTCCATTTTTTTTCCCTCTTCTGGAATTTTAACCCCAGGTTTCATGTTTCTTTTAGCTCCTCCTCACCAAAATTTTTGTGGTTATTCTCTATGTGTAACATTCTCTGAAACATTCTTATTACCTTGTTATTGTTTCTTCCATTTACTTAGCATTTGTAGAAGGTGACTGTTCTGTCCATTCAGGTTTTCCTAGTTTGAACTGCTGCATAGTCCGTTAGATGTCTATGAAGTTTCTTTGCTTTCTTAGGTCAGGGGAGTGTGTTCTCCCAAACACCTGTAGAGGTGGTAGTGGGTGAAGTCTGTCGGGCCATAGTGGATATTGCCAATAACCTGCAGGAGCTGAGCTCAAAAACTGTGAGACAGCATCTGGGTGTAGAGAGGCTATTTTAGTCAAAGGCAAGATGAAGAACCAGAGGAAACTAGTCAGCGTTGAAGAGGTAACACCCAGTGAGAAGAAGACAGGCCATGTGAGGATCAGAAACCTGTTCTTGACAGGGAGGCCTGCTGTTTTTTATTGTCCTTGGTTTCTCACAAAACCTTTGTGTATCCTCTTATGATACCAGTTATGTATCTCCTCTTCCTACCCACTCCTACCATACACCCACGCTCCACCCCTTTCTTGAGGTGGCTTGAGTTGATTTCTCTTCCCAGACCAGGCAGCAGTCACACCACTGTGGCTGTGAGATGCTTTCGTCTTCACACAGGGCTCGGGAGATGGTGGAGATCCATCTCTTCAACATCCTTTCTGTAGTGACTTAGACTTACCTCACCAGCTATCTCCTTTAGTAATCTCTTCCAAACAATTCCATTCCTTTCCTAAATCCCTTTTCTGAAATTCTCCTTCAGTTCCTGAAGTTTAACTCTCTTCTTAGAGCCTTTTATCTGTACAGATTTACTAAAGTATCTCACGTAATTGGGTCAGGGATACTCCTCTGCAGCTAATTTTGCATCTTTCACGTGATACAGTCTTTTCTTTAGGGTTAAATATGTATCAGTAATTATGAGTAATGTGCTAATCAAACAGAAATTCCCTTTTCGAGTATATTTTCTAGATATTTATGGTTATATTCTCTTTTACTAATTCATGTATTTACTGTTCTAATTTACTTCTTTATACTTCCCAGATTTTTGTTAAGTTCCCTCTCCTTGAAGGTATTTGGCTTTTAAGTTTGGGACCTTGGGCTCAAGATGTCATTGTAACTTATTTGCTTGCAAATATTTTTCTTAAATATTTATGATGGATAACATTGTGAATTAGAGGCACATGTCATGAACTGCAATTTAGATCTGTTATTTATTGTCATTGCTGGCTATGCTTAGAGAATGACTTTGAATTCTTTTCCTATTCACTGAAAAAGTTTTTTTTTTCAAGTCTTGTGATGTTTCTAAAATGTTTATATCCCAAACATGTTATTATATGTTTTCATTTAATTAGGTTGTCTGTCACTTTCCTAAAGGTATAATTAGTAAATTCTATCTATATTGTTTTTGATTCAAAACTAATCTACTAAAAGGCACTTTGAAAACAGGATAATTTATCCTCCGTGCTTTGACAGACCTAAGACTTGTAGTTTTCACAAATGACATCCTTTATTTATATCAGGTGCCTATTAGTGTTATATAAATTCTCCATGATATTGGTGTCTCTTTGTTTCCTGAAACAGGTGTACCAATCCATTGAGTCCTTTTTGTGATCTTTTCCATAATTATAGAGTACGTGAAATTCACTTACTCCAAAATATAATTTGGAAATGCAAACTAAATGTTCCCCGGTAGGGGGTGCAATCTGTTTTAAACTCTTAATATGTGTAATAAAAGCTATAAACCATAGGGGGAACATTTGTAGGCTTTCTCCACGTTAACTCAGGTTATTTGAAAACCTTGTATATTTTATGATAGCCAATGTTTTCCTCAAGTTATAAAATTTGCATAATGTTAGGATAAATGCAGTAAACTTACTCTTATGGTTTTGGGCATTCTTTGGGCAGCGTTCTTCAGAGAAGCAGAATCAATAGTATGTGTATATAGTATATTAATATATATATATGCACACAATACACATACACACACCATATATTGATATCCATATGTATATATGGATATGGAAAGAGAGAAAGAGTTTTATTATTGTGGGAGCTGGCAAATCTGAAATGTGTAGGGCAGGCTGGCTGACTGGAAATATCTAAGTTACAGGCTGGAGACAGAATTCCTTCTCTCGGAAACTTTAGTCTTTTCTTTTAAGGCCTTTAACTAATCAGATGAGGCTCACCCACATTATGGAGGATAATCTGCTTTACTTAAAGTCAACTGATTATAAATGTTAATCAAATCTAAAAAATAACTTCACAGCAACATTTAATCTAGTGTTTAACCAAACAACTGAGCACCGTAGTCTAGCCATGTTGACACATAAAATTAATCATCACTGGCATCTTGCATACATTTTTGTCAGTGCAGGTATGAATCACGATTAAAGATAATGGTAGCTAGATTTTCTGGGGTAGCTTGGAGTCAATATTTAGTACAACTCTGCAGTAATAAAGATGCAAATGTACACTTTAGTACTCCAGAGTTGAGTGGGTGGAACATAAACCATAAACTGTCCTTTTTTTTAATTTAATTTTTATTTTATATTAGAGTATAGTTGATTTACAATATTGTATTAGTTTCAGGTGTACAGCAAAGTGATTCAGTTATGCACATATATATATGCATTCTTTTTTAGATTTTTTTTCCCATATAGGTTATTACATAATATTGAATAGAGTTCCCTGTGCTATGTAGTAGGTCCTTGTTGATTATAAACCATCCTTCTTATCAGTTTGGACTTTTTCCATAATATTTTTTTTGGTAATCTATAATGGTATTGCTCCAGTTTTCCCTCTGAAACTTAACTTTCAAGTTCTTTGCGTACATTCAATATTGGGCATTTTTGAACACATAATTAGAATAGTGGCCAAAGTGTGGATTAGAGGGAGAAGGTTAATGAACTTGCTATCCTGTGGAATTTCTGAAATCCTAAAATTGTTACCACACAGAATGTTCCAGGACCTCACACATACCCATAAAATGTATCTTCTGGGCTACGTTCCTCATTTGGTTTGTGTAAGCTTCCAGCACAGGGAGATGTCAAGCTTACTTTTTCCTTGACCTTGCATAATTCAGTTGGAGGTCTTCTAGTTGCATTCACCCTCTAGTTTTTTTTTGACTCTAAGTTTTTGTCTACTGTAGTTCAATTGACATAAAAAATATTTTTAGTTATTTTTTCCCCTGCAGTCCTAAAGTGGTTTCTCCCTCTGTCCATCTGTCTCCTTCCTCTCTTCTCTCTTTTTCTCTTTCAGTTCTGATCCTGATGTTAATAATATACTGGCCTTAATCTTGGACTTCTTATTTTCAACTTATGTGACAGTCTTCATCTATATTGTTTTTCCTAAGGTTACTACAAGGTACTTTTAAAATCCTATAATGTTGAATGAAAGTGTAGTGTGTGTGTGTGTGTGTGTGTGTGTGTGTCTTTTTAATTGTTGGAGTTTAATCTCTAGATGACTTTCCATTAGTTTGGCATCATGTGACCCCCCCAGGGTTGGGCAGGAGATTAGTTTTTGTCCAGAATAGCAGGATACAACAGAAATGATTTTCTTAGCTCCAAAGCCTTCTTTGCTGCAGAAGCACAAATTGAAATAGTGGCTTAGTGATTGACTTAACTCATTAGATAGCCTGCTGATAAGAATTTATGTTTAGACTTCAGAGGGAAAGGAGAGGTTTTGTTTTGTTTTTTTTTTTGTTTTTTGTTTTTTTCAGGGCTTGCTATAGGTCCCAGTTACAGAGAACAGTAAAAAGAAAAAATGTGACTTTCATATAGTATTGAGCAATATTCCGTGTCATAAATCAAATTTTATAGAATTAGTCATTTGTCAGATTGTGTCCTTACACCCTATTGTGTGACTGTGTATGTGATTAGCTTTTACTTTGATTTCTCCATTATTAAAGAAAAATATTGAGGAAATTACAAAAACAAGTTTTGGGTTTTATTTATTAATTTTTTTGGCAAGCTCAGCTTTTTTAAGCTGTTTATTTTTGCAGATGTATTTCATAAGTTCTTAAGAATGAAGCTAGGAATGTTTGTTGGCTTCCAGGTTAGTACCACCCAGAAATTTTTTAAAAATCTGTTTTCTTAAAATATATTTTTTGTGGGGGACATAGGGGATCTTTTCATTTTTATGAACTAGTAGATTTGAGAAAATATATTTAAATGATGCATTTTAAACACTACTTTTGAATATACTTCTTATTTTCATTCCATATTGGCTTTTTGACTTCTTTGGGGTATTCATTATTTCATAGTTAATGATTTTTATGGAAAGGAGGTGAAAGTTACTCATGTTTTTATTTTCTCTGGAATATTTGAATGTACTGTTCGTGTCATTTTAGAATTGTTTCTTATCATCCAGAGAGCCTCCTACAGAGGTCAGTCTCCAAGGTTATTGATAATTGCTAGTAGATTGTGACTATTTGATCCATCAACAACTATACACTTCTTGTAGAGTATTTCTTATACAGTTAAAATAACTATATCAAGACATTGTTCTGAAGCACTTTGTTTGAACCAGACTGGAGTAAGCAGAGTTGAGAAAATGACCTTCATTTGGCAAACGTTTATTAAGCCTCCCAGTTGTGACAGGCTTTGACGCCATCCTGTCTCTACAGAAACTGACAGTTTAGACAAAAATGAAAGCAATTATATTCAGTATAGTGACTGTTATAGTATAGAGACTTTTCCTGAGGGTGTCCATTTCTGGCCATCTCCAGATGGCCTGCCACTTTGAGCTTTGAAGTTGGGGAACAAAGCAGAAGCAACAATGCAGAGCAGCTTACTTTGAAATAAAAAAAGTAAAATCTAAGCTGCTGTTGAGAAACATGGTGCTATGCCCTCTTTCTCTTAAATCCTAGATAAAATTAATATACATTATGAAGCAGAGTTCCTCAAGTTGAGAGATGTATCCCACCCTCTTGAAGAAAAATAAAATAAAATAGAATCCCTGTGAACTTCCAGTACTGACTGAAATTGTTATTATAATATTACTTAAATTACTCGTTTTACTAATTACTTATGTTAATTAGTATTCACAAACATAAAACTACATATTTTATGCTTATAACTTATTCTAAATAAAACCAAGACAAATGTACAAATTAAATAAGACTACAAAATCATTATAATTCAAATGAACATTACAATTCAATTTAAATCAACATGGATTTAATGGGATGGGTGACACTGATTTGCTGAAATAGCATTGATTTGGAGAATTATAGCAGAAAGATGTCACTCCAAGTCTAGTGTTGTGGTTCATCTGTTTTCTGTGTTTGGATTTTGATAATACTTACTCAGCCAATGCCTGTTTACATAAGTATGTTATTCAAACAATATTAATAACTTTACGTCTCTGATTGGAACTTGGGCAAATCAAACCTCAGTGAATAGTCTTGAAACAGCACATTAAAGACATATCACTTGGCAACTCTGTAAAGCTTTATTACTGATACTTGGAGAAAAAGTTAGCCTAATTGATGTCTTCATTAAATAGGTATCCAGTGCAACTATTGCTAGGATCAGGGATAGAAAAACTCTTTTTGGAAAATTTAGACCATACTTATTTCCAATAAATTGATATGAGCTGGCACAGTCAAAGATGATATTGGGCTCTCCCACTACTTTGTTTATATAGAGCCTTCCAGTCAGCTATCCCTAATGTTAATCAATGAACTCAGTTGCACATACAAACTACTGCATAAAAATCTTACAGCAATACACAGTTGCACGGGGTCATCCAAAAGATGCATACTATCTTTAAATTTCTTTTTAAAAGATGGTCGTCACCTAGAGGGGTGGGATAGGGAGGGTGGGAGGGAGGGAGATGCAAGAGGGAGGACATATGGGGATATATATATATATATAGCTGATTCACTTTGTTATAAATCAGAAACTAACACACCATTGCAGAGCAATTATACTCCAATAAAGATGTTAAAAAAAAGATGGTCGTAAAAATTAAAACAAATTTTTTTTAAAACATCGCCAAGAATTTGAAGACCTTTAATAATATATTCATAGATGTGAGCTTGAGAAATACTGCTATAGAGTACTCAGCAGTTCCTGATGGTGAAAAAAAAGACTTTCACATCCTGATTTCTATCTGTTTAACTAAGTTGGTAAATAGTTTCTCTATTCTAGATCCATATTAAAGTATAGTATTACAATGATATTTAAATCTGATGTCCAGGACCTGACGTGAAATACAAAGAATTTAGGTATGTCCTAGGTTTTGAGACAAACCTAACTACTGTTAGCCCTTGTTCTGTGGAGGCTATGAGCATCCTGATCTACTTCGCTGGGGTGAAAGACTATGAAGAACAGCTTTGATGTCTTCTATAACCAGACCTGGCTATGGGCAGTTTTGTTATTTCTATGTTTGAGTGTAGAATTTTTATTTTACTTTGAGGACTATGATGTTCAATTTTCAGGTATTACTGGTTATATTTAATTCCTAAATATTATAATTGATTTACTTACTAAAGAATAAATTTAACTCTAGTCTCACCAGCTTTTTTCCCTACCCTTTCTGGGTTTCAGATATCTAAATGACATCTACCATTTCTCTATGTATTGTATTACAGTGCTCTCTTTCTTCTCAACTTTAAAACTCATTATTTCCATCTCTACTTGATCAGAAAGGTAGGATAATCAGAGCTTGAAAATTTACTCAGAGCAAACCTGTATCTCTCATGATGCCAGGAATTCTGCTTTATTCCTTTTTTTTCTCTCATTTATTTTTAGCTAATTTATATCTGGCAGGATTTTAATCAGGGGCATAACGTGTTTACATTTGATAAGGGAATGATTGTAAGCTCCACCTACTGCCTGCTTTAGCGCTTGGCACATAGTAGGTACTCATTGTAGGTGAATGAAGGAATAAACAAAGGAAATGAATGAATTTGGTGTAGTGGTAGGGGTGATGGTGTGGCTGTATTAGATTTTTAGCAGGGCACATTTTAGATTGTTTTTCCATTTGAAGCTGGAGGCTTTGTCTTAACTGATTTTCATACTGCCTGAGCTTTTACTTATTTTTGGAGATGCAGGAACCTTTTGGAAAATTTGTTAATTTCTCTGGCTAATGACACTTAGGGTGAGCATGATCTTTGGATAACCATAGTGGATGGATTGCCTTTCACATTATAGGAAACAGTTGCCATAGATTACATATCAAACTGCACATAGAATTTCTACTTTGTTTCGCTTTTTAATTTTAGTTTGAGTTCATCTGTCATCCTGGAGCCTTAGATGTTATCTCCTTTTCCCTGAACTGCTGACTGAATGCATTTCTCTGTGCTTTACTGGGGCTGGAATAACCCAGTTATGATCATGCTAATAGTGGCCTGTCATGTAGGCCTTTACTCTCTACTTCCCTACTCCCAGAATCAAAATAGGAGTGAAAACACAAGAAGAGTACAAAGAAAATGGCTTTATTTCTGACACTGCACACACAGCTTATTTTATATGACCTTGGTGATAAGTATGAAAATGAGGACCGCAACTGCATTCTTCATTAGTCAATTCACCAATTGGGTTAGCAGATTTCCTTTTAAAAAGTAGTTGTGGGGCTTCCCTGGTGGCGCAGTGATTGAGAGTCCGCCTGCCGATGCAGGGGACACGGGTTCGTGCCCGGGTCTGGGAGGAATCCACGTGCCGTGGAGCGGCTGGGCCCGTGAGCCATGGCCGCTGGGCCTGTGCGTCCGGAGCCTGTGCGTCCGGAGCCTGTGCTCCGCGGCGGGAGAGGCCGCGGCGGGGAGAGGCCCGCGTAGCGCAAAAAAAAAAAAAAGTAGTTGTGTAGTTTGTAGCTGCACAGTAGCCAGATGCATTTGATAAATCAAGTTCATTTTGTTTTGACTAAAAGACTAAATATATTCCTGTACAAAAATATTAAAAAACTTTATGTACAGAAGAAAATTTGTCACCTATAATCCTACCACCTAGAAATAACCACATTTTAATAGAAGCTACCTTTTTTTTTTTTGATGTGGACCATTTTTAAAGTCTTTCTTGAATTTGTTACAATATTGCTTCTGTTTTGTTTTTTTGGCTGTGAGGCATGTGGGATGTTAGCTCCCTGGTCAGGGATCGAACCCACACCCCCTGCATTAGAAGGTAAAGTCTCAACCACTGGATGGCCAGGGAAGTCTCAAAGCTACCTTTTTTTTTTTTTAATGTCTTGGCTATTTTCACCACAAGAATTTTAAAATATATCCTTTTTTTAAAACTTTTTCTAAACGTAAATTTATTTATTATAGATTTACTTTTAGAAAAATTAGAAGATACAGATCAAATAAAAAGAATACCCATTATAATACCATCTAGAGATAACTGCTATTAAGATTTTGTTATATATTCTTCCAGACTTTCAATTACATAATAAAATATGTAAATTTATGACTAGGTACATAATTTTTTATAAAAAGGAAGCACACCATACATACTTAGGTATAATTTTTTTTGCAAATATCTTTCCATGTCAGTAAATATATATATCCCCATGATCATTACTTTTGGCTATATGACATGCCATTTTTTTGATGTATAAAATAAATATATTTAGCAAAGTTCATGATGATTAAAAATTAGGCCATTAAAAAATTCCTTGATAATTGTTTATGGCAGAGTTTGTGCCATACATAATTCTTACATCTTTATGAATCCAATCTGTCAGTCTCATTATGGTTTCTGCTTTTGGGATCATGCTTAGGAATTCCTTACCAATACAAATATTTTAAAATTATTCAGCTCTGTGTTCTTCTAGTACTTTGGTGTTTTCTATTTTAAAACTAAAAACTTCAACCAATATAAAATTTATCTTACATATTACGGGACAGGAATCTACTTTATTTTTTTTCTAAAATGCTTAAATAATCTATCCCTCTGCTAATTTAAACAATGGATCTGTTCCTAGGCTTTAAAGTTTTGTTTCATTGATCAATTTCCATTCCTGTGCAAGATCCATACTATTTTAATTATTTTTTTAAATCCTATTTTTTTTCCACACACACACACACACACACACACACACACACTGTATTTTATTTTTACAAGAGATAAATAAACTGACACCAAGCATTGTAAATGGATGACCATAACAAAAGCAACAATGACTGCAATTACCAAACACAA
Source organism: Grampus griseus (assembly GCF_964374135.1). Taxonomy (NCBI): domain Eukaryota; kingdom Metazoa; phylum Chordata; class Mammalia; order Artiodactyla; family Delphinidae; genus Grampus; species Grampus griseus. The sequence goes on from NC_139009.1 coordinate 44,561,343, forward strand.
AACACACTCATACTATGTCATAATATTGACATTCAGTCCAGTAATCCTCCACTGTAACAGCTCCTTTACTTTGCAGTGAAAATTGATTTGTATATTTTTTGCCTCTGAGTCCTTGTGGGATGTTTTTTTTAATTCAAACAGAAAGTCACAAAAATTATAATCATCCTCATCAGTTCACTCAGTCCCATGTAATTAATTATTTTTTTCATCTTGATCTTTTGTTAGCATTTTATGAATTCATCAGTTTTCCATTAGACTTCTGAAAATGCTTATTCATTCAGTTCAGCAGTATAGTCAGTTACCAGAAACCTGTACTTGTCAGAGTCTTTTCCATGAATTACTTGAAGATGAAACCCTTTTATAGGAACATTTTTGCAAAAGCATCAGAGTACACCCAGAACTGTCTGTAAATGACAAAAGACTTAAAAATGACCACAGTTAAAGATTTGATGAAAGTTCATAATAATGCAATTGACAAGGAAATTTAGTTATTTCTGAGATATACATTTTTAAGTAATAACTAGAATTATGACTTATAACATTATACCAGAACATATAAGATTTTTAGAAATTTCATGTAATGTCAGAAACATTTATATTAACATATTTCCATACAAATAACCCAAAGAAAGTTTAGTATTAGTTGTTTTTATTGTTTGTTTGTTTGTTTATACTGCAGGTTCTTATTAGTCATCAATTTTACACACATCAGTGTATACATGTCAATCCCAATTGCCCAATTCAGCACACCACCATCCCCACCCCACAGCAGTTTTCCCCCTTGGTGTCCATACGTTTGTTCTCTACATCTGTGTCTCAACTTCTGCCCTGCAAACCAGTTCATCTGTACCATTTTTCTAGGTTCCACATACATGTGTTAATATACGATATTTGTTTTTCTCTTTCTGACTTACTTCACTCTGTATGACAGTCTCTAGATCCATCCATGTCTCAACAAATGACTCAATTTCGTTCCTTTTTATGGCTGAGTAATATTCCATTGTATATATGTACCACATCTTCTTTATCCGTTTGTCTGTCAATGGGCATTTAGGTTGCTTCCATGACCTGGCTATTGTAAATAGTGCTGCAATGAACTTTGGGGTGCATGTGTCTTTTTGAATTATGGTTTTCTCTGGGTATATGCCCAGTAGTGGGATTACTGGATCATATGGTAATTCTATTTTTAGTATTTTAAGGACCCTCCATACTGTTCTCCATAGTGGCTGTATCACTTTATGTTCCCACCAACAGTGCAAGAGGGTTCCCTTTTCTCCACACCCTCTCCAGCATTTGTTGCTTGTAGATTTTCTGATGGTATCCATTCTAACTGGTGTGAGGTGATACCTCATTGTAGTTTTGATTGGCATTTCTCTAATAATTAGTGATGTTGAGCAACTTTTCATGTGCTTCTTGGCCATCTGTATGTCTTTTTTGGAGAAATGTCTATTTAGGTCTTCTGCCCATTTTTTGATTGGGTTGTTTGTTTTCTTAATATTGAGCTGCATGAGCTGTTTATATATTTTGGAGATTAATCCTTTGTCCGTGGATTCGTTTGCAAATATTTTCTCCCATTCTGAGGGTTGTCTTTTCGTCTTGCTTATGGTTTCCTTTGCTGTGCAAAAGCTTTGAAGTTTCATTAGGTCCCATTTGTTAATTTTTGTTTTTATTTCCATTACTCTAGGAGGTGGATCAAAAAAGATCTTGCTGTGATTTATGTCAAAGAGTGTTCCTCCCATGTTTTCCTTGAAGAGTTTTACTGGTCTTACATTAAGGCTTCTAATCGACTTTGAGTTTATTTTTGCATATGGTATTAGGGAGTGTTCTAATTTCATTCTTTTACGTGTAGCTGTCCAGTTTTCCCAGCCCCACTTATTGAAGAGACTGTCTTTTCTCCATTGTACATCCTTGCCCCCTTTGTCATAGGTTAGTTGACCATAGGTGTGTGGGTTTATCTCTGGGCTTTCTGTCTTGTTCCATAGATCTATGTTTCTGTTTTTGTGCCAGTACCATATTTTCTTGATGACTGTAGCTTTGTAGTATAGTCTGAAGTCAGGGAGTCTGATTCCTCCATCTCCGTATTTTTCCCTCAAGACTGCTTTGGCTATTCGGGGTCTTTTGTGTCTCCATACAAATTTTAAGAATTTGTTCTAGTTCTGTAAAAAATGCCATTGGTAATTTGATAGGGATTGCCCTGAATCTGTAGATTGCTTTGGGTAGTATAGTCATTTTCACAGTTTTGATTCTTCCAATCCAAGAACATGGTATATCTCTCCATCTGTTTGTGTTACCTTTGATTTCTTTCATCAGTGTCTGATAGTTTTCTGCATACAGGTCTTTTCTCTCCCTAGGTAGGTTTATTCCTAGGTATTTTATTCTTTTTGTTGCAATGGTAAATGGGAGTGTATCCATAATTTCTCTTTCAGATTTTTCATCATTAGTGTATAGGAATGCAAGAGATTTCTGTGCATTAATTTTGTATCCTGCAACTTTACCAAATTCATTGATTAGCTCTAGTAGTTTTCTGGTGGCATTTTTAGGATTCTCTATATATAGTATCAAGGCATCTGCAAACAGTGACAGTTTTACTTCTTTTCCAATTTGTATTTCTTTTCCTTCTCTGATTGCTGTGGCTATGACTTCCAAAACTATGTTGAATAATAGTGGTGAGAGTGGACATCCTTGTCTCATTCCTGATCTTAGAGGAAATGCTTTCAGTTTTTCACCATTGAGAATGATGTTTGCTGTGGATTTGTCATATTTGGCCTTTTATGTTGAGGTAGGTTCCCTCTATGCCCACTTTCTGGAGAGTTTTTGTCATAAATGGGTGTTGAATTTTGTCAAAAGCTTTTTTTGCATCTGTTGAGATGATCATATGGTTTTTCTTCTTCAATTTGTTAATATGATGTATCACATTGAATGATTTGCATATATTGAAGAATCCTTGCATCCCTGGGATAAATCCCACTTGATCATGGTGTATGATCCTTTTAATGTGTTGTTGCATTCTGTTTGCTAGTATTTTGTTGAGGATTTTTGCATCTATATTCATCAATGATATTGGTCTGTAATTTTCTTTTTTTGTAGTATCTTTGTCTGGTTTTGGTATCAGGGTGATGGTGGCATCATGGAATGAGTTTGGGAGTGTTCCTTCCTCTGCACGTTTTTGGAAGAGTTTAAAAAGGATGGGTGTTAGCTCTTCTCTAAATATTTGATAGAATACACCTGTGAAGCCATCTGGTCCTGGACTTCTGTTTGTTGGAAGATTTTTAATCACAGTTTCAATTTCATTACTTGTGATTGGTCTGTTCATATTTTCTATTTCTTCCTGGTTCAGTCTTGGAAGGTTACACCTTTCTAAGAATCTGTCCATTTCTTCCAGGTTGTCCATTTCATTGGCATAGAGATGCTTGTAGTAGTCTCTTAGGATGCTTTGTATTTCTGCGGTGTCTGTTGTAACTTCTCCTTTTTCATTTCTAATTTTATTTGAGTCCTCTCCCTCTTGATGATTCTGGCTAATGGTTTATCAATTTTGTTTATCTTCTCAAAGAAACAGCTTTCAGTTTTATTGATATTTGCTATTGTTTTCTTTGTTTCTATTTCATTTATTTCTGCTCTGATCTTTATGATTTCTTTCCTTCTGCTAACTGTGGGTTTTGTTTGTTCTTTCTCTAGTCCCTTTAGGTGTAAGGTTAGATTGTTTATTTGAGATTTTTCTTGTTTCTTGAGGTAGGCTCATATAGCTATAAACTTCCCTCTTAGAACTGCTTTTGCTGCATCCCATAGGTTTTGGATCGTTGTGTTTGCATTGTCATTTGTGTCTAGGTATTTTTTGAATTCCTCTTTGATTTCTTCAGTGATCTCTTGGTTATTTAGTAATGTATTGTTTAGCCTCCATGTGTTTGTGTTTTTTACGTTTTTTTCCCTGTAATTCACTTCTAATCTTGTAGCGTTGTGGTCAGAAAAGATGCTTGATATGATTTCAATTTTCTTAAATTTACTGAGGCTTGATTTGTGACCCAAGATGTGATCTATCCTGGAGAATGTTCCGTGTGGACTTGAGAAGAAAGTGTAATCTGCTCTTTTTGGATGGAATGTCCTGTAAACATCAATTAAATCTATCTGGTCTATTGTGTAATTTAAAGCTTCTGTTTCCTTAATTATTTTCATTTTGGATGATCTGTCCATTCATGTAAGTGAGGTGTTAAAGTCCCCAACTATTATTGTGTTACTGTCGATTTCCTCTTTTTTAGCCGTTAGCAATTGCCTTATGCATTGAGGTTCTCCTATGTTGGGTGCATATATATTTATAATTGTTATATCTTCTTCTTGGATTGATCCCTTGTTCATTATGCAGTGTCCTTCCTTGTCTCTTGTAACATTCTTTATTTTAAAGTTTATTTTATCTGATATGAGTATAGCTACTCCAGCTTTCTTTTGATTTCCATTTGCATGGAATATCTTTTTCCATGCCCTCACTTTCAGTCTGTATGTGTCCCTAGGTCTGAAGTGGGTCTCTTGTAGACAGCATATATATGGGTCTTGTTTTTGTATCCATTCAGCAAGTCTGTGTCTTTTGGTTGGAGCATTTAATCCATTCACGTTTAAGGTAATTATTGATATGAATGTTCCTCTGACCATTTTCTTAATTGTTTTGGGTTTGTTTTTGTAGGTCCTTTTCTTCTCTTGTGTTTCCCACTTAGAGAAGTTCCTTTAGCATTTGTTGTAGAGCTGGTTTGGTGGTGCTGAATTCTCTTAGCTTTTGCTTGTCTGTAAAGCTTTTAATTTCTCCATCTAATCTGAATGAGATCCTTGCCAGGTAGAGTAATCTTGGTTGTAGTTTCTTCCCTTTCATTACTTTAAGTATATCATGCTACTCCCTTCTGGCTTGTAGAGTTTCTGCTGAGAAATCAGCTGTTAACCTTATGGGAGTTCCCTTGTATGTTATTTGTCATTTTCCCCTTGCTGTTTTCAATAATTTTTCCTTGTCTTTAATTTTTGCCAGTTTGATTACTATATGTCTCAGCGTGTTTCTCCTTGGGTTTATCCTGTATGGGACTCTCTGTGCTTCCTGGACTTGGGTGGCTATTTCCTTTCCCATGTTAGGAAATTTTTCGACTTTCTCTCTCTCTTCTCCTTCTGGGACCCCTATAATGGGAATGTTGTTGCATTTAATGTTGTCCCAGAGGTCTCTTAGGCTGTCTTCATTTCTTTTCATTCTTTTTTCTTTAGTCTGTTCCACAGCAGTGAATTCCACCATTCTGTCTTCCAGGTCACTTATTCGTTCTTCTGCCTCAGTTATTCTGGTATTGATTCCTTCTAGTGCATTTTTCATTTCAGTTATTGTATTGTTCATCTCTGTTTGTTTGTTATTTAATTATTCTAAGTCTTTGTTAAACATTTCTTGCATCTTCTCGATCTTTGCCTCCATTCCTTTTCCGAGGTCCTGGATCATCTTATCATTATTCTGAATTCTATTTCTGGAAGGTTGCCTATCTCCACTTCATTTAGTTGTTTTTCTGGGGTTTTATCTTGTTCCTTCATCCAGTATATAGCCCTCTGCCTTTTCATCTTGTCTATCTTTCTATGAATGTGGGTTTTATTCCACAGGCTGAAGGATTATATTTCTTCTTGCTTCTGCTGTCTGCCCTCTGGTCTATTTTAATTTTTGAGTGTCTTTAGTATGTGTCAGTTGATGTCTGCTTGAGCAAAACCTCTTAAAGTTTTTTGGCTAGTGTAACAGCTGGTCATCTTCCAGATAAATATGAGAATAATCTGTCAAGTTGCAAACATTTTTTGCAACTTGAATTTTTTATTAAAATTATGTTAAATGTAAAGATTAATTTGGGGAGATTGACATATTTATAATATCTTCTCATCAAATAATATATAGTATGTTGTCTGTAGTTAACAGTACTGTATTTTATAATTGAACGTTGCTGAGAGAGTAATCTTAAATGTTCTTACCACACACACAAAATGGTAACAATATGAGGTGATGGATGTGTTAACTAACTTTATTGTGGTAATCATTGCACAATATATACATATACCAAATCATCATGTTGTATACCTTAAACTTACACAATGTTGTATGTCAATTATTTCTCAATAAATCTGGCAAAACATAAAATATATCTATTTATCTTATTATTTTTACTTCCTAATTATATTTTTAATTTTATTCATATAGCTTTAGCACATTTTTGTTAAGATGATTTCAAAATACTTTATCCTTTGTTGCAATTGTGAGAGCTTTTTCTCTTATTTTCTGATTATTGCTAGTGCAGATATATATGAATTGATTACATTTGTTTTAGCTTATTTTTAAAATTATTTATTCTACTAGATTTTTATTTTATTTTCCTGGGTTTTCCATTATTTAGATCTTATTTTCCTTTCTTGAACCATTGCATAGGTTCAAACCTACTCTAGAAAAGTGTTGAAAATTTTGATGATAGCAGTGCTTTCTTGACTTTTTCCTGACTTCAAAGGAAGGCTCCAGGTTATCACTATCCAATAGAACTTTCTGTAACTCTGTGATAATTCTCCAATTGATCAATACATGTGGCCATTGAGCACTTAAAATGTTGCTAATGATATTGAAAAACTGTATTTTAATTTAATATAATTTTAATTAATTTAAATATAAACAGCCAGCAGGCTTTAGTAGGGCCAATAGAGGCTACTGTACTGGACAGCACAACTCTAGGTTTTCATTGTTAATTATGTTGAGTGTTTATTTCAGATGGGTTTTTAACTTGTTAAAGCCAGCTTAGAGTAAAGATGATGGGGTAAAAGTGAGATTATCATGTATAATAGATAATTGCCAAACACAAGCCTTTAGCAGATGTGAAAGAGAGTAGAGGATTGAATGATAGGTGGAGTGAGATGAGGGTTGAAGCAAAGCTTGTTTTCCATATGTTGATTTTGTTATTAACATAAGTGTGGTCCCAAATCCAACCCTTTACTACCCTCCAAAATATGTACTTTCTTCTATTTTCATTATTTCTATTAATATTGTCACCACGATCTTAGCCCAAAACCTTGTTATAACTTTTTTGATTTTTCTCTCTTCCTTGTGCCCTAAAACTCAAATATTCCTTCACCCCACCTCCATTTCCACGAGCCTACATCTTACCCATTCTTCAAGGTCTTCACAAGTGTACCTTCTGTATGAAATAACCCTTTCTTGATCTCATAAATTAAAAGTAGTTTTGGGCTTCTCTGGTGGTACCGTGGTTAAGAATACACCTGCCAATGCAGGGGACACAGGTTCGAGACCTGGTCCGGGAAGATCCCACGTGCCATGGAGCAACTAAGCCCATGCGCCACAACTACTGAGCCTGCGCTCCACAACTACTGAAGCCTGCACACCTAGAGCCTATGCTCCACAAGAGGAGCCACTGCAATGGGAAGACTGCACGCCGCAACTAAGAGTTGCCCCCACTCGCCACAACTAGAGAAAGCTCACACGCAGCAACGAAGAGCCAGTGCAGCCAAAAATAAATATAAATAAATAAATTTATTTTAAAAAAAGTCGTTTTGTCTTCCTTGAAACTAGGATTTAATTTGTGCTTCCTTTTTATAGTGCTTAGTCCTGCACATTTCCTTATAGCTTTTAATGAACATATCTATGTCTATTGTATTGATATATTTTACAATTGATATTGTAAATATTATAGTACATATCCATTGTAAGCTCTTTGAGGAAATAATCCTTGACTGATTTACCTTTCTGTCCTGAAGGGTCCCTCTGCTGCTATGTTGCATAGCTATACATGCAGTCAGTAAATATTTATTAAATGAGTCACATCCAACTTGTATTAATCGTATGTTTTGTATGTCTTTTCTTCAATTGATAACTTTTGTAGAGCAAGGCTCATATGTATTTATTTTTGTAGTCTGCATACTAGCACAATGCTAAGCTTTGAATAATTGATAATTATTTAAAATCTTATTTATAAAAATAGTGTTAAGACATATCACTTAGAATTGCTGTTTGGCTGTATGTAATGGAAATCCAATTAGAGTAGCTTAATCAAACAGTTATTTTTCTCAAATAATAAGAAAGCTAGAGGTAGACAGTCTAGGACTGGTACAGTGGTGTCATGATATCATCAATGCCCCAGATTTTTTCTGTCCTTACATTATAGCTCTTTTCTTTGTGGTCATAGTAAGGCTCTTCCACCTCCAAGCATCATATTCATGTTTCTGTCCCTTTCTATCAGGAAAACAGTAACTTTTCTGGAGGTTTCTACAAATAGACTCCTGCTCATTTTAGTCAGAATGTGGGTCACATGGGCATTTTTCCACCTGCCAGGGGATTTTGGAAGGTGAGTATTTTTAAATAGGTACATTGCCATACAAGCAAAATTTGTATTCTTTTCATAAGGAAGAAAAGGAGAATGTATCTTGGATGGGTATGTATCTTGGATATGGAATTTACACGTAAAACCACTATAATCTACAAAGGGGTGATAAGATACATGTGACAGGTTCAACAATTCGAGACAATTATATGATAAATTACATATACACAGACAATAAATGCTTTCAAAGGTTAGAGGTAGAAGAGCTCCCTGGAAAATGGAGTTGACTAGGAAATCTTCAATGTAAGAGGTGGGAGTAGAACAGAGCCTTAAAAGATGGGTCAAATATTATACAGAGGTACTGGATGCCTATTTTGCAAGTGAGGAGTTACATGTTTAAAGTGTGTTTTTGAATTACTAAACCAGCTTAGCAATAATGCACTCATATCATAGGGCAATCGAAAATAAGTTGGGACAACGTAATGGAGGATTATGTATGCCACCATGAAGAGTTTGGATTTGAGATTTGTTCAGATCAACAGATCTATTGGAGATTTCTTTTTTTTTTTTTTACATCTTTATTGGGGTATAATTGTTTTACAGTGGTGTGTTAGTTTCTGCTTTATAACAAAGTGAATCAGTTATACATATACATATGTTCCCATATCTCTTCCCTCTTGCGTCTCCCTCCCTCCCACCCTCCCTATCCCACCCCTCCAGGCGGTCACAAAGCACCGAGCCGATATCCCTGTGCCATGTGGCTGCTTCCCACTAGCTATCTACCTTACGTTTGGTAGTGTATATGTGTCCATGCCTCTCTCTTGCTTTGTCACAGCTCACCCTTCCGGAGATTTCTGAAAAGAGGAATAATAAGGGAAAGTAGAATAGAAATGGTAACATGTTAGAGTTTAAAAGACTAATTCACAGATTAGTTCATTAAAATTAATATCAAATGCTGTACCTCCTATCCAGTAGTTAAGATAGTTCATAGCATTTTTCACCAAAGCAGCTGGTCCTAAGGGGTCTCCAACACCTAAAATGGATATTTAATACTATTTCACTTGAAGCCCCGAATGTAGAACAGTGGCACTCTAGAATTCAAATTTTCTATTCAACTTATTTTTTTTATATTGCCAAGTAGTTCTTTGTTTCTGTTATCACCACAGGGATTAGAAATATTATGTCAGAATATTTTATCATATTAATACCCAAGTGTAATCTTTCTTAATTAAATCATTTCTCTAAACTTGCACTGAATAATTAATAAAATGATGATTGAAAACAGATTGGTGCTCCTTTGACTAAGTGTACTTTTTGTTGTCTGTTTTCTCAACCAAGAATTTTAAGTCTGTTGAAAATGCTTAAACTTCAAAGCACTTACGTTGAGCCAATGTTTTATTTTCCTTTTAAAATCAATCTTAATACATTTTGCAAAGTTTTTTTTTAAGATAATTGAGGTGTGTTAGAGCTTTCCCCAGATATACTTACGGATTTTTTAAATGACAGATATTTATTCTAAGAAATGACAGGTATTTATTTAACTGTAAATCTCACTAAATAGTATGGATTTCTTACCTTCTACTTTAATAATGATACCAATTACATTTGATGGTTTGACATAGCAGTTTGAGTAAATAGACTGATTTAATTGAAACGTGTAAAACATGCTTGAAATTATTTCCTATATAATTTTAAATGAACATCTGAAGCCTGAATTACCTCATTTATTTTGTAATTGGAATACCAGAAATTTCCACCTTCATTAGTGCTTCATCTGTCTCCTCCTTAATTACCATAAGATCTTTACTTTTAGAGTCCCATTAATATGAATTTAACTCCATGTAGAAATACAGATATAATGCAATTACACCCAACTAGTTAAAATTTCAGCGTTCATTGTTGGGTACTTTTTGACTATTGTTCAGCTCCCATAATTATATATGACTAAATTATCAGCTCCCTGCTTTATTAGTTGAAAAATAATAGCATGTAACACCAATCGAGAGATTCTCGTGGTTAGTGGCCATTGCAAATTTTAAGTAAAATGCCTGATATGAAGCACTTTCTTTTTTACAAACCTGGTTGGTACTTCAAATAATCACAAAATGGAATGACCATAGAAGCCAAGGCTAACATTTGTTGAGGGCCTGGCCACACATGTGCTTGGTACTCATGTCACATATTCTTTCACAGCAAACCTGTCAGTCAGTAAACACATATATATTGAGCACTTGTTATATGCCAGATATTGCAAGATGTATTGTCCTATTTTTGTTGAATGAAGAAACAGGCTCAGAAAAGTTAAGTGACTAGATCTAATCTCACAGCTAGGAAAGGGCAGAGCTAGGATTTGACTCGAGGTCTGATTTCAGAGATCATACGATTATCATCATTGGGTTCTTCATGTTTGGAAGAGTGGAAATATGAGAAAAGACAGAATTTACAAACTGATTTCCCTAATATGTGTTGGTGTGCGATTCCTAATAATCATTTGCTGTATGACCCAGATATCACCTGGAATTGTCTCAGCATTTAGATATCTGTGTATAATTAGCTTAGACCCCGGTGGTTTTATAGCCTTTGGAAGCCTGAAACTCTCCCCACAATTTCTAATTCCCAGGTCTTACACTCTTATGGTCCCCCTCCTGTGTTTGTCTGGTGGCCACCTCGATTTGCCATGTCAGTCGACATTTGCATGTCAATCTGGGTGTAAAGCTCCATCCTTTCACGTTTTTATAGCACATGCCTTCACCAAGCATTTTATGAGTATTGGGAAGGATCCCCTTACAAACCAAAAAGTCTTCCACCATCCCTTCCCTCTCAGCCTTGCCCCTTAATTGCAATGCCTTGCCTCTCTACCCAAATTCTTCTCCTTCTGTTTTGCAAAATAAGTTTACCTTTCCTTTGAAGCCAGGATATTCCAGGTCCCTGACAACTTTGGGAGTCACATCTCTACCCCCAAGTTGGAGTGTCAGTGTGTGCCTTCCTTGTTTCTATCTCATTAAAAGCAAAAATCGTGAGATTCTCTTGGAAAACAGCAAAATTTGGAATTAGTCTCATCAGTCTGACAGCCCTCATTTAGCTCAGTTTTAATTTGAATTTCATGGAATTTTCAACATCAACAATTTTGTTCAACTAACCTTAAATGGTGAGAACTGAAAACATCTAATACAAGAAAGAGCTACTCTTCTTAGATTAGAAATAAAATACTTTACATAACTAAGAAAAAGCCTATCTTTAGATTTTTACTTACTTCCTACCTCTTTCCAAAAATGTGATTTACAAAAATTACAGAATATATTTGGATGTAAGCTTTTTCTGTACTTTTTTACAGACCACTTTTTCTATTAGCTATTCAGAGTGAATTTCAGGAGTTTGAGAGCTTGGTTTGTTTATGAGCCCAGAATATAGAGGCTGGTATAAATTTAAATAGACTGAAGCACTTGGTTCTACAACACTGTGTTAGAAGTTGTTGAAGAACTGCTTTCTACTTCCGGATAAGCCCAGACTGTTTTCTCGTCTTACAGACGAGAAATTTGCCACTAAAATTTTAATTCTTGTCAGAATTATTTTATATGGAAGAAAGCTGAAAACACGTTGACCAAAAGAACTTTAATTCTCACTCATTTCTAATATAATTTTAATTGGTTCATCTTTAATTTAGGAAGCAATTTCTCTAGTAATTTGGCAAACATTAATTCCTTTAAGTCAAACCTTACTGAAGAAACTGCCTTAATGGTTTTTTGAAGAGCTCATGTTTTTTCATATTCCATGATTATACTGGCACTGTTTTTAATTTAACAAACATTATTTTCTTTATTAAACAAAGTATTGCTTTAGGATGTGTTTCTAACATGTAAGCAGTAATAACGGAGAGTAAGTGAAAGACGGGGCAGATCCTGAATGTGAGGTGCCTTTGGAAGTGGGATGTCTCAAGAATATTGGTGTTAAGACCAGACTAACAGTGACAAAATCTTAATACTAAGATTGCAAAAAGAGCATTTTATCATTGTGTGACCTTGACCAAATTCTCTAACCTTCCTAAACTTTTCATTCCTTACGTGTTAAGTGGGGAGTATGTCTGCCTTACCTACCTCTGCCTTACCTACCTTACCTACCTCTTTTTGTTGTAAGCATTAAATGAAAACACTGCATGTGAAAGTACTTTGTATTGTGCAGAACCTACAGACATTAGGGATTATGTTTTTATTTTATTTTATTTTTTTATACAGCAGGTTCTTATTAATTATCTATTTTATACATATTAGTGTATATATGTCAATCCCAATCTCCCAGTTCATCCCACCACCACCACCACCACCACCACCCCACTTTCCCCGCTTGGTGTCCATACGTTTCTTTTCTACATCTCTGTCTCTATTTCTGCCCTGCAAACCGGATCATCTGTGCCATTTTTCTAGGTTCCACATATATGTGTTAATATACAGTATTTGTTTTTCTCTTTCGGACTTACTTCAATCTGTATGACAGTCTCTAGATCCATCCACGTCTCTACAAATGACTCAATTTCGTTCCTTTTTATGGCTGAGTAATATTCCATTGTATATATGGAATACATACCACAACTTCTTTATCCATTCATCTGTCGATGGGCATTTAAGTTGCTTCCATGTCCTGGCTATTGTAAATAGTGCTGCAGTGAACATTAGGGTGCATGTGTCTTTTTGAATTATGGTTTCCTATGGGTATATGCCCAGTAGTGGGATTGCTGGGTCATATGGTAATTCTATTTCTAGTTTTTTAAGGAACCTCCGTACTGTTCTCCATAGTGGCTGTATCAATTGACATTCCCACCAACAGTGCAAGAAAGTTCCCTTTTCTTGACACCCTCTCCAGCATTTGTTGTTTGTAGATTTTCTGATGATGCCCATTCTAACCGGTATGGATACCTCATTGTAGTTTGGATTTGCATTTCTCTGATAATTAGTGATGATGAGCAGCTTTTCATGTGCCTCTTGGCCATCTGTATGTCTTCTTTGGAGAAATGTCTGTTTAGGTCTTCTGCCCATTTTTTGATTGGGTTGTTTGTTTTTTTAATATTGAGCTGCATGAGCTGTTTATATATTTTGGAGATTAATCCTTTGTCCATTGATTCATTTGCAAATATTTTCTCCCATTCTGAGGGTTCTCTTTTCACCTTGTTTATGGTTTCCTTTGCTGTGCAAAAGCTTTGAAGTTTCACTAGGTCCCATTTGTTTATTTTTGTTTTTATTTCCATTACTCTAGGAGGTGCGTCAAAAAAGATCTTGCTGTGATTTATGTCAAAGAGTGTTCTTCCTATGTTTTCCTCTAAGAGTTTTATAGTGTCTGGTCTTAATTTAGGTCTTTAATTCATTTTGAGTTTATTTTTGTGTATTGTATTAGGGAGTGTTCTAACTTCATTCTTTTACATGTACCTGTCCAGTTTTCCCAGCATCACTTATTGAAGAGACTGTCTTTTCTCCATTGTATATCCTTCCTTCCTTTGTCATACATTAGTTGACCGGAGGTGCGTGGGTTTATCTCTGGGTTTTCTATCCTGTTCTGTGACCTATATTTCTGTTTTTGTGTCAGTACCATATTGTCTTGATTACTGTAGCTTTGTAGTATAGTCTGAAGTCAGGGAGTCTGATTCCTCCAGCTCCATTTCTTCCCTCAGTAATTTCCACCTATTTGGGGTCTTGTGTGTCTCCATACAAATTTTAAGATTTTTTGTTCTAGTTCTGTAAAAACTGCCATTGGTAATTTGATAGGGATTGCATTAAATCTATAGATTGGTTTGCGTAGTATAGTCATTTTCACAATATTGATTCTCCCAATCCAAGAACATGATATATCTCTCCATCTGTTTGTGTCACCTTTGATTTCTTTCATCACTGTCTTATAGTTTCCTGAGTACACGTCTTTTAACTCCTTAGTAGGTTTATTCCTAAGTATTTTATTCTTTTCGTTGCAATGGTGAATGGGATTGTTTCCTTAATTTCTCTTTCTGATCTTTCATTGTTAGTGTATAGGAATGCAAGATATTTCTGTGCATTAATTTTGTATCCTGCAACTTTACTGAATTCATTGATTAGCTCTAGAAGTTTTCTGGCAGCATCTTTAGGATTATCTAGTTATAGCATCATGTCATCTGCAAACAGTGACAATTTTACTTCTTTTCCAATTTGTATTCCTTTTAGTTCTTTTTCTTCTCTGAATTCCATGGCTAGGACTTCCAAAACTATGTTGAATAATAGTGGCGAGAGTGGACATCCTTGTCTCGTTCCTGATCTTAGAGGAAACGCTTTCAGCTTTTCACCATTGAGAATGATGTTTGCTGTGGGTTTATCATATATGGCCTTTATTATGTGAGGTAGGTTCCCTCTATGCCCACTTTCTGGAGAGTTTTTTATCATAAATGGGTGTTGAATTTTGTCAAAAGCTTTTTCTGCATCTATTGAGATGATCATATGGTTTTTCTTCTTCAATTTGTTAATATGGTGTATCACATTGATTGATTTGCATATATTGAAGAATCCTTGCATCTCTGGGATAAATCCCACTTGATCATGGTGTATGATCCTTTTAATGTGTTGTTGGATTTTGTTTGCTAGTATTTTGTTGAGGATTTTTGCATCTATATTCATCAGTGATATTGGCCTGTAATTTTCTTTTTTTGTAGTATCTTTGTCTGGTTTTGGTACCAGGGTGATGGTGGCATTACAGAATGAGTTTGGGAGCATTCCTTCCTCTGCAATTTTTGGAAGAGTTTGAGAAGGATGGGTGTTAGCTATTCTCTAAATGTTTGATAGAATTCACCTTTGAAGCCATCTGGTCCTGGACTTCTGTTTGTTGGAAGATTTTAATCACAGTTTCAATTTCATTACTTGTGATTGGTCTGTTCAAATTTTCCATTTCTTCCTGGTTCAGTTTTGGAAGGTTATACCTTTCTAAGAATTTGTCCATTTCTTCCAGGTTGTCCATTTTACTGGCACAGAGTTGCTTGTAGTAGTCTCTTATTATGATGCTTTATATTTCAGTGGTGCCTGTTATGACTTCTCCTTTTTCATTCCTAATTTTATTGATTTGAGTCCTCTCCCTCTTTTTCTTGATGAGTCTGGCTAAAGGTTTATCAATTTTGTTAATCTTCTCAAAGAACCAGCTTTCAGTTTTATTGATCTTTGCTATTGTTTTCTTTGTTTCTCTTTCATTTATTTCTGCTATGATTTTTATGATGTCTTTCCTTCTACTAACTTTGAGTTTTGTTTGTTCTTCTTTCTCTAGTTCCTTTTGGTGTAAGGTTAGGTTGTTTATTTGAGATTTTTCTTGTTTCTTGAGATAGGATTGTAGTGCTATAAACTTCCCTCTTAGAACTGCTTTTGCTGCATCCCATAGGTTTTGGATCATCGTGTTTGCATTGTCATTTGTCTCTAGGTATTTTTTGAATTCCTCTTTTATTTCTTCAGTGATCTCTTGTTTATTTAGTAACGTTTTGTTTAGGCTCCATGTGTTTGTGTTTTTTACATTTTTTTCCCTGTAATTGATTCCTAATCTTATAGCGTTGTGGTTAGAAAAGGTGCTTGATATGATTTCAGTTTTCTTAAATTTACTGAGGCTTGATTTGTGACCCAATATGTGATTTATCCTGGAGAATGTTCCGTGTGCACTTGAGAAGAAAGTGGAATCTGCTGTTTGGGGATGGAATGTCCTGTAAACATCAGTTAAATCTACCTGGTCTATTGTGTCATTTAAAGCTTCTGTTTCCTTATTTATTTTCATTTTGGATGATCTGTCCATTGGTGTAAGTGAGGTGTTAAAGTCCCCCACTATTACTGTGTTACTTTTGATTTCCTCTTTTAGAGCTGTTAGCAGTTGCCTTATGTATTGAGGTGTTCCTTTTTTTTTTTTTTTTTTTTTTTTTAGCAATACGCGGGCCTCTCACTGTTGTAGCATCTCCCGTTGTGGAGCACAGGCTCCAGACGCACAGGCTCAGCGGCCATGGCTCACGGGCCCAGCCACTCCGTGGCATGTGGGATCTTCCCGGACTGGGGCATGAACCCATGTCCACCGCATCGGCAGGTGGATTCTTAACCAGTGCACCAGCAGGGAAGCCCTTGGATTGATCCTTTGACCATTATGTATTGTCCTTCCTTGTGTCTTGTAACATTCTTTATTTTAAAGTCTATTTTATCTGATCTGAGTATTGCTACTCCAGCTTTCTTTTGATTTCCATTTGCATGGAATATCTTTTTCCATCCCCTCACTTTCAGTCTGTATGTGTCCCTAGGTCTGAAGTGGGTCTCTTGTAGACAGCATATGTATGGGTCCTGTTTTTGTATCCATTCAGCGAGCCTGTGTCTTTTGGTTGGAGCATTTAATCCATTCATGTTTGAGGTAATTATCAATATGTATGTTCCTATTACCATTTTCTTAATTTTCTTGGGTTTGTTTTTGTAGGTCCTTTTCTTCTCTTGTGTTTCCCACTTAGAGAAGTTCTGTTAGCATTTGTTGTAGTGCTGGTTTGGTGGTGCTGTATTCTCTTAGCTCTTGCTTGTGTGTAAAGCTTTTGATTTCTCCATCGAATCTGAATGAGATCCTTGCCGGGTAGAGCAATCTCAGTTGTAGGTTCTTCCCTTTCATCACTTTATATATATCATGTCACTGCCTTCTGGGTTTTAGAGTTTCTGCTGAGAGAAACTTATGGGAGTTCCCTTGTATGTTATTTGTCATTTTTCCCTTATTGCTTTTAATAATTTTTCTTTGTCTTTAATTTTTGTCAGCTTGATTACTATGTGTCTTGGCATGTTCTCCTGGGGTTTATCTTGCCTGGAACTCTCTGTGCTTCCTGGATTTAGGTGGCTATTTCTTTTCACATGTTTGAGAAATTTTTGACTATAATCTCTTCAAATATTTTCTCGGGCCCTTTCTGTCTCTCTCCTCCTTCTGGGACCCCTATAATGCGAATGTTGGTGTATTTAACATTGTCCCAGAGCTCTCTGAGGCTATCTTCATTTCTTTTCATTGTTTTCTCTTTATTCTGTTCTGCAGCAGTGAATTCCACCATACTGTCTTCCAGGTCACTTATCCATTCTTCTGCCTCCATTAATCTGCTATTGATTCCTTCTAGTGTATTTTTCATTTCAGTTATTGTATTGTTCATCTCTGTTTGTTCTTTAATTCTTCTAGGTCTTTGTTAAACATCTGTTACATCTTCTTCATCTTTGCCTCCATTCTTTTCCCAAGATCCTGGATCATCTTCACTATCATTATCCTGAATTCCTTTTCTGGAAGGTTATGTATCTCCACTTCATTTAATTGTTTCTCTGGGGTTTTATCTTCTTCCTTCATCTGGTACATAGTCGTCTGCCTTTTCATTTTGTCTATATTTCTGTGAATGTGGTTTTCCTTCCACAGGCTGCAGGATTGTAGTTCTTCTTGCTTCTGCTGTCTGCCCTCTGCTGGTTGAGGCTATCTAAGAGGCTTGTTGCAAGCTTCCTGATGGGAGGGACTGGTGGTGGGTAGAGCTGGATGTTGCTCTGGTGGGCAGTGCTCAGTAAGACTTTAGTCCACTTGTCTGCTGATGGGTAGGGCTGAGTTCCCTTCCTGTTCGTTGTTTGGCCTGAGGTGTCCCAGCACTGGAGGCTACAGGCTCTTTGGTGGGGCTGTGGCAGACTCTGGGAGGGCTCATGCCAATGAGAACTTCCCAGAACTTCTGCTTCCAGTGTCCTTGTCCCAGCAGTGAGCCACTGCTGTCCCCCACCTCTGCAGGAGACCCTCCAACACTAGCAGGTAGGTCTGGTTCAGTCTCCTGTGGGGTCATTGCTCCTTCCCCCTAGGTCCTGATGCACACACTACTTTGTGTGTGCCCTCCACGAGTGGAGTCTCTGTTTCCCCCAGTGCTGTCAAAGTCCTGCAATCAAATCCCACTTCAAAGTCTGATTCTCTAGGAATTCCTCCTCCTGTTGCTGGAACCCCAGGTTGGGAAGCCTGACGTGGGGCCCAGAACCTTCACTCCAGTCGGTGGACCTCTGTGGTATAATTGTTCTCCAGTTTGTGAGTCACCCACCCAGCAGTTATGGGATTTGATTTTATTGTGTTTGTACCCCTCCTACCATCTCACTGTGGCTTCTCCTTTGTCTTTGGATGTGGGGTATCTTTTTTGGTGAGTTTCAGTGTCTTCCTGTCAATGATCATTCAGCAGTTAGTTGTGATTCTGGCGCTCTCACAAGAGGGAGTAAGCACAGGTCCTTCTACTCTGCCATCTTGAACCAATCTCCCATTAGTGATTATGTTTGTGGGGCAAAAGAGTTGGCAGGTGGAAGAGGAGAAATAGGGTTGCTATTATATTTTTTCTCCAGTATGTCTGGAAATGGATAGTCATCAAATCCTAAATGGTTGAAAGATTGCCAGGGAAGGGACTACCAGCCAGGGGGGAAGCAATGACAGGGCTTGTTAACTGGTCCTCATGAAAGCCAATTCCAATCATTTCAGGTAATATTTGAGTACCTACAGTGTACCATGTTAGTTATTAGGGATACACACTATGACAAGATAAAGTCCTTGCCTTCCAAAAATTTCCAGTCCAGCTGTGGACAGCACAGCTGTGCATCTCTAGCTGAACCGGAAGAAGGGCTGGGCAGAGTGTGATTGGAACAGAAAAGGAGCTGGTTGTTGTGACTGGGTCTTGCATGTTTTTTCCATCATTTGATAGGATGATTTGAAAATAATTTATATTTTTAACTCTTTAAATCACAAAGAAAGAAAAATACTAAGGGTGTTTTAAACGGTTACAAACAAAATCCTGTAATAACACTTTTTTTCTTTTAATAGATGAGGAGTGATAGGACTAGCTGCTTCTTTACAGTTTTGTCACATTTCAGATTTCTTGAATGCTCCTTTTAGGCTTCAGGGACATTATTGTCACCATGAGGTACAGCTGTCTTGCTTGTTTGTATTCTTCTTAAGTGACACTAAGTCTTTCGGCATCATTTTTATTTCATCTTTTGTATTCAAAAGTTTAATTGCTAGTGATCTTCATCTTTGACAGTGTCCACAGGAAATAAGTGGATATTACATTATTCATACTAATGAGGCTCCAATGACAAAGATTCCTCCCAATTAGCGGTAATTATTTTTGGTTCCGGAATTCCTTAAGGATTTTTTCTCCTACTTATTTCATTCTTAGACAAGTAATAAAATAGAACATTTTCTGAGTATAGAACAATGGGGGGATGGGGCATTCCAGAAGATGCCAAGTAATACAAGGAAGCTAACCTAGGATTAAAAACTCACTGCAGAAAATCCAGAGGCTGAGAGGGTGATGGGGGAGGGGAGGGGGAATTTGATGTTGAATTAAATTCTCTACTGTATCTAATTAATGTTTTATTTCAGTAGAGTTGTCACTTTGGTGAGTACTTTAACTTAAATATTTAGAGAAAATTGGAAAGTTTGTGAGAAAATGAAGTCTTGTATAAACACAGTGATCTTAATTGTTTACATTTACTGCAGAAATCCCGGAGTCACATCAGTGTGACCCAAGTACTCACCATCACCATTAATTCACAGGGTATCCTGGATGCTTTGGGAGATGGTAGCCACGTTCAGTATTCAAGACCAAAAATATTTAAATACCCAAGTCAGTAAAAACCGATTCTCCTGGATAAGTCTGGAGCCGTCATTTAAAGATGTTCAGTGCCTGGAGTTTTTATATGCATTGGTGAGGCCTCAGTTTCCTCTAACAGATAATCTGCTGTTATTACTGGATGTAGGCAGTAATAAAGGGCAGAGTCAGGAAGGACAAAGAGTTTACAGTACAGAATTTTCAATAACGTGTTGATGTCAGGAAAAGAGTAGAGCCATTTCTGATAAGAAGGAAGTGTTAATTTTAAATAGCTGTGAATGTACTTTCTGTGATCTTCTCCTGAAAAGTAACAGCAGGGTAATTCATAGGCCGCAGGTCACAAGATGAGCTTGAGTAATCGATCCCTCAGTGAAACCAAAGAGAGGAGAAGTAAATACTGGAGGAGGTGACAGAGTTCAGCCCGGGAATGGAACACAGAGTCTTTTATGATTCCATGTTCTTGCCCCAGGTTGACATTTGGCAGTGGCCACTTCCCTCCTCTAAGCCCTTGCCACTCCCTTACAGTGAATCAACACTTATCAGTAACTATGAATGCACAGGATAAAAATTACTCCTAAATTAGTTTCAGAAATGACATAGAAATTTTTTTTATATTGGCTAAAACTGTATACATTTTTTTAGATTGGCTAAAACTATATGTGTATATATATATATATTGCATATATATATATCTATCCTTTTTCTTTCTTTTTCCTTTTTTTAAAAAATAAATTATTTATTTATTTTGCGCTGGGTCTTAGTTGTGGCACATGGGATCTTCCTTTCAACATGTGGGATCTTTAGTTGCGGCATGTGGGAGCTTTTTTTAGTTGCGGCATGCGGACTTCTTAGTTGGGGCATGCGGACTCTTAGTTGCAGCACATATGAGGGATCTAGTTCCCCGACCAGGGATCGAACCCAGGCCCCCTGCATTGGGAGAGTGGAGTCTTACTCACTGAACCACCAGGGAAATCCCTCTATTCTTTTTCAAATTCTTTTCCCATTTAGGTTATTAAAGAATATTGAGCAACATCCCCTGTGCTATACAGTAGGTCCGTGTTGGTTATCAGTTTTAAATATAGCAGTGTGTACATGCCAATCTCAAACTCCCAATCTATCCCTCCCCCTTCCCTTTCCCCTAGGTAACCATAAATTTGTTATTAGCGATAACGAATAAGCGATATTGTATGATACTTGTCTTTCTATGTCTGACTTACTTCACTTAGTATGATAATCTACAGGTCCATCCATGTTGCTGCAAATGGCATTATTTCATTCTTTTTAATGGCTGAGTAATATTCAATTGTATATATGTACCACATCTTCTTATCCATTCATCTGTCGATGGACATTGACATGTCTTGACTATTGTAAACAGTGCTGCAATGAGCATTGGGGTGCATGTATCCTTTCGAACCATGTTTTTCTCTGGATATATGCCTAGGAGGGGAATTGCTGAATCATATGGTAGCTCTATTTTTAGTTTCTAAAAGAGCCTCCATACTGTTCTCTATAGTGGCTGTACCAATTTACATTCCCACCAACAGTGTAAGAGGGTTCCCTTTTCTCCACACCCTTTCCAGCATTTATTGTTTGTAGATGTTTCGATGATGGCCATTCTGACTGGTGTGAGGTGATGTCTCATTGTAGTTTGGGTTTGCATTTCTCTAATAATTAGAGATGTTGAGCATCTTTTCATGTGCCTCTTGGCCATCTGTATATCTTTTTTGGAGAAATGTCTGTTTAGGTTTTCTGCCCTTTTTTTTTTTTTGGCCACACTGTGTGGCTTGTGGGATCCTAGTTCCCCGACCAGGGATCGAACCAAGGCCCATGGCAGTGAAAGCACTGAGTCCTAACCACTGGACTGCCAGGGAATTCCCAGTCTTCTGCCCATTTGTTGATTGGGTTGTTTGTTCTTTTTTATATTGAGCCACATGGGCTGCTTGTAAATCTTGGAGACTAATCCCTTGTTGGTTGCATCATTTGCAAATATTTTCTCCCATTCTGTGGGTTGTCTTTTCATTTTGTTTATGGTTTCCTTTGCTGTACAAAAGCTTTTGAGTTTAATTAGGTCCCATTTGTTTATTTTTGCTTTTATTCCCATTATTCTAGGAGATGGCTGGGAAAAGATATTGCTGTGATTTATGTCAAAGAGTGTTCTGCCTATGTTTTCCTCTAAGAGTTTTATAGTATCAGTTCTTACACTTAGGTCTTTAATCCATTTTGAGTTTATTTTTGTGTATGGTGTTAAAGAATGTTCTAGTTTCATTTTTTTTTACATGTAGCTGTCCAGTTTTCCCAGCACCACTTACTGAAGAGACTGTCTTTCCTCTATTGTACAGTCTTGCCTCCTTTGTTGTAGATTAATTGACCATTGGTGCGAGGGTTTATTTCTGGGCTTTCTATCCTGTTCCATTGATATATGTTTCTGTTTTTGTGCCAGTATCATACTCTTTTGATGACTGTAGCTTCGTAATATAGTCTGAAGTCAGGAAGCCTGATTTCTCCAACCAGGTTGTTCTTTCTGAAGATTACTTTGGTTATTTGGGGTCTTTTGTGTCTCCATACAAATTTTAAGACTTTTTGTTCTAGTTCTGTGAAAAAAGGCCATTGGTAATTTGATAAGGATTGCATTGAATCTGTAGATTGCCTTGGGTAGTATAGTCATTTTGACAATATTGATTCTTCCAATCCAAGAACATGGTATATCTTTTCATCTGTTTTTGTTATGTTCAGTTTCTTTCATCAGTGTCTTATAGTTTTTGGATTACAGGTCTTTTGTCTCGTTACATAGGTTTATTCCTAGGTATTTTATTCTTTTTGATGTGATGGTAGATGGGGTTGTTTCTTTAATTTCTCTTTGTGATCTTTCATTGTTAGTGTACAGAAATGCAAGAGATTTCTGTGTATTAATTTTGTATGCTGCAACTTTACCAAATTCATTGATGAGCTCTAGTAGTTTTCTGGTAGCATCTTTAGGATTTTCTACGAATAGTATCATGTTGTCTGCAAACAGTGACAGTTTTATGTCTTTTCCAATTTGGATTCCTTTTCTTTTTCTTCTCTGATTGCCATGGCTAGGACTTCCGAAACTATGTTGAATAAAAGTGGCGAGAGTGGACATCCTTGTGTTGTTCCTGATTTTAGAGGAAATGCTTTTAGTTTTTCACTGTTGAGAATGATATTAGCTGTAGGTTTGTCATATATAGCCTTTATTATGTTCCCTCTATGCCCACTGACATTGAGAATTATACAGCATTCCTACTACCCCAGCTAACTCTTAGGAGTACACTCATTTTGATCCTTAAAGAAATGTGATACAATTTTTCTACACTGATTGAGAATTTTTATCAATACATTTTGCTGGAATAATGATAAGCTGCCTGAGTCTGTGAAATTGGGTAAGAGCTTGTTATTTTGGTGAAGGCATATGTATTTTGAAGATCTGTCTTCAAGCCACTAGGTACAAATATTGAATGTGGTTTGAATTTGGAAGTTGAGTGCTTCATGGTTTCAGATTGGACCACTATTGTTAGGATACATTCACTTTTAAATCCAGCCTTAATACCTGTGTGTGTTTAGAGTATCTTTTTTCAAAGAATAAGTAACAATCCTCCCCCAGACCCCCACCCCGGGGAAGTTTACCTAAGTGCTAGGTGTTTAGGGACTGGGGATTTTGTTTGATTCTTCTTTAGGAGTTTGGAGTAAATCCTTTTTTCTATCTTTCATTTCTTTTATTTGACTTAAATAAATAGAATATGCACAGTAATTCTGGCTCCCCTGCTTCTGAAGCTGTCACACATGTAACATTCTTTGTGATAAAGCCTTAAAATATCATGAATAAATAGTGATATTTTAAAACTTTATTAACCTAAGGTGTTGTTATGTGTATGAATAGTGGTACCAACATTGCATAGAATAAGAACAGAATCATGTAAATGGATGTTATATCATTTAAGCTTTATTCTTATTCACACTTTATAAAAATTCCAAAAATATTTGGGACTATGAAATGAGATGCAAAGTTACACACATGACTATTTTCAGATTTCACCTCTGAGCTCACAGCTTAGAAATTCCAGGATTGAGGATCTCAGTGGCCTTGTAGGAATGGAACAGGCTGGTACTCAAAGCTGCCACCATTTTGGTCTGATTTTGCAAAACTTCCAAATCATCTGCTCAGAAAGCTTAGCTGCTTAGCTGAAACCCCAGCTGCTCTTCAAGATAAGCCATGATGACAGAGTGGCTATACAAGTAGCATCTCATAGATAGAGAAGCATGGACAAGCTCAGGCTGGTTGAACAATAGCTCCTTCCTCTTTGGAAAGAAAGGAAGATAGATGGAAATAATGAATTTCAGTGCCTTATTACTTTCTTTTGGGAAAGTGATCACATTTACTATAAATTAGGAAGGAGGAATTTACATAAAGTATGGAACAGGTCAGAAATGAGTAGACATATGGGATCAGGCAGTTCTCCAGCATTAAGCAAGGACTAAAGATAGTAATACAGACTATAATTCTGTAAATGGGTAGATAAAAACCATAATAATAACAGCAACAGCTAACATTTAAGGAGTGCTCAATATTTATTAGACACAGTAGTATGTATTGTCTATAGGTTATTTGTGTGCAAGGCAGGTGCTATCTTTATCCCTGATTTGGAGATGAAGAAATCAAGGTACACAGAAATTAAGAATCTTACTCAAGGTCATTTGTAGCTCTGCTAGCTTTTAGACCCAGGGTACCTGATTGCAGAAACCATACTCTTAAACAGTATGCCATACTGCCTCCCATGAATTTGATAGTAGATTCATAGTCCATCCATTGGTGGTGTTAATGGGGGAGAGGATGGTGCGGATTGGTGGAATATGGCCCTAACAGAGGCAGAGTTCTAGATCAGCAGTTCCCAACCTTTTTGACATCAGGGATTAGTTTCATGGAAGACAGTTTTTCCGCGGACAGGGGAAGCTTGGCTCGCTCGCCTGCTGCCCACCTCCTGCTGTGTGGCCCGATTCCTAACAGGCCGGGGACCAGTCCTGGTCCATGGCCCAGGGGTTGGGGACCCCTGTTCTAGATTGTTCAGGAAGTGGTACAAATACCTTAAATATCAAGGTAATCCTAAAAAAAAAAAAAAAAAAGGTCCATTCCAACAGACATTGGGTATTGTGGGAGTCTCCCTTTAAGTATTAGGGACCCAAAACAAGGAGATTGAGACTTCATAGTGAGAAACCCAGCCATGGGAAACTGGGATACAAAGCAAGGAACTCAGTCATGGTAGACTGGAGTAAAAATAAGAGGAACAGTAATTCAGGGCAGAGGCAGGAAGATCTTGACAGAGGATTTCTTCTGTTATCTCCCCTGCTGAGGGTGGAGTTGGTCCCAGAGTCAGATGCATAGCTGTGAGTCTGGTTAATTTAATATATTCAGCTCAGAGGGAAAGAGAAGCAGGGGCATGGAGCCAGGTAGGCCACTACAAATTAACCCAACTGGGTTAGAGTTCCAGGCAAGAGGCTAATTTTACTAACATTACTTCTCCACCACGGCAGCCCCTGCTTCTATGGGAGATGGTGGGAAGTTGTGTGGCAGTGACATTTAAATACCCAAGGACTGTGGAACAGGGAGATGAATTTTCATGCCATAATTACAAAATTCAATAGAATCTTTTCACATATATCTTACGGTCTAATCTAAGTCGTTATTCTCTTATTTATTATTTTTTAAGAACCATAGTATGTTAGGTAATATGTTGATGGTAGAGTTTGCTAAGCCATTTGGGAGATTATTAGAAAGAATAATTAGATATGAAATTGTTATTTAATTATTCATATCACTAGTTTATGCTGTTTTATAATAAGTTTTGGAGAATGTATATGATTTGGGGAGCTCTTGATTTGTATCCTTAAAGGATAGAGTGAACATTCAAGATAGTAGTACTTTGGAAAATCATTTATTTAAATAGTTTCCATTTGCTAGTCTTGTCCTCTATTCCACAGAAGAAAAAAGTAAAAAGCAAGTAGTGTTTATCCAACTCCCTCCATATTTTATCTCATAACAGCCCTAAAAACTATACAACTATCTGTTCTTTCTAAAGCTTATGATTTCCTATATCTAGTTGTAAGTGCTGTTAAAAATTGCCCCCAAAATGTGTTTAAGAGCCCAGTTTAGTTTTATTTGTGCTAGGAAGCTGTTTTCCAGATGACTGGCATGATAGAGGGCTGTTTCTATCCAAAAATATTTCTCTTGCTTAATCCGTGTATTTGTCACGTTCTGTCCAGTAAATAGCTTTGTTATAAAATGGGTCTGAGATGTATAAAAGAAAAAATGCATCCAGGAAATGCAGTTACCTTCTGTTATGTAAATTCTCTAAATTGATACAGTTCATATGCATTTTTGAGTCTCATCTCGCATTAGAGAGTTGGCCTGAGATGGAGAATGAGCATTGGTTTGAGTTGAGACCTGTGGTAAATGCAAGCATCACCTGTTTAAGGAGCCGCCAAGTCAGTTCACCTCTGAGTTTGTTTCCTGCTGTGTCAGTTGGCAATAATACCTATCTTGCAGGGTCCTTATGAGAAAACAAATGTATATAAAGTTGCAAATGTAGACTTTCAGTAAAAGCTAACTGTTACCACTCATTGGCACCTGAACTATTCACTCGAGAGTATCCACTCAAGGCTATCTACTCAAAAGAGTTATATAATTTCAAATTATAAGAAAATGCTTTTGATATAAAAGGTAGTTTCCTGTCTCCCTGGGCACTCCACACAGCCTGCTGCACCATTAGCTGTTGCTATCTGCAGTTAATGATGACAGTTTGGTATGCATCCGGTACTACGCTGAGTGATTTACATATATTATTTCATTTAACCATAACAGCAATCCTTTCAGGAGATTTTTGGTCTCTGACTTTCTGCCATGACTTTGACCTATGTGTGTTTTCTTTTAGAACATGTATTCTTTTGACTTTTATCTGCCTTAGTCTATGCACGCTTTGCATTGATGACTTTATGCAACCAAACTATATTGGTTAGGAGGCTTTGGGATGCAAATAGAGAATCAGAACTGATCTGGCTCAAAACAAATAAAGGGAATTTTTTTCGCACACACAACTGAACTATTCTTCACTGGGCTCTATTTCTTTGTGATTCTTTTCACTCTGTCTTCCGTCATGGCTTCCCGCATTGTATTAGAAATGGCCGAAGCAGTTCCTGACATGACATCTTTATGCTACATTTTCCATGGGACTGGAGAGCTTCCATTCTCCCAGACAAAACTCTTGACTTCCTTTGACTGGATCAGTTTCGACCTTGTGTTGCATTTGACATAATCACTGGGACAGGGGGTGTTGGAGTGCATTGACTGGCTTATCCTTGCCCTTCCTTCAGTTAATCACTGGACAAGTGGAATAATGTTAATCTGCTTAGTTCAAGCCTAGACCTAAGGTTGTGGTCAGTGTCACCCAAATCACAGAGGGGCATGATGAAGCAGGGGGTGAAGTGGTACTGGGAAGATAGATGTCTTTATCTTGTTTCTAATCTCACATGGAAAGCTTTCAACATTTTACCTTGAGTTATGATATTTTGCTATAGGTGCTTTTGATTAATAAAGATATTCTTTATCAGTTCAAGGAAATTACCAACACAGTTAGCTAAGACTTATTTTTTAAAATCATGAATAAAAGTTGACTTTTATTAAATGTTTTTTCTAAATCTGTTCATGTGGATTCTTTATTCTGTTAATGTGATAGATTACACTGATCAATTTTTAAAACAGCTTTAATGGGGTATAATAACATAAACTGCATGTATTTGTAGTATGTAGTTTGATCATTTTTCACATATATATATGTACTTGTGAGACCATCACTGAAATCAAAATAATGAACATTTTTGTCACTCCCCTCCAAAACTTTCCTCAGGCCATTCTGTAACCCCTCTCTGTAGTCCCCTTCCTCTCATGCACCCCTCCACACAGGCCCCCAGGCAACTACTGATCTATCTTCTGTCACTGTAGATTAGTTGCATTACTGATTGAATTTTGAATGTTAAACTAACTTTCCATTTCTGAAGTAAACCAAATGTAATCATTATGTATTAGCTCTTTTTCTTACATATTTCTGTGTTTCTTTACCTAAAATTTTGCTTAGGATTTTTGCATCTATGTTTATAAATGTGATTGGACTGTAATTTTTTCTTTCTACTAACACCCTCATCAAACTTTGGTATCAAAGTGAAGCTGGTTTCATAAAATGAACTGGCGGTTGTTTTTCATTCTCTTTTCTATTCTCTGGGAGAATCTGTGTAAGATAGATATTATTTTTTCCTTAAGTATTTGGTTTGAATCAACCAGAGAAACCAACCAGACCTACAGTTTTCATTGTGGGAATGTTTTTAATTAACGATTTGATTTTAAAACAGAGAACTGCTTACATTTTGTTTCTTATGCTGTCAGTTTTTGTAAGATGCATGTTTTCTTGACCTTTTTATTGAAATATACACACAGTAATGTATATAATATTAAGCATAAAGCTCGATGCATTTTTTACAAATGCACAATTTATTGATGTAAAGTTGTTCATAATAGTCTCTTATCATTTAATATCTGTAGGCTCTGTAATGATATCCCCTCCTTTATTCCTGATACTGATTATTTAAGCTTACCTTCTGTATTTCCTCATTTTTCTCCATCGGGGGTTTATAAACTTACTTGTCATTTCAAAGAACCAAGTTGTATCTTTGTTGATCTTCTCTATTGTATGTTTGTCTTCTATTTTATTTATTGCTGTTTTTAATCTTTTTATTTCTGTCCTCTTATTTCTTTAGATATAAGCTGTTCTTTTAATAAATTTTTATAATTTTTAAGCTCATTGCCTTTCACCTTTCTTCTTCTCTAATATATGTATTTGGGGACACAAATTTTCATCTTAAAGTGGGTTTAATGTGACTCATAAATTTTCATGAACATTCACTTCAAAATATGTTTTATTATCATTGTGATTTCTTCTTTGACCCATGGGTTATTAAGAGGTGTATTTCTTAATTTACAAGCATTATAGATTTTTCTAAGAATATTTTTGTCATTGATTTCTAGTCTTGATTCCTAAGTGGTCAAAGAATTTACTTTGTATGAATTTGATTTGTTGGAATTTGTGACAATTTGCTTTCGCGTATCGTTGATTTTTATAATGATCCATGTATATTGATTTATTTATTTTAATTTTTATTTTACTTTTGACTGTGTTGGGTCTTTGTTGCTGCACGTGGGCTTTCTCTAGTTCTGGCGAGCGGTGGGCTACTCTTTGTTGCGGAGCGCAGTCTTCTCATTGCGGTGGCTTCTCTTTTGTTGTGGAGCACGGGCTCTAGGCGCACAGGCTTCAGTAGTTGTGGCACGTGAGCTCAGTAGTTGTGGCTCACAGGCTCTAGAGCACAGGCTCAGTAGTTGTGGCGCATGGGCTTAGTTGCTCTGTGGCATGTGGGATCTTCCCAGACCAGGGCTTGAACCCGTGCCCCTGGCATTGGCAGGCAGATTCTTAACCACTGTGCCACCAGCGAAGCCCAATCCATGTATATTTAAAAGCAATGTGTATTCTGCAGTTTGGGGGTACAGTGTAGTATGTGTGACTATTAGGTCACGTATACAAATTGTGTTTTTCAAATCTTGTGTACCCTTATAAATTATTTTGTCTGATGTACATGAAAAAGATATGTTAAAATCTCTCTGATTTTATTTTTTAATCCTCTATTTTGTTTTGTCAATATTTGTTTAATATATAATTTTGGGCTATGTTATTAGGTACATAAAATGTAGAATTATTATCTTTTACTGAAGAACTTAAACGTTTATCATTTTGAAGCATACCTATTTCTAATAATGGATTTTGCCTTAAAGTCTCCTATGCTTGATACAAATATGGTTTATATGCTACGGTTTATGCATTTTCTTTTTATATATAAAATCCCCAAATATATTATCATATACTTAAAATCCCCTAATATATTATTATAACTATTGTTATATTCAGTTTATCAAAATTAAATCAAAATTCATTTAGATTTATCCACATTTGTCCTTTTTATCGTTCTTTATTCCTTCCTGCATCTTTGAGCTCCCATCTGGGAGCTGAATACAGCCTTTAGTATTTTCTTTAAAGTAGGTGGTTGGTGAAACACTCTCTACATCCCCCCCACCCCACTACAACACGAAAAATGTCTTTTGTTCACTTCATTATTGAAGGGTAGCTTGTAGGGAATTCTAGATTTACAGTTATATTCTTTCAGCACTTTGAAGCTACCATTTCATTTTCTTCTGGCTTCCCTCAATTCTTTTGAGAGATAAGCTATTAGTCTAATATTTGCTCCTTTGAAGTTAATCTTTTTTTTTCTTTCAGTTTTCTTTTAATATTCTCTCTTTAACTTTAATTTTCAACATTTTTACTATGATGTGCCACAGTGTGCTTTTCTTTTTATTTATCTTGCTTTAGGTTCGGAGAACTACTTGAATCTATGACTTTCGTCAATTTGGGGAGAGTCTCAGCCATTGTCTTCTCAAGTACTGCTTCTTTCTCATTCCCTCTTCCCTCCCTTCTGGAGACTCTCTCACTAACTTTCTGGTCAGACTTGAATGGATCCCTGGCAACCTATTTGACCCCATCCCCTGCCATACTCTATCTTGTTCACTTACTTGTTTCTAACTACCTTGCTCTTTTTCTAATAAGCCAGCATACTGCTGCCTCAAGACTTTTGAAGATACTGCTTCCTTAGCCTGGAACGCTTTTCCAGACATGTCCAAGACTCATTCCCTTACATGATTCAGGTCTCTGCTCAAATGTGGTCTTATCAGAGAGGATTTCCCTGACCACATTTTCAGAATTATTACCCAGACTCCTCCTCTTCTACTCACACTGTGCTCTAACCCTTTACCTAGTTTATGTTTCTTCATAACACTTATTAAATATGACACATTATATATTTAATATGTATTTGCTTATTCTCTGTCTCCTTTCATTAGAATATAAACTCCAAGAGAGAGGAGACTTCTTTGCTCACAGCTATATCCCAATCCCTGGAATTAGTATCTGGAGCAGAGTTAGGTGCTCAATAAATATCTATGGGATGAATGAATGACTAATAGATGATGGATATAGGAAGATAGAGTTCTCTATAGAAAGTGAAGAAAGCAGACAAGGAGAAATAAGCTAAGCAAGGATTTTAATTTTTATAATCTATATTTTGTTCTTTTGCATGTAAAGATAGTATCTTTGATCACATTTCTTTCCATGATTCTTACCTAAAAGAGTAAAATGAAATACTAATATGTTCAAAAGCATTTCTTTCATTAGTTTAAATTAACTGACATCTCATCATTTAGTTTAGACATGTACTCCATAAATTTTTAAAGGCTTTTAATTAAAAAAATATTAAACCTACTGCATTAGTTAGCTTGGACTGCCATAACAAAATACCATAGACCAGGTGGCTTAAACAACAGAGAATTATTTTCTCACAGTTCTGGAAGCTAGAAATCCAAGATCTGGGTGCCAGCATGGTCAGGTTCTGGTGAGGACTGTCCTCCTGGCTTACAGCTGGCTCTCTTCTTACAGTGTTCTCATATGGCAGAGAGAGCGAGCTCTGGTGTCTCTTCCTCCTCTTGTAAGGGCACTAATCCCATCATTAGGGACCCAGCTCATGACCTCATCTCAATCTAATGATCTCCCAGAGGCCCCATCTCCAAATACTATCACATTGGAGTTAGGGCTTCAACATACAAATTTCGGGAGTATACAATTCAGTTCATAGCACTTACCAAATAATATGCATTATTTTCCAGTGAATTAATGAATAGGTATATTTAAGACACTTCCAGTGTTTTTCATAGTGTGAAATTATTATGATTGCACATAAAAACTTATTCAATTACTTTTGCAAAATATTGTGAATGCTTATAAGTTCAAAGGCTAAATTGGCCAGCACCTGGGTAATGCCTGGTCTATTTCATTTGTGGTTTGTAGGGATATCTATTTATTACATAGCTATTTAGGGACTCACATGAATACATCATTTTTTTATGGGCAAAAAAACCTAACTCTGATTTTCTACATGTCTTTTGTACATTTATTTCCCTAAGTAAATCATAAATCCACCTCTAAAGCCTAGACCTACACACAGTATGCAGGCATTATAGCTACTCAGAAAGAACCTGTCGTGTAGGTCAAAGCTCCTTGGCTGGATAACTGACTCCTCTGATAGTAATGATTTTGCCTCACCGGCACCTACAGTATTTTTCTAGCTTGCCTGAGGTCAGCATGTCTTCCCGATGTTCATGGATTATGCTGCTTTTCCAAGAATGTCTCAAAGGAATCCTGCCTGAAAGAAAAGATGCCATACTCTCACATTTCACTGCCTATAAAGAGAGCGAAAATGGCCTCTGTCTTGTGCTTTTAGTCAGCTTCAACACAGAAATGGAACTGATAGTCATCAACCCAGAGTCTCCCCCACCGCCCATGTATTTTCTAGTCTAGAATGAAGCTAATGAGGTAAATAAAATGAAGCTTCCTAGAAAAGTGAAGGAGGAGAGCATCCACCACCTCACTGCTCCTCCCATTCCTCACCCCTGAAATAGGATTGTTAGTATCCGCTATGATCTAGAGGAGTATTTGGGGCTGTGCCATCTGTCCTCATTAGAAGCACTGAGCTCATAATGACTAAGAAGCTCCAGGGGGTTGTCTAAGCCACCAAGGTTAGAAAGGGGCACAGCATTATCACAGCTGAGCTAAAATTTAATATGATTCTTACTTTACCACCTATGGCTACCTAAGAAGGTGAGATGGCCGACAAATAGAGGACCTTAGTCATGGCTCACCAAATAGCTGTCTTCATGATGGAATAGGGAAGAAGAAACTGGTAAATATTTCTAAATGTCATAGTTTACATACGAATTTAGTTTTAGAATTCTTCTCTTGTGGGAACTATGTACTTTAAAAATAATCCCTAAATTTAAAGTATTTATATCAAAAATTGTACATATACTCACCAATTACAAATTGGGAGTGTTCCCTAGAAGGAAGAGTAACCCCAGTGGTCCAGGGGCTGAGAATTCTGTCATTAGAGGTGGGGATTTCTTCTCAGAATGAAGTTAATGTGGTGTTCCTACCTGTGTGACCCCGTGGATGGTTGAAGGGGTCTGGGGTTATTCTTTATTTTTTTTTTCATTTTTTAAAAAATAAATTTATTTACTTATTTATTTATTTATTTTTGGCTGTGTTGGGTCTTTGTTGCTGTGCGTGGGCTTTCTCTAGTTGTGGCGAGTGGGGGCTACTCTTCTTTGCGGTGCACGGTCTTCTCATTGTGGTGGCTTCTCTTGTTGCAGAGCATGGGCTCTAGGTGCACGGGCTTCGGTAGTTGTGGCTCGCGGGCTCAGTAGTTGTGGCACATGGGCTCCGTAGTTGTAGCTTGTGGGCTCTAGAGTGCAGGCCCAGTAGTTGTGGCGCACAGGCTTAGTTGCTCCATGACATGTGGGATCTTCCCGGACCAGGGCTCGAACCCGTGTCCCCTGCATTGGCAGGCAGATTCTTAAGCACTGCGCCACCAGGGAAGCCCTAAAAATCTCATTATTGATTAAGTTAGATCTTTACAGATTAATACAGCTGAGTATCTTTCCATATGTTTATTAACCATCTGTATCTCTTCTATGAATTTCCTGTTATGTACTTTGTCCTTGTTGTGGTATTTTACGTTTTTGTTCTTGATTCATAGGAGTTTTCATTTATTTTGGATAATAATTTTATCTATTACATATGTGGCAAATATTTCTCCCCAGTCTGTTGCTTGACTTTAATCTATTCATTAGTATTATTACTTTAAGTTGCAGAAATTTAACATTTTTACGTAGTTATATCTGCTAGTGGGTGGAGTAACTGTGGGGAGTTAAAAGTTGGTGTGCATGTGAATACAGTCTTTTTGGACAATTCCATGGTTAGGTAAGATGTTGGTCTGGGGTTACTCTAATGAAGGTGGGTAGGATTGAGCATCTCCACAGAAGTGTTGGGGGAAGGGAATATCACCATATCTCAGTAGTGTATTTTTAGAAACTAAATTTTAGATGAGGAATGAAGTCACAACCCTTGAACTAAGAAGAGAGTGAAAAACTAGGTATCAGTTGATTAATTTATGGTGGAAAACACACCTCATTCAGGAATCAGTCTACATGTGTACCGAAACATGACAAGCAGAGAATCATAAAAGAAAATTGCCTTTTCCCAGAAAAGTCAAACTTGAAAACTTTTGTGGCCTAGAGAACTCACTCTCCTGTTCCAAAAAAGATATTTCTTTTTCTGACTAATAACTTGAAAAAGTTGTCTCTCATCAGAGCTCCTGTAGCACACCTAAAGACATCAATACCTTTCTCATTCTCTAACTTTTAGTTTTCCCATTTTTATTGGTCCTCAGAAGTTTGTCGTTGCAGCATCCCCTGCCTCATCAATACCATAACAAGTGAAAATTCCCAAGACTGAGGCTTATATTACAAAGCGTGCAATTTAGACAAGCAACTCTGAGATGAGCAGCCCTCCCGCACATGGAGTGAGGAACACAATGATGTAGGAGTGAGAAACCCTGAGGGCTAGACCTAGGGCTTTTATTACCAAGCAGCCTGTGTTTTTCCAGCTTCAGTGGCTTAGGCTGCAAAATAAGATCCCTTTTACTTTTGCCGTGGAACCCAGATCTAGCACTTTATTTTATTTTAGTAATTCTGGAAAGAAAGCATTTAGGCCGAAGGGATGCATTTCTGTTCTCACTGAGGTAAAGAGGTTTTGTACCTTTTTATTTTTCTTGGTAAAATCTTCCCTTTTAATCTGGTAGCCTTTATTTTTGTTCTCTTCTCTTCTTCCTTTGGCTAGCTGGAGAGCAAGTGCCATAGACATGGCCCAAAGCATATATTCTTTTCACCCTTGGAGCAAGGAGTACCAGAGTGGAGCACCCTATCCCCTCTGGGCAAATGCCTGCGAGTAAAAACATTTTTAATTCAATCAGTTCAGTTATTATAAGCTGAATTAATCTGTAATTGTGGCATATCATGGGAAACTATTTATGACATAGGCCAGCTGACCCTTATCCAAGTTTCCATGGAAATAACAAGTATGTTCTTGGACTGTTCTGAAATTTCCAGCTGCTTTAAATGTGATATTGAAGCTAAGAAAGAAACCTTCTATTAATAAAATGTATTTGAAATGTGTTCTCAGGTGCTCAAGAGGTAGGCCTAACTTGAAAAAAATTGACTGAAAAGATTCAAGGTGCAATAACCATGGGCTTTCCCTCAAACTTCTTTAATTGAAACCTCTGATATTATTGTGTTGTTTCTATCTGAAGTCAAATGGGGGAAGAGATTGCAAAAAAGTTTTGTGGTTTTGTATTTTTTCCTCTATGAGATAGAGACTTACCTATGTCAGGAGAAGAAGAAGTATTCATAGTTTTCTCTTGAATGATCAAATAAAGTTTTTGTTCAAGAGATAAACCATATTCCATAATATCAGATTTATTAATCAAATGTATTGCTGTTAAGAGTGTGAAAATGTTTCAGATGAAATGATAGTATATGGGAGAAATTACCTATGTGTTTATAACAGGCCTAACAAAAGTGCAGACACCATGACTACACTGCATGCTTGGTGAAGGTAACGGCAGGTTTGCCGTATTCATAATATTTGAGTTAATCTGTGCAAATCCATGCACACCACTACAGAAATGACTTTCACAGTGAGGTCACTGCTGTCTGCAGCAATTACAGCAGAGCATCAAACAGGATGGAAACCACCAGGTTTGGCAAACAGGATATGCTTACAGAATTTAGTAATCCTGAGGTGACCCAGCCCATCACTGATGTCCCTGAGACAACTGCAGGCTTGTCTACTCATTTTGCCTCAGTGGTCGTGTGGTTATTGATTTCCTCCATTAAAATGGAACATAGGATTGTATTTGACATATACTTGGTGCTTTAGGTAAAGTATACAGTCATCTCTCAGTACTCGAATGGGATTGGCTCCAGGACCACCCCCCTCCCCCATGGATACCAAACTCCGAGGATGCTCAAGACACATATAAAATGGTGTAGTGTTTGCACATAATCTATGAGCGTCCTCCTGTATACTTTAGATCATCTCTACATTACTTATAATACCTATTACAATGTAAATGCTATGTAAATAGTTGCTGGCATGTGGCAAATTCAAGTTTTGCTTTTTGGAACTTCCTGGAATTAAAAATATATATATTTTTCAATCCGTGATTGGCTGAATTTTTGGATGTCGAACTCATGGATACGGACGGCCAACTGTATAATCCAAAGTTAGCTTCCTTCTTTGGTAAATCCCTGAATCAGTGATTTGCAGCTCTTTAGTATACATCCTTTCTCACCATTCTAAAATTTGCTTGTTATGAATTTATGTATTTCCAGTTTGTGATTTTTCTTTTGACTTTCTTATGGATTTTATTTTTACCATGTAGATTAAAAACTTTTTTCAAGTAGTTGTATTTATCAATATTTTCCTTTATGCCTCCAGATTTTAAATAATAGAAAGGCCTCCCCACTCCAAGTTAATAAAGAAGTTCTCCTTTGTGTTCTTATAGTATTTTTACGATTTTGTATTTTTAAAATTTAAATCTTTGCTCCTGTGGAATTTACTGGTGTACAGCATGAGGCATGAATCCAACTTAATTTTATTAAAAATGTCTCTCCAGTTGTCTAGACAATTTTTTGAGTTGTCCATCTTTTCCTCACTTTCAGATGCCATGTTTACACACCAAATTCTGTATGCATTGGGGTCTATTTCTAGACTTCCTGTTCCATCCTATTGATTCATTTGTTTATTCTTGTGTCAGTACTACACTTTTAATTATTGTAGCTTTATATTATAATAAGTGTTAGAAATAGCCCCCTTCATTTGTATTTATTTTTGGAGGCTTCGTTGACATTCTTTTTTTTTTTTTTTTTTTTTTTTGCGGTACGCGGGCCTCTCACTGTTGTGGCCTCTCCCATTGCGGAGCACAGGCTCCGGACGCGCAGGCTCAGCAGCCATGGCTCACGGGCCCAGCCGCTCCGCGGCATGTGGGATCTTCCCAGACCAGGGCACGAACCCGCGTCCCCTGCATCGACAGGCGGACTCCCAACCACTGCACCACCGGGGAAGCTGACATTTTTTTTTAATGTATTTTGGAATTTGCTTGTCTCTCCCCCACCCCTTCCTCAAGTTTTGGCCTTGTTATTGTAATTACATTTCTAAGTTGGCTTAGGAAGAACAACTTTATGAGATTGAGACTTCCTAAGAACTTGGCATGCTGTTCACTTTGTCTCCTTCAGGAATGCTTTAAAATTGTGTTCATAAATCTTACACATTTCTAAAGTTCTTTTTCTTGGATATTTCATCTTTCATTATTGCTATTGTAAATGGAGTCTTTCCCCATTTCACTTTAAACTCACTATGTTTGTTCATCTGAAATGTATTGATATCTATATAGTAATTCTGTATCATGCTACCTTACTAAATTTTCTTGTTTACAGTACTTTTTCAGTTGAATATCTCAGGTTTTCCATAATGATTACAAATTGTGATAGTTTTTATTTCCTTCTCTGAATTTCTGTACTTCTAGTTTTTTTCTCTTATTAA
Source organism: Grampus griseus (assembly GCF_964374135.1). Taxonomy (NCBI): domain Eukaryota; kingdom Metazoa; phylum Chordata; class Mammalia; order Artiodactyla; family Delphinidae; genus Grampus; species Grampus griseus. Next base: position 44,598,911 of record NC_139009.1, read on the forward strand.
CTATATTGTCTAACATCCAGTACTGTTAAGTAATAGTGGTGACAAGTGAACATCCTTCTTTGTTCCTGACTTTAATGGGGATACCTCTACTGTTTCCCCAGTAAGCTTGATGGTCACTTTAGGACCAGGGTGTATTTTATCAAGCTAAGAAGGTGTCCATCTATTTCTTAAGTTTAAACATATTTCTAAATAATAAAGCCCCAGGCGTGTGTATCTGCAGCCTCCCTAGCACGATAAGATCAAAGCTCTAAAAGGAAACTTAAGACTTTCTAGTCCACCTTACTCCCATCATGAGTAATAAACTCCAGTCACAGTAATAAATTCCAATTACTTCCCCCCAGAAGTCCCAAAATTACATTGGAAAACAAGCTGGAGCTAAAAATCATTGTATCTTAGGTCTCACACCAGTGTTCTTCTGGGTACACAAAATTAACACTGAAAACTTATGATTATTTTTCTCTTCCATTGTGCATTTTCCTTGAGATTTTCCCATTTTATCCCTTTCTTTTCATCACATCGTTGGGACTTCACATGTGCGGCTTGGCTCCACATTCTTCCCCACTGCCGAGGAGCCAAGTTTATGAAGGATTTTTAGACAGTGACATAATCTCTTCCCCACCCCGAAGACCTCTGCTATTTGGTCTTCTTGGACAAAACGCATTGTCTTCCAAATACTGCTGGTTACTCCTGAAATTAAAGCCGAAAGCTTGCTGGGGCCGCTTGAACACCTGAAAATATGCTTTGGCTGTGACAGTGCCTTTAGCAAAGGGATGTGAACCAACAGTAGACGTGTCATAAATGCCATTGTGTCTTATATTCATTTGTGAGTGGTATTCAGATATCAAAAGAAATTAGGTCCTAATATGTTTACAGTCTTCAAAGGAAGAAAACAATTATATTATTAGTACTGTACTTCTGATTTTGATGTGTCATAACTTTAATAAACATAGAAATTAGTAAAACATTTTATATGCTAAGAAAATTTGTATACAAATGGGAAAAAGCCATTTGGCAAATTATTTTCTACTGTAAAACAAGATAGTATTTCTCTCCATGTATAGTTACTAGAGTCTGGAGTCAGACCTGGGTTTGAGTCCTGGCTTTACCACTGTCTGGCTGACTGACTGAACACAAGTAACATAATCTCAACTGAGTCCTGTTTTCCTAATCTGCAAATGGAGTCAGGAATACCTTGCAGAGTTGTATAAGAAGAGAATAATGCACATGAAGTGCTTAGCACAGTGGTACCATGATGTAAGCCCTGAATAAATGAGAGCTCTTATTAGTATAGCCTATTGTTAAGAGCCATAATACAGCCTGTTGTTTTTCTTTAAATTACATGAAGTTAGAGGTCAAGGAACAAATATCACAATTTTTACTCAATTTGGATCTATAATTGCAAAACAGCTCAGTTATCGACATAGCCTCCTTTCTGAGACTTAGAACTAAGGTACTTGTAAGGATTTGACTGAAGTCTGCCCTGGCTCTTCTTTCTTGGGAATTATTTGGGCAGGCATGGCAATTAACACTTACCTACAACCTCAAGCCTAAAAATATGTTATTACCTTTTTTAAATTAGGTTTTCAGTAGCCAATTATTTTTTGACCATTTTCCACCGATAAGTGGAATAAACCACTACAAAAGACTAATATGATTCATACTCCACACATTTAGAGCTATAAAGGATTCAGGCATCTTTTACTTACACGTTCATTAAGTAATTTTGGAGTGCCTAATTTGTACTAGATATAAAATATACATCCTTAAAGATATACAGATGAAAAAATAGATTCCATACTGTGAAGAAGCTTACAGTCTAGTATGGTGTCTAGAGAGGAACTTAAAAGCCACCTTTTATAATATATGCCTTCCTTAATATTCCTAACTTCGGGGTGGGGGGGCAGAATAGTCCTCTTTTATGGTCCCATAGCACTCTATGCTTGCACTTATTTTAACATTTCTTACACTGTACATTGGCTCCCAAGCAAGACTGTAGGCTACTTGAAGACAGGGACTGTGTCTTACTCATCACAGAAGAAAAAGATACCTAAACATGATCTTAAACAACTTAAAATTGAGAGACAAAGGCTTATCTACACTACTAACACATATAAAGAACTAACTTAAATATAAACTTGTATGAAATAAAATACTATGGGAAGTAGGAGGTTTTAGAGGTTATTTAGAGGAGATGGCATTTGAAGTGAATTTAGAAGGAATGGTAGGATTTCCAAAGATGGGGGTGGGGGGAAGAGAATCCAAGATGAGGGAAAGTCATGAGCAAAGGCACGGAGGCAAGACAGTGCATGGGCTGCTTGAGGAATAGCAAGGACTCCAATGTGAGTAGATGCTGGCAAGAATGTTAGGGAGGGATTTGGCTGTAGCTGACCTTGAATGCAACAGTAGGGTGTTAGGACCTTCTTTTGCAGGCAGTGGTGTGTTGACAAGGACATTTGTACAAAAGGGATTAGATCACTTTGTCAGTAGTGTGAATGATGGGAAGAGAAAGATCAGATTCAGGAAGGGAAGCCTAGAGATTTTTAGTAATGTAGATAAGAGATGTTGAAGTAAAAATAGATATGGAAAGGAAGAGAGCAATTCTGGAAACATTGTGCAAAAGGACATGTCAAACCCTGATCTTAGAGTTGGAGATTCCAATTTGAGTCATTTTCTCAAAGGTGATGGCAGAAGCTCTGGAAGTGGCTAAGGTCACCCAGGAAGAGCAGAGATAAAGTAAGCCGGGGGAGGCCACAGAACCTTGGGGAAAGCTTATATTTAAGGGGTAAGTAAATCTTCAGATTTAGAAGAAATGATGCTTCAAACTTGTTACTAAAAAGATGAGGAAAACTGTCTTTAGAATTAATCGGTTTGCCTAGTTTACAGCAGAGCCCTTTAGAACCCAGGTGCCCCAACTTATAACTCAGTGCACTATTAGTTTAATGCTCTAGACTCTAGTTTAATGCTAAATTTAAAAATCCCACCTACCACCTTTCCCATCCTCATCTATTTTGGTAAGACAGACTAAACTTGAATTTTAGACTCCTTTACATAAATCAAAGTATCCTGCATCTCTTATGCTTCTAGCTACCAATAGCAAAGAGAAAGTTTTGCCATTGGAAAATTCAGGGCAAGCCATCCATATGGATGCCATTTAAAATTATAATGTGTGATGTGAATTGATAGTAAGAATCGTAAAAAGCCTAATTAAGTCTACCTTATGTTTCAAAGGCAATAAGTTAATCTTACATATCAGTACATGTTTTTATATCCTTTATGTTAAAAAAAAAACCTGCTGCCATTTTCAACACTGAATTATCCTTATTGTCCCCAAATACCTTGTTATATACATAAATGGAAAGGTTTTGCTCAAATAAGCCAAACCAAATGATTTCTTTAGTTTTACAGAAGATTTTGTTGCTATTAATACTGCAGTCTTCTATGGCATGTGCCAAAGGTGTAGTGTGAAATTCTGTTTTTCACTCAGTGAAATATTTATACCTCAAAGAGGGAGGGCTCAAAAGAAAGGATATGAAACTTTGATGCAGACCATCTTAAGAAGCAAGAATGTGATGGGGTCATCTCAGAAATAGCATCATCCTTGCTGAACAACAGAACTAAATAATATTTGGCTTTTATCATTTATTTAGCTGGAAGAGCTAAGCTTTGAAAATGAACCATCACAAACCATAATTAAATAAACTGTTTACAACTCAACTCTGATAAAAGTCAGTTGATAAAAAGAGCAGGAACAATATAAATACTAAAGCTTGATGGCCCATACCTAGATAAAAATTCCCCGCCCCCCAGGAAATGGATTTTAACCATTTGTGGTACAGTAAATGATCCTATTAGAATTCTAGTATATGGACCTACAGCCTACCCCCGAAAAACCTGAAACATACTTTTAAATTGGCCAGTCATTTCCTAGCATTGAAGTTCCAGAAAGATGGTGGGTTTTGTTGTTGTCTTTGTTGTTTTATTTTTCTTTGCTTACTTTGGGTTTCTTTTTAATTTTTGTTTTTCTTAAGCATATTTTATTAAATATACATATAGAAAAATATGTTTCACAAATGTACAACTCAATGAAGTGTCGCAAATTGAACACACCCATGTATGTAGCACCCAGATCAAGACAGACATCCCCAGCCCTTCAGAATCCACCATCATCCTCCCTTCCAGCCAGTAGGTACCGCCCCCACCCCACAACTGTTGGCAGACAATTATCATGGGTCTCTGATACTTCTGCACATCTTGTGAGCAGAGATACCACCTGCCTTTGTTCAGAGTACCCTTTCAAGTTTACTTGGATAGCCTTGCAAGACAAGAGAGAGTGTTTTTCTCCAGAGAAAAGGGCAGTTTTGCTTAAGTCTTGAAAAAATAGAGATTGTGTCTCTTATTATTGTCTTTTATTATACTGTTTAGTATGTTAAAGATGTCTCCCTTCAAAGCAAAGGGTAGGCTTGTTTACTTCCCATTATAAAACTGAGGTTGCCTAAACTCAGGGTTCCTCTCCTGTAATGCAACCCAGAGTGTGTGCAGGTGTCACCTGGCTTTCTTCATGTTGCATAATTAGGAAGCAGGGCTCAAGAAGTTGCTGCAATACTGACACTGGCTATTGAGTTGTAAGGTTCTTCGTCTCTTGACTCAGCAGCTGTTAACTAGGCAGGGAACATAATAGTTTGTAAGCAGGGAAAAATCTCAGACGCTTCACTGTTCTTGGTAGTAATCACTATTCCAACTTCTACCACCATAGATTAGTTTTACCTGTGCTTAAAATTCATATATAAATGGAATTACACAGCATGTACTCTTGTGACTGGCTTCCTTCATCCAACCTCATGTTTGTGAGATTCATTCACAATTGCACGTAGGCATAGTTTTTTATTTCTCATAGTATTCCGTTGTGTATTTCAAAACTTACTTTTTCTACTGTTGATAGATGCTGGTGCAGTTCCTGCTCTTAGAATTGGGCTGTTATAAACACTTTTATGCATGTCTTTGTGAATATATGCAGTGCATGTATTTCTGTTGGGTATATTCCCAGAACTGGATCAGAGGGTGTGCATAGATACTGCCAAACAATTTTCTAAAGTATCTGTACTAAGCTACTCTTCCACTAGAAGTGTATGAGCATTCTTGTTTCTCTGTGTATTTCTCCACCCTTGTTATTTTTCATCCTTTTAGTTTAGTTTTGTTTACGTGCGTTTATTTTACCAAGGTGCACATAAGGAAAGATAAATATGCCAATGGTACACTTCCAATTTTACAGAGCAATCTCACAAGTATTTTTGCCATTTAGGAAAAGAGATACATCAATTATTAAGTTGTTACCAGGGTGAATTGTCAAGACAATCAGAGCCACAATTTTTTTGTAGGTTATTTTTCCATAAAGACAACAGTTTCCAAAGTCCTCAGAGTCTGATAAGACCAAGTTATTCAAATTATACTTCTAAAGATACAGTTTTAACAGAAACGAGTTGAAAACTGTGTGAATATTCACAAAAGTCTCCATATTGTACCAGAAAGAAATTAACATTCTCCCAAATGTTCCCAACTGAAAGCAAAAGAAAATCTATACAACCACATCTTCCCAGTAAACAGAAACAGAGAAAGTAATAAGGTTTTACTAAATACTAGTGAAATTAAGGGCATGGTATTAATTTTCTACATAAAACACACGAAGTTGCATTGTTTGTATTTCTTTAAAAAAAATCATCTTTCGGCAACATAGCGCTTCAACCACCTTCAATTCTCCCATCCCAATCCTGAGAAGAGTACTTCTCCTCCTATCACCACTAACAAGAGAAGGTATCCCTTCCTTGCAGGCTCTGTCAATCCTGTGTTTATTCTAGGCCCATATTTCCCCTGGCTCATTTCTGCCTCTGGCCGTCTGTTCAGTTTTCCTTCTCAGGGCGGGCATCCATCACAATCTCTTTAGTTCTTCCATCCATTCATTCCATGTATGTCTTTCTTTAAACCAACTAGGCATTGCTATAGATGGGTGAGGGCTGGGAAGAAGGCAGAGAGGGACTGAGAGCTCTGGTAGTCTCCTTGACAGGACCATCTCTCTGCCTCTGGAAATGATAAACAGCCAAGTTAAACCGAAAAGCCTGCTTCTGCAGATGCTTCTGAGCTACCACTTTTTAAAAAGAGATAGAAGTGATATGAGAAATAGAAGAGAAACTGTACACCTACCCTGGCACTGCTGGCACTTCTTCATATTCAGGACGAGGAAGGGAGACAAAAGTACCTTTTTTTTTTTTTTTTTTGCTGTACGCGGGCCTCTCACTGTTGTGGCCTCTCCCGTTGCGGAGCACAGCCTCCAGACGCGCAGGCTCAGCGGCCATGGCTCACGGGCCCAGCTGCTCCGCGGCATGTGGGATCTTCCCGGACCGGGGCACGAACCCGTGTCCCCTGCATCGGCAGACGGACTCTCAACCACTGCGCCACCCGGGAAGCCCCAAAAGTACCTAACTTTTGTATGGCTTCACTGGTTGAGGCTGAGAAAGCCTGGTACTTAGCAAGGACACCATCATTATCCTTGCCATGCAAATAGGGTCTAACTCGTCACCTCAACCACTTGCCTGACAGTCAGTATGGTTCCTGAGTGATGGTGAGGAATTGAGGTCTTTTAGGGGAGAAATAGAAAGGTCTTTTATATGATGGCAGGAAGCCTGGGTCTACCACCAGTTCTGAAGATCCTTGTTGACCAAAAACCAGAAAGTGGAGCTGACAATGGTCTACAGAATGTTCATCCAGCAGGTGGCAGCCTAAGGGGGTGGGTGTAGCCAGTAGCAGGCAGCATTAGGTGATCAGAGAAGCAGGAAGAGCAACGGAGTTGCATAAACCAGAGACCAAGCAGCCCCCTTCTTCTCTCTCTTGATTTTATTAATGCCCAGCAATTGTCCACAGGCCACGTGCAGAGCAGAATGAGTAAAACAGGCTCTTAAAAACAGCTGGAGGGCTTCCCTGGTAGCGCAGTGGTTGAGAGTCCACCTGCCGATGCAGGGGACACGGGTTCATGCCCCGGTCCGGGAAGATCCCACATGCCGCGGAGCGGCTGGGCCCGTGAGCCATGGCCACTGGGCCTGCGCATCCGGAGCCTGTGCTCCACAACGGGAGAGGCCACAACAGTGAGGGGCCCGCGTACCGCAAAAAAAAAAAAAAAAAAAAAAAAAAAAAGCTGGAAATCCAGATGGTAGTAACTAGACCAGAAGCCTTGGGAGCAAACAGGGTCCAAGCAGTGCAGACAAAGGCAGTGCCATCTGTAGCATCATTTATTTGGCTTAGAAGAGTGTGAACTACCACCATGCAGCATGTGATATTAATGCACAACAGCATGCCACGGGGACGTGGTGCAGCATAGCCACGAAGGTCTCAATCTGGAAAGCTGAGAGAGCTGAATGTCCAGTGGAGGGAAGGTGCAGAAAGGTGAGCACAAAATCAGTCAAAGGCATACCCTTGCTGTTGCTAAGGCCTAGGTCTGGCAGGACGTGGTAGGGGACCTGTGTGGGAGTATTTCCAAGGGCAAAGGTTAACCAGATTGGAACCCAACGGGCCTGGGTATCTCCACTGGCTCCCTTGTCTGGAGAAGTCTAGCCCTATGGGCTCCTTCATCCCATAAGTAGTACTGCAGTGGATTTGGCCAGAGGTCCTCTTTGATAATCTCAGCAATCCTGTCAGCCTCTGGAAGGCTGTGGTCTGAAAACCAGGCAAAGAAGCTGCACATGAGGTCTTGGTTCCTAGGAAGAAAGGCCTGGGGTTCATGGTCCGGGTGCCGTATGATCGGAGTGGAAAGAAACACCACGTGCCCCGAGGATCTGACCTCGTATTCCTTCACAATCCAGTTGTTTCTTCGAAAGAAGAATTATGGGTTTCTTCGAAAGAAGAACTTGAACTTGCACCCCATCCTAGGATGTCTGAGTTCCTTCACCTTATAATTCGCTACGTACCTGAACATCTCTGCACCTCTGCCTCTAATCAGGGCAGATAGCTGTGGGTGGTTCCGAACGGTAGTGACTCAGAAGCCCAGGATGTACCTCCACTGTAGGTAGTGTTGACACATGCGCCCAAAATTGCGCCCGAACTGGAGGAAGGCCCGGTCAGCCTGAGGGTGTGCAGTTCCAGCTGGATGGCTTCCAGGGGATTCAGGTGGAGACCCTCACTCTGGGCCGGGGCCTTGCCTCATCCTTCACCTCATTTACCCCTCTGTGCTTCTCCACCACTTCCATTTCCTCAGCCACTAGCTTTTCCTCCACTTCAACCCTCTCCTCCTCGTCCACTGCTTCTGAGAAGATGGTGCCCCTTTCAGTCCTCGCTTCCGCGGCCTTTGCCCCAGTCATCATCAGCTCAGACTCCGACCGCTCTGTGCCACAGGTTTCTAGGGCCTTCTCCCCACCAGTTTCACGCTGAAAGCCATTTTTCAGGCTGCTGTCTGCTGCCGCAGAGGCAGAGGCTGCTTTCACACCCTCCCCGGGTGGCACGACCTCCTCCCGCCCTGCTTCGGTCGCGACCCCCAGCGACTGGGATCTGGGGAGTAGGCCCGCAGCCCGTGGGGCCCTGGGGGTGCGCCCCCCTCCACCGGAAGCTGGGGCGGTGGGAGTGCTTTGATCTCCAAGCTGCCCTCACTCGTCTCCACCATCACCTGCATCATCTTGCTTTCTTCTAAAAGCTTCTGGCACTGCTGTGGGTCCAGGTCGCCCAGGACATGGTCGGGAGTAGTGAGGTTGCGGGTTTGGGGGAGAGGGATCCCCTGGGCCCCATTAGGGTCGCTTATGTTGGTAGCAGCCTGACCAGCTGTTTGTTGGCATCTGTTTTCCTAATCAAAGACTTACTCATGCAAACCAGCCTATTGCGCAGCCCACCCTTCAATTTCCGGATACTCACCTCTCAGTCTCTAGGCACCTGCTCTCGGTCTCATAGAGTCTATTCTTGTGGCTTCTGCCATCCTTTTTATTCGGATTATTCTGGTGTATGTGTGATGGTGTTACACGGTGGTTTTAATTTGCATTTACCCAGCATCTAAGAAATTGGGAAGCTTTTCATGTGGTTTTGATTTTGCCATTTGGATATTCTCTTTTTGTGAAGTATCCGAGTCTTCTCCCCATTGCGTGTTCTATATTTTTCATGTTGATTTGTAGGAATGCATTATACGTGCTAGACACGAGTCCTTTTTCAGATCTGTGTATTGCAAATATCCTCTCCCTCCGTGAGTTGCTTTTTCACTATCTTAATGATGCCTTTTAGTGAACAAAAGTTTTGAATCTTCATATATTCCAATTTATCATTTTCCCCTTTAGATTAGTGCTTTTTGTGTCCTGTTTAAGAAATCTTGCCTTTCTAACATTGTTCACATTTATATCTGCAATCCATTTGGAGTTGCTTTTTGTGAATGGTGTGAGGGGAGTCAAGATTCATTTATCCTCCCATATGATTATCTGATTGACCAAGCAGTATTTATTGAAGAGACCATCCTTTCCCCATGCATAGGTTTTTAGATGTTTCCATTAAAAATGACGTATGTCACTGGCCGGAGCTAGTCAGATGGCCTTGCCTAGCTTCAAGGGGTCAGGGAAATATAATCCTCCCCTGAGATTGGAAGGTGAAGGAAACTGGAAATATTGGTGAGCACTGTATCGCTTACTCATCACAGACTGTAACTTGAGTAGTGTGTACAAGACCAGTAGAGTTAAGCCAAAGAAAGTAGAGAAGAGGTAATGATGAATAGAAGAGGAGAAATTAATGAAAGACAATAGAGAGTATCAAGCAAAGATTAATAATAAAAGGAGAGAGAATAAACAATATTTGGAAGGAAAAATACAGTCACAGTAGTGATTTAAGGAAATATAAGAGAACATGTTGGACAGACTTGTGCCAGTACATTTTCTTTTCTTTTTTTAAAAAATTTTTATTGGAGTATAGTTGATTTACAATGTTGTGTTAGTTTCAGGTGTACAGCAAAGTGAATCAGTTATATATATATATATATATATATATATATATATATATATATATATATATATATATCCACTTTTTAGATTATTTTGCCATATAGGCCATTACAGAGTATTGAGTACAGTTCCCTGTGCTATACAGCAGGTTCTTATTAGTTATCTACTATTTTATATATAGTAGTGTGTATATGTCAGTCCCAATGCTGGTACATTTTCAAACTTGGATGAAATATATGAATTCATGGAAATGTATAACTCATCAACACTGAAATGCAGTGAAAGGCCTAAATAGACATAGAAATAATAAATAGAATCAAGAATTTAAAAAGAATCTTTCTACAAAGTTAGCATGAGGCTAAATGATTTTGAGACAGATACTACCTAACCTTCAAGGAACATATAATCTATTTCTTTTCTTTATTAAACATTCAACAAATATTTACTGTGTGCCTGTAGCATGCCTACTACTGTTCTAGGCCCTTAGGATACATTGTTAAACAGAACAAAGATCTCTTCCCTCTTGGAGTTTCTAGCAGAGGAGAAAGACAATAAATAATAATGATAAAAAGTAAACGAAACATATTAGAAAGTGATAAGTGCTATGGATAAAACAATAGGTAGAGGTGAGTAAGGGGATTGAGAGTCCTGGGGGTAGGGAGTGGGGAGCAGATTGTAGTTTTAAATAGGGTAAGCAGAGGAAACTTCATTGAAAAGATAAAATTTTGGCAAAGATTCAAATAAGATGAGGGATTTAGCTAAGTGGATATTCTGAAGAAGAGCATTCTAGGAAGAGAGAAGAGCTAAGCAGAGGCCCTAGGACAGGAGCATGCTTAGGGTGTTCAAGGAATAAAAAGGAGATCAGTGTGACTGGAACAAGGTGAGTGAGAGAGGCCAATATCTTACATGATATTGTAAGAAGTTTGGCTTTTATTCGTAGTGAAATGGGAAACCACTACAGGATTTTGAACAGAGGACTCAAAATGTGATCCATGTTTTGCATGGATCACTCTGGCTCCTGGGTGAAGAATAGACTGTGTGGGGCCAGTGGTAGATGTAGGGAGATCTTTTAGGAGTCTATCAAAGTAATACAGGTGAAAGATGATATTTCTTAGACTAGGTGGTAGCAGTGGAGGTGAATAGTGGTTACAGTATGATGGTAGAGCCAGCATGATTTCATGGTGAATTGGATGCGGGGTATAAGAGAAGGAAAGAAGTCAAGGATGACTCTGTGGATTTTGACCTGAGCAGCTGATAGGATGGAGTTGCCAGAAGCAGAGATAGGGAAGGTTATGAGAGAGCAGACCTTTGCAGGAAAAATCAGAAGTTTGCTTTTGGACATGTTAAGTTTGAGATGACTGTTGGACAACAGAGTTGAGATACCTAGTGGGTATTAGGAGTTTGGAGCACAGGAGAGGTCTGGGATGGGGATACATATTTGGAAATAATCAGCATACATGATATTTAAAGCTGTAGTTAGAGCTTGCTGAAATCACCAAGGATGTGAGCAGCTAGATCAAGCCCTGAGGCCTCCAAAATTACAAGGTCAGGGAGAAGAGGAAGAACCAGTAAGAGACTAAGGAGAGACCAGTGAAGTAGGAGGGAATCTGAAAATGTGCAGTACGCTGAAAGCCAAATGTATAAAGGAAAGTGTTCAACTGTGTGACGTGGTGCTGATAGGCCAGGTAAAACGAGAGTTGACCAATGGATTTTACAACATAAGTGATGGAGGTCAGAATAGGTTTTAAAGGGAATGGGAGGAAGGAAATTGGAGACAGTGAATATTGATAATTCTGTTGAGGAATTTGCCAAAAAGGGAAATAAGTGGAGTCATCACTTGACAAGACCACTTTTAGAGGAGTGGTAGGGTGACAGCTTGACTGTAATGGGTTTTAAGAGAAAATCCATAAGGGAGAAAGTGAAAATAGCAAGTATATACGACTCTTGCCATTTTGCTCCAAAGAAATGGGATGGTGGCTGGTGGGGAGAGTGGGTCAAAGAAAACGTCTTTAAAATGGGAGAAAAAGAAGTATATGTGCATGTTGTTGCAAATGATTCAGCAGGGGGCAAAAATTAATAATGTAGGAGAGAGAAAGGAGAATCATTGGAGGGATGTCCTTGAATAGGTGAAAGCAGATGGAATCTAGTGCCTATGTAGGGGGGAAGGAGTCAGCCTTTAATAGGAGCATGACAAGTTCACCTATGGGAACCAGAAGGCAAAGTATGAGGGTGTAGTTGCTGGTTGGTGGGTAGAAGTGATGATGGAGTCTATGAAATTCTCTTCTCTTTGCTTCAGTGTTCTCGGTAAAGGAGAAAGCAAGATTCAACTCAAGTGAGAAAGAGAGAGAGAATGAGGCAGTGAGAGTCTGGGGAGAGAGGGGTAGGAAATAGTTTTCTAGAGAATCAAAGAGTGACTGGATTACGACATATGGTATGATTGTCACACAGCATTAAGATCATGAATTTGAAGTGAGGCACATCGGCATGGTTGTGAATTTCTCTTCAGCCACATTCATTTACAGGTGCAGCATGAGTAAGCAGAGTTGGATTTAGTCAGAGCTGAAGCAAGAAGGGCAAGAGAATGATTATAATCTTGATCTTAGAATCTAAGCTAGAGGAGTAAAGGACGTATAGGGATGGGGGACAGTGAAAAGGTGGCCTGATCAGTGGATTGGAAGACCCAGGGAATTGAAGGGTCCCTGGGTTTAAGTACCAGAGTGAGCTAGAAGGATGAGAGATAGTGGTCTGAGAGTGGACTGCAGGGAATTGGTTAGAACCCTACTCCTCCATCCAACTTGGGCTCCAATGAGGCATATTGAGGACGAGGTCATTGCAGGGGAGGAGGTTAGTGTACCAGGAGGTCTGGGTGGGAAGGATCACCTGTGTGTATATTGAAATCACTGAAAGATAAGATGAGAAAGAAGTGAGAATAAGCCAGGAGCTAAAATCCTTGAGAAATGAGGGAGAAATGACATGAGAATAGCAAGAATGCAGGGTATTAGGTGATTTAAACTGATGCCAGGAGATTTAAAGCTGGGTCTGTATTTTAGGGCCAAAGTTAATTATATAACACCACCTCCTTTGGCTAAATTAGTTAGTCAAAAGGCACACAAGTTTAGAATTTGATATTACTTAATGTCACAGAGCCTGTATTATTTTTTTCTTAAAGTGTGCAGAAGAAAGTCACACATATGTTAGCTGATCAAAAACAAGGAATGTATATGTTTTTGAAAATTGGAGAGTAGTAGATAACACTTTTTGAGTTCAGTGCGAAATGTTATTCTCTTTTGGGGTCTTTCATTCTGCTTGTGCCCTAGAGTATGGACTAGAAACTACTGAGAAGAACAAAATACGATTTTAACTTTGGGCTTGAAACATTCTGGCTATAAAAGTGTTTTAAGGGGAGTAAGGAGAGCTAATACAAAATCTCAGAAATATCTAGTCAACCAGAGGCAGAAAGAGGGAAGGGGGAGGGAGAGAAAGAGAAAGAAAAAGGAAAGAAAAGAAGAAATATGAGTAAAGAAAGAAGATGGCTTTGGGGGAAGAGTACAGTTTAGCCACAAATCTGCACATCACAGAATTGTGAACGTTTAAATTCTCTGGGAAACAGAAACAGCACGATGTTTTAAAAGCTAAACTTAATATAAGATGAATGAAGAGAGCCTGTGAATTGTATAGTTTTATTTTTCTTTGACTCCTCAAATATCATTCAGTTCTTACTTGTTTTGAAAGGAATCTCTCATTCTTGGCCTAAATTCTTTAAACAAGTGTGTTTGTTTGGTGACTTAGCATACAGAAATATTGTTCTTTGAGCTAGGCCACCCAGTTTAGAAAGCTGAGGGCCTCCGTACTTAAGACTCAAAAGAATGTTGGTAGACAAGAGAAGGAGATGTACACTTTGTTAATTTCCTCTGTTTCCCATAGACCATTAAGCTATGTTTGCAAAGGAAAATGGTAAAAAAGAAGCTTTGAGTGATTAACCAAGCAGCTTTATAGCTGCAGTCATCTCTATTGCCTCTTAGAAATAGTATATAAATATAGAAGTAGGGAGAAAATATTTGAGTTACCAGGGTGTGGGTAATGAGTTACTCTGGGAAAGTTAATAATTATGATTTAATCATTTTCTACCACTACAGCACTCATAGAGAGCAAATATACATTATTGTGCCTAATAAAACTGTTAAGAGGCTGAGGTCTGTGTAGGGTGGGGGGTAGAGCCAGGTGACAGGGGTGACCAAATCAGCCAGGGATACACAGAGCCATCACAAAAATTCAAAATACAGGTCAAAACACTAAGTAAAATGTTTGTAATATCTAAATGTTAAACATACGTAATCATTCTACCCTAATTGAGATAAAATTAATTTTTAAAAATAATGAAATTGATACTGTAGCAAATGAATAAAATTCAGTTAATCATGAAAAATCGAAATAATATTGTTGGATCTTTTAAAAAATAGTGTGATCTTAAAAAACAAAGTTCATTGATGGTGTCATCATTGCAGTATGAGCATAGTTTGGGGTCAGAAATTTCCAGCAGCTTTAAAAACTCAGGCTCTACATTAGTAGCAGAATGGTGAACAGAGTTTTGCGCTAATTCTTAGTATTTTCTTCTTAGCTGTCATTTTAAAATAATTTCTCTTTTCGATCTTTTTTTCTTTAGAAACAGGAATATTTTTATGTTTTAGCACATTATACCCTCACTGCACCCTATGAACTAGCACGTAGGAAAACTGAGGCACAGAAATAATAAGTAATTTGCTCATGGACACATAGAAAATCGCAAAGTCAAGAAATGAACCCAGATAATCAGACTCCGAAGCTCTTCCTGTTAAACACTGCAGGGTACACTCTGAGCCTTTCTCAGCCTCAATTCTCTCGTCTATAAAATATGGTCTATAATTCTTATTTCTCATGGTGGTTGCAACAATTAAATAAGATGTGGAGCTTGGGCAGGGGAGATGTTCTTTATCTGCTTCTGTATTGCTGTCTTTATCTGTTTCTGTATTGTTTGATTTGTTATAATGAGCATGAATTATTCATGTATTTTTAATCAAGAAAAAAAATGTTAAGGCCTATAAGAGTGTCTGGCACAGAGAGGCACCCAATAAAGTCATTATTATGTCTGAGAGCAAAGTCAGAGTTTCCATTTGAATCAACAGGGATTTGTCATCTCTGGAAGCTTGGGTGCAAAGGGAAGAAATAAGATAGGGGAACAGATAGAAGAGAATCCAGGGTAGAGGTTTTTACTTGCCAGTGAGAGGGGCTTGTTCATCTTAAAGTGAGGGTGGGAACCATTGGGAGGGAGAGCGCACTGGTTTAGGCAAGTGGGAATTAACCAATGGAGCAAAATTCCAAGGAATTTGGGGTTGGGGGAGTCCTAGAACTTTGGATGAATTAACTTATTTTGCAGAAGATTAACAGTGACTTGTTAGTCAATAAGGCCCATTTTCTAAGGTAACAAAAAATATCTATCATTTTGGAAAATGAGAAAGGAATTAAAAGAACTCTGGTTTTCTTTACTTATCTGCCTGGTTCTGGGGGATATGAGAATAGGTTTTCTGAAGAGGAGCCGTCAGTTTATTTTTCCATTTGTGGATTACAATGGTAAAACGATTGTTGGCAAAAGAACATCTTTTCAAGCGGCTTCCCTTGGTGTAGGTCAGAGGGGCAACAAGAGGAGTTATTTCTGCAGCTGGAAAAAAGGTTCAGAGCTGTCTTCCTGGAGACAGCTCCCATTTCAGAGTCTAAAATAGATTTGAATTACTGTGCTATTGGGGAATCGGGGCCTATTCATTCTAAGCACATCTGTTGGTAACTGTTGAAATTCAAATAAATTCAAATAAAGTCCAAGTAATGCTCGTTTTACACTTATCGATTTCAAGGAGTGTTAAAAAACACATATACAGAAAACCTACACTCCAGTCACTGACACTGCCTAAGACACAACATGGAAAGCCTTGATTTTCTGCCAACCATAGTTCCTTTGAACCTGAGCCACCACATTTTAATTCCTTTAAAATGCTCCTTCCTCCCTACCTGAACTTTTCAACTGAGATTCATTTTCATTTCAAAAGTTTAAATATGAACTATATCAAACAGTTCTGTAGTTTGATTTTGATCATTCCACAGCCTTCAGTAGTGAAATGAGGAGGTTAGGCTATTAAACTCATAAAGCCAGGATTGAATAAATGCATTTTTCTCTTTGTCTCCTCTCCAGTTTTAGTAAATAAAAAATTTGTTAGGTGCTGTGATTAAGGAAACTTGGTATATCTATTTATTTATATATGACTCCAGTCCATAAAGGATTCAAGGCATCTTTAAGCAGGCAAACACAGGACAGAAGAATAAGGGAAATTCCTTTTTTTCAATTAAGCCATGACTCTCTTATAAGGAAATTTGATCTATCAAATGTACAGAAAGAAATAGAACCATTTTAAGGTTGTGAGTTTTAATTTTTTTTCTTAATAGTTAAAATTTTGAATAGCGTTTCAAGTACCATATTTATGTCATTACCTTGGAGTTTACAGTGTTACAAGTAGATACCACACCAAGTACATTACATGAATTATCTCCTTTAGTTTAAACCTCATAATTACCCTATGAAGTAGTATTATTTCCATCTTATAGATAAAAGTATCCAAGGCCTACAAATAAATAATTTGCCCAAAGTCACATAACGAGTCAGGATTCAAATCCATGTCTGTTATTCTGAGTTATTAACTCCTAATCTAAATTATGCCTCATACATGGGAGGCGGTGAAAGAGAAGATCAAAGACCATAAAAGTAAATAGAAATATATTAGAAATTACAGAAAAGAAATTTACATGTAAAAGGAGACATTTGTCTAAATCCAGGCAAACTTTTACAGAAAGTATTATGGTAAAAATAAAGCATCAGGAAGGAAGAAGACAAACATGGTACCAACAGCCCAGAACAGGGCTCCACAGACAAAGGTGTGGCAAAATCACACACTCAGTTCTCAAGGTGTGTGCTTGCCTTCTCTAGTGCCTTTGGGAAATGTGAGTGCTCTCTGTAAGGTTCTGGAGGGTGAAAGATCCTTACTCTAGGAAACTTCATAACTTACCAGCTGACACTAATATTTCTGGTTTCTTCTAACTCTTTGCTTTCATTTGTATGTTGAAAAATACAATCAATATTAGAGTCTGTTGTTTAATAACTAGTATTGTTCAACTGCTAGTATAGCGGTTTCCTGCTTCCTTCCCAATCTTATTTACAGAAAACATATCATCCATGATTCCACTATTCTTTGTCAATAGTGATTTTCATTTTTGCCTTTTTTTGATGTGCATAAGTAGAATTATTATTTGGCTCCCTTCCACCATTAAATAATAACAGTTTTTCAGTTTTCATAATTATAATTCTAAGGGCTATATAATAGTCTACTGAATTGATATAGTATAATTATATTGGGCATTTTTTTGTTTGTTTCCAGTATTTTGCTATTATAAATATCCTTCCAAGAACTGATTAATGTATATAATTTAATTGTATTTCTTCGTAAGTGAATTGTATGTTTATATCCTTTGACCATTTATCTCTTGAGGTTTTAAAATTTGTGAAAATTTGAGTTAGTTCTTTACGTAGTATATATACACTACTTTTCTACGATGATCAATACAAAGGTTTCCCAATTATGTTTCCCTTCTTTTAATTTTGTTAGTTGTTTATGTTACAACCATTTTTTTACTTGATGTTTTTGAGCTATTTATTTTTTCCTTTGTGATTTTCATTACTGCCCTGAGCTTTACAAAGATACTATGCCTCTAAAGATTTCATTAATATTTGATTTTTTTTTCTCATAGCTTTGCTAAGAATTAAAGCAAATATTTACTCTTTAATCCACTAGAGGCTTATTCTGGTAATGTGGTATAAGAGCTGATCTAAATCACTTTTTGTTTTGTTTTGTGTTTGTTCACCAGTTACCCTGGCAATTATTAGAGTTTAATTAGGCAATTATTAAATAGAATTAGGCAGTTATTAAATAAATATTATTTTCCTTAATTTTATGATAGTTATATAATATATTACATTTATTTCTATATGTCCCACACTTCTGTATTTTCATCATTTAATTAATATACTTTGTTTTAGGGTTTCCTGGGAACTAGATCAGCATCATAACTTGTGGTTTGTTTGTTAGTGTAGAATTTTAATATTTAACAAATAGTAAATTTACTTGGTGAAATTCATTTTCCTATATGATAACTGTATATATCTCAATTTGTTCATCTTGTTTTATATATTCTAATACACCTTTATAGTTTTATTTACATATAGCTCATAAGTCTTTATAATTTTCTTTATAACTGTCATGGACAATTCTGTTAAGTTTATCCATCCCCTCTTTTTTTTTTTTTGAATGGAATTTCTTTCCTTTGTATTACGTTATTGAGCTGGTGGTTACCAGGATAAAGAAAGCCCCTAATTATGGTAAATTCATTATAAACCCGGTCACTTTGATAAACTCATGGGCTAATAAATTTAAACAGATTTCTTAGGATTTTTATACATGCAATGCTTTCTGCAAATAATCACAGTTTTCCCTCTCCCTTCAGTGTATCATTCTATTGGCACAAAGCAAATACCCACTAAATGGCAGTTGCCCTTTGTGTATTAAAAAGAATATTAGGTGAGTCAGGAAAATTGAATCCTACTGTCAGCTCCTCAACTAAGAAAGCCATCTATAAAGCACCTTCTGTGGGTCAGGCACCATGCTAGGCACTTTACATAGTCCATCTTGCCTAAGGCTTAGAGTAAGCCTACAGAGTATATATACTATTAAATATCATAGGTAAGGGAACTGATAGGTAAGTTTAGCAGGTATAGAAGCCAAGGCTGGCCCATGCTAGGCCCCCAATAGCAATAAAAAATGGAACACGGAAGTGTCTAACTGTGGCAGTCTGTGCGTGAAAGGCCATGGGCCGATGGCTCTGGAGTCCTTGACCTGGCAGGTTTCTTCATTCCCTGGGGACAGCACTGACCACTGAACTTTGGCCAAGGGTCTGAGGAACTAGGGAGGCATGGAGAAGCTGCATCAGCTCACTTTCATCCTTATCTTGTACATACGCTTCACAATTCCTGCTTCCGGGTCACGCAGTAAACGTGAGTGAAAGCAGTCCTGAAGGAAGTCTGTGTTCCCCTTCTCACCAGCCTTTCAACCCAGATCAGCCTTTTGAGGTCTGGCTTAGCTCAGTGGATTAAGTAATTTGTCCAAGATTACCAGTGAGTGATGGGTAAGTGGCTTGCTCCACAGCCAGTGGTCTTGTAGTGTGGTTTGGGCAGGTCATTTCACCTCTCTGCTATAATTCCCTCATCTGTATGATGAAAGAGTCAGATAAATAATCCAGTTCTGACAGGCAGACTGTTGGTGAATACACCTTACACACTTCTTCAAGACTGCAAATTCCTCACAGACTATACTTTCCACGTTCTTGAATCACTCATATTACTTTGCACATAACAAATGCTCAATGAATATTTGTTGATGCAGAATGAACGAATGAATTGATCAATCAATTGAAGAAAATAGTCTTAATGTTTTTCTTTTCTTTTTTTAAAAAAAATATTTATTTATTTAATTTGGCTGCACTGGAACTTAGTTGCGGCATGCGGAACCTAGTACCCCCGACCAGGGATTGAACCCAGGCCCCCTGCCTTGGGAGCACGGAGTCTTACCCACTGGACCACCAGGGAAGTCCCTCTTGATGCTTTTCTCACAAGAGATTTTCAATGCTAGAACACAGGATCCTGCAGGGGCCCCTAAAATCTCATTTCACATTTCAATTGTGGAATCTTCTATAAAGATAGCATTTGTCATGAGCCTTTTTATAAGAAGATGCTTAGCAGGGGTCAGCTTGTTTTCATCTGAAAAGAATAACGAATTGAGGTTAGGAAAGCAGGAAGCCTAGAAAGGAGCCAGGTTTGGAGCTGTGGTAGGTAGACTTTCCTCTAACAAAGCTGTTTCGGCTGTTTTTATCTTTGTGCTGCTGTTCTAGCAACACTATGACAAAACTGTGACTATTCAAATTTAATAAAACTAGAGCCTGTCCAAAATCAATTCTGAGTAAATGATGAACTGTGGGGAGCATACCTTAACACCTCTGTTCGGGCATGCTGTAGAAAACTACCAAATCTTATGTCCTGTCTATAATTTAAACACACAATGTTTTAAATGCACCCTTAGAAGATCTAATAAAATTACTTGCATATTATTTAATAGTGTGTTCTCTTTTTATGCCAAAAAAATCCAAAGGAAGCTACCCAGCCCTCAGGAGGCATAGAATCTGTGGATTTTGTAATTTCTGATTTTGAACTTAAAATCTCATTGAAGTCACTAGTTAATATTTCTAAATCTTTATATCTGAAAACTTCTGAGCATATATCCCAACAACCTTCCTGCCCCCTCCGCCATCCCCAGCCAAAGGGGGGAGGGAGGGAAGACCCGTACTGCCAATAGTTACAAAGGTTATTTCTGGAATAAAAACAAGGATTTGCAGCATGCACGAGTGTCTGGTTTTGTCTCTTGAGCTTTACGAAGACCAGCATCATATTGAGACTATAAAATTATTGTTCTCTGAAACTAAAAGAAAAATCTAGGAAAATTAAGCATTTTTGTTGAAAATTACTGAAATGTCAAATTTTTTAAACTAAGTTGTTATATAAAAGGAAGCATACGGAGGAAAAGCTATAAGGAGTCAAACTGTTTTTTATGAGCCACAGTATTTGCAGGAAAAGAAAACATGACAGAGACCACACCAGTTTCTCTAACATGGATACAAAGGAGAATCACGTCATCAAAGCAGCAGGTTTGTGCTGCCACAGTAAAGATCATCGGTGGCGCTTTCCATATCCTTTAACTAAACCAAAATACCTGCATTCAGTTGCAACCTGAGAAACAGGCAATAAAGTCACAAATGTCTTTACTTTTAAAAAATATTTTTACCACTTTGTAATAGTGTTTAGTTTTATTGTCCCAGAACAGGAAAAGGAAAACATCATGTTGATTAAATTTTGGCAATAACTTACTCATTATGGGCATAATTTTTACATCGTCAATGTTATTTCAGTTTGCAAGAAGAGGTACAGGGCTCGGTTACAGAAAATATCATGGCAACCTGAACTGAGATGGTCCTGAATTCTCTAGACTGTTTCAGGTTTCCTAATATTAAAGTTCTGTGCAAGGTAAGGTATGAAAGAAGAAAAAAAACCTCATCTAAACAAGCTTGCTCTTAATAAATACACTAATAAAGTTTATTTTGACCTTGAGTTAAAATGATCCAGCTCTACTGGATGACTCTGATGGGGCTGCTCTTTTGTATTTATTCAAGTTAAATTTCAGATAAGCCCTTGAATTGTGTGAGCTCAACTATATTCTCTAAAAGAGAGCCAGACTAATGTGAACCTGAATCCAAGTGTACTTTTCCAGTAACATCTGACTAGTTGGATCTCATCTGTCGTGTTATCTCACTATGTCACACTCCCAACCACAGGAAACTGAGGACTAGCTCTCACTAGGAGAAACTGATAGCTCTCAGAGTGTGGAGCAGCTTTGTAGGTATTTAACAATCCTCCTCCTAAGGAATACCAAGCCCTGAGAAATGATTAAGCAGATTTATAGAATCTAACATATTAAGCGAAATCCATTTAGGAGAATTTGGAATGTCAGCATGTGCTGTCTTATGATGAACATCCAAGCCCTGCCTGGTTTGCCTAATAGAGTATTTATAAGGAAAAAGTAAGTTCCAGTTTAATGTGATTTCTTATTAGTTAATATTTAGTCAAACAATAAAATGCAACATTAAGCATATCCCTAACTATATTTAGTATAGTAGTTTACACAGCAATTGCTATGGGTTCTATATTTATGTATCATACATCTTTTTCTGGAAAAAAATTGAAGCTGGCTTAAATAGCTTACATGTTTGCCCTTTCTATCGTTAGGAGAAATTCCTTTAAAGAAATTATAAATGCCCTAGGTATACTCTTTTTAATATTTACTCCCTCTAATCATCCTCTGTGTGCACCTTGATTATTCATTCAGAAATACAGCTAGGTTCTCATCTTTTCAGAAAAAAATCCACATCCTTAGCAAGCTGTACAAGACCCTTCACCATCTAGCCATGGCCCCGGTAATCCATTTTCATCTGTAAGAATCTCCCACTCACAATGTCTGGTGTCTCCATGTTGTTAGTTCGGATATTTCAGCCACTATTTTCCTTTGTTAATAACACCTCATAAATATGTTAGTCTAACAGTTTTCAATATTATAAAACTTATTTACACACGGGGGAAAATCACTTCTTGCATTACCACATTGGAGTTACTAAACCATTGAAAAGACTTATACCATTGGTAAAATATTACGTAGTATTTAACTCTGGATGTCATTACCTCCCCACAAGAGAAATTGCCAATAAAATTTCAACATTCATTGTAATGACTTTGACTTCGATCACAAAAGCCAAGTTTTATATTTCGACCTGTGTTCAGATTTTTCTTTCCCATAGGGAAGAGAAAAAAAAGAAGAAATGTTTTATTCCCTTAGGCATCTTTCAAACTCGTTCATAATCTTTTATTAATTTAAAATTGATACATATTTATTGGAGAATTTTGAAAATAATTTGAAAATAAGCAAAGAAAAAAACGAAAGAAAGGAAACTACCCATATTTCAGGAGATACCCACTATTACCACTTTTTATGTCTTTCAAATATTTTTCTGTCAGTATATTTTTTTTTTACAAAACTGAGGTCATACTATATACTGCAAAACTATACTGTTTTGCAACTTGCTTTTAAAAAACTTAATACCATATATGTTTTAAATTTTTATTTATTTTTTGGCTGCGTTGGGTCTTTGTTGCTGCACACGGGCTTTCTCTAGTTGTGGCGAGCAGGGGCTACTCTTCGTTGTGGTGCGCGGGTTTCTCATTGCGGTGGCTTCTCTTGTTGCGGAGCACGGGCTCTAGGCGCGCAGGCTTTGGTAGTTGTGGCGGCTCACGGGCTTAGTTGCTCCATGGCATGTGGGATCTTCCCGGAACAGGGCTCAAACCCGTGTCCCCTGCATTGGCAGGCGGATTCTTAACCACTGTGCCACCAGAGCAGTCCCTAGAAAACTTAATACCATATTAAAAATTTCTTTATTGGTAAAAATTCATCTTCATAATTTTAACAGCTATCATTCCTTTATCTGGAAATACAGTAACTTATTTAACCAGTTCCCAATTATTGGACATTTAAATTGCCTGAACTATTTTCCTGTTACATACAATACAATGTACATCCTTGAGGCAAAATCTTTAGGTACATCCTCAATGATACTTTAGGATAAGTTTTTAGGAGTAGAATCACTGTCTCATTTTTAAAAATAATTTTTATTGTAGTATAGTTGATTTACAATGTTGTGTTAGTTTCTGCTCTACAGCAAAGTGAATAAGTTATACATATACATATATCTACTCTTTTTAAGATTCTTGTCCCATATAGGTTATTACAGAGAATTGAGTAGAGTTCCCTGTTCTATACAGTAGGTCCTTATTAGTTATCTATTTTATATATAGTAGTGTATATATATCAATCCCAGTCTCCCAGTTTATCCCCCCTTTCCCCCCCATAACCATAAGTCTGTTTTCTACATCTGTGACTCTATTTCTGTTTTGTAAATAAGTTCATTTGTAGCATAATTTTTTAGATTCCACATGTAAGCGATGTCATATGGTATTTGTCTTTCTCTGTCTGACTTACTTCACTCAGTATGACAATCTCTAGGTCCATCCGTGTGCTGCAAATGGCATTATTTCATTCTTTTTTATGGTTGAGTAATATTCCATTGTATATATGTACCACATCTTCTTTATCCATTTCTCTGCTGATTGACATTTAGGTTGCTTCCATGTCTTGGCTATTGTACGTAGTGCTGCAATGAACATTGCAGTGCACGTATCTTTTCGAATTATGGTTTTCTCCGGATATATGCCCAGGAGTGGTATTGCTGGGTCATATAGTATTTCTATATTTAGTTTTATTTTTATTATTATTATTATTTTTTGGCGGTACGCGGGCCTCTCAGTGTTGTGGCCTCTCCCATTGCGGACACACAGGCTCAGCGGCCATGGCTCACGCGCCCAGCCGCTCCATGGCATGTGGGATCCTCCCGGGCACAAACCCGCGTCCCCCGCATCGGCAGGCGGACTCTCAACCACTGCGCCACCAGGGAAGCCCTATATTTAGTTTTTTAAGGAACCTCCATACTATTCTCCATAATGGTTGTACCAGTTTACATTTCCACCAACATTGTAGGAGTGTTCCCTTTTCTCCACATCTTCTCCAGCATTTATTGTTTATAGATTTTTTGATGATGGCCAATCTGACCAGTGTGAGGCTGAATCACATTTTATTTATCTAATTAGGCAATGCATGATAGATGTACAAAAATTCAAAAGGAACAATAGGATATTCAGTGAAAAATAAGCCTTCCTCCTTGCCTTTCCTCCAGATATTCTTCTCCCTCCTGGAAGGCAGCTACTTTTAGTAGTTTTCATTTATTTTTGCAGAAATATTTCACGCATTTATATGCTTTTACATATAAATCCTTCAGTGTACATATTAAGAAATTGGTAAAATGGTTTCAGTAGTGAAATTTGCTTTATAATTTTATATGCTAGATAATCATAGGCACAAAACTTTCTACAATAAAGCAACATTGAGTTATTTCAGTTCTGTATTATCCCTTAATTTAGATTATACTTTTATATAATAATATGTCAATACTACCGTTAGTATTTTTATCTTCATGGTACACTTTTAAAACTTTTTATTATAGAAGGTTTCAAACACACCTGAAAGTAGAATAATACAATGAAGCCCCAAGTATCCAACTAGTGTGCACATTTTAAGTCTTTTAATAAACACTGCCAAGTTTTTCTCTATAAAAGTTTTTTACCGATTTATGCTCCTATCTACATATGAGATTTATATTATCTTCATTTTTGTACTGTTGAATTTTATAGCTGCTGCATCCAATGTTATAGGTATATGTTTTTAAGTAAGAGTAACTCGGTGGCAGGGATGGAAAGTGATAGGAAAAATAAGGCATAGTAACTTTTGTTGCAATAGGACAATAGCTTTAATCTAGCACAGTAATGCCAGTCGACTTAGTGTCGCTTCCTGGTTCAGTGTGTTTGGAAGAATGATGAGAACAGATGCAGGATCTGTGGGAAAAGTGCTAGGATTGATTAACAATGTCTACTACAGGGAAAGCGGGGAGGACTGTTGGCACTCGAGTCATATAGTTTGCTGATTCTGCTTTAGCTTATGAGCATAGCAGCATGCTTTTGTATCATTCTTTTGCTTAGTAGCCATAAAACCCAATTTGGCTTATTAAAAGGTGATGAGACATTTCTGTGTACCTACAGATTCCCCAATGCCTGCTGTCATATTGACAGGTTTTCTTAAAAATAAGTTGCTCTTTTTTTTTTTTGGCTGCGTTGGGTCCTTGTTGCTGCACATGGGCTTTCTCTAGTTGTGGCGAGCAGGGGCTACTCTTCGTTGTGGTGCACGGGTCTCTCATTGCAGTGGCTTCTCTTGTTGTGGAGCATGGGCTCTAGGCGCACGGGCTTCAGTAGTTGTGGCGCGTGGGCTTCAGTAGTTGTGGCGCATAGGCTCAGTAGTTGTGGCTCACGAGTTGCTCCGTGGCATGTGGGATCTTCCCGGACCAGAGATCGAACCCTGCATTGGCAGGCGGATTCTCAACCACTGCACCACCAGGGAAGCCCCATACGTTGCTCTTTTGAAATGAACTCAGTGATGTTGGAACACACGTAAAGAGCATGCTGCTGCACCATCATTAGGGGAGCAAGTGCAGGGGTTGTATTGTTAGAACCAGGAAAGGATGACATTTGTCCAGTCACACAGCTTTACCTGGCTCCAAGCAGGAGCATGGATTTGTTGAAGTCTGTGGTGTGGTTTGTGGTCATGGAACAGAGAAGCTAACTGACCCACAGTGAATCAAACCCCAAATCTTATCATTTTAAATTCCATGTTCCCATTTACTGAGCTAACCAGCCACAACAAGAGTAAACTAAAAACCAACATAAAGTATATCAAGTAGTTGAGAACTGCTTTTTCATAAACCAATGGACTGGTAAATCTGGAAGGCATCTTGGAGATCATTTAGATCAGGCTTTGGCAAACTACATCCCAAGGGCCAAATACAGCCCACTGCCTGTTTTTGTAATTAGAGTTGTATTGTAGTATAGCCAGGTCCGTCGGTTTACATATTGTCTGTGGCTGCTTTTGCACTACAACAGCAGAGCTGAATAGTTGTGACAGACTATACTGACCACAAAGCCTGAAATATTTATTATCTGGCCCTTTATAGAAAAAAATTGGCAACCTCTTATTTAAACCAAACTTTTCATTTTAGAGATGTGGAGATTGGGAATCAAGTAGGTAACTTGAGAAAACAGCTGGCAGAATTCCCCAAATCCCCAACATCAGGATCCAGAGCTATCATCTCTTAAGATTTTGGTAAGATAGAGCATTTTTACATCTTCTGGAAGCCCTACTCTACCTTCTTAGGCAGGGTGTCACTCCCTTCTCCACTGCCTTTCAGGCTTACGCAATGAAGACAATGAGAACGCCCTCCTCTACTCATACAACACCTCACACATTCCTTAATCATTGCATTTATCGTGCGTAATTGTAATAATTTGCTTTTCCCACTAAATTCTGAGTTCATCGGAGGCAGGGACCATGCCATATTTGTCTTTGTAGCCCAGGTTACAGAATAGATATCTAATAACTATGTGCTCAGTGGCTGGCATTTGCCACTTCATCTTCTGTGGCTCTTTTAAGGTAAACTTCAACTATTGTGAAGATAAAATGCAAACATTGTGATTTATAATTTTCTATTCCTGACCAACACCCCCCACTGAGGTCCATCAATAGGAGATGTCCAGGGCCAAATACTGTGGATAGAAGGCAAAAGTCTCAAATATTTTCATTGTATTTGCTAAGAAATGGCCTCAGAGCCAGTCTTGACCTATATTCCTGGCAAACGGACAAGAGGCTGATGTAGATCAAGGGCAATGAGGATGCAAAAGAGATGAAAGATGTTTAGAATCAATGGGACATTATGGTTGATGGACTGTGCACGGATGTTGAGTGTCAGAGACTCTCTAGATTCCGTCAAATTTCAGAATGCAGGAGGAAGAGCACATTGGACGAGGGAGGTGTGAGTGGGAAGGGGGTATAGGGTGTGGGTGGAGGTAGATACGGTACAATCAAGTGGGGAGATTCAGTGGACAGTGGATTATATGAATCTGGAACTTTCATGCTAAGTCTAGGTTTAGATGAAATCATTCAAAGAGTAGATAGAGATGAAGAGAGGAGATTAGGAGCAGAAACCCAGAGATCACCAAAGTAAGGACTGAACACAGTAAGAGGAACTCCCACTGAGAAGGAACCCCTGGAGACGCAGGAGGAAGACAAAAGGTGGTGTCCTAGAAGCCTAGGTGGAGAGGAGAAATGCCAAGTAAAACTATTTTGAGGGGAAAAAATATATGATGCTTTGGATTTAGTGATTTGGAGGTGTCTGATAACCTTTTGTCTATCCGATCAATCCTTTCACACACTGGCAACTGGAAATATTTTGGAAGGAAAGGAAAACTTTTCTTATATGTCAGTCACTAAAAGTATAAAGCTGGTAGGAAAGATGATTTGCTTTTACACAAATTTGTTCAACAACTACCTTTTCCAGAATATGTGTATCAAATGAGGATTTATACTTCCATTATCTCAGGCTTTTAATAAGTTCTAATAAAAACCCATTTGTGCTGTTCAGATTATACTCTCCCAATGGATGATTTGTCATCATCTGATATTTTATGCTGATTTGAGTACTTTTATATGATGGGCCTAAAATAAAACCAAACCTTCTCACTACGTAAAATCATGTCCAAATGGGAGTTGTCTTGAGCTAGAATATCTAAAATCTTTTTTAAAAGGTTAAAAAGCAATGCTTATTTAGTGTATGGTAACAGTCAATAAGTATTTATTGAACGAATGTGTAAATAAATAAATGGTATATTCTCCTATAATTTTTCAACTATATATTGTGGTGATTTTAAAACAAGTCCACAAATCCTTTGACACTCCTCTCACTAAAAGCGGGGTCTAATTCCCATCCCCCTGAATAGGGACCAATTTTACTGACTGGCTTTTAACAGATAGAATGCAGTGGACCTGACCCTGAGAGTCTTCCAAGACTAGGTTAGAATAGACAGTCCCCTTCCGCCTGGCTGGCTCGTTCTCTTGGACCCTGTGACTTTGGGCCCTTGAGCTGACAGACGTGTACGAAGTCTAGCTACCCTGAAGCCACCATGCTGGAAAGAGCACATAGGCATGGAGAGAGTTGTCTGAGGAGCCTCAGCTGTTCGCAACCCCAGGTGACTGAGTTTTCCCAGGATCACCTGCCACACCTCTGAGTGACTGAGCCGTCCAGTTATTCCATTCCTCAGCCTTCGAGCCACCCTCTGCAGCATGCATGGCAGGGATGAGTTCTCCCCGCTAAGCTCTGTCCACATTGTAGACTTGTAAGCAGGATAAATATTGTTTAAGTCTCTAGGTTTGAGGGTAGCAACCACAGTAATGGGAACATTCCCTAATTAGAACATCGGCTATATGTTGCCATGAGATTCTTATTGCTTGATCGCCATGGAGAACATTATGATCCTTTAACACATTCCCATTCTGGCTAATTCTCTCTGTGGCGGGGGGCATTCTTGCAGTCACCTACTACTCCAGTAGCCACTGGGTAGAACAGCCTTCACTTCCTTTACCTTTCCTAAATCTAAGGGAAAATATCAGAAATGTTGCCTTCTAACATTGAAACACGTAAAATCACCTCTTTCAAAGCAAACTGCCTTAAGATGGGGTTTGTGTACATGATATAAGTGATAGGTTTTTCCTTGTCTCTGCCCTAAAAACAAGGACGTACTGGAATATGTTTCAGTATAATCGGAGAGTATCCTCAGGACAGGAACAAAGTAACTGTAAAGAAAACCACAGCCTCATTAACCTGTGTGAGGCAGTGATATGGTAAGTGAAAAATGGTGGGTGGTGTAGAGTTTTTTAAAGGTGATCGATACCACCATTTCAGTGTTTTCTAGGGAAGAAGGTTTTATCATTATATATTTTCTAGGCCACAATATGCCTAAACTGGAAAAAGAAAAATCTATCGTAATTCTGTCTCATTAGCGTGCTTCCCCAATTGGAAAATTCTTGTACAGATGGATGATATATTTGACAAATAGAGCACCCAATATAAATGAATACATGGTATTGTATTTTTCTAAATTGATCCCCTATGAATTTGGTTACTATGCATTTGTTCCCCTGAACTTGATCACTTCAGAGAAAGCTTTTAATATCAATTTCCTAGACCCCTGAAGACCATTGGCATCTCCACCAATGTAATGATGCCTCATAGGACTCTATAGGAAGCTGCTAGCTAGTTTCTTTCTTTCTTTGATGTAAGTTTAGCTATAGCAGGAAATGGTGTGTGATCAGAAGAGGCTCCCAAACATAAGTCCTCATCTGGATGACTGCCAGATCACATAGTACTTTCTAGACCCAGTGTCAGGGAGTCTGGTTTCTTCCACAGCAGGACCCATCTTCTGGCTTTAGCTTCATGGTTATAACTTCTGAGACCTCAGGCCTCTAATTCTATTCAAATGTAAACATACCACTCTGGTGAGTTTAGATTTACATGCCTAGTTTGAATGGCCTCATCTGCAAGTCATTTGGAAAACTAAATATAACAGTCGTTTACTATATAAGTAGCTTTCAATTCAAAAGAGGGCGATGTAATTAATTAAACTGCATTCTGATTCTAGTACTACACATTCTTTAATCATTTTATTAATCGCTTCAGAG
Organism: Grampus griseus; assembly: GCF_964374135.1. NCBI lineage: Eukaryota > Metazoa > Chordata > Mammalia > Artiodactyla > Delphinidae > Grampus > Grampus griseus. The sequence continues at coordinate 44,628,819 of NC_139009.1, forward strand.
AAATCAAGCAATTTTAAAATGCAATATTAAAATTATGTAGAATTTTACCTTAGAAGAGGGGGAATCATTACATCTGTCAACTTCTTCCATTAAATCCTTTTCTTTCTTCTCCCTTTTAGCCTCTAATCCTTCCCTCTTTCACTTTGTCACCTCCCACTAGACAGGTAACTTGGATATACAGATGATGTCCTTTTATTTGTCTAAGATTAATCCAGCTGTTAATAAATTTGATTTTTTTATGAAAAATACAACAGTTTTAAGTCATCCTACGAGCATATACAATTTAAATTTGTTATCAGGGTGACACCGCTTATGAGCTGAAATGGCCTTCTTACTGCCTATCATGAACCTCCCTATGAACTGAGTCACATGCTTACATTTAAAGATAAAACACCCTCCTAGGGGAAAACAAGAATGGAAAAATAATTTTTTTTTTTAACCCTGGGAAGTTCAAAAAGATAAGCCATTTCCCTGAGACATCTCCATAAAGAAGAGTTTCACTGTTTGATTTTCTGTTAGATATTTAAAGGTATTCGGAAAGCCCCCATCTTCAGGGTTAATATGTAAGTGCAGTAAGCTCTGTCACAGACGATCCCTTTAAAACGCAGCCCAACAGTCTTCCATTAACATTTAATTTTTCTGATTTTCCACCTATCAAATCTCCTGCTTGATCAGTGCTGCTTAGCTGCCACTGAGGCAGCTAAGAGGCAGGGTCATTAGCTGCCTCTCCATTCTACCTTTGAACTATTCTTTCGATTCAGTTCCGCACAAATTATTTCAAAGTGACTGTCAGGGAGAGCTTTGTGAGTTCGTCTTTAAAGTCAGTGCAGGCACCTCTCGGCTAGGCTTCCACGAGGCTGGCGGGCCTGGGAGAGCCGAGGCCCCAGCTCCTCCAGCAGCCGCAGCAAAGCGCTCGCTGGAGGCTGCAGCCGGGTGGGTGCCTGCAGCGCCCACCCCGCGCTCAGCGGAGCATCCAGCCCGAAGCTGCCCTTGCCTGGCGGTGGCGGCTGAGAGTTCTCTGTCCGGTTGTTCAAGGTCCGGGTCAGGACGGCGGCCACGGAGACGGCTGCCCTGTAGATACACGTTTTTGTGACCTCAGAACGATGCGTGTCTCTCTGTAATGGAACAGGTATCTAGCAAAGTCGGTTGTAAAACAAAACTCTATAAATAAATCTCCATATCCCTGTCCAATAATTTCCTTTATAAAAATCAAGGACACAGCATCAAGGAGAAAAAGAAAAAAGCAAAACACAATCCTCACAGCTTTACATGTTTAAACGTCACTTTGTTCCCAACATGACTTAAAGTGATTTGTAAGGCTATGTAAAACTGTAACAAGAGAGTGTACATTTACAAGTGGAAAAGGATAAAAAACAAGGGTGGAGACATAAAATAGAGCCAGGAACTAGGCTTTAAAAAATGTCTGAAATAATGGCCTCTGCTCTGGGCGGGTCACAGTTTGGCTCTAAATTATCTAGTAGCCCTTTGTCAGCTAATGGCATCACCCCAACAATTCAATTTGCTTATGAGCATTTTGGGGGAGGTGGGGAGAGAGGTCAGGGTGAGGGGTGAAAATACAGGCGAGTCTGGCCAACTCCCTTCTCATCTGGCTCCATGTAGGAGTAGATTTTAACATATCAGGAACAGAAAACATCCTAGACCGTGTGTCCTTAAAGCAATCCTCCTCGACTATTGTTCTTCTGAGGCAAGGCGCTTGTAAATACTGGAAGGCATTGAATTCAGAGCAGAGGTAGGCTTGGCCTGCCAAAAACAACCTTCAAGTTGTGTAAAGCTGCTGTGTCTCTCCTCTCCTCCACAGTCAGACAGCTCAAGAGATTGATCTGTTCTTGCTGTCTTCATTTCTTCACTTCCCCCTCACTCCTAAAACCATTCTAATCCGGATTCTACCCCCACCACATCACTGAATCTGATCTTGCAAAGGTCTCCAAAGTGTTCTTCAGTTCATCTTTTATTTGGGTCTCAGGAGCATCTGGAAGTTGACGTCTCTCTCCTTCTTAAAAATATTCTTTGTACTTAGTTTTCCTAATGTTGCAGGAAGGGGAATCCCTTTCAGGGTCCAAGAGTGGGCCCTTGTCTAATACTGGGAAATGAATTGTCTGAGGAGACACACGTGCTGACAAAGCAAGAGACTTTATTGGCAAGGGGCACCTGGGCAGAGAGCAGCAGCGTAAGGGAACCCAGGAGAACTGCTCTGCCACGTGGCTCACAGTCTCAAGTTTTATGGTAATGGGGTTAGTTTCCCAGTTGTCTCTGGCCGATCATCTTGGTTGGCCCATAATTGGTCTGACTCAGGGTCCTTCCTGGTGGCATGCGCATCTCTCAGACAAGATGGGTTCCAGCGAGAAGGATTCTGGGTGGTTGGTAGGATATATTATTGGTTGACGTCTCCTCCCTCCTTTTGGCCCCTCCCAGATTCTCCCAGTTAGTTTTTGGTGACAGCACCACATTCCTTATCAGGACCTCCTGTTGTGAGACAACTCATGCAAGTGGTTATCATCGTGCCTGGCCAAGGCGGACCGTTTCCATCAACAGTTCCCTAACACTAACACCACACTTCGTGGTTATTTCCCTCTTCTCTGGTCATTCCTTCTACCTCTCCTCCATTTGCTTCTCTTTTCCACCTGACCCTTCAATGTTGGTGTTCCTTGGGTTTCTGTTCTAGTGCTGAAAAGAACTCCAGATCTGAGAGAGTTCACAAAAGTATTGCTGTCATACAGAACAGCGAAAATAATACTTCTCATCTTTTGTATCCCATAGTGTAGAGTTTCATGAAGTTCTTGTTAACCGAATAGCAGTGGTAGACGTGGTATGTTGCCTTGCTCAACCTCTGTTCCAAATGCCTTCTGGTGCCTTTCCTTTACTGCAGACTCTGGAGAGCTAGGAGCTACGTTTCTCAGACTCCCTTGCAGCTAGAGTTTCAAATGTGATTTTGGTTTCATCAGTCAGAAGTCCTCGTGTGAAATTTGAATTTGGAACTGAACTGGGTGGGGAGAGAAGCAGCGGGATCTGAGTCAACCGTTGAGCAGGTGAGGATCTAGCAAACATTACAAGGCTCTGGAGCCAACAATTCTGGTAGGGGCTTAATGACTCCTGGACTGCAGTTGGGGTAGTGTGTTCATAATTGCAGTGATTTTGGTGGCAGCCTCCTGACTTCTAGCAGCTCCCTTAACGGGCCTATCAGGAAAAAAAAAATTGTCCAAGGTTTGGAAATGGAGATTAGGGGCTGTCTTTCAGGGAAGTGCTGGGTATTGTCTAGTGGAGCTTTATAGAATTTTCAGATGCTACACAAATGTGCACTTGATTGATTTTCTGTTGACCAGGTTATTTTACAACTCTGTAAGGTAGAAAGTTACTTGTAACAAACTACAGAAATGCAAACACTTCTTGTCCATAGAAAAGCAAATTAGTTTTTCTCTGATAGATATACAATTAGCTTTTGCCCTGAAAAAAAGATAATCCCAAACATTACTTTTTCATTGCCCTAGAAGTACACTAATATAGGAGCCACTAGCCACATGTGGCCATTGAGCACTTTAATGTGGCATGCTTGAATTGAGATGTGTTGTAAGTATAAGATACACACAGATTTCAAAGACTCAATATAAAAGTGTGTAAAATAGCATGTTCATTTTATTTATTGTTTATATAGATTATATCTTAATATTTTGGATATATTGGACTAAATAAAATATTTGTTAAAATTAATTTACGTATTTTTTACTTTTAACGTGGGTCCTAGAAAATGTTTAATTATACATGAGGCTCACATTACAAGGCTGTTGGACAGTGCTGCCTTATAGAATTTTAACCAATTTTGCATCTATTAGCAAGTTGAGTTCAGCATTCCTGATTGTATGCATGAATATATACGTGTAATATAAATTCTCCTTTGAACCAGATGTAACATCTTCTATGTTCCCTCATTAATTAATGTGTTGAATAGAAATCTTTGACACATGTCATATTGTATTTGCATGAGAATCACAGTTTTAACATTTTATACTTTAGCAGTCAATTCTACAGAGTTGCTCCAACAGGCCCATCCAAATCTGTTCTTCCAGCCCTTCCAGTGATTTTGTAAGGACCTACTTCGCTATATTAAATTCCACTGTAAAATAGCTAAGGTGGTTTTCATTACCTGCTACTGTACCCTGTCTGATACAATAGCTAAAAATTATTGAGTGCTTACTATTCTCTAGATATTGTGTAAAATGCTTTACACAGATTCTCTTGTTTAATCTTCATAACAACTCTCTGGGGTAGGCTATATACTCTCCCTTTTTTTTTTACAAATGAGGCACTGAGAGTTTAAGAAAGTTGACCAAGATGACCAGTTAAGAAGTGGTAACTGGATTCACATCCAAGCAGAATGACCCGAAAGTCCACTCCATTACCACTGTGCTGCCAGCATTTATTTTCTTTCTACAAAATGAAACAGAAGAGCGTATCTGTCACTTTGTTGACCTGGAAACTGTGGTGTGGCAGAGAAGCTAGAGGTTTCAATCATGCCTTCACTTCTTCTGCCTTCTCTGCATCCAGACCCTTGATTCAGATTGGCTGGTTCTCAGAATCTCAGACATAGCTCATGCCTGGGTAGTTCTTCCAGACTCTTCCCCTAGATGAGGAGGTTGAGTGACATGCTATTTCCCACTGCAGCTGAGAAGCAGCTCCACCAAGAACAAGAGGTTTTACTAGTGTAATTGCATTCAAGTGTGTGACCTGGAGGCTCACAGAGCTTGCTAAGCAGGCTGTCCATCATCTTTGGCAAAGGTAGAGAACAATTACGCTAAAATAACTGCTTTTAAGGGCCTGCTGGGTGTCAGACATCGCATTAGGCAATTTATATACCTTCTCTTTAATCCTTTCAATAACTCAGTGAAGTGAGTATTATCCTATTTTAAAGATGAGGAATCTTGTCTCAGCTTAATTATGGATATCCTAGGATTCCCTTTATAATCACTGAACTCTTCACTAATCGTGGGCTACATATCTAACAGAAACTTTAGACATTATATCAAAATACGTTCAGGGGCTTCCCTGGTGGTGCAGTGGTTGAGAGTCCACCTGCCAATGCAGGGGACACGGGTTCGTGCCCCAGTCTGGGAAGATCCCACATGCCGCAGAGTGGCTGGGCCCATGAGCCATGGCCGCTGAGCCTGTGCGTCCGGAGCCTGTGCTCTGCAACGGGAGAGGCCACAACAGTGAGAGGCCCGCGTACCGCAAAAAAAAAAAAGTTCAAATGCTTTTATTGATAATGAAGAAGTATATGATATTATTTGTCCACATGTAACTAAATAAGGAAACTTGCTAAAGAAAGAATAGCAAAAATATTATATGCTATTCTTTCATTATTAATGCTAATTTGAAAGCTTGAAATGAGCAGACAACTCAATATTTTCCAACATGCATCACGTTAGCTTTTAATTCATTAGCTGTCTTTTCCTACTGTTTGCTTTCTTGCTGTGGTCTACATTTTATACTGGTGCTACAGAGCTATGTGAAAGGATTATGCTGCCCCACTTTAGTCCCAGGAAATAGAACTGCTATGAATTATTAATAGTATTGGCTTTCTAATGCTTTAATTTCACCTCTTTGTTTCAGAGAAGGATATTAGTTAAATGGGATTTTTTTTTTTTTACCACTCCAGGAGCTTACTACATTTTGTAGGAAATGCTGACTTGAGTTATAGAAAATATGGTCTTATGTTGATTTCCACCTCTACCTGTGATGGATCCTCCAACCATTCCACTCCTCTGTATCCTTGCTTAGTGATAGGTTAATAGGGACGTTTTCAAACTGTGCTCTTCAGAGCCCTTGGGATTCCCCAGTGGTTCTCGAGGTGCAGCTGGCAGAGAGAAAGGCCTGGGGGGAAGGTTCTGCACCCCCAGGCCCCAACCATTCCCTTGTTCAGAGAAGCACTTCACTCCTGCTATAAGCAGTAAGCTTTTGTGCAAGATTATTTTGGAAGAAAGGATTCTTTTCTTTAAAAAGGAGCTTAAAAATCCTGAATTAATACAGCAAATACAATAAATAGGTGTCTGTACATCTTTGGGATACTAAGAAAAATGTCTAAGGATTTTTATTGGATAATCACAACATGTATGAGCACATACAACCAATTGTGCGCTGAATTTGACCAAGGTGGCGGCAAATCAGGTGACTGGGTTTGCAGGATGGACTTGGCCCTCTTGTGGTGTTGAGATAGTCACCCTGAACTGAGTGGAGTCGGTTACTATGTTTATTTATGTAGTGAGTAAACTCACAATCACAAGAAATGCAGTAAAATCTGGGGGCTGGCAAAAATATTGATACATGGACAGATTCCCATGAACCACAGGCTTATCTTCAGCTTATTAGGTCGATCCATAGGCTTCTAACTTTCTTTAAGAGACTGAATATTGTCATTATTTGAGTTATTTCATAGGGGACTTCCATCAGCAAAATATTTACTCATTTTCTGTAATAAGAGCAACTATTTCTTTACCTTTCAAAGAGGGGGGGGGGGAAAAGCAGGAGGGTTTTGTTTTGTGTGAGGTAAAAATCGAAGAGTTAACAGGTCATGCTCAGGGTTCCTTTCTGTGTGTGGACTGTGTAGTCCCTATACAGTCTATGCCCCTTCCTCTCATGCATGGAAGCTACAGACCTGAGGAGGGCAGGCAGGTGACAAAGACTCCATTCATTCAGTAAATATGTATTGAGTGCCAATTATCACTGGGCATCATGCTAGATGTTGGGGATACAACAGTGTGTAAGACTCTGACCCTGCCTTCTTAGAATTTGCATTCTAATGTGGAGGAGGCACGTAGTGAATACATAATCATATAAACATAGCAATTATAGAATGTGGCAATTCCCATGATATACGCAATAGCATGGGAGTAGGGCCCTTTTTAGATAGGGGCAGTCAAAGTAAGGTCTCTGAGAGGGCAAAAACCTCAGTGCATTTTAGAAGGCCACAGCTGGCCTCTGCTGGCTGCCAAGGCCATAAATGTGTGGCACTTACTGTACTTGACAGCTAAATGTGTGCCATCAGCACCCACGAATTAGAGACAATGCTGTGGAAACCCTGAGGGGACCAATAGTTGGTGATTCTCTGAACAGGAACAGAGAAACACAGCACAGTTAATTTATTAAATGAAGAGATTTTTCCTCGGTCACTTAACATTTATCAGCACTGTGTTTTATTCGTTTTTCTTTAATGCAAAGATGGCCTGAAGAATACTTAAAAGTAATATGTACAAGATCATTGTCCTTTGCCATTCCATAAAAAATTGTTTTCACAACTGTGAAAACATGTAAGGAATGTATCCATAATGGAATTCCTGTTTCTGTTATTTCTTTATAATTGTTAACGGCAACATGATTTTGGTAAGAGAATTAAAGTTTACAAAAATTAGTTTTATTTTCAAAATTTCTACATAAGGCATTTATATTAGAGGGAAGGGAGGACATGGTTATCAAGTAACATGACTTCTGTCAATAGAATTTTCCAGTTTACATTCTCATTCTTTCATTTTTATTCATTGAACCTTCTTATTGTTTTTTAAAGCCTACCAGTGGATCATGTTGCTTAAATAAAAATACCTGAAAGATATATGCACACAAAGCAGACTCAGATTTACAGCAGAAATAATGGACTTGAGTCTTGTTCGAGAAAATATAATTCACCCATCCATCCAGCCATCCATTCAATATTTATTGAGTCTGTGAAACTGATAGGTAAAATATGCTGGAGTTAAGAGCGTGTATTAGTGTATTATGATTGTGTTGGGTGCACACAGTTCATGATTCAATCTTTCTCTGCATAGTTACTGTAGCAATTCTCTGAAAGGCATGTAAGTAGCCAAAATGTGGCTAGAGAAGCTAAAATAAAGAGCAATTTGAAATTATCCACTGTGTTAAAAATTGACTAACAGAATGAATTCTGGAAAAATACATGGGGTGGTTTACCTAGGCAACCACAAAGAAAAGAAAAGAGAAACTATTATATCACCAAGGAAGTTCAGTAAGCCATCTGATTACAATATGAGAAATCACTAGTTTCTCTGTATACCAGTTTAAAAACATGATGATTAAAATGCATCTTGTTCAAAACAGCAAGAAAAATAGAACATATCTAAGTATAAACTTACCAAGAAATATACAGGACCTGAATTTAAGCAAAAAAATTTTAATGAGGAACATAAACACTTGAACAAAAGTAGACAAAATTGTTACTTTTTTTTAATACAGTTTTCTTGAAGTTTAATAATTTTTCGAAGTAATTCAAGAAGGTCAAGAGAATGTATTTCTTTTTTCAAAAAAGATAGTTTGGTTTAAATCACTGTACTTGGTTTCTAAGTGGGTTTTTAAAAATAATTTACATAGATTTCTTTTTTTTCTTGCTTTATGAGAAATACTGATCAGCATATTGCTTCTTTGAAAAGGGGGCTCAAATCACCCAATTCTTTGTGAGAAATAAATTAAAATTATTTAATTATTGACTTCACTTTATTCATAATCAATACTCTATTCATAAATACTCTTTTTTTTTTTTTTTTTTTGGCGGTACTTGGGCCTCTCACTGTTGTGGCCTCTCCCGTTGTGGAGCACAGGCTCCGGACGCGCAGGCTCAGTAGTTGTGGCACACGGGCCCAGCCCCTCCACGGCATGTGGGATCTTCCCAGACCGGGGCACGAACCCGTGTCCCCTGCATCAGCAGGTGGACTCTCAACCACTGCGCCCCCAGGGAAGCCCCATAAATACTTTTTATTCATAAATATTCATGAAAAAGTAAAAGCATATTGAATAATTTAAATACATATAACAAATTATTTTTAAATTTTTATTTTATATTGGAGTAGAGTTGATTAACAATGTTGTGTTAGTTTCAGGTGTACAGCAAAGTGATTCAGTTGTACATATACATGTATCTATTCTTTTTCAAATTTTTTTCCCATTTAGGTTATTACAGAAGACTGAGCAGAGTTCCCTATGCTATACAGTAGGCCCTTGTTGGTCATCTATTTTAAATATAGCAGTGTGTATATGTCAATCCCAACCTCCCAGTTTATCCCTCCTCTGCCCCCCCCCAGCCACCTTTTCCCTTTGGTAACCATAAGTTTGTTTTCTAAGTCTGAGAGTCTATTTCTGTTTTGTAGGTAAGTTCATTTGTATCTTTTTTTTTTTAGATTCCACATATAAGTGATATCATATGATATTTATCTTTCTCTGTCTCAGTTACTTCACTTAGTATGATAATCTCCAGGTCCAACCATGTTACTGGAAATGCATTATTTCATTCTTTTAATGGCTGAGTAATATTCTGTTGTATATATGTACCACATCTTCTTTATCCGTTCATCTGCTGATGGACATTTAGGTTACTTCTATGTTTTGGCTATCATAGACAGCGCTGCAATGAACATTGGAGTGCATGTATCCTTTCAAACCATGTTTCTCTCTGGATATATGCCCAGGAGGGGGATTGCTGGGTCATATGGTAGTTCTATTTTTAGTTTTTTAAGGAACGTCCATACTGTTCTCCATAGTGGATGTACCGATTTACATTCCCACCAACAGTGAACCTCACTTTTCCCCACAACTTCTCCAGCATTTATTGTTTGTAGACTTTTTGATGATGTCCATTCTCATCAATGTGAGGTGATCTCTCATTATACTTTTGATTTTCATTTCTCTAATAATTAGTGATGTTGAGCATCTTTTCATGTGCCTTTTGTTCATCTGTATGTCTTCTTTGGAGAAATGTCTATTCAGAGCTTCTGCCTATTTTTTGATTGGGTTGTTTTTTTTTTTGATATTGAGCTGCATGAGCTGTTTGCAGGTTTTGGAGATTAATCCCTTGTCAGTCGCATCATTTTCAAATATTTTCTCCCATTCTGAGGGTTGTCTTTTCATTTTGTTTATGGTTTCCTTTGCTGTGCAAAAGCTTTTGAGTTTAATTAGGTCACATTTGTTTATTTTTATTTCCATTACTCTAGGAGATGTATCAAAAAAGATATTGCTGTGATTTATGTCAGACTGCTTTTCCTATGTTTTCCTCTAAGAGTTTTATAGTATCAGTTCTTACATTTAGGTCTTTAATCCATTTTGAGTTTATTTTTGTGTATGGTGTTAAAGAATGTTCTAATTTCATTTTTTTACATGTAGCTGTCCAGTTTTCCCAGCACCACTTACTGAAGAGACTGTCTTTTCCTCCATTGTACAATCTTGCCTCCTTTATTGTAGATTAATTGACCATAGGTGTGTGGGTTTATTTCTGGGCTTTCTATCCTGTTCCATTGATCTATATTTCTGTTTTTGTGCCAGTACCATACTGTCTTGATGGCTGTAGCTTTATAGTATAGTCTGAAGTCAGGGAGCCTGATTCCTCCAGCTCCGTTATTCGTTCTCAAGATTGCTTTGGCTATTCGGGGTCTTTTGTGTTGTCATACAAATTAAGATTTTTTTGTTCTAGTTCTGTGAAAAATGCCATTGGTAATTTGATAGGGTTTGCACTGAATCTTTAGATTGCCGTGGGTAGTAAAGTCATTTTGAAAATATTGATTCTTCCAGTCCAAGAAATGGTATATCTTTCCATCTGTTTGTGTCATCTTTGATTTCTTTCGTTAGTGTCTTATAGTTTTTGGAGAACAGGACTTTTGTCTCCTTAGGTAGTTTATTCCTAGGTATTTTATTCTTTTTGAGGTGATGGTAAATGGGAGTGTTTCTTTAATTTCTCTTTCTGATCTTTCATTGTTAGTGTATAGGAATGCAAGAGATTTTTGTGCATTAATTTTGTATCCTGCAACTTTACCAAATTCACTGATGAGCTCTAGTAGTTTTCTCATCGCATCTTTAGGATTTTCTATGTATAGTATCATGTTGTCTGCAAACAGTGACAGTTTTACATCTTTTCCAATTTGGATTCCTTTTATTTCTTTTTCTTCTCTAATTGCCATGGCTAAGACTTCCAAAACTATGTTGAATAAAAGTGGTGAACGTGGACATCCTTGTGTTGTTCCTGATCTTAGAGGAAATGCTTTCAGCTTTTCACCATTGAGAATGATGTTAGCTGTGGGTTTGTCATATATGGCCTTTATTATGTTGAGATATGTTCCCTCTATGCCCACTTTCAGGAGAGTTTTTATCATAAATGGGTGTTGAATTTTGTCAAAAGCTTTTTCTGCATCTATTGAGATGATCATATGGTTTTTATTCTTCAATTTGTTGATGTGTATCACACTGATTTGCAGATATTGAAAAATCTCCTGGTCCGGATCTTCCCGGACCAGGGCACGAACCCACATCCCCTGCATCGGCAGGCGGACTCCCAACCACTGCGCCACCAGGGAAGCCCTCTGTTGATGATTTTTGCATCTATGTTCATCAGTGGTATTGGTCTGTAATTTTCTTTTTTCCTGGTATCTTTGTCTAGTTTTGGTATCAGGGTGATGAGGGCCTCAGAATGAGTGGGAGTGTTCCTTCCTCTGCAATTTTTTGGAATAGTTTGAAAAGGATAAACTTTTCTCTGAATGTTTGATAGACTTCACCTGTGAAGCCATCTAGTCCTGGACTTTTGTTTGTTGGGAGTTTTTAAATCATGGTTTCAATTTCAGTAATTGTGATTGGTCTGTTCATATTTTCTATTTCTTCCTGGCTCAGTCTTGGGAGATCGTACCTTTCTAAGAATTTGTCCATTTCTTCTACATTGTCCATTTTATTGGCATATAGTTGCTTGTAGTAGTTTCTTATGATCCTTTGTATTTCTGTGGTGTCCACTGTAACTTCTCCTTTTTCATTTCTAATTTTATTGATTTGAGTCCTCTTTTTTCTTGATGAGTCAGGCTAAAGTTTTATCAATTTTGTTTATCTTTTCAAAGAACTAGATTTTACTTTCATTGATCTTTTCTATTTTTTTCTTTGTCTCTATTTCATTTATTTCTGCTCTGATCTTTATGATTCCTTTCCTTTTACTAACTTGGGGTTTTGTTTGTTCTTCTTTCTCTAGTTGCTTTAGATGTAAGGTTAGATTGAGGAAAGAACCTCATTTTAGATGCCTATGTATGCACTCCAGTATCTAGAATATACCTTGCATACAGTGCTACTTAAATACTTATTGAATTGAATTAATGGGTACTATTGGATTATGTGGTTCTTTTACACATTAACGGGGAGTGGGAAAAAATATATATCTCATTCCAATCACATCCTCGCTAATTAGAAAAAAATTTGTGACTAGTTATTTTTTGGCTAGGAGAACTCTTATGTCTGCCATTTCCAGACCTGAGCCACCCCTATCAAGGGCAAGGGCAGCACATGAAGAGTGAGGTCTTAGGGCTTGCCAAGTGACAGATGACCAGAATACTCCTAGGTGAGTAGGCACGTCAGGCAAGACAGTTCCTAGCAACACGGATGACATGTGTGGAGCCATGGCACAGAGTGGCCCTCCCCCTACACATACACACACACACAGTGTAAACAGAGCTGACTCACCTAACAGCATGACCATTCTGCTCCTACCAGTGGTGTAAATTCCTCCTTGGCCATAGGTCTAGCCAGTGAAGAAGTTCTTGGTGGTGTTGAAGATCAACTACAGGTAGATAGTCAAGCTCTCAACTAGTTAAATACACAGAGCTCAGGTGGATTAGTCATTGCAGCTTTGATGTCCACTAGTCCAAGTCCTGGACTCAGTGGTTCAAGTTCCTCTCTTATTCTTACTGGAGCCCATTCAAATATGGCTTTCACTCCACCAACACTGTTCTTGTCAAGGTCATCAGTGACCCCTGTGTTACTAAACACAATGGTCAATTCTCAGTCCTCACCTTACTTCACCTGCTGGCAATGTTGCCCCAGTTGATCTCTCCCTGTTCCCAGAGGGCTTCATTTGACTCTCAGGACACAATGCTCTCCCAGTTTTTCTCCTACCTCACTGGATGCTTTCTTTTCCTCTGCTGGTTCTTCTTCTATTTCCTGAGCTCTTAACATTGGGATGCCCTACAGTGCAGTCTGTGGACCTCTTTCCTTTTCTATCTACATTCACTTTCTTGGTGATCCCACCCATTCTTATGGCTTTCAATGCTATCTACAGACAAATTCCAAATTTCATCTCTCCAGATTCATAGATCCAGCTGCCTACTCAACATCTCATTTAGATGTTTAACAGACATCTCAAATTTAACATTCTATAAATGAACTTCTGATCTTTCCCCCAAATCTGCTCTTCTCACAGTCTCTCCATTTCAGTAAATGACAATTCCATCCTGTAGTTTTTCAAACCAATTGTAGTTTTTCAAACCAATTGTAGTTTTTCAAACCAATAACCCCGGTATCATCCTTCAGTCTCCTCTTTTTCTCACACCCACATCCAATCTGTCAGCAAATCCATTGACTATACCTTCACAGTATATCCAGAATCTGATCACTGTCACCACCACCACTGCTCCTACCCTGGGCAAGTTACTTAACTCTTCTGTGTCTCTTTCCTCATCAGTAACTTAGGAGGACTAATGGACTATAGCTTACAGGGTTAATGTGTGGATTAAAGGAAATAGTGTATGTAAAGAATTTAGCACAGTGCTGAGCAAACAGGTAGTGCTTCATAAATGTTAGCTTTTATTTCTACTGGCCTTTCTTTTCTAGAAGGTTTCAAGGAGATTTGACTGGTAATGTTGAAGCCATCAGCCGTTTTCATAATAACTGAACTTCATTCTTCAACACATGCAATTTTGATTTTTAAGATTTCAACTAAATGAGTTGAAGAAAAGAAACTGTTGCTGTGCTGATGGCTTAGCTTATGAAAAAGAATAAAATAAAAGCTCACGTTACCCAGAAAAATTGTCACAAATAAGAATCAAAAAGGGGGTTAAAACAAACTACTATTTGTAAAATAAATAAGATACAAGGATGTAATATACAGCACAGGGAACATAGACAATATTTTATAATAACTTTAAGTGGAGTGTAATCTATAAAAATATTGAATCACTATGTTGTACACCTGAAACTAATATAATATTGTAAATCCACTATATGCCAATAATAGAGTTAAATAACACAAGGGCAATCTTGAATCATTGTCATTCTTCTCCAGCCTGATTAAGAGTAATTTTCAGCTAGTCAGACAACTTTAGCTTAGAAAATATTCTTAATTCAAGGTTATGTGAGATTGTTACACATGATACTGCACAGCTGTACACAGCACTAGCTTCACAACCTCAAAGACTTTTGGGGATATGAGGAAACTTGTAGACTGTTTCTACAACTGGGATAACAGCCATCATTTGTATAAAACTGCCTCCTATTATTATTAACCTGTAGTCCCACTTAATCTGAAACGCCAACTAATTATTAGTAGGTAGAAAGATTCTGGAAAATCCTTAACAATATCTGAGGTGTTAGCAATATTACAGTAATCTTGGAATTTATATGAAGCATCTCATTAAGTACCAAATGTATAAATTATCACTTACTAGTGATATCATGTATAAATTAGACACATGATATCACTAATAAGAAAAAACACTATATAAGCAGAAAAAGTTTCAGAACATTTACTCTGTCTCTTTAATGCACTTTGCTAATATATATGGTAAGAAATGTTTTTTGAATAGATAAGAAAAATATTCATCTAATTTTATTTTAATGTTTAAATAAAGAATAAATGTGATTTTTCCCATATTCTTTCATTCTTTCTCTCTCTCTCATTCTGCACATACATATATATAATCTACCATGTGCTGGGTAAGGAGAAAAACTCATGGTGCAGTTTTTCTTCTTTATAAAAATATTTTTATCCTTTTGCATACAAGAGCTAGGTAGTAATGGCATCGGATGTTTTAAGAGGAGGGAAATAACCCCAATATGAAATCATCCGGAGTTGACTGTGCTTAGTTTGTCATTAGCTTTTCTTTGTCCACATTTAATTATATGTTAAACTCTGTGGTATTCTGATATAAAATTTTCACGTTGTACAAATCATGTATATATTTCACATTATATGCAGAAGTTACTTAGTAAACGTAAACTCCCATTATTACTCATCGTGGGATCATTTTAGCTAGTCTATATATACTTAAATGCTAATTTTTATTTGTGTATTTTTTGTAGGAAGTCCTGGCTGAGCAATGTTGGAAGTCCTAGTTCTCGCATCGATCGCACGACCTTTTCCAATGAAAAAACCATCTCTAAACTTGAATACTCTAATTTTACTATTCGATACTAATAGGAGAAAAATTAAAATTGTAACGCTCATACTGCACAAAAGACACTATGTATTCTTAAGTCTATATACTACAATGATAGTAGCAGAGTAGGGTAAAAAAAAGGAACTTTCTGTTCTGAAAGCTACATTATATGTTACTAAAAATGTCTGACACTGAAATAGTTTTGCTCAAATATGTTTTGAACAAGCCAAAACTTAGCGTTCTAAAATTTAAAATGTCATTACAAAATATTTAATATGAATATTTTACTGTATTTAAACTTGTCTCTTGGAATCTTTAATTCTAATATTATGGCATACATGTTATTTGGCTGGACATAAAATAAAGTTAACCATGTAAAAATTATTTTTAGGTATTGTTGTCTGAATTGCATTCTAAAATCTCTGAATAATAATTTAAAGTTGAATAATTTGTTTAATAACAACAACAAAATAACCAGTAGTTAGATATAAATGTATATGATGATCAGCATAGCCCTAAAATCAATAGTTTCAAAAACTCTGGTTAAATGAGAACATGACTCAGTACTTCGGTTGGAAGTACTTAATGCTTTCTAGGAACTATATTGTTCTGTACAGTGAACAGATGAGTGAAGAACCCACACTGGTAGTGTAGCAAGCTGCAAGGTTTATATCCACAAACACCCACAATGGATGGCCTATGAACCAGGAAAGGAACTGAGAGTCTAAATAAATCATACTATCCCGCAAACTTGGCCTATCATCTGGGGATTTTCACATACAGTTGATAATTAAGCAACATAGTATTTTAAGGGGAAGGTTTATTTCTATACTACAGAATTATACTCTGGAAAATGGGAGACCTTTAACTCAAAATACTGGGGAATTTCAAATTTGTAGGTATATACTTACATATTCCTTCAATGATTTACAAGTTTTTATAACAATGGAATCCATTAAAACAAAGGTTTACATGGAATTTTATACATAAAGCAAGTGGAAAAGGACTAGAATGATTGAAATCAGCGTCCGTGGAGCCCTGCACACTTGATCTCAGTTTTCCCTCCCGCATCTTGTCCTCAGCAATTGTCCAATAATTTCAAATGCCTTGGGAATACAGGCTAGAAACCACCATTCTGTATCTATGGAACAAATGTCTATTGCTACACTCCATGGCATACAGAAAGAATTCAGGCCTCTCTTCTCTACCTGCTGCAAGATTAGAAGTAAGGAGATGAAGCATGGGCTGACTTTTGTTCACTTGAATGGTTAATTCGATGATAATATTGATATCAAATGTATATAAGCAGACAATACAACTTTAGGGAATGACATTTTTTTTTAACTTTCCAAATACACTTAAAGGAGTAAAGAATTTTCCTACTTTTTTAATACCATCACCACGTAAAGGAGACTCAACTGTGTTATTCGTTTGGCTTTTCCTCTCCCTGTATTTCCCCACTCCTGATTCAAGGAAGGTCGACAAGTCTTTAGCCCTTTATCTCAAGGAGGGTTTTGGTGCCAGATTCCCTGAAGACGACTTTCCTTCCAAGGTTTCATTTTAAAGGGAGCATTATGCTGTGAGTTGAGGAGAAAGACAAACACTGTGCCTTTAGCAGGTAAAAGAGAAGCAGAAGTGGCAAGAGCCAAGGGGACAACGAGATTATCCAAGACTTTGGAAAGGGACCAAAGGCAATGTATTTCCCAAGAGATGGAGACCTGTGCCTTTCTCCCCAGTAGCACCTCTGGGGGATGGCCAAATCTGAGAAGGAAACAGCTGTGGTCCACCCAGAGAAGCTAGATCCCAAGCCCAGGGGCTTCCAGTCCTAGCAAGATTCCTATCCCCAAAAGTGCTGCAAAGCATCCTGACTACAAGGGACCATGGTGGTCATGGTAACTGGTATGGACAAGAGACTAGAGAAGTCTTTCCTGAATGTTCTCTCTACATTAGGCCCTTTATATGATCCTTTTGAGAGAGGGTACAAAGCACCAGGGATGAAAGATTTAACTTCTCACCTCCCAGACAGGATGGGACTTGAAGCAGGCTCAATTTGACTTAGGGAAAATAAATAATTTCTCGCACAGTCAAGTTGAAAATAAAATCTATATCTCTACACATAGGAAGGCCAAATGATTTTAGAAAAATACGGTCTCAGAAGTGACACCAATATGTCACTTTATTACCCTGATTTCCTCTGGTAGTTCCCTTCCCCAATCTCTTTATAAGAAAATCACACTTTACTGGCACAATCTTCTAACTGCACAAAGTGAATCACATTAGTCAAGGTTGCTTAATACATAACTAAGTTCTATTACGGGATGAAAAATATTGTAAATAATGATTAAAAATGGGTGTTCATAAATGGATAGAAAGCAAGAGAAAAAAAAGGTAAAGCAATTTCAAAAATGTGTTGAGACCAGATAGCACATCTGAACAGTAAACTTAATGTGTCATATTGAACGTACACAGGGACTTTTAAATTTACATATCATATTTTAGATAATAACAAACTTTGACAGGTTTAATTTTGCCAGAATTAGGCATTTTAAAAACCAACTAAGCAAAAGATGGGTCTCTACTTCAATGACTGTCAGCCAGGAGTCTCAACACCCCACATGCCCACAACCTCCTCAAGAAACAACACATCAGAATTAGGGGTATATGATTTGTTAAAGCATGTAACTATTTTTCATATTTATAAAAATATGCCTATCTTTTTAAAAAGCTAACTCAAGAAGTAAAGCACTTGGCTGGAGGGAAGATGCAAAAGACAGACTCTTTAGCAGTCTGGGTGCACAGAAGCAACAGGGGTGTAGTAGAAACAGGAGATTTTTCTATTAAGAAGACTGTGGGCTTCTAAGCTTGAGAAGAAGCAATTCAACTTTCATATGAGGCTGGGAATCTCTAGGTACAGGGGAATTCCCTGCAGCCTGAAGAAGGCTTGTGCTTCAAAAGTAGGTGCTTATGTTAACAAAGAGCACAGAAGCACTGAAGGGGGAACTAAGAGGTGCAGGGTGGATATGGCCACAACACCCACTAGTTTGACTTTTCTGGAAGTTGGTCACCATTTTCACAATGAAATATTTTCAACTTTGTCTATCGAAGGAATCTTTCAGAAGCACCTGTCTCTAAACTCATAAAGACAACAGAAAAAGCAATCCAATTCCAAAATTTAGCTTGTATTTGGAAATATATAGTCCACAAATATTTTTCATATAGTACTTCTCCCTGGCCTCCATTAATGCAGATATCAAAGAATGTTCACTACTTGTTAAAAGGATGAGATCTTCATGTCTGGAACTAATTTTGGGAACTGAATATAGGCAGTGTGGTATGGTAGAGGATATTCTGCTCTAGGAATCAGAACACCTGCATTCTGGGCCCAGCCCACCCATTAATTAGCTGTGTGCCTAGGTGCCCTCAATGGCAAAGTCAAGAATTAGGACTTCTCCCAGGATTCCAGTAAGACAGAGACCTCCCAGGAAGTGGTACCAGGAGAACTACAGAAAGGCAATGAGGAAGCTGGGCAGCCAACAGTCCCAATCAGACCAGTCCTACTCTCATCTCTTTCCTATATTAGGATTCTCCATAAGACGTATTTTGAGAAGAATTCTGCCTCAAACAAAAAACTGAAAAGAAACAAAAACAACAAAGACACTGAATTTAGCATCTGGGGTCTTTTCTAAATTTTTATAAATGCTAAACTCGAATGCATTGCCCATTCTCTTGATTACTTTTGTCAAGCCAGTGTGGTAGGTATACTTTACCTGTAGCCATTTCCATTTTTGTGACAACTGAGCATTGAAAATAAATTTTTCTTTTTCAGAGTGGCCTCCATAAAGGTCCATGATAACTAAAATATTTCTGAAAGTGATTTTCTGTTGTCTTTTGTTTCTATTTTGATGTTACCAAAATTTTAAAAATATGCAAGAGAAAATACAAATATATAATTAGTGGCTTAATTAAAAAGTGTTTTATAAGCATATCTTGAAGATTTTAACTTAACATTTAGAATTATGTGTAAAAGGTAATTTTCCCCTTCTTAACAGGTTCAAGTGGTTTTGAATAAAACCAAAGTCTGATGAAAATTTAAAATTTTAGAATTAAAAAGTCTAGTTACTGTGTGATCTCATTAGCAGATTTTCTGTAGAAAGTGGGTTCTTCCCTCTTCTAGAGAGCAAGATTTATGCTTTCTCCTCCACTGAAAGGACAGTATACCTTCTTGGTTGGATGTCTAAGATACTTCTTTCATCCTTAAACTACATTTTTCTTTCATTAGTTTTATTTTCCATGTTGCCACAATGAACTGTTCAAGAATCAGTGAATACAAGTTTCCAATGTGGTATCTTTTTTTTTCTTCTAGTTTTTTACAAATACTAGAAGACACATAGAGAAAGAGAAGATGCAGGAAATTCAATGTATTGGAAATGTGGTGTCTGTTTCAAAACAGTTCTAAAGATAAAGGATCAAAGTCAGTCATTTGACCATTTGCAAGTATTAAAGCAGAATTTCCACTGAATTCAGTGCATATTAATCTGGATTAAGAACATGCCTGCAATATTTCACCAGGAAATTGGCATAAAGTGGGTAGATGGTATGTACCATTATTTCTGAGCTGCTGTATCTACAACAATTAGAAAAAGATGAGACAGAAATCCTTCTCCTCAGGTATTATTTTCCAGGGTAGGAAAAGAAGAATCAACCCTTCTCTCCCTTCTCTGAACCCAGCTACTATTCTTTCTCCACTGATTGGGATAATAAAACTAAATCACAGCACACAGGGGACAGAAGGAACAGGTAGTAGCCAATTGGGTAGTCCCCTTACTTAAAGCATGGAAGCCAAGGCAAGGTAGCTCTGTAAGTGTTCCTTTTATAATTATTCATACTTTATACCTTATTTTATATATCCTATATCTATGGTGTATTTCATAATTTTTTTAAAAATGTAAGCGTCCTGAAAATCTCATAACAACAGCAAAATACTGGATTAGGGCAGATCAACCATTCTAAGGTTTTAGACCTGAGAGGGATAAACTGTCTGTTGGCAAATGCCAGTGTATAACCAAACTCGCCTCATTAAAAGATGAATAAATGGGAAAAAAAATCATCTTGAAATTCAAAACAGCACTACAGCCAAGGTAAATGGAATAATACCCCCTTAGAATCAGAGGAAGTACCTATCTCTAAAAGTTATTTATTATAGGAAAAAATAAAATTTCAGGAAACATCTGCATATGTCCTCAATAGTGTATAATGAAGGTTGATCTTTGAAAGAAGAGCAGGGAGCCAGTGGGGAGAATTCGTTCAGATTAAAATAAAATATATGGATTAAGGAAAATTAGTTGAAATATAAAATTCCATTCTGGAATTAGTAACTGGTAAATCTCAACAGTGATACAGAGCTGTGATTGTCAAACCCAGCTGATTATCAGAATTACCTCGGGAGCATTTTAAATAGACTTATTTATTACTAGGCTTCACCCCATACCTAATGAATCAGGATCTTCCAAGGGTTTTGTCCCTGAATCTGCAAGTTTAAAAATGTCCCCAGGTGATTTTGACAGTCTGGCAGTTTTAGGAAACACTGGTAAAGAGAATAATCTAAAAAGTTCATCAGGAAAAAGAGATGAAAATGTGAAAAAGAAAATTATTAATTTAGAAGAAAGAGCACTTATCTAACCCATCAATAAATCAATGATAGAAATTCATCGGGAAAAAGCAGAATAATTGAAAGAGAAGGAAAAATCAGTTATGATAGAAGAAAACTTTCTTAACGTATATAACTATAACCTATACAGTATAAAGTTACACAGTTAGGAACAACTTAGGTTTTAAGCAAAAATTACTGAAAATCAGCGCATACATAAAGCATGGCTAAAAAATTAATTATTAAGATAAACAAAAAACCTCTAGCATTCACTTTAACAAGGACCTAATTGCTGCCCAGTAACTGTTCTGTTTCTCTAACCCATTCACTCTCCCACCCTCCTAGACAACCATTTCACACCTACTCCTCACTCAGCCTTGGCTGTGATTTCTATTTCCAGCAGAAGAGAACTTCCCCCAAGCTTCTACCATTGCATTTACCTACCTACCCACATTTGTGCCCAAGTACTTCCTCTACCTTCCTGCCTGTTACCATAGGCAAATTGTCTGGACACCTGGATGCCATAGCCGCAAGGATGCTGCTCCTACCATTCTCACTTCCGCACCATCAATTTTTGTTTCCTATTGAATGAGTCTCTCCTACCCGTCTACACACATGCTGTTATTTGTTCCTCTCTTGACTCTTCCAACTACGGCCACATACCTCTTCCATTTATGGATAAACTCCTGGAAAATAAATAGTTGTCTACACTTGCTGGAATCCAATCCCTCCACTCTCAAATCTGTTTCCATCATGCTTTTGCTCCCCCACCTGTTGACACTCTGCATATTACCCCTAATGATTTCAGTTCAGTGTTTCTAACTCTACTGGGCAGTTCTGTCCTCCTCTTTACTTTAACCCATCAGTACTTGTTTTCACTTGGCTTCCTGGACATCACACTTTCTTGATTTTCCTTTTACCTCATTATTCACACCTTTTCAGTCTTCTTTTGTGTGATTCCTCCTCATTTCTACAATCTCAAATTTGGAGGATCTGAGAGCTCAGGCCCTGGACATCTTCTCTTCTTAATCTGTACTCATCCCTCTGGTAATATTATCCAGTCTCATAAATTTAAATATTATGTACATGTTGACAACTCCAAAATTTACATCTCCCAACCAGGCTTATTCTCTCAACTCCAGGTTCATCTAACCCACAGCCTAGTCCATTTCCAATTGGACTTCTATTAGACATCTCGAATTTTAATGTCCCAAAACGAGTTCCTAATTTGCTCCTCTCACAGACTTACTTCACCTCAGCTGATGGCTCCTCCTACAAACTCTACACCTTTGTAGATGGTGGCAACACCTCATTTTGAGATGCTTAAGGCCAAAACTCAGGGCTAAAAAAATTCATCATTGGCTTTTCTATTATTCATTCCCCTGTTGTCTCTGTCTTCAAACGTCCATAATCTGCTTAAAAATAATCCAGTAGGAAGAAGGGAGGGCCAGAAAGTGGATGGAGGTATAGATAAGACATGATTAAACATGAGTTGACAGCCACTATGTGGCTCACAGAGGTTCCATAAACCATTCCCTCTCTTTTTGTTTGTTTATATTTTCCACAGTAAAAAGTTTAAAAATATACGCTCAAATCTGAGCATCTCTCACTAACTCTAAGGCAACACCCTTGATCTCAGTCATCATATAACAGCCTCCTAATTGAACTCCTTGCTTCTGCCTTTTCCCTTCTTCAGTCTATACTCAACACAGCATTGAGGGATACTGTTAAAAAGGAAATCAGATCACGTCACTCCTCAGCTCTGAAACCCTCTGATAGAAATCTATCTTACTCTCAGTAAAAGCCCAGATCATTCCTGGGCCCTAAACAATGTGGCCTCCCCTTGTTTTGTTGACCTTACCTCCTGCTGCTCTCTCCCTCGCTCCCCGGGCTCCAGCTACAAGGAACTCCTTGCTGTTCCTTGAATGCCCCAGGCACCCTTTCCACTTACTATCTTCTCTGACTTGAATGCTCTTCTCCCAGACATCCACAGATATCACTTGCTTTCGCTCTTTGGGTAAATGTCACTTTATCAATGAGTCCTTCCCTGGCCACACTATTTAAATTGTCAAACACTCACTCCCCAAACTCCCTATTTACTTCTCTCCTTTACTTTCTCTATGGTGGTTATTACCATCTAACTAATATTCCATATTTTCTTTCATCCCAATGTAAGCTACATTAGGGCAGGAATTTGTGGAAGTTTGTACCCTGCTGTATCTGTAGCATCTACAATAATGCATGGCCATAGTAAGTGCCCAATAGTATTTGTTGAGTTAAATACAGGAAAAGAAATATTCCTCCAAGGGCTTAAACTATTGTAAGATGACAGAGTTAAGACTGCATATTCATGATAATATATAAAAAAAATAGGTTAAATTCCTCTATAACAATTCCTCACATAAGCCAAGCACAGACACATAGAATAGACATATAGAATAAGGTGACAAAAACTTCCATTATTATCCACAATATAGTGATGGATTTAATCTCCCCTTGTAAACAACCAGAACACTGGACAAAATACATGGAACAACTGTTTTCAGGCAGTGTACAACAGGCAGTGCAGGACCGTGATCCCTGAGAAAAGGGGAGCAAATGAAGTGAGTCCTGAAATTGCCACAATTTTCCACCTAAAGGTGATTTCCAGACTGCAAGAGCAGGAAGGGAAAATCCAAACAGGACCTGGACGCCTTGCTAAAGAGCAGAGACAGAGGATGGAGGCTAGGTTACATGTGGCTAGTGGCTACCATATTGGAGAGCACAACCCTAGATTGATGGGGGAAAATGGAAATAAATCCACTGAAATTGGACAGTGGTTATCTCCAGCTGGTAAGATTTTGCTTTATTTATATCTATGTTTACCAAATTTTTCTAGAATAAGTATGTATCCCTTTTATAATATGAGGGGAAAAAAAACTATTTAAAAGTGTATACATTAAATTCCTAATACCTAATTTGGACTGATACGTGGTGATTTCACCAGAAAATTTTTAGAATTAAACTATAATAGTATAAAAATTGAATTAGCACTTAATCCTTAAAAGCAGTGTCTTTCTCTGGATAGAAATTCCTCTGCCAACAGAGTTTAGCAATGGAAATCTCATTTTACTTTAAGGAAATCAGTTTTAAGTTTTCATGTTAAAGTGAAATCGGTAGTGTCTTTACAACAACAATATTTTGTCTGCACAGTGATGGATCTCGATAGGATTATTTGTAAGAAATACAAGAAAAGACATTCTATCTCAGAGACAAAATGGAATTCTCTGACAATATAAAAATCTGTTAAATGTTGAAACTTTCAGTCATTTGTCTAATTGTATATCATAACTAAAAGGGAAAGAATTTGCACTTCAGTTGCATAAAATTTAACAAATATTTTAATAATTATAGAAAATAAAATTAATTTAATGGGCCTAAACGGAGATGAATAAAATTAATATTAGATTTAATATTAGATATTTTTAGAAAGTTAAGGGGAAATACTGTAAATTCTTCCAATCTGTCTATGACGTCCTTACATTCCTTCCTTCATACCAATTTGCTTCAATTTAGCAACAATAAAACCTCTTAATTGGCCCCATTAGTGCCTACAATATGCAGTCTGAATAATACATTTGAGACATCAGCATTCTGGTGTTTAGGCTGTAGCTTAACTCTGATTTTTAAAAGAATGCCAATGTCCCATTCATTTTATTGTTTCGTTCACTGTTTGAAAAGAGAGCGGGGAAAAAACCCATTAGCTCTTCTGAAATGTCAGCAAACGTGGGTAACTCTAAATGTTTAGAGCTGTCAATCCGTGGCACATCACACGTCTTTAATTCAGCAGCCTGTGTATACGTGGGCATCGTTGCCAGCCATGAGTTCAAACTCTTCACTAATACAAGTTTAAATTCTACCTAGCATATCCTTCACTACTAAAAGTTTGGCTGCATTAAAAAACTAACCATTTTTAAGACAAAGCTTGGGTGTATTAAGCAGTATTCACATGAGTAAATTTGAAAATATCGCGGAGATGTGAAAGAGATCATTTTAATGTAAATATTTTCCCAAACCATAACGTGCATTGTTTTTGAAGTGCTGGTTGTCCCTGAGTAGCTCACAATTTCAATAGAAAACAAGACATTCACAAACACACACCTAGAGTAAAATTCCAAGGTAATAAACAAATGATGTCATGGTACTATAGTCTGTGTGGTGGAAGTCCTGGAATTAAGGTCTGATATTGTGTGCTTCCTTGATATCTGACGACATCGGGAGGGTCTCAAATGGCCTATAACTACAAGTTCTCTTTGCCAGCCTGCTCTCAGGGAAAGGGTCCTGTAGCCAAACAACCCTCTTTACAAGAGGCCAGATGCACGTCCTGCTGATCCCGGGGTACCAAGTTTCAGTTCCCTGCCAGCCTGCAAAATTATTCAAACAAGCCAATCACATCCCCCGTGGGAACCAGGGTGACCTCATCCTCTTGACCCTCCAAACCAGCCTCCCACAGCCCCTGGCTGTCCACTCTGTTCTGGAGTGCAGCTCCCACGTGGCTCTGTGTGGCGTGGCATCCTGTCCCCTCGGCTGTGAGCACACATGCCTGATAAACTGCTGCTAGTATCATCTGTCCTGTCCAGTGTCAGGTGTCATGGGTTCAGCCACCCACGTAACCCCAGGGCACGAACCTCTCCTTCATGAGCAAGGTGAATAGGAGGTGATTGGAACAGGCTGTGAACCTTAGTACTGTAAAAGATCTGGTTTTAGAAAATAGATCCTTACAATGGCTGTCTAAAAAGGTTGTGTGAAGTAGGTAATTCTGGATGGAGAATGGTGTTGAGAACTTGGTTGTGCCTGTGGCTTTGGTCTCATTTCTGGAATTCTCTGCTGAAGGAAGAGGTAGACAAGAAACAACAGCCAAATAACAAAGTACTGATTTCATTAACTGGACAAGGACCCAGTTAAACAAAGGAGTAAAAGTGGCTTACAAGTAAAAGCTGGATTACAGAAACTCATTTAGAGTCGGCAGCCAAAGTGAGCCCTCTTTCTTCCTATGCCCCTTCCCTTGAATTCTATACCCTCTCCTAATAGCTGCACGGTTATGGATGATTGGTCCATCAGCTCCATCCAGTTGCAGGTAGAAGAGAGAGGGTTGAGTTGCCCAGGCCAGCTGAGACAGACCCTGTCTGGTTTGTCCAACTCCTGGAGATAGGAAGTACAAGAGAGGGCAAGGGTGTGCACCACCCCTGAGCACCGACCTTTACTCAGTGATCCCGCCCTCTAGTAAAATGGTCCCAGTCAAGGTCCTGTTCTGACAGTCTGTGGAGCAAATCTGTTCTCCAGGGCAATGAAAGTGGGTAGAGAGAAGGGTGCCAGAAATGGAGCAACAGTTTCCTTCTAACCTATAAATAAAGGTGAAAATAAATTCCTTACCCCCAAAAGAAGGGAAAGCAGTCCAGAGAAGTATAACTATATCCACAAACAGAGCAAAGTAGAAATTAGGATGGCTTGTGGTAAAAGAATACCCTGTTTGGACCAGAGGATCAAAATTGAGGAGCTGTGAGACACCTGGGGCCAGTGCTAAGACGAAGATTCATGCCTCCTGAGAGTGTGAAGTCCAAAGGAAAAGACAGCTGAAATAACACCCAAGGAAAAATATGCAGTCTGATTAAAACAATAAAACCTTTCTTGCCTAAACACAAAGGTCTCTGGAATAAAATGAAAACACTAATTCGAAAAGATACATGCACCCCAATGTTCATAGCATCATTATTTACAACAGCCAAAATATGGAAGCAACCTAAGTGTCCATCAACAGATGAATGGATAAAGAAGATGCTACACACACACACACACACACACACACACACACACACACACACTCACACACACACTCACACACAATACTCAGTCATAAAAAAGAATGAAATTTTGCCATTTGCAACAACATGGATCTACTTGGAGGGTATTATGCTTAGTGAAATAAGTCAGACAGAGAAAGGCAAATACTCAAATACTGTATGATATCACTTATATGTGGAATCTGAAAAATAAAACAAACTAGTGAGTATAAAACAAAGACAGAACGAGACGCATAGATATAGAGAACAAACTAGTGGTTACCAGTGGGGAGAGGGAAGTGGGGAGGGGAAAGAGAGGGGTAAGGGATTAAGAGGTACAAACTACTATGTACAAAATAAGCTACAAGGATGTATTACATAACACAGGGAATATAGCCAATATTTTATAATAACCATAAATGGAGTATAACATTTAAAAATTGTGAATCACTATGTTGTACACCTAAAACTTACATAATATTGTACATCAATGTACCTCAAAAAAAAATGAAGGTCTTAGGATACTCCAAGAGTTCAATTTCTGGTACCCATAACTCTCAGTGAAAAATTCCAGAAGCTGGGAGAAACCAGTGGGCTGGCAGAGAAAGAGCAGGCACTGTATAAAACATACTGGATTTTTTTGCCATTTATTCTGGAGCATTTACTTAGAACGTGCCAGATGACAAGCACTGTGCCTGGGGCTGGGTGTACAGAGAGGAAGAAGATGAGACAATTTCAACTTTGAAGACATTTATATCCTGATGGTAATGTTGACAGAGAACCAGTGTCTGAGCACCGAGCATGTGGCAGGCAGTGTATTATGGACCATCTTATTTTAGCCTATGAGGAAGGCAGGTATGGTCATTATTACCACTTTACTGTGAGGAAATTAAGCTTCAGAAAGACAAACTTGCTCAAAGTCATGTTGCTAACAGGTGGTCCAACCCCAGGGCACAGTTTGTGACCACTGTGCTATATTCCTTGAAATACTGAATGAGAAGCAAAGAGAATATTAAAAATAGGAAGTAGAATTTCAGGCCTAGCTATATTCAGTTCAGAAAAAAAGACTGTAATGGATCTAAGTAAAAAAGTATAAAAAATTCTTAGAGAAGGTTAAAATAAAGTGTTTAAAAAAGAAAAAATCACAAGTCTCATATTACTATATATGAATAGGAAGTGATAGAAAGAAAACAATAAGTTTGGGATATAACCCCATGAAGCACACCCAAGATAAAATTATATGGTTTCTATATATTTTATTTTATGTAACCTCAACCATTCACTAGGGAAATAACACACTTAGAATCATTATATTTTCCCATGAGCAAGACTTTCTCTTCTCATCCAATCTAATTAGCCCATATTCCAGTTAAAACAAAAGTCTAAAGGTAATTATTTGGTCCTATCTTCTATACTATTCTGGCCTGTCTTTAGAGAGAGAAGTATGAGTTTGGAGCAGATTATCTTGCGAATGAGCTTCTCAGCCGAATATTCTCACACAGATAAAATATGGCTTAAACTGAAGATTATCAACAAACAAGCAGAACCTAAAATATAAACAAAAAGCAAATGCAAGTTTGCAGGAGAGGCTGTTGCCAAAGTACATGCTGAGACAAACTGTACTTAACACACAGGGAGTTGCCTTGTCCTGTGAAACTAACCCCAAGAGGGTGAGGTTAGGACACTGCTATGGCCCAACTGATGCATTTAATAAAGGGCAGTTTAACGAAGCTCTTTTGTGTATAACTGCTCCTTTAACCTTGTTGCTGCAGGTAGGGTAGATGTTAGTAGCTAAGCGTACAGCCAAAGGCACAGAGGCTCAGAAAGGTCACACTGGACCAATCTGTTTCCAACAAGGAAGCCCAGGCCCTTGTTCATTGTGGTAACTCATTACCTTCAACAATGGCTCAAAGTCTTCCCTGCAGTCCTCACAGGGTTGACTAGCCATTATCCAAATAAAATAAGGACTGTGATATTTCCCATATCTATTCTCTACCTGGCAAAAAATTTGCAGAAATGCCAGGTTTCTTTCTAATGTTGCCTATGTTCTCTTAAACTATAGGGAAATCCTATAAGATTTCTTTTCCTGAATCTTACAACCCATTATTAAAGCCTCAGAGGTTGGCAGAGGAAGGAAGGACAGAAGGAAGGAAGGAAGGAAGGAAGATGAAAGAAAGAAAAAGAAAGAAAGGAAGGAAGGAAGGGAGGAAGATGGAAGGAAGGAAGGAAGATGAAAGAAAGAAAGAAAAGAAAAGAAAGAAAGGAAGGAAGGAAGACAAAAGAAAGAAAGAAAGAGAGGGAGGGAGGGAGGGAGGAAGGGATGAAGAAAAGAAAGGCTTAAATCAGGTAAATAGGTAAATAGTTTGCTTCCAGGCTTACTATAAGAGGATAAAAAACATGGCTAAATTTCCAAACTCTTGCAAATCTTATAAATACCAAAATAATTAAACATAGCTTGAAGCACATAATACCATTATAATTACATACAGGGAAAAGGATATTTTAGAATAACAGTTTAAGAGTGACGACTTGTGAAATGTTCATTCGCCATACCATTTTGAAAGGAATGATAGAGGTCTAGGAGGTATCTGAGGTAAACTAAAGCTTATTAATTAAAAGTGTTGTACTTTTCTATTTAAAACCTCAACTGTGATTTCTTTTGAGGTATATTCTGTCTTCATTTTTCTTTAAATGGAAGCTATAAGTTGGCTCCTAACTCTTCACTTTTGTTACAGAAGGAAAGAAATTTTTAATTTATTGTAGCTCTATATGGTAGACAAACCATCCATAACAAAATGATTACTACTGTTTAGCAGTTCATGGTCTGAAATTGTGGCGCCCTGTAAAGTCATGACTTTACATGAGGCGGTGGTGATTTGTGATTGTGTGCTTTTCCTTGGATTGTTACTGTTCGTTTTACCAACCATGGCACCTAAACATCAGCTCTAACTGCTGCACATCTGTCAGAATGCATTGTGTATGGTGACACTTTACAAATAGATAGTGCAAGCTTTCACTTTTCACACCCCCCTCCCCCCATCACTGAATGGTTATCATGGTCTCCTCCCCTAGCACACCTTCCTGTCTAGAAGGCTTCCACTCCTATCACACTGGCCAATATTACTCTTTCTAGTTATTTTTACCCACTCTCATAATACCATAGTGACATGAGGAAGACCTTAGAGTTTTATGTTCAATTCTTATTGCCATGGTTTAAAGCAAGAGGTAGAGAAACTAGATGTAGAGGCAATGAGGTATAAAAAAGGAGAGACTGATCTAAACCCCAATCCTAGCTATATCACTTTCTAGCTGGGTGACTTCCACAAGGGGTAAAGATGGGGAAGAGTGGTGGGAAATGATACCTATTGAGTACCCACTTTGTGCCAGGTGCTTTATGCATATCTTATTTAACGTAACAACCCTACAAGAGAAGTTCTTATCTCTACTCTTTTGGGGTCTTTTCTTATTCATTTATTTTTTAAAGATTAACAAGAGACATATTCAAAATCTAAAGCTCAAAGAATTTAAATAACTTGCCCAGAGTCACAGAACTTTAATCACAGAGCTAGGACTTAAACTCAGGTCTCCTAACTCTGAAGTTCAATAAATATTAGTTCTTTTTCCCAAGGGAAAAAACAGAGAATAGCAATTTGTATCAAAGAGATCAAAGGTAGACTTTTACAGGCAAAAGTTGAAGAATCTAAGTTGCTTAGCTTAATAAGTAGTTTTAAACATTAGAAATCAACTATACTTCGATTTAAAAAATTCTTTTTAATTTAAAGGTAGTTTTAATTACCATTTTTAAAATGTGGAGCTTCTCTAAGGAATTTGTTGGACAATGATTGACTGTGTCCATAAAAAACACTTAAAAATGAAAAGTAATATATGTTTTGTAGGATATAAAGAAGAATTCTTCTGGGACAATCTTGTTCATAAGGCATATTGTTTGCAAGGTACTTTTCTAGGTGCTGAGAATCTCAAATGAATAAACTAAAATTCATGGTCCAGTGAGAACAGGCCAGAACATACAGGTGCTCAGTACATATTGGATTGCTCAATAATTAGATAAGATGTGGTAACAACCTTCCAGGAAGATGATTACATCTCTGGAAGTCTTCAAATAAAACAAGGGAAATAGCCTAGAAAAGAAGCTAGAAGACATCAAAAACCATCAAAAGTAGAGAGCTTAGACTAGTGTCCTTACTTTTTGATAATGATAACACCCCAGACATGTTTCATTTTGCATTCTTCCTTCCTCAAGACGTTATATGTCCATAGCTATTCACAAATCTTTACTACAGGATCACTCCACTTACACCACCACTAAAGAGACCTCCCTGATGGTCCAGTGGTTAAGAATCCACCTTGCAATGCAGGGGACGCCGGTTCAATCCATGGTCAGGGAAATAAGATCCCACATGCCGCAGGGCAACTAAGCCAGCATGCCACAACTACAGAGCCCACGCACCACAACTAGAGAGAGAAGACCACACGCCACAAAAAGAGAGAAGCCCGCACACCACAACGAAGGGAGGAGCCCGCGTGCCACAATGAAAGATCCTGCGTGCTGCAAAGATCCTACAATGAAAGACCCAATGCAGCCAAAAAATAAATAAATAAATATTTAAAAACAAAAATAAACCTCTATAGTACCAAAATGGCCCTCTACTGTTTTAGCCACCCAAGACCAGCTTTTCATTCATCCTTTGGTTATACAGCCTCTATGTACATGACCATAGTTGGATTGTTTCAAAATGAACCTTGAATCATGCAATTATAGAGGTGGTTAGAAGGCTCCAAATTCATAAAATACAGTCTTCTTCCTTCAATCAGGTGAATTTCCTAACTAATGATTTCTAACAATGATTTTGGAGTAACCCAGTCTGTAACTGTTTAAATTTCAAGGAATTTCATAAAATTTTTAAGATTTTAATTTATACATCTCTATGAATATGAACATACCCATGTATACATCCAGGATCACTTATATCAGAGTACTCTGTATGATTTATACTAGAGATTTTTACTTTTTAAGAGATCATGTCATACTTGTTTTGTAATCCCTCTCTTAAAAGTTAGATATAAAGTAATCCTTCTCTCTTAAAAGTGAGACATAAATCAATTAGCTTTGAACTTAGACCAGAGGAAAATTCAGAGTCCCTTTCATATCTGTAATTCATTTGAACCTATCCATCCTCAAAGATGAACAAACCTAACACTAATAATTCTCATTCCCATTGCCCTCAAATTAATGTATATTTTGGCTTAATAAAATTCTTAGAGTCTAAGGTGATGAAATAAAGACAATGTAATGCATGTACTTGATGAACTTTCTATCCTACTAATTATATGAATAGGAAGAATACTAAGGCCAACTTTTAATGGGTGCTTACTATGTGCTAGGATAAGTTCTCTGCATGCATTTTGTCATTTAATCCCTACAACACATGTATATGAGACAAAGAAAAAAAAACTATCTTTAAAACAATAAATAAGATTAGAGAGAGATTTGCTCTTTTGCCATATTCTAGAGAGCCTCACCTGTATCCCATCACTGAAGAAAGAACTGAGAAGAAGCTGGATCTTCCTGAGCCTCAGCTTTCCTAGCAGGTTATACAACTGTACCTTCATTATTTTTGGCATTTTCCTATGGTTCGAAAAAAAGTGTTGACAATTTTCTGCATCTATAACATTTTGGATGAGCAATTTCCATCTTATTGTGTTTCCTCACATATGGTGTTCTAGCTCAAATAGCTCTGGTATTTTTAACTTGCCCAATATTAGTACACCACTTTGACTTCTTCGCTGACAAGTATCCAAATTACCTAACACAAATGAGAAAATTTCATGTATTATTTAGGCCTGTGTGTTCATTGAGTTTTCAGACAAAAATTTTCCAGTAGAATCACTGTATTTTACAGCTGAAAGGGATCATAAAGATGATCTAATCTGACTACCTCTCTTTACAAGTGAGATTTACAGCAGAGAGGTTTAAGTGTCTCTGCTAGGTCAGGTTAGCTAGTTAGTAGTAGAAAAAACTAACAGCAGTCCAGTGCTTTTTCTACATAAAAAAGTCAATAGTTATTTTAAAAGGTCCATATCATTTTGCAGTGCCCTACAGGGGATGTTCCAATAATAAATGATGGGCACATTTTTGTAATACTGTATCATTATCAGTACTGAAATTTAAAACTTGTGACTATGAGTTATATAATGCTCTTAAGTATCATTGCTGTTCAAAATTTTTTCCTGTATTCTAACTAGATTGTGACTTCCTTCTGGTAGACACAATTTCTTTTTAAAAAGTGTTTCTTGGGCTTCCCTGGTGGCGCAGTGGTTGAGAATCTGCCTGCTAATGCAGGGGACACGGGTTCGAGCCCTGATCTGGGAAGGTCCCACATGCCGTGGAGCCACTAGGCCCGTGAGCCACACTACTGAGTCTGCGCGTCTGGAGCCTGTGCTCCGCAACAAGAGCGGCCGCGACAGTGAGAGGCCGCGCACCGCGATGAAGAGTGACCCCCGCTCGCCGCAACTAGAGAAAGCCCTCGCACAGAAACGAAGACCCAACACAGCCAAAAATAAAATAAATAAATAAAATTAAAAGTGTGTCTTATATCCCTTAATAAACCTACACATACACTGGTTAATAGCTGGAAAGAGATTGAAATATATATGTTAGACTAATACTATATGACTCAGAATCAAACAACGGTCATCCTGTTTGAATGCAAGTGAATATGTTTTTTTGAGAGGGAGAAACTTGAGAAAATTTCTCATTTTTTCCTACCAAGCAGTTGGGATTGTCCCTGAGGGTGAGGGGTTATAGGAGCTTTGAAGAGGTTGGTGAAGGTTGGAATAGAAATTAGAAGGAATAATGAGAGAGTTGACTGAGCCTTAAGATATCTGGTAGCATATGCAGATCAAATTGCTCAAAAAAAATAATAGCTAATAATAACCAAGGACTTACTACATGTTTGGCAGTCCTCTCTCTACCTGTGTTACATCATCTACACCTTGCACAACCTTAGGTATAATTCCCCCATTTTGTGGATGAAGAAATTGAGGCTCAAAGAAATTAGAACATTTGCCCTGCTGAACCAGCTACTTAGTGGTGGAATCAGGATTCAAACACTAACTGCCCCGGAGGCCTATGCTCCTAATCACAGTTTGATAGGATAAAACCAGATAAGTAGGAGGCATTTAAGACACTGCAGAGCAAATGCCTGGCTCCCGCGAAGGAGCTCATTAATGTTAATGCCCTACCTTTGGTTTCAACTCACTCTCCTCATATTTATTTACCCAGCCACTCCTTACTCCCAAGAACACATACACATAACCACATATTCACACACTCTCCAGGCTTTTTACCAACAAGGTCCACCCTCAGGTGTCTAGGTTTGATACCTAGTTATCAAACTTCTATTCATATACTCTTCTTCCTCATGGGACTTAAGCTCACTTATGTACAATGAATCCTAGGACTAACCTCTGCTCTCCCACATTTTTCCAGGTAAATGTAAACACATGTTAAGACTGACTCTAGGTTACAAAACATATGCACGTGCATAGCCCGATACATGAGAGAATTCAATTCAAGAAGGAACTTTCTTTTCCCATTATCCAGGGAGATGCATGAGTTACCATAACAGATGCCAAAGACATTTGGCTCTGCCAGTGGAAATTGGGAAGCAATGGTGAAATGAGGTAAGAAATTCCAGGGCCAGAAGGTGGACGCAAGTCCTCATCTGCTTTTCCCAGGAGCTTGCTCTTTTTGGAGAAGTGCTCCACGTACAAGCTCCAACCTGCTGCCACAGCCTTCAGTCCCCTCTACCCAACTCTGAACCCCGCTCGGGCTGGAGCAGATGCACACACCGCAGGGAGCCTCATTTGTAGGAGATGAGCGTTCCCTTGTTTTATTTTAAGGCTTGCTCCCAGGCTGGGGAAAGAGGATGTGTCAGAAATCGTGGAGAACAGCGACAGCCAACCTTTCTCATGCAAAGACTAAGCAGCCCAGGAGCAGCAAATGATGACTTGCACAGTATTTAATGGTTCACGGGAAAACAAGTTTCTCTCCTGCCTGCCCGCCCTTCTGGAGCCAGCTCCGGCAGACGTGGGCTAAGCCGGGGCGGCGCCCTGCGGGGCTCTGGAGGGCTGGCGAGGCAGCGATGTGAGCAGCTCAGCCCCCAGCACCAGAGCCAAGGCCGCGGAGGAGGCTCCGGAATCGCCCCTTGCTGATCCCGAAGGATCCAGTGGGCCCTGATAAATACCCCGCCCGGCCGGATACGGGAAGCACAAGTTCAAACGCAGGATGTAGAGCCTTGGGCGGGTCCGGCAAATAGACCCTGTCTGCCACCCACGCCCCGCCATTCGCGCGCGCTCGCTGTGGACCCGACCGGGTTACTGCGCCTGCGCGCTCCGGATCCTGCCCCCCAAAGACGCTTTCCGAGGCCTAGTGCCCAGTCCGCTGTCGCTTAGCAACGCACAAGTCACTGCCGCGGTTCTCCGCGCGCCCCTTTCTTGTCAGGGCTTACTCCCCTGGTCTTCTCGTGAGGCTCCTCATTGCCTCGTGGCAGGCCGTAGGAGCCCATGGAGGGAAAGGAGGAAAGGCAGCAGTAAGTGCTGGGGTTTGTTTTTCTATTTCCCCTTCCGAAAAATGTTTTCCTACTTGGAGGGTTAAGTGAGATCCGAAGGGTGAGTCTTCGGGCCATCAGGGCTTTTCCTCTGCCAATCCCCTTCCTACCTCTCATTTCGAGTATTGAGCGCAATAATACTTTTTAAAACGCACTGTTTACTGGGCATCTACTACGTATCAGGCACTTTACATGCACAGCTTGGCCTAAAACTCTTGACGTCATCTTGAATCATCCACTACTTCTCACACCCCACATGTAATTTATTAGCAAATTCTGTAGGCTTTACCTTTAAAATATATCCAGAATCCACCACGATTCATCACTTCCACCGTCATTACCACCTTGGCCCAAGGACCAGCGTCTCTTACCTGTATACTGCAGAAGTCTTCGCTGCTCCCCTCGCCCCTCTGCAGCCTCCTCAATGCAGTCTTCTGAGTGGTCATTTTACAACATAAAGTTAGATCACGTTCTCCCTTGGCCATTGCAGAGCAAAAGCTAAGGCTCCTACAGCGGCCAGTGGGGCCTACACAATGTGCGCCTTTGCCTTACTCGGCCCTGTCTGCTCCTTGCGTCCCTCTCCTCCAGCACTGAGGCCTCCCTGAGCCATCTGCAGTGGTTTTCAAAGTGTGGTCCTCAGAACAGCATCAGCATCACCTGGGCGCTTATTTGAACTGCAGTTCTCACGGGCTCCCCTCCACAGACATACCAAATCAGAAATTCTAGAAGAAGCGCATGATAATTGAGTTTTAACAAGCCCTCCAGGTGACTCTGATGTACCCTATTGAGAACTATTAAATCAAGCAGCTTGTTACAGCTTGTTATGGTGTGGAGCCAGGGGTATGTGCTTCCAAACCTGTATTTTTGTCACTAAAACAGTGGTTCTCAAATTTTAACATACATGAGAATCACCTAGAGAGCTGGTTAAAAGTTTCCTGGGAACCTACCCCAGAGATTATTTAGTAGGTTGGGAATGGGACCTGTGAATATGTATTTCTGACAAGCTGACAACTGATGCCAGGGCTGCTACTCCTGGAACTACGCTTGGAGAAGCACCGTCCTGAGGTCAGGTGCTTCTGCTTCCAAGCTTCGGCATTCACACGTCCCTCTACTGGAATGTGCTTCCTTAGATATCCACTTAGCTCTCTCCCCTCTTTCCTGTCTTTTTTCAGTTGCCACCTTCATAACTCAGCCTCCACCTTATCTAAAAATGCCACCTACCTCCCATATACATGCACTTCTTTCCCCTATGCCCTGCTTTAATTTTGTCCTTAGTACTTAACACCATCTAACAAACTATATATTTTACTTTTTATTTCTCAACTGCCTTACCCCACTGGAATGTAAGGCTCTGTTTCTTTTGTTACTCCTCTATCCTCAGTGCCTCAAACAGCACTGGACACATAGCTCAATAAATATTTATTGAAAGAATGAATTATTTAATGTTATTCTCACATGTCTCACAATAGGTATTATTGTCCTTATCATGCAAAGGATTGGAAACCAAGGCTCAGATAGTAAATGGCAGAGCTGGGATTCCAACCCAGGTCTGACTTATTTCAGAGCCCATTAGTATTTTTAACTGTGCTTTCCTTCTAGTGAGAGATTACTACAGAACCCTACATTTCACATTTATGAGTTAATCTGTAGCCACTCACACCACAAATCCTTCATCACATGAATGCATCAGTATGTGAACAAATAGCTACGGTCCTTTCCTTAAGGCCTGATTCTAGTACAAATTTATTGTTGGGTTACAACTATGAGAAGCAGATGGAAAAAAACTGATGCCAGAAGTCTACAGTGATAAATCAATTAAGGCCTTTAAATAAATTCAACTCTGGAAAGATAACAGAAAAACCTTCAAAGTAATTTACACTTTACCAGTAAT
This sequence comes from Grampus griseus, assembly GCF_964374135.1. Taxonomy (NCBI): domain Eukaryota; kingdom Metazoa; phylum Chordata; class Mammalia; order Artiodactyla; family Delphinidae; genus Grampus; species Grampus griseus. The sequence continues at coordinate 44,665,991 of NC_139009.1, forward strand.
CATTTTTTCCAAATCCTTTGCAGAGAGCAACTTCTGCTGGGATGCAGAGAACTGGAATACAAGGGTACCGAATGTCGTGTGTGTTTTGGATGAGGCTTGGGTGTGTACAGCTAATGCAAAGCCAGAGTGAAAAACTAGTCCAGCAGATTCACCAGGAATGTGTAGATAGTATAATGCCAATCTGTTTACCTGCAACAATCAGGACAATTGTCCGGATGTTGGGTACATAATGATGAATGAAACCCGATTGTCACTTTAATGGAACTTACTGGCTTGTACAGGATTATTTGTAGTGCTGACTAGAACACGAAAACAAAAGGTAGGTACATAAATGATAAATTGTAGAATGAAAGAAATGAACAAAGTACTAAAATAGAGAATACATGGACTGGGGAGGGGGAAATCTAGGAAAAGTTTCTGAGGAGATGACTTCAGCTGAGACCTAAATGGTAATGAACCAGCTGTTCAGGGAGCTGGGGAAGAGCAGATGCCCTGAGGGGAGAGGAGACTGGCGTGTTCCAGGAACTGAGAGTAGGCAGGCTGGCTGGAGAAGGGAAGGGAGAGAGGCTTGAGTGGTTGAAGAGATTAGCTGGAGCAGGGCCACACACGGCCTCAGAACTGCGATAAGGAGGAAGTGTTTTATCGTAAATGCAGTGGAAAGCCACTGGAGGCTTTTAATTGAAAAAATGACATGGGGTAGAAGAGATGGACCTGCTTTAGTCTGAAGTAAGGTAGGGCCATGAACAAGGCAAAACAGAACTAATCACTTTCTCTATAAATTTCGAATCTTATTCACTCACCTTCCATGGGTCAGGGCTTTGATTTTTTAAATTTCTATGTAAAAAGAATCTAAATTCAAATATTTTGTTCTTACCTTCCTTTACTTTTCAAGTACGCAAAATTTTAAAATACTCCTGTTACTCCTTATTTAAAAGGAGAAAAAATTTATAAACTATTCCTTTTAAAATATTTTTTAACATTTAAAAATTTCAATAATTTTTATTTTTCTTCCAGGGTAGTTATTAGAAGGAAAAAATGATGAAATTGAATTAGCTATTCTGATGTCTGCACAGTGGTCTTTTCCTGAAAAGATAAATAATAGTGCTCTTTTGGTAGCTTTTATAAGTTTGCCAGGTGAGCCTTTAAAATTAGTTATCCTTGTCCAGATAGCTAAATATTTTTTGCGGTACGCGGGCCTCTCACTGCTGTGGCCTCTTCCGTTGCGGAGCACAGGCTCCGGACGCGCAGGCTCAGTGGCCATGGCTCACGGGCCCAGCTGCTCCACGGCATGTGGGATCCTCCCGGACCGCACGAACCCGTGTGCCCTGCATTGTCAGGCAGACTCTCAACCACTGCACCACCAGGAAAGCCCCTAGGTAACTAACTCTTAAAGAAGATGAGTTAAGATTAGCATGTAACTTAGGCACATGAATAAATACTGTAAACATAATTTGTAAGAATGATCAAATCACTACTCTTTCTTAACTCCAAGCAAATGAATCTGTACACTACATTGGTATATGGTAATAAATAATCACTATTAACACAAATCTCTTTATCTTTTATATAATTTCGAATGACAGGATACCCTCCCAAATTTTAATTGCACCAGCCCCTAATAGTTATTAATAAAGCCTAAATTGTCTTGACACTTGAAATATATTTAAATCTAATTTTATGTAATTACGACTCAGCACTGAAATGCTCATTGGATAAATGATATACCATTTAATTCTGTTTTTCAGACAGCATGAAATAGAAGATGCTGGTATACTGTATGTAACTGAAAAAAAAGAAGAAACGAAACATGAAAAAAAGCCTGGAAAAAGTATTCAACATTCAAAACCATGTGTTGGGAGAGGACATGTATATTATGCTAAATTCATTAACACAAATGTAAGAACATACAATGAACCAGTTCCCTACATAGATCCCAAAAACGAACCAGATGATCAGGTTGGATTCATGTTCATTATTTACAAATATAGATTTAGATTCAGAAGTGTTTTGCAGGATAATTTTGTCACAGACTACTTAAAGGATGTGACAGATCTCAGACTAATATTTTTTATAATCCAATAGTTAAAAGCAGTACGCTGGAACTATCCTCACTGATAATTTTGCATACAAACTATATATATATATAGGGAAGGAATCCAAATAATTGTTTTTCTAGATCGGGTCAGATTATAGTCACTCAGCGGTGCTTGTGGGTAGGAGGGGTTATTGAAGAAATCTCTAATATTGTATTTGTGACAAATAATATAAAAATTTCCCATGATACTCAGTAATTCAGATACTTTCTATAAAATAGCTACCATTAATTGGAAGTGTATGAAGTGCTAGGAATGAGCTAAGTGTTTTGTATAAGTTATATCCTTTAATCTGCACAACTTCTAGGAGGTATTATTGGAAATAGTTTAGATGATAACATGCTCTAATATAGTAAATTAACATACCTGAGATTACATAGTAAGCAAATGTCACAGTCATGTTTCTGATCCAGGACTGTTGGTTTAGACAAATCACACTTTTATTCACTATCATATTAAATATATTCCATTCTTTTTTTTTGAATCAGGTTCGTTGAGGTATAATTTATTGTATTAATTTCCTGTGTTGCTGTTACAAATTACCACAAACTTGAACACTGGCTTAAAGCAACACAAATTTATTCTCAACAGTTCTGAAGCTCTAAAGTACATAATCAATCTCATTGTCTATTGGGAGAGCTGGTTCCTTCGGGAGGCTCTAAAGAAGAATCCATTTCCTTGCCTTTTCCGCCTTCTAGAGGTTGCCTGCCTTGGCTCATGGCCCCTTCTTCAAAGCCAGCAACATACTGTCTTCAAATCTATGACCGACTTCCCTGCCTCCTTCTTCTAAGGACCCTTGTTATTATATTGGGGTCCTCAGAAGAAGAGAATCGGGGATAATCTCTCCTTAGCAAGATCCTTAATCACAGCTGCAAAGTCCCTTTTGCCATGTAAGGTTAGATGTAGTTGTGATTTAACTCAACATTTAAATGGAGATTGCTTTTCATGAGCTCTCTTTACACTGATAACATCAACTGTTCTTGTCATGAAACAGCACACCATGGCCCTGTGTGTGAATATGAGAGCTTTTGGGGGCAGAAATTCCTGTAGTCAAATATGCTTTCATATCATGTAGTAAACCCTTACAAGGGCAGTTTTAAGGCTCTTTTGTTTTATAAACAAATAATTATTGAGCATTTAAAAGATATTGATAGAACATGCCTCTGGGGGAAATAAATGTGGTACAGAAATCCAGGTTAGTGAAGTCCTCATAATTCTTGCAAAAGTTAATGAATGACTCTCCTGAGCTCTAGTTCAAGGCCAAGTTTAAACCAAACTGTTAACCCATCCTGAACCCCATAAGGAAAAGAAGCTGGTTTGAGAAGAGAAATATGAAACATAAAGAAATTTAAAAATAAATCTAATTTTCTCTTGTTCCTACTTTGTAGGTGTCTTGAAAAAAATAAATGTACAGAAGTGTTAGTAGCTTGCTCTATCAACAAGACTGGGTGATAGCAGCAGTAGAATCTTTGTTTATTAGTGCTCAAAGCTCCATGAGTCAAAGACCTTAAACAGGTGGTGAAAGTGAGTTTGAAATGAAGTAAGAGGATAGGTAAGAGAGGTTCACAGTGGCTGAACAAGGAGGGCTGAACAAGGAGGTACAAAGACCAAAGATGCATCACAGAGCTAAGTGTTCACATTGGGCGTGGAGTGAAGGGAATGGACATACTTAAACAAAACTAAACCTACCCCCTCCAACAACAACAAAAAACCCTTCAATGTACTCATTTCCAAGTACCCAAGGAGTAATAAAGAATGCTCATTTCACATATTTGTAAACTTTGTTCTTTTATTTAAGATGACAGTTTTCTTTTTAAAGGTTAGCTTGGTTTAAAAAAATTAACTGGCTTATAGTAATACTGGCTTTAAAATAAAAGTAAAGAAAATAAAGTTGCCTAAATATTTCAATTGACATATATCTGTTGTCTTATGTATTTTGCTAAGATAATATCTTTAGAATACCAGATTGGTCGGTTTTATTTATTTACAAGATTTTTAAGTGAAATAATCAATTATACAGTTCTACATAGGGACATAAAATTGGTGGTGCTAAAAGAAGTAAAAAAGGAGCTTTAGCTCAGTTATTTCCAATGAAAACTAATTTGGTTGTCTTTGTGTTTTTAAATATTAGTAAATATTGATATTTCAAAAAAGATTATACTGGGTCAGTATTTTCCAAAATGTATTTTTTTGGAGCACTAGTCCTTGCCAGTGTGCTCAATAAAATAAAGTTCCGAAGTCACATATGTTTTGGAAAACCTGTATTTTTATACCTTCTCAGAGCTTCACAATTCACATTAGTAGATAAAGGTTCCTGAGAAATCCTGTGGTAAACTTGTTTAACTTGTTTAACTCAGTATTCGTCAAATTTCTTTAACTATGGAAACCTCTTTTATATAACACCTATTAATATACTGCAGAACCAGTGTTCCACAGAACACAGTGCAGGAATAACTGTTATTATGAATTGCTTAAAAAGAGGTATTTTTCAGCGTTCTTTCTGGTCCACAACAAAACATAGAGGAACGTAGATACAGTGTAACTCTAGTGTTTGCTATAACACAGCAAATTTTTTAAAGCCACTGAGCTCCATTAAAAAAATATGATATCTATGTGTAAGGTGTTGTCAAAAGTCCAGATTTCCCTAGGAATCCATAAAGTGTAATTTGATGTCCACAGATCACCACACCGCCACAAGCAGCAGCAGCCATCTTGGCCAGGGCGCCATAGAGCTTGGCACACCACCTCTTATATTCTCTTAACTGGTCCCTCCAGGATACCCCACTTTTTACTACATTTCCCCTAGGATTCTCCCTTAGTTTCCCAAAGAATGGAAGTAAGTAATGTTTACTGGTGCATTTCTGAAGGCAAAGGGCTGACAGAAGTGTAACGTAGAGAGTGCCTCACGGTGGTTTCCGAATGTGACTAAGGGGCCCACAGCACAATGGCTCTTAGGCCTTCCAGCAGCCGGGGTTATAGGGAGCCTTGCCATCAGGAATCACCAGGCACCTCCCTACCATGGAGCCCCAGGGACGGTCATCCTGCAGCAGGAAAAGAGACAGGCTTTGGCCTGGAAGGGAGGACTTCAACCTCTCTCTGGGTGCAACGTTTTGGGAACAACTCTTTCTGTAGGCAGAACCCCCTCTACAATCTGCAAGATGTGGTCTGACCCTCAAAACCTAGGCAAAGCAATAACATAGAGGACCTTTCCTGGTTTGGTTTATTTAATCATAAATAATTCCACATGCACCTCTCAATCCAATGTAAGTGATGGTACACAGAGCAGTACATTTTTATTCTTAGTCTTTCTCTTCAGTGTGCGGTGAAGGAAAAAAATAAGCCTCTGCCTTTACCTTTTGTCTTATAATCTCTCTGAGCAAATGCTTGGACCAAAAAGGCACGCACATGTGCCTGGGTGCATACACACTCTCTTCCAGGAAGGAACCAGACTTTTCAGGCATAGGGCAGACTATCCAGAAATAGAAAAGATAAACACAACAGTTTTTGAACTGTAGCATTTCATTCTCCTGAAGTGAAGATGCATCCAATTGACAACACTAATCAGAACACTCACCGACTATAAGGGTCTTGAAGTCATCAATCACACTTCAGAAAAAACTGCTCATTATTTCCTTTATACGTATTTGTGAAACCAAAGAGACCATTTTGGTAAAATTCTAAATTCCAGTCTTCTTGAAAGGTGAATTATCTCTGCTTTAAGGTAGCTTTTGCACTACACTCTTGTTTAAGAAAATAATTGAAGTCTGCCAGACATCGTGGTTCACTTACTCCAGAGTCACTTCTCCAGTAACTTGGATGTTAGCAAAATAAGTTTCAGATCAACAAAAGAAGATATAAAGAGTACGCCTTAAAACCTTGTCATAGAGGATTTCTCAGGATATTTACTTAGAGCCTCTTTATTTTTATTTTTGAAATAATTTAAATAAATTTGTGTTTATCTGGCTTTGCCTTCCACAGCAGATTTCCTATAGCAATGTAGCACAGAAATCAGAGGCATGCACAGACGAATGACGGACTGAATTGAGGCGGCTCTGCTACCTGTTAGTGATATACCTTGGGGAAGTTACTTTATCTCCCAGCAGTTTTCTCATCTGTACAGTGGGTGTACCCACTTCATAAAATTGTGATGAGAATAAGTGAGAAAAGGCCTAGACCTTGGAGCATAATAAGCACCGTGGTAATCACAGAGTAGGGAAGAGCTGCAAGAAGCAGGCACTCTGACAACAGTAAGACGTGACTATTTTGAGCCAGAGAGTGAGAAGACACCATCTGTGTAGTGATATGTTCTAGAATTCCTAGGATCTACATCAAGTAGATGTAATTCACCTTTAAGTCCATTCTGAAAAATGAGGCATTGGCTGATCTTTCCTACTCTCCAAATTTCCCCACTTCCTACATTTCTGTGATTTCTGCAAACATTCATTTTTACCCCTGGTTACAGGTTGTCATTGGCCTGGAAACTGGCCCTCAATTCCAGTTGCAAAGTGAGTTCTGACTCTGTCTTCATCTGTGCAGGGCTTAGTGCTCTCTTTGGTTCATGTCCATCCCATCTTTTTCAGTTTGAAGATAACTTCCCTTAATGAAGCACCTAAAGTTGAATAGCTCTGACTTTCAGCTCTAAGCAGGGTACTCTTCTCCAAATTCTAAGCCTTTCCTTGATTTCTTGCTGCAACAGAATTTTTTCCCACTGAACACCCTATTTTTGCTGCTTGGTATATTTCATGAATCTCTTCTAAGCTTCTTGACAGTCTCCTGACAAGCTGACTCCATTAAAGTGTTTCTCCTTTGAATCTGATTTTGTGCACCGCTTGTACACACACCTGTCTCCTTGAAAACTAAGCTCATTTGAAAGCTAACTGCCTATGTAGCCACACAAGCTTCTTTAGATGCCTCCTTCTTTTTATATCAATGTAGCTTCAATTGTATTTTCAGAATTTAACTTATTAGAATCTCATATTTATCCACCTTGAATCATATTTTAAAGTCTCTGACAATGCAATCACAGTTGATCTTTTAAAAGGCTGATCTCTTCCCTTAAAGCCCCAGGTAGGTGTTGGAACATACCCAAGGTTACTTTCATTCTCTAATATCCAAGGACTCTGAGGTGTCAAGTTCCCTTTTCCCAAGGTTCTCTTCTACCTTATCAACCAGATTTAAAAATTTTTTTTTAGTCAGTACTAAGTTGAGTAACAATTCACCTCACTGCTTTCTGAACTTCTAAGAGATCAAACGTGCTAATGAAGAGTCTTCATTTCCTGCATACTTAGTTCAGGTTTTATTATCAGAAATTCAGTAACACTGGAGATATTTCTGCTTAGAACAAAGTTTCTCAAACTGAATCATTAGTGAGTTATAAATCAACGTGGACTGCAACCAGCATTATGAGATGAAATAGAAAAGTAATATAATAGAAAAATAGCCAAGTGCACTGCGTGTAGTAAGAATAAGTATTGTTTTGCGAAACCTCTAGTTTTATGTATATGTATGCAGTGGGTACTCTTGCATGACATAAAATGTATTTCATGGTGTGGATCATGGACTAAAAACTTTGAAAACCACCATCTTAGATGATAATACATTATTTGTATTACCATAATGAAAAGTATAGAATATAAGTTTTAGATTAAATCACGTTTACTATATGCATACGTGTGTACATATGCATACTTATATATATATAAATGGTAGTACAAAACATAGAAACATAACTATTTTGTTGATTTTTACCATTCCATCTGTTGACAGAAGGTAGTTTAAGAAATTAGCAGCTGTATTTTAGCTAAAATTATATGATAATGCATTTTTAGGTGCCTCTTAGGAAATACAGTCTTTATGAAAATATATTTAGTCCTAGATTTCAGAACTCTATTTTAGTACTAGAAAATCCAATAACTTGTTGAATCAAATTACTGAGCATCAAACACATGAAAATGAAAATGTCCTACAGTATCCAATTTTGTGTTTCCATTTTTTTTTCCATGAAGGGTGACTGGTGGTCACATGGTAAAGGACTGGAAAATCCCTGCCAACCACCTTATGACACTAAGAGCACCCAGAGGAGTGACTTTAAAAAACCAACATGTCCATTTGTTTCTCCAGTCAAATACAGCAAGTTGCAAAAGCCTTCTTATGGAATAGGTAAGGTTAGCAGTTCTCCACTGTCTCAGGTTACTGCTATCAAATTAAGATGTATTATACGTGCTTGCACCTCCTGGGAAAATTAGTCCTCTACAGGAGTTGAAAATATACATGCAGCAAGTGCAGCCCTTGACAAGTTTGCTCCTTATCCCTTCCTAGTGGATAACTTAGCTCCAAATATGTTTAATACAACATAATAAAAATTGTAATGTTCATTGATAATACCAGCTTCCAAGTCAGAAATTTAGTAGCATTCTGCTCATTATTGCCAGCAAACTTTAAAAATTGTAACTGTTAGGCAACACTATAGAGCAGTATTTTTCAAAGTGTGCATGGAGGGGCACTGGTTTTTGTTGTTTGTTTTTGAATTTTATTTATTTTTTTATACAGCAGGTTATTATTAGTTATCTATTTTATACATATTAGTGTATACATGTCAATCCCAATCTCCCAGTTCATCCCACCACCACCACCACCACCACCCCGCTTTCCCCACTTGGTGTCCATATGTTTGTTCTCTACATCTGTGTCTCTATTTCTGCCCTACAAACCGGTTCATCTGTGCCATTTTTCTACGTTCCACATATATGTGTTAATATACAGTATTTGTTTTTCTCTTTCTGACTTACTTCACTCTGTATGACAGTCTCTAGATCCATCCACGTCTCTACAAATGACCCAATTTCGTTCCCTTTTATGGCTGAGTAATATTTCATTGTATATATGTACCACATCTTCTTTACCCACTCGTCTGTCGATGGGCATTTAGGTTGCTTCCATGACCTGGCTATTGTAAACAGTGCTGCAATGAACATTGGGGTACATGTGTCTTTTTGAATTACGGTTTTCTCTGGGTGTATGCCCAGTAGTGGGATTGCTGGGTCATATGGTAATTCAATTTTAGTTTTTTAAGGAACCTCTATACTGTTCTCCATAGTGGCTGTATCAATTTACATTCCCACCAACAGTGAAAGAGGGTCCCTTTTCTCCACACCCTCTCCAGCATTTGTTGTTTGTAGATTTTCTGATGAGGGGCACGAGTTTTTATGATGTTTATAGCTACTGCTCAAAAAAACAGGGGAAGTCAAATAAGTTTTGGAAAAACTGAATTTATAAAGTTAAACAGTTTTGTGGTTTTTTTTTTTTTTTTACTACAGAACTCTTAAAACCCTTATTCTAAGCATAAGCATAATGAATTTCCAAGAAGAGGGATAAAGAATGCTATGTTTTCCCAATATTGACAACTTTACCTTTTTTCAGATCATCTCACATGACTGGTATCCCACAAAACATAATTTAGGAAATACTGTTCTATACAGTATTCATACATTTTGAGATCTAAAATTTGTTTTACCTGACAATGTCATTATAATAATCTAGGTCTTTCACATTTATTCAAGTTGTATCTGTTTCTTAACCCAGTACTACTCATCTCTACCGCAGGAGTAGAATTTTTAGCAAGTCTTAAAGAAGTGCAGGATCAAGTCCAAACAAAAATGGATTTATTGAATACCCGCTCTGTTCTCACCCCATACAAAAGTTCATGAGATAAACATCAAATTTTCTGAACACGACAGTAGGCAGCGAAGGATTACTTTTAGACGTCAACAGCCCCTCAGTTTTAGCCTTCTGGCCTCTGTGACTGGCCAGTCTAGTTAAGGATACAAAGGGAAGCTAGATTGAAGGTCAGGATATTAGAAAATGGTCATATTTAACATGATTTCTACCTCAAGGGTGGTAGTTAATAGGAAGGGCCAACTATTAGATAGTCTATAACAATGGCGTCTCTTTTAGAAAGGTAATAAAGTTTCCAATTCTGATTCAAGATGGTAGACTGAGCACAAACATCTAAATCCCCTGCCTCCCAAGACCCTATTGAATGACAGCAAAGCAGTCAACCCATAAGGGACCCATAAAGGTGAAAAGAATGGAAGGAAGAGCCTTCTGGATTTTGAGAAGGAATGGAAGACTGTTGACGGATAAAAAAGAGCAAAGAAGCAATAGCCTAGAATATACAGAAGGAGATGCAGTGAAGAGCCATTCTGCCTGAAAAAAAACAAAAGTATCTGAAGGCTCAGTCAGCAGACAAAGCATAACAGAAACGGGGGAGGGGAGAATCAGAGGGTTATTTGAAAGTCTGTTTCTTAAATAACTGCTCCAGTCATGAGCACTCTACCCTCTCCCAACATTAAGAATGCTAGAGCCCATTGTCTCAGCTAGATGTCAACTACCACACTAGTTACTTTAGTATTTCAAACTGGTCTCCTATCCTATTCTTAATTTATGAATGGACAACCAAAGATTAGAATTATGCCAAATTATACTTTTTTTAGGTCTGGAGGGTAAAATCAAGGAAATATCACAGAACATAAAACAACAACACACAAAACCTTAGAAAATATGAGAGTATAAAAGCAAAATGGAGAATCAGTCTTGGAGGTCCAACTTTTCTGGAGCTCCAGAAAAGAGTAAAAATGAAGGCAAGATAATTATATCCACACATAACATCTATTAAGCATATACTATTTGCCAGGTACTTGCCATGGAACTTTCTAAATGTTTACTCATTCAATTCCCACACCAACCCTATGGCATATAATAGTATAGTAATACTATTAATACTCTCATTTTTCAGATGAGAAAGCAAGCACAGAGTTTAAATAATTTGCCCAAGGCTACACAGCAAATAATTGGTGTTTGAACTTAGTCTGACTCTAGTACCTGTAAAAATAACCAGTACTCTACACAGCCTCTAGAAAAATAATAGGAAGATAGTTTCCCAATATAAAGAAGAGCCATTGAAAGGGTCTACTGAGTGTATGAAGGGAAAAAAGATACACACCTATACATCATTATGAAACTGCAAAACAATAATTATAAAGAGAAGATTCCAGAAGTTTCCATTAAAAGAAAACTAAGTCACCACCTAAGGAATAAGTATATGGAATCAAGCAACACGGATGGAAGAGCACAGTGGAGTTAATGTCTTCAAAGGTCTCAGGGGAAATCATTTTTAACCTAGAAAAGAGGATTTATTTGACGTGTACACTAGAACCTTTTTCTTCCCCAAGTGGCACTGGGCATTGGACCCACTGAGAAAGAAATATAGTCCTAGCACAACATTTGGCTCTTAAGTGAACAAAATTCACGGAATTGTATTGTAAGTGCTACTTAGTAGTTAACTTTTAGCGTTATTCTATAGACACAATATGGAAAATTTAAATATGGTTACAGATCAGAATTATGTTATCAGTTTTAAGAAGAAAAATAAATATACAGTTGACAGAAGATGGGAAGTAGAAGAGAAGGGTGCTAATATCACTATTTAACATATGAGTCCTCAAGAGAGACTACCCAAAATAGATGAAACACGGAATAGAAGATTAAGGCTGAAGTCAAAGGAGTTAATACAAGTACCAATTTCTCTCTCCAGCCCTGGCTTCTTTCCTGAGCTTCAAGCCTGATATCCAACCAACTACTTAACATCTCTTCTTGGATAACTAATCTCCTTTTCAAGCTTAACATGGCTAGAATAGAACATTTCATTTCGCCCATCCAAACCTATCCCCCCATCTCAATTAATGTCATTTCTATTCCCCCAGATGCTCAAGTTTTGATACCTAGAAGTCATTCTAAAACTCCCTACCCTCTACAGCCAATCCATCTTGACACATCTATCTCCAAATTCTATCCCAAATTATCTTACGAATGTAGTGAAGCCACTACTGCCCTGCTTCCTTTCTTCCTCCTCCATAATGTTTTCCACACCATCATCAGACAGATCTTTTAAAAACATGAAGGACATCACTCTTCCCCTTTGGAGGCTTTAGCTACTTCTCACTGTTTGTAGAGTAAATTTCAAATTCTTTGCCATGGCCTACATGGTCCTATTTGACCTGCCAAATCTACCTAAGCCTCCTATTGCTCCTGATAGCTTGGCATGGGGATTTAGAGAAGGGGCACATAACTCAGACCAAGGAGGTAGAGAATACTTTCTGAAAGTCATGCTTGTTTCAGAACCAATTTATGCCTGTGTACTTGTTACTGTATTTCTATAACTTAATTACATATTATAAATTAAAATCTGAGTAAGAAAAAAAGCAGTTGTTTCTATAAAACATTCAAAGTTGAATACTTTACAAAGACTTGCTAAAAGGTTAATCACTAACTTTAAAAATGCTAATTAAGCATGGGTAAAATAACTATAAAAGAAGAGCTAGAGGGAATTTTTTAAATCTTGAAAGACGCTGTACTCATTTTCCTTCAAATGCATCCTTAAGTTTCCATTCTGTGTTAAAGAAACGGAAATTGAAAAGAACACATTAGGCGTGTGGTTTGTGCAAGAAATATAAAGTGGAATTCCAACCAACAGGCACTTCCTCAAAGAAAATGCCTTTGCACTTCAATAAAATTTTGGTGAATGAACTGGTTAAAGGAAAATAAGTATGGTTTACATAATTTTCTATGATTCTTTGCCTTAACTGACTTTTTTTGTTAACTAACCAGTCAGGTCTCAGTACTTTCTCATAAGGAGCAGTTGTTTCTTCTCTAGTTCAAATAAGGGATGTGATGGAAGATGAGACAGAGAGATAGGCTTTGTTCTAGGATGATCAGGCAGGGCCCGGTCATTTCATAAGGGAACAACCATAATCAGTGTCTGTAGGTCTGTCAATTTTCCCTTAGAGGAATCCTCCAAGCCTCTGCCTGGAGTGGAGGACAGAAAATCTGGGAGTCTCTCAAACAATCTTCAGTTTACAGCTTCGACTTGTACCACTTCCCATGCTCCCTGCCTCAGAAGCGTCTGATGCCTCCAATTCCTGAGCCTCACTGGAAGGCTGTGGCATGAATTGGCTTGATTTTCACCCCCCCTCCTCCGCAAGCCCTTAGCTTCCAGTTTACTGGACTCTACTCAACTCAATTGCCACTTATCCATCTGCTTTCCAGCCTCCAAATTTGTTAATATCTTTGCTCGCATTTAGTTCTCTTTTTTCCTTAAGGCTTTAAGCCCTTTTAATTTCTTTACTATCATTGTACTATCTTCTTCCTCTCTCTCTCTCTGTCTGTTCTTTTACTGGTATTTCTCATTGCCAAAATCATTATTATATTCCAGGTCCTACCACCATGCCCAGACTCAACAAATATTTATTGATTAGTTTAATGATAATTACATATTATTCAACAGATTAAAGTCATAATGTAATTTTAACTAATATACACACCACAATATAAACCTGCAATTTATTCATATTTTAGATGGTGTTTGGGTACTAGATGAGAATGATATTTAAAAGAAAATATTTTATGTAACATTTAAACTATAACTAGTATAACTAGTACATAAACTAGTCTGTATATGCCAGATTTTTAATGTATATATGTGTGTGTATACATATATGCATATAGACAGAAAATGTGTATATAAACATGCATTAATAGCAAAAGTCATCTCATAGTCATCCTGTTCCATCAGCCCACTTAATTACGCCTGGTTTTTGGCATTTCAGCAATGTCATCTTGTACTGATAATGAAAGTGCCCTTTATGTCTTGTACCACCACACAATTTCCTGGCTGCCATCCATGGTCAGTTCAACAAATGGCTACGCTCCATCATATCTGAGTCCCTGTAAGAATGAGTGTTCACTTTGGGTTTTATATAATAAAACTTTATAAATTGGAAAAGCTGATCTAATTGGTAAGGGAGGTGTTTCATACTTAAATAAAACTTTGGCTGTTTATCAATTACTTGATATTTTAACATTCTTTAAAATTGTGAATACAGATACGGTGCTATAAATATTTTTCTAAAATAGGTTTAGTTTGTGTTGCTTCTTTTGCATCAAGGTATAACATAACAATGATTTCTTGCTACAGTTGTATTCAAGTTTCTCTTTTTCACTGTATTGTGAAAACCTGTACTGTTATTTTTACATTAATAATCCGTTTATGTAAGATGAAAATAAATACTACTTAGAAGAATGGGGTTTCTAATAGAAAAATAATACTGATAAATGTTTTTTAAGTAGATACAAATGAAAAGTTAAGAAAATTTCTCAAAACAAAAGCTGCTAAATCCGCATCAATATGAGGAACAAGTTGTGTGTTTGAATAAATCCTGGCTTTGTTGATAAAATATAGATGGCTAGACACCAACTTGTTTGGTGTATCCTTGTTTGGAAAATTCCTATTTTAATTAGAAGTTTCCAAGAAACAGAGAGTGAATTTCAAACATTCTTCATAGACTTTGGCTTACTTTTTGTAAGCCTCATCTAACAAGGCTTCTTTTAAGTAATTATTTTGGGTCCGATTTGAATTCTTAAGTAGAGTAACCACCAAGAACTTGAATATCTTCTTTGATGTTTTCCCACTTAGATGATCTTCACTACTGTGGGCTTCTTTAAAAATCACATATATTTGCATAAATGAACATGGTAGTTATGTCTACTTTTAATAGGTATAATGTCTGGGTAAGGAACTTCTTTCTATAATAGTTTAGATTACCTTTTTGCCCCTTTATTGGTCCCCATGAAGATATTTTTTTAAGTTATTATTTTCAAGATTCTGGGAGGTTCTAGATCACTATATAAAAGATGATTCATTTTAATTGATTTAATTGACTTCCTTCTGAAGTCTTTCTGTTTGTTATCTGCATAAGAAGTCGGTCCAACATTTAGTTGCTTAAAACAACAATCATTTTATTTGCTCATGATTCTGCAGTCTGGGCTGAGCTCAGGTGGGCAGTTCTTTGGCCATTCTTGCTGGTGAGCACTTGAGCGACTGAATTTAGTTGGTAGGTCGTCTGGGAACTGAACTCAGCTGGGACACTGGAATGATTGGGCCTGACCTTCTCCGTTTGGTCTCTGCGTGTGGTTTCTCCAGCAGGGTAGATGGAACTGGCATAGTATTGCTTCTGCCACATCCTATTGGTTGAAGCTAATCACAAGGCCAGTGCACATTCACAAGGGGACTGTACAAGGATGCAAATACTGGGAGGCCTGATTCTCTGGGGTCACCAATGTAACACCTTACTTCAATGTCTTTAAGTAGTCCTTTCCATGAGAGTTTAGGAATGGCCAACTCTTCATTTTTCTTTGTCTGAAAAGGTCTTTAAATTGCCCTCACTAATAGATGAAAGTATAGCTGGGTATAGAATTCGAGATTCATAGTTACTTAGCTTTCACACTAGGAAGGTATTATTCCATTGTCATCTGGATTCTATTGTTATGTCAGGTCTGAAAGCAGTCCAGTTGTTAATCCTTTGAAGGTAACTTGTTTCAGTAGAAGATTTTTTATGTTCTATGGGAGTCTTTGCATACAGAAAGAGATATTTATTTATGGTTAAATTAATATTCTAGTTTTAACATTATAAATTTAAAAATATTTCTTTAAGCCCTTAATTTTTAAATATTGTATAATATTAGAATAGTAAGTTTCACTTGTTCTTTGGTGTTTAACTCAGCTTGAACAAATGAAATACTCCTTAACAATGACTTATTTACAAACATAGTCAATTAAATTCCATTAATATTTTAAAATGCATTTGGTGATTTAATTATATTCTGTTTTCCTCTTAACACTTTAAATACCTAACAAGGAAAATGTAGAACTTTGACCATCAAAACCTTCCCAAACAATTAAAAAATTCTTGTAATAAGAGCTAATGAGACCCTGATACATTAAAAAATTTTTTTTAAAATAAATAAAATTAAATTAAAAAAAAAAACCTTCCCCAATTAAAAAATTCTTGTAAATCTAATAAATTAAACCTATAAATATAGTAAATACATATATGTCAAACATTTTAATACTCTTTATAAACTTAATCATATTTCCCTAAAACTGTCAACACTAGAAAACTATCAGATCAAATTTTCTTCTGACATATTACATAACAAATTATAGATTTAAATGTATTTGCTTTATCATCTCTACATTTAATCCCAAACCTTCCCAAAATTAAAAGACTTACTGAATATTTATTTTAGAAGAACTGTGTTGGTTGGTAGAATACTGGTTTTGAATATTAGTAAGGTATTAAAGTATTTGTTTTGAAAAAAAGTTACCCTGTGACCAATCTTTGTTACCCTATATGAAAAATATGCAATATACTATTTGTATTAAATCTAGTTTATGGCGAGGCATTTTTGTTATCATTACAGAGGGCTTTTAATGATGATAGAGATTTTGCTCTATGCATTTCTCTCACTAAGACAAAGTGAGAGAATTTAATTCATCATACTTTAAGTTTTCCTTATAGTAGGTGGATATGACCTGTGTTGTCCAAGGACAGGTTCCTGTGTGGGAAATTGCTGGCATTGGATTCTACGCAGGTAGGAGGCATAAAAGTTTCTAGTTTGGGTCAGCTTATTGCTTGCCCCAACTATTATTGCCATTAATGGCAGCTGCCCTGTTAAAAAATTGCCCTTGATTGTTTTTGACAAATACCTTTAGGGGAAAGGCTATTTACACTAAGAGAGGCAGAGTCATTGTCTATAAAGACAAGCCCTAGGAATGGAGTTTCCAAAGAACTGCCAGCCAGGTTAAATAACAATTCTTTGAGTTCATGTTTGTGGGAAGTTCCAAAGCCAGTGGTTCTTTCCAGTGGCTGCTAAGCTTCTTGCTGATTTTCACCATAAATTCAGGGCTGTTAGTTTCCAAGGCTTATGACAAGGTGGGGACAGGGGCATGAAAACTGGGCCAAAGGCCTGCTTTTATTACAGAGATTAAGCCATTTTTCTTGAATAAATGCTTCTCAGATTGTTGCAAGCCTTTGGTTAATTTCCAAAGTTCTGAAAAAGTTGATTTTGATTATTTTTGCCAATGTTCTCATTGCTTTTATGGAGAAGCAGTTTTTTTGGAGGTTTTTACTCTGCCATTCCCACTGATGTCCTATCCCTTTTAGCTTTCATGCTATAAATATTTTTTCCCAACCTATCATCTCTGTTAACTTTGCTCATGGTGTACAGAAATAAATTTTGATGTAATCAAGTTTATTAAGTTTTCACCTATGGTTTGTGCATTGGGTGTTTATGATGAGTTTTCCTACCCTTAGGTCACAAAAATATTCTCCTACATTTTCTTCTCTTGGTTTTATCATTTTACCTTCCATAATTATGTATTTAACTCTATAGCCCAGCTTTATGTGCAGTATTAAATAGGGAACCTATTCCATTTTTCTCCATGCAGTGAACAAGTTTTCTGGATACCATCTACTAAACAATCTACACTTCTGTCATTAACTTGGGAGACCTCCTTAATTGTATGTTACGGTTCCCTATATGAATAAGTCTGTCTCTGAACTCTCTGTTACATTCCTTAGGTTAATTTTCAGTCCTTGGATCATTACTAAAATGTTTTAATGATATAGATTTTTAGCTTGTCTTAATATCTGATAGGGAAATTCCTCATTCTTTGCTCTTCCTTTTCACAGTTAAGCTCTCTATTTATGGACCTTTATTTTTCCATTTCAATTTTGGAATTTATGACATTTCTCAAAATATCCAGCTAGAACTTTGATTGGGTTGTGTTGACATTATAGATTAATTTAGGAAAAACTGTCACCTTTACAGTAACATACTATCCCATCCTATCTAAGGGAATGGAAAGTCTATTCAGCTCAATTTTTGTCTTTGAGTTAAAAAATTTTCTCTATAGAGATCTTGTGAAGTCTTACTTTCTAGAAACTTTATACTGTATAGTTTTATTCCTACAGGGACTGTATCTTATTTTTCCTTTTGTTTTCTAGTAGGTCATTTTTATTATAGCAAAATGCTTTTGATTTTTGTACACTTATCTGCTTGCCTTGCTATACCCTTATTCTCTCTTTTTTTTTTTTTTTTGCGGTACGTGGGCCTCTCACCCTGTGGCCTCTCCCGCTGCGGAGCAACAGGCTCCGGACGCGCAGGCTCAGCGGCCATGGCCCACGGGCAGAGCCGCCCCCGCAGCACGTGGGATCCTCCCGGACCGGGGCACGAACCCGCGTCCCCTGCATCAGCAGGAGGACTCCCAACCACTGTGCCACCAGAGAAGCCCTATTCTCATTATTGATTCTAGTGGTTTTTCTATTCAGGTAATTATATTACCTACAAATAATGACAGCTTTTTCTTTTCCTTTGCAATCGTTATACTACTTTTTTCATTTTTTATAATATTCACCAGAATCTCCATTAATATGTTAAACAGTAGAATTTTAGTTCTGAGTTATTATAGGTGTAATACTTATTTTTCTGTTCTTTAGTCATTGTCTTTTTAAGGAGGCAAAACGTTTTGTTATTTTCTTCCATATACCTTAGGCACCCTCCTTGATTTATTTCTATTCTTATTTGAGTTCTTCCTCTAGAAATTTTTTGAAGTGGTCTGTTTATGGGGAAATATTCTGAGGCCTTCTTTGCCTCCCAATATTTTTTAATTTTGGCTTCATGGTTAAATGACAGTTTGGTTGGATATTAAAATATTAAAATTCCAGGCTTAAAGGTTTTTTCCCTTTAATATTTAAAAAATATTAATAAGTTATTATGTGTCCAATGTTGTCAAATTTGATATAAATCTGCTTCTTACTCCTTTGTAAGTAATCTACCTCTCCTCTTTGAAACATTTAGAATTTTTTCTTTGTCTCAGATGACCTTAAATTTCTCTATAAAGTGTCTTACATGTGAGTTATTTCTTATCTACCATACAGGACTGGGAGGAGAGTGAGTCAAGTGAGAGGTCTAGGGTGCAAACTGTAAGGAGGCACTCACTCCCAGGATCATGCAAGTGCCTCCTTACATTTTGCATCCCATGAGCTTCACCTGCCTCATCTTACTCCTGGCCCTGCTACCTGTTTGGTAATCTGTGAGCCCTTTCAATCTGAGGTCTTTGGGCTTTCTTTAATTCTTATGTATTTATCATCTTTATTTCTTTAAACATTTCCTTTTCTCTGTTTCTTCTTCTAGGTTTCCTGGATTCTAGTGTTGGTATTTCTATGTCTCTTAGCTTTTCTATCTTTATCAATGTCTCTTAGCTTTTCTATCTTTATTTCTTTCTCCTTTCCAGATTCCTTCTGGGAAAGCTTCTCAGTCTGATTTTCTAGTTCATAACTCTTATTTTTATCTCACCATTTCTACTTCAACTATTATATTTTTATTTCTAATATTTTACATGATTCTTTTTTATGACCTTTTATTCTTGCTTTATATTAAGAATACTTCCTGTACCGTTGAGTATATTTGTTATGCTTATTTTATTCTTGGTACATAGGTTCTAATAATTTTGCTTCACATAGTGTACGTTTTAAATCTTATTGTCTTTCTTTAACAGTGTCTCTCTAGTTTATCTTAGGTCATATTCCCCAAGGGGAATTATCAGCCCTGTGTGGGCAAAGGCTAAAGACCAGGGTCTGGCTTGTGTACCTCTCAATGAATTTAAGGAAAGAAGATGAAGGTCAGGCTGGAGAGGGTCAGGCCTAACAAAACCAGTTTTGACCATCTCCATTTGTTGTCCCTATTTGAGACCAATCCTCTACTCAGGGCTCCACTCCTTTCCCCTTTAAACTCCTAAAAAGAGGCATCACCGAGAGAAGGCAATCTCTTGATGTTTTTAATCCACCAGCACTGACAATTGCTCTGGGAGTGCTGGAGAAGGAAATGCCCAAGGGGCTGCATGCATCCATTTTCATCAGCTCCTTACCCTGGAGGGATTTCTGTGCTGCTCCAAACACATGGCTAGACAGTTGCTGCCAGTTTCTGCCACCCTGAGGCAAACAGTGATCTTCCCAAAGCAATGTGGGAGAAAGTCAAGAGCAGATTTTAAAAGCTCTCCCAACCTATTCTCTACTGTCTACATCTGATCTCCCTACCCTCCAGCCCAAGCTGCCACCAACCCTTCATAGCAGTTTACTAAACCCTTTGGTTTTCTCCCAGCATTTTGATAGTTCATCACATTCATGCTTCTCCTCTTCCATGGTTTCCCTTTTGTCAGGATGCAAAAGAGCTTGCCCCTTGCCTAACTTAGAAGTCCCTTTCTAATTTGACCTAGCATTCTAGAGACTTTATAAACATTGTCTTTAATCCTCACAGCTCTGAAAGCAAATTATTATTATTCCCATTTTAGGGAGAAGAAATTGAATCTCATTGAAGTTAAGTGATTTGTCCAAAGTGACACAACTAGGAAATGCAGTAGAGCTGGAATTTGAAAGCACGTCTATCTTATCCCAAAGCCCGTCTATCTTATCCCAAAGCCCATGCTTTGGATACTCCATTAACCCCACCTGATTAATGCCTAAATTTAGACCTGCCTCATTTTATTCAGAGTTATCAGACTATGTTCCTGGAAACACTAACATTCTGTGAGCCAGACCATGGTGTTCACCCCAAAACTGATAGTCTTTTCTGATTTGGTGGAAAAATATAACTTATGGTTAGAATTTCTCAATGTAATAGTTGTCCACAAATTTATGTTAAATCTTTGGCACCTGCTCTCTTTTGTGTGCTAGCAAATCCTAAAAGAAAGGTAATGATTAAGTAGAAAATGAGTTTTGAGTATCTGATCTCAATTAGAAATCAAGGAAATGTTATCAATTAGCATTTTTCCCTGCTAGCTAGAAAAGACTGCCCTCTCACATTATGTAATGTATAAATATTGGAATAATCATTCTAGCTAGTAAAATTAGTTTATATCAATGTCTGAATATTGAATTAAATTCATGAATGCTTAATAAATGTGAATTTACTAACATATTTTTCCTTTTATATATTCTCCCTAATTTTAAAGTCATGGTTTTTCCAATTTAAATTTTATTTTTTAATAGTTAATACAGGCATACAGTACAAAATTCAAATGGTACAATAGGGAAAACAGTGAAAGTGAATCCACTCTTCTCCACCTCTGTCCTCCAGCCAGCTAATTCTCTCCCCCTGCAACAACCACTGTTATCAGTTTCTTGTTATCACTCCATAGATATGGTAGGTGTACATATTATCTTATGTACATATTTTTCTATAAAAGGGAGAAATTTTTAATTTTTTCCTTGACAGAATTTTATGTCACTAAACTGGGTGTTACTCTGACTCCTTACATAACGTAGTGTGCTAAAAGCAAAACTAAAGTGAGTTTTTAAAATTTTTAAAAATTTTAAACATAGAGAAACCAATATAATGAACCCCTATATAGCTATTACACAGATTGGAAGATTATTTAAAAGCGATTTTTAAAGAATTTAATACTCTCACAAATTTTCAGAGCCTTTGTCAATGGGAAATGAAAAGAATTGTGTGTTCAAGTGCAGTAGCCCTGGAATCTTCCAGTTCATTTATCAGTACTAGCAGGGAGCAACTTACGCATAAATTTCTCAAAGCCTTTTCAGTAGTAAAAATAAGTTGACAAATAAATTGTACTTATGCTTTTCCTAACACTTTGGTTGGCATATGTGCAAGAAGCAGATCTAACAGGTGACTTTTAAAAGCCATTATTACATTATTATTAGTTTTTAAAATTACTAGCAATTCCACCTGTGGGGCTAATTTGGTTGTTTTGATTTGGTTCTTTTCATGGAGAAAGAATGATGAATCTATTATTGTATTATTTAGATGTGTTTAGGTAACCTTTCATACTTAAAAGAATTTAGTTTCGTTAACATTTTTGATAAAGCAAAAATATTATAAATACTGATTACATTTCCATATACAAATCTTTTACCCTGACTTCACAAAATCTCTTTTCTCCCCTTAGTTCCACTTGCCTCTCCTGATGCATCAGCAGAACCCCAAAAGAATTTTATAGAACGCATCTCTTTTTCACATCAGTATGATGCCAGGAAAACACCCAGTGAGCCTATCGGGGGAAAGGTAAGTCAGTATTTAGAATCAATTACTTAATACTTTATGATGGGATAGATTTATGGTAGAACTCTAAGCCTTTCAAGTCATAATCATATTTCTCAAAGTTGATTTAAACAAACTAACATGGTTATTAGGAGGATAAAATCTTAATCACATGTCATAGTCAAAACTAAAGAATGATGTCATAATTTTGGATCAGTCTTTGGAATTTGGTTCAAATTATTAAAATCATTCACTTAAGATAATATCAAAGCAACCTGCTAAAGTTTTTGATATGCTTATGTATGTGTGTGGCAGGGGGATGCATATAAGTTTTATAAATTGAACAGTAATGTAATAGTCAATTGCTGGATTTTTTCCCAACTACAGATGTTTGTTTTCATATTTCACCATAGCTAATAATAATAACATTTCACAACAACTATTAGTTGTTGGAAGTAATAGACGTTTATGATGCAATCATAAATCCTTAGGTCTATGAACTGCAGTTTCTATCGTATCCATAGCAACCTGCAGAGCAAGAAATGAAACTGGATATGAATAGTCTCATACAATTCAAATGACAGAAAAATTGAGAATGGGAGATAATGAGATGCTGTTCCTTTGACTTTCTGTTTTTCCCTTCCTGTTCATTTTCTGGTGCACCCTTGTTCATAATTGGTTTAAATGGTTCACCAATAATTATTATGCTTCCGTCTTCAGTTTCGAACTAAGGTGACAGCCAATGAAGAGGCAGAGAAATAAATGCCTGCTTCAATCAGGACTTGAGCTAATACATGAACTCAGGTCACAGCTGCATCTTCCAGCAACTTGTGTGCCCTGGTTAATGTCAACTTTGTTTTCCTTTCCAGCGACATGGAGTTTTTGTGCAGACAGAGATAAAACCAGGGAGTAGGCCAACAGTTCCTAAGAGAACAGAGGTATTACTGAATGCTCCAGGGTCATGCTCATCAGAACAGTCCAAAAAAACAGAGAAAGGAAACTCAGCGGAAAGCAAAATGATCTCACCCGGTCTCTGCCGACAAA
This sequence comes from Grampus griseus, assembly GCF_964374135.1. Taxonomy (NCBI): domain Eukaryota; kingdom Metazoa; phylum Chordata; class Mammalia; order Artiodactyla; family Delphinidae; genus Grampus; species Grampus griseus. The sequence goes on from NC_139009.1 coordinate 44,689,084, forward strand.
ATTCCCAGGAGTTGTTAGAGACTAAAACTCACTTATCAGAAACAGACGTCAGAGAGGCAGCCAACACATGTCCCAGAAGTCTTGAGAGAAGGGAGAAGACTACAGATGTCTTTCAAATAACTGCAGTAAAAGCTCTTCTCATCAGGCATGATTCTTTAAGTCCACCAATAAAAAGTCAGGATAAACCAGGATAAACTACCTTCTTCAAATAAAAACATAGTCCTTAGAATGTAGACGATTTCAGAATCATCATACAGGCCCTCACATTTGCTTTTTCTGTTATCAATAACCTCAAAAATGACAACTTATGTAAATGGGAAAATGAAAAAAGTTAATAAAATACACCAAAAATTTAAGTGTGGTCTCCAATGAGTGATGGATATGAGACATATTTCTATGTTAGATTGTTTCTAGCCATGGCTCTAGAATCAAACTGGGGCTGGAATTTGGGCTTCACCACATAGAGGCTGTGTGACTTTGGGTAAATTACTTAACCTCTCTAGAGTTCAGTTTCCTCATCTGTAAAATTAGGATAATAGTAACTTCATAAGGATATTGAGCATGAGATCATACACATTGATCAGTGATCAATGTAATCACATTATCACTATTACTATAATTAAAATTTCAATTTAAGGATAACATTCTCCTATAACCTTGAATTCTCCTCCTTATTCTAAAACTTTGAACCCTTTTATATACAATTAAGAGTGTAAAAACTAAAAACCTTTCTCCCAGTACAAGATACACACACAGACACACATTTTTTTTTTTTTTTTTCTGTACGCGGGCCTCTCACTGCTGTGGCCTCTCCCGCCGCAGAGCACAGGCTCCGGACGCGCAGGCTCAGCAGCCACGGCTCATGGGCCCAGCTGCCCCGCGGCATGTGGGATCTTCCCGGACCGGGGCACGAACCCGTGTCCCCTGCATCGGCAGGTGGACTCTCAACCACTGCGCCACCAGGGAAGCCACACACACACACTTTTAATTGAAAGGCATGAGTACACAGAATATCAAAATATTTCCTAAATTGATTTCTATTTTATTTAAATTTTTTTTAGCACTAACTCAACCTTTGCTTTTTGGCAGAGTTTGGTATGGGTAATTCTACCAGTTATTCTATTTGGTACATTTTGGTGTGCCAAAAATGTATCTACTATAAGCTGTGCTATGTTGCACACAAGTGGAAGTAGGTGAAGTATTCCTCTGTTGCCCCAAAGAGTATTTACATGCCCAACAAATTTCCATGGGAACATATCCACTGTGCACTATTATCTATAGTACTGGTAAGACTACAGGTGTATCTTTATTCCTCCACTAAAGACATTTTAATAGACTGCAAACAAATAAATGCCATTATTAAATATTTGTGTATTGGGAACTTTTGGTTCTTACAACATGGCAGATTAAGGCAAATAGTGAACCCCTTTCATTACAAACACCTTGAAATGCTGAATAAAATGAAACAATAAATAAACATGCAGCCCAGCTCACAAAACAGGGAAACCCTCATGTTTCAAAATAAAGAACTTGCTAATTTTATGTATCAATATATATCTTGAAGATCTTTTCTTGTCAACACATGTAGACTACCTCATTATTTTAACAGCAGCATAGTCTTCCATCATATAGATATACTATATAACTGGAGCAATAACACAAGCTTTGATGTGAGTGGGGGAAGGGAATGGAGGTTGCTAGCAGATCTGGAGAGAGGTCTTACAGGCTAGGGACTTGAAAAAATATTTTTTAAAAAGTGTACACTATTTTAAAAAAAAGACTATGAACTTGAATTTTAATTCACATTGGAACAGAGATGGAAATTTATGGCCTCCAAAATAGAGATGGCATTGAAACCTGCATAAAGCTAGAACTTTGGAATAGCTGCTATCTTGGTACAAGGCATACTGGAAGAACTCCACTCACTTAACTGTTAGCAAGAAAGTTTGCCTCTGCCTAGAGCTATAGATAATGAATAAATCTTTGCGAGAAAGTAAAACCTCAAGCTTGCACCACATTCCAATTTGAAACATGAGTTTACATGCAGGTCATCTCATATGACAGAAAATTAACATAAAAAATAATCCTGCTGGGGATACCACTGAGGTGCCTGACAAAAGCAAATGCAATACACACCCCCACCCCCGGAAAGATATTTCCACAATCCACAGAAGAAACAGTCCCTGATAAAGGCAAGGTTACAAACAAAAACTACAAATCACACAAAGAAGAAAATCAGACTGAGCAAGAGTACAACAGTACAACAAAGAGAATGATTAAAACTTCACAACTGGAGAGAAAAGAATTAAAATACTTTCAGTTTGAAGATTCTTATCTTTCTTCCATTCTGGAAAATTTTATCCTGTAGCTTTTTCTGTTATTTCCATCCCCTCCATTCTCTCTCTTTCCTTCTGGGACAGCTACTAACAGAATGAACACTTGGATCTATCATCTAGGTCTTTTAACTTTTCTCTCATTATCCTTCTCATCGTACTTTACCACTAAGTAATGCAAGAATCCCTTGGCACTAACTTTCTACTAACTAATTTGCTTTTCAGCCATGTCCATTGTTATGCTAGGTCATCTATTAAAATTTTAAATTTTTGACTGTATTTTTAATTTCCAAGATCTATACATGCTTCCTTAATACATAAGACTCTTCCTATATTATGGATACAAAAGCTGCTCTTATCTCTCTTAGAATATTGTACTTATGCTTAAAGTCTTTTGTTCGCTTTCTTAATTTTTGTTTGTATTGTACTTTTTCTCAAATGTTTGGTGACTCTTTTTTCTTTCTTTTTTTTTTTTTTTTTTTGCGGCATGCGGGCCTCTCACTGTTGTGGCCTCTCCCGTTGCGGAGCACAGGCTCCGGATGCCCAGGCTCAGCGGCCATGGCTCACGGGCTCAGCTGCTCCACGGCTTGTGGGATCTTCCCGGACCGGGGCACGAACCCGTGTCCCCTGCATCGGCAGGTGGACTCTCAACCACTGCGCCACCAGGGAAGCCCGTGGTGACTCTTAATTGTACAGTCTTACGCATGATATTTCCAAATCCCTATCAGTATAAGCTGTTTCTGTCTACTATAGCCTGACTTTGGAACAGGGCTGGGATATGCAGTCAGATAGTACCTGAGCATGATTTGTTTGATGGGCTCTTTGATCCCCCTGGGGGTTAGTAGCTACTTAGGCATCACCTGCTTTTCTAGCTACAGTGTATGATTCAGTTCATACCACAGCTGCCCGTTTCTTAGCACACAGAAGAGGGGATAACTAATTTGCTGCTCCACATGCAGTTCCCTAATTTTCCAAATTGATAAATGTACCAGGGCCCTTTCCACTTCTTAATATTCACTGACTCTAAGCTTGTAATTCTATCAGACTTAACTCCCCAGCAGTTACCTCCACATGGGTTGGGCTTTTGTTTCATTTATTTTTGTTTTCCAAACATTTGTTCTTGGTGATATCTTTCAGAATTTATTTAAAAAGTATTTCTTCTGATAGGAAGTTTCTCTGTTTTCCAATGCTATTAAACTGTATTTTATTATCTATATCTATTTACCTGTATTTTTATGAGATTTAATACAGAGTAAATGGTAGAGGTGTATGATCAGTCTGCCACCTCAAGTCAATCTTTCATTTTCTTTTAAGTAAATTATTTGCAAACTTAGTACTATAACCATTAGTAAATCACAGATACTCTGCAATAGACATCATAGTTGACTGATAATCATGGAGGATTGATACAATCCTTCTGTCTTACAGAATATGTTTTAGTGAGACAAGGAGGGTTTGGAGCCAGTTAGTGGAGTACTACCATAGGCTAGGTTGGTAGTTCTCAACATTTTCAAATATGAGGACATCTTCTCTGCATTAAATAAAGAGTTTATGTTTCCTCACAGAATATTAATTGAACTTTCAGTATCCATTGTTTGAGAAAACACATAATAACAAAATGAAATGATGACTTCCAGGTTCGAGTCTCTGTTTTTTAACTGCTAAGAGTGTATCTCTCCACGATGAATTCCATAGTCTATTAAGGTTATAACTGCCTGTCAGTACAAATGCTGCTCTTAAATTTCACAAGAAAATTTGAATGTTTCCAAGTAGTTCCCTTATTAGGTATTTTCATAGAATGATAGCATTTACCAGGATACAGTGTTTTTGTTTTTTTTCAGTTTACCAAACCAAACCAAAAATCCCATAATACTTCATATAGCATTTGAAAACTATCTTAATGAATGTGTTAATGGTTTTCAACCCTTGACGTTGCTATTAATAATACTATAAATTTGTATGATGTGTTTTAAGTTTAAAGCATTTTCCAACTTAGACCTAGAGATTATCATACCAAGTAAAGGAAGCCAGCCAAAGACAAATATCATATGATATCACTTACATGTGGACTCTAAAAAAAAAAAGCTACAAATGACCTTATTTACAAAACAGAAATAGACTTGCAGACATAGAAAACAAACTTATGGTTACCAAAGGGGAAAAGGTGGGTGAGGGATAAATTAGGAGTTTGGGATTAACATATACACACTACTATAAAATAAATAACCAAGAAGGACCTACTGTATAGCACAGGGAACTAGCCTCAATATTTTGTAATAAACTATAAGGGAAAATAATCTGAAAAAAAATATATATATATATATCTGAATCACTTTGCTGTACACCAGAAACTGACACAACATTGCAAATCAACTAAATTTCAATAAAAAAATAAAGCATTTTCAAATCCATTGTCTCATTTGGTCCTTACAATAATCATATGAAGCAGGGCAAATAATAATATGCCAATTTTATGGCTAATCATAAGCTCAGAGAACTTAAGCAATTTCCTCAAGTTTGCAATTAGCAGGCAACAAAGCCAGGACCTGAACCAACTGAACAACTCAATGCTCTATCCATTAATTTCTAAATGTCAACCCACACGGCAATGCTGGCCCATTACAAATGAATAAACAAGGTTAGTATACTGAAGCAAATAATTTCAATACTTTTACTGAGAGATTTTTATTCTTCTGCTTTGGGGGATTTAAAATTCTTTTTGCCAGACTTTTTATCTTTTTATCACTATGACAGACTAACTTGATGTGGAAAGCACTCATCACTCCTTACACAGATAAATGCTCAATAAAATATAATAAAAACATTTGAAATTTGCAACTAAACTAAGAAATTAAAATCCTCAAATACCAGAAATGAAGAGAACACTAAAAAGTGGTGAGCAAGAGGTGAGGCTAAACAGGCAACTGGAGAAGTAGAATCAGAAATTGACTTAGGGGCTGGGATGTTAATACCTAAGCTGAAAGGGGAGTTGAGGTTCCAAGTGCAATGGCTTTGGAGCTGAGCAGAGGTAGGATCTCAGAAGAGCTTTGCTGAAGTGAAAAGGACTCTAGAATATCTGCTCCCATTAGCCTTAGAATTAGGGGAGAATGCAGACTGATTACCACCACATGACATACCTCCCAAACTGAGCTGTCCACAAGAGTGGGGGCCAAATGTGCATTCATGAATAGTGCAGGAAACCCAAGCTGAGGTAGCAACAGAAAAGCTGGCTTGAACCAGGGAAACCTGAAGACTGCTGTTAAAGACAAATACAAAACTGTTCCATAATAACCCTCTGCAATCCTGGACACATGAGACACCATGGAAAGAAATACCCAAGATGAGATAAAAATACACACACACACATATATACACCTACATACATATATATTTGTGTGTATATGTATATAAATATAGAAATATCTCTTCTGTGGGTTAGTAGAATTCATCCCCCAAGAATTACAGACAGTAGAGCAAAGAGACTATGAAGTAAGTATGCTTAAATGATTTGAGACATAAAAGAATGAAAAAAACAACAGGCATATTTCAGGGAAAAAATTATAGAAATTCTAAAGATAAAAAATATATCATTTTTTGCAGCAGTGTGGATGGACCTAGAGAATATTATGCTTAGTGAAATAAGTCAGACAAACACTTTATAATATCACTTATATGTGGAATTTTAAAAAATACTGCAAATGAATGTATATAGCAAAACAGAAACAGACTCGCAGATACCAAAAACAAGCAGTTGTTACCAGAGGAGAGGGAAGGAGGAGGGGCAAATTAGGGGTATGGGACTAAGAGATACAAACTACTACGTACAAAATAGATTAAAAACAAGGATACATTGCATAGCACAGGAAACTATAGCCATTATCTTATAATAACTTTTAATGGAGTATAATCTGTAAAAATACTGAATCACTATGCTGTATACCTGAAATTAATATAATATGGTAAATCAACTATACTTCAATAAAAATGTATAATTTTTAAAAAGCTTAACTCAGTAGACTAAACATAGCTTAAAAGAACATCAGTAAATTGGAAGATAGAGCTGAAGAAGTCTCACAGAATATAACACAAAAAGATAAAAATATATTAAAAAGAGGCAAAGAGAATAGAATGTTACTAAGAGTTCCAGAAGGACATAATAGAGGGAATACTAGAGAAATTTGCAACCAAAATAATGGCTATGATAGAGACTACTACTTGTTTCCAGTAACCAATCTCCCTCTCTGCCTTATTCATAGAATCACCCATTTTTAGCTGGGAATTTAGCTGCCCAGACAAAAGACAATATTTCCCGGCTTCCCTTGTATCTGGATTGACAATATGACTGTGTTCTGAGATGTAACTGAAACAGCAGAAACAACTTCCGGAAATGTACTTAGAGGGAGGAGGTAGGCCCTTCTCTGTACTTTTTCCTTCCTAGTAACTGGAATGCAGATGTTATGGTTTAAGTTCGAGTAGAGATTCTCCTTGCTGAGAATGGTGGAACAATAAAATAGAAGGGTCCCTGAGTCCCTGACATCATCAAACACCATTTGGAAGGCCTAGTTTATATGAAAAAGAAACTTCTGTCTTATGTAAATCACTCCGATTTAGAGTTTTTCTTTTTTTTGTTTGTTTGTTTTTATCACTTGCAGCAGAATCTTATCCTAATTTACACAATAATTGATAACTTTGTAGGATTGAAGAAAGATGTGAGTCTTCAATTTGAAGGAGCAAAAAATTTTGAGCTAGAAAAATGAAGTTAAATTCACACATGAACACATAATAGTGAAACCACAAAATATCAAGTGTAAAGAGAAAAAGCTTTAAAGCAAGTAGAGAAAAGAGATTCTTGCCTATAAAGGAAAGCAATCCACAACTATAGATGTAAGAAGATAGTGGAGTAATATCTTGAAAATACTGAAGGAAATAATGGTCAACATAGAATCCCATGCTTAACTAAACTGTAATTCAAGAATGAGGACAAAACATGGACATTTTTGACATATACAGATTAATAATAATAGCAAGTGCTATATAATACAATTTTACAAGGCACTGTACTAAGTGCTTTATATATTTTTACTCAGTAATTCCCACAGCAACACTTTGAGGTATTATTAATATTACCTTATTAGAGATGATGAAACTAATATACAGGGAGGTTAAGTAACTTGCCCAAGGTCATACAGCTTAGTCAGTGGCCAAATGGGGATTCAAGCACAGGCATTCTGCCCCAGATTCCATGGTTTTAATCACTTACAGTAATGCAGTTTGTTCGTCACAGACCTTCACTGAAATTACTACTAAAAGACATATTGAACCTGGACAGAAAAAATAGGATGTAAGCAGAAAAATAAGACAAATCAGTAAATCATACTGATTAACTCATATATTAACTACAAAAATACTCTTTTGTAAAATAATTCTGATACTAGATTCTGTGGGATTTTTTTTTCCTTGTAGTGTCTTTACTTGGCAAAAGAAAATATTTGACAACTCTATGTTAGTTCTCCCAAAAAAAGCTTTGGGAATTTTCCTAGTCTGTGAAATCACAAAGTCTGGAAACTATTGGCTTAATCTATTGTGCAACAAAGGTTTGTTTCCTTAAAAAGCGAATTATCCAAGTTAATTACTAATGTGTTATATAACAAATATATTTATTGGTAAGAGGATATTTTGCTGAGTATTTGAATTCATGGTGTAAGGAAGACAGGCTACATGTAACCATTAGAGAGAATCACTGTTCTCTTAGAGACACAGCTCAGCAAAGGGCATGCTATAAATCAAAATGTAAAAGGGGGGGAAAAAGCCCTTTCCACCACAGAAATTCATTGCTAACTTAGTAAGATTTATGGAGAGAATGCTTTTGGTTGATAAATTATCTCAAGATGATCTATAATATTTCAGCCAGGAAGGCAGAGCCCAGTGCTGTTATATGCCCAACAAAGTCAGAGATGGATAACCACACTAAACATCTCTGAAAGAGTGAATTTTGTGAGGAAGAGAGAAAACATGTTACTTTTTACTTGCTTGTAATGATTGACTTCTTTATTATAAAACTTTCTTCGAATGACTCTGTAAACTATCTTTTTTAATTCTGTAGATTAAGAATGCCTAATATTTTACTCTTCAGTAACCTTGTAAGTCACACAATTTCCTCATTCTTTAGTCAACTTTGCACTAGAAGGAGATGTCCCCCAAATGGTCCCAAGAGTTCTTAGCTCTTTGTTTCACAATCATAAACAAGTGTGTTGAAGAGACGTATGACCTAATGGAGTTTTTATGGCTAGAATCTTAATTGTAGCCCTAACAGAAGTTGAGTTTCCAGATTAAGTTCTTCTGTAAAAACAATTTCATTATGTAGGTTGTTTTTGTTTCCTTTGTTTTTGTTTCTTTATAGTAGCAGCTGCTTATGTATTTCATTGTGGTGGGAGCTGGGTATAGTGAGAAGGTATTTTTTTTTTTTTTTAATATTTTTGTTTATTTGGCTGCATCAGGTCTTAGTTGCAGCATGCGGGATCTTCATTTAGGCATGTGGGATCTTTCGTTGCAGCACGTGGGGCTTCTCTCTAGTTGTAGCATGTGGGTTCTAGAGCATGCGGGCTCAGTAGTTGCGGCACATGGGCTCAGTAGTTGTGGCATGCAGGCTCTAGAGCACACGGGCTTAGCTGCCCTGCAGCATGTAGGATCTTAGTTCTCCAACCAGGGATTGAACCCACATTCCCCTGCACTAGAAGGCAGATTCTTAACTACTGGACCACCATGGAAGTCCCAAGAAGGTATTTTTAAAAGTTAAGCTGTAAAGGAAAAAGTCCTTTGAAAGTCCGTCATGTAGCCCAGGATGTCTAGTATACAAAATTTTGTGTATAGTAATTCTTATATACACTAAAGTATCACTGAGCTATAAGGACAAAAGGAAAATCCCTATCAGATGTCTGCCTGCCTTAAGGGTTTCCTTCATTCTGTTTTTTTAAATTAGGATCCTATAACCCTACATCTTTGTGTAGTGAAGGATTAACCTTGCCTAAAAATAGGACTGGGCTCTCCTGTAAGGTCACTTCTAAGTGACCTTGGAATATCCTGCCTGGTAAGAGTATCTTTGTTGACCTGGGAACCTTGGGCCATGCCAGATGGTCTATGCAACAGTGTGATTTATTGAGGGGTGTCTTGGGCTACGCAATATTAGTTTGATCTCTGGAGGGGCTGGAGACTAAGGTCAGCCATACAGGCAGTCAACAATGGCTATATGACCAAGCTCAATAAAATCTCTGGACACCAAAACTCAGGTAAGCATCCTAGGTGGCAATATTTCGTATGTCTATCATGCAGTACTGATAGAAGTTAACACTATCCACAACTGCACAAGGAGACAACAACTGGAAGCTCATTCTTGGATCTCTCCTGGACACTGCCCTATGTGCCTCTTTTCTCTGCTGATTTTAATGTGTGTCTTTTCACTGTAATAAACTATAACTGTGAGTATAAGAGCTTTTAGTGAGTTCTGTGACTCCTAGCAAATTATTGAACCTAAAGGTGATCTTGGGGACCACTGAACTTGCACTTAGTGTCAGAAGGGAAAGTGGTCTTGGGGGCTCTCAAACATTGCATTGCTGATTTATTTGTTGTGAGGATTAAACAAGATAAGTCTATAGTGAAACTTCTTGGTAATGTAGAACCTCTCACTACATTAGATGGAGCTGGAATGATTGATAGAAGAAGTTAATAATAAATTGCATTTGTTTAGCTCTAAAAATATTCCCAAGCATTTTTAACCAAGAAATTCTGAAATTTTAAAGGACAAAGTATTGATATTACTACAACTAACCTCGGTTATGGTATAAGAAATGGCAAAACGAAGAAGAACTCTACGTGAGTCGATAAAACTCATTTCTTTAATCAATCCTATCAAAGGTCCTTTTGGCCTTGAAGTAGTAGTCACTATTTCTGGCTATGATACAGCATATGTATCATACTGACTTCTTTCAACTTATTGACTTCTTTCAACTCTGCCCACAGCTTCCTAAATAATCCCTTTATTCTCCACATTCACCCTGTTTGAGTGGCCATTATTATCTAGCTGGACCAGACTGATACAGTGATTGGCACTATCACATATGATCACAGAATCTTCTCAGCACTGAGCTCCAGGTTGTAACTATGCATTGATTAAAGTTGACATTTGAAATGCATTTGTCATTCTTAGATTTGGGATGATATTCCTCTTGGTTTGAGCCTTCACAAGAAACATGAAAACCATGCCTTATTACTGGACACTTGATGGCTCTCTCAATTTCAGTTCACTGAGGAACAACTTCTAGTTAAACCACGTCTCAGGTACACCACTCTATCTGTGGCCTCAGTAATGGGAATTTTAGCCCAATATATCTGTCTGTTAATATAACCTTGACAACCACCAAGATGCCCTGTGACTCAATGAACTTCTGCATCATACCTCTTTGTTTGAGTCACCTGCATCTATACCTCAAATGTCCTCAGAGACCAGGCAGGTAAACCAAAATAAGGCAGTGGTATAAATAAGAGACAGTTCTGATTTCTGGTATGTCAGAGAAAAGACTTCAGAAAATCTATTCCTCTATGAAAGAAATGAGAACACTGGCAAAAGTGGTTAAAATCAACTATTTCAAAACTCTGAAAATTAATCAAAGGCTTACAATAACTGGAAGAGCAGTCATTCAATAAAAATGACTGAATCTCTGTGAGAACAGTGAGCTTTGTGGTGTTTTAACTCACTCTATTTCCATCCCACTCCCAAAAAGAATAAAACACTTAGGAATAAGTGTATCAAAAAATTGCAAGTCTTTTAAACTGAAAACAATAAAATATTGTTGAAAGAAATTAGAGGATCTAAATAAGTGGAAAGAATGTGCATGTTCATGGATTGGTACAACTGATATTGTTAAAATGCGACACTCCCCAGACTGGTTTACAGAGTCAACACAGTACCTTTCAAAATCCCAGATGCCTTCTTTCGCAGAAATCAAAGCTGATCCCAAAATTCATATGGAAATGCAAGGGGCCCAGAATAGCCAAACAATCTTGAAAAACAAGAACAAAGTAAGTACTCACACTTCCTAGTTTCAAAACTTACCACAAAGCTACAGTAAATCAAGACGGTGTGGTACTAGGATAAGGATAGACATATAGACCCATGGAATAGAATTGAGATTCCAGAAATAAACTTACACATCTATGGTCAATTGATTTTCAAGAAGGATGCCAAGACAATTCAAAGGGGAAAGAATAGTCTTTTCAACAAATGGTGCTAGACAGCTGGATAACCAAATGCAAAAGAATGAAGCTGGACCTCTTTTTTATACCTAACAAAAATCAGTTCAAAATGGATCACTGATCTAACTGTAAGAGCAAAAACTATAAAACTTGTAAAAATACAACATAGGTATAAATCTTTATCGCCTTGGATTAGTCAATGGTTTCTTAGATAAGACACCAAAAACACAAGGAACAAAAGAAAACATAGACAAGTCAGACTTTATCAAAATTTAAAGCATCTGTGCTTCAGAGAACACCATCAAGAAAGTAAAAAGTCAACCCACTGGAGAAAATATTTGCAAATCATATGAGAGACTTTCATCCAAAACATAAACAATTTGTAAACTCAACAATAAAAAAAAAAAGGCCCATTTAAAAAATGGGCAAAGGATTTGAATAACTATTTCTCCAAGAAAGCTATATAAATGGCCAATAAACACATGAAAAGATTCTTAACATCTTGGGTCATTAGGGAAATGCAAATCAAAACCACAATGAGAAGCCACTCCATAGCCCCTAGGATGGTAAAATCAAAAAGAAGACAAGTGCTGTTGAGAATGTGGAGAAATTGGAACCTTCATTCATTGCCGGTGGGTTTATAAAATGGTGCAGCCACTGTAAAAAACAGTTTGGCAGTTCGTCAAAAAGTTAAGCACAGAGTTATCATACAACCCAGCAATCCCACTCGTAGGTATATACCCAAGAAAACTGAAAACATGGCCACACAAAAACGTGTACACAAATGTTCCTGGCAGTGTTATTCATGAGGCAGAAGGCAGAAACAACCCAAATATCCATCAATTTTTGAATAAACGAAATGCCGTACAGATCTTCCTTGACTTACAGTGGTGTTAAGTCTCAATAAACCCATCTTAAGTTGAAAATAAAAGTCGAAATGCATTTAATAAACCTAACCTACCGAATATCATAGCCCAGTCTACCTTAAAGGTGCTCAGAACATTTACATTAGCCTACAATTGGGCAAAATCATCTAACAGAGCCTATTTTATAATAAAGTGTTGAATATCTCATGTAATTTATTGAATGCTGTACTGAAAGTAAAAAAAGAATGGGTGTATGGGTACAGAATGGTTGTACCTGCATTGGTTGTTTACCCTTGTGATCCTGTGGCTGATGGTTTCTGCTGAATGTGTATCACTTTCACACCACCTAAAGTCAAAAAACGCTTAAGCTGGGGGCCATCTGTATACGCATCCAATGGAAGATTTATCAGCCATAAAAAGAAATGAAGTACAGATACATGTTACGGCATGGACAAATGTTGAAAATATTATGCTAAGTGAAAGAAGCCAGACAGAAAAGGCCACAAGTTATATGATTCCATTTGTAGGCAATGTCCCAAATAGGCAAATCCACAGAGACAAAGAGGAGATTAGTGGTTGCCAGGGGATGGGGCTGGGAGAGAGGGAGTGAGGACTGACTGCAAGGTAAGAGGTTTTTTCTGAGGTAATGAAAACGTTCTGCAATTAGATAGCGGTGATCAACGCACAGCACTGAATTCTACACTTTAACATGGTGAATTGGGGGTGGGGGGGATAAATTAGGAGTTTGGGTTTAACATAAACACACTATTATATATAAAATAGATAACCAACAAGGACCTACTGTGCAGCACAGGGAACTATACTCAATATTTTGTAATAACGTATAAGGAAAAAGAATCTGGAAAAGTATATACACACATATATATATGAATCGCTGTGGTGTACTTCTGAAACTAATACGACATTGTAAATCAATTATACTTCAGTTTTAAAAAGGTGCATTTTTATTGCATGTGAATTATATCTCAATGAAGTTGTTATTACAAAAAAGACAATAGGCAGTGCTTAAATCTACAGAAAGCTCTGGAGTTCAGGCCCCTTCTAAAGATATAATTCAGAGACATTAAATATACAGGGCTCGTTAAATAAAATACAGACTCATACTTAAGCCCCAAGTAAGCATCCTCTAAGAAGGCCTTTATCTCATCACACCAGCCCTCTTAGAGATTCTGGCCTCTCAACTGGGAAGGGGAGAGGGAGGGGTTTCCCTCTGAAGTGAGTCATCACCTCTTGGCTGTCATCCCCTTTGTCTCCCACACGTGGGACCTGGTCAGGAGAGCACCAAGAGTGAGCCTGAGGTGTCTCCCTGTCACGTTACTCCCTTCTTTGCTGCCCCCTTGCCCACCTGGGATTACTGATTCCAGCTCCAATAGGGTGGCTCAATCAAATCTAGTCCAACCGTCCTTCTAATCTTCTGGGAAACCTTGAACCCTCTCAAAACCAAGTCCCAGCTTCCTCAGGAGCTACTCAATCACTCTCAGGTTCCTTATTGGCCTGTGGTGCCTCGTACCTCAGGCACGTGAAGCACAACTGGCCACGAGAAACTTCAACTGTCATACCAGCTCGCAGAATAATGCTCCTCTCATAATAAGCACTTACATCTTCAGTTTACCAAAAACTAAAATTAAATTGACACAGGCAAAATGTTCAAGAATTTGTGTGGTGTGTGTCTGAAGTGAAATGATCCTAGACTTACAGACACTTTGACTAGAATCATCTGACAGTAATCCCTTCTCAGAACGCTAAAAAAAAAAAAAATCCTGAACATTTCTGGGGAGGCAGCTTGGACCAAACCTGAACCAAATGCCGAAAAACCTGATTTCTAACCAAGGCAGGTCTTGGAGCAGGTTATCTCATCTATATAAACATCAGTTTTCTATTCCATGAAGTGAGAACAATTATATTCAGCTCTGCCTAAGTCACAGGTGATCTTGAGGATGAAACTGGAAACAAAAATTGATTGGAAAGTGCTTTAAAATTCGTAAAGCGGGCTTCCCTGGTGGCTCAGTGATTGAGAGTCCGCCTGCCGATGCAGGGGACACGGGTTCGTGCCCCAGTCCGGGAAGATACCACATGCCGCAGAGCGGCTAAGCCCGTGAGCCATGGCCGCTGAGCTTGCGCGTCGGGAGCCTGTGCTCCGCAATGGGAGAGACCACAACAGTGAGAGGCCCGCCTACCACAAAAAAAAAAAAAAAAAAAAAAAAAAAATTCGTAAAGCATCAGACAGATGTGAGGTTTCATGACATCTTTGAAGTCATGATTCTATGAAAATTTTAATAGGCAAATAAAAATGGTTGTTTAAATAACTAGGACAATTCCTTGGTTACAGTGAAGCACTGTTTTAAAAGGAGAAAAAAGAATACTACTGAATGCACTTATTTTCATATATATATGAAATACATTCCTTCCTAGGCCACACGGTAGTTTGTAAGTCAGTGTCATGCTGACATTTCTCATCACACCAATCACACCTAAGTTGCTAGAGTCTAAAAGAATTCAGTGACAGCAACGAAGGGTGTCCCGCTGCCGGATGGTCGAGTGGGAAGTTCCTTTCTTCATCTTGCTTCTAACATTATAACCAGTAAATTCACACAGTACAAAAACACCTGGTAATTCTCTGCTCCTTTAGTCCTATATTATAATTCAGTGCTGCCAGCTATCAAAAAAAGTCAAAATTACATTTTCAGAGAAGGGAGAGGGAAAGGAGGTAAAATTTCCTACTACCTGTACAAAAATGTTGTGGAAATCATGAGAGGTTAATTATTAAAATAACTTTGCATAGTCCTTTAAAAGTACATATTTCTTTTCAAAATATTAGTTGTTATTTTAGTGCTTTGTAAAAAAAAAAAAAACATGTAAAGAAGAGCAGCAATTTATTAACTCAGACCTGTTGCTGCACAGCTGATGTTTTCTGGGTTTGCCATCCAGGATTCCACCTCTCAGAATCTGAAGTGGGCTGGAACCCAAGTAACTTGTTGGAAACACACAATCTGTGAGAGAGTTCTGCCTGGTGACCCCTCCTAGGCAGCTTAAACTGTGGGGAAAGGTGAAGTAGCCCCACTGGGCTTTAGAAGAAAAAAAGTTCTGTTTCAAAGGCCCTTTCCCTTGTGATGTGGGTGGAGAGGAAGCCTGGGTGGAGGTTGGGCTGGGACTCGGCAAGACCAGACAGGGTTCCTGACGTTCTTGGGAACTTCCTGAAAGCCTTGAGAGGTGAGGCCCAATCCCTGGAGGGACAGTCCACCGGTCAGCTCTGGCCGTACCCAGGGCCGCCTGCCAAGGGAGCTGTTTTTATTGTTACCAAATGTCACTCCACCCAAGGCAGGATTTTCAAAGATTCCTTAGATGAATGGAAACTTCTGGTTGCTCCTTGTTTTCCGAAGTGTGTTATGACAGGCATTTGATCTGTTCCTCCTTTGTAATTCAGGAAAAATTCCTCAGGGCCTAGAGAGTGACCTTTAACAGAAAGCAGCGGACATTGTTATTCCTTTCCCCACGGTTTCAGGGTCTCTGCTGGGCTGAGAGATTAATTTTCTCACAGATGCATCCATGTTTTAGGCTATTCAAGGAGGAAGAGAAAACCCCTCACTGTTCTGAATATTTCCTTGTCCGATTTTGAGTCCTCCAAATAGGAAGATGGGGTGGGTTGAGACTGGGAAAAGTATAAGCTGGGCCGCAGCCCCCAGGGAGTGAGAGGTACCACCCAGCCGCGACCACCACTGGGGGCTGCCAGCCCAGGGTGCTGGCTTCTGTTGGGTTTTTAGGGGAAAGGCAGGCCTATCTTATTCAGCACCCCTAACCTCCACAGCCATCTATGCTTGGAAAGGGGTCAGGGACACCTGGGCCTGGCATCTGCTCTGGTGCTGGGTCCGGAGGGAGCAGAGAGTACGTTGATGCGTCCCATCCCCAGTTCCTATTGGCTTCACCCCACCCCCGTGCCAGAGCAAATGCGACAGTCTGGGAGTTTCAAGCAGGGAGGCCCGGTGCCTGCAGGAGCCACACCTGCTGTCACAGTTGTCAGCTTCTCGCCTCTAGTAAATTTCAGACATGCCGGTGGTGGGCGAGGGCCGAGGTAGCCACGGCGGCGTCTCCCGGGAGGACGACATCAGTGCCAGAAACACAGTGGCTTTGCCAGGAAGCTAATCCCACAGTGTGGGTGGGCGCGGGAGTGAGCTCTTACTTGGGGAGCAGCTGTGCTGGCTGCCGTGGGAAGAGCTGAGTCTAGGGAAGCAGCAGAGCAGGTTTCCGAGTTCCAGCTCAGTCACCTTCCAGCTGTGTGACCTTGAGAATGTCACCTAACCTCTCATTCCTTCATCTGTTAGATGATGATAACCAAACAGCTACATCAGATGGTCCTAGTGAGGAATAAATGAGATGACGCATGTGGAATGCTTCAGGCTTCTAAGGCTAGGTCATAAAAGGCCACTGTCCACAGTAAGCCACCATGTAAGAAGTCTGACTTCCCCAAGGCTGCTGTGCAGGGAAGGCTGCATGCGGGTATTCCACCAGCCTGGGCTGAGCCCAGCCTTCCAGTCTTCTCCACTGAGGTGCCAGATACATGAATGAAAAACTCAACTTGGAAGCGGCTCCTGCCACTCTAGCTCTTCCTGTCCCAGCCATCTGGAGGGTGTCCCAGCCTTCCTGTCCTGAGTCATCCCCAGTCTCCAGCGGAGGCCCCAGATAGGGAACAGACATGAGCCATGCCCACAGTATAATAAAATGATCACTATCGTTTGCCACTACGTTTGGAGTCATTTATTGTGCTGCGATAGATAACTGGAACACTCATCATGTCCCAGATCAGACTCAGCCCTGCCCCCTATGTTCCCCCTCCCTTATTTCTGCCTTTAAGTTAATGGATCATAGGTTACCCAATGGGTCAGAACCTTTCATGTTCCATCTCTAGTTAGTCACCAAGTTCTATTTCATCCATCTGTTTCCTGTTTTCTATTTCCATTACCTCTGCCTTACTTAGCTCAGGACTTAGCACTCACTCATCTACAGGCTATGCTTTCTTAACTGCCCTGCCTGCCTTTAAATTCTCATACCCCATGCACTCTCTGCACTTTGGCCAGATTTGGTCTTTGCAGATTCACCTAAGTCTGAGCAGTCTCAGCCTTGCTGAAAACCCTCTAAAAGCTCCCCACTGCTGCCAGAAGGCCTTACAGGATCTTCACAGCCAGGCCACCTCTCTCCAGCCACCCAGGCCCCAGCCCAATGCCCTGTGCTCACACCTGGAGCTACTCACTCTTTCCAGAATATGCCAGGCATGTTCATGCTTCTGTGCCTTTATCCACACTGTTCCCTCTGCCTGGACCGCCCACACCTTCACACCTCCCCCACGTCTGTAACTTTTTTTTTTTTTTTTGGTAACATTTTTTTATTCTTCCAAGGTCTAGCTCAGATATCACTCTCTCTGAAGCGGCCCCTCAACCAGCCCCCAGCAGAACAAACTGTTCCTTCCTGTACATCCCATTGTTTCCCAGTTTGCATGTCACTTTGTAGCACGCACTTGATGTTTGTCTCTACACTCTGCATCTCCAGGGCCCACTGTGCAGCCTGCCTGGCATACAATATGTATGTATCAATGCTTCTAGGATATCCACTGCTGCTGCCCTAGTTCAGAGAATAATCTCCACCCTGTCTTCTTAAAATATAACCCCCAACAGGCCACCTTCCCCTCAAAAATTTAGGTGGTTCTCCACCGAGTAGAGACAGAACTCCTTAGTATGGCATCTGCGACCTACACCTATGTCTATGGGCTGGAGGAGACTCAGTATAATGGTCAAACAGTTCAGGTTGCCCACTAAGTTGGGTGGGTGGTGCCCACCTCTGGGCTGTTTCTGACCCTCTCTCCCCTTGTCTGTACCCAGATATTCTCCAGCACAGTCCTGACCTCAGTTTTTGAATTTCTACTCATATATTTATCTTCCTAATAGTCTCTGTCTCTTGGACAACGTTTATCCTTCCATTCCTATCATCGAGTCTCCACATCAAGTCTCAGGAATGCCCATGAGGTCATACTTAATTCTGGGTGCCAGACAGCAAGTTCACTTTCTTTATTGCCCATTGTCTAGGCAATGGCATATAGACACCTGGCATCAGAAGTATTGGTTTTTTTGCTTCCTGTCCAATGATCTTACCTTGTATTTTACTATGCAGCCTGCCTCCTGCAATGCTCTTTTTTTCTTACCCTCAATACTCTCCGTAGTAACTGCTTTTACAGTCTTGTCTGAGCATTCGTTGCTCTACACTGTAATTCTTACAGATGGGATCCTAAAATGTTGAAAATGAATGTTTTTTTCTTTTCTTTCTTCTCATTCTATTATGAGATATTTCAAGCAATTATATACCCATGTACTGGGAGTCCTATTTAAAACAAGGTATTCTGAATAATTAGACTTGAGTTATCTGGTTGAGGAATGATAGTTAATAATTGCTGGTACATTCACGGTTGCTTTGGTCATTGATGGGAGTTCAAGTAAAAAGAAAAACTATCTCAGGGCAAAAGGAGCATACGGATTTAAATATTTTAAGTAAAGACAAAATAATGCTTAGAGAACCAATAAACATGCCCTAGGTTTCTCAGAGAATGACTAATTCCTTCCAGAAAAACAGCATTGTTTGTTTCCATTTAAAGAACTTAAGCCGCAACCAGCTCCCATTTTGGTCCCTTTACAGGAATGTCGTACACATTTTTCTAAACGTGTGTTAGAAAGGGAAAACTGGGATAGACCTGGCCTTAAATATAGTGGTCACTTTTCAAACACAGAGCACTTGACAGATTTCTAATTCTCTTTCTTTTCTTTTTATGTGGCAAATAAAGGCAGAATAAGCCAGTGCTAAATTTTGCCTCCAGAGCGAACGATGAAACGCGTACATCAAGGCACCCTTTCCGTTTCCCATTTACCTCCCTTACTCCATTCCCATACATGTTTACAGCAGCTTTCTACCCTGCATCATTTTCTTTCCTGATCTGTGAAAATACATTTCTTAATCTTACTGGAAAATCATTTTTGAGGTTTTGCTTCTGCATATAATAGAATATCTAGTAAAGTATTAAGTAAATGCTAGTTATTATTTTTTGACATTAATTAGTCAGACTTTCAAGGCTTCTCCTTAAGGCTTTCCCTTACCTTATCAGCCTTTAAAAAATATCCAAAACAAGACCCCCAAACCCAGAAGCCAGAAGGAACAGATCAGATTTTTCTACAAAAGAATGTTAACATGGCCAAAAATATAGCTCTAATAAAGTTAAAAGATAAACGGAAGAGAGAAAATATTTGTAACGTATAATGAAACATTAATATATTCCCTAATATATAAAGATCTAAAAAGTTCTATATAAAGAACTCATACAAATCAGTAAAATAAAGTCATTCAAATAAAGAGGAAAATGGGCAAAGGCCATGAACAGGAAATTCAAAGAAGAAATACAAAAAAATGTGAAAACAATGTCAAATAATTATAAAATAAGTACAAGATACAAGTTTTCACCTGAGTTGGGCCAAAATTTAAGATTGTTCATATAAAGTGTTGGTAAGGATGGGGGAGGAAAGGTACTTTACTATAAGGTTGTGGGAGTATAAACAGGTACAACTCTTTGGAAGGGCAATTTGACAGAATCGAAAGTGTAGATGCACATACAGTCTGACCCTACAATTTCATTCCTTGGTAGCTGTCCTACAGACATAGCTACACACGTTCACAGGAGCGTATTTATAAGGATGCTTATTTACTATATTATTTTAGTTGCAAATCATTGAAGAAAACGCCAATGTTCTTCAATAGAGAGCTGTTTAAATACATTATGGTACGTTGACACAATTGAATTCTCTAATGTACACCCAAAGCATGGGTTAGATCTCTAAGATATGTTGTGAACTGAACAAGGCACCAAACTATTTATACAGATAGTATGATCCAAATTTTTACCTAAAAATTTTCAAATCATGTAGATGGGTTTGTGTGTGCGTGTGCGTGTGTGTATGTGTATGTAGATAAAGTTCTGGAAGGATACACATCATTGTGATTATCCCAGGAAAGTTGGGATAAGAAGCAACTCCCTTTTTAGCTTTATAATCTTGAATATTGTTTAAAATTTTTACAGTGACATGAGTCACTTTCTAATTTTTTTTTTTTTTTACAAAAATAATTGAAGAATACAAATAATATCCAAAGAAATCTTACCTATATTCCTGTCATGGGTATTGACCCACCAAGTTTGAGATTCCCTAAGACCATATTTACCTTAAAATTTCAAACTTACTTTATGGTTCCTTCTCTTGGCACTAGAGTAGAGGAATGATTTTACATTTGAGGCCATGAGTTTTGTTTCTGAACCTCTTCCCAATTATTCTGAATTACTCACTTCCAGATACCTTATTCCCATGAAGGTAAATCTGACCTTTTGTGAAGGTTGCCTAGAATAAAACAGTGTACACACCCTGACAATGGGCTGGCAGAGCTCAGAATCAGGAATCACACAGAGTGAGTTAAAGAAAGCCAGCCAGATACCATGTTCCACAACCTGCTGTGTGTGTGTGTCCACATACCTCACCAGCCCGGGCTGCCCTCTCTTGGCCATTAGCACTGAGGCCCAGGAAGAAGAGTATTCTGGAAAAAGCATTAGACACAATCCAGGGCTTCTGTCACTGTAAGCACAAGAAATTAGGCTTAGTTTTCCTTGAGGGCAAAGGCTGTACCTTTCAGGGTCACTGTCAAGCTCACACAAGAGGCTTTGTGCCACAATTTTGTGAAAGAACAAGTCTTTACTACTCAGCCCACCAACATTCCAACAGACTTTCTGTTTTTTTCTGACTTCCCAACCAAGTCTCTATTGAGTGGCTGGCACTAGTGGGCTTACGGAAGATATTCATTAGTCCTTGCAGATTGTTTATTTCATGACAACACCTGTATGGGGACTGCCCAGCGGTGTGTTGGTGAATGTATAACAACTGGTTCCTGGAGAAACTATGCCCTGGTTGGTAATATTTACTGATTTCCACAGTGTGGCTACAATTCCCACGGCCAAACTCAAACTACCAACAAAATGTCACTGAATGTCAGTTGGAAGGCAGTGTACACAGCAGCATACTGTTATACAGTATTTCTACCTCAAAGTGTAAAGTAAAGTGTAATAAAATATTAGTAAGCACTGAGTTGTAAGAATGACATTTGTTTTAATAAAATTTAATTAATTGTAAGTTTATATATTTCTAATAATGGCTGGGCTTAACAACAAGCTCACAAAATTCCTGAAAATTTAACAACCGACGCTTGCAAGCCAGTACAAGAAGGCTCCAGCACACTCCTGAGACCACCACGTTGCAAGATTTTATGCATATTCTTTCTCCTGGAAAACTCAGTCATTATTTCCTTAATGAGAGCTCAGATCTCCCAGGGTTTTGGACAATACATATGTCTGTTTGTATGTAGACAGGTGTTTGTACACTGATGCGTGTCTGTATTTGTGCCTTCTTGGGCTTGGTATTGGGGCTGAATAGTGCAGTAGATGAAGAAAGGCATAGACATTGGAGTCAAATAGATCAGTGACTGCTCTGTGCCAATGTGCAATTTAATTAACCTTTAACTCTTAATTTAATAATACGTATTACCTATGGGATTGTTGGAAGAAGAAAGAGGAAAAGGAGGTAGAGAGTATACCTAAACACAGAGCAGCTGTGAGGTTTAAAGACTGACATTTGTAAAACACTTGGCACATAACAGGAGCTAAATACATGTCAGTCCTTTTTCTCTTTAACAAGCGTCTCCACGGATACCCAGGTAATTGACCAGAGCACTTTCCGGAGACCTGCAGAGCCAGGCAGCCTCAGGACACAGACAGGCTGAACTTGGCTCTCTTTTTCTTTTTACCTGATTTGAGAATCAGGCTGGGAGACACACTTTATCATTCTGGTGCCTCGTAACAGTCCGTAGTTTAATCCTGTCAATTAGGGTTGTCATTGTGGGGCAGAAAGTTCTAGAGATAGAACTCTCCTGGCTTTGTGGTGATAATATTCCTCTGGGTCACCAAGGTTGGATAAACAGTGCGACTCATTCTTGAGAAAAATCTCAGCCTCACATGCTTTGTGGCTGCACAAGCTTATCCAGCAGGCTAGGCCTGTACCTAGCCAAGCCTGAAAGCAGTTTAAAAAGTTTTTAAACAGGAAAACTATGTATTAGAGCAATTTTAATTCTTCCTTAATTAATTGATCACATCAGATGCTTCATACATGCTAATGGATTTTTTTTTTTAGAACATCAGAAATTCATTCTGAAATGTACTTGGGAAAATATGCAGGTGAAATTACCAAAAAAATTGTCTAGAAAGAAGAAATAAAGGAGTGCCCAACTTTCCCCCAAAATAGAATAGATTATAATTAACAATAAAGTTTGAATAACAACAAAATGTAGTAACACGTCTAAAAACAGACTAAAGGATATGTGATAACTCACAAAACAATACACAAAAAAGAGGTACTCAATGAAAGGAGAAAGCTGGAATGCCCTCCTCCTGCTCTGTCAATTCAAATCAAACCCCCTTTTCAAGTCCCAACCTGGTTGCCAAGGGCTCCAGTAAACCTTTCTGGACCCACATCTCCTGTATTCCTGCAGCTATAGAACTTGTTACTTCTACTGCCCAGTTTATACTTTCCTCGCATTCTGTACTGTTATCCTTTGTAGAGATTCAAATTGTTACATTTAACATCTGTTTTTGAGTGCAGAGAACACGTACATGATGTAAGCTTCATGTAACAGGCAATTCATTTCATGACTGAATACATGAACCAATCAAGCAACAAATGAAGGAACATCTATGGATTTGGGTAAAGCACAATTTCCATGGTCCTCAGTTTCCTTGGCCTTACACAAGAAGATTACATTGATTCATCTGAAAAAGCAGGCTTTTGCTATAAATGTGGTTTACTGGCCTCAGGCCACTGTGACCGACATCTCTGGAAAGTAGTCTGGCTGCTCCTAACAACCCCTCCTCATCCACCTGGATAATAAAATAGCCAGAAAAAGACCCCTGCTATTCATCTGAGATCTTATCCTTTGACTTCTATTTTCTTCTCTAGTTCAATGTCCTCCAGGACAATGTTTTTCAATGTGTGGTTGTCTGATCAACTCATCAGATCACCTGTGGCCCTATTTAAATATGCTGATTTCTGGGTCCTGTTTGCAGGCTCCTGGCTCAGATTCTTGCCGGTAAGGCAAGGCCTGCATCTCCCAGGTGGCTTGTATGTTACTCTAAAGTTTGAGACTCTCTTATTGACAAGAGAAGAGAGGGAAGGGAAATAAATGTGCTGTCGCCCACATGCCAGATGCTTCCTTTGATTCTCGCAACACCACTAAAGGTAGATTTTAGCATTTCTTTTGGTGATGAATCTCAGACACTAATGTATTGACGAGACAAATGGCCAAAGGCCCCACAGTGAGTTAGTACTAAGGCTGGATTCCAAAGTCCATCTGACCCCATGTTCTCAGTTCCTTCCATGACAACACACTGTCTACCCCATCCCCACCCAGGACACCTTCCATACGCACACATTCAAGATCCCAGAGTCCAGCTATTTCCTATATTGACCCAAAATGACCTCTGAGATGCTACTCCACAGCTCATTTGCCATAAGAGATAAAGCTCAAAAAGCTCCTCAGTTTAGTCCCAACCATCAGCACTGTTTATACATCCTGACCATGGCTTAGAGAGTACAATTCAATTCAGTTCATTAGGTCATTGTTAGGCCTGCCAAGCACTGGAATCCAAAAGAAGCAGGATTCCACTAGGCCTTGCAGATGTGAGGAGAGAAGACCTTGGCAGGGCGTGGAGCACCTCAGAAGGATCAGAGCAGTCACCACCAAGCCTGCTCCAACAGTGGTGGACATTGTGGGCAGCCTCTGAGATGGCCCCCAAATGTGGAATCCCCTTTCCCTGAATGTGGTCTGGGTTTAATGACTCACTTCTAACAAATCGAACACAGCAGAAGGGATGGTATGTCACCTCTGAGATTAGGTTATAAAAGGACTGCTGCTTCCATCCAGGGTATGAGAACACAGGACTTGGTGAAGCAGAAGGAGGAACATAAACAATATCCAGGTTTTTAGACTGAACACCTGAATGGATGTGGTGTCATTTACTAAGATGCTGAAGATTCGATTAAAAATCGGTTTAAACTCAGTCATAAAAAAGAACGAAATTATGCCATTTGCAGCAACAAGGATGCAACTAGAGATTATCATACTAAGTGAAGTCAGAAAGAGAAAAACAAATATCATATGATATCACTTGCATGTGGAATCTAAAATATGACACAAATGAACCTATTTATGAAACAGAAAGAGAATCACAGACTTAGAGAACAGCCTCGTGGTTGCCAAGGGGAAGGTGGTTGGGAGAGGGGTGGAGTGGGAGGTTGGGATTAGCAGATGTAAGCTATTATATATAGAATGGATAAACAACAAGGTCCTACTGTATAGCACAGGGAACTATATTCAATATCCTATGATAAACCATAATGGAAAAGAATATTAAAAAAAGTGTATATATATGTATAACTGAATCACCTTGCTGCACAGCAGTAATTAATACAACACTGTAAATCAACTATACTTCAATAAAAAATAAAAATTAAAAAAATCAGTTTAAGAAGGAAAATGTTCTTAATCATGATTTGGGATTTGGATGTGAAGTTTGAGGTGTCTGTGTGACATCCAAATAAAAATGTCTGCTAAGCAGGTCAGATTTAGATCTGGAGCTCAGAAAAGAAGTGTGGGCTTGTGTGTAAATTTGGGAGTTTTCAGAAGAAAAAGAAAGCCCCTGGGGAGTCCTCATCCACCTGTGGATACTACATGGGGCCATGTTCTTATACTCTCCCTCCCAACTGCAACATCATATGAACTAGGTGTGGGTCGTCCACACCTGCCCCCCCCAACACGATTATGCCCATGCCTCTGGGTGTAATCACCCCTATAGACATGTGCTGCCATGGGAACGCGGGCACAGAATACGTAGCTGGTTCCCCTCTTTCCCTTATAGATATTTTCAAAACAGTGTTTCTTTGGTGATATCTTTTTTAGTCTCCTTGTTTCCCTGACTACAGATTGAGAACGATGAAAATCCTCGGGTGCTTTTTAGTAGATCTTTCTCCACTGAGCATGGTGGCTGAATGACCGTATTCCTAGTCCTGATTCAAAGTCTATTGTATTAATCATTCACCTATTTGCAACCAAATCTCAGAATACGTTTGCATAAACCACCACGCTGCCCGAGAATTAAGGCGCTTCGATCTCAAGCTCCTCTCCTGCTTTCAAGGGCTGCTATTGCCCCGCCCTGCTCTGCCCAAACCCTCCTCTGCCACCTCTGGTCCAGGCCCAGGTGATATTTCTGACCTCTATGCCTTTGTTCATGTGAGGTTCTTTATATTTATCTATCTATTTATTTGCGGCTGTGTTGGGTCTTCGTTGCTGTGCACAGGCTTTCTCTAGTTGTGGCAAGCGGGGGCTACTCTTCATTGCAGTGCATGGGCTTCTCATTGTGGTGGCTTCTCGTTGCAGAGCACGGGCTCTAGGCATGTGGGCTTCAGTAGTTGTGGCATATGGACTTCAGTAGTTGTGGCTCGGAGACTCTAGAGCGCCAGCTCAGTAGTTGTGGCTCACGGGCTTAGTTGCTCCACGGCATATGGGATCTCCCTGGACCAGGGCTTGAACCCATGTCCCCTGCATTGGCAGATGGATTCTTAACCACTGCACCACCAGGGAAGCCCCTGTGAGGTTCTAATGTGAGTTTCTAATCCATTTCCTAACTATTGGGTTGGCTGAAAATTTCATTTGAGTTTTTCCATAACAACTTCACGGAAGAACCCGAACGAACTTTTTGGCCAATCCAATAATTTCCTATGTTATTTTGAGCAAGTTGTTAAAAACTCTCTCAGCCTGTTTCTTCCTTCACCATAAAGAGGCTCCATTGATCCTTGGAGCTACCGTTTGCTGCCCTAAATATTTTATGCATGTTTTCTCAAATCCTCCTAATACCCGTTCAAAGGGATATAATTGTTCCCACTATACAGATGAAGAAACTGAGACTGAAAGGGACTAAGTAAATTGCCTGAAGATACACAACTACTGAGGAGCAAAGAAGGAATTAGAAGCTTGTTTAGAATTAGAAAACTTGTTTTCCTCTACTTTACTCACAGCTGCGACCATGTGTGTGGGTTTTATCCCCACACCAACCAATTCTCCAACACAGCTGGGCATCGTGCAATTTGACCAGTTCTGACACCATCCACCTGGAGTTAGCATTCAGTCCCACAAACTGCCCTCTTACTTCAGGTACCAATTGCATGTCCCCAGTTATCACCTGCATTTCTGATGGACTGGCTATAAATTGGGGTTCTCATGACCTCCTCCTCGGGTTTGATAATTTGCTAGAATGCTTCATAGAACTCAGGGAAACACTTACTTACATTTACCAGTTTATTATATTATAAATGAAATAGATGAATAGACAGATCAAGAGATACATAGAGCAAGGTCTGGAAGGGTCCCAAGCATAAGAGTTTCTGTCCCCATGGAGTTGGGCAGTACCACCCTCCTAGTACATGGATGTGTTCACCAATCAGGAAGCTCTCTGAACCCCATACTTTAGGGACTTTTATGGAGGCTTCTATCATATAGGCATGATTGGTGATTAACGCAACCTCTAGCCCTTCTCCCTTAACTGGAGGTTGTAAGGAATGGGGCTGAAAGTTGGTTCCCCTGGCAACCAACCCCTCATCCTTAGTGGCTTTCAAAAAAACACCACATTAAAAATTAAAATAAGCTCAGGTGTAGTTGAAAGGGGTTTCTTATAAATAACAAAAGACACTCCTTTCACTTTTCTCTGCTCTCATCACTTAGGAAATTCCAAGGGTTTCAGGAGCTCTGTGCTCTATATATATTTGGTCCACAAATTCTTCAATACTCCTCCTTTCAGGAACTGGAGCTTAATTCCTCTCCCCTTGAGTGTGGGTTGGACGGAGTGATTCTCTTCTAGTGAACAAATATTGCAAAAATGGCAGCATGAGACTCCTGTGACTAGATCATAACAAGCATTAGGGCTTCCTTTTGTTCTCTCTCAGATCCCTGGCTCTGGGGGAAGCCAGCAGCCATGTTGTAAGAACACTCTGACAGCCCAATGGAAAGGTCCACATGGCAAGGAACTGAGACATTCTGCCAACAGCCATGTGAGTAAGCTGTCTCGGAACAGGATCCTCCAACCTCATTCAAGTCTTCTGATGACTGCAGCCCAGACAAATCTTGACTGCAGCCTCATGAGAGACCCAAAGCTAGAACCACCCAGGTAAGCTGCTCTAGAATTCCTGACCAATGAGATTATGAGTTGTTTTAAGCTGTTTAAGTTTGGAGCAATTTGTCACACAACAATAGATAACTAATAGACAAGCCTAGCTACAAAACATCCCAAGCAGTATTTCACACACACATCCTCCTTTTTCCTACTCACCTTCCTACTTTCTTTGTCCTTTTTCCTACATACTTTGAAGTGAATGATACTGAAGCTCTAGAAGGCTACAAGATGGAAGGAGCAAGGATCCCTGAGGCACTTGGAGGAGAGGTAAACTCAAAAGTCATCCCTACCATGTTAAACCACAGGCTTGGGGCTTGTGTGTTACAATAGCTAGCATTACTTATTCTGCGGATACACCCTCCTTTCTACTTCTCCTAGCATGTGTGGCTCTTTACCACCTATGATATAATTATGAGCATAAATGTCTTTTTTCCATTCTGGTCTACAAATTGCTTTCTTTTTTAAATGAACATCAAATGAGCAATGAGAAGATGCTTATGCTTGGTAGTATGTGCTTTGCCAGCATATCTCAACTAATTCTCACAATAGCCCCATAAAGTAGATTCTGTTATTATTCTGATTTTTCAGATGTGGACTCTGAGGCTGGGAGTGGCTAACTGACTTGCTGAAGATCACATAGCCCAGAAGGGCAAAGCGGACAAGTGTTCGGATTGCCAAATTTGAACTCTTAACCACTCTGATCTCCCTCCCAGGGACCCCTGGATCTCACACTGTGCCCAACAAAGTCTCTTGCATACTGTTGTTGCTTAGTTAATGTCTGCAGCTGCATGAGTAAGTCAATAAAAAATTGGTAATATGTTAAGAGGGGAAATGTCATGCAAGTTCACAAATAATAAAAAATTCTGCTGTCCTGAAATATTTTGTTCCTCATACAAATGTCTCTTTTTGCTTGTATGCCTCTGAACTTCAGGGTGTTAGTGGCTGGGACACATAAAGAGATTCATTCACTGGATGAAAAGTATGCTTTAGAGAATGATAAGAAATTCTTCGTAATGTCTACATTTTCAGATAAAGAGCCACAAGTGCTCAGGACATCAAAGACATTCAGGACTTTTCTGAAGAGCAGACTCATTAAGGAAAGTGGCTGAAATCCACAGGCACGTCTTAAGGAGAGGACAGGAACTACTGAACAGCTGGGCCCCCATTTCACCAGAAACCCGCGTCCATTCACGGACCTCAGCAGCAGGACAAAGTCCGGATTGTTCTCTCCAGAACAACCCGATAGTGCAGTGGAAGAGTGGGCGCCCTGTGTACTGAGGAAAAAGGCAGTAAATGAGCCCCTGGCACTGCCACAGCAGGTCAGCCTTGACAAAGACGGGACAGAGCCCTTCGCCAACAATCCCATCTCAGCTAGCTCGCTCTCTGAGAGAAGACTTGATCAGATTTAAACTAAAACCAGCTGAATTTCCAAACTCTGCAGCCAGTGCACCATGAGAAAAAGAAGACTATCCATTCCTAGGGAGGGTAAGTAATAAACAGTCTCAAACTCTTTTAATGAAAGCAAAGCCCAGGCCTTCCTTTCTGATTTGTTCGGAAGTGGCTTTAGCTTCAAGTCACCCCCCGCTGTTTCCACTGCTAGTTGAAACTTCTGTCTATTCCAATTCTCCCAAAGCAAAGCTTAAATTTTCCTACTGTAAACTTCTTTTTTTTTTTCCTGAAATGAAAAATCTTGAAAGTGGTAGGCTCTGGGAGGAGAAAGGGAGAGGGGAACAGAAAGAGGGAGATATTTGTTTTCTATTTTTACCTTCTGGTATTCCTTTCTTTATTGTATTAATTATTTATTTTATTACTGTTAGACTTCATCAGAGTTAGGATTATGACCTTTTGGGTCTTCATTTTTTTATTACTTTGTTTCAAAAGAAGTCAAATAGGCTTTCGTGTAAGTTTTATAACCACAAACCTCTGCCCAAAAACACTTATTATACCCATAAACAGAAGCCTTGCTTCTCAGAGAAAAGTCCCTTCAGTCTGTGTTTCTTGCAGCAGAATGTTACAGAACACCTTCACTGAACAACAACAACAAAAAGTGGTTATTGGGTTTTCTGTCATTTTAGTATTGCTTCAGGTGGCATAAATATATATTACTCTTTTATACAGATTCATGGTTTCCAACTCAGCGTGATTTTTCCCCAGAGGACATTTGGCAATCTAGAAACAGTTTTTGTTGTTGTAACTAGGGAAGTGTGTCCTACCGGCAGCTGGTAGATAGAGGCCAGGGAGGCTGCTAATATCCCACAGTGCTCTGGACAGTCCTCACAACTGAGAACCATCTGGTCCAATATGTCAATCATGCCCAGGTTGAGAAACCCTGATATAGGTATGATGACTCCACTGTTTAATATGTAGAAATTCACCCTAACGTTGTGCTCACAGAATAACTGATTAGATTGGGGTGGGGAGGATGGTGATCTCCTGTTTGGATGACACACCAAGTGTGAGGTTGAGACTGACCAGAGTTAGGGGCAGCTGTTTGTGTCTGATAAAGGCACTCAGTAAATGCACATACAAGCCACTTGATAAATTCTTCAAAACAGAACTGAATCTATCCTTTGTTCTTTATTCATTTATTTAACAAATATTTGTTGAATCTCTGCTATGCTATCAGGTAGACACAGCTTATAAGGGAAATCACACTCCAACTAGGAGTGCATCTGTTCTTAATAAAATCTAGAAGTACCCAGGCCATGTCAAAATATTACAATCAATATTTTGGCCAAGATATGTCTTTGAAGAACTGAAATGAAATGAGAATGAAACTGACATGCTTAAATATCTTATATATTAAACATGCATACGATTAATTTCCAGCACGGCTGATTTTGTCTTGCAGTCATTAAAAATAAACTCCTATTCCTTTAGAAAAGCCAGATCCTCAAAAGGCACCAATTCAGGGAGGCTAAAATAGGCTGAACAAGCCAAGTAAGAATTTAAGCCTGAGACATGGATGGCAGGAGCTTCTGGTACTTTCGCTTTGTATTTCTGACTGGTGCCCACCCTAACCAGTTGTACAGGCGGTGCTCCTGGACTGCCCTCCGCAGCTAGAAGAGCCAGAAGGACATGACCGTGTGGTCCCAGGGGCTGGACTTGTCTCCTCACTCTGAATGGAGTCATTAGGAAAGTTCCTGAACTATGCCTCCCTAAGCAATCATAAATCCACACTTATTTCTCCCCCATCAAAGTAAGCCTCATAGGGCTTCCCTGGTGGCGCAGTGGTTGAGAGTCCGCCTGCTGATGCAGAGGACACGGGTTCGTGCCCCGGTCCGGGAAGATCCCACATGCCGCAGAGTGGCTGGGCCCGTGAGCCATGGCCGCTGAGCCTGCGTGTCCGGAGCCTGTGCTCCACAACGGGAAAGGCCACAACAGTGAGAGGCCCGCGTACCACACACACAAAAAAGTAAGCCTCATAAAAATATTCTCCCTTAAAGAAACCCCAGCAGGATGAATTCTCTCAGAAGTCGTAATAGTTGTAGCATTATTGATCCATGAACAATTGAATTCTTTGAATTTGTGCCTAGGAACACAAAAGAAGACGCTGTATTTTTTCACAAGTCCCTGTAGCATTTCTCATTCCAATAAAAGCAAGTTACACTTTTTTTGTTAATTTAGCAAGAGCACTATTTCCAACCCAAGTAACCACTTAATATAGGTTTTTGGCTACTTACAATTCAGAAATTTTTTATAATAAAAAAGAAATGCAGCTAAAAGGTATTAAGATCAGAAAAAATCTATTTGCAAAATATATATTGCAAATACAATTTTATCCTATTTTTGGTTACCTTTAAGGAAAACTTTAAGATAGAAGAGCAGCAGCGACACCAATTCAACTGGGTCAAAACAATAGCTGACCCAGAGTCGGGTGAGCCCACCAAGCTGAGGGCAGAGCAGGTCCAGCCTGACCTCCCTGCTGGGCAGGAGTCTGAGTAGGATTCTCTCTGTCTCAGATCACCTCGCCTGTTACTGCTTCTGATTAACCCTGCCTCCCACCCCCAATGGATCTTAGCTTGGAGCTCAACTCTAGTTCTGTACACGACCAAAGCTCTGGTCAGGGTCCAAAGCCTACTGTCATTCTCAAAGTTCAGGATGTCCCGGTCTGGCCTGGAAGTAGCCTAGATCGTTTGGGGCCACAGCAGTGGATGCTGGGTCCAGGATAAGCCAAGCAGTCCTGGATCAACCTCATAGCTACTCAAATCCAAGCATTTTGACTGGAACCAGAAAAAATATGGGGAATGCAGCAAACCATCTGTCTGGCTGCATTCAGCCCTCTGGGTCAGTCACGATAGGTGTTCAGAACCCCCAGTCCCGTGTAATCAATCAAAGACAGACAACTTCCACTAAAGAACTAAAAACCTGGGCAGGCTGTCTGGCTTTAAATCATGGCTTGTGTCACTTTGGAACTATGGAATGAGTTAAACCTCAGCATGCTCCTGTGACTTTTAACTCATTCCAGTTTCTCAAATGAGAACAAAGAAAACATGAGAATGTATCCATCAGCAGCACGATAGGCTCCACACTGGGCTAAGCACTGTATTTTCACCCATAACTCAGAATTTCCTTTCACTTACAGATTTAATGCAAACCCTTTGTTTTGTTAAATGGTGGCACACGTATTTGTTTTTATTTACTGTGTGCTCAGAGGTGTCCTAAGTGCTTTATAAACATGAACATATTTATATGTATTTATATATGTACATGTACATTTATCATAAAATGTACATATCGTGGGGTTGCATAAATTCCAACAAAGGATGCACTTTTTAAAGTTTTATTTGTGACTGAATTTATTTTTTAAATATTTTTAATTGCTGAAGCAATATGTGCCCATTTTAAGAAAGTAAAGATAAGAAAGTTTTATGAAGAAAAAGTGAAAAATCTTGTTGTCCCCTTCTAGATCCATCCTTCCGAGATAACACCAATGGTTAGAGTGGGATAAGCCTTCCAAAAGGGGTACGAGAAAGAGCTTTTGAAGGAAACCCAAGTCTCAAAGCAAACAATTAGCATGAGATAAAGAATGACATTTTTTTAAGTTAAGAAAAGAATTAAGAGATGAAGTGGAACACAAGGTAAAGGAAAACGCTCCCAGCATGGAAAGAGGCTCAATAGCGTAGCTGAGACGAATGGATAAAGAAGATGTGGCACATGTATACAGTGGAATATTACTCAGCCATGAAAAGGAATGAAATTGGGTCATTTGTAGAGACATGGGTGGATATAGAGACTGTCATACAGAGTGAAGTAAGTCAGAAAGAGCAAAACAAATATCGTATGTTAACACATATATGTGGAACCTAGAAAATGGTACAGATGAGCCAGTCTGCAGGGCAGAAATAGAGACACACATGTAGAGAATAAACATATGGACACCAAGGGGGGAAGTGGTGGGGGTGGAGTGGGGTGGTGGTGGGATGAATTGGGAGATTGGGATTGACATATATACACTAATATGTATAAAATGGATAACTAGTAAGAACCTGCTGTATAAAAAAATAAAATAAAATTCAAAAAAAAAAGAAATTTTAAATTAATGCTGTTGAGGGAGGAATAGTGAAGAATGGACCATAAGTCAGCAGACCTGGGAGGTGGGTGGAGGGGACAATGCAGGCCTCCCATAATTGATCCGGGAGCTTCTAATGGTACAGAGAGAGTGCCTAGTAGTCCCTTTCAGCAGATATTTCCTTTCAAGAGTTTAGGCACGTGTCCTTTTCAAAACAATCCAGTTACCCCAAGGAGCCCTGGGTTTGCATTTGAACAGTATGGCAATGCAAAAAGGAAATCTCGTCCCTCTTCCCTGGAAAGAGGAATGCAAAGGCCTAAAAGGCAAATCTGGAAAAGTTTGTGCACTTAGACCCAGCATCTCCCAAGAGCCCTCCTTCTCCCCTGTGATGTGTGCAGAAGGCATCTTGGCCTGACCTTCAAAAAGGCTTTGCAGCTGAGGGAAGTTCACAGGTGCCCTGGAGAATGGGATCTCAAGTGGTCAGAGCCAAAGAATCCTTTGTGGAACCAAAACATAGCACAACATAGTGGAGAGGATTTTGAGTCCAGGGATCAACTGGAAAATACAGAAGGTAGCAATCAGGACAGAAAAACACTGTAAATCCTTCGGGGTCACGATTGCAAACCTCAGAATAAAATGAAGGCTTCAGGCTCCAGGGACCACCCTTTCAGCTGCAAAAATGTTACAGACTGAGCATCTTTGTCTTTCAAGAAGACCAAAACAAACATCAAATAATGGAGGGAGTGGGGAGTGAGAATACAGACCCCGGCAGCTCGCTGACCTTGACACTGCATGTGATTTGGAAGCTTTTTTGGATCACATAATAATCGGTCTCTTAGGCCTTTTAAAAATGCATGTGTTAGGGCTTCCCCGGTGGCGCAGTGTTTGAGAGTGCACCTGCCGATGCAGGGGAAGCGGGTTTGTGCCCCGGTCCGGGAAGATCCCACATGCCTCAGAGCGGCTGGGCCCGTGAGCCATGGCCGCTGAGCCTGCGCGTCCGGAGCCTGTGCTCCACAACGGGAGAGGCCACAACAGTGAGAGGCCCGCGTACCGCAAAAAAAAAAAGTGTTAATAGTTATTCCAAATCTGCATAGAGAACTCCTCTCCCCATAGCTAATTAATAATTCTTAATGAGGTCAAGTGTCTTGATTTTAACTTCAAAGTGTTGGAAATACTCATGGGACGTGGTGAAGATGGTATTTGTCCAAGGCCATGGTTCAGCACCCTGGCTGCACGTTAGAATCACATGGAGAGTTTTAAAACATTGATTCCCGGAATCTACCCTCAGAAATTCTGATTTAATTGTTCTGTGGTAAGGCCAGGTTATCTATATTATTTTTAGAATCTCCCCAGGTGATTTGAATGTGCAGGAAGCCATGAAAAACAGGTGTAGGATCATTGGGATCCTAAGCTCTTCTAAACAACGCTCCCCTTCCTATGAGGTACACAGAGAAAAAAACAAACCAAGTAACCCTTTACCAGCAGCTTGGGCCCCAAATCTCACTGCAGCACTGCAGTGAGCTGGGCTGGAGCTAGTGAAGAATGCTGTGCCACACAGTGAATAGCCAAAAACCAAAGCCAGATGAAAAGCTAACTCCTGCTCTCCATCCCCACATCCAAACCCAAGTCTGAGTTGTTACCACTACAACAAGACGGACAGCCACATCCACCAGCAAGAAGCAAAATAAGCACAACATATTTGCAACTCATATTTTCCATGAAGAAAGGATTCGTATCTCGAAATAGAAGGAAACACAAATCAATAAGAAAAAGGCAACAGCCCAATGGAAAAGTGAGCAACGGGTATACACAGCTAATAAAAGAGGAGCCTTGAAAAACTAATAAATATATGAAAAGATCTTCAATCTCATTAGTAATCAGGGAAATGCCAATGATAATAACAAATGAGATCGATACCACTTTACACTTACCAGAATGACTAAAATGCAAACGTTTGGTAATACCAAAGGTTAGCAGGCATGATAAGGAACAAGAGCTCTGCTATATTACTTGTTGGGGTATAAATCTGCACAACTTAGAAGAGCAGTTTTTCAATATCTGTTAAATAACAATGTAGAAGATGCTCATACCCTTCAAGAAATCAATTTCCCTTTCAGGTTTTTGCTGCTCAGACAGATGCAGAAGGAGATACAGCATAAGGTGTCCATTGCAGCATTCTTTGTAACGTGAATAGGTTGGAAGGGTTAATACCCTCCAAGAGTGGAACAGACAACTGTGGTTTCATCACTATATGATGAAATAGTATACTCAGTTACAATGAATAAATAACAGTTACATATTCCAACACAGATTAATCTAAAAAGTAATGTTGAATGAAAAGTACAAGCTACACAAAGTAATTTTCAGTGTGATACCCTTTCTGTAAAATATTAAAACACAGAAACAATAATATATCTACTCATGAACAAATATGTAGAAAGAGTATAAAAGCATGAGCAGGAAAAATGTGCATGAAAAATAAATAAGAAAAGTTATTACCTTTGGGGGCTTCCCTGGTGGCGCAGTGGTTGAGAGTCTGCCTGCCGATGCAGGGGACACGGGTTCGTGCCCCGTCCAGGGAGATCTCACATGCCGCGGAGCGGCTGGGCCTGTGAGCCATGGCCGCTGAGCCTGCACGTCCGGAGCCTGTGCTCCGCAACGGGAGAGGCCACAACAGTGAGAGGCCCGCGTACCGCAAAAAAAACAAAATGGAGGCAGTGCCGAGTGAGAATACAGACCCCGCTAGCTCGCTGACCTTGA
Organism: Grampus griseus; assembly: GCF_964374135.1. Taxonomy (NCBI): domain Eukaryota; kingdom Metazoa; phylum Chordata; class Mammalia; order Artiodactyla; family Delphinidae; genus Grampus; species Grampus griseus. The sequence goes on from NC_139009.1 coordinate 44,725,168, forward strand.
CACTGCATGTGATTTGGAAGCTTTGTTGGATCACATAATAATCGGTCTCTTAGGCCTTTTAAAAATACATGTGTTAGGGCTTCCCTGGTGGCGCAGTGGTTGAGAGTCCCCCTGCCGATGCAGGGGACGCGGGTTCGTGCCCCGGTGCGGGAGGATCCCACATGCCACAGAGCAGTTGGGCCCGTGAGCCATGGCCACTGAACCTGCGCGTCCGGAGCCCGTGCTCCGCAACAGGAGAGGAACATGTGTTAATAGTTATTCCATATCTGCATAGAGAACTCCTCTCCCCATAGCTAATTAATAATTCTTAATGAGGACAGGTATCTTGATTTTAACTTCAAAGTGTTGGAAATACTCATGGGACGTGGTGAAGATGGTATTTGTCCAAGGCCATGGTTCAGCACCCTGGCTGCACGTTAGAATCACATGGAGAGTTTTAAAACATTGATTCCCGGAATCTACCCTCAGAAATTCTGATTTAATTGTTCTGTGGTAAGGCCAGGTTATCTATATTATTTTTAGAACCTCCCCAGGTGATTTGAATGTGCAGGAAGCCATGAAAAACAGGTGTAGGATCATTGGGATCCTAAGCTCTTCTAAACAACGCTCCCCTTCCTATGAGGTACACAGAGAAAAAAACAAACCAAGTAACCCTTTACCAGCAGCTTGGGCCCCAAATCTCACTGCAGCACTGCAGTGAGCTGGGCTGGAGCTAGTGAAGAATGCTGTGCCACACACCTGAACAGCCAAAAACCAAAGCCAGATGAAAAGCTAACTCCTGCTCTCCATCCCCACATCCAAACCCAAGTCTGAGTTGTTACCACTACAACAAGACGGACAGCCACATCCACCAGCAAGAAGCAAAATAAGCACAACATATTTGCAACTCATATTTTCCATGAAGAAAGGATTCGTATCTCGAAATAGAAGGAAATACAAATCAATAAGAAAAAGGCAACAGCCCAATGGAAAAGTGAGCAACGGGTATACACAGCTAATAAAAGAGGAGCCTTGAAAAACTAATAAATATATGAAAAGATCTTCAATCTCATTAGTAATCAGGGAAATGCCAATGATAATAACAAATGAGATCGATACCACTTTACACTTACCAGAATGACTAAAATGCAAACGTTTGGTAATACCAAAGGTTAGCAGGCATGATAAGGAACAAGAGCTCTGCTATATTACTTGTTGGGGTATAAATCTGCACAACTTAGAAGAGCAGTTTTTCAATATCTGTTAAATAACAATGTAGAAGATGCTCATACCCTTCAAGAAATCAATTTCCCTTTCAGGTTTTTGCTGCTCAGACAGATGCAGAAGGAGATACAGCATAAGGTGTCCATTGCAGCATTCTTTGTAACGTGAATAGGTTGGAAGGGTTAATACCCTCCAAGAGTGGAACAGACAACTGTGGTTTCATCACTATATGATGAAATAGTATACTCAGTTACAATGAATAAATAACAGTTACATATTCCAACACAGATTAATCTAAAAAGTAATGTTGAATGAAAAGTACAAGCTACACAAAGTAATTTTCAGTGTGATACCCTTTATGTAAAATATTAAAACACAGAAACAATAATATATCTACTCATGAACAAATATGTAGAAAGAGTATAAAAGCATGAGCAGGAAAAATGTGCATGAAAAATAAATCAGAAAAGTTATTACCTTTGGGGGCTTCCCTGGTGGCGCAGTGGTTGAGAGTCCGCCTGCTGATGCAGCGGACACGGGTTCGTGTCCCGGTCCGGGAAGATCCCACATGCCACGGACCGGCTGGGCCCGTGAGCCATGGCCGCTGAGCCTGTGCGTCCGGAGCCTGTGCTCCGCAACGGGAGAGGCCGCAACAGTGAGAGGCCCGCGTACCGCAAACAAAAAAACAGTTATTATCTTTGGGGAGAGGTAATATCTCCTCCCTTGAGATTGGCAAGGCATTTCAACTGCCACTAAGATGTTTCCCTTCTCTTTCTTGCTTCCTTCCTTCTCTCCCTCCCTCCCTTCCTGCCTGCGTTTTCTTATTGTTGTTTTTTAATTTGAAGCAAATGTGGCCAAATGTTAATTCAAAAACCTGGGTATAGGTAAATGTGTGCTGTTATAGTTTTATTTCTATCTTAATATACATTTGAAATATATAATAATTAACTTAAATTTTTTTCTTTCTTATTAGTTTTCTTCTAATAATTAACTTTAAAAGACTTTCTAAGGGGAAGATAAAGAAGCCATGAGTATCTCCTTCAATAGGAGTTTTGGTGTGTTTACTCTCTCTTCTTTTAGTGAGATGGCAAAACAGCTGTGGTAAGGAACCTGCAGCTGGCTGCCAGGACCCATTGGCTGGTGGGGACAGAGAATTCAGGGCTCCCAGGTGGCCCACTCCATAGTCACCCCACCAGGCTCTTGCTGCATCATCAATGTCCCTTCAGTAACTCCACTTTGGAACGCGGGAGAGATTTAATCTGACTTCTAGAGGGACTCACAAACCCTGGAGCGAAGGACCCTCCTTACTTACATAATTGGTGTTTTATGAGGGGAAACTGTCTTGTATTTAACCTACGTGTGATGTGTTTCAAATACCCTGGTCCCTACAAAGATCAGGTTATGAGTTATTGATGAGCAATTTGAGGGGGTATTGGGAGCAGCTGAGGCACCAGTGCTGCGGAGCATCGGATGGACAAGGGAACCGAGACTAGAGAAACAGTGGGGCTTCGCAGAGCCTGCAGCTGTGCCACTGCTGCAGCCAAGGCCCCCGGGTCCATGACCCCCTGCACAGTGCTCTGAGACCCCAGGCTGCAAAGCTGTCCTTTTTATGGACAGGTGAGACATCCTCAGATGAGAAAACTAGAAAAAGTTGAAACTTCTTGCCTGTTTTTCTCTGCGTGGTGTTATTTTATTTCTACACTTAAAATTTACAGAAACCATGTGCTAAACGTTTTAGGTAACCAGTTTATTTGAAGAGCCTTAAACTGAAGAAGGATATATAAGAAAGTGGCTTTATACATACTTCTATCATTGCTTTCAACTGTGTCCTGTCAAACCGTCCTTTCTATCACTTAGTGTCATTGTAGGCAGATTTGGTATCTCTCAGGTCACTTTTAGTTATTAAAATTTGTCCAAACTAATCTCATAAGGGATTCAAAGTTCTTCTCTCCTTCCCCAGGGTAGGCTTGGAGTGTGTGTGTGCTTGTGTGTGTGTATGTGTACGTACTGGGCCTGGGGGATAGGACTTGGCTCTGACACTGCCAGCCCCTTGCTTCTCAGGCCCTAGCTTACTTGTTGGGGGCTTTTGAGAGGGACAGGGGAAGCTTAAGAAACGTGCTTCTGTGGCTACTTGTCCTCTGTTGGGGATGGGGGCTGCTGGTGTCACACTGTTTTGTTGTGAATCTCTCTGAAACTAGAGGCCTCTGGTAATTTCAGGGCCACCAAGAATCCATATGGTGCCTAAGCCAATGAGAAACAGGTGCCCCCAGGAAACCTTCTGGGGTGGTGGGGATGTTTTATTCCCACCATCTCTAAGGCAGCCACAGGAATAGTCCAGGGTCTTCAGTCAAGCCCTTCAAGGCCAAGGGTAGCTCAGAGAGCAGATTGCTGGAGAATACCAGCTATACATGCATGGATTTTCTGGGCTCCACGGCCATCCAAGCCCACAGAGGCATCAAGATGCCTTTCCTGATTCAGTGTAGCTGCCAGAAAGAGGCTGAGTCCCTCTCAAACTCAGAAAAGGCCTTGCTTTTACCCTGAGAGGAGTCTGTTCTAATCTGTTAAACTAAGGACTGGCCATTGAATCCTCATGAGTAATTTATCAGCACCTGTATCAATGTTTTTTCAGTGAGGAGTTAGGAAAAGAGGGGAAGAACAATGGGCCTCATCCATCCAGGTGGTAATGTCTAACAGGGAGAGAGGAAGTGTTCAAAGCCTTCATTCCAATAGCTTTTTTTTTTTTTTTTTTTAGCGGTACGCGCGCCTGTCACCGTTGTGGCCTCTCCCGTTGCGGAGCACAGGCTCCAGACGCGCAGGCCCAGCAGCCATGGCTCACGGGTCCAGCCGCTCCGCGGCATGTGGGATCTTCCCAGACCGGGGCACGAACCCGTGTCCCCTGCATCAGCAGGCGGACTCTCAACCACTGCGCCACCAGGGAAGTCCTCCAATAGCTTTTTTGTTGTTTGGTTGTAGGGAGGAAGGACAAGAGTGGAGGGGAAGGAAGACGTGCCTGTTCTAATAAAAAAAAAATTTTTTAAGAAAGAAGTTCACCAGCAAGTTACCTCTGGAGAAAGGGTAATCCCCTCATCTGACCATGTCCGCTCCCTACAGCCTTTACCTGTCCCCCTATCCACTGACTTACTTTAATGAAGCCTTTGGGTAGTGATTCTTTCTGAAGCTGACCTGTGTTTTAGGCTCCTCCATACCACGGGGGCTGTGAGCATTCGACTCCTGAAAGGAAGCTGTCCTTAAAGAGAGGGCCGTCCATACCAAACGGCAGGTCTTCTGGCTCTTTGGACCTTGTCAGGGACCTTTCATTTTGGATGAAATGCACCACATTTTAATCCCTTTCAATTTAGAAACCTTAAGCAGTTAAGGCTCTGTTTCTTATGAGCTCTTATTTAAAATTCTATTTTTAGTGTCAAAACTTTTAAACCTTAGAAGGGTCACTATATGTGTCTCTGGGTAGAAATTGATTTGAACTATATAGATCCTGAAATAATCCATGGAATACTTTGGTTAAGCACTACAATCCATATATTAATGTTATTTCAATATTTTTTCTGTAACTGGGATGTTCCATAATCAATACATGTTCTGTGCTCAAAAGATGTTTCCAGTTCACAGGGGTCAGAAGTTACAGAACTCACAGTCAGTATAAGTTGCACTTACACCTTATAAGTGTAGAGGCCTAGCTTCTATCAAACATTAAAAATAACATTCTGGGTCTTCCCTGGTGGCGCAGTGGTTGAGAGTCCGCCTGCCGATGCAGGGGACACGGGTTCATGCCCCGGTCCGGGAGGATCCCACATGCCGCGGAGCGGCTGGGCCCGTGAGCCATAGCCACTGAGCCTGCGCATCCGGAGCCTGTGCTCCACAACGGCAGAGGCCGCAATGGTGAGAGGCCCACGAACCGCAAAAAAACAAAAACAAAAAAAAAACATTCTGAAGGTAATGCACGATATCCAGGGAGAGATTTTGTTTCTTTATAGGGTCAACAAGAGTCCTTTTTACCAATTAAAACATGTATTTCTTTATTTTTTTCCTCTTAGTTTAAATTTTCAAGACATTAATTTCCCTTTCAAATGTGTAGTCATTATTTATATTTTATGTCATTCGTGTTAGTTAACATTCTCCTCCCCTTAAAATATTATCAGATATAATGCTCTCTGGCTTTCTGTTCAATTTGTGAGGAGCAACCTGGTGTGCAATTCAGGGAGGAGAGGATGAATCATAGTCATCTCAGACGAGAAGAGCGTATGGATCTCAAATACTTACAACGCGGGCAGGTAAAGGGTAAATGCACTTGAGGGTGATTGTATGTATGCAGTTAGCAGGATGCACAGCCTAATGATATATAGAAAAAGTGACAGTTACAAATAACATAAGCCTCTCTAGCTAAATATACATCTTCCAAATGTCTCTAAAACATTTCAGAATGTCTGTCATTAGCAGTGATCACAGTGATGGTTTTAAAGAACTGCCACATCTCTTTGCACGAGTGGCTGGATGTGACTCAAGGCTGTAGTTTCCCATTAGAGAAAATCATGGGGTTGAAAAATGTGTGTGTGAGAGAGAGAGAGGCAGACAAGAATTCCAGGAACCCAATCATAAACCCACCATTGGGACCCCCAAGTTGCTAATACTGGCAGGTCACATATCATGGTGTATTACTTCCCCTGACCCCTTAGGATGATTCAGCAGAGGCACCTTCTCTAGAGATATTGAGAACTGACCCAGGACTGCTTATCAATAGGGAACTTTCCTTCAGCAGGAGTTTTAAAGCAGAGGAACTCCTTGGTTTTCTGTCCTGCACATCCCTGCTCCTCACTCAGAAAGAAGTCAGTGAAGACCTAAGTGTCCTTTCAGCTGCAGCTCTTATTGCTCTTGGCCCCTGAAGGAAACTTCTTTTTCCCCTCGGGCAGTTCATATGCCTTTAGCACTCTTATTCTACTCAAGGTGTCTATTAATTTTCTCTATATCTTTTTATATTTCAAAAAACTTATGCTGGGCTTTTAGTTTTTATATGCTCCATCTCAGACTCTTTTTATCATGTGATGTGAAAATGCTCACATTTTCCCACCATCAATTAATTGATCTGACTACTTGACTGTAAAGCACCTTCAGTGTTCCATTCAGAAACACAAGCGAGATGCTAATATTTTTAGTCTACCCAGCTGCCTTTTTCTTCTCTGTGGTGAATGTGTATTGTGTCAATTTAGCTAAGCTTGGACTACATTTCCCAGAATTCTCCTCCTTACACAGCTGGCTTGGGTCGGAGGAGAAATTTTGTTTGTGATTCAGAAGGCAGGAATGAAGCAGCCATATTCTTTCTGTGCTCAGCAGATTGATGCTGGTGTGGGGTGTGGACGCCCCTCACAGGTGTCATCGCGGATTTGCTGGTTCCACTGGTTGGTGTGGGGCAGCAGCCTGGCCCACAGCTCCTCCAGATCCCACTAAGTCTCCTGGTTCAACTTCTCTGACTCCAGGGCCAGGTCCACGCTTCTTTGTGGGAGAGAGGTACCAACCTATCCTGCAGGTCCCCTGTATCCTAGAGTTGGAGCCTTGTAGGTAGTTGAGAGTCCAATTCGAGGTCCAGCCATTCTCATGGTTTCTGCCTCATGCTCACATGTTCCAGTGTGTCTGTGCTTCCCTTACTTCACACCCCTATTTCCTTCCCGAACTTCAAGTTCTAGTAGCCCCGAAGTAAAGCCTCACAGAGACATTTTAACCAGCTTCCACAACTGAATAAAGTCAAATCCCTAAAATGAATCCCTTATTATTATGCCACCCCTAGTTGTTGTGCTTCTCTGATAAAACCTTGATGTATACACTAACTTTACTTGCTTGGGTGTATTTTGGCGAATAAAGGAAAAAGGACTCAGACTACAGCTCTTAAGGACAAGGTTACCTGTCCCTTAGCCTCACCTGGTTGGGAAATCCCCAGTCACACTTAAACATTTCTATTTGGGTCAAACACCTGGAATTTGAACCAACAGTGCCATCAGCTTCCATTCTAGTACTCAGAGCATTTTAAGGTTTTTGTCAGCAGCTTTACTTTAGGTTCTCTGACATGAACAACCCCAGGATGGGTAAGTGGAGTACTGAGTGACCAGGGTATAATCTTCACCTTTGGAAGCGTCCTGCTGCCAATCTTCCACCGAGGCTGGGCAGTTCAGGGCACCCTGAGGTCCTCTGATCTGCCCAGTCAGCCTCCCCACATTACAGGATGTGTTAAGAAGAGGACTTCTTAGGGAAAAAAGTAATCTTCTTGGGTAGCCAAGCCGTGAGAATTTATTTGACTCTTCTACATGGGTGGGTCTGTTGATTTTAAAGGATATGTTTTAAATTATGAGACTTACCCCAAAGCCACAAAAGTACATTTTGGTTATACGCATGTTTATGCACAGAGAGCTGGTGGGATCTGGAGAACACTTTAGGAAACTCTCAGTATTGTTCCCATGGCTGAACTTTCTTGAATATAATGCCTTTTTTTTTTCTTCTTTTATAAACATGAGAGTTTCTTTTGGATCTGCTTAAGTATATGGGTCATAACTTGTACAGGATCTTAACTAATCCCAAATCTAGATGAATAAGAGCAGTTTCCAAACACAGCTGCTTGCCAATGTTCTTTTTATGAAGGGAAGGAAAAGATATTTTCAGAAATCTGTTTTCTTTCCTCCTGGAGTTTGTTTTTCACTCAATTCAAGAATGAAGACTTATTTTTTTGTTAACTCCAAATATCCATCCTTGAAGTAATTTGGGGGTGGCTTTACTGCCTTAATCATCCTTACACCTTACCTAAATTATGCTGGATTCATTTTGTACAAGTTCAAGCAAAAAGATTAAAATCATATCATGTTTAGCTAAGTAAGTCAGAAAGAGAAAGACAAATGCTGTATGATATCACTTACATGCGGAATCTAAAAAATAATGCAGATGAATTATATGCAAAACAGGAACAGACTCAAAGATACAGAAAACCCACTTGTGGTTACCAAAGGGGAGAGGGAAGTGGGGAGGGAGAAATTAGGGGTATGGGATTAACAGATACAAACTACTATGTACAAAACAGATAAGTAACAAGGATATACTGTAGAGCACAGGGAACTATAGACAGTATCTTGTAACAACCTATAATGGAGTCTAATCTGCAAAAATACTGAATCACTATGCTGTATACCTGAAACTAATATAATATTGTAAATGAACTATAATTCAATAAAAAATAAATTAAATTGTTTATGATATTGAAAAAAAAGACTAAAATCAGTCCAGCTGGGCATATACATGTTCAACTACATGACCCTGGCAGTCCAGCTGGGCATATACATGTTCAACTACATGATCCTGTCATAAATGGAAGTCAAACATTACCCAAACAAAAGAGACTACAGCTTTTGATGCTATCTTCCATAGTCAAGTTTACAGCGTGGATCATTAGAAACTTGAGTGTCCTCCGGCCATACCAGGCTGAGGATACACAGGGGTTCATGCATTTAGGGATATTAGGATGTTCATACATACTACCTATCTTTACCCATCTGAGTTCAATAAAAATTAAGAGCTAGACAGAGCTGTCAGAACAATAACAATCAAAATTATCAGCTTTGTAACTGAGAAAGGCTAAGTTAGAGGACACAGCTGAGTTGTGCAACAGTAGGCTTATTCCATGCTGCCCCGGTCACAGGCACAGCTGGATAACCTCCATCCTCAAGCACAGGGTCAAGGGCTGTCCACTAAGCTTCCTGCATGATCAGGAACAGATGAGTCAGGAGACCCCAAGGGAGTGGGAGGGAGGAAAGGAATGAGCTGAGCATGCCCAGTTCCTGCCACCAAAATCCCCCATCAGAGAAATCATTACTCCTCTCATACAGAAAATGGAGTAAGGGTAGGGGAGAGAGATCAAGATGTTGTTCTGGGGAAGTTCCTCCACTTGGACATTGCTGCCCTCCCTGAGCTCTGCTGCTGTCTCCTACCAGGTTCCACCCTGGCTTCTGGAGCTGTCAAGGAACCCAACAATCTTTAGCAAAGCAGGAGAGAATATATCCGTACTTTTTATACTTCAGTGGCAGCATCTTGCTAACAGAATCCCAATCTTGCTCAGGTTGGCAAAGTAGCAAGATAACTATTTTCTTCCCCAGCCCCTTTGCATCAAGGGGTGGCCATGTGACACAATTTGGACCAATGACATTAACAGAAGTCTCCTAAATTTTTCTGTGAAATATTTCATATTTTAAAAATACATATAGGTAGTAGTATCCTCCCCTCCCACTCCCATCTTCCTTGGATTGGAAATGATGGATTTATAGCCATCTTGCAATCACGAAGAGTCAAGGATGAGGAGGAAAACTGGCGCATTAAGCATGGTGCAACAGATACATAGAAAGAGACTAGGTGCCTGGTGGTACTTTGATCAGCTGAGTTAAACAAGCATTAGAGTACTTCTGGGTTTCTTGTTATGTGGGAAAACAAAATCAAAATAGAAAGACATTTGTATAAGACACTCTGAGATGGGTTTTCTGTTACTTGCAGATAATTGCAGTCTGAACTGATAGCAACTCTGTTTCCCCAGGCAGCTTCTTCAGGAAGGAATTTTGTGAAGCAGTAAAGGAGGAAGGAGGCTCCTCACGCTTCCCCGCTACCGCTCAGCCAACCATAGCACCCAAACCAACACGGGAGACCACAGGGATGAAACATGTTATGGCCATTTCACCCCTACCCAATCCTCATTTAAATACACTGTGGGGCAGAGCCAATTTCTTCACTCTTATCACCCATGTGCTATTTAAATTCCACTCTCACTGCCTATACCAAGCCACCACCTCACTGACAATAATCACAGAGTCCATTCTCCTGGCTTTTTTGTTTAATCTAAAGGTCAGTTAACTTGCTAAGTCATCTACCATTTAGAAAAAATAGAAAAAAAATTAAAGAAAATATAAGTTAGAAATGTGTTTCTAATAAAGAGTCCATTTATAACAAGCTATTTTGTCACCAATGTCTCCAGCTTTTAGACAATCAATTCCTTTCTCAGCCAACCCCAAAACTTATTATCTTCAAAACCAGATTTGTACTGAGTAGAGACAGGCTGAGTCGAAGAGATTCCCGATACTAGATCAATAGAGAAATCATATCTCATCCCCTAGATGGTACATCCTCAAATCCCAGGGAGCTCCATCTTACACAGTTGAGTAGTATTCTATGCTAGTCAAAGAGGTCGGAGTATATAGGGAGGGAGAAAAACCACCACCATATCATACCCTCATAGGCTGCTTCCTGACACATACAAACTTGAAAAAGAGTACAAGCCAAAAGTGTCTGGATGCTTGTTTTATTTTAGTCAGAAATATAAAGTAATATTTTTTTCTACCAGGAAATATTAACAGATCCAAGGAGCCGTGCAACAAATAAATTCTTACTGGGTTATTGGTTTTTCACTTTCTTCTGTAAAACACTTTTCAAATTAATCTGTATATTTGTTGTGATGTTTCCTGTCACTTTGTGGTTTCTATACATTAGATAGGTCTTGTGTGCCAATAAGTTTTGGGTTTGTTTTGTTTATGAATTTATTTTATTTATTTATTTATTTTTAGCTGTATTGGGTCCTCGCTGCTGAACGTGGGCTTTCTCTAGTTGCAGCGAGCGGGGGCTACTCTTCGTTGCGGTGCACAGGCTTCTCATTGCAGTGGCTTCCCTTGTTGCGGAGCACGGGCTCTAGGCACACAGGCTTCAGTAGTTGTAGTACGCAGCCTCAGTAGTTGTGGCTCGCGGGATCTAGAGTGCAGGCTCAGTAGTTGTGGCGCATGGGCTTAGTTGCTCTGCAGCATGTGGGATCTTCCCAGACCACGGATTGAACCTGTGTCCCCTGCATTGGCAGGTGGATTCTTAACCACTGTGCCACCAGGGAAGCTCCAATAAGTTTTATTTTTGTCTGGCTGCATCAGTTAGAATGCGCCGAGCTTCAAGTAACAGAAAACCTAATAGTGGTGCAAACCACAAGGACATTTACTGTTTACTTATCAAGAAGTCTTGAGACAGTCTGTCCTGGAGTTTGTCCAGTGACTCGGTGACATTGTAGACAACATCATGCACTAAGGCTCCTTCTATCATCCAACTCCGCCCTCCTCAAAGAGTTGGTGATGACTCAAAATGGCTGCCACAGCTTCCAGAATCAGTCCTCACAAGCAAAAAGAGCAAAAAGACAAAGGCAAAAAGGATTTTCTTTACGGGTCTCACTTCTTTATCAAGGAGGAAACTTCACAACAGCACCCCAACAGGCTTGCTATTGGATTTCACTGGCCAGGAATGGGTCACATGGCAAACACTGGCTGCAAAGGGGGCGGGGAAATCCAATATGGCATTTTCAACCTTGTGCGTAGGAGACAGGCAAAGTGGAAGGGCGTTGGGAAGAGCTGCTGAGTAGGCCATGAATATCTACCACAGATATAAACTTTTAGAGATCACCAATTCCATATTTTTATTTGCTCTCTGTGTCCTTTTGTAAAAACAAAAAAAAATCAAAACAATAATAACAGTGAATATATTCAAACGGTACTGTGAAAAAAGAAAAAAAATCACCTGTAATTCCACCCCATTACAAAGATTTCTTTTTTGTGTATTGTTTTCTATTCACTGTCCGTAGTCCATATTCATAAACACTTTTTACCTATTTACAAATTAATTTTATATTTTTTCACTTAACGTCACATAATTATTTTCCTATTTTTTCTATATATTTTTCATAATTATAACTTTTAATGTAAAAATAATTTTTTATTAAGATTTATATATCACAATTTAATTAACCATTTCCCTATTATTAGGGAACTCAGTTGATTTTCCATTTTTTGGCTAAAATAGATTATACTACAATAACATCTTTGTGTGTGGAAGTTTTCTGTGCAAGTAGATTAAGTGCAAAAAAAACTATGAAGTCATAGGGATGTAAGGTACGGCATGGTGACTATAGTTAATAACACTGTAGTGCAAATTTGAAAGCTGCTAAGAGAGTAGATCTTAAAAGTGCTCATCACATGAAGAAAAAGTTTTAACTATGTGTGGAAACAGACGTTAAGTAGACTTACTGTGGTGATTATTCTGCAGTACATACAAGTACAGAATTACTATGTTGTACACCAGAAACTAATGGTATATGTCAATTGTACCTCAAAAAAACTATGAATATTTTTATAACTTTTAAAATATTGTCATAATCTCACACAATCAGAATGACAGTTGCAGTTTAAACTACTACTACTCATATATATGCAAATTTCATCACAACCTCACTAGCATGGTGCCATCATTATTTAGACGCTTTTTTGTTCGTTTGTCTGCTTGTTTGCTGATTCACCAACGATATACCGTTGCATTATATTTTATTTCCATTATTTTCCTTTGTCCTGGCAAGGAGACCAGAGGACTAAACCAGCCAGGGAGGATCTTCGATGACTACAGTTGGGGCTGGATAGTTTCTTATGCAGAGCTAAGTTAAACCAAAATGCTAATAATCTTTTGAATCTTTCAGAAAAGTATGTGAGGGAGATTTTGTCTGATTTTTATTTTCTGCCTTGTTTTCTTCTAATTATATATACATATATTGAATAGGTATTACTTTGATAATGAGTCTAAAGCAATTACAATATATTATTTTACTTTCAACGAGTTGAACTTTGATAGTACTGGCATAGGTGTGTTAGTAAAGAAAAGGGTCCAAACAGGTCATCGGAACATGGAGAACCTAAGACAAGCATACACAGATGGATATACAGCCAAGGCTTGGGGAGTCCACGGAGACTGGAGTCTGGAGCAGCATGCCAACTGAGCAGTCAGGAAGCTAAAACAAGGGCTTAGGGACAGCTGCTTCTCATGAGCCCCTGAAGCAAAGCAGGAGACAGACCAGACCTTTAGACAGTGGAAAAAAGAGCAGATTGTATCTGTGATTACTGCCAAGGTGTCTTCTTACTGTTAACTGTTCTTGAGTGAATTTGTCTATTCACATCCTAAAACATGCCTTTGTAATTATAATGGTCATTCATTCCACAAATATTTATTGAACAGCCACTCAATAAATATGTTACCAAGCATTGTGGTAAGCACTGGGATGCAGTATTAAACGCAGTAGACAAAGTCCCTAACCACAGAGGAAGATTAACTGTCACAAAGAAAAGAAAAGAAGGATAAGGGTATAGAGAGTGTCTGGGAGAAGAGGGGACCTCTCTCATGTAGCAGGTCCAAGAAGACATCTCTGATGAGGTGACGTTTGAATAGGACCTAGATGAAAGGAGGAAATAAGATATGCAAATATCTGAGCAAATGGTTTTCCAGACTGAGAAAACAGAAAGTAAAGAGGTCCTAAGACCTGAGCGTACTGGAAGTGTTCAAAAAAAGAACAAGTTCAGTATGGCTGGTGGGTAAAGTGAGGGAGAAAGTGTTAAGAGATGTGACTGGAGAGAAACCCAGAAGCCACATCCCAGAGGCTTTCATAGGCCAAGGTAAGAATCTGAGATTGTGTTCCCAGTATGAGAAAAGTAGCTGGGTTTGCAAAGAGTTACATTTTAAAGGAACCACACCTTGTTGTTTGGAGACTAGATTGGGGGTGGGGCATGGTGAGGGCAAGAGTGAAACCTGAGACTTATTGCGATAGTCTAGGGGTTTGGACTGAGGTGGAGGCGATGGAGCTAGTGAACAGCTGTCAGATTCTGGAGAGTTTTTCAGGATGGAGTTGCCAGAATTTGCTGATGGAGTAAATGTGGCCTGTGAGAGAAAAGGAGGAACCCAGTGTGACTTCTAGATTCTTGGCTAGGTGAATCTGTAGTCCTTTGTACTGCATTTTGGAACACTGGGGAAAGGGCTGGTTTTAGAGGAGAAAATCAGAAGTTCAGCTCTCTTAAGTTTGAGATTAGGTATTCAAGTAAAGATGCTGAGTTGGCAATTGAATATATTTATTTGGTGTCCAGGGCAGAAATCGGGATTGGAGGTTTAATTTTAGAAGCATCAGGTATAGGTGGTCTTTAAAGCCAAGAGTCTGGATGTGATCACCAAGGGAGTGATTACAGGTGGAGAAGAGAAGCAGCTCTTTGTCATGTGGGGACTGGGAAGTTGAAGAGGATCCAGCCAAGGTCACTAAGGAGTAGCCAGAGATGTGGGATGAGAACCAGGTGGGTTCAGGGTCCTGGAAGCCAGATGAAGACATTGTTTCAAGAACTGTTTCAATTAATCATGCCAAATGCTACCAAAAAGTCTAGTAAGATGAAGACTAAGCACTGATCTGCACTTATGCTCTGGCACTTGGTAATCTTCCACATGACCAAGGTGGATCAAAAGCATGTCAAGCAATCCCAGCAACGATCTCTCTGTGGATGCTTCCAAAGTGACACCGGCAGGATTTGGATCTGTCTTTATGTAAGGAACAGTCAGCTGGTAGCTGGAAGTTCCACAAGTTGTTGTAATTCCTTGTTGGAGATGAATGCTCGGGTATATCTGAAGTTATTCTGAGAAGATTAAATGGGCAATCAATGCAAAGTATGAGGCACAGGTCTGGCACATTGTAATTACTCAACAACAACAGCGTGAGCTCTTATTGTAACCCTAGTGAGTCTCATTTAATGTTTAGCTCTAATTTCAGGCTGTTGCTTAGCAGTGTTCCAAAGATAAACACTATGTTTTCTGGAAACAACTTAAAGTAATCACAATGCCTTACAGCTGAAAGGAGTGTATGGATTAATTGCTCCATTCTCTTCACTTGATAGATGAGAAAACAGAGATCCAGCAAGATTAGGTGACTTTCTCAAGGTCACCTACCAAATTTGTGGCAAGACTCAGACCAGAACACAGGTCTCCAAATGGCAAATCCTTGAGAATTAGAGTAAAGTTCACCATTAGAGAACTGAACATTCCATTCCAGGGAATCTCTCTCAGGTAACTGAAGCTTGTTCTTTTTAACCACTGAAACTTACCAACAGTCATTAGCATGATCATTATCACTCTTAATTAAAATCTTCTACTGCCTTTGATTAAAACACTTCAGCACAATGGAGTTATTTTAGTCTAAAAGGTTTGAAATCCTGAAAGGCAGCTTTTCTTGTTACCTCATTTCTTTACCAGCTGCTTTAAGCTTTGCGCAATCCCTTTGACTTGTAAAGCAAGTGACTTCATACGATAGTGTTACAATATTGTCAGATTGATCACTTGATATTTTCTGAAAAGACAGAAATCTAAGAAGTTAAGAACAGAAAGCAGCACATGACTGCATCTAAGAGGATCCATGATTATGAGTACATTTTAAAATATTATATTCAATATATGCATGTAGAATTGTAAGTGTATTATTACGGAGATTTCAGTGCACAACACAGATCTGAAACTCAGAGAGAAATTAATCTTAAATGAGTCTGTGTTATCGTTCCTTCAGTTTTTCAGAGTACGCATGAAGCTCATATATATTTAGTTATTGAAAGAATTTGTGTCTCTGTAGCATTTTTCTGTAGAGAAATTCTGAATATCACTTCATTTAACACCTAAATACTCCTATGAGGGATGAGGAATCAGATATTACTATTCCTGTTCTAGAAATGAGAAAACTAACATCCTCAAATGTTAACAGGCCCAGAGGACCTATATGAACAAGAACAAAGTCCCTTTCTCCCTTCGCCTTCTCACCAGGCAATCTTTGAGTCTCATCCAGGAGTCTGAATTTAGCCCTCAGAATTTTCAGCTGTTCCAGGAATAGACCCTGTCAGAAAATAAAGCCCACTGATTCCTGGTGCTCACAAATCCAACCTCGACTTTCCCCATCGCTAGTGACCTCAGGCTCAGCCTCTGCCTGCCTCTGAGGTCGTGGGGTCTCTGCTGCTACAACAACCATGAATCCACCACATTTCACTATTACAGGTAAACTGCCAGTTACATTCTGTCCAGTCTTGTGAGAGCAACAGAGCTGAGCATCTCTAGAGTGGATAGCAAATAACAGACCAGCAAAGGATCCCTTCTCTGCCTATTTAGATTTTGGTGCCTGTGAGTGACGAGAGATATTGGGCATGTGGAAAGTTCTGGAGGAAGAGATGACATATGGATAATTACAAGGTGGTTGAAAGGATTAACATTAAAGGAGATAACACATGTAAAGTGCTTACTAAAGGGTCTTGCTGAAAGAAAATGTTCAACAGATGTTAACAGTTGTTACTATTAGTATTTGTAGGTTAGCTGGTAGAATTTGGGAAGAGCTGATAATCATAATCATGGTTGCCATTTATTAAAATAGACTTAAATTTCACAACAAGGTTACAAGGTGATTATCATTTTTCCCATTCCACAGATCAGAAAGTTGCAGACTTGGGATCTGACAAAGGTTTCTCTGATTTTAGCAAGCTTATTCATTCATTCATTCATTAACAAATACTAACTAAGCTACTGTGTACCAGGCTCTGAGCTAGGCAAGGAAGTGAACAAGACAGACCTGGTCCTGTCCTCACAGGACATGGAGCATAGGGAGGAGTACAGTCAGGTGAAACCCAGTGTCATCATGTCCCAATGCCCACCCCCATTCTTGCTCTGCCACCTTGAATGTAAATCTCTGCCCTTCTCTTCGTCCTATTCTATTAGGCAAGGAAGAAAAGGATGTTTTACTGAAGAATGCAAAGGGGAAGGAATTTACACTTCAAAACACATAATTTCTGGGGCTTCCCTGGTGGCGCAGTGGTTGAGAGTCCGCCTGCCGATGCAGGGGACGCGGGTTCGTGCCCCGGTCCGGGAAGAACCCACGTGCCGCGGAGCGGCTGGGCCCGTGAGCCACGGCCGCTGAGCCTGCGCGTCCGGAGCCTGTGCTCTGCAATGGGAGAGGCCACAGCAGTGAGAGGCCCGCGTACCGGAAAAAAAAAAAAAAAAAAACACATAATTTCTATCCATAAGTCCCCCATAAACTCTTTGTTTTTCCCACCAGCTCAATCCTTAACCTCCTCACCCAACCCTACTCTACCCCCAGGCTCCCAGCCCAGGGACAGGCCCCTGGCCCAGGGTCACCCTGCAGGCCATTCTATGGCTCTTCCTTCCTTATGCAGACTATTTGTCTTACATCTCAGGTACAAATACAGGTCCTCTCATTAGCAAGATAAACTTCCTTATAAGATGGCCAGGGCGTTACAAATACATTATTTTTTTCTGGTCCCACAAGTAAACAGGCAGATCTACTGTGGTATAATCCCCTGTGTTAGAGGATCACAAAGACGGTCTTGGAACTTGGACTTAGGAAAGCCGTTCAGGAGCCCTGGGAAAAGTAACATCTAAAGTGTGGTGGACGGGGCTTCCCTGGTGGCACAGTGGTTGGGAGTCCGCCTGCCAATGCAGGGGACGCGGGTTCGGGCCCTGGTCCGGGAGGATCCCACCTGCCATGAAGCAACTGGGCCTGTGCGCCGTGGCTGCTGAGCCTGCGCTCTGGAGCCCATGAGCCATAACTACTGAGTCCGTGTGCCACAACTGCTGAGGCCCGCATGCCTGGAGCCCGTGCTCTGCAGCGGGAGAGGCCACCGCAATGAGAAGCCCGCATCTGCTCGCAGCAACTGGAGGAAGCCCGCACGCAGCGGCTGAGACCCAGTGCAGCCAAAAATAAATAAATAAAATAAATAAATTTATAGTGTGGTGGACGTATGGTTGCCTTCTCAACATCAGTTGTTCAACCCTTGGTAACTGCTCTAATTTGGTGGTAGAAATTGGAGTGGAGGGACACTTGTACCTCCTACATGAAGCCCACAAGCCTTGGGGGGAACAATTCCAAACCCCCACCCAAGTCTAAGCTAAATAGCATAATTTCATCTCCGCCCACCTGACCTTGCCACAGTTGGTTCAGGGGCGAGCGAGGACCTAAGCTTAGCCAATAAGACTGAAAAAAGAGGTTGAGGAAAAGAGAAGGGGAGAAATGCGGGAAGGTCCAGAAAAGAAACAGTATCTTTAACGGACATAAATAAGGAAATGCATAGGCTTAATCATTACAGTTGGCCCTCTGATCACTACAAGGACCACCAGCCTCAGCAGGAAGGCTATGTGGCCCAGCAGAGTGAAGAGCTAAAAAGAGATTAAACCCTTCGTTACCTGGTAGAGCTGCCCAACTAACCTCAGTGTTGTGAGCCTCTCTTGTGTAGGGCAGTTTTGGCTTGAGTTTTCTTCTACCTGCAATCAAAGCCAGCCTAACGGACACAGCTGAGATTAGATCAACAAGTAGGCAGGCAAGTCCCAGATCTACAACTTAAAGTTCATTTCAACAAAGATTGGCAAACCTGTGAGGAAGAACTTTTTTCCTTAAAACTTTATGAGGAATGGTAAAGAAAGAAAAAGATAGATAAATTCACATATAAATTTTAAACTTCTATACAATAAAAAATAGCAAAAACATAAAAAACAAAAACAGAATATGAAAACAATCTATATCATATGTTACAGACTACTGGGTCATAAATAAAATATAAAAGGAGCTTATTTAAATTTATGAGCTGTATTTCTTCACTCTGATAGATGAATGGGCAAAGAACATGAAGCAGCAATTCCCCCAAGGAGAAAAAGAAACAGTAAATAAACACCTGAGAAAATGTTTGGCCCTGGTAGTAATCAAAGAAATGCAAATTAAAACAACCTTGAAACGTCATTTGACACCTACTAAATTAGCATTTTAAAAAATGAGGGGCTGGCAAGGTGACGGTGATATTGGCACACTCATTTATTTCAGGTGGCACGGCAAACTAGTACTGCCTTTGAGAAAGCACTAGGCAACATGGAGAAGCATTCATGCCTTTTGACCCAGTAATTCCAGTTTTTGTAATTAGCACTAAGGAGAATAATTTGACAGAAGCAAAGAGACACAGCACCATTCTTCAGAGCCTTGGCCGATTCAATGAAATGCACTTAGCATATATTTTACACCTTCCACTGGCCAAGCAGGGGTAACAGGGACTCAGAAATTAGTAAGACACTGTATCTGACCTCAGGGGCCTCACAGTCTGGCAGAGGAGTCAGGTAGGTAAATAAACGCATTACAGAATTGTTCAGTAAGTTCAGCAAGAAAACCACAGATGCAGTCAGATGAGTTCGACTTTTATGATGGGGGGGGTGGGTAGGTGAGCCGAGAGCAGGCAGGTTGACAGGAGGCTTACGAAGGGGACAAGGTGAAACTGTAGTTGAAGAGGCACAGAGAGTTAAAACAGGGACAATGAGTGTCCGGTACTGTGGGAACAGGGATTCCAGGAGGAAGCTGTGGAAAACCAAGATTTGTGGCAGAGTGGAAAAAGAATTTTATTGCCGTTGTTTGACATCTATAATAGCAAAAAAATGGAACATTCTTAAATCACCAACATTGGAAATACCTCTTTATGAATTATGATACACAGTGGACCATTATTCCACCATAAGAATGAAAATTATGAAAAGTGTATGCTTCCCTGGTGGCGCAGTGGTTAAGAATCCGCCTGCCAGTGCAGGGGACATGGGTTCGAGTCCTGGTCTGGGAAGATCGCACATGCCATGGAGCAACTAAGCCCATGTGCCACAACTACTGAGCCCACGTGTCACAACTACTGAGCCCACGTGTCACAACTACTGAAACCTGTGCCTAGAGCCGGTGCTCCATAACAAAAGAAGCCCACGCACCGTAATGAAGAGTAGCCCCCACTCGCCGCAAGCCTGCAGGAGGCAACAAAGACCCAACTCAGCCAATAAATTAATTAATTTAAAAAAACAGAATATGACACTTAAAAACATTTATGGGGCTTCCCTGGTGGCGCAGTGGTTGAGAGTCCGCCTGCCGATGCAGGGGACGCGGGTTCGTGCCCCGGTCCGGGAAGATCCCACGTGCCGCGGAGCGGCTGGGCCCGTGAGCCATGGCCGCTGAGCCTGTGCGTCTGGAGCCTGTGCTCCGCGAGGGGAGAGGCTGCAACGGTGAGAGGCCCACGTACCGCAACAAAAAAAAAAAAAAAAAAAAAAAATTTATGATATGCGGGCAGGATACCTGGAGTTAGAGCAGCTGACCTTAACAACCCTGAGCATTGCTCCAAAATTCCCCTTTCTCCCTTTTTCCCTCAATTTTTTTTAACTGAACTATAATTCACATGCTATAAAATTCACTCAAAGCATACAAGCCAGTGCTTTTAATAATATATTCACGAAGTTGTGCAAAACTCACCACTAATTCCAGAACATTATCATCACCTGAAAAAAGGAACGCATTAGCAGTTACTCCTCATTCCTCCCAGACTTCGGCGACCACTAACCTACCTCCTGTGTCTGTAAACTTGCCTATACCTCACACCTTGCCCTTTGAGAAGCGTCCCAAACCTCTGCTGTCCTCCCCAGGCCTGGGTAGGTGGGGGCAACACCTATTCGATGCTCTGGCCCCAGCGTAGCTACTGGCCCTCCCCAGAGTGTAGCTGACTGAATTCAAGTAAACACCACCCATTAAAGGCTCAGAGAGAACACAAGAGAATTCAGCATAGACTCAAGTGAAACTGGAGACTCTGTTACAGAACAGGTAACTTGCTCTGTGAGGCTCTCAAAGTCATGCTAACTTGAGGCCCACCTCCCTGAGGTGAGCACTGTCTTGGCCCCCACCCCGCAGCTTCCCTCTTATATATTGAGAGCCGAGAGAGCAGGACCAGTGAAATCCAGCGTGAGGAGAAAATGAGGGCAAGGCAGGAAGCACACCGTCCTGGGCTAACACATGCAAAGGAAACCTGGGGGTGAATTTTCACTTTTCTACTATGACGCTTGCAGGAGGCGTGGTTCACGTGGTGACTTGGCCTCTGGCTGCCTTCACCAAGTTGATTAACTCTCTTCTCCAGCCTTATCTACTGCAGGACACTGTTTTATTCCTTTCTTGGGGACATTGACTGTAAAAGCTCTAGTTCTCTATGGAAATGACCGCAGGTGAGTTTCCTTGCAATTTGTGTTTGCCGTGTTTTCCTGACCAGTTAAAGAGGATACTGCACATTTGATGGTGAAGTTTGACTTTTTTGTCACCACAGCACATTTTCTTTGGTGCTCTCAGGGGTTAGAAGACCTTACTCTTCACAAACAAATAACAGTAATAATTTATCACCCCATTTCTCCCGACCTCCTGATAACTATGAAGTGAAGATGGGATTGAACTAAAACATCGTGTCGCAAGTGCAAACACAGAGGCAGCCTGGTGATGTGTTAGGAGGAGCACTGACCAGGAGTCAGGTGGGTTTGGGATTAACCTCTCTGCTCTTCGTTCCTTCACTGATAAAGTGAGGGTTGGAATAGAAAGAGGCCCCAGCACTTGCCACTAAATAGAAATTCCATAGTTTCTCTAAATTAGTAAGGTAAGAACCAGGTCTCATTGTTTAGGAGATGTCTAGTCTCAGGGCCTTGTGAGAGAAAAAATGGGGAAGGGAAGGAGAGTAGGGGGCAAGAAACAAGAGAGGAGGGGACCTACGGAAGGGAGGGGAAGTTCAGGAGGTGATGGAGGGGAAGGGGACAAGAGGGGATGGGGAAGGACAGAAGGGAAGGGAGGGGAGGGGAGGGAGGGAGGGAGAGAACAAAAGGAGGGGGGAAGGGAACAGGTGGGGATGAGAGGAGAAAGGAAACGAGGGAAGGGGACAGATGGACAGGAGGGGAGAGGAAGGGAATGGAGGGGAGGGAGCAGAAATATGGAGGGGACAGGAGGAGAGAAGAATGGCAAATGAATGAGACTTCGTTGGAGAGAAGATGGGAAGAACGGAACTAACATTTCTGATGTCCTATTAGATATCACTTCTCAAAATCACCTCCGAGGTAGAATGCTGACACTGCTCTTTCACTAATGAGGACCTGAAATTTCAAATTCTTCGGTACCCTCTCCTGTATGTTGGATGAGCAATACCCCTCTCCTCCAAGAGATTTCAGTGCAATTGGACAGGCTCTGCGACAAGATGGGCTAAGTAATTTGCCCAAAGTCTTACACTGATGCTGGAATTCAGACTCAGGTCTAATCCAGTTCTGAGACATTGCTCTTTCCACTCTACTAGGCTGAGAAAAGAAAACACAAAGAGAAGTGAGGAAAGGTTTCAGAGTAGATACCTCTCCATGCACGTAATAAGAAATGAGCTAAGAAGCCCTCTCAATAAAATCCACCCTCAAAAAAAAGGAGGAAGGAAAGAGTAGGCTAGTAAATTCTATTCAATTCAAGGGAACAGATTTAAGATAAAGTCTCAGAGGCATTCCTGGGACAACAGACTTTTTCCATAATTAATACGTCTCCCTCTGCACTGGGCTGGCAATAACTCTTACTGCCTATTCTTTAATAGTAATCTTGATTTAACAATAATGCTTTTCATTTTACAGCAAATTCAGAATCTTTAAAACACTTTCACATTTATTACTCCTTTTGACCCTTAACATAATAATAATTATAATAGGCAGAAGACCTATTTTTGGAATAAGACCTCAGTTTGATTGTCATCCCTGAAACTTGTGAGCTGTGTGACCATAGGCTGATTAATTAACCATTCTGTGCCTCAATCTTCTCTCCTATCATATGGAATAATAAAAGTGCCTATCTCATAGGGTTGTGGTTAGCCTCCAAAGAGATAATACATGTCAAGGGTTGCTCAGCAGTGTCAGTGCTTAAGAAACGCTAGCCAACTTTTTTTTTTTTTTTTTTTTTTTGCGGTACGCGGGCCTCTCACTGTTGTGGCCTCTCCCTGTTGCAGAGCACAGGCTTCGGACGCGCAGGCTCAGCGGCCATGGCTCACGGGCCCAGCCGCTCCGCGGCATGTGGGATCTTCCCGGACTGGGGCACAAACCCGTGTCCCCTGCATCGGCAGGCGGACTCTCAACCACTACGCCACCAGGGAAGCCCCTAGCCAAGTATTATTGTTATACACGTTTGTCAGAGAAATTATCTGATATTTGAAAATAGGCAGAGAAGATTACTGGGCCTTCTTTCAGTGCAGTAATGGGATTGATTTTCTACTGTGCAGAGGCTAACTTGAAACTTTTTGTCTGGTGAAGATGCAAATAATTTCTGTTTAATAGAACAGAGAAGCACAAAGATTACAGTCTATTGTCCTGTGGGACATTAACCAGTTTTGTATTTAACTTGGCAATCTTATTTTTTTTTAATTGAATTGCATATACACACATCTCTAATGCTCTTTGGGCCAGTTTTAACATCTTGATGTTCCCCCCAATAAATAAAATCTTTGACATGTATTCATATTATATTTGCCAGAGAGATGTGATTTTACCCTTTTATATTGTAACATATTAGCTAGTACAGATAGGCTTGCCCCATTTACCTGAGGAACTCTGAAACTCAAAGAGATTTCAAGTTGCCCAGAGTTAGGAATAGAAATTGGATTTCTCAAATTCCAGTCCCATATTTTTTATTCTACCTTACACCTTTGCGCAAATGATATACGAAAATGGAACAATAACAATAAAGAACCTAAGGCCAGGGCTTCCCTGGTGGCGCAGTGGTTGAGAGTCTGCCTGCTGATGCAGGGGACGTGGGTTCGTGCCCCGGTCCGGGAGGATCCCACATGCCGCGGAGCGGCTGGGCTCGTGAGCCATGGCCGCTGAGCCTGCGCGTCCGGAGCCTGTGCTCCGCAACGGGAGAGGCCACAACAGTGAGAGGCCTGCGTACCACAAAAGAAAAAACAAAAAGAATATAAGGCCTCCTCTTCTCTTAGGCTTCAGCAGTTTCCCAGCTATCTACACAGCCATCACTCAGAGAGGAATGGGAGAAACGTCACGTGGAGATGCTTTGAAAATGTTCTGCTTCTCTAAATATTTTTCAAACACATAGGGGAAACGAACCCTCTGTAAAGACAGCAATGGTCTAGAAAAGGGATGAGGTGGGGAATCCAATAGTTCACTAACCTAGTTAATGGGAAATCAAAACTATTCTATGCAAAATAAACTTAATCTATATTGATTAGGTAGAGGGAGACTGGGTTGAATCTATCTTGGAATTTGAGCAGACTCAGCATCTCTGAAAATTTTATATTCTCTTTTCTCAGCATGAGAGGAAAGTAAGCTTTCAGAATTAGGGGATAATTAATAGTGATCCCTGTTCCAGTGGGCTGAACTTGCTGTAAAGCCCTTAATGCGGAAAGTAACCAAACCTAGCATGGTGCTCAGAATCCAGCAGGACATTCTGTGAGGCAGAAGCAGCAAGCGGAGCAGAACAGTAGGCAGGTGACTGCGGAACCAGGGTTAATTTAAATGAAGCAGTGCCTGAATTGAGTGAAAGGAGCTCTCTGTACATTTACTACAACTGGGGGTTTATTTAAATTATATAAATGAAGAGGGGTTTTGGTATTTTAAAAATTCTACCAACACAGCATTTTGGCACAGTTGGCCGCTCACTTGTGCAATTCTTTTGTCTTCAAATTTCCCTGGATTTCCTCCTATCTCTCTAGCTGTTTCTTCTCAGTCTCCTGATTGTTCACCCTTAATTCCTCAATGTCAATTCACACAAGAGTCATTCCTTCCTTGGCCCTATCTTCTCATCTCTGCCTGATTTAAAAGTCATCCACAGACGGACGCTCCCCAAGTGTTATCTACAGCCTCAACCTCTTGCCTGAACTTCGAACTAATACATTCTGTTGCACATGTGAAATCCCCATCCGATGCCAATGATCAACTTAAAATTAATATGTTCAGAACAGAGTTTTGATTCTGTCCCCTAAAAGAACAAATTCCAGGTTAGGGCCTTTGCACAAGCTCTTCCCTGGGCCTGGAACACTCTTTGCCCAGTCATTTCATGGAAGGCCCCTCACTGTCATTCAGATCTTGTCCAAACAATGCTTCCTTCATGGAGCTGCCCCTGAGCCCCCATCTGAAGCAGCCTCTCCCTTCCCCAGCACCACCAGTCTTGGAGATAACCTGGAAACTGCTCCATAACCTCATATTTATCACTATATTTATCCACTATATGGAATTCTATTACTTAAGTGTTCACCTGTTTCCTGTCACCCCCACCCCGCAGTTCTGCCCCCCACCCCAACAGAAAATGAGCCTCGCAGGAGCTGGGACCATATGTCTTAGTCTCTGCTATTCCATCAACACCTAGGCGCTCAGCAAATTGTTACTGAATGTGTACATACATGCACAAATGCATCTCTGGAGGTCTGTTTTCCTGTATAACCCAAGGGTAATTATCACAAAAAGCATGCATGATGACTGGGAAGGAAGAAGATACCAGTGCAGGCATGACCTTGAATTTCTAAATTGATTCAGGGTTAGCGAATGCCATTGGGATGGTGAGGAGAACAGAGGATGTGTGTAGGGGTTTGGAGGGGTGGGGGGAGGAGGGGGGAGCAAACAGAAGAACACAAGGAAGTGAATTGTTTACCTTCCAGACTTTGAGATTCCAATAATTCCTAAATGTCCAGAAAAACTAAGAGGTTGACATAGAATAATCATTTTATTTTTATTTTGCCAAGTAAAAATACTAAGGGGAAAAGTTATCACCTACTGTCACCATCACCATCATAAAACAAAGAACATTTAATTTCCAAAAAGTAGAAAAGATGTAAATTTCAGTGTTTTCAAACTGAATAAACTTGGTTTGATGTAAACTTCCTATATTGACTTTATTTCTCTCATTGCTCTATGGTCCTTTGGAAGTGTCACCACTGACACTGTGAGAAACCATTGACTTAAATGACAGTTCAAGGTCAATGGGCAATCACTGGGAAGTCTCCCAACTCTGTACTTCTCAACATGTCTATGGCCAAGTAAAGCTCTCTGATAAATATTCTCTTCTAGGGTATTGTAATGCACATGTGTCCTCAGAAACTTGACTTTGAAATGTTATTTAGAATTTTTCTCATACATTAACCAATGATAAGGCCAGGCATACAAAAAAAGGTAAGATATCTGAAATAAATAAATGAATACTTGTGCTTGCGTGCATGGGTGTGTGAGTGTGCATGTGTATGTATAATGCACTAAGGAAGAAACTGGTGGTGGATATTCAATAGAGTTGTATTACGTAAAAAAGATCGGTAGTACCTACTGAAAATAATGACCAACATATCTCGTATCATGGTTACATTACATAAAATACAAAATAGAATTTCCTTTCATTTTACTATAAATTGTTTTAAAAATAAATATTTTTTAAAAGAATAAGATTAAAAGGTACACATAACAGAGACAACTGAAAAAAAATGTGTAGTCTCTTGGGGAAACTAAGAAACAAAACCACGTGAGGTGGATGACATCAAGGGTTATTCACAGTGACTGCTGAACCGATTTCTTCAGGAATAACACCCACATGAGAAGGGGAATATATTTTGAAAATGGAAATGGGAATAATTTCCTCAGATGACTTACTTCATATGAAAAGAGAAAAATCTGCTTGCAGAGAATACGCAGAACACAAGTGACAGTGAGTAGAAACAAATTGTAAAGGGAGGAGAGAAAGATCTGGGCAGAGGAGGCATCAGCCAGCCTGTATGTGAAAGAAGCAGGGGTGGCTGAGACAGGCTTCACCGCCCATTAGATGTCACTTTAAGAAATAAATAATTCAGGGCTCAGGGGGAGCATTGGGTGACTGTAGTCATCCATATAAGTAAATTAACAATAAGGACAAAGTGATCTGGTCATTTCAGCGACCTACGGACTCCTGGAGGGCAGTAAACAGGGACTCGGTGTCTGGCTCTCTAGATAAACAACAATAATAAGAGGAACCAATAATAAGAGGAATGAAGGTTCCAATTTGGAACTCTAGCTCTGCAGGGGGCAGCCACATAATCCACTCAAGTCAAGAAGCAGGAAAACTCAATTAGCAGCTCTCTCCCCACCCCCTCTGATAAGGGAAAGGAGTAAAATTTTCTCCCACACACTCTCTAAGCTGTAGGGGTGTCTTTTGAGCTTCTGAACCACACAGGAAAAGAGGCTGTTCAGTAAGTTGATACTGTGAACCACAGGTCCCCTGAAGAGATTACGTGGAAAATAATACTAGTAGATAGATTCAAATTCCCAGTAAAACCAAAGCTATTCTTCCTACTTAGTTCTAGTAGAAATTGTCATATTTTAAATAAGCACTGCACTACATTTGTGATTTAGAATCAAATTCAAACTTACCTTTTTGGGCTTCCCTGGTGGCGCAGTGGTTGAGACTCCGCCTGCCGAGGCAGGGGACACGGGTTCGTGCCCCGATCCGCGAAGATCCCACATGCCACGGAGCGGCTGGGCCCATGAGCCACGGCCGCTGAGCCTGCGCGTCCGGAGCCTGTGCTCCGCAACGGGAGAGGCCGCAGCGGTGAGAGGCCTGCGTACCGCAAAAAAAAAAAATTTTACCTTTTGATGCAACAAGCAGGCAAGCCTTTTACTGGTACTCTGGACAAACTTGGTACCAAGTTTCCCGGACCAGACAATGTCCACCCGACACGCTCATCTTGGAACCATCTTGAAAGCAAAATGGCTCCCAGACCCTCCGGTTTCCCTTGGTTACGGCAGTCAGAGCCCTTCATGGGCTGAAATCCTGCGACCTGTTGGAGATATATTCCCAAGCAGAAGAGAAGAGACCCAGGGACCCTGATTTATTTGAATATTAATAAAAAGTTTGCAAAGACTCCTATCGTTTTTTGCTTCAAGATTCATCTCAGCTGAACTCAGCTTAGTCTTTCACTCTCAGGAAGAGTCTCTGTGGGGAGGTGGGGATGGCAGGAGAGAGGAGGTGTCGCGAGACCTTCCGACCGCCAGCTGCGTGTTGGTGGTAGTCACGCGGTGGTCACTTACCTTCTCTGCACTTTCATTTCCTTGGCTGGATAATTAGGGTGTTGATGATCTTTAAGTTTCTTTCTAGTTCCAAAATAATATGATTCGATATTTATAACTCAGTGTGATTGGACACAAAGTTTGAATAGGTCTGTTGCCCAAGAAAAAACTGGTGATACCATTCAGTTATTTGAAGTGACCAAGATAACTAGATTAAAATAATTGCTTGGCTAATTATTTCGGCAACCTTAACACTGACTGGCTTGACCATGAAGCAATCCTTTTGGTTGCTTAAAATAGCTTTAAAAAATAAGAATAGCCATCCATCCTTTGGTCTCTGATCTTGTTTTTGGATATCTTGAGACATATATCCCACAGGGTTATTTTGTAAACTCTCCCCTATAGCACATTTTTGCTGCATCCTGGATGCTTCTTCTTGTTCTATTTTACAACTTGTCTTTCTCTGCCCACTCCCTAAATGTTACTTCCTTAGCACTCCTCAGAAATTTTCCTCTTACTGTATTTGCCTTCTTTGGATGATTTCACCCTCAACCCACAAAAAGTGTGTGGTAAATGTTAACAAACAGCTCTTCCAGGGGGATTAAAAAGCCCAGATTTGTAGTGCTTGCTGATTTCTGTGGTGTAATGTTCTCACCACTGTTGATTTCAAGCTACCAATCCTTGTGGAGTTGGGAATTGATGCACAAAATCAGCCCTTACCAGCTGTAGGAGCCCACACCAGCACACCAGTGCACCCACCACTGCTACTACCACCTACAGGCTGAAATTCCTCCTCCCTCTCCCTCCCTCCCTCCCTCTCTCTCTCTCTCTCTCTCTCTCTCTCTCTCTCTCTTTGCACCAAACTCAAATCTACTTGAATGTCATATCTTCTCAACATCATCAAAGGCAAAATGGACACATGATCTCCCCATATACCTTTTCCTGTATTCCCAGTTTCTTACGGTAACCATGGATAAGAGTGATCTACCCAGCCTGTGGGAAATATGCTAACCTTGAACTATTGTGTGAATGCATCTTCTGAGCAATAGAATAAGACTACAGGCTGGTGGGTGGATATAGAGTTTTTCCCAGCAGAGAATGGATATTTCTGCTCTGTCGTCCTGTGATGTGGTTTCTCCTGGGACAGAAATTGGGGGACGGAGGGAGAATGCTCTAAACAGGAGGAGGACAGAAAGATCTAGGGCCTAAGACCAACTGAGTCTGAACCTCAGATACAGAGGAGCCTAGAATCGTTCTACTAGCAGAGTAACTGCTTCTATCACATGGAGGCAGTGAATGGTAACACCAAGTTTCTGATCTAGCAGCAACGTGGTGGCTGGAAAAGCAAGTCCAAAAGAGAAAGAAAGGGTGGGGGTTAGAGTGGGGGGTGGGAAGCAGCTCTGCAGATGCCAAACTGAGGCAGCAAATGTGGACCTGGTTAGTCCCTAGAGGGCACATCCCGTTTCCGAGGCTGGAATGGGGGTCCAGAGGCAGCAATACCCGTAAGTCATCTGATCCCCAAGAGCAGGGATCTCAGATGGCATTAACAGTAGCAGCAGCAACGAAGCAGCAAGATTAGGTTAGAGGGGAAGAACCCAAGGAACTTGCTCTGTAACTCAACGGAGACGCAGGCGCTCTAAGATACAGTCAGAATTAACAAACCACACACTGACAGGAGCTGGTTTCCAGCAAGTAGTTCCAGTGCAGGCTCTGTGCTTAAGAATTTAGATAGACTAGGGAAGAATCACTTTCTGTCGTAGTCACAGGCTAGTGGGCCCAGGGTATTCCATCTGGATTACACGTATTTCCAGCTAGAGCAGACCATTTACCCCAATGCCTAAGCCTGAGTACGAGGAGTCATTCTGTATTACCTGACCTACCCTGGATAATCAGTCACACAGCACTGTCAGTGCCATCACCCACGTTTTCTTGAATCCATTTTTTTCTTTTCATGCTTACAGTCATTCCTTCGATTCAGGCCTTCATCCTTTCTCATGTGGATTTCTCTGAGAGCCTCCCAACTAGTCTCCCCAGTTTCTGCCTTGCTTCCTGCAACCAGCCCACTTACCACATTCCTACAGTGTGATCTTCAAACAAAAACTTGTTCAAGTCACTCCTTTGCTAAAAATCCTTCAGGATGAAATCCAGACCCCTCGGGATGGTATATGAGATCCTTCATGATCTTTCTAAGTTCAGCTCATTCTCCCCTCTTCTTACCTCCAATACACAGAGTCAGCTAGGTATGGGAGGATGCTTTGAATCTTTTCCCTACCTCTTTTTTTATCTTAATAACGTGGTTTTAAACTCTCATGCTTTTTATTGTTGGTGGGAATGCACATTGGTACAGCCACTATCGAAAATAGCATGGAGATTCTCAAAAACTTAAAAATAGAACTACCATATGATCCAGCGATCTCACTTCTGGATATTTATCCAAAGAACACAAGACACTAATACGAAAAGATATATGCACCCCTATGTTCATTGCAGCATTATTTACAATAGCCAAGATACAGAAGCAACCTAAGTGCCCATCAACACATGAATGGATAAAGATGTGGAGTATATACATATGCCATAAAAAGATGAAATCTTGCCATTTGCAACAACATGGATGGACCTTAAGGGTATTATGCTAAGCGAAATAGGTCAGTTGGAGAAAGACAAATACTATGAGATTTCACTCATGGAATATAAGAAACAAACAAAACAAAATAAATGAACAAATCAAACCAAACAAAAACAAACATGAAGATACAGAGAACAGAGTAGTGGTTACCAGAGGGGAAGGGGTGGTGAGTGGGAGGGTGAAGGGGATCAACTGTATGGTGACAGATGGAAATGAAATTTTTGGTGGTGAGCACACTGTAGAGTATACACACCACTTACAATTTGACTTTGCAGCTTCTTCAATCAAGAGCTGGTGTGTATTTCGGAAGTAGAAATATAGTGTTGTACATGTGAAACATATAATGTTATAAACCAATGTTACCTCAATTTTAAAAAATTGAAAAAAAATGAGGGCAAAACTCTCATGCTTTCTTCCATTATACCACTCTCTCTGGCTTTCTTCTTACATCCCTGGTTGTTCCTTCTCACATTCTTCTTCCTCTACCCATCCCTTAAGTGTTGATTTTCCCCAGGTTTCTTTCCTCAGATCTTTTTTCTCTCTTCCTGGAAAATGAAACTCATTTCTGGGGCATCTGCTTCCACCTAATACTGAATTCTCTTAAATCTTTGCCTCCAGATCAGACTGTACTTCTCAACACCTCTACGCTCTGTCTCTTAGTTATATTAAACTCCATATGTCTGAAACAGAGGTCTCCCACCTTCAGATGGGCTTTCCCTCCTATATTCTCTCCCCCAGTCTATGTCTCTGTTTGGAAGTTGTATCAGTTATTTACTGCTGCCTGACAAATCACCCTCAAATAGTGGCTTAATATAACAGTCATTTTTTATTGCTCACACGTCTATGGGTCAGGTGGGCATTTCTGCTGACCTGAGCCAGACTCAGCTGATCCTGGCTGGGCGCTCTTCATGTCTGAGCCTCAGGTGGGACAACTGGGCTAACTGGGCACATATGGTCTCTCACCCTCCACCAAGTTAGCCTAGGTTTATTCACGTGGCAGAGGGGCAGAGTTCCAAGAAAGAAAGCAGAAACCATTCAAGACTTCTGGAAGACTAAGATGGGAATGAATACACTATCACTTTCATTATATTCTATTGGCCAGAAGTCACAAAGCCAGCCCAAGCTCGATGGATGGAGAAATACACACCAGCTCTTGATTGAAGAAGCTGCAAAGTCAAATTGTAAGTGGTGTGTATACGCAGGGTGATGGAGCAGTGCAGTGATTTTTGCAATCTACCACAGAAGTAATCCCAAATACCTCCATAATGATAATGTGCTGCTGGTGGGGGTGGTGATGATGGCAGCCAAGGTTTACTGAGTGCCTAGCACGTACCTTGCTCTGAGCTAATGTCAAGGAAAAGACAAATCCTGCATTGTGTTCAAAGTTATTCATTAAAATAAACTTTCATTTTATTTATAAAAGAAAATCTCAACTTTTTTTTTCTCCCATTGCGGAGCACAGGCTCCGGACACACAAGCTCAGTGGCCATGGCTCACGGGCTTAGCCGCTCCACGGCATGTGGGATCTTCCCGGACTGGGGCACGAACCCATGTCCCCTGCATCGGCAGGTGGACTCTCAACCGCTGCACCACCAGGGAAGCCCCAGAAAAATCTCAACTTTATGATATGATATAGGATACACGTACATTTAGTCAAATTATTTCATAAGGATTAAATCAAAACAAAATACTTGTCATTTAATGGTACTTTTGATTTACTGATTCCTTGTCCTGGACTGGACTAACTATAGCTTTAAAGACTTTCTGGGTATTTTCACCTATACTTTTCATCAGCTAAATATGGGCAAGTAAAGCTGAAAGATGTAATCTTGTTGTCATCTTCAATAAAGTACATTTTCATATTTGCTAAAATATTACATTTAGAATAGGATGCAAAATTTATATGTATTGCACAACTATATGTATTCACAAAGAAAATAATGGAAAATAAGTGCTCAGACTTTTTTTAAATGTCCTCATTCTTGCAAGTTTAATAATAATAAACAAATACATTTTAATAATAAAGAAATTGTAGCCTCCGGTTTCAACTTTAATCAAGGCTAAATCAAATATATTTGAGATTTATATTAAGTTTTTTCAAAATAGGTACTTTTCATTATCTCATTTCATCCTCACAGTAACTCTAGAAGGAAGTTATTATTTTTGTCAATTCTTTAATTTATAGTTGAAGTAATAGAAGTTTATTTAGTATGGTAAAATGTGAAACTCAAGGTCACACAGCTAGTAAATGATGGGGTCAGTGTTTGAGTTCACATAGTCTGACTCCAGTGCCTCTCAGACGAAATGCTAAATTGGCACCTCCCTGTCTTTACTCCCCATTGATCTGCCAATTCTACCTCTTTCTCACTTATTGACCTAACCCCTCCTATCCAACCCACTGGCCCTGAATTTGTTCAGGCTTTCTTAAACTCTTGCCTAGATTATTCCTTTAGCTTTCTGATTCGTTTCCTTATTTCTAGTCCTGCAGCTAAAGTACAAATCTGATAACTTCCCTCTCTTATTTAAAAGACTATGAGGAATAACACACAAATTAAAACTGGAATGTGATTCCACAACTCTATTAGTCAGCTTGCCCTGCCGTAACAAGATACCACAGACTGGGTGGCTTCAACAACAGACATTTGCTTCCTCCCAGTTCAGGAGACTGGAAGTTCAAGATCAAGGTTCCAGCAGTGTTTGTTTCTTATGAGGGCTCTGTTCCTGGCTTGCAGTCAGCTGCCTTCTCACTGTGTCTTCACATGGCTTTTCCTGTGTGTGTGTGTGTGTGTGTGTGTGTGTGTGTGTGTGTGCAGAGAAAGAGAGAGGTCTCTGGTGTCTTTTCCTCTTCTTATATGGACACTACTCCTATTATAGATTAGGGCCCCACTCTTATGACCCAATTTAACCTTA
Source organism: Grampus griseus (assembly GCF_964374135.1). NCBI lineage: Eukaryota > Metazoa > Chordata > Mammalia > Artiodactyla > Delphinidae > Grampus > Grampus griseus. Next base: position 44,758,628 of record NC_139009.1, read on the forward strand.
ATTACCTCTGTAAAGTTTCTAACTCCAAATACAGTCAGAATGGGGGATTAGGGCTTCAGTATATGAATTTGAGGGTGAGGCAAAATTCAGTCCATAACAATTACGTACACACACACACACACACACACACACACACACACACACACACACACACAAACTGGAACGGCTAAAATGAAAAGGACAATATCAATTGTTGGAAACTGGAACAGCTGGTACTCTTATACACTGCTGCTGGGGTTTTAAATTAGTCCAATCACTTTGTAAAACTGGCAGAATCCAATAAAGCTGAATATATACTCAGCTTATGACCCAGAGATTTCACACCTGGGTATTTTAGCCAGTGGAAATGTACACATATACTTACCAAAAGACAGGTTCAAGAATATTCACAGCAGCAGTATTCATTATAGCCTCAAACTGGGAAGAACTCAAATGTTAATACATAATAGAAAGGATAAATAAATTATGGCAAATTCATACAATGGGATATTGTACAACAGTGAGATTGAATGAGCCACATCTCCATAAGACAGAATAGACGGCGCTCAGAAACATAGTGCTGGCTGGTAGAAGACACAGAAGACTACCTGTTTTACAATTCCACTTGAATAATGTTCAAAACAGGCAAAACAAATCTATCATGTTAGAAGTCAGGCCAGTGGTCCCCCTTGGAGAGGGAAGTAGTGACTGGAAGGGAACAAGAGGGGTCTTCAGGGGTTTTGGTTACAGTATAACCTAGTTTCTAGCTACACAGCTATGATCAGGTCATAAATATTCATCCGGCTGAACACTTATCATATGTGCACATTCCTGCATATATTTTATACTTCAATAAAAATTTTTCTTAAAAAAGAAATATTCTGAAGACTCCATATCAACCCAGAATAAAGTTTCAATACTTTAGCCTGGCCTAAAGTCCTTTGTGACCTATTCCCAAGCCAACCTCTCCAGCCCTATCTGTACTACTCCTGGCCTAAACTCCAGCCAAAACAAGCCATCACCAATACCCACAATGCATCATGCTCTTTTGCCCTTTTCATGCTCTTCCCCTGCCTGCATACCCTCCTCACTTCATCTACCTGCTTAACTCCTTTCTCAACTGTAAAAGTCTGCTCAGACCTCATTCTCCATCAGGAAGTTTCTCCTCACCCCACTCAACCCAGGCTGAGTTAGGAGTCCCTGCTCTGTCCTCCTTCAACAGTCTATGTATTGTATTTATACCCTTAGTATATCACACTATTTTTGGTTGATACATCTGTTTTCACTGCTGGACTGTGAGTGTGATAAGGACAAGGATTGTATCCTTTACCTCTGCTTTTGCATCATCTAACGTAGTGTCCAGCACATAGTACGTCCCCAGTGAACAGCAAATGAATTAATAAAGGGATTAATGAAATTCAGCTTGCATCTTGATTTTGGCACAGAATTTTTCTTTAGTCATTCTAACAAAAATAAAAAAGAGAGAGAGAGAGAGAAACTAATTTGGCAGCACAGATTATACCTTACCCAAAATTTAGTTTGCAATGAGTGTTTTGTTCCCCCTGAACATTAATGTCAGGAAAAGCAAATACACATTTCTTAAAATATGTAATAGTAATATTGCCCATTCCCTAAAGACTATCCAACTGTACAAAATGATTGCATTCCTCTGGAATATGGGTGAAGTGTTATTGTTCTTGGTTCACTTGAAACTCAAGAAATTCTTCTGACATCTAGATTGGCCATGTTTCTTGGTGAACCTGCCAAAAATTCCTCAGATATCCCAGTCTGGGATTTATGGACTGAGACGTTTATGATATTTTAGAGTGTAGAATAGGCTATTGTTTTACATATTAGACAAGTCAAGTAAATGCAGCAAAAGCTGTGATTTGGCTGGGGGCCCAAAAAATGAACCAAGTTGACAATAGTCATTTTCTGTGCAAGTTTCAAGTAGGCTTATACCAGGCAAAATGCTAAGCAGTCATCATATTGAATTCTCAACAATGTTTCTTCCTACTTCGAGTTTGGGTGAGAGATATGGCTCCATAATAGAAAGCCAGAAAAGGTATTAATGATGAAAGGTGGGATGATGAGGATATTGCCATGATGATGATTCATGGTAAATAAGGGTACACAACATGCAACAGAACAAGCACAGATGTGAAACCTGACCTCAAACTGCTTATCATCCAAAAATGTTAAGGCAAAGGTAGTTGCTAAAGCTAAGGTAGTAGTCTAACTATTTTAAATATGTGTACAACCTGGGTCGTGAACCTATGCCTACCTTTGGAACAGGGGTCCCTACCCCCTGGGCCACGGACCACTACCAGTCCGTGGCCTGTTAGGAAACGGGCTGCCCAGCAGGAGGTGAGCAGTGGGCGAGCGAGTGAAGCTTCATCTGTATTTACAGCCACTCCCATCGTTCTCATTACCGCCTGAGCTCCACCTCCTGTCAGATCTGCAGCAGCATTAGATTCTCATCGGAGCGCGAACCTTGCTGTGAACTGCACATGCGAGGGATCTAGGTTGCGTGCTCCTTATGAGAATCTAGTGCCTGATGGTCTGAGGTGGAGTTGAGGCAGTGATGCTAGCACTGGGGAGCGGCTGCAAATACAGATTATCATTAGCAGAGAGGTTTGACTGCACAGAGACCAGTTGCTTGCAGACTCATACCAAAACCCTATCCGTGAGTGGCAACTGACAATTCAGCTGCATCTGGTGGCAGACTTTATAGTGGCAAGTGAGTTGATGTACTTCAATTGTACAGCTGCATCTGGTAGCAGGCATTAAGTCAGAATCCGACACTTATTTTAGTCTGCGAGTGGCCCGCCCATTATTTTATTTACCACTTCCATCTTTGCCTCTTTTCTGCACTGCACACTTGCCTCAGTCACAGTTTTGCTAAGCCCACATGCTAACCCTAGCCAAAATGAGTAAAAAAACAAATGTCACTTGAGAGCTTCTTTGAAAAGGAGGATAGACCCAATGATGAGGCAGCAGAAGATTCTAAGGCTGCCAACAAAAAAAGGCTGCATTTAAAAGAAAATACCAAGAGTCCTACTTAAATTACAGGTTCATTGCAACAGGTGATTCACATCCTCCAAACCCACTTTGTATAACATGTGGCTAGCGGTTATCCAATGAAACCACGAAACCTTCAAAACTGCTTTGCCACGTGGAGACAAAGCACCCTGCATTAAAAGACAAGCCTCTGGGGTTCTGCAAAAGAAAAAAAATGTAAACACAAAGAACAGAAGCAATTATTGAAGGCCACCACTTCATCAAATGTGTCTGCACTGAGAGCATCATTCTTAGTGGCCAACCCCATTGCTAAAGCTAAGAAGCCCTTTACTATGGGTGAAGAGTTGATGCTGCCTGCTGCTAAGAACATTTGTCATGAACTTTTAGGAGAGGCTGCAGTTCAAAAGGTGGCACGTGTTCCTCTTTCAGCTAGCACCATAACTACATGAATTGATGAAATAGCAGAAGATATTGAGGCACAATTATTAGAGAGGATTAATGAGTCACCGTGGTACACAATCCAGGTTGACGAGTCTACCGATGTTGACAGCAAGGCAAAAATGCTTGTGTTTGTGTGATATATTTTTCAGGAGGATGTGCATGAGGATATGTTATGTGCACTTTTGTTGTCAACCAACACCACAGCTGCAGAACTATTCAAGTCTTTGGATGATTACATATCAGGAAAACTGAATTGGTCATTTTGTGTCAGTATATGCATGGACAGAGCAGCTGCCATGACTGGATGGCTTTCTGGTTTCACTACTCAGGTCAAAGAGGTCGTTTCTGAATGTGAGTCTATGCACTGTGTCATCCATAGAGAAATGCTGGCTAGCCGATAAGCGTCACCTGAACTTAATAACGTTTTGCGGGATGTGATTGATATAATGAACCACATTAAAGTAGATGCCCTTAACTCACATCTGTTCGTGCAGCTCTGTGAGGAGATGGACCCAGAGCACACACGTCTTCTCTCATACACAGAAGTGCGATGGCTTTCTAAAGGCAGATCACTGGCCAGGGTTTTTGAGTTACGAGAGCCGCTCTAGAGATTTCTTTTAGAAAAACAGTCACCACTGACAGCACATTTCAGTAACACAGGAAGGGCCGCAAAACTTGCTTACTTGTGTGACATATTCAACCTGCTCAGCGAACTCAATCTGTCACTTCAGGGGAGAACGACAACTGTGTTCAAGTCGGCAGATAAAGTGGCTGCATTCAAAGCCAAACTGGAATTATGGGGGCGACGAGTGAACATTGGGATTTTTGACATGTTTCAAACATTAGCAGAGATTTTGAAAGAGCCAGGGCCTTCTTTCTCCCAGCTGGGGCATGATCACCTGTCTCAGCTTTCAAAAGAGTTTGAGCATTACTTCCCAACCACAAAAGACCCCCAGATGGGGAAGGAATGGATCCACGACCCGTTCGTGAATAAGCCAGGTGAATCGACTTTGTCCATGCTAGAAGAGGATCAACTGCTTGAGATCACAAATGACAGTGGCCTTAAAACTATGTTTGAGACAACTTCAAATCTCCATACGTTCTGGATTAAAGTCAAGGTGGAATATCCTGAGATTGCCACAAAAGCACCGAAAAGCCTGCTTCCATTTCCAGCATCCTATCTTTGAGAAGCATGGTTTTCTGCAGTGACAGCAACCAAAACGAGATTACGGAGTAGACTGGACATAAGCCACACACTTCGGGTGTCAGTGTCTCCCGTCACCCCCAGATGGGACCATCTAGTTGCAGGAAAACAAGCTCAGGCATTATGGTGAGTTGTATAATTATTTCATTATATATTACAATGTAATAATAATAGAAATAAAGTGCACAATAAATGTAATGCACTTGAATCATCCCCAAACCATTCCCCTACCCCACCCACCATCCGTAGAAAAATTGTCTTCCACGAAACCAGTCCCTGGTGCCCAAAAGGTTGGGGGCCACTACTTTAGAGCATTTGCCCACCCCCTCTTCATGAGGACTTCTCACCCACTCCACCCCAAGGATGTGACCTGCAGGTTTATTTGTACTGTCCCAGAATCTATCCATCCTCTTTAGCCACAGCCAATTGGACCAGACATGGGCGCCTGACTCAGGCTGGACCAATCAGATGCTCTGGATTTGGAACTGAGCTGCAGTTAAACCAGAGCTCCAAACCAGAGGACATGCAGTGCTGCCTGCCCAGCTATTTGGGGTGCAGAGGAGTGGGGAAGCAGAGAAAAGTGGATTGCAGGGAGAAAGAAGAGATACAATAAACTATCGTGGCGGGATAGGGGTTGGCAAGAAGAAAGATCAGTTACTGGTGCCTTTCATAATTCTGTTTCCAATCCTTTGGAAAGATCTGATACATTCCCTGTCAAGTCTGGCCTGCTCTTTATGACAAAACACCATGTTTTGTTCATGTTGCTTTGGGTGGATTTCTGAGGTTCCAGGACTAGGACACAAGGGCTCTGGTATTTGGGCACGTCTGTCTTCACTCCCCCAGTGCCTTTGGAAAAGGAGAGAGGGTGCTAATGAGCCCAGCCCTCGGATGAGTGGGAACACCCTGCAGCAATCCGAATCCACGGGCATTGCCCACTGGAGTTTCAGCTCTGAGTGCCGGGGCTTGCAAGCTGCTGGTGTGTCAGGGTGTTAAAGTGGTTCTTTAAAAAGGCAGCAAGACACCGTGAATGATGATATTTGAGTGTCAACAATACAAAATTAAGCCTGTGGAAAATTTTAATTATGATAACCAACACAGGAAATTGCTTTTATGTATGGAAACTAAATTTAGAAGCCTGGACAGATTGACAGGCTCCTTCCTAAAACCCTGTAAATAGCCCATGCCAGGTGCCAGGAAGTAACTGCAGTAGAGGGACTGGCTAGGCAGGCCTTTTGGCTGTGCTAAAGTCTGAAGAAAGAAAAAGGGCTTTCTCTAGGTAAATTATTTTTTCAGAAGTGTTATCTTCCAGGGTTAGAGAGAATTAACAGATTTTTTAGAAGAAATATTTTCGAGGCAGTGCCTAATCTTTCTTTCCCTGCTTTGTGTTCGTAAACAAGGAAGGGTGTGGTCAGGATTTGGATTTGCTCTGGGCCGTGTTTATGCAGCCTGGCCAGCTGCTAGAGGCAGGACCCAGTGGAAAAGGGAAAGTGTGAGAGTGGGTGAGGGGAAATCTCTGTGCCCCCTACTCATAGGGTTCCTTCCTTCCCACAGCATTCCTCTTCAGCTTCAATTTCCAAATTGGGGTCAGAGGCAGAGGGGTGACATTAATGGTGGTTGAGTAGGGCAAGGACATTGGAGTCAGGCAGACATGTTTGAAGCCCTGGTACTGTGACCAGTGCCACTCTCAGAGCCAGGCAACTGGGCCCTCTGCCCTGGGCCATGAGCTCCAGAGGGTCCCACTGCGGCCCTCTTCAAGGCGTGCTCCACCCCATGGAGTGAAGGTCAAAAACCAGGTCAGGGCTTCCCTAGCGGCGCAGTGGTTGAGAGTCCGCCTGCCGATGCAGGGGACACGAGTTCGTGCCCCGGTCGGGGAAGATCCCACATGCCGCGGAGCGGCTGGGCCCATGAGCCATGACCACTGAGCCTGCGCGTCCGGAGCCTGTGCTCTACAACGGGAGAGGCCACAACAGTGAGAGGCCCGCGTACCGCAAAAACAAAACAAAAACAAAACCAGGTCAAAAAACATGCCCACCAGAGCCCATATCCCTCCCCCTAGACCATAATAAGACACCATAATTCCCCTGTCAGTAGCCCTGAGCCTGCTTCCAGGACCTGTGCAGGCCACTCCCAGGTGTGTCCTCCCCGGGATATGCATACCCTAGGTTTCAGGGTGGCTTAGGGCAGCTATTTGTAGAGAGTATGGACAGGAGTAGGTCATGCACACTAGAGTTTCTGGATGTGAGTTTCAGGGGTGAGAAGAGAAGGGTACTGGGCCAGGGACTGGGGTATGACTCTCTGTGCCCCACCTCTTCTGGCTCAGACCAAGAAGTCTGAAAATTCTAAATGTGAATCTGGTCTTCCAGGTTGTTTTGAAGGTATATTCTTCAAAACAACGGAAGAGAGCACATTTTGTTTAACTTGAGCTTGATGTAAAAGTTTTGCCATGGACTATGGGTCTCTGTACTCTTGCTCCAGCTCCCCCAAATGTTAGGGGTGGGCCATGCCACCACTTCAACACTGTGTGACCTTCGATATATTACTTGCCTCTGAGCCTCAACTTCCTTCTCTGCAAAATGAAGGTAATATCAGTAGTAGTTATTTTGAGAATTTAAAATGTAATTAATTCAATTATTGTTATATGCCCTTTGCAAGTTACTTAAACTCTCTGTGCCTCAGTTTTTTCATCTGTCAAGTGGGAGGATACAAATAGTACCTGTCTTATAGGACGTTATCAGTTAATGCATGTGCAAGTCTTAGAACAGTGTCTGGTGCATAGTAAATGCTATGTAAATGTTAGTTGTTGCTGTTGTTATTATTATCCACTGCCCACTATCACCACCTGGCCAATTGGATTAAAGGAAACAGCATATGCTATGTGTAGGTCACAGTCACGAGATTTTAGTTTAGTTAGTTTATGTGTAGGTCACAGCCACATATTTTAGTTACTTTGAGACTTGTCTCATACTCCAGACTCAACCTGTGATTTCAAAATCCCTACCAGACTTCTTAGGAAACATGAAGGCTGTTCCTGCTTCCAACTGCGACTGTTGCTTTGGCCAAGTATAATCTGATGAATACAGACTAAGAGTCCTGTCCTGGGATAACCCTTATTCTTGCCTGTAAAGGGCTTTGAGATTCACTCAGAAAGGTACAAAATAAATCTTAAATCTCTGGGCAGAGACACGATGGTGGCAACGAGTTAAGAATGCAGATGGGGCATTGGCCCTTCTCTTGAGATCCACTGATTGTCATTCCTTGCTGTGGAAGGGTTTCTGCAGCCCTGTGCACTGGCAGGCTCTCAGGGCTGGGCTGGGTTTGGGAATTAACTTGAAATGTTAATTTTGTAAATATCTAGAGTGGGCTGATGTTCCATAGGAGGAGACTTGATCATATAGGAATAAGCCACAGAAAGCTACAAAAGGGTTTGCCATCCACAAGTCGCATTTCTTTCTGCTACACAACACTGCCTCTGTGGAGCAGCAGTTCTTCTTTCTGCTCAGGACCCAGGCAGCTCACTCGGTTTGCTGCAGCTTTGTACGGGGTCACCAGCAGGCAGCTTAGACACCAGTGCTCTCCATGGGAATGAAACTTACGAGGGTTCCGAGGCTGGCCATTAGCAAAACATCAAGCATCAAGCCCTTAGCTCCTCACCTTCAGGAGCATCCTTTACCCAAGGGTTCATGGCAGGCAGGTTCTTCCTACATCTCCAAGCTCTGTGGATACTTTATCTTAGGAACATGCTATTCCTTATTCATATTAAGACACGGGTAACTAAGAACAGCATACAGTATTATACCTCTCTCAAATATTTTCATTTTAAAAAGGCGTATCAAAGCCCTAAGCCAAAGAAATAAGGCAATTTCAGACAGCATTTAGCAGTTAGAGAGGGTTTTATCAGGATGGTAGTCCCGGGAACCGTAGGCCTATTCCAAAGTCCTTCTCATCTCAGGATCCATTTACTCAGCCTAGACAATTTGCTACCTGTGCTTTTAGGTATGATATTAGGGATCAACTCCACAAGGTCACTGACATCACTGTGGTTTGGGGCCAGTCATACAACTATTCCCCAGGGCCTATGAACAGTGACCACTAAATCCATGTGGCCGTGGTTTCCAGCGAAGCCTTTGCTTTGGAGTTCCCTTCTCCTATGGTCAACAGCTTTGAGTGCTACGGACACTCATGGAATGGTGCCTGTGCCAACTTTTACTTGTGTTTTGTGGTTCTGACCACATATATGCACTCCTACATCATAGGAATGGGATTATTTTAACGTCTAGAAAAATGCTAGCGTGAGGAAAAGCAGAGCCATGGGGTTGCCAGTAAGGGTGCCTACTTTGATTGGCTTGAGCAGTGCCTTTAAGATCCTATTTGATGCTGGATGTAAATATGTAAGTTGATTTGTATGCTATGCTGAACAAGCCCAGCAATAAATTATAAACATCCTTGTGACATTTCTTAAAGGAAGTAGTTGCTATGTGTGATGTGACTAGTAACCACTTTTTCAAGAGTTAAGCATCTGAGCTATTTAAATTCCTCCGCAAAGTATGAAAAGCAAATTAAGTCATCATGGCACAATCACTCAAATCAGAAGGCTGAGGAGTGCAGTAGTTTTGTTTTGTTTTTTTTCTTTCTTCTAACTGGTGAGGTGGTAGGGGAACATCAAATCTGATTGTCAAAATTGAGTCAAAATCTCTAGCAATTAAAAGTTTTTAGGAGATACATATCCCTGACAGATGACTAGCTAGGATGAATATCCTTGTGGTACATCAAATCAACATGTATAATTTTTGAATGCTAACTGTTCGCTGTGTACTACAGAGTGTGTGTAAGTCCAGGGCATGGGGAGACCATTGTATGAATGTGTTACGGGTGTGTCCATGAAGCAGCAGAAATATTTTTCTCAATGTTCTATTTATGAAGCCTAGTTCATTGGACAGCTGCTGAGGAGTCCACCCAAAGGATATGATCGTCAGTATGTTTCATCCATAAGACCTAATTTGAACGAATTTAACAGTGGTACAATAAGCCATATACTGTGCCAGCTCTTTTCTGTTCAAAAGAAAACAGAGATATCGCTAGGTTATTTCCCATGAAGGAAAAGTTTTGATTCAATCCTGAGTGTACCTTGGTTTATTTGTAGAGCAATTTCCTGTTTTTCTTATCAAAATATTTCAGCTGTAGCTTAAATTCAGAAGGTATTGGTGGCTCTATCCCAACCAAGTCAGATGAGTGTGTTTAATAACAGCTCTCAAGCAGATCCACTATGTTAGCAAGTAAAAAAAAAATAGGGAAAAATATTTTTATTCCAGTGAGTATCTCCCATGGGAAAAAAGACAGATGGAAAGAATAGCAGTGACAAGACAAAATTAATATATCCATATTATATAACAACCCAAAAAGCCGCCATGTAACATTTCTATGTTTTCTTTTACAAATAATGTGCATTTTTTTCTTTAAATACACGTTTATGCTTGAGTGGACAGCAGTCAAGCCTTAAAGGCATAGGCTAGATGATTGATTTCTGCCCCTTTAAGGAGATTTTACATATCTCTGCCCAGTGCCATTAAGCGTTGATTTCAGAGTTTATCACTCAGAAAGTATGCTTGTTTCCTTATTTCCTATTTCTTGGCTGTATGTGTTTATTTCCTATTTCGTGGCTGTTTTGGGGGCTGGGTGTTGACATCTTACTTTTGCCCTCATGAACCTCATGATTTCATATATGTGAAATCAGATTCGGCGGTAATGTCTTCTAACCCCCTCGGAGCGACATACGAAAATGTTTTATGATCAGAGACTGAATGTATTTCAGATTGCTGACAGATCCAGCTCTGAGCTATCAAAAGTTAGAGACTTTTTTCTCTCTGTTTCTTTCTATAGAGGAGTCAATAGTATTAAACAAGAAAGAACTGCATTATTTTTAGGGCAGAGGAGTGTGGGCAGCACTTAGGAGAAGTAAGAGAGTTAATCATGCGTCCTAAATGCAGCTGGCGGCCATGTACCTAGTGCATCCAGTTAACTAATCTTTCATTTTTGTACTGGGCACAGAGCCAGCACATCCAGGGACCAGGAGAGATGACTAGGGAGAACGTTGTAAAACTGCTGAACGTAATTCCCTATCACCAAATATAGACGTCTCTGAAGCTGACAATCTTATTCATAGGAAATGCAAGGACATGGTCCAAATTGTGAGAAAAGGAATCCAACTTGGTTGGGATAGGAAAGGAAAAACGAAAACAACGAAACTTTGACCCACAAGTCCTTTCTGTTTGGAAAGATTTCTAAAGAGTGAACTTAGGCCTGCAGTACACCTAACAGCGCGATCTGCAGGCTGCTAGCGGGCCACCACGCAACCAAACCCAGCAGCTCAAGGTGGGAGAAAATTAAGTGGACAGAGTCTACCTTCCGAAGATGCTCTTTTTGTCAGAGCTTCCTGAGACCTTCCAGAGTGATGGGTTCCACATTATGTCCAGTCATTGCGGAGGGGGAGAGGGGAGATTTGGCCACCTGTAGACACTGGGTTTAATAATCTACAGCCTATTTCCAGCCTCAGAACAATTTCTGCTTCTACCTTATAACCCACCACAGCCCAATTTTCAAGAATCTTAATGTGGTTTATTTTTTTGAAAGAAAATGACCACAGAGAAAACATTTTTTAAAACAACCACTTTCAAATTATACATACAGTGTATGTATATGTATGAATACATATATTTTATTCACACTAGAGATTTAAGTCAAGCAGGTGTTCTGGCTCTTTTCCCTATATGGAAAGTTCAAAGAGGAGGATCTAAACATGGCTTCTTCCTAAGTTAGGCAGATTCTTTGGAGCACATTTCACAGGATGTTACTTAGGTGCTCTAATTAGCTGGACAAAATAATAATTACAAGTACAAAAAATAAATGGTAGGGCTACCCTGGTGGCGCAGTGGTTGAGAGTCCGCTTGCCGATGCAGGGGACACGGGTTCGTGCCCCGGTCCGGGAGGATCCCACATGCCACGGAGTGGCTGGGCCCGTGAGCCATGGCCGCTGAGCCTGTGTGTCCGGAGCCTGTGCTCCGCAACGGGAGAGGCCACAACAGTGAGAGGCCCGCGTACCGCAAAAAAATAAATAAATAAATAAATAAATAAAATAAATGGTTAATTTCTTTAGCATAAAAATGAGTCTTAAAAATCAGTAAGTAAAGGATAATCCTGTAGGAAAATAGGCAAAGGATATATACAGAGAGCTCAGAAAAAGGAACAAAAACAGGAAATAGACATACAAAAATATACTCAACTTCGCTCGTAGTTTAAAAATTCAAATGATGATGAGATAGCAATTTTCACTTCCAGTTGGCAAAGATTAAAAAGAGTAGTAATACCAGGATAAGATGTGAGGAAACAGTCACTCTCACGCATTGTTGGTGAATGTATTGATTGATGTAATGTTTTTGTGGTGGCAAGTTTGTAATACCAAAGTTGATCCAGGAATTTTACTCCGGAAGGTAACCAGAAACACATAAGTACACAAAGGCAAATTTACATAGATCATGATTGCAGCATAGTTCCTAATAGCCAGAAACTGGAAACAAACCACTAAAAAAAATGAGGTAGATCTATGTGTACTCACACAGAAAGTGTTCTAAGATATGGCAACAAGTGAAAACAGCAAGTTACAAAAGTGATATAGAAAATGGTTCCATTTTTGTTATATGCAAATGAAAAAAATCTGATGGCATATATACTAAAATGTAAATACCAGTTATTTCTGGGGGTGACATTTTGGAGAACCTTCCATTTCTCCCTATGTATTTCTGTAATATTTGATCACATATTAAAGGTAAAATAAAAAATAGTTTTAAAATATAACAGTATGGACGTCACTGAAGTCGTTTTTCTGACAAACATATTGGATCTGAATCTCAACATGAGGAAACAATCCCGTAAATTCAGATTATATAATATTCTACAGTACAATCAACCCAGACTCCTCAAATTTATCAATGTTATGAAAAATGGGAAGAGACTGTTCTAGATTAAGAATAACTAAAGAGAACTAATAACTAGCAATGTGTGATCTTTGGATCCTGCACACATAAAAAACATTATAAAGGACCTTGTAGCACGCAATTGCCTTGGTGAATCTAGGTGAAAGAATAGGATTTCTAGAATTATATTTTGGGAAATATTAGTATAGGAAATGCCTCTTTAACTGAAATGTATTGATGGCCTATCGATGCTAGGTGGTCCCATGGATATATTACCTCATAAAAAAGGAAGATGACTTCTTATTGTAGCTAAAACTCTAATTATTACTATTATCGCTGAGAGATACCAAGAGATTCAATTCTAGAGTATCTTTGGTTTATAGATTTCCAATTAGTGCCTAGATGCCAACTAGGATTTATTATGAAGTTGGGGAATTTCAGAGCTGGAGGGTTTCTTTCAGGTTGCATGGGCTCAACCCTCATGATTTTACAGATGAGCAAAAGGGACCCCGTTGGGCTATGATGTACCCATAGTCAGTTAAAAGGAAAATTGGTTTTGGAAATCTTGACTTCAAATTTAGTACTCTTACAATAAAACCCTAAAGACTTATTTAACACTAGCTGAAACATCAGCAAGGGACTACGCATCATAATGGCCTGCCCTGAGATGGGCCCCTTCTGCATGGAAAAAGGCTTAACACTTGGGGAAAAAAATGCATGATAATCCTCAAGGCACACAGAGCCTCCACCTCTTAGCACTTGTGATAATGCAGGCAGGCTGTGAGTCCAGGTCGAACAAAGACATGCCATTTGCTTGACTTTTTTTAATTACATAAGAAAGCATGAGGGGGACATCCCTGGTAGTGCGGTGGTTGAGAATCCGCCTGCCAATGCAGGGGACACGGGTTCGATCCCTGGTCTGGGAAGATCCCACATGCCGCGGAGCAACTAAGCCTCTGTGTCACAACTACTGAGCCTGCACTCTAGAGCCCGCGAACCACAACTACTGACCCCAGTGCCACAACTACTGAAGCCCACTTGCCTAGAGCCTGAGCTCTGCAACAAGAGAAGCCACTGCAATGAGAAGCCCACACACTGCAATGAAGAGTAGCCCCTGCTCACTGCAACTAGAGAAAGATCTTTGCAAAGATCCAATGCAGCCAAAAATAAATTAATTAATTAAAAAATTTTAAAAAATCACGAGGGGGTATTCCCTGGTGGCGTAGTGGTTGAGAGTCCACCTGCCGAAGCAGGGGACGCGGGTTCGTGCCCCGGTACGGGAGGAACCCACGTGACGCGGAGCGGCTGGGCCCGTGAGCCATGGCCGCTGAGCCTGCGCGTCCAGAGCCTGTGCTCTGCGACAGGAGAGGCCACAGCAGTGAGAGGCCCGCGTACCACAAAAAAAAAAAAGCACGAGGAGTTCAAGCCGACACTTTTTTTCTCCCTAAGAAATACAAAAGAGAAAAGTGCCCGCTTATGGAAGGTAGATAACAAGAGTCCTAAGTCCTTTACTATCCTCCTGATAAACATCTCCCTCACAACGTTCCCAGCAGGCCTCACCCCATGTGGTAGAATGGTAGGAGAGACAGTAAATCTTTTATCCTTTATAAAAGTTCTGTACCTCCTTCTTGACCAGGAGTCCAGATTTACATCCCCTATTTTATATTTCCTTCTGAGGATAACTCCTGCCCTACACGGTGAATTTAAGGAAATCAAAACCCCCTGTTTGTAAAATGATTTCTCTGACTGGTTCATGCTGATTCCTCAGGGGCCAGTGGAATGTCCTATAGTGGTGACAGTGAGAGTGTGACTTCTTGTAGTGGGGCAGGTACTGGGGGTGGGGCCGACAAAGGGCTGTAGAGGACACAGAGCACAAAGGTGAACAAGGCTAATGTTTGCAGAGGGAAGCCCAAGTCAAATAGCTGGAAGAACACATACGATGTCAAGTCAGGAGGCTACTGAGACTGGGGTTGCTCAGTTTGGGACTGAATGGAAATGGGCTCGTAGGACAGACAGTTTAGAGCCAGGCAAGGTCTCTTGGAAAACGGTCCCAGATTCTAGCTGGCAGATACAGCTCACCATTTGTGGCTGTCAGGGCCTGGTGTCTTGAAGCAACCAGGATCATGTGGACCCAGAAGAGCCACTGGTCAGTGAACAATAGTAAGAGCACCAGGGCCTGCATTAGGGTCTGGAGTAAAAAGTGGATCCCCACGTAAAAGGAGGTCAGCAGGATGTAAAGTCAAGGATAAACGCATTGTTGCCCCAGTAATCTAATCAAGGGAGGAGCCAGAATGCAAGCATGAAGCCCAAGATAGCAGGCAGCCAAGGTCAGTCTTGGAGGAGTCCATGCAGTGCTGAGGTGGGATGGGCTGGAGTGATGCCAGGGTCAAAGAGTGGGTGGTACAGCCACTTTGCATTCTGTTCCTACTGCTCTGAATGGGATGTGTCTTGTGCCATCCAAGGTTCCATCAAAAAATTTGTTTACTCTGTTTCCTTGCAATTAACTGGGAGTATGAAGGAACAAGGAAATGTTTGCTTATGGGGAAGAGTGTGTTTATGTTGACAGGAAGTTTGTTGTTGTTGTTTTTTTTTTTTTTGCAGTATGCGGGCCTCTCACTGTTGTGGCTTCTCCCGTTGCGGAGCACAGGCTCCGGATGTGCAGGCTCAGCGACCATGGCTCACGGGCCCAGCTGCTCCGCGGCATGTGGGATCTTCCCGGACCGGGGCACGAACCCGTGTCCCCTGCATCGGCAGGCGGACTCTCAACCACTGTGCCACCAGGGAAGCCCAGGAAGTTTGAGTTAAAAGGAACCCCAGAATTTCAATCCTGCAGGCATTTCTACTGGCATTTGCTGGAGCAGTAGGAAGGGGGGAATATGGCCACCGGGACTGCACCATGATCAGCTACACCGAGTTCTCCAACTGACTGGTTGGGGATCCATGGGTCAGGCCAAGGTGTTCTGTTTAGAAAAACTGTGAGAATGCACTTGTTTTGGAGAGAGTGGGTAACATTAGCACACACTCAGCTAATGAAACATTTTAACAGCTCAGCTAATAGACATTTATGCTTAAGCCTGGAGAGAATGGAACGGAGGAACCTTGGGTTCTAGGGAAGGTGAGGTTCCCAGCATGGAAACCTGAGGACATAGGGCACCAGCAGGGCAGGGAACAAAGGGAGCCTGCACCCTGAGGGTGCTCCAGGGCCTGCTCAGAAGAGGGTAGAGCGTAGGGTCCAGCTGACGGGATGCCAGTGTACCTACCTTTACCACAACTTCTACCACAGTAGGCCAACCTTTATTTTGCACATAGGATTTCTGTAATTTTCTTTCACTTGGCTTTAGATCACTTGAAAACCACCACCTTATACAAACAGCACTGAGTGCTGTCCGTGTTCTCACCTCTGTGTTAGATGCTTTCTTGGTTATTCATGTAGGACCCTCTTCTCAAGGAGTTTACAGTCTCTCTGAAAATCCCAGTTTTATCTAATGGCAAAAAGGAGAGAACAGGACTTCCCTGGTGGCACTGTGGTTAAGAATCCGCCTGCCAGTGCAGGGGACATGGTTCGAGCCCTGGTCCAGGAAGATCCTACATGCTGCAGAGCAACTAAGTCCACGAGCCACAACTGCTGAGCCCGAGTGCCACAACTACTGAAGCCCGCACGCCTAGAACCTGTGCTCTGCAACAAGAGAAGCCACCACAGTGAGAAGCCCGTGCACCGCAACCAGAAGTAGCCCCCACTCGCCGCAACTAGAGAAAGCCCACATGCAGCAATGAAGACCCAACGTAGCCAAAAATCAATCAATAAATATATAAATTTATTTTTTAAAAAAGGAGAGAACAATAGGGTAGCACTTAAGTGCTAAGTGTTAGGGGCTAGAAGTGAATCACAATTGCAAGGAAAGAGAGATCCCTGGGTTATGGCGGTGAGTGGCCATGTCAAAAAGGTACGGAAATTTCTACCCAAAAAAGTGGCATTTGAGTTGAACCTTAAAGGAGAAGAGGATTTGGAAAAGTGGGGAGGGTATTCTTAGCTTTGAGAACAGCATGAGCAAAGGTATAGGGCCTGTTTGGAAAGGCCTGTTTGGAAAATAGTAGATAGAGAAAACATATGGATGACTGACAGTGTTTTCCATTTTCTAAATTACTTATTCAGACTGTATCCTGAGCAACAACAATTTCCCGTGGTTTATAAATAGGTCCCAGTTATTTTAGTAGAATGTAACGCTGATGATCATTCATGGAATGTTCCACAGAGACTTCAGTTTCCCAAGGGCCAGGAGAAAATATATAAATGTGTAAGACACGGTGCAGCACATGAAACATCATACATTACCATAGGTTCATCAAGCCTAGCACAAAATTTATGCAGAAACTTAGTGCTACTAACCAGGTAATTGTCTCTCTGTCTCATTCTCCCTCCTGGATTTGTTCCTGATTTACTATGCAAAGTGCGTAAGGCTTCAGATGACATGTACCTCTGGATACAAAAGAACGAGAATAGAAATTGGGAGATTAAAAAAAAAAAAAACAGGCACAAGAGATGAAGCCATTTGTCTGAGCTCACAGGGAGGGGGGTGCCAAGGTTACAATTCAGGATGCCCATTGCAAGTTTCCTTTCACCCAAGATCTTGAAAACAGAATTCCTACCCATCTCCATAAACTGAGAAGTCACCAGAATTGGACTGAATTCCAATTCCCATGATTCCTAAGATGAGGAGCTTTTCACAAGGCAGGCATGTTTCTTGGGGGCTGGGGATCCCAATTTCCTATACTTGAGAAACATTCCATTGCGTAAGTACACGTTATATGGTGTCCAAAAGAAAGAAGATATTTATATTGGTAATTGATTAGTTGAGGGATGGATCTGTATTTTGTTGCAATTAGCATTATCCTCAATGTTCCTATTCTATTTTCCAATATGCTTAAAAGGGATCACTACCGAACATTCCCCAGACTAAATAACACTACAAGTGATTCTAGAAGTTTTTGCAAAATTTGGAGGCTTCACCCACACACTGGCGCTCTAAATAAGAATAAGTGTTATTAAGTAGCCCTTTCATTCTTAAAATTAGGTCATCTTATTGAGTAATTAAAACCACCACCAATAGCATTTCTGGTCATTCCAATAATCCTCCCCCAAATTCTTAAAATACTACCAGAGTTGAAAAGGAAGTTCCACCCAACTTACCAAATGTAATAAAAACTGCCTGAGAAAAGTCCTTTGACAGGCAGAATTCGTAGCCAGTCAAAGAATATTATTTTCACACAGTGTTTAAGATTTACAGAATCCTTTCTTTTTTTAAAATTTATTTAATTTTTTGGCTGCGTTGGGTCTTCGTTGCTGCACGCGGGCTTTCTCTAGTTGCGGCGAGCAGGGGCTACTCTTCATTGCGGTGGCTTCTCTTGTTGTGGAGCTCTGGCTCTTCAGTAGTTGTGGCACGTGGGCTCAGTAGCTGTGGGTCACGGGCTTAGTTGCTCTGCAGCATGTGGGATCTTCCTGGGGCAGGGATTGAACCCGTGTCGCCTGCATTGGCAGGCAGATTCTTAACCACTGCACCACCAGGGAAGCCCCAGAATCCTTTCTTAATGCCTAAGGTTTTACTTGGTCCAGTCATGCTGGGTATAAGTTTTACACTTTATGACGATTTTTGGAAGGGAGAGGGTAAAGGTATTCTTTTTTGGACATGCTGTCTTTTATAGTGATATGATAGCAACACTGGATTATATATTAAACCACCAGCTAAATATAAATTAAGTTCACAGGCATAATCCAATCAAGCATGACCTACATATATTTTTGGGTTTTGACATCCCAACATCTTAACCTTAGGGTATGAAAGAACTGGACTAGGAATTGGGAGATTGTACCATAGAAATCAAATCAGGTTTTTCCATTCTGATCCCTAAAACAAACGAAGACAATTTATTTGTTTTAGGGATCAAAAATTAAACAAAGACAAAAAACAAAACACACCAGCTTTCCGAGATGTGGAAGTTTAGATAACGCCTTTTCTGTGTAGTTCTCAGGAAGTAAGATTCAAGTGCCCTTTGTTTGTATTTGTAAAGAGTGGCCACACACCCAGGTGATCAGGAAACACACCTTTCCTTCCTTTCTCCAGTATGGTCTTGTAGGCTTTCCCAAACTAGTATCCTCTCAGCACTCTCTCCACTGAATGTGACTTGAACAAAGGGCTTGGGGGTGGTGGGAAAGGAGGGTATCGTGGTACAACTAGCTTTGGAAATGTGAGACGTCCACCTTATGAAGCATGGTAGCCTATTAAAGTCTGAGAAAATCTGCAATTAAATTCAGGTCTGTTTTGGATTATCTGAGCATTTCCCAAGACAGCTTCACCACGGAACTCCATTCCCCTCTAGGCCGTGCATTCTGTGGGCTACATTTAGATAAGCAAGAACACTAGCTCAGACACAGGTCCTCAAAGGCTTTCTCTGCCACTTGACAGCTTTGAGAATTTGGGTAAGTCACTTACCCTCTCAGAGTCCTGGTTTCCTCATCTGAATTATGTAGAAAAGAAATCTAGCTCTGCCAGCCGGCCCTTGGCTTCACCACCCCGCCAAGGAGCGAGTCTGAAAAACCTACACTGGTGGGCCCCAAGCGGGACACTCCCCCCACCAGCTGCCGCCAGTCGCCTCAATGCCGGAGTAGAGCAGGGTTCCAAGTCTGTGGAAGACGTCATCTTGTGCCTGCCTGCCCACCCCACTCTCTGACCTTGCTAGTCTCTCAGGGTCTGAGATGCTGACCTTCACTGCTCAGCTAAGGGCTCCAGAGACTCTACTTTCTCTATACGTGTCCAGCTAAGTAAACCTAGGATGCTGTTACACCTGAGGGGAATGAGGAGTGGGCAGTCAGGGCACCAGAGTAAGAGCCCTCTGGGGCCTCAGGCAGAGTGAAACTGTAACCAGCAGGGGATGAGTGAATTTTGGCACAAACTGGGCTGCTGCATGGTAGGGAACCCCCAGCTGAAGAAGAAGAGGAGGTGGCTTGACTGGGCCATGATTGGGGAACCAATGAATTTTGTCCACCTGACTCACATTGGCTCTAGGGAGATGGGGGTTGGAGATGGACTGGCCATGACAGGTGCAGTTCAGGAGCAGATCAGATTCAAGGGAGAGCAAGACAGGTTGTGGAGCAATTCTAGGGGCTTGTAGCTACAATAGGAATGGTTCTGCTGTATGTCCAAGCTTCACTCTGTCCAGCCCAGAAGACATGCTGCCCCTACCAGTTTCCCTCCTAGAATCAGTGACCCCAGGGCCCCTCTTTTCTCTATCTAATAGTGCCTCAAAAGGCTTGGGCGCTGGACTCCCTCTTCTCCCTCTGGCTGTAGCCCCTCCTGGAGATGGGATCAAGGCAGCAGGACTGACCAAGTGACTACTCGTTAGCCGGAGAAGCTCAGCTGAAGCCCTGAACACTCTCAGACCTGAGGGAGGAGTTTTCTTGGACTTGGAATGTGATCCCTTCTCCTGAATGACAGCCTAGGTGCCATATGCTTTTAAACTCTTAGCCTGGAACTCCTTAAATATGGTCGGTAGGTGAGATGACCAAAGCTGAAGCTGGCTTTGCTGAGATGCTACCTACCTCCCTGCCCTTGTCTTTCCTCCTGGAATGAACTGAAGCAGATGTCAAGCAGGGACTGAGAGGGTGACCCCTGGCTAGTTTACTCTTTCTCTTTAGATCTCAGACTTTAAACTCACAGTGCCTCAATATGTCTCTGCCAATACCAGGGTCTTTCTCTAGGTAGGCCTCTAACCCTATGTTTCTGTAGCATTGCTGGCTCCCTACAATCTTTCCTTTTTTTAAATTAATAAAAAATTTAATTAAAAAAAGAAAATAAATCTATCTCTCATCATATTTTGAAGACATAGTATGTACTCAGTAAAGACTTGCCTCCTTCCCTTCGCAATCCATGGTAGTATAAATCTTTCTGTGTCGCACCAAGTGTTCCAACGTCCTCTCTAATGTGACCACTTGCTTTTTCCAGTCTCATCTCCCAGTAACAGGGAGAAGTGCTAACGCTCTTTTAAAGCCAGACTCTCTAGAATGTAAACTTACTAGCTGTGGGACTTAAGCCCAGTTACCTACCTTCTCTTTGCCCAAGTGTTCCCACCTGGAAAATGGGGCTAATAATGGTAACTGCTTCATAGGGTTGTGAAGATTAAAGGTTTATATTGATAAAGCACTCAGAATAACATCTGGCATAGGTAAGTGCTCAATAATCTCATTAAAGCTACTAGTAGTTTTATTTTCTAATCATACACTATACTCCAGACACACTTGGCTCTTGGCTACACAAAGATACCTGATGCTTTCCCATGTCCATGTCTTTGCTCTTGCTGACCTCTTCACCTGGAGTGTCCTTCTTCACCTGTTCAACCTGGTAAAATCCTATGTATTATTCCAGGCCCAGCCATGAATGCTACCTTCTTGATGAAGGCCACCTTCTTGATGAAGGCTTTCCAGATTTCCCCTAACCTGGTAGCTTCCTCTTTTATTTATTTATTTATTTTGCAGTACGCGGGCCTCTCACTGTTGTGGCCTCTCCCGTTGCGGAGCACAGGCTCCGGACGCGCAGGCTCAGCGGCCATGGCTCACGGGCCCAGCCGCTCCGCGGCATGTGGGATCTTCCCGGACCGGGGCACGAACCCGCGTCCCCTGCATCGGCAGGCGGACTCTCAACCACTGTGCCACCAGGGAAGCCCGGTATCTTCCTCTTTGAAGGAATCCCCTCAGGGCTTTGTAGCTCTCTCCTGGCTCTTATCATGTTCAACTTTGTATCCAATGAGTTTTATACTCCTGGAGGAGCAATACACACACACATGCACACACACACACACACACACACACACACACACACACACACACACACACACACACACGCAACACCCAGCAGTGTGATCGAGCAGGGAAAACTTCAGGCTGGGAACCAGGAAACCTGGGCTCTGGTCCCAGACCAACCACTCTATAATCTTGGGTAAGTCACTTCATTGAGATTTGGTTTCCTCTTTCTTAAAACAGTGGCTTGGATTAGATGAGATCCGAAGCCTCTTCTATCTCTACCCTTCTGTAAGTCTAGTGTACACTCCTTGGACTGCCATATACATGCCTGTGGGATTTCCAGTGAATAGAGGAACAAAGTTTGATCCAGAAATATCTGGTCACAAACCCTTGATTGCATTGTTTTTAAAAGCAAAAGACTGAACAATCCAAATAAATAAAGTGTGGCATATAATGGAATAGTAAGCGGCTGTAACAGCAACAACATAGAATAAGGAAGCTTACCATGTGCTGAGAAGGAGAAAGCTTTAGGATGCACTAAGTGAAAAAAAAGGCAAGATACAGAACAGTGTTTGTAGTATGCTACGTGTTGTATAATAAAGGGAGAGAAGTAATAAAACTATGTATTTGATTTTGTTTATACATGCCTAAAGAGACACTGGACAGGTATCTCTTTTAGAGAAGTGCCCCGTTAGAGCACATAGAAATTTAAAAAGTGGTTACCTATGGGGAATGGAGGTGGGGCTATGAGGTGAGTGGGGGCAGGGTGAGAGTGAGAATTTCAATGCATACCTTTCAATACCATTTTGATTATTTACGAATGTGAATGTATTGCCTACGCAAAGAAAAAGCTAAAGTTAAAAGAGAAACCTCTGATGGTGACAGTATTTTTTTTTTTTTTTTTTTTTTTTTTGCGGTACGGGGGCCTTTCACCGTTGTGGCCTCTCCCGTCGCGGAGCACAGGCTCTGGACGCACAGGCTCAGTGGCTATGGCTCACGGGCCCAGCTGCTCCGCGGCATGTGGGATCTTCCCAGACCGGGGCACGAACCCGCGTCCCCTGCATCGGCAGGCAGACTCTCAACCACTGCGCCACCAGGGAAGCCCGGTGACAGTATTTTTAAACAAAAACATATATTTATCTTGTTGATTTTCAGTTTTCAGTGAGGCTAGGGAAGAACTAAGGAATGATTTACTAATTGATTGCTGCAGCTTTGTACTGGGGTATGAATCCCTGTGGCAATATTGTCATTGGAAAGGTGAAACTCTGGCAGTTGAGATATTCCTGGAGTTTTCTTCTCAAGCCAGCCACATTGATTCTCCAGTTCATACCACCTGATACAGGTGCTCAGAAACCAGAGGCCTCCATCTGTCTGGGATGTGGCCAGTGATTGTGTGAAAGGCCCCCAACTACAGCATCAGCATCCTTATTCTTTCTGGAGGATCTGGGAGAATTCAGTTGAGGAGGAGGACAGGGGCAGCCTAGCAAATTCTCAGATCCTCTTGGAGGGCAAATTAACAGAAGAATGACTGGAGAAGGCTCTGATTAGCACCTACATTGCCAACAGCTAAGACACAATTCAGAGAATGCATTCGGATAATTTTCCCAGCCTTCCCTAGAATCTACCCCTCAGATAGCATAAATCTTCCCACCAAATGGGTAAAATCCCCAGTTCTTCTCAGATTCAGTTAGCCCACTGCCTTAAGAAACTTAGACCTAAAAATATTTTTGTTCCTACCAGAGCCCTGTAGCAATTAGAAATCCAATATATGATTTTCTCAGCTTGCTTTGGTCTAAGGTCCTCTTTGGAGAGAATCCTGAGAGTGTAAATTACTTGCAGCTGAGACAGGCCCATACTTACCCAGCAGGTATTGTATCAAACCCCAGCACTCCCACTCAGCTGCTCCTGGGAAGGCCTCAGAAGAGATTTTCAAAGCAGACTTCATAAAAACAAACACTCCCACCTCTACCCCCATCTCCTGTCCCTTTCGAAAAACAAACAATACTGCTCTGTTCACCAAACACAGGGGGATTTTCTGTTTAAAGTATTTTTTCTTATTCCATATTGGCAGCACTTATTAAGGAGCAGATGACTTTCAAGTTGGGTGAACTTTGAAACATAAGCACATAAGAATCCAGGTGCTTAAAATTTTTTCAAACTTAGACACATCCTTACAGCCCTGAAAAGTATCTTTTTAAAGTTTTATTAAAACTATGTCAGTTTTAAAAAAAAAGGGTGCCTTTGACCACATCTCGAGTCATTACGTTTGCTTTTAAAGCTTGTAGTAAAATGACTAAAATCCTATTTCCCTTTTCAAACTTTTGGAAACAGCTTTGGTGTCAGATGGACCTGAGTTTGAATTCTGTTTTCATCAGAATTCAAGACCTGTAAGACCTCAGGCAACTGACCCAATCTCTTTGCCTCAGTTTCCTCATCAATAAAATGGTGATAATTATGGTACGTACCACACAGATTAGCTGTGAGGATTAAATAAATACATGTAAAGCACTTAGAGTGCCTACATATATATGTAGTAAAAATAATAATATCAAAAGAATAACCAAAAATTATTATACATTGCATCTCATTGGGGGAAAATGCTTATTAACTGAAATTTAGCAAATATTTCCTCATTTTTGTGAGTCTTTAAGGGCCCACATTTCAGTCTTAAACAAAGGCTTATTATTAAAATTGAACTCTTGCTTCCTCTAACCTGTGTGTAAAAGAAAGAACACAAGAGAAGAGACCAGCCTGCAAACCATGAGAAGCAAGCAAGGACAGAATTTCATCGCCTCTATGGCAAATGTTCAAATAGTCTTAGTGTTTTTGTCATCCTCTGAGAATGAGGTGTAAAGTTTTGGCTGTGACCACACATCCCCACCCACTCAGTATCTGAGGACAGAGGATGGGAAATGAGGAAACCCCAATGTCAAAAGTATGATTAGAAGACAAGATCCAATCACT
This sequence comes from Grampus griseus, assembly GCF_964374135.1. NCBI lineage: Eukaryota > Metazoa > Chordata > Mammalia > Artiodactyla > Delphinidae > Grampus > Grampus griseus. Next base: position 44,782,995 of record NC_139009.1, read on the forward strand.
CAATCCAGACAGAAGAGTTTCCCTTCAGACCAGCTACATGTTCAACTTCTCTGACCTCTGTGAGGGAGTGGTTTTTCTCTCTGTTTCTCTTTGTTCCTCACCCATCAGCCTATGAATTTTTGCAATTTCTTGAATGAATTCTAGGCATGAATCTAGCCCACTTCTGGAATCCTTTACATAGGCCAGCAAAGTATGTCAAATTGGGGTGGGTGGGTGGTTTATCTTGAGGCAATGGCAAGATGTCATTGCCAAGGTCGTCTTTGGACTTCCAAAAGAATGATACCAGTCATGAAAACATTAGCCATGCCTGCCTTCTGCTCTCAAAAAGCATCTGGCTTGCTGCCCACAGATACCGAGGCCATTGTGATGGAGGCACTATGGGAAGCCTGGGGTTGGAAATGACCTCACCTTGGAGTTCTTGCTTTGTGGCATTTTCCAAATTCTAGGTGCTTTTCTTCTGTTTTCCCAAACCTAAATAGTCAGAATGCCAATGACTGAGGTCCCCATTGACAATGTCAGAAACAGGGTTGTCCAATAGAATTGTAAGGTGAGCCACATACATAATTTTAAAATTTTGCAATAGTTTTACTTGAAAAAAATAAAATAGAAATGGTGAAAATAATTTTTAAAATGTTTTATTTAATCCATTATACCCAAGATAATATCATTGCAATGTATAATTGACATTTTACAAATTGAGGTATTTCACATTCTTTTTTTCTAAACTAAGTCTTTGAATTTGGTGTGCATATAGAGTTCATAAAATTTACAGTTAGAACAAGTAGTTTCAAATACCCAAGTTGTTCTAAACATACTTAAAAATTGTCTAATAACTAAACCAAGATCAATGTTAAAATTTGTTAATTAAAATTAAAAATTCAGGTTTTCTGTCACTCCAGCCACATTTCAACTGCTCACTACCAGATGTGGCCTGGTGGCTACTGTATTGGACAATGCAGGTTGGAACAATGAAGAAAAGTGCACGTTGTTATATGGAGAGCCATCACACTCTGAGCTTTTCCCCTCCTCATTCTCAACTGCTACTTACCAAAGGGAGATTCCAGAAAATTCTTTTAAAAAATTTCAACTTTGGTTTCAACAATAAGAACTCAGATCACTTTTATATTTCTGTAGTGGAATAATGAGAATCAAGCTGCCTGAAAATATGCAAGTGGAATAATTAGCTTATATCTGAGAGGTAAATTGTGATAAACCCTTTCGCAAGAGGAGCATGTAGGAAAGTTTTTTTTTTTAACATTATTTTCTTTATTTTTTTGGCCGCACTGGGTCTTAGTTACGGCACACGGGATCTTTACTGAGGCACAAGGGGTCTTTCGTTGCGGTGCACAGTCTCTTCATTGAGGCGCTGGGGCTTCTCTCTAGTTGTGGAGTGCGGGCTCCAGGACACATGGGCTCTGTAGTTTGTGGCACGTAGGCTCTCTCATTGAGGCTCGCAATCTCAGTAGTTGTGGCGCACGGGCTTAGTTGCCTCACGGCATGTGGGATCTTAGTTCCCTGAACAGGGATTGAACCCGAGTCCCCTGCATTGAAAGGCGGATTCTTTACCATTGGACCACCAGGGAAGTCCTGGAAAGTTTTAAAGAACATGCAAAAGTCCGTTTACCTGATGTGACAAGTGGTTGGTTGGTTATGAAAAAATGATGTTAAATGACAAACTAATAAAAAAAAGATTTTCAATCTTGAATTGCATTTTTAAAATTGAGATGAAATTCACATAACATAAAGTTATCCATTTTAAAGCAACCATTTCAGTGGTATTTAATATATTCAATATGTTATGCAATTACCGCCTCTATCTAAACATTTTCATGACTCCAAAATAAAACCCCATACTCATTAAGCAGTTATACCCCATTCTCACACAGCCCCTCACTCCAGCCCCTGGCAACCACAATCTGTTTTCTATCTCTATGGATCTACCCATTCTGGATACTTCATATAAATGGAATCATACAATATGTGACTTTTGTGTTTGGCTTTTTTCACATTATGCTGTGTACATATGCTAAGTGTACAATGTACTCATACATTGTAGAATGTATCAGTGCTTCGTTCCTTTCATGGCTGAGTAGTATTCCATTGTATATATCTATCACAGTTTGTTTATCCATCAATGGATGGACATTTGCGTTGTTTCCGCCTTTTGGCTATTGTGAAGAGTGCTACTATGAACATTTGTGCACGTGTTTTGAGTACCTGTTTTCAGTTCTTTGGGGAATATAGCTAGGAGTGGAATTGCTGTATTGTATGGTAATTCTATTTAACTTTTTGAAGGACTGCCAAACTGTTTTCCACAGCAGCTGTACCACTTTGTATTCCCACCAACAGTGCATGAGGATTCCAATTCCTCCACATTCTTGCCAATACTAGTTATTTTCTGCTGTTCCCCCAGTTTTGTTGACATATAATTGACATACAGCACTGTATAGGTTTAAGGTATACAGCATAATGATTTGACTTACATTTATTGTGAAATGATTACAAGTTTAGTTAACATCCATCATCTCCTATAGATACAAAATAAAAGAAAAACAATTTTTTTCCTTATGATAAGAACTCTTAGGATTTACTGTCTCAGCAACTTTCACATATATCATACAGCAGTGTTAACTGTTGTCTTTGTGTTGTACATTATTTATCTTGTAACTGGAAATTTGTACCTCTTGACTATGTTGTCCACCCTCTCCTCCACCCCCAACATCTCTGGTAACCACAAATCTGATCTCTTCCATTTTCTTGTTTTACTTTTTTTTTTTTTAATTAAAGCTACCCTAGTGGGTTGCATTTCCCTAATGACTAATGATATTGAACATATTTTCACGTGTTTGTTGATCACTTGAATATCTTCTTTGGAGAAAATTCTATTCAACTCTTTTGCTTATTTTTGAATGGGGTTGTCTTTTTGTTGTTGAGTTGTGAGTTCTTTATATATTCTGAATACTAGACCCTTATCAGATGTATGATTTGCAAATATTTTCTCCTATTCTGTATATTTTTTCACTTTCTTGATACTGTCTTTTGATGGACAAAAGTTTTAAATTTTGATGAAGTCCAATTTGTCTATTTTTGTTGTTGTTGTTCATGTTTTTGGTGTCATATCTAATGATTCATTGCCTAATCCTTGGAGCACATTTCAAAAGAAAAATAAAATTATAGCTGTATATCTGGAAAAAGACAAAGTTTTGTTTTACTTGAAACATAAATTTATATTCACCTGTTAATCTGTTGAAAAACAAAGTGTTTCTCTGAACATGTTTACTGAGTGAAAGGTCACTTCTCTTTTGCAAAAGCCACAGCTATTTGATACACATTTTTGTCTTCTTTTAAGTTGATTAAGAACTTAGAGACACCTGCAAAGCAACCTGTCTCCTAATAGTTCAAGGTTTTTATAATTTTCACCCTTTCTAATTTTTTACTGTTAGCTTGACCATGCATAATTTGATGGCAATATTTTTAGCCTTTCTTGAGACATTTCAAAAATACTCATATTTAATTGGTGTATGTAATGCTTAATTATAATAAGCATAATTATTAGGTATAATAAGTATAACTGGCATAAACAAATTTGGGGACAAACACATCTGCCTTGGGAAATATATAACACAACTGGTAGGAGCTGAAATACACAGATGTAGAAGAGTATAGTCTACCAGCAGAGTATGTTTGTTGTGCCTTAGACATCAGTGTGCTTACAACACAGAGCGAGTGAACAGTGTCATCCAACAAGTGGGCTAAGTGAAGAATCATTAAGAGAACGTCTACTCTACTATTCCAGAGGTCTACATTCAGAATTACTTTAAGAACTTTAAAAAACCTGTGGTAACATATACATAATATTTACCATTTTAACCATTTTAAAATGTACAGTTCAATGGCATTAGTTCAGTCACACTGTTGTGCAACCATCACCGCCACCCATCCCTAGAACTTTTTTTCATCTTGCAAAGAGAATTACTTTTTAATAATTAACATGCAATGCCCAGGCATACAGCTCTGATATACTAGCTTCCAAGTAGATATCATTGGCACTTAGTAGCTGTGTAAACTTGGACAACTCAACCTACCCATGTCTCAGTTTTATCGTTTGTAAAATGGGGTTGATATCTACCTCACAGAACTCACAAAAGGACAAGATAGTATGGCATTTGCTAAAGCACTTTAAAAACTGTTAAGCATTTTATAGTTGCTACTTATGATCATTATTATTGTTAACAGAAAAATTTGAAGAAACTTTATAGAAAGCTGAGACTATTCTGATCATGTTACAAATATTATTTCTAAATATTTACATTACCATATAGTCAGATTGATCATCATACATATGTTTTACTTGCTTATTGATTGACTGTACCCCCTACTACGATGGAAGATTCATGAAGGCAGTGATTTTTTACTGTTTTGCCCACTGCTCTATTTCAGAGCCTAGAACAGATTAAGGCATACATATTTCTTGAATAATTGAAAGAATGAATTATTTTATTCAGCAGTAAGTGTGTTATTGGTGCTCAAAAAGTATTCATTCATGGTAATGACAGTTTAAACATGTAAGTCTTTAGGTGTCCCCAGTGCAAAATTAATATGTGTAAATCACCAAATGGAACATTTCTAATATGAGGAGACTTCCCAGACTAGTTCAAGGTTAAAAGGAAGTCAGGTTTAAGAATATTAGAAATGAAAAACATTATTCAAGTTTTCAAAATGTGTCCTGATTTTAAAATTTTAGAATACTATTATTATAATAAAAGATGGGCTTTCTTTTTTTTTCTTAATTTTTAAATATATATAACTTAGCATTTATAATCTGAATTATTATTTTAGTTATAAAATATTGGCTATATTCCCCACGTTCTACAATATATCCTTAGCTTATTTTATACATAATAGTTTGTATGTATATGGGTATTAATTGTGTTAATATAACCAAGGAAATAGTTAAGGTACCATTCTCTCTTTTCTAAATAAAACAGGTAGTGGCAGACAACACTATTGCTCATTCATATCTGATTTCAAGTGTAGCCACATGACTTGCTTTGGCAAATGAAATGTGAGTGGAGGAAACCTTGTGTCATTTCTGGGCAGAAGTATTTAGTTGCTGGTACTTAACCCTCCATTACATTCTTCCCTTGCAATGGATATCGTGGGAGTACCCATTGACATGAAGGTACCATAGTATTAAAGTATTCTGGAATGTTGAGCTGACACTTGGAAGACAGGTTCCCCGGAGAGTCTCTTGGAACCACAGTTGCTTTGTATAAGCAACAAATTAGTTTTTGTTGATTTGGAAAGTGCATATTATACTGAGATTTGGGGACTAGGTGTTATCGTAACACAGTCTATGGTGTTATCATAACAGTCTATAGTGACTAATGCATGTTGACAAGATTTTCCCCTAAATTTTGAATGGAAAGTTAAAATAACTATTTATATCTCTAAAATTTTGTAATAAAGTATTATTTCTATGGGAGACAAAGCCATATATACTCACATGGTTTTAAAAATGGAGAGTAGAATGTTACAGACAGGAAACCAAGGAGTTTAACGTTCCTTTAAATCAACCTTGATTCTAATGTGAGGATAAACTTCAGCAAAGTTGCTTCTGAGATATTTGGGAATAATCCTCTTGAGTTACCATCATTATTGCCTAAAGTTTTTTCTTTTTCTAGATTCTTTCTTTCCACAGAGATATGTGTCTTCTCCAATAATCTCTCCAGATTTAGACTTTTTTTTTTTTTTTTTGACTTGTTAATTTTTCTTGGTCAGTGATACACTGGGGTCTCCTGGGTGATGCTTCCCCCGGCCCCCTGCTCCCCCGCCAAAAGGTAAGAATTTGAATTGCTAGTCAGGTATTTATAGTGAAACTCTGAATCCCTGTCTTTCACATGTTTGGAATACTTACTGCCACTTTACTAAAGTATCTTGCTAAAGTTATGTGTGGCTTTCCTTTTTGAAGGAAAATTTTAAAACTAAGTGGGAGTGGAATGGGGTAGGGGAGGTGACTCATGCATCAAATGCAGATTTATTCCAGTACTGTTATCTGTGATAAAGGAAGCAGTTAAGAGTCACAATTGCAGAATAACATTGAAAGAATTTAAACAGGCATTTCTCAGTACTGCCATTGTTTTCTTTGGTATTTCATTAACACTGTAGGTGGGGAGGTGCTGGGGGCTCTGGCACAAAATAAGTGAAAGGGAAACAACTTTTATTTCTAGTGGGTTTCCAGCATTACCTAACAAGGGCAGCCACATACATGTTGATTCTGTTCAACAAATATTTTTTGAGTACCTTTTAAATGCCTGCTATGTACTAGCAGTGAACAGAGAACCCTGCCTTTTGAGAGTTCACCAGGCTGTGTTGATCAACCTTGTGAGAAAAATGTTAAATCATTTGCCTTCCTCAATTTTTTTCATATAGATCAAATATAAACTTTGGTCAAACATTCAAATTGATGGCGAAAGCCTAAAAGGAAGAATCATCTTCACTTTGCGGAGACGATTTTGTTTAGTTTTATTTTAAACTATTCATGAAAAATACATACAAAAATATAAATCCATCATGTCTACTGATTTGAGACATAAGCACGATCCTAGCTATTTGACTATTATCATCATCATTATTTATTTTTTGAAAAAATTTTTATTCAGGTATTGAGGGTCAGATCTTTAGGAGAAAAGCCTTAGGGCTTTTTTTTTTTTTTTTTAAACAACGGAGAAGGCCCCTCTTCCCTCTGAAGGCTTACAGTGCCGCTTTGGGCACTTACAGAGCACGGAGAAAGTCAGTTTCTCCAGGCTGTTTAAAAGAGCGTTTCTATTCGTGGTCCTGGTGATGACACCATCTTTTCTCCTCAACAGTGGCAGTTCCAGAATTTCTACATAGCTTCGGGTATTGCCAGGGTAGGCAAGCTGGTTGAGAATCGGCTCTAGCACTTGCCAAGTCTCCAGGAAACGTCCCGTGTCCATCTCACGGTACATAGGTAGGGGGAGAACTCAAGCCCTCAGGCCATCGCGTCCCCACTTCCTAGGAGTGGCTCGGGAAGGGCACCCGAATCAGGCTAAAGTGAGCCGGCGTTAGGGCGAGAGAGGCAAGAGTTGCGCGAACCACTTGTAGGGCCTATTACCAGCTACCCCGAGGGAAAGGGTGAAAAATCACTCATAAAGGAGGAAAATCTTGACTTCGCCGAGGAACAACCGCCTTCCCTCCATCGCCCAGGTTTCCCATGGAGAGGTCACCACCGGTCTTCATCAGGCTGGGCATAACCTATAAGGCATCACCACCTAGAACTAAAACTAAACCACCAAACGACTCTCCAAAGCCTCCCTCAACACGCTCTCTCCATTGCGTTCCAAACGCAAACATCGGGGGCAAAAGGAGGCTGCACGAGTCACGTAGAAAATTAGGCTGCCCTTTTCCATGGCGATAATCGAATTAGCCTCAAATTAAACATGAAATTGGCCCTTGCCGGCCGTGGGGACAAAGCCCCCATTGTCCCTTAGCTCGGACAGCGCGGCGGCGGTGCCCACCCTGCCCAGGCCAGCCCCGGCCAGTCCCCGCGGCAGGGGACAAGGTCGGCGCTGGGCCAGGGCAGAGGCTGCGCGGGGAAAGCGTGGACGCGCCCGAGGTTCGGGTCGCGCGCGGAGCAGGCGCCGGGTGGGCGGCTGCGGGGCTCGCGGCGAGCGCGGAGGGCTGGCGGGAGTGGGAAACCGAGGAGGGAGGAGCGCGGCAGAGCAGAGGAGGGTGTGCGGGAGAGAGCGTGTGTGCGCGCGCGCGTGTGCGCGCACCCGGCGCCTGCCCGCGTCCGCGCGCTCCCTCTCCCCGCCCCTCGCCCCCTCCCTGCAGCTCCCTCTCCTCCTCCCCCCGCCCCGCGCTCCCGCCCAACCCCCGGAATCAGTGCAGCTGTTGCCGAGCAGGCTGCGGATTCCTCCAGTCCCTCCCTCTGCCGCCTCTCCGCCCGGAGCGAGCGCGCAGCCCCGCGCAGCAGCGCCCACCGGTCCCGTCCTGTGAGCCCCGGCCCCAGCCGCGGACAGCCCCGCGGAGTCGCCTCCCGGCCCACCCGCCCGGCCGCCGAGGAGCGGGAGGAGGACGGGACCCCGGCGCCCCCACCCCCCTATCCGCGGGAGGTAGGTAGGGGGCCTGAGGCAGGAAGATGCCAACTCACTGGGGCTGTCTCCCGGGCTGGCTCCTGGGCGGCGGGAGGAGGGGCGCGGGCCCAGGCCGGGAGGACGCGGCTGTCCCGCCTTTGCCCTGCGCCCGGGGAGCGGGGTGGGGGCGGGGAAGCTGTACAGCCCGGGCAGTGGCGTCGCGGGGAGCCGGGTCTCCAGTGGCTTCTGAGTACGCGGGCTGTGCGGGGCGGGGGGCGGCGGGCGGTGGGCTCCGCAGTGAGGCGGTCGCAGAGCAGCCGTGCGCACCGCGGCCGCCCAGCCTCATCCGTGGACGCATTGGGGCCGATTCCTTCCCCGCCTCCGCCGCCTCCTCCCTCCAGCCGGGCGCAGCGGCCCCCGGCGCAAGGGTGGTTGCGAAGTGGGCAGACGGGAGGGTGTATTTTCGGGTGCCCTCTCTCTAGCCCCGGCTGGTGGCGAGCGGGGGCGGTGTTGACAGGGCCGGGCTCTGCGCGTAACGGTACGGGGGATGCGGCCAGGCGTGGTCCCGGCTGCGCCGCGCTGCAGCTGAAACGGAGGCGGCGTCCCGGCGCCCCCACCCCCGCCCATCCTCGCGCCCGCCCCCCGCCCTCCCTGCCGTCCCCGCTCTCCCAGGGCTGGGCGGGAGCCGCCTCGGGTCGCGGAGCCGCCGCTGCGCCCGCTCTTCAGCTCCTGCCACCCTCTCTTCAACAGGTTTGTGCCAGCGCGGGGACCCTCCGGGCTTGCCTTTGGGGTAGTGGGCTGGAAGCCCCTCTGGTCATCAGCCCTCACACCACGCCCGCGGCCCTCTTTTTGGGGGGAGCCTTCCCTTTGTTTTTGTGATAGGAAAGATGCCAAGTGCCTGCCGTCAGATGGGGAGGGGGAGTGTTGTGGGCATCGGTACACAAACCGTGTCCGTTATTTTTCCAGTCAAAAGCTGGGCTGGATAGTAAGTGAGGAGAGGGCGAGTATGGGGGTGCTTCGGCGAAGGAGAAAAATGGATTCGGCGGGGTTTATCTGGACGGGGATGTGATTTTTTTGGCAAGATGGATGGCTCACGGTGCCCTCGCCGTGATGCAGCACAATGCAGCAGTATCGCAGCCTCCCCTGGTTCTCGCTGGCGGGGCTTGGCAAGGCCACTCGGCGCCTGCGGCCCCCGCCGGGCCCCACCCAGGCCCAGGGCTGCCCTTGGCCGAGACCCGGAGCTACTTCTACCTTGTCATGCAGCTTCAGCGGGATGTGGCGTCGGGAGGACCAGGTCACCTAGTTGTGAGGTGGGGGAGTCTTCTCTTTGGGTAACCCCCTCCTGCCTAGTCTGTTGGGCCCTGCTGGGATGAAGGGGTGTCCTGCAGTGCTAATGCGGGCAGAGGGAGTCGGCCTGCGGCTGCGGACAGGAATCTGATCTCCGACCGAGGGACCTGAGCCGTAGGGAGGGGCTGGCGGGAGGACCGGGCCCAGTGGTGTGCGGAGGCAGTGGTGCAGTCTGTACTGGGAGTCGCAGCGTCTTTTCACCCGTAATCCGTAAACCACAGCCCAACTCTCCATCTATTTCATCATGTGTGAAAGTTGATGTTTATTATTTGGTGCTTTACAGCTACGACATTACGGTACCTCTGTCTTTGATCAATACTAAGAGTATGAATTTTTCCTGTAGGAAACCATTTTTTGAAATGAAACCATTGATATATTTTAGTTCATATGTCCCTGAGACATTTTAAAAAATATTAACATTCAGTAAATTGTTTTAAAAAGAACTTATATATGTTTTTGATGGCTGGTAAATGATTTCTTTAACCTGTATTTGCTTTGTTTTCATTGTTTGCGTTTTCTGTAATAGAATACAATTACATATTCGGACTCTTTATTAAGGATTATTTGGTAAATGTGTCGTGGTTGATGGTAAATTGGTATTCAGATTGGCTTTGATAGCCAAGTTAAGTCTCCAGTCATGAATAATGGGATTGTGGTGGTAACTGACTGCATTTGTTTGTTTATATGTATGTGTAGTTTTTATATACATATATTTTGCAGATGTGGCTGGGGAGGGGATTGTGAAGGGCAGACCACCAGGGCCTGTGTAGCTGGTATCTGGTCAGAAGGAGATGTTCCAACATCTTCATCTATTTAGTCTGGGGTAGTACCCGAGGAATTTCCCTTCTAAATGCCACTTCTACAATTCAATGTGGGATGGTAAATGGGATACATTTCAGATTTCACCCCAGGCTCTTCTAGAATGTATAGGTGAAAAAGGGGATTTCAGTGTGTTAACTGGAAGGGAAGATCAGTGTTTCAAAGCAAGGTGTGTCTGCTTTTATTTTTTAAATCTCTAATGAGCCCAAGTTAGTGGCATTTGATTTTATGTGGCTCTGCAGGATAGAATTGGCTGCAGAGTGTGTGGTTTATGTGCATTATTTTCAGTAATGGAGGGCCATTAAAATGTAGAATTGTTTAGATTTGGGCTAAACCTTTGTGCTGGTTGTATAAAATCATGTTGCATTCTGATGTTTGGGAGTATTCCTTCCATGGATTATCCAGACATTTTGGATTTATTGTGTTGTAAGAAAATACCCTGTGTTGATGTCACAGGAGGTTTAGCTGTTCTGACTTACCAGGTGCAGAATTCTGTTAGGTTAAGCTCTTTGTAACTCTGTTTTCTCTGGATGGACCAAAACCTTCATCAGAGAGAATGAATAAGAAGTACTGGGGCAGGGCAGAAACTGCTGTCACTTGGATGTCTTCTGATGTGCAGGCTTTCGGTAAAGAGCATCTCTCAGATGAGAGTAGTAACAACTGTCTGTGATGTTGCAGGAGCAAGCGACAAGACCTCACTCTACTAGTGACACATCCTTAGCAGAGACTTGGCATTGGCAGAGTTTCCTTGGAAGAGTATGTGAGTGGTTATTTTGTCTTGCTGTATGAAAGTATGACTTTACATGTAGAAGTACTATTTTGAGATGGGAGGATTTTACTACTTCTAAACAAACATAGGCCTGATGAGTGGAAATTATTCGGTGTGGTTTTTGTTGAGATAATAAGCTTTTCGTTTTAACAGCATATTCTTAGAATTTTAAAGCCCAACATATATATTTTTTACATGCAGTGATGGGATGCTCCTTTAATTATGTGGGCCCCCCCCACCAACATCTGCATGATAATCAGGCCTTAATTAATGTTTTGTGAATATCTTTATGGTAGTCCTGGTTTCTTCCTTTGAGACTTTTGGGAATGTAAACCGTTCTTCCGTAAGGAAAGGGCTAATCCCCCTGCTGGAAAAGCTATTTCTCTAGGTCTGTGCAGGTGAGTAAAACCTCTCCTGGAGTTCTCTTGTAAGTTTTCAGTCTTTGCTGTTTCTCAAAGCACCTTTTCTTTGCAAAAGACCTAGTTTAGTACTCTTGATTTTTTTCTGATAACAAGTGTCCTGTATCCAAGTTTTTATAGTGTAGGAATAACGTCATCAATCTCTACTTTGGGGGAAAATGAAACGGTCTCAATTAGATACTCTCATATTTCTATTTTTAAACATCACCAGAGAAGGCATTTTCATGATGTCTCTTGCTACCATAGTGAGGTGAGGTTCGTGGACCAGCAACATCAGGACAGGATCACTTACCAAGTGGGAGCTTGTTGTATATGTAAATTCTTAGAGGCTCAGTCCTTTCCAATCAAAATTTGCATTTTAACATGACCCCTAAGTGGTCTGTATGGACATTAAACTGAGAAACTGCTGTACTCTTTCAGCTAAAAGACCTCCATATCAAAATGTTCTTACTAGTATCTTTTGTCTTTTGCGGAAGTATCAGCATATTTTTTCCCCTTACATCACTAAGAAATTGATGCGTGCATTGTAAGTTATTTAATACAGAAATATTAAATAAATATTTAATTTAAAGTTCTATAATCTTTAGGTGGAAGAGCTTTATTTACTGTGTTTATTTAGATTAATCATTTTTTTATGATCTTTGCTAAAACACCTCTAAAGTTGAAAAAACAATCTCCCCCCACCCCCCAGAAGAAGGCATTAGTTTTCAGATAGCAGAACTGGAGTCCAGGAAGCTAAACCCCTGAGCATAGGGTCCCCTCTACTACCTCTGCTCTCCTCTGGCATCTTGTTCTCTGTCATCAGCTATTTTTCCTGGTGTATTCAATATCCTGACCTTCTGGTCCCTTTTTTCCCCTTAAAGTTGTTTTTTATTAAGTGATTTGTATATACAAAACAATGCTCATAAAAGATATGTTACAGAATCACAAACCAATGAACACTCAGGCAGCCACCACTTAGTTCAAGAAGAAGAGCCTATTATACATTCAGAGTCTCCTCTATGCCCCTCTGTCATCCCATCTGAAGCAACCACGGTCCTGAATTTTGTGTTTATCATTCCCTTGCTCTTCTTTATGGGCTATCCTTTTAAAAATTCTTATTTATTTTATATGTTTCAGAACTTTATATAAATGAAATTACACTTTACATATTTTTCTGTGACTTGTCCTTTCAGATTAACATATTCCTGAGACTCATTCATTTTGTTGCTGTAGTTCATTCATTTTCACTGCTGTGTAGTATTCCACCATGGCTTAGTTATTCTTTCTACTGTAGATGGAGATTTGGATTGATTTTAGTTTTTTGTTTTTCTTTTGCTATTATAAAAGGGCTGCTATGAATGGGTCTTCTACATGTCTTTTATTATGTATGTGGGGATACATGCACATGCACACAAACATATTATTTGTTTTTCTCTCTCTCAGGAATGAAATTTGCTGGCTCATAGGGTATATGCATCATCAACCATACTAGATAATGCCAAACCTTATAGATAATGCCAAAGAGATTGTATTGATTATATTCCTACTAGAAGTGTACAGATGTTATAGTTTTTCCACAACCTTGCCAAACTTCAAAATGTTGTCCAGTCATATTTGTGAAATGTTATCTCATTGTGCTTTTTATTTGCAATTTCCCTGATTATTGAGATTAAGTATATATTTATAGCATTGGCCTTTTGGGTTCCCTCTTCTGTTAAGTCCTTGTTTAGTCTTTTGTCTGTATGTCTTTTAGATATTTTTCTTATTGATTGATTTAATGTAGATTGCCTAATAATCCCTTGTGGATTATATGTGTTGCAAAAACTACCTCCCAGTTTGTGGTTTTTTTTTTTTAAACTCTTTGTGATTTATTTTGATCAACAGTCACTCGTAATTTCAGTAGAGTCATAATCAAGTTTTTGTCCTTTAAGGTCTGTAAGGATGATTATGTTGTAGAAAATTTTTCCTTGGTTTGGAAAGAGCTTGGGTTTTAGAGTCAAACAGATCTGGGCTCAAATCCTAATGCTATTGTATACCAGCGATGTGGTCACGTCTAGGTCCTTGGGTTAGTTCATTACTCTTGGAATCATGATTTCCTCATCAGTAAAGTTGAAATAATAATACTTCCTCATACAGTTGTGAGATAGCAGTGTACAGTGCTAGGCACATAGTAGGCGTTCAGCTGATAACAGTTCCATTCCTTTCTCTTTGGGCTACCCAAGCTATACAAGCCACTGACCCCTCTTGGAGTGCTTTCTTAAAACTACCTTAACATTTTTATGTCAAAAGAGCTGTTATTCTTTTATTTTTAAAAATTCTGTGTTACCAATGGAATTTTTATATTGATTAACAGAGGCTGCTCAAGACCACTTAGTGGAGACCCTTTGTCAGTTCATTTTCCCGTTCTTGAAAGTAGTATAATTATAGTTCTTTTACCAAGAAACATTTATATGAACGTTATTCCTTTGCTGCTACTCTAAGATTACTTTGCAATATGGTTTTTAATGTAGTAAATAACTATTGGGTACCTCCTGTAGCCAAGGCTTGTCATTGGGTTAGGATGATGGTGGTGTGGGCTGGCTTAAAGCTGAATAAGAATTAGCTCCTGAATCCAAGGACTTTATACTCCTAATGTATAGAATATACTCTATATGTACACGGAAGATAAAGATCTTTTACTGACCAGGTGTGTGACTTCAAGCCATTAATCTTTCAGGTCTCAGATCTAAATTTATCAAATGAAAAACTTAGATGAAACCCTAGTGGGGGTTAAAACCTGGCACATGGGCACCACTCCCTGTGTCCCTGGGAGGCGTAGAAAATCAATCAGGGCACTCTTTCTGCAGAGCTGAGATGGGGCCCCAGGAACACCCTCAATACAGTGTTTGAGTCAGGAACTGCCAACTGATCGGATCTTAGGTTTCAAGATCCCGTACACCTAAAATTCTGTGGTGGTATTTGAGTAACACAGCGCTTCGGCAGTTGTTCAAAACACAGTGGAACAGGAAGAAACTAGAAGCAAGGAGACAGGAAAGAGGTGGTGGTGAAGGTCCAGAGATTAAGGGAGCAAGTGATGGTGGAGGCTGAGAGAATGAGGAGGAGGGGAGAGATGGGAGAAAGGTGGTGAAGACCCAATCCTTTGCTGACAGTTTGCATGGTGACTGGATGGGAGTGGTCCTGAGTGGATGAGGAGCTAAAATAAAGGGTTCAGGTTTGAATAATGACAAAGAGCATGGTTGTCACCATGATGACGGAAGTAGACAGGTTAAGGGGAAGAGTGGATATCTGGTTGGGAAGAGAATCAGTTTTGTGTTTAAACATGTTGAATTTGAGGTTCTGGCAGAACCCTTCGTGGAGATAATACTCAAGAAGTTGAAGGAGACAGGTCAGGGCTAGGGTGGCTGAGGAGAGGCTGTTGGGTGCAGGAGTCCCGAGCCTTAGGCTCTGGAATTACTCCACCTTGTCACTCCATGCACTGGCTGATTGACCTTGGGCAAGCTGCGTTGACCTCTCTGTGAGCCTCAGTATCTTCATCTGCAAAATGGTGGTATGACAGTTTCTGTCACAAAGGATTATGAAAGCTAAGTGGGATAATCCAGTGCCATCACAATACGCTTTAACTATCATAAAACGTGGAATTTTTGCTTAGTGTGTCTCACTTTTATGCTTCCTTTCAAATAATTTGATTTATTCAGAAAAGATACATTCCAGTAAACAATACCATCATGCAGATAAATAATGCTAAGTCTATATTAAACTTGTCCCTATGTCTAATTAGTAGGAAAAGCAAACATGATTAATACTTATTTTTAATAAATGAGAAAACGCCAAAACCCTAGTGCTTAGGGAAAGGATAGGAACAGTTTGTAAAAGAAGATAGCATAGAAGCCAATAACCGTATTCAATTGTTCAAACCCACCAGTAATATGAAATAAGAACTAAAACAATTAGATTAACTTTCCACTTAAATTGGTAGGTAATGCTCTCTGGGATGCTGTGGGTTTGGGCCTCTGCATCACCTGTTGGGAGAATATTTGGATTAATACAAACTGAGTGGAAAACAGGGGGTCCTGTATATATAACAGAAAACTTAAATGTTTATGCCTTTTGGGCTGAAATTCCCCTTGTAGTTCTGTAATCTAAAGAAAGAATTAAAAGTAAGGACAGACTTTTAGGCAGGGATTTTCTTAGCAATATTAACAGTGGAAAAGCAAATGTGGCATAGTCAAATAAATCATGGCACAGGCATAGTATGGAATTCAATGTACTGCTTAAAATAACGGTTAGAGTATTACTGAAAAGGGAAAAAGCTAACAATATAATATTCAGTGGAAGTATCTGTATGCAAAGCTGTACAATATGGTATAACTCCAGTTTTGTTATATTAAAGACTGGAAGGAAATACATTAAAATATTAATGGTTTGCTTTGGATGGTGGGTTGATGGGTGATTTCCTTTCTTATATGAAAGGAAATTCCTATGACTTAATGTTTCTCATTTGGAGTTTTGAAATATTTTACAAATAGAGAAGAGTACAGTAAATAATATAATAGACTACTATGAGGATCATTTTTTAAGTAATAAAAAAAGCAATCAACCATTTAGTTTTTAAAAAAGAAATGAGAAAAGTAAGCCTGGCCAATTGTAGATTATCGTTAGGGGATGGTTTAAGATTCCCAAGGGTTGTCATATCTGTCCTCTGCACTTATCTAGAGCAGTGGGAAAACATCAGCATCTGTAAGTCACCTTCTGAAGGGTGTGGATCTGAGAGGGGTAGAGCATTCAGATGTAATGGAATGATAGCTTGACACCACTAATCTGGGTCAGCTTAAAGAGTGGGGAAGAAGAGGTTTCTTTATTGTTTCCAAACTGCACACTTGTGTGATGTGAGCAGTGGAATTCTGTGACGTATTAGTTCTCACTTGTAGAAGCCCAAACACTGCTGCTGGAACTAATTTTGTAACCATTAGACCATCAGGTTTCATTGGTATTGGTCAGAAATGTAGATAAAATTACAAGTGAAATACCATATGCTAACACATATATATGGAATCTAAAAAAAAAAAAAAAGGGTTCTAAAGAACCTAGGGGCAGGACAGGAATGAAGACTCAGATGTAGAGAATGGACTTGAGGACACGGAGAGCGGGAAGGGTAAGCTGGGACGAAGTTAGAGAGTGGCATGGACATATATACACTACCAAATGTAAAATAGATAGCTAGTGGGAAGCAGCCGCATAGCACAGGGAGATCAGCTCGGTGCTTTGTGACCACCTAGAGGGGTGGGATAGGGAGGGAGACGCAAGAGGGAAGAGATATGGGAACATATGTATATGTATAACTGATTCACTTTGTTATACAGCAGAAACTAACACAGCATTGTAAAGCAATTATACTCCAATGAAGATGTTAAAAAAAAATTCTGAGTGAAAATTTTAAAATAAAAATGACTCCAGATTTAGATTACTTCCAATTAATGGTTTCTCAGCATTTGGGAATATTCAGGCTAAGAGTGGGAGGAATGAATTTTAATTTCTTATGAAAAATTCTTATATGTTATATATGACATTTATGTATGCATATAATGATATCTATTTTATCTATTACATCAATGAGAAAGAGAGATGTGTGTGATTGAGAAAGCTCCACCATGAAGGGAGACAAAGGGCTATTTTAAGACTTTTTAAGTGGGGAATTTTATAGAGATAGTATTTTGAAGGAAGGTGAATCCCAGGAATGAGTCACTTTGTCCTTAGCCGGTGAGGGAAATGTTTGAGAGGAAATGGTACTTTCTGTTTTATGGTCCACGTCCTCAACTGTATTGGTACTTTGTAAAATGTAGCTTATAAAAATGAACTAATTTACTTTCAGGAATTTTGTATTTTTTCTGCCATGAACTTTAAATGGTTGATTGAGAAGGGGTTCAGGTGAAGTGTGCTTTGAGATATGAAAGTAAGATGTTATAACTTCAAGATTGCTTTAAAATTGGCCCTTGTATATAGGCATCATAATTCGATTCTTAGTGAACTCTAAAGAGCCATTTGACAGCTCCTTGCTGGTTCTGATCTTTAACATATAAACTTGAAGCCGTTACTTAGGCAGTAAAATCTGTATGAGAATATAACTACGAATTGTTTACTCAACAGATGAAATAGGATGAAATTTAGAATGACATATAAATAGAATTTATTCTTTTGAAATATATATGTTCAGTGTTTAATTTGTATAGTTAAATATGTCTCTGCTTAGTAAGTTCATTAGCCTAACAGTGGTTTATCTCTGGGTGATGGGATTGTGGAGGAGTTCTAATTTCATCTCTCCATATATTCCAAATTTTTTGAAAATACTTACCAATAAACTTTTGATCTTTATTAAAAATATTCTAACACTCACCATAACAAACGTCATTTTAGCTGGATAAAAACTAATGAGTGAAATGATTAATCAGCTAAATATACCCTCTGCTGTTCAATTTTTTTTCTACCAGGGCTTTCAGAAAGGCAGCATTAATAGTACTGAAGGTGTAAAGAACGCCGAAGTTTTGAAAAGATTTTTCCATTCCTCATTTAAATGTGCAGTTTGTTAGAGCCTCGCCATTTCCGTGGAGTGTGGGAAAAGATGTAGAAACTGGGCCACAAGGGAGCCTGACAGAAGCATCATCCGGGCGGAGACCAGCCTCAAATGGCTACTGCCTTCGGTTCTGGATGAAATCTCTTGTTGTTTCCCTACCCTCTTGGATGGCTGTTTCAGGGATAATTTTTGTCCTGGTGTGTTTGCTTCAAGGCCAAATCTAAATGTTCAAGGGCTACACATTTTTCCGGAATGTTCTTCACCAGCTGTACAGAGTCTTTGGGGTGGGATAATGCATATTTTTATCACGGTCTAGGGCTTTCCCCCCCCACCTTTTATCTTATTTAAAGGGGAAGAAAAACCTAGATTATTCCCCAAGACAATACTTATTATTTTTCTCTGTGATGTTTAAACATTTTCCATTGTATTTTTTAACCTGTAGCATAGGAGTGCTTTTATAGGGAGAACAATCATCTTAAAAGTTAAAAATGTTCATTTTCTTCACCTTTTAGAATCCCTGAATTTTTGACAGTGTCTGCTACTATATACACTATGTCAGGTTTTTTCTGAATAGTTTATGTAGAATATATACTTTCAAAAAGGTATAAATTAGCATAAAATCATCATAATGTAACAATTTCAAAATAATATTTATTACCAAAATAATAAATATTGTAGAGCATACGGAAAATAAAAATGAACACAAAGAAGAAAATTAAAGTCACTGACCCCATTCAGTGACCCCAGAGACATGCAGTTATCATTTTGATGTTTGTCTTTTAAACCTTTTTTCCCTCTGTACATATTTGTTCGTCTCATGAATAAGGGTCAGTCCTCAAATCTCAAGCTAAAGATGTAAAGTTTTCATAGTCTGAATAATCCCTCAATGTTTATCACCCTTCCAGTTGGTACACGTAGCATGACGGAACATAATATCTTATTACTACTGGCCATATTTAAAACCGTGGCTTATGGATACTGTCAGTTTCCCTGAGTTGTTTCAGTGGCGGGGTGTTAAGGAAAAGGCAAAGATTGAGAGAACCCCAAATTTGCTTATTGTAGATACTTCTCTTCTTTAAAAAAATTGTTTTATAGTGGAAAAGTACCAGAAATTAAGCTATCATTAGATAATGTGTGTTTTCTATTTGTTTTGAGAGGAATTCCCGTCAGAGTTGCATTAATTCCCTTGAGAGACATCTCCGTATGCTTCGGACAACATCTGATTTTACTTTTGTCCTCAGATTTCAGAGTCTTTGGAACCAGCTACCCTATAAAGTGTTGCAAATGGAATGGATGTGGTTATTATAATCTTGGTTTTAAATGTAATAAATTTTACTGGGCTGGGTTTGGTTGTAATTGTTGAAAGCATACAGTATAGCTCAGCTTTCCTAGGGTATTTGTATCAGCTGAACTCTTTAAAATTCTGTCTTCGGATCCGGGATCTATTTCAAGGAGAAAAAGCAATATACATGTTCGATTATGCAAACCAGTTTCTTACGCCGTGGGACCTCAGATGGTTGGATGGGATGCAGGTGACTTGCTGGCACGTCTTTGTTGCCTTAATTCTAGTATAGTTGGCCTCTTCCTGAAGAAGGTGCTAAAATGGTTTCTTCATGTGTTGAGGGAAAGAGGGAGTGGCAAGAGGGGAGAAATACTCTTTCATTGGAAGAGAAAGAAAGCCCTTGCCAGCAATTTCTGTGAGGTACTTAGTGGTTGTTACTGGTCTCACTTGGGTTGGTTGGCCACAAGGAAAAATGGCAAATGACCTTCTTCCCAGGTTTAAACACTAAGGCCAGGGGTGGCTCCTTGCACAGTTTAGAGGGGAAATCTGAGCTGGGCCTGGTGATGGATGGAGCTGGGCTGGGTGATGGATGGAGCAGGGCTGGGTGATGGAGCTCAGGTACACTATGTGGACTTCCTCTCTCCAAATGAGGGATTGTTCAGAAACTCCCAACCTGGTGGGAGTCATTCTCTTTGAGGGTGGCCAAAACCCATCAAGGGAAATGTTTGATGGTTAATGTGCCTGGACTGACTGAAGCCTGGAGTAGGGAGGGATCTCAGCTTGACCTACAGGCAGCTGCAAACGTTGAGTCTTGGCACCGGGGGAGACACTGAGCTGAGGCAGTGCCCAGCGTCTGGTCCCGGTGCCCCAGGTTAGGAAGAGCAGGAGGCTTGAACGTAGCCTTATCTGGACCTTTGACTGGATGAGCACACCTGTCTCTATTTTAGGAGGCGAGTGGTTAGAGGTATCAGTCGGGTAACTTCTCTGAAAGGGGCCTGGTCCTTCTCACAGCGAGGTTGACAACTCTGTGCTGCCAGCTGTCCTTAAATACCTGACTTATCTCCTGGGACGGAGTCGAAGAAGCACCCTGATCCTGGAGCAGAGACATTTGTGTGCCATTTGAGCAGAAGAGAAACCAGTGCACACTTTGTGTTTTATTCTTTAAGGTAGGTTTTTTTGTTTTGGGGGGGCGTTTTTTGGTCTGTTTGTTTTTAAATCAACACCCACTGCCAGAAGAATTCCTGAATTTCCCTGATAATCAGGATGATTTCTCATTTTGAAAGGCTTGTTTTGCTTTTTAAGTATGTGTTCCTGACATTAAGAACATCAGCTTTCATCCTAGTTCTAAAAATCTTTGATTCAGAAAGGGTGAAAGTTTAGACAGCAGGCTAATTTATTGTCTTGTTCCTGAGGAAGACTGTTCTTGTCTGTCGGTTGAATTTTATATATATTGATATATATAAATATATATATATATATTTCCAGTTCTGAAGAATGATTTTGTTAGTGTATGTTTGCATGAATATTTTATTCTTAATTATAATATATCTTCCTTTTTACTATACCCTTGTTAAAGGAAACTTGTTCACATGAAATAGATATATCTTTAGTGGGTCATGCTTGAGAACTGCTTCTCAGTCCTCTCAACTTTTGAAGTCAGTAGTTTTTTAATGTAAAGAGTGTATCGATAGCTGGCCCATCACTGGAATGTTGTGCAGCTGTGCAGACCATGAGGCGCAAATGTGCTAATTAAATATATTTTTTTAGCAAGAATGGAATGTAACAGCATGTGGTTAACCATTCCAGTTTGTTTTTGAAGAGGACTTTTTTTTTTTGGCCAAATATTAACAATTAGAGAGTACATTGACTTAGAGGACGTAATGCTATGTTAAATCGTTCTTTTCACGCAGGTAATGGGACTCATTAAACCCTGAGATTATCCTTTAAAATACACCCTGATTAATAATCTGCCTCAAAATGTAGGCAGTGGCTGCATGACTAGGGTCTAGCATCTGTAGTCGGGATTTGATCTTGTTTTTTTCCCTCTGTATCAGTTCTCCTTCCTTGGTTGGTGAGTATTCAGCCGTTCTCTGGGCACTGACACACAGCATTTCCTCCCAGTTTGAACGGTATTCTGATACTTGTTTTGGGGACCCATGTGAATTGGATCATTTGGATTAAGCTGCATCCACACAGATGGTGCTCTGATTTTTTTTTTTTTAGTCAGACATTGTTCAAAGTGAACGGATGGGAATAAATGGCAGGTTGGTTGTGTAATGTGGCAACATCTTACTTAGTGTGTCTTTAGAGATAAGTGGGGTGAGATTCCAGCAAGGCTGTGCATAAAAAAATTAGAATGTGTTGGAGAACTGCCAAGAGATTGGGAACAAGCTGTGTGACAAGCACTGATGCAGCTTTGTCCTGTCTTAAAATAGCTACAGTTTAACAAAATATCTTGAAACTTGTCATTTCACTTGAGCAAAGAATTGGAATAGAGGTGGTGGCTTTCCTCTTTAGCAAGGTTTATTTTTATTTATTTATCTTTTTGTTCCAGTAATCTTAAATCTTGTGACTATATGGAGGAAAACACTTCTGTGTAATATCAAATCTTGCATGGTTTTACCTGGACTAATGAGTAACGCGTTCTCCCAGACTTCACGTGGAGGTTCCCCTGCCCCACCTACTCCACTCACTGCAAAATATGCAGTCTTTGTGGTTTGAATGAAAATTGGGGCCCTGAAGGTTTAAAAAAAAAAGTCCTATATTTTATATATCTGACTGTCATTTGTATATAAATTATTGATGGTTGGATGCCCAAACATTGTAGAAGCAGAATAAAAGGCATTTGGTTACTGTCATGCAAAATCTTATTTTTTTCTTTGCTTACTCACTTTTTGACTTCGTGTCATTGGCCATTTGTCTGCAGTACTTGATTCTTGTGTGTAATTGTGTGTTTACTTCCTGACTGTGGTCTTTCAAAAGTGTTTTTAATTGCAAGGCTTGTTTTTTTTAAGTCAGCATGGTAGAAACAAGGGGGGGGCGGGGCTGTGCAGTCTTTAGGAGGAGTCCTGTGCGGGGCGCTGGCAGCCTGATGGGGACATGAACAGCGCCGGTGGGGTTGGTGGGTTGGGTGGCTGGGTGGAGGCAGGGGCTGCCTGTGGGGATAATACAAAGAGTTTGGGTTCTGTGAAGATGAAATCTTTAAAAATGCAGTATTTGGATTACTGAGTGAAACTCGAATAAGAACAGAGGATTTAGATATTAACTATAACAGGAAAACAGTGAGTGAACCTTTATCTTAAAGCGCTTATATACAAACCAAGTTGCTAGTAAGAATTTTCTGAAAGTTGGTATTAACGGATATCTTAATTATCCTCTAATTTAAAGTCTGTTAGAAGTTTGGACTTGGACTAATTGCAATAATTTTATAGCTTTTTAGAGTGCCCCGCAAATGGCTTTGTTTCTTTTGTTTTGCTGTCTGCAGATCTATAATATTTTGAATTTTGCTTTGCCACTTTTTGTATCTTACATATGTTTCAGAGGGCTTCTCCTTGTATGGAAACATTATTTCTGGCTCTATGTAAGTGCCTCATACAGAGATTTATAGTTTATAATTATTAGGTCTTTGGCCAGTAAAGTTAAGGTTACTTTTCTAGGTGTGTTTTCAGAATCTGTAAAAAAATTTTGTTTTTTTTTTACAACATGAAAAATATTTTGTAGAAAATGTGGAGATACTTAGCTTCTCAGAAGTATTGATCTTTTTCATTCTTAAATGGCAAATGACTTCTCTATGTGGTATGGTTGATGTATTGGAAAATTTCTTTATGATTTCCTAAACTTTTAAAATTACGCTTCTGCCTTTCCCTTCTTTTACACATTCCCTGTTTTTTAAAACATACTCTTGGATAGCCATGTTGGTAAGTTGAATTCAGAAGGTGTGAACTGTGAGCCAGAGCCACCAACCAGTTCCCTTTTTACTTAACACACCATTATCTGATCTGCTTGTGAAACTTGATTTGGGGTTATTTTCATCTCAGACCATTCTTTTAATCTTGCAAGAGAGTTCAGTCATTCAGTGTAAGCAGTGAAAAGCAGGCAAAAAGTAAAATATTGAATATCCCTTTTCTGGATTATTGTCTAAATTAGAAAATCATTCATTTTAATTTTATACATGCATACAGCATAGTATCTCTGTTTGTATGCCTTGTATTGCCACAAGCTTATAAGACTAGGAACAAATAAGGTTAGCATTTAAAATATTCCAGACATAAAAATTTACGGAATTTGCTTATATATGTTGGGGGACACACAGAACAGACCCAGGGTTTTAATTGGCTCTTTGTGCCGGGTGAAGGCAGATGGAAACGTTACAGAAATCTGCTGCAGATGGCAGTGGGGTAGACTGGTCAGGACCACATGGAAGTTCATACCAGGGGTAGGTGGAGCAGTGAGTTGGTTTATGAAATGCTAGCTGTCTTAGATGTTTCTACAGCTGTTGTCAGCTAGCTGAAAATAAATTGAACTTGTTAAAATGGTAAGAGTTTTGCTGTCTGAATAGGTTTAGATAAAATATTGCCTCAGATGCCTATAAAGATGTCTATTGTTAACATTATTATTATAACACAAAAAAAATTGATAATAACCCAAATGTCCATCGTTGGTAGGTTAGAGGAAGGAACATTATGGAGGCAGTACAATATAGTGGTTAAGAGTGCTCACCCAGGGGCTGCCTGGGTCTGGATCCCGACTCTCCCATGGATTCACTTTGTGACCTTGGGCAAGTCATTAACCCTACTCTGTCTCAGTTTCCTCATCTGTAAGATGGGCACAATTGTAAAACAGGCCTTAGAGAGTTATTGTCGGGATTAAATATGTTAATGTAAGTAAAGTGATTAGTCTAATACCTGGCAAATATATAACTATTAGTTATTATTATACTGATAAAAATATTATTATTATTGAAAACCTAATAACATAGAAAAGTTTTTAATATAAGGGGAAAAAAGCAGAACACAGGATTATATAAATGGTATGATCTCAACTATGTACAAAAACAAAGAAAAAGAGATAAGAAAATACTCCAAATATTAATTTTGGGAGAGAGTGGTAGGATTACTTGTGATTTTTATTTTTGTCTCCATGCTTTTTTGTATTTTCCAGTGTTCTACAATCAGTACGTCTTACTTTTATAATTTGAAAAGATAAACTTTTTTTGGAAAAGTGAATATTATCCTTTGCAAGCAATTAGTATGTTAATTATAAGAACATCCTGTTTATTCTTTAAAAGCTCCAGGTCTTCCATTTGGCCAAAGTTTGCCCCCTTTTGATTCTACAATACTTTCATATTCTTACAAAGTGCATTAGAGTAATGACACTCCAAACTATTTTTAAAAAAATTTCATAGTTCAGGTGTTTCTACTAATTCAGACTAATGGTGTAATAAAAAGAATGTAGACAGGTATAGTTATATGAAAGCTGTTTATTAGTGGTATGATCTTACACAAATTATGTAATAGAATTTTGGTTTTCTCATGTGAAAGGGAGATGATGCCAACAGTTATCATCTACCAACTATCACAGTGTCAAGATTAAAAGCAGCAATCTGTACACTTTGTTTCTCAGGGTCTGGCACATTATAGGCGCTCGGTAAGTGTTGTTGCTACCCTCGCTGCCCACCCGTGCCAACAAACTAAACTGCAAACAGGCTAAGCTTGGCCACTTCAAATAGTCGATACCATGACATTTTAGTTTTAGCTCACTCATCTCTAGATCTTTAAGATTCTGTAGACCAAAGTGGCCTTCTTAAAGATGCATTCTTGTATGCTTATTCTGCTATCCATCTCCCCGTCCTTCAAATATTTCTATCTCTATATTTATTTTGTCACTTCAATTTATATTGTCACTTTAGTCAATTTGTATTGATTTATTTAAGAAAATTTATCTCCATAGCATATCGAGCAGGTTAAGCTGGTGCTGCAGTAACAAACATCTCCAAAATCTCAGTGGCTTAAACCCACAGAAGTGCATTCCTCATTCATATTTTATGTCCATCATAGGATGGCAGGGGGCTCTCCCCCATGATTTTCTCCCTTAGGAACTCTGGCTGATATAAGTCAGTGGCCAGAACTAGTCACACGACCTTGCCCAGCTGCAGCGGGGAGCAGGCAAGTGTAATCTACCCATGTGACCAGAAAGAGAAGAGACTGGCTATTATGAGCATTAGAAGTTTCTGACCAAACGTAGATGATGGTATAGGTAATAAGGTCTAACTTGGCATTTCTTCTCAAGTTTTCTGAAGTACTAGTTTTGCAGTATGTTAACATGTGTTATTTAAAAGAATGCTAGGTGAAGTAAAATGTAATAGGTCTCTTTAGTGAGGGACTTCTCAGAGCCTTTATAAGCCGATAGGCATTGTAGAGCGGAGAGTGATGTATGTCGTTTCCCAAATTTAGCTGACTTTGGAATTCTTTTTTTTTTTTTCATAGCCTCTCTTAGGCCAGGGTTTCATAGAATATGCTTTGGGATGCCCTAGTCTAGTCTGTTCTCATACAAAGCAAAACTATTAGAATCACGTTTTAATTATTACATATGCTGGGAAGAAGCTTTGTTTTTATTGTTTGCTAGAAGAATTGATTATTTGAAGAGTCTGGTTTCTGCGATTATGAATCAAATTGCAGGCAACGTTGTTTTAAAATTTTAGTCATTGGTTACATGCCTGTGTTGAATCCATGGGATTTTGTCTTCATTTAGTCGCTTTTGTGTTCTAAACTAACCACTGAAAAGAGAGAGGTAAACAAACCAGGACCGCACATCTTTGTGGTGATAAAAGACTAAATTGGTTTGAGCAGATGGCCCAAACACATATAATTGTTTATTGGTTTCTGCATTTTTCTTGATTCTCTCTGACCTTCCATAACAAATTTTCTAGAAGTTTTGACGTTACTGAAATGAGGGCTCTGGTAAGGAGCAGAGGGACAACTTTTGTCAAGAGGTATTACTTACTTCTCTGCCAGAAGGCTTTGGATTTAAACGTGATGTTTGTTGCCAGGGATTTATGCCTGCATATGTAACAAATCTCAATATGGAAGTTTTCACTGAAATGTGGCTGTAAACTTCATGCAGTAAAGCTTTAGGTGAGAAGGTAAGTGCTTCTCCTGTTTCATAACTATGCATGAGTAGAACTTTATCATGACTAACTCCCAGACCTTTGAGCTTACGGCTTTTTTTGTTAAGTGATGAATTCAGTTTCTGTGAAAAATCATGTGAAATCCAGGCTGAGAATTCAGTTTTCATTTTCTGTCTTGTTTTTTTCCTTTGTGAGCGAAAAGACGTGAAGGGCCATTGCTGTTACGTGACAGGAAACATACTTTTAAACTATCGGTTAAATCAGCAGCCCCAATCCCGCCCCTTTCCCACTGCTTTTATAATCAGGACCTGACCAGCAGTAAACTTGCCTTGTGAAGGTGACTTGTGAGGATTTGAGGCAGGAAAAAACCTTCTTTGGAGCCATGGTTCCTAGTTTTGTCCTTTTTGTTATTTTAGTGTCATTGTAGAAGAAGCATTCATGACCCATAACAGAAATAAACAGTAAAAAACATTTTTCACATGGCCTGGGGATGACAGGAGTCAAACTTAGTATATCAAGGAGTATGACAGACATGAGGATATCACTGTTCACCACAGGGCTGCTTCTGGGCCAGGTCACAGGACTGTTGTCTTTCAAAGGTCTTTCAGGTGTTCGACCACCTCAGATGCTTGTGTTGGCTTTCAGTAAAGGTAGCTTTGGTGTAAGTCTGCTTTTGAGAGAGGAGCATTGATTTCCTCACCTTTGGGGACCTGTAGTGGTGTCCTTCCGGGGACCACCCTTGTGGACCAACCAGCTGAGAAGCCAGATGTTAGGAGGGTTTGTGGGGGAGCCGAGTTTTCACATTGTAGGCTGCAGTGCGTGGTCAGGAGGACTGTAGGGAGGATGTAGAATTGGAAGTTTCAGGGCCAGGCAGGACCCTGTAGACCTTAGTCCGTCCACTCCATCGTATAAGGAGGAGATAAGCTAAGAGAGACCAGGTAAAGTCACTCAGCCTCAAGTGTTAAGGGCTGAAATTACCATGTTAAGTGGGTGACACTTCCTTCTGAAGCATTTGCAGATATGTGGGAACACTTAGTCTGCTTGTGACCGTTTCCTTGTGCTGAACCTCGAGAGGCATCTTACTTCTTGGACCACTTGTGATGCATTTCATAATTGTGTGTATGAGGAGAGCCTACAAGTTAATGCTCATGTTCTCTGTCTTCATTGCTGTCAAACTAGCATTAATGTTTATTGGGAAACATTTACTGGGAAAATAGTGTTTTGCCAAAGATTTTTTTTAAAAAGGAGAGAGGTTTTTATTATAGGGAAAGAAGGAAAGCTCATTGTGTATGGAACTAAAAACCAGCACATACAGCATGCCCACCTTTGTTTTAATATAAATAGCAACAACCAAGCCCTGGCTGCCCAGAGCAGGCTGAAGGAAGATGAAGGTCATTCCAAAATAGAAAAGGATCTAGTTAAATATTACTCTGATTAGTCGAGTAAGTTTAAAAATTTTTAGATCCAGTGATGTGGATATAGGTTGGCTGAGGAATTCTCGCTGCTCACAGATGATTTGTGCTGTGTGTTATCAATGATTTAAAGGGAGATAAAGGACAGTTCTGAAAAACAGGACCCTCACCTACTCCCTGCCTTCAACCCACTTTGATTTGTAACCCTGCGGGATGTCTAGTAAAAAGGTTAATCTCATCTCCTTTTGGAATCCTCTTCCTGGAATGTAGGACTTGGGAGGGAGTATGTTTCAGTGACTGGCTTCTGTTTCTGGAACCACACTACCTGGATGGAACCCTGCCTCTGCTAGTTATTGACTGTGGGTCCTTGGTAGGTGACCATGTAATTTATCATCCAAACTGGGTAATTCATGAGCGTGATGAAAGGGGGTGCTTTTAATAATTGTACCAGGACAGCAGGCATAAATTGGGACTGTCCGAGGCAAACCAGGAAATATGGTCCCCCTAGTCTTATCAGATTACCTAATCTCTGTGTCTCAGTTTCTTCTCGTTGTAAAATGGGCATGACGGTAGTACTCACTTCTTAGGGGATTAGGATTAAGTGCAATGAAACATGTAAAGTGTTTGGAATGTCATTTGGCGCGTAGTAACTGTTCAATAGAGTTAACTCTTTTAAAAAATACTATTTAGGCTGCTTAGTTCATATAATAACCCCTTATATATTCAGTTTACTGTCTGTTGTCTTCACATTGTTTCTCCATAGCAAATTTTGCTTTTAATTTTATTGAATAAATAATAACATTTACTAATGACTTCTGTTTAGGGTACCTACTCATCCTTAATTACTTGCTTTATCTGAGCCCTTTACCCCTGGCACTGAGTTATGTAATTAGCATCTGTGGTCCAGAGAAGGATGGGCATTGGGGCTGTTGTTTATCAGATGGTGGCTAATTAGTAGCCACACTAGAGGGAAGAGTTTTCACAGTTGACCTTGAGATACAGGAATGGTTGGGTGGTTGCTAGACTTCTTCCTTGCCTCTCTCAACTTGGATTTTCCTAGCATACTGAAATGGAGGGTTGCCAGATTTAGGAGGAACAAAGAAACCAGGATACTCCATTAAATTTGAATTTCAGATACTTATCTGAAATTTAGCATCCCTTTTTTAGTGGAAGTACGTCTCATGCAGTATTTGGCGTGTACTTTTGCTAAAAGTTTGTTTATCTGACATTCAGCTTTAACTTGGCATCTTGTATTTATCTGGCGATTCAGTTATATAGTCGAAAGAGACTTTTTATCCTATAACCCACATTCAGATGTATATACAAAAGTATAGTCCAGTTCCTGTTGTAAGTACTGTGTTACCTGTTAAAAAGTCCACGCTTTTTATCCACCATTGCAATGGACAGTTGAGAAGTTGTTACTGTGTAGCTGCTCCTGGGTACCCACTAAGGCCAACACAAAATGGGCTTCAGTCTTCAGTTGCCACAGCAGCAGAGCTTACATTTGCTCCATGAGAACCTCTTGTCTGTGAGTGTGGATGGACTCAAGCCAGCTCTTTCTCTCTGAACGGGAGTCTGTTGGTTAAAGTGACCTATTGAAGTCTTGGCTGACTCGGGGAGTTCTTGGTTTGAGATTGAATTACTTTAGTAATAATTTGGGGAAGGGGATTGAATTTTGGATGATTTATATTTCACTTGTCAACATAGAGGCAACAGCTTTTACTGTCATTAAGAGTGACCTTCACATACTCTTCCCATTAAAATCTCTTCTTCCTGTTTTGGACTTTCAGTAGTGCTGCTTAGAAAATGCTGGTGAAGTTTTTGCCTCAGTCTTGGAACTCTGTCAGCATTCAGCCTGAAGGGCACTGCATGCCTTTGGGAAATGCTGATTGGAAGATTAGAGGCCACGGAAACCTGAGTGTCTGTTTGCATTTCTTACACTCTGGGTATGATGCCTCGGTTGAGCCAAGTCTTGGAGAAAAAGCTTCACCCCGTTAATGATACACTTGGGGAAATTAGTAATGGCAAGTGAAGGTTGCCATTGTGCCTGCTGGAGAAGAGTGAGCCAGAGAGAGCGGGTTTTGGACCAATGCTGGCTTTTTAATTGCTGCCATTTAAGAAGTTTAATGTACCCAGCTGAAAAAGCACAGGTTTCAGATTATCCTTTGAAGAAAAATGGGCATGGTGAGAGCTTACTCTGAGGCACAGATAGTGTGTGAGTGGATTAGCCAAAGGAAAAAATCCGGTTAGAGCTGTTTGTTCAGAGTATCTGATTTTGAGGTGTATTTTGTTGTTAACTGGTGGCTTTCCAGAAAATAACTCATTTCTATGTGAGGGCTTATGCTAGCCAGGCTTTGGGTGCCGATAGTTATTTCAAAAAACTCTTCCTTTCCTTTCTGAGCGGTCTCCTTGTCTCCTCATTGCTTCCTTTGGTGGCCCTTTGCCTTTGGACATGAATTGCTCCTCAGGCTGTCACAAGCCTGAGGTTTATCATAGTGTTGTAGAATTGATTTGCCTGGTGGGTGGAACATGTGGCCTAGTTGTTTAAATGGCTTAGTACTTGGAGGTGTCTGGTTGGATGAGGATTGGCTATTTATTCATGGTGGAAATTTTCACCTTTTAGAGCAGTGATTCTCTATCTTGGCAGCACTTGAAGAGATTTAAAAAATGCAGATACATGGGTCCCACCCCCAGAGAATTTGGTTTAATTATCTGGGGTACCAAATGGGCACTGAGACTTTGAAGAGCTCCCCAGGTGATTCTAACCAAGTTTGCACGTTATCCTTTGGTGTACTCAGAACTATGGCTGTAGCCTGTGCTGTTCGGTAGGGAAGCTAGGAGCCCCATGTGGCTACTAATATTGAAATTAATTAAGGAAAACTAAAACCTGAGATCCTCAGTGACACTAGCCACATTTCAAATACTCAGTTCTCACATAAGACTCATGGCTACTGTATTGGATTTTGCAGACACAGAATGTTTGCAACATGGCAGAAAGTTCTGGTGGACAGCCTACATCTCGGCTGACTGTAGGATGTCCACAGAACAGGGTGGGGAGCCGTGAACATTTGAGAAGTCTGACACAGGAAGGACAGGCTTGGAATAGAGCTAATCCAATGGGACTTGCCAGTACCAAATTGCCACATACATTTCTAGCAGCCTCTTTGTCAATGGTCTTTTGGCCCCAGAAGCTCTGCCGCAGCTGGTGCGATGGATTAGGTGTCGCATCTTGTTGAAAGGCGCCGTTTAAAGCAGGCCAGCCTGAAGGGGGTGTGGTAAACTCTGAGGGCAGGAGAATGTGAACCCCGGGAGTCCAGGGCCAGCGAAGGGGAGAATTAAGCTTTATTCTTGCAGAGCTGAGGAATGCCCTTCTAGGGACTGAAGCATGAGATTTGGGATGAAACTAGGTAGAGCAGATTCTGTCCCTTCTGTTGAAGAGACACCTGCCTCAGTCATTTGCCTCTCCTGGCTCATCTCTAGTGTGTGGGAGAGAAGGATGGTGCCGGCACGTAGTTCTAGTGAAATAAAGTTCCATGTAGGCCCCTATGTTCTTGGGGCATTGAGCAGATAGGGTTGAGAGGATGGGAACAAACGAAATCTTTTTTTTTTTTTAAAGATGTTGGGGGTAGGAGTTTATTAATTTATTTATTTATTTTTGCTGTGTTGGGTTTTCATTTCTGTGCGAGGGCTGTCTCTAGTTGCGGCAAGCGGGGGCCACTCTTCATCGCGGTGCGTGGGCCTCTCTTGTTGCGGAGCACAGGCTCCAGACGCGCGGGCTCAGTAGTTGTGGCTCACGGGCCTAGTTGCTCCGCGCCATGTGGGATCCTTCCAGACCAGGGCTCGAGTCCGTGTCCCGTGCACTGGCAGGCAGATTCTCAACCACTGCGCCACCAGGGAAGCCCCTAAATCATTTTTATTCAGACATCTCACTTAGGCAGCCAAGTTGGGTAGGGTCATGGAAAAGAGGAAGGATAGAGGAAAAATGAAGTATGCTAAAGGATGTGGCTTTTCCAAAGGACACTCCCCTCAGGCAGGTCCTCTGCAGGAGTGAGAAACCCGCAGGTGGAGAGGCTGTCATGAGGCTGGCACTTGAGTCTGTACCCTCCAGGCTGAACCCCCTCTCTCGCATTTCACTGGACATTAGCACCTCCCCAGGAGCAGATTTCCATTGGTTTCTCTGAGCCCACCAAAAAGAAAACGTGAAGTGTTCATGGGCACAAGGAGAGCGCGGGAAGAGCTCTGACAGTGCGTGAGTCAAAAGCATGTAAGTGGTCCAGGGGTGTGTGTCCCAGCAGCTTAACAGGGTCTGTGAGTCACTTGAGGTTTTTCCTATTTTGTCATTGTCTGCTGTTAAATTGGGTGAAGTGTAAATGCCTGTTGCAGGCCTCATTTTCTCATTTTGGTACCCTTTTGGCCAGTAAGTGTTCTCAACAGGGTAGTATCTAAATATCTGTACTGACAAATAATAATCACGCAGCACTGCCTGCTTTGCCCTGAGGAGTAGGTGATCAGGACCTCCCCGCATCACTTCCAGTCTGCTTTTTTTTGGGGGGGGGTAATATTTTATTTTGTTATTTTTAAAAAGTAATTAATTTTTTTGGCTGCACAGTGCGGCTTGCAGGATCTTAGTTCCCCAACCAGGGTTCGAACCCAGGCTCCCAGCAGTGGAAGCACAGAGCCCTAAGCACTGGACCACCAGGGAATTCCCTAATATTTTTAATTTAAAAAATTTTTTAATTTTTATAGAAGTATAGTTGATTTACAGTGTTGTGTTAGTTTCAGATGTATGGCAAAGTGATTCAGTTACATATATATGTACATATATATTATGTATATATTCTTCTCAGGTTTTTTTCCCTTATAGGTTATTACAAAATATTGATTTTAGTTCCTTGTGCTATACAGTATCCCTGTGCTATCCTTGTTGGTTATCTGTTTTGTATATAGTAGTGTGCATATTTTAATCCCCAAATCCTAATTTATCCCTCCTCACCCATTCCTATTTGATTAGCATAAGTTTGTTTTCTGTGTCTGTGAGTCTGTTCCTGTTTTGTACATAAGTTCATTTGTATCGTTTTTTTAGTATATTCCACATATAAGTGATATCATATGATATTTGTCTTTGGCTTACTTCACTTTTTATGATAATCTCTAGGTCCATCCATGTTGCTGCAAATGGCATGTTTTCATTCTTTTTTATGGCTGAGTAACATTCCATTGTGTGTGTGTGTGTGTGTGTGTGTGTAGTATATACCACATCATCTTTATCCCTTCCTCCATCTGTGGACATTTAGGTTGCTTCCATGTCTTCGCTATTGCAGATGGTGCTGCAGTGAACATTGTGGTGCATGTGTCTACTCTGCTTTTGACTGTTGGAGAAGAGGCATATTTTCTTTTCTTCCTATTGTCAATAAATTTTATACATTTTGTTAATACCCGTCTTTATTGAATTACGTTGAACACTTTCATTTTGCCTGATTTTGTATATTCTCTTTTCTCAAGCTCAGAGATCTAGATAGGAAATGTTAACTTTTTTTAAAAAGCAGGAAATTGGAAGATTGGAAAGGCCAAAAAGAAATGCTAAGGAGAATAATATGAAAGCAAGCATTGACTCATCAATATCTTGTGTAGTAGGGAGCAATCCTGGTAACTTGAGTGCAGCTGGTCCTCTATTGCTTGTGGATTTCGGAGGTCTTTATAGAATTGAATTTTAAAGGGCGAGTAGAAAACGTACCCTCAAGCCATTGAAAATCTGTGTTCTGAAATACCATAAGCTTTCAGTTTTTAGTATAGTACACAGAGAAATCCTCTAGAAATAAATAGACATGGATTCTCGGCGGTGAGGTTAAATTGCAATGAAAAGGATGAGGTGGTACTTTAGAGATCATCTTGTTTGGTGGTTTCCAGACATGTACATCAGAACCACCTGAGGGACGTTTTTAGAATTACAGGTTCCAGCCACATCACACCCCTGTTGGATTAGAATTTCTAGGCACGGGGTCCAGGAATCTGTATTTAAAATTCCTGGGTGATTTTGGTGAGTAGCCAAGTTTGAGAACTATTTGCTTCAGTTTTCAGATGAGAACTGAGGACTAGGGAGGTACCGTTAAAGGTAGCCAGAGGAGGACTAGACCAGGGACCTGCCTAAGTCGTCCACACCTCCCCACTCCCCTCGAGAATCAGTGACTCTCTGGTTTCACCTTAGACAGATGTGATGTCTACCTCACTCTTTAGTCTTTCTGAAATTGACATCATTTTATTTTTTAATTTTGGCTCTGTTGACTTCTCCCATTTCATTCCCAGAGTCCTTTTTTTTTTTTTTTTTTGCTTCATTTTAAAGGGTGGCATGTCACAGGTCCTGCGTGGTCACACTAGCTTGTGTGAGCTTTGAGGGTGATCTGTGGGACCTCTTTTCTCAGATTTCAGTGTTGTGTGTTGTCTCATCCTAGTGGCTTCTTTGTGATTTACAGTTTCTTTCTTCCTCTCACCATTAAAAAAAAAGAAGTCCTATCTCCTGATGTATTTTTGGCTGCACAATAACTCCAGATGGTACATTTTGTATAGGGAAAAAAATAACAGAATTTTTCACATTTTCCCATGAATTATTTTCCTACTTTCAACTTTAATGAAGCTATTAATCTTACAAAGGACTCATTTTGTAAAGAGACTAAGCACTGAACAAACACAGTTGTGTACAATATTTAATTCCACTGTTAACAATTAAGAGAATTGTTACTCTTACATCTTTACATCATTTGTTATTCTTTTACATCTTCAACACCAGATGTTAAAATAACAATCCAATTTTCTAGATTTAGAAAATTTAGAAAAAGAACTTTTAATCCTTGGATTTGACATGAGAAGTGAGTGCTGAAAATGCGATCAAATAAAGTGATGTAATTGAAAGTACTTTGAAAAATACATGGCACTGTACAGATCTAAGTTACTCATTTTTAAAATCACAGTTCTGACTTGAGAGCTGATCAGTTTCAGATGATTAAGAGCTTTTGCAAAGAGCATGCATACAGAAATCCCTAATTGGGAATGTTTTGCAAAATATTACTGAGTATATATCTGGGTTATTTATAGAGAATGTTCTTTGAAATGATCTTTTCACTGTGATTTTTAATTAGTTGGATTTTTCTGGATCAAGGAGAGGACCTGTGATCTATTCTTTGAGCCTAAAATATTTTTAATCCTAGCTGTGTGTTTCCATAGGAATAGGAGAGCACCTGAGCCTTAATCATTCATGCTGATCTCGCAGAGCCACCCCAAGTCTGTTTAATTTTGCTGGGTTGATGATGCAGAGGATAGAAAACAACTTTTTGGAGATTTTATAAACAGATCTTTTTAATTCTGAAAGTATTTAAAGGGTCTTTTCTGGTAATGCTTTAGGTAGGGTCCTAAGTTCAGGAAGGGTCCACCAAAAAGGGAAAATAGGACATTCGAGCAATCTTGAAATCAACACTGAAATGGCGAAAAGAGCATTCTCTCAAAAGGCAGTCTCTCCAGAAATTTTGGATTAAGAATAAGTTATTTTAAAATAACTGGATACTTTGATGAATGACCATGTCTGGGTTTCCCCTGAGTAGCGGATGTGTTTTATTGGACTAATAAGTAGGACCACTGCCTCACTAGCATCGATGGGTGTGGAGCTTCAGTCAGAATGTCAAGTGCTTCCCATTGCTGAGCTCTCTGCGGGCACCAGGGCACAGAAATGAGACAGTTCTGCCCTCGCTGGGCTAGCGTTCAGAGGAGGAAACAGGGAACCAGTGACAAGTCTTGTCACAATTACTGTAAACTGTGGGCAGGTAGATAGATGATGGTTGCAAGGGGATAGGAACACCTTTCTGAAGAAGGATGATGCCTGAGATGACTCTTGAAGAATGAATGGTGTTAGCTGGAAAGATTAGGGAGTGGGAGTGTCCCAAGTAGAGTGAACAACTGGTACAAAGCCAGGGAGACAGAACAAGATGGTGTGCTTTGGGGGAAGCGTTCTGTTATGGCCAGAACAGAGGGAGCATGTTGAGGATGAAGGGAAATGAAACAAGGCGTAATGGCGTGTACCCCTTCAAAGGAAGTCTTACCCAAAAGATGAAGGGGGGAGGGTGGTGAAAGATTTTAGGAGAGTTTGTGTGTTTTTCAAAGCTCACTTGAGCTCCAGTATGGAAGAGAGTGAATTTCAGTAGGGCATAGTGATGGCAGAGTAAGCAATAATTAAGTCAAGAAACGCTATAACCAAAGTCAAGTTTATAGTTCATAATTTTGGGGGGGGTCCAGAGAAATTGCTAATAATATACCTGACTGACAGGAAACACTGCATCCTAGGGCATCATCGTCCACCACTGTGAGGATTTACTTTTTCTCCCACATAGTCATATATTGTGAAGAGTCTCCAAATCCATATTCAGAGGTGGAAGATTTGCCCACGTTATCAACAGGACTGTATAATTTTCAAATGTGTTCTCTTTTGATTACAATTTGGTAGAAAAAATTTTTCATTACCCACTGGATATTATGATTTGAACTGTTTTGGTAGTCAACATTCGTGGTGAAGGACTGGTCAGAAATTACTGGTCATATTATGTAAGAATAATTTTTTGGAGTCAGTATATTCCTGAAGAGTTGCATGTGAAGTAAAATTTTGAACATTGTATTTTAAGGGCCTTCTAACCATATGCATCGTTTAAATTAATCTTTCTGAAACGTCTGTGGTTTGAAGAATCACTTTTATGTAATTTACTTCTTTTTTTTCTCTTGTCTAAATCCAGATTTTCCTATTAGCCTTTGTTTATAGGCCCTTAAAGAAAATAACTCCTGATTATGAGAGTAATACAGTCCTGTAATCCCAGGGTAACTCTTGTTAACATTTTGATATACTTCTTCCTGGTCTTGCTTATTTGCAGTTGCACACACACATACACTCACATCCTTACATTACACTTTTTAATATAATTGTCCTCACTTTGTTACATTATGTGTTGTATTCATGTTAAAAATGTTTTTTGAAAACTTTTTTTGTGGCTGTGTAAAGTACCCATATAGTCCCTTATTACTGGGCATTTAAGTTGTCTTCAGTATTTTTGCTGCTATAAAAAGTACAATGATGAGAGCATTATTGAATTCAAATTTTTATCCGAAGTCACCTTTTCCCGTAGATTTCTAAGAGGGGAGCTGCTGGATCTAAGGAGTTTCATTTAACACCTGTTTCTAAGGCTGTGCATTCCAGTGACCTCCTTGCCAGGTGTCTTACTTAACTGCCTTGTGTTGGCTGACTGACTCCTGTGGCAGATGTCTTCAGACTTAGGCTGGTAACATTTTATATGGGATTTGGTTTTTGTTACTTAAAAAGTTTGCTTCTGGAACATTTATGTAAATCACAGCAGTCTTCAAGCTGAGGACACATGGACATGTGTCTTATGTCTCAAGCAAAGATACTCCTAGCCTACAGTAGAAATGTAATTGACTACTGGGTAGATTTCCTTTCTTTTCATGTGGAATAAGAATGAAATTTATTGGCTTGTATAAACTAGAGCAGAAAAGTTAATAGAAATAGTAAGAGCTGTCAGACTCTGTTTAGCTCTTTTATGCTTTTATACACAGATTCTTTTAAAACTATGTTTAGAAAATCATGTGCAGTTTAATGTACAAGAATATTGAATACGGTATTTACCAGAAAGCCCAATCCTTTGAAGTTTAGACAGAACCAAAGAGCACTTTTCTCATAATCTCCCCGATGTCCCAGATTACTCATATTCTGTAAACTGTATGCTTTTATGTGTTCTGAATTTAAATAGGTTTAAGTTGGAGGTGAGGGTCCCAGCCTAAGTGTCAAGATAGAATATTTCCATGTAGAATTGCTTTCTTTTTTCAGCCCATGTCGTATTTACTGCTGAATAGACCTCTTAAACAGAAGGCCTTTTCAATCTCACCTCTAATTTCGGGTGCTGATAGGGTGGCTATCAAAAGACACGGAAAGTGAATATAACTCCCCCGAAGTCACATGAGCGGGTTACTGTCTTTTCTTGGAGCACACACAAAGAAAGGATCCTTCTTCAAGACTGATATAATCACAACATCATGCTCTTTCTCACAACACCACTGTAGAGAATGCCAGAGAGAGAAGCAGTTAAGTGGTACCGTCCAAATCCTGAAAAGAACAAGGCTCACCGTAGGGGAATTGGGCAGTGGAGGGAGTACAAATTTTTATGTAACTGTAATTAATATAGGCATGACTCATTTGATGTTAAAAAAACTTGGTATGTGAAGATTGAATTTTAAAAGTCACAGAGAATGATTATTCACACTGTAAAATGACTCATCCCTTATAAAAGGATTTCTTATGTTTCTTTAAAAAGGATATTCCCCTGGTGCATTTGGGTACTTGTCTGCTCATTGTTTTTTGGTTTTTTTTAAAATTTTATTAGGATGTCCCATGGTTCCGTTTCTTAAAAAGAATTACCGTATGACCTATCATATGACCCAGGTGTTCCTAGGCATTTACCCAAGAGAAATGAAAGCACGTATCCACACAGCAACTTGGACACAAATGTTCACAGCAGACCTATTTGTGGTAGCCCTAAACTGTAAACAGCTCAAATGTCCATCACAGGTAAATGGATACATAAACTGAGTTGTATCCATACAATTGAATACTACTCAGCGATAAAAAAAGAATCAGCTATTGTTATATGCAGCAACATGGGTGAATCTCAAACTAATCACCCCGAGTGAAGAAGTCAGACAGAAAGAGAGTTCATACTGAGTGATTCCATGTATATAGAAGTTACAAACTAATCTATACTGACAGAAAGCAAATCTGTGGTTGTCTGGGGGTCAGGGATGGCGATAAGTTGATGTGGGCCAAGAGGAGTGGACTACAGAGGGGCGTGAGGAAACTCTTTGGAGTGATGGATATGCTCATGTTCTTGATGGTGGTGATGGTTTCACAGGGGTATACATATATCAAAACTTACCAAATTGTGTAATTTATATATGTGCACTTCATTATAGTTATTACATGGCAGCTCTCCCTCAAGGAGCCCTCTCTCCACTTGTCTACTGGCTCCACCACTCTGCTGTAACCTACCCAATCCACTCACAGTCAAGAAGGTGGGCAGGAATGGGCCAACGATTGTGGTCCAGTGTGCAGAATGCTGTCTAGATATGGGGCCAGGGGTACCGTGAAGCCCCCCCTGCAGGAGATGAGGTTGAGCTGAGTGTAAACTAGGGTTTACACTCAGTGTGTGTGCAGAGTCTGGGAACTGCGAGAGCGTTGAGCTGCCTGGAACTAAGGGTGTGTGGGTTTGGGATGACACTGGGGAAAAGCAGGGGCCTTGTGTGCTTATCAGATAGTTTGAAGCTTTGTTCTGAAAGCCTTGGGGCATCATTGGTGGGTGGTAAGCAGGAGAAAGACAAAATCAACTCGGGCCCTTTGCCCATGTCCAGGAGGATGTGGGGAGGTGGCAATCTCAGGTTCGGAGCTCAAGGAGCCCTGATGAGACGCCACTCCTCAGTCTGTCCACAGAATGTTCCTGCTGGAGAGAACCTTGTTATCCAAGAGGGACTTGTCTTGCCAGACAGCTCTGCTCTGTCCAGGAAACTGCACACTGCACTGGAATCCCACCTGTACTAATACTTAAAATTTCTCATTTCAAAAATAAAGTGTTCTTTGTAGAAACTAAGGGAAACATGGTTTTCTTTAGAAAATAAGAAAATTTAAATTGCCTTTAATAGCACCACACAGTGCTAATAACTACTTTTAACATTTTGGTATATGTATTATTCCAGATAAAAGTATGTTTTCAAAAGAAATAGAATTGTCATATGCTTATTTTGTTACCTGTTATTTCATCTGAGCATCATCCTGTTTTACATGTACATATAAAATATCATTGTTTTTATTGATGTTTGAGAGTCTGCATATTATATATATATTGTGATTTATTTAACAGCTCTGTTTTGGGATTTCTTTGTTGTTATAAAATTTTGTTATAAAATTTTAAAAATTCTGGAAAAATCAGAATTTTATTAAAAGTAAATCCAAGAATGTACAACTTATTAAAAGTTAATTCAAATGTACTTTTGTTTATATTACAGAAAAATAGTCTTGGTCTAGTGGATATTATAACTAAATGAAGGAGACGGAGGTCTGCTTCTATAGAATTACACGTGGGTACATACAGTGGTTCTTTGTTACCCAGTGATAATAATTTCATCTGTGCTGTTCAGAAAAAGTAACCACCAAGGTGAACTTTATTGTTTCAAAGGAAGATTTCTTCCTTACCAGAAATAAGTTAAAAAGTATAAATAATAATAATAATAAACTTTTTTGAATGTTCCATGAATTGTTTTAAGCATTTTACATGCATTAACTCATTTAATTCTCAAAACAATGCTATGAGATATAGGTTCAATTATTATTCCTGTTTTACAGGTAAATAAACTGAAGCACAGAGAGGTTGGTAATTTGCCCAAATAAGTGATCAATTTAGATTATGAAAACATATTGAAGGTCACATCACTAGTAAGCAAAGGTGTGCAATTAAAATAACAGTGAGATGTCACTTTAGAGATATCTCTTTTTTTTGTAGTGATCTTAACCTACTTGGTGTGATCATGGTGGAGGGGAACCAGGCCTTCTCCTGCAGTGCTGGTGGGAGGAACCATTTTTGTAGGGCAGTAAGTTTCTGATCTAGAAATTTACCCTAACAAAATAATGGACAAGGTTACAGAGATGCTACCACATTCATGAAAATATTATTGAGAATAGTGAACAATTATGTATCTTATAGTAGGGACTCGGTTAAATAAAGTTATGGTACGTCCATAATGTACAGCAGTGCTCAGCAGCAATTGCGGACAATGATTTGGGCATACGGTTATGGAAATAGTTGTTCGGGAAATTGTATTCTCATCTCTCGGTATCCGGAGGGCGTTGGTTCCAGGAGCACTCTCCTACCCCATACAAAAATCTGCAGATGCTCAAGTCCCTTATATAAAATGGCATAGTACAGGCGGCCCTCCGTATTCATGGATGCGCTCATGGGTGCGGAGGGCCACGTGTAAACGGGGAGAAACATACAGCGTGGAACATGAAGATCCAACGTCTGTCCACGGTCTGAGCTCCTGGTTATAGGTATTCAGCCCCCCAGCAGGAAGCCAGCATACTCTGATCCCGCCTCTGTTTACTGCCAGAGACTCTTGTCATCTGTTGACCCATACGATGCGTGTCTGGTCAAGGAACCTCTAGGGTTTCTGTGGGGAACCTCTGGGGTTCTCTGAAAGTAAGCATCATAAAAATGCCTTGATCAGAAGAGGGAGAGAAGGAATGAGTATATTTTGTTATAGATCTTTCATTGACTTCATTTAACAAACGCAGAAATCGAATTTTACAACTGGGAAGTCCAGCCACAGCAGAACTATGAATTAATTTTGTTTTTCCAGTCTTCCTACTTTCGTTTTTTTTTCCCTTGATACTCCACCCAAAGAGTTTTCCTCTTTACTTCTTTATTGTCCTTGCACTCAGTTCTGGGACTTGACTTTTTTTCCTACCAAAGTTTAGCTGTCCTGTGTCTCATTTCCCCTCAAGTTCTTTTGGATTCAGATGTTATGTTGAACAATGACTTGATGTGTTACCCTTCTTAGGCAATTAAACTTTCACAACTGCCTTTTCTCAAAGGTGTAGCTATTTTAGGAGTTGCAGAAATCGTAACACCCACCCCCATCCCACCCCTCAGTGGCAGCTCACCCTGAATCCTCCTCTGAGACAGAGAATTTAAAGGCTGCATTGATACCAAAAACTTTGTTTCCGTGTTACAGAAAGAACCTTTTGTGCTGTGCTTTCTGCATTTTGAAAGAATGTCCGCAAATATTTTGGGAGCTGAATTTCGGGAAGGGCTACCCTCTGGCTGAACTCTACTTAAAAAATCCATAAATCAGGGTTTCTGCCCTTCACAGCAGGACAGGTGCAAGTGTGCACCAGTGACCTAACAGCCAGAGACCATTTCTGCAGACATTCTGTCAGGAGAAGAATAGAACATAACAAAGGAAAAAACCAAGCCAAGCTTTCTTGTTGAGGACGTTTATCGAGAACCAAGCTGCTGTTGACTTGTTTTTCTATACTTCTGCTTAAAGAATGGGCATTAGAGAGTCCCAGTTGGAAAGCCCCTTTGTGTTATGTTTTATTAGGTTGGGGGCACAGCATGGAGATGGGAGTGCAGGGTCTGGAGCCACAGCCAGATGGAGAGGCAGCAGTTGA
Source organism: Grampus griseus (assembly GCF_964374135.1). NCBI lineage: Eukaryota > Metazoa > Chordata > Mammalia > Artiodactyla > Delphinidae > Grampus > Grampus griseus. Next base: position 44,825,075 of record NC_139009.1, read on the forward strand.
GCATTGCCGTGCTTCCAGTGGGGCTTTCTGCCATGGTGGAATTGTTCCCCATCTTCGTTTTTCAGTACTGTCGTCCTGATCTGTATGTGGCTTCTGAGTGCCCATGGCTAGTACATTGGAGGGCTGATATTTAATTTTTATTTAATTTTCATTCATTTGAATTTAAGTAGCCTCATGTGACTCGTGGCAACCATTATTAGGCAGCGCAGGATACACTCAGAAACCAGACCACTTGGTTTCAAATGCCAACTCCACTAACTTTACCTTTCTGACCTTAGGCAATTCCTTAACCACTCTGTGTCACGATTTTCTCATCTATAAAATGAGAAAGATAAGAGTGGCTACCACGAAAAGGATATTTTGAGGATTAAGTGAGTTAGTATTTGTAAAGCTCTGAGGCCTGGCACATAGAGCTGTGTGTTTGTTAAATAATGCAAATGTACATACATCCATAAAACTAAAAATTAAAGCCAGATCCATGTTATATTTTCTCTCAGGAAGCATTTTTCTGAAAATCCTTCAACACTGTGGAGATCAGAAAAGTCGTTTATTCAGTAAATATTTATGGAGCCCTGACTTTGTGCCCAGTGCTGTGCTGGAGATACACATCGTGGGGCATAAGAGACTTGGTTCTTATCCCTCATCCTAATAAAATAGGTAACAGAGTAGCAGAGTGTTCTCACCTAGTGGTTATGGGACTTTAGAACAGGAAGGTAATTCAGAAGTAGGGTAAATATCCAGGTATAGATGCAGAAGCCTGGAGAGGCTTTGTGCCTGTTCCTGGTCAGCTAGCTGGTTTCAGCTTTCATCGTCTGGCTACTGACTCACGCTTCCCTTTGCACCTGTGGGGCCAGGTGTGTCCTGGGGCGCTCCCTGCCCACTTTAGAAGCCTTGATGTAAAATCACCATTTGTTCTCTTCTGCAAAGGATTGATCTTTCAATTCTCAGATTATGATGATGATCCTTCTCCTATTTTGAGTCTTCTTTATACAATAGTGGAGGTATCGGATCGTAGTTTTTCGTGTTTGTTTTAACTTTTACTCCTTACTTAATAAAAGTTAGAAACCCATGTTGGTCCCTCCAATTTATTTTTGCCTTTTAGAGGTTTGCGAGATTGAAAAGTCTGTACTGGACCATACCACTCCGTTTGGTTTATATGAACATTTAAAGAAAATAATGTAAGCCCCAACGTTTATGAAGTACTAAAAGTGAGAGGCTTTTGAGCCGTAATTGATTTGACAAGAAATGGATATAATGAAGGAAGGGGACTGGTTGTTGGCCTGTTGATTTGCTTTCCACACTTGCTAAAAAGAGCGAGAAGGGGAGAAGATTGACCAGTTTGCTTTACATATGAAAAACACTAAAATGTCAGCATGGACCAGCCACTGACATACAAAAAATTGTTTAACGTTAAGTCTCTAAACGATGCCCTAAAAACATAACATTTGTAATTACCTAATTAAATTAATAAAGGCTAATAGGTAATAGAAGTGATATAGGAGGCATTTTCTGGCAGATAAAGCTTCAGAAACTTTCACATCTGCACACGATTATGAAGACCCTGTTGTTACTTCGCTTTCTGCCTTCCTTAGCCCACATTTCTCACTATTAACTAATAGTACGTAATAATAAAACCCTGGATGTCGGCCAGCCCAGAGTTCTGGCCAACTTTTAGAGTGTTTGTGAAAGTTGAAAAAGCAATGCAGCTGTTATACTGGGTACTTTCCAACGGAGGATATGTTTTCCAGATGAAAGTGCAAATAGTAATTGAAATGTAATCAATATTTTTGGCATCTTGGTATTATAATTCTTTTCACTTTTTGTTATGTTAATTGTTCATTTCTTAGGACTTGTTCTATGTTTTTTTCTGTGGCCTATAATCAACTGAAAGTGAAGGAATGAACGAATGCTTAAGTAGTTTTTCATTCTTTGTTTAAAAAAAAAACCAAAAGAACAATGGCACGCAGTCTCATTTGTTAGCCGAAGACGTATTTAAAACAACCGCAACATTTTCTTTTAAGATAAGTTTATTGTGAGACTCACGTTTCAGGCAGCAGAGGGAAGAAAATCTAAATTCCAAGTACGTTGTCCAAATTTTAGAGCTGACTGGAAACTTCGAGATCCTTCAGGTAGGCTGCAGCTTCAGTGCTCATCAAGCATTTTCAGGGCCAGGTTGGCCCTACTCGGTGATGAGCTCACTTTTTTCATTCCCATCCATCACCCTTTAGGGGGAGGGGTGCAGATGATTTCACAGATTTTGGGGGCTTAGGAAATTTTTGTTTTGTTTAAGGTAGAAAGGGCTCTAGTTGATCAGTTGTTCTCAACCCTTTTACAGATCCTGCTGCCCACCCACACCTGACCCTAATTAAATCACAGAATCACCAAAAATGATGGTGATGTGTACACAGGGCTGGGAACCGCTGTTCCGCTCCAGTCCTCTCTCTTTACAGATGAGGAAACTGAGGCCCTGAGCCTCTCGGTGACTTGTCCCAAGGCCTCCTCTGGGACTGAGCTGAATATGGGGTCATTGTTTTCTGGAAGGGATGTCAGCGGCTATGAATGTAGATCTCTGGTGATCTTCTCCCCAGAGGCCTGTGGACGGAGTCAGGCCAGGAGGCTGCAGGGAGCAGGACCCAGTGCACAGGATGGAGCGTTGAGGTCCCCACTCCTTTCACCCAGGTAGAAACCGCCCTCTGTTTTCCCACTAGAGCTATCTACGTTCCTCAGTGACAGGGGAGATAAACTGCCTCAGGTGCTCCTTTTTTTTTTTTTTTCCTCCCCTGGAAACAAATAGGTTTGTAATTAGCTAAATGAGATGGCAGCTTCCAGACCACTTGCCGTTTATCACCAAAGAGCCTTTTGAACAGCTGGTCCCCTCCTGCATCTCTTGGAGGCTTCCTTCTCCCCTTTTAGGGAGCAGTATATATTAATTAGGCACAGTGTTTGGTGTAACTGACAATTACTAATGCTGTGTTTGTCTATTAGGGATAACTTAAGCCAATTAAGTGCTAACTTAGCTGGATAGCAAGGTGCAGGTATGTGTTATCCAAAAAGAGGGGCTGGACCGGGTGCACTCTGCATTGGTCATTCCCAGCCCTTCTTATGTCCGAGGCTTGGTCTACGATGCCCTCCTTACCTGTACTTCCGCTGCTTCCTGCTTGGGCAGGTGGGTGCTGCAGCTCGCTGCGCACTGGACAGTGGTACTGAGGGTGATAACCCAGCTCGCCCCCTCTCCTCGCACTGGGCACCTGTGGCGCACCCCACCTGGGGGAAGAAGCCTCTAGGAGAGGAGATCACAAAGCAGGGGCCTAGGGAGTTGTGAGAGGGGAGGAAGCCAGGACGTGGAGCAATTTATGTGCACAGACACTTTCCTTGAGAAAAGTTGGAAGAAATTTTGGTAAGTGTTTATAGCTCCCTGAAAAGTTGTGCTGCAGGTGATGAGTAGCATATTTTGGAGCGTTTGGTAGAAAAACATTTGCATTGTAAAGCAAGACTGGATTAAAGGGCTTTGGTTCATTTCCAGACCTGCCGTTTATTCTTGTAACATGACAGCATCCGTTTCCAAATGTGAAACTCGGAGAAACGAAGAAAAGAAAAATGTTCGTGTTTTTCTTCTCAGGATGTCAATCAGAGAATTCGCTCATCCTTTATCTAAAATACTCACTGGTCTCTGAAATGACCCTCCATCGCCACCCCCAAGAGGGAGACTGTGGCTGTGATGGGGAAGCTGGTGATTTTCTGCTTTCTGGCCCCGAAGGCCTCACCCCTGCTCTCATCTGGAAGCTGATGGCGAAGGTCTGTTACTCTTGTCAGGAGCCGGTAACAAGGACCTGAGGAATGTAGGCCGCGGTGGGCAGAGGGCATGAACTGAGCCCTGCGGGATGGTCAGGCTGACAGAGTGGTCTGGCTTTACCTGCTTACCCGCTGCTCTGGGAGGAGCTGGTTTACATCAGAGAAGTCTGCTCCTGACATCGCTATTTCTGGCAACAGAGGCACAGCAGAGATGGAAGAGACTGCCTGCCGTGTAGAGGAAGTCAGATAAATATTCACTTCAGAGAATGCGTCTTGAGGCCTGCATGTGTATGCATGGGTGACAGCTCCCTGCTGCCTTTTCCTGCCCACGGTTCTGGATGTAAAGATTAACGGGTTTAGCCTGAAGTCCGTCAGAGATGTGTTAATGAAAAATTTATCTCAATGCGAAACCAAGGGCAAGCGCTGGCTTTGCTGGCCTTTTTTTCCATCTTCTTCTGTTTGGAATGTACACTGAAAGCAAGGGGGAGGGGGCTCCTCATCCCTCACTATAAAGCCTGTTGGACTGGTTAGCAGGAACTTTCTGGAACTTCTAGAGGGAGGTTGCCGGAGAGTGTGTGAGTCGTGAGCAGTGGGGATGAGGAGGGGCTGTCCCTCATTCAGAGCCAGCCGCGAGCCCTGCACAGACTCCTGGGGTAACACAGCAGCCACCTCACCTCAGAGGAGCGCGCTTGACACCCCTGCGGTTCCCTCTGTGGTCACGAGGAAGGAGAGCTGATCCTCCCGGCCTGCGTAGCTGGAGTCCTTCCCGGCACGGCAGTCATTCTGGATTTTACACTAAGAGGGGTTTTAACAACTGGGTACGTTCTTAGTCTTCTAATAGCGATCCCTAAGTTTAAAAAAAAAAATCCTTTTCCTGTGTGGAGCTTACTCTACTGAGCCTATTAATTAAAAAAAAAGAAGAATAAAGGAAAAAAAGAATTTTGGGACCCTGGTCATACAGTCTCAACCTGCCCCCAAGACTGGAGTCTCCATTCTGATGTAGTTTACTCGATTTCTTTCCATCTGGAGATATGAGAATGATCTCGCAGGAACTTGGCCGGGCTTTTCAGCACACGGTGTAAGCCAACGGCTGCCTTCCTCTGCTCGGAACACTAGGCACAATGTGAGGGGTTTCTTTGCTCACCTGCTTAGGGCTTTTGCAGTCAGAGCAAAACCCTTCCTGTCATCCTTCTACAGGCCATTGTGGGGCAAGATGCATTTTAGAGAAATCTCTTTGACACTGGCTCCCTCCTCCCTCCCTTGGAGAATCTGAGGGATTTAAAAGGATCCAAGGCAAGAAGTGTCTCCATAAGCATGAAAATGACCATCCTTATAGGTCACCGTTTTGATCCATGCTCTCATCACTGGTCTTACAAACAGGCCTTCTCTTTCTCGTCTTCGAACGGATCAATCAGTTCTTTTTGAGCAGCACATCAATACAGAAAGCATAGGCCCATTGCCATAAGGCAACACCAGCCAACTTCTGGCTGAGAAACGGCTAAATGCCTGACTCTTCATCATCCCATCGCTGAGTGTGGTTACAAAGAATGGCTTTCCTGTATTTTCTTGATGCTTCCAAATGTATCAGTTCACTTTTTGCAGACGTGTTTTGGTGATACCATGATCTGCCTATAGAAAGTGAGCGAGATAAGGACACTTCTGGGAACTGCATTTAAAATAGCCATAATAAAACAAATTCTGCAGCCGGTGTGGTACCTTGTTTATTTGATTTGGTTTGTCACCAACTCATCTTCTGAGTAACCCCGTAGTTATGCCAGGACTAAACTGTAAAATGACTGATGCTGGATATGTGAGCATTGACCTTTAAGTGCACTAGGTGGGACTGATGTGGTCCAGTCCCCTCTGTTAGAGCAAAAATTTGATCAGGAGAATCACAGAGAAATTTCTTTTCTTTTCTTTCTTTCTTTTTTTTTTTTTTTTGTGGTACGCGGGCCTCTCCGCGGCATGTGGGATCTTCCCGGACCGGGGCACGAACCCGCGTCCCCTGCATCGGCAGGCGGACCCTCAACCACTGCGCCACCAGGGAAGCCCCACAGAGAAATTTCTTAGGGAAACTTGAAATGCGGTCCCCTTCTCCCCAAACTGAAGAAGCAAAGAGAGGTACAGAAGACTTGTGAAGCACTAACTGTTTTATATTCTGATATTCTATGACTTTCTTAGATAAAAAACTTTTTACAGTTTCACATCTATTTAGATAGCAGGAATGTCTCTACTTTTTGTGAAGGACAAAACCCCAGGCTCAGTAATATGCCCTCAAAAATATGTCACATCAGCATAGTCAGTGTTTTCCAATGAAAAGTTTTTTAATAAACAGATGTTTTATTTGCTACCTTATGATATTAAAAAGTATAAACTTACCTGAGAGAATAATTGTTTTGATAATAAATATTTCCAGTGGTACACTTAAAATTTTCATCAAAATGTAAAAGCTGTTTTCAAAACTTTTTGCCCATTTTTTTCAGTGGGGTTGTGAAACCCAATGTAAATGTTTATAAATGTTTGCAGAAGAGTACTTTTGTTTTAAAGAGAATGCAAATGTTCTCTTAATACGAAAACACCCCAACAAAGAATGGTTGTAATTAAAGTAATAGATATTCAGTTAAAAATAGAAAAAAAACCCTTCTTTTGGCGTATCATCAGCCCCATGGAAGAGAGCGTGGTGTATACCTTGGGAACCAAGTTGTGAGTACTGTAGTATTACTACAGTGTGCTGATCAGAAGAACGGTGAACATTTTCTGGTTAACCAAATCACAGAGGCCTGTTCGTTGGAAGGGATCTTGGAATTCCTGAAGCCCAGCTTCGCACCCAGTGCTCTGTCCTACTGTGGCTGCCCTGTCAAATGATACTTTCCCACCCAGAGTGAGCCTCTGGTGGTGCTGGTGAACTCGCTTGCTCTCGGGTCAGCCCTCTGCATTTTTGGAGAGCTCTAGTTGTTCAGAAAGCTCCTTCTAACCCTGAGTTACTACGAATTTGTTACTGCCTGCCAAGGAGTCTGTGCCAGTGCCGACATGAGGGCTCCTAAAGCTACTTAAAGATAGTTGTCTGGTGTCTCTTTAAGACTTTTTCCCCCAGAGGGTCCTAAGTCCTGGCCGGGACTCCCAGGTGTCTTACAGCCTGGCTGCCCCCTTCTGGACACACTCAAGTTGCTCAGTACCATGGGTGGTTACTTCATGTCTAACAATTGCACTGCCTTCTGCTGGTCCTTTGTATTGAGCTGACCACGTTTTCTTTGCACTGCTGTCAGTTTTCACGACTTCTAACCTTGGGTACTTGAAAATTCTAAATGTAGGACTTGATGTATTCTTAGTCTCTTCTTGGTCCAGGGCCCTCCGTGGGTACTCAGTGTGCTTTCTGAGATCGTAAGGAAGGTGTTGACTAGCTTGGGCCCTGGGTTATGAATTTGTCCCACCACTCTTTAATCTTCAAGTCAGCACCCTTTGAGTATGGCTGTTCAGCCAGCAATAAAGATTTGATTTGGGAAATCAGCCTCTGTAATTTAGATAGAAATTTGAGGTTGCCATTTGAAGTTTTTACTTTGGTGACTATGGGAAATCAAAAATTCTGAGGTGGTAAGTAGAGTAGAAGAATTAAGATATAGATAATCCATTATCATTTAGGGGTTTATTTCAGTTTTGTTTGTTTGATTTTGACTGTTTCTAGCTTTAATTTGAACAAACTTACCATTGGATAAACTGGAAAATTTTTCTTCTTGATACAGCTGCTTTGGTAGGGAAAGTGCCTATCATACCCTTGGAAGATTAAAATTGTTGAGTATAAAGTTTATTCATTAAATGTTTACCTATTGCCTGCCATGTGCTAGGCATTATACCTAGGGATATATTGCTGAAAAAGAAATACCTAATAATTCATGGAGAGTATGGTATATAAAGTGAGATAGTCAGTTAACAATTACACAGGTCATTTTTTAAACACTCTCGGTACATGCCACGAGAAAAGATTGCAACAAGAGCGTATAGCAGGAGGCCCTGGGCTGGGAGCTTCAGAAGAGCCTTCCTGGAGAAAGTAATGTTTAGGCTGACCTGTTTCTTGTTTATCTGTTGTCCCTATCTTTAAAACTCACAAATTATTGAGAGAGAGCAGCTCCACTGCTAATGAGAATAGAAAGCTTTCCTAATTTATACTTTTGGGGTTGGAATTGGCATTTAATGGCACGAAAGACAGCTTTAGGGTTCACTCAGACACCACTAAAAATCCAGCCACTGCTGGGGTGCCCACCCCTTGATTTTCTCTCTCTACAGAATCATGGGATGCTAACATAATTTGATTCCCTCCAGTTCTCTAAATTGCCCCACTGTCCTGTTCATTCTTCACTCTTGCTGAGTCTGACAAAAGAAACAGCTAACTTCTTTGAAAGTGTTTGGAGGAAGAAAAAAACAAAGTGCGTGTTACGTTGTAGATATTTTGGGAAGTAGAAAACTAGTTTAATAACATATTTCAAGGAGATGAAAACGCAGGCTTGATTTTGGTCAGGCAAGGACTTCAAAAATACAGTTTTCAAAATCACATCACGAGGGAGCTTTTAAAGAAGGAAAGTCAGAGCAGTCTGGGTGTTCTGGTTCTTGTTCTTTAAAGCCTATATCCCCCTGTTGCGGAGACAAGGAAGGTTGCTGGTTTCCTTTGCTCTCGCGCTCTCTCTCTCTGTCTCTCTCTTTTTAATTTAAAAAATTATTTATTTTTATTCAAGTATAGTTAATTTACAATATTATGTTAGTTTCAGGTGTGTAGCATAGTGATTCAGTATTTTTGCAGATTATACTCCATTTTAGGTTATTACAAGATAATGGCTGTAATTCCCTGTGCTGCACAGTATATCGTTGTTGTTCCTTTGCTCTTGAACGTGATTGAGGACTTTGCCAGCTAAGACCTCATTTTCATTTTGAAGTAATTTGAGCAGTAGAGGGGGAGCCCAGCGAATTTGAATTGCAGGCCCCTGCCCCTGTAGCTTTGGAAAGGCCGTGCTTGAGCCTTTGCCTTTCTTCCAAGCTTGGAGTGCTGGGCTGCTGGGCAGGGTTGGATTATGGCCTGGCCCTGTGGTGGATGTGTGTGCTTGTGTCTGGTCACCTATGGTGAATGTATGCTCATGGTTCTGTATCAGAGAGCTCCTCTGTGATTCTAAACATAGGCAGTATTTTAACCACTGTGGCTCATTTTTCTCGCATGGCAGTGTTTAAATATTATTGAGAGCCAAAGTGAATCTCCACATTTGCCCTAACTGACCTTTGTTACCAAGCTTCATACCGAACACCTATGTAGTCAAGTTTTTAAAAAGTAATGTGTGGAATTCTAATGGATTTCGGCTTGTATATGTTGTTAACAGTGTTTTTTTTTTAAAAAAAAAACACCTTTTTTTCCCAAATTGATAGGTTTAAACAAATTTTAGTAATTTGATCATGTTTGATCATGTTAAAATGGTAATTATTTGAATGTTTTTTCTGGGATTGATGTCACTTCTCCTTTTCAAGTATCATAGGCCAACCTTCACTCATTTGGTTTATTTGAAAGGTTACAGATTTCTAAATAGTTTGGGAATCATTTGCCAACCATGCAGAGGGGGAAGGCTTGCTGCTGACGTGTAAGTCCAAGCAGTGAGGGTTGTTTGAACTGCTCTTTGAGACAATTTAACTAATAATATTTAGACCTTTGGAAATTTGGCTATTATTAGACAAGCCTAGGATTTAAGTCATTTTCCAAAGGAGAATGATTCTCAAAATATGACATATTAAAATAAGTATGTTTGTTTATCCCAAATGAGATTGTGAAATTTGTGATTATTCCATTCCTATCCAAATATGACCCTTCATAGTTTGTTGGTTGAAAATAAATTTCTTATAACAATTTATCCTTCGCTAAATGAATCTGGGTGAGGAGACTGTTGCCCCTTACATAACAATTACAATTTATCCTGATCCAGGACACATTATTATTTACGCAGAAAGAAGCATTGTGCTTCAGCATTAGAATGCTCTGTTGGTGACGCTGCCCCTGCCACCTGCCATTTTCTTTCACGCTTGTTTCTGAGCCTCTGCGGTGGCTTAAGTGCTGGTGCTGGGGACATAAAGATGAGCGGGACAGCGAGGATCCTGGCCCTCATGGAGCTTAGCGTGTGTGCCTCGTTCATCGTTTCCTGTAGTGTTGCTTTTCATTGTGGTTTTACATATTTCTGTCATGTGATCATTATTCCAGGGAATTGTGATACGTATTTTCGCTTGGTAAGATTTGCAGAGAATTTAGGCACTGGGCTGTTCTAGGAGTAAAAGTCTGCTTCCAGATAGCATGTTATTGCTCCTCTGTTGTTCAGGCACTCAGGCCTTATAAAATTTCCCAAAGAGTAAGGCCATGAAGTGCCAAACTCACTGAAAGTCAGGACTGGCGTTTTGGCAGCAGTAACATTAGACCTACACCCTAATGTAATTTAAAACTATTCTGGAAGTAAAGGGAAGACCAAAGTGGTGATTTATAGCAGCTCAGAAACCCCACGCTGGCCATAAGACCATGGTGTTAGGTCTGCATTGAGTTAATGATTTCACTTTTAATTGCTTTTCTCTGTTAATAGAACAAAAGCAAGGATAGCCTTTAACTGCCAAGTATATGACGAAGCCTTGTATTTTAATAGGAATTATTTTTAAACGTTTTTGTTTGGTTCAAATTAGGTGATTTTGAGGCTTATAGATAAGTACTGGAAAAGCTGACCTTACTTTCTTGATCTATTTTCGAAATAAAGCTAGTGTTAAAAAATTCTAGGGCTTACAAATTTATATTTAGAATCTAGATAGTATCATATGTAGGCACAGAAAATAAATAAAGTACTTTGTTTAAAATTTTCAAGTACAAATAGTACATAAGGATAAACGTCTATGCCATGTATTAAGAATTTTTCTTTTGTTTAAGGCACGCAAATAATAAATCTGTTTATAATTTTACAGTTCATTGTGCAGTTCACTCTGTAAAGTAGAGGGTCAGGGAGATGCCTTGTTATTCCCCCTACGTTCTACTTTTCCTTGTAGAAGAAATGTATTCTTGGTCATACTGTATAATGGTAAGTTCTTAAGCCACCCTGATGTAATCTTTTAAACAGATTGTTTTAAAATAAAACGAATCATAGTCAGTGTATTTTCTGATAGTGAATCTTTTAAAATAAGTAATTTTCTTTATAGTTAGGGTAATTTTGCTACTGCAAGTAGTAGAACCTGGTTTAACCTGCCCATGTTAAAAAAAAATAAAATTCGTCCCTACAACTTTATTCATAAAATTAGAACTGGCCTTCCAGTGGCATCTTTGATCTGGGTAGGAAAGAGGTTACTTCCGAATATTGGGAATGAAGGTGTCTTAGTCTGTGTGAACTGCTGTTACAAAACATCATAGACTGGGTGGCATATAAACAACATTTATTTCTCATAGTTCTAGAGGCTGGAAAGTCCACGAACAAGGTGCTGGCAGATTTGGTGTCTGGTGAGGGCCTGGTTCATAGACTGCCGTCATCCTGCTGTGTCCTCACATGATGGAAGGGGTGAGGTTACACTCTGGGGTTTCTCTTATAATTCCATTCATGAGGGCTCTGCCGTCATGATCTAATCACCTCCCGAAAGTGCCAACTCCAAGTGCTGGCACGTTGGGCGTTAGGAATTAACATGTGAATTTTATGGGGGAGGGAGACACAAACATTCAGTCGGTAGCAGCAGGCTTGTAATGAGTGCTTTAGTCTTTGAGTGTTGTAGGCAGAAGATGGCTAAATCATCACTGCTTCCCTGAAGTACATACGTTAGTGCTAGGGAGGAGTAGCCTAATGTGAGTTTTTATATCAGAGGCATGATAAATGGGACCCATGGTGTATGAAATTCCAGTTCTTTAGTACAGGGAAATGTGCTCTTCATGTTTCTGTCTTCTAAGGCCTGCCTTCAAGTCTTAATTTACCTAAAGGTGGTACACATCTTTCCTTTAGCTTGGTCAATGTTTCTTAACCCATTTTCCACTGTTCTCTTCCTCCACCAGAAGTCTTTTAGACAGTTTGAAATTTTAATACCCATGAAATTTTAATACTACAGATATACTGTATCTGTGCTTACATAAAAGAAAGTTTTTTTTGCCCCAACGCCCAAATGAATTTTCATCCTTTGGGACCAGTATTGCCCCCATTGAGAATACATGGGCTAGGATACCTGGCTGGGTGGGTTGTGCCCTACCTAGTAATTAGGCTTTGAAGGAGGCTAATCTATTATTTGTTTAAGAACCTTGAGTCCATTAGACAATTTTCTGATATGGACTGCTGTTAAAGGGTTGTTCCTCAAAGCACAAGCTCTTTATTCATTCATGGAGTCATACACACTTGTTTCAAACCCTCCTGGCTTCCTCATTTCCTTGCTGTGCCACCATGGGCAAAGCCTTAGTTTATTCACTGTAGGCAATAATAGTATCTACCTCAAAAGGTTGCTGGGGAAGACTGAAAAAGCGAGTAAAGCACCATGCTTGGCATAAAGTAAGCCAGCAAAAAAATGAAGTTATTTTTAATAGTACTAGAGTTTTCTTTGGTTGTTAGACTCATCAACTGTCTGCATTTTAAAGATTAGACAAGTTATTACGGCTCTGGGTTCAGTGGTGATAAAGTTATTATAGGTGTTGGGTTCATAGCTGTATGACTTGATCCAGTTGTTTAAATCTTCACGCCCCAGTTTCCACATTTTGTTAAGATAGAAAGCAACGTAAGTTGGTTGAAACTTCAAATATAGCAGTAATCCTAATAAATGTACGTGGGTTATATTTGCCCACTAAATGACAGACTCTTGGATTGAATTAAAAAATAAGAGACATACCTAAGACAGAATGACTCTAGAAGGTTTAAAGAACAGAAAGGGGGGGGTGGGGAGGGACAGGCAAATATTGCTATCAATAAAAATAGAATTAATATATGAATATGGAGGAAATAGAATAGTTCATGTTAACAACCCACCAAGAAGACAAAATAATTATGATTTTGCATGTATCCAGGGCGTTACAAGGGAAATCTGTTAAAACCACAGTCATAGTGGTAGATTTTAACATACTCTGTCACTGATAAATAAAACAGACAAAAGTTAGTATGAATATAGAGTATTTGAAGACCACCTTTATTAACGAGGTTTCATTTTAAACAAGTCTCTGAGTACCGTTCCCTCGCAAAATGGTCTGAGTCTATGAATTTTGGCTGGTTTATGCAGCCATATAATGCTCTTTGTACGGTAGATGTGTTCCTGTAAAGCTCCAAGTAAACTAGATAATTGTAAAAGTGAATGATAAACTTTTCTAAAGGACTTTGTATGCGTGTGAGTTTTTCTTACGTTGTCAGCTCTCACACTAGAACTTTTTCTGTGTGTCCTGGTGTTTGTGAACAGAGAACTTTGAGTGTTTAGGTTAGACTCTTGAATCTTTTTTTTTTTTTTTTTTTTTTTTTTGCAGTACGCGGGCCTCCCACTGTTGTGGCCTCTCCCGTTGCGGAGCACAGGCTCCGGACGTGCAGGCTCAGCGGCCATGGCTCACGGGCCCAGCCGCTCCGTGGCATGTGGGATCTTCCCGGACCGGGGCACGAACCCGTGTCCCCTGCATCGGCAGGCGGACTCCCAACCACTGCGCCACCAGGGAAGCCCCGACTTGAGCCTTTTTATGGAACTGGGTCCGTGAACCTGAGTAACGGTCGGTTAGACAGATTTATTCATCACAGTGGTTCTAGATGTGGTTTCTTGCAGAGACTCCTCTTTATTGGCCATTTACACGTGCTGCAGGTTGCCTCGGTGGCAAACTGTAAGCGGGGTGTGACTCTCTTGCTTTCTGGCTACTGAAGAGTTGAGAGGATTGAGGCAGAACTCTCAGAGGTCCCTTCCTGGAAACTCTCAGACATAGTTTGGTCTCTCCAGAGTCCCTGAGCAGGATCTTTTTTGTTGTTTTTTTTCTTTTTTAAGGTGACACACCAGCAGTCCAGTGTATGCTTTTTCAAGTTTTTTTTTTTTTTATCAGTGAAGTGGGAGGGTTTTTAAGCGTCTGCAGAACATTTGGGTTTGTGAATTCTGTCGAAGTAATTGTTGGCATATGGTTTTCCTCCTTAAGAAGGGTTGGCAAATGTTGTCACCTTTTTCTTTAATTTATTTGAGCCTTTAATTAATATTGGGTATTAACGAAGTGTGTGTTTGTGCACGTGCGTAGCGCCAGTGAAAATTCCATTTATTTTCTCTTTGTTGCTTTGTTCTCTAGTTTGGACAAAAAATAAATTATTTTCATGGGTAAAAACTAAATTAAAAAGGAAAACATACATTTTAATAAGTACGTAGAGAAGTACCTTACTAAATATAAGTTCGTGTTCATTAGCAGTCTAGTCTAAAAATGTGACTGCCTTGAAATGGAAGGCAGAGAGCCCAGCAGATCTGTGGAACTTAAAAGGGTGTGTGTTCTGGGCTTTATGACTGATGGCGACGGTACCCCCGTGGCAGCTTGAATTGTCATGGCTCCTGTGGCCTCACCTTCCCATCCTCCATCCAGTCTCCCACCCTCTCAACCAGTCCATAAATAATTAACAAGCACTTAATGTTTCCAGGCACCTTGCTAGGAGTTGAGAAATATAAACACAGTATGATGGGGACATGACCTTAAGAGCCTGTGTCATACTGATGATTAGTAAATAGAAGTTTTGTAATTATGAAACGGCCTTATGATGATAAGTGATAGGGCAGAGGTATATAAGGAGGGAGGACATATGTGGGTCATCTAACTCAGACTAGGTGGTGGTAGTGGTGGTGGTGGAGGGATCAGGGGTGGCTTCTTGGATGAGGTGATACATCAGCTAGGATTTGTTGGAATAGGAGAGAGCTGTTCTAGGTAGTAGTTTTGGAGGTGAGACCGGAACATGACTTTTCCTTCAGGAGCTACAAGAGTTAAAGACAAGAATATTGAAACCAGGCTGGAGAGCTGGGCAGGCCCCTCATGAAGGCGCTCATTTCTCTTCAAAGGGTTCTGGGCATTATTCTGAAGGCAATGGGGATTTATTGTTCTGAAGGCGTGGGCATTGGTGGATTTTAGTCATGGGAATAAAGTGATTAGAATTACATTTTAGAAAGGTCCCTCTGGTGGCAATGTAGGGTTGCGGATTAAAATGAGAGGTGAGGCACTGGAATAAGAAAGTATTGCTTGAGCTGATTTATGAGATTTTCAGGAGGTGCAGGCAACCTTGGGGCCTGAATATGGGAGGAGAGAGAGAAATGAAGGATGACCGCAAGGTTTCTAGCTGAGGTCAGTGGGAGAAATGAGGGTGCTGTTCAGTGAGGGAGTGACAGAGGGAAAACAAGGTTTGGAGGGAGGAATTAGGAGTTTAGTTGTAGACACGGACTTGTTGATCCTTAGGAGACGCTGCCCTTAGCTGTCCAGGGAGTGGTTGTCAGCATAGGGTAGTGGGTAACATCATCCAGGCAGACGGAAGAGGGCAGTGGAAGGAAGCCTGGAGATAAACTATAAAGAACAAAACCCTGTGTGTTGATCTAATAGCCATGTGACAGGGAAAACAGATACGGTACCTTGGAAAATAAACAGATCAAGTGTTTTCCCTCTGGACTTGGCCAGGTGTTGACTTTCAGAATTTTAGTCAATGAAGAGAACTGTCAATAATAACTCCTAAAGCTGGGAGCGGTGAAGCTCCAGTTTTTTTCCCGATGGTTATGACCTTGTGGTAGCATGTGCCAGAGCTGGAGGAACCTCTTTGCCTCTTTGGGTCTATGATAATAGCTTCCTCATCTATTTCTGTCTTTGTCTGTCAGTTTGAATAAATAAAATTGTCTTCTTAATGAAGCAGAAAATGATAAAGCTTTTGGAATATCTTTGTTATTTTTGGAGAATTACAGTTCATAGGAATTAGAGAGGGTAGAGGATTAGAGAAGAGTAATTTGTGGAGGGGGCTTGGCTTTTTTACGTACTCCTTATTTTTATACACGCGTGCGCGCGCGCGCACACACACACACACACACACACACACACACACAGAGTTAGGATAGAGAAGAGCAGGGAAGCAGTTTTAATCATCTTCCCAATGTCTGGCCACAGAAGACATGAGTATTATTCATATCACATCTGGGATATTAGTGATTTGTATTCACTCAAGGATTATTTAATGGGTTCCTGCCCTGGTGATCAAGTCAGAATTCGGGCCGCACCGAGCCAGCTGGGACAGTGAGAGCCCTTCTCTGGAGCGGAGATTGTCTTACCTCCCACCACCCTTACGTAGTTCTCTCAAGCTTTCCTAATGGCAGCCCCACCACCAGGCCCAGTTCCAAGATGGCCAGCCCTCCTCTCTTGTCTCCTCCTAATCTTCCCACAGCCATCGAAGTACAGATTGCTTCACTGGCCCTTGGGACACATGGCTGATAGCTAGCACCTTGGGAAAATCTAGCCCTTTATAGATAACCGCCTGGGGACACCTGTAGGTGCGATGTAAGCTGCCCCCGCAGCTGGCACCATCCTTTGTTGAGGTGGGTTAGGGGATAATGATGGTAGTAGCTTGCTGGGCTTTCTGGGATCCCTGTGCCATGGCCACGCTCTCGTCCATGCTCTTGCCTTGACTCCGACCGTTCCTTCACCTTCAGGTTCCTGCGTTGTTGCCGCTGAATATCTGGAAGCACCGTTCCACTATGGCCCTGGTGGGGATGTGGGATTTTTTTGCTTTGACATATCCCTGAAAATTAAAAATATATATATATTCTATCATTATGCAAACTCTACTGTTTGGTGAGGATATTGCCTTAGGACAGAGAACGTTGAAGACAAAAATGCCCCTGATATCCAAGTTCTTAGACACTCGAGTGAAACAGTCGAATAAAAAGAGTAACTTGTAGTCGGTATTTCTTTTGTATACAGACTCGTAGGAACTTTTGCTCCCCAGTCACCCCTTTGTTTTGAGGAACGATGGCGTTATTAAAGAAGAATACTTAGGAAACATGTGCTGACATTCTCTGAATGACTTATTTTAAACTTAAATCAAGGACTCAATGTCTGCTTGTCGAGAAATTTTTGGATAAGTCAGTGGTAGGGAGAGATTCATGGGATGTAGTTGGGCTGACTCTGGAGTCGGGTGACGGAGCTGGAGCACAGGTTGGTTGCTGCGCTGGAGGCCTCGGTGTGGCTTGTTCTCATTGGTCAGCAGGTGGCACCAAATAGCCAGGACGAATCTGGAGAGAGGTATGTGGTGTTTCGATTTCACCTTGGGTTGGGTTAAACATTTTGGAGTTAATAGCCCTCTCACGTTTTTTCCCCCTAGAGATGGCATCCTCCAAGGCTGAATTTCGTAGAAGTCTTTGGTTTTAATAGAGTCATAAAACTTAACCATCTCCAAGGTCAAATGGTACATAACAATATTGATTTTCTTTTTTTTGGAGGGGTTATGACTCTGAATGCTAAAAGCCAACTGTAAGATCCTTCTGTAGAATATATTTACTGGCTTAGGTGTCTGAACTTTTTCGTGTTTTTATGAAGTCTTTTCAGTACGTTGCTAATGGAGGTGTTAAAATTGATCTACTGATAAATTTATATATTTTTTGATAGATTTATATATATATATATATATATATATATATTTTTTTTTTTTTTTTTTGCGGTGTGCGGGCCTCTCACTGCTGTGGCCTCTCCCGCTGCAGAGCACAGGCTCCGGACGCGCAGGCTCAGCGGCCACGGCCCACGGGCCCAGCCGCTCCGCGGCATGCGGGATCCTCCCAGACTGGGGCACGAACCCGTGTCCCCTGCATCGGCAGGTGGACTCCCAACCACTGCGCCACCAGGGAAGCCCCTAGATTTATATTTTTGACCTTGATAATGTCTGCCTGATGGGAATCCAGGATTTTACTCCCATCCGAGATGTTTCTGTTTGAGCAGAGGTGGGTGACTCTGAGTTACAGATGGTGATTCAGTTGTGAGGGGGACACGGAGGATGTGTTGGGGATATTCTTGGATATCTTGTGAGAAAACAGCTAATGACAGAAGAGGGGGCAGGTCTGTGCTTTTGCCCCCAATTACTACACTACTTGAGGTGCAGTTCATTTGTTTCAGCTTAATTTATTGTCCACGGACCCCTGGTTGCATGTGCCTTGTATGGTTCTGTGCTAGAACTTGAGAAAAAGCCGCCTTTTGAAGCACAATAAGAGGAATGTTTCTTTTCTGTGTATGTGGCTTTGTTTATTTTCTTTGTTTGGTGCCATGTGTGGGGAAAAATGTGAGCTCAAGTGGTCCATTTGTGGTTGCCGGGTGGTGTCTGGTTTGATTAGTGCATGAGCTCCAGTGATTAGGCTTGCTAACTCTGGTCTGTGCGTGCGTTCTTGGGGCACGCTGAATGAGGTTTCCATGAAACGAGCATCCAGGTACAAAATCTTATAATTAATTTTTGAGTCTTAAGATGGGGCTTGGGGGAAGGGATGGGAGGGGGAGATGACAAACATCTTTTCCCTTGGGATATCTTCCTACAACTAAGTGTGTGTGGGGGGTGCATCTTTCTTCCTCCCTCTCTTTTTAATTTACTTAGATAGGCTTGTATATAAAATGTGCAGGAAGTTAACCACACCCGTAGGAATTAAGCACATATCCTTGCCTCCTAGAATCTGTTTTTCACACAGCACCAGGATTGATCTTTTAAAAACATACATCCAGTGATGTCAGTTATTAGGTTAAAATCCTGCCCTGGCTTCCCTCACACTTAGGTTAACAGCCCTTTGTGGACTGGCTCCACCTACCTTTCCAACCTCATCTCCTTGTATCTCTCCCTGCCTACCAGACTTGGGCCACACTGAGCTCTTCATTCCTCCAACAGGCCCTGCTGTTCTCACCTTAGGGCCTTTACATGAGTAGTTTCCTTTGCCTGGAATGTCATTCCTCTTGATCTGGGTGTGACAAGACCATTGAGAGCTCAGTTTAAATACCGACTCAGACCTTCCCTGACCACCAGCTCTAAAAGAGCCATTCATTCCTTTTCTCTCTTTTACTTTTAAATTAAGATATAACAGACACATAATACTTTGTAAGTTTTAAGGTGTAAGGTATGTTGATTTGATATGTTTATATATTGCAGTATGATTACCACTGTAGCATTAGCTAACACCTCTATCATTTCACATAATTATCATTTCTTTTTTGTGGTGAGGATGATTAAGTCTAGTCTCTTAGCAGCTTTGAAGTTTATAAGACAGTATGACTGATTACTCACTCTGTGTCACATCACTCCAGTTTCATTTTATTTTCTTTTCAACTATCTTGTCTCGTCTTTTGTGCTTTTTTGGTCCAGCTCTTCCTAGTAGGATGTAAGCTTCACTAGAGCCAGGTCCTTATCTTGTTTACCGTTAACCCAGCATCTGGAACAGTGCTGAGCATGTACTAGGTCCCCAGAACATTTTGGTTCCATGAATGAATAATAGCTGTATTGAGGGGAGAAGCTATATATTTAAAGCTAAATGTATCTCTCTTAATTCTCTGAGGGCACTGTGATAAAGATGGCAGTGGGCCAAACGTTGAGGTTGAAGTTCTTGTTTCCCATTTATCCCTGTAAAACATTGTGGCCCTGGTGGGTCCCTGAGACGTGGGTATTGGGGTGGGTAGTAGAATTTGTAATAACACAGTCATATACATAATTTCAGTCATTATTCAGTCATTTTTTGGTATCTGTTAAACACTAGTACTGTCCTTGCTGCTGTATATTTACTATGTCATTTAATCTTAGGCATCAGTTTTCTAATATGTAAATGATATGTTTAGATAAAATGATCTGTTAGTTCTCTTATATCACATTATATGAATTTCTAGGAGAAGCTAAGAGATTATAGTTTATGGTGACACACAATAGAAACAGATTAGTTCGTTCAGAATACCTACCCAAGGTAGGTATTCATCCAGCTCTAATAAAACTTTAAAATTGCAAAGTCTAAACTTTAGAAAGGAGGAAGAAACCCACCCTTTGTTGGGTATCCGTCATCTCATTCAGTCTTCTCAACAACCTGTAGAGTATCTTCCCTCCTTCATGTCTGCGGAAACGGAGGCTCAGAGGTGTTACGTGCCTTGGCCAAGGTCACACACATGTTACGAGGCAGTGCTGCAGTTCCCAACCAGCTTCGATTGACTCCAGAGACCTGCTCTCAGCACGTAGGAGTTGTGTTACCTTCTGCTCACCTTTCCCCAGTAGGTTTTGTGGGGATCGACAGCTTAGACTCCTGACTAGGGTTTCCCTTCTGTTTCTCACAGACCTCTGAGAAGGAGCTGATGTGGAGAAGCAGCTGAGGCGGTCCAGGATGACGACCACAGTAGCCACAGACTACGACAACATCGAGATCCAACAGCAGTACAGCGATGTCAACAACCGCTGGGACGTGGACGACTGGGACAACGAGAACAGCTCCGCGCGGCTCTTTGAGCGGTCCCGCATCAAGGCTCTGGCAGGTAGGGTGCCCTTATGTCCCGTCACAGAGGCCTGGGATGCCTTACAGGTCCCTTTGAAATCATCCACCCTGTCCCCCTCTCAAGATCAGCTCAGCTCTACTTGAACACGTCCCACCAGAGCAAGCCGACTGTTTCATAAGGTGGCCAGTTTCCTATCTGGGGGACTGTCAGTCCCACAGCCCAAGTGATTCAGAGCCCAGGGTGGTTTTTATAGCCGTTCAGAAAGAGACGCCCTAGGCTTGTCAGAAATCTTTTATTTTTAACACATCTTACATTTCAGTATATTGAAGTATACTATACCTTAGACACAAAAATACAGTTTGACCCTGGAACAACATGGGGGTTAGGGACACCAACCTGCTGCACGGTCGAAAATCCATGTATTTGACTCCCCCAGAACTTAGCTACTAATAGCCCACTGTTGACCTGAAGCCTTATCCATAAAAACAGTCGATTAACACATAATTTGTAAGTTATATATATGATATACTGTATTCTTACTGTAAAGTAAGCTGGAGAAAAGAAAACGTTATTAAGAAAATCATAAGGAAGGGAAAATACATTTACTCTACATCTGTATATTTATTGAAAATAAATGTGTCAATGTAAGTGTAAGTGTACCTGCACAGTTCAAACGCTTGTTGTTCAAGGGTCAACTGTATACAAATTAACCTGTTTACTTAGGGCCTGTGATATATAAATTAACTTGACCTGTTACAGTACTTGCTTTGAGTGACCAAGGTTAGTTAGTATCACGTGCAAAGGTTTTGGATCTGAAAAGCAATAGCTTAATCTGGTGAAGGCACATTTAATGCTATAACAGGTAAGTCTGCCATTGATAAAGTTAACAGGCACACATCCCTTACTTCATGATTTCTCACTCCCTTGTTGCTGTTGAATACTTAGGGCACACTTTTACCAGGGCCCTAGATGGGGTGGAATTGCCCTGAAAATCAGGAAGGGGGTTCAGTCACAATGAAAACTCAGCAGTATTGAATATGTGTAAACCAAGGGGCCAATGTGGAGTTTATTCAGAATCTTGCCTCTGTACTTTGAGACCCCAAATAAAATGATTTCCAAATGAGAAAAGTGGGTTTATGTATTTTTTCCTAATATCTTTAATTATGACAAGTAAACAAAAGTCATGACTTAAACAAGTGAGTTTCCTGTTAATTGTGAAGATAGCTGACTTTTTTATTACCTTTACAGTGTAATCTGTTTATGAGGCATGTGTCATTTGGAGTTCTCTTGATTGTAAGCAAAAGGAAACCTAGCCCAAAGTGGTTTAAATGACAAAGAGACATGACAGAGAATAGTAGACAAATTTAGCATTTAAGCCAGATTTGCTCCTGGGCTTAGATGGTATGACCAGGATCCAGTTTCTTTCCACTTTTTGGCTTTCCTTGCTGGTGTGGACTTCATTCTCAGGTAGGCTCTTGGGTCCCTGGAGTCCCAGGATGGCTGCCCTGGGTCCCAGATCTGTTTGTAAGGACATCCAGTAGAAAAGAGCACCTCTGCTTGCCCAGTACTGTACTTCCACTATGGCCGTGGAATCAGTCTCACTGGCTTGACTGTGCTTGGGTCACGTGCCTCTCTCAGAACCTCTCTCCACTGGAGTCAGAAGAGGATATGCTGATTGACATCAGCTAATCGGAATGCATCTTGGGGTGCAGGGAATTGCGGGGTTGGGAGTGGCGAGGGGTCAGTCCCACCCAAACAGCTTGGCTAGAGACTTTAGAATACAACAGGAAGGAGGAAGAGGGAAATGGATGTTGAGGGTGCAGGCAACTAAATGCTATGGAAAAATTGTTCAGCTGCCTTAGGATAATTTGTTTGTTGAGTGGTGGTGATTTGTAGGTCTTTCTTGAGCTTGCCTGATTCGAGGGCATAAATGATTAACCAGATAGTCACTCTAGAATTAGAGCTTTAGTTTCTAGCTTATTCATTAACATGGAACCTTATGGAAACCATGATCTTGTCTCGTGCTAGTGGATCGATTTGTACTTTAATGCCTTACCTCATTTTCTTGAGGTTTCATTGGAGCTGTTAGACCAGTATGATATTAGTGGCCAGTTATCTTTGATCATGAGTCATTTACTTTCTGGTTCCAGACTACCAGGTACAGTTGACCCTTAAACAACGGGGGTTTGAACTGTGTGGAGGATTGGTGTCCCTCACCCCTGTGTTGTTCAAGGGTCAGCTGTAGTATCGCCCTTTTAAGAATTTTACTCGCAAACTGCAGAGCAGTTCCTTGCTTTGTTCTTTTCTCTAGTTCCAGAGGAGATCCCCAGCTGTCCTTAGGATTAATCAGTTGTCCCTACACTTCCTAAGATGTCTTTCCCTCTGTGTTATCCAGGTCCTTGAACAAATGCTAATAATAGTAAGCATACTTACAGTGTGTCAGGCACTGTTTTAAATGCATTGCATATATTAACAGTTAATCCCATAACAACTATGAGAGAGATTGTTATCTACAATGTATAGATGAGGCAACTGAGGCACAAAGAGATTAAGTAGCTTGCCCAAGGTCACACCACTGATAAGTGACTGAAGGCAGACTGACTCCAAAGTGTATATGCTACTATTTTTTTGCTATTCAGTAAAATGCAAAATGGTTCAAAGCTCACTGGTGTAGAGAATTGATGATGGGTAATGCAGACATGTTAAAAAGATCTTCAGAAGGCTCAGAAATGCATCCTGTGGCTTGAGGAAGCCGTGAGTAACCACGAGAAGTTACTGAAAAGAAAACATGCTGCCTCCAGGATAAATAATGTGGGGTGGGGGTAAGAAAAGAAAAACAAAAAAAGAATTGCTTTTAGTGAATCCAGAAGATACCAGGAAAACCACCTGTTCATGGAAGAAATTATCTTGCTTTATTATCTGACTTCCCAGCTCTGTGGGACAGAAAAGTCTCTGAGCTCTCTAAGAAGCCTTGTAAGCTGATAGCGGGAGTAACAGATCAGACCAGCACCATCTAGAACTGTGGTTTTAGAATTTGAGTGGTCTTCAGAATCACAGCACAGATTGTGGGCCCACCACCAGAGTTTCTGATTCAGTTAAGTCCGAGATGGTACTTGATAATTTACGTTTCTGACAGGTTCCCAGGTGATGCTGATGTGGCTGGTCTGGGGAATCCCATTTTGAGACTGGTGTAGAGTATCGATGGTCATCTGGTCTACTTCCTTGGGTGTCTGAGGCCATTTCATCTAGAAACAAAACAAATGAACAAACAAACCGAAACCAAACTCACAGATACAGAGATCTTATTAGTGGTTACCACAGGGAAAGTGGGGTGGGTATGGGTGAAAGAGGTGAAGGGGGGTCGACTGCATGGTGAATGGATGGTAAGTAGAATTGTGCTGGTGATCACTTCATAGTGTATACAGATGAGGAATTCTATTGCTGTAAACCTGAAACTTACATATTAAAGAAACCCTTTAATCTTTTAAAGAAAGGTAAAAGCTAAACATTTTCTTTTTACAAGTGATGGGTGTTTATGGTTTAGGGTTATATTTTGTGGAATCAACACAAATTAGGGGAAGTAGGAAAAGTAGTCTTTTTAAAAGTGCAACATTTAGCTTGAAAATATTGATAAAGTAATTAAAATTAATATCTTTATATCAACACTCATAAATAGTGAATTTAAAAAATTAGGAGGCTATGTACCAAAATATTCCATGTTTCTTTCTGAGTAACTTATTTCTTATTTGTATTTGAACTTTTTCCTGAAATAAATATGAACAGTTTTGTAATTAAGGAAAAAAACAACATAAAAACATCTTAACATCTAATATCACATTCAAAAGTTTTGATTAATTTTTCTCCCAAAATAATGGCATAGAGAAGTAGTAGGAGAAAGCCTGTGTATGAATGAACATTTAAAAAAATGACAGAAATTAAAAACAAGATTACTTTGGGAGTTGTCACTTATCAGCATTTATGAGATAAAATTTTGCAGGAGAGCCTTTCTGCTAAGGTACTGACATGGGAAAAGAAATTGACCTTGAGATTATGTGGTTATGGGGAATTAAGAACAGCTGAGAAACATAGGAAAATGAGGTGAAAGCACCTAATTGTTTCTTTTACATTACATGGATAGAGTAAATAACACATATTAGTGGCTGTATGTGTAAGCCAGATTCCTTTTAAACGTAAGTATTTATTTGAGTGACCAAGAATTTTGGTGGAGCATTTAATCAGCTAAAGCAGTGATGTACTTTAAATGTCCAGATCAGTGCTGTCTGAAAGAAATATAATACTACACATGTGATTTTAAATGTTCTAAGTAAGATATTTCACTTAATCAGACAATCCAAAATATTGTATCAACATGTAATCAGTGTAAAAAACTTATTATAAATGAGATACTGTACATTTTTTATACTAAGTCTTTGAAATCCAGTATATATTTTATTTCCCATGTTTCACATGGTCACTTGGCCAGTGGCTGCGGGTTTGGACAGTGCATCTCTAGTGCCTTCACGTAGATGCTTTTATTGGTGAAAACTTTATAGATCCTGCTGAACAAATGTGGGCTTTAAAATCCCTACCACGAATTTGGTCTCGAGTATAGTTGTGAAGCCATGAGTAGTTGGCCACTTGGCTAAATGTGAATTTAAATTCTGATGAGGAATAACCCATCAATTGAATCATTATTATTATTATTATTATTTTGCGGTACGCGGGCCTCTCACTGTTGTGGCCTCTCCCGTTGCGGAGCGCAGGCTCCGGACGCGCAGGCTCAGTGGCCATGGCTCACGGGCCTAGCCGCTCTGCGGCATGTGGGATCCTCCCGGACCGGGGCACGAACCTGCGCTCCCTTCAGTGGCAGGCGGACTCTCAACCACTGCGCCACCAGGGAAGCCCGAATCATTATTTTTAAAATAATCACTCTTTATATATGTGTGTGTGCCTTCCACTTCTAAACTTTTATTAAATGGATGCAAAGTAGCAACAAAGGTCCTCCACACTGCTGTTTCCGCTGAAAACTTTGGCGTTGTTCTTGAGCTCGAACACTATTTTTGGATGCAGAAGACTCAATAGCAGACTTGTGTAAACATGCATATTCCAGGTGTCCACGCTCCCTCCAAAAAATTGAGATTCACTTCAGTGGGAGGGAGCACAGTAATCTGCATTTTTAATGCATACAGTACTCTTTGAGAAACACTTTCCTGTGACATGGTCTAAAGTGTTCTCACTTAATATTCAAATCTTATTATCCTTGAGTATTCTCACCAAAGTGAAAATCAACTTTTCATCTCTCCTTTAAAATATTAGTCTGCCCTTTCCCTCCAGTAAGTAGGTCACAGTTATGTTTTGATTTCTCAGCACCTAAGAAGGCTTAATGTTCTGCCTGAACTGAGTAGAGAGCTGTCTCGTGGCAGGAGGAACACATTCTTGCTGTAATCCCTGCCCTCATTATAGCCCCTGTCTGGGTGCGTCTTCCTGCAGGAGGTGATGGAGGTTCCCCCATCTAACCCCAGCCCCTAGAGTTGTTTGGGCCTTTTAATTTGTAGTCTCCAGGAGGGCAGAACATTTCTTGGGGGCCTAAATTAGCTCTCTAGTGCTAATTAAAATTAGTGGGGACTCTTCAAAAGTTATAGATAAAAAAATTCAGGCACAGGGTTTTCTCAGGAGGAAAAGACTTGGATTCCATACACTGAGAATTAAAGCAGAACTTGCCATCTACTTTCTGCCAGTTGACTGCAAATTTCAAGCTGTCATTAAGGTTATATACTTAAATTATTGACTTAATCCCCAAATAGACCTGTGCATATATGGTGGAAACTTATTTTAAAACTGTAAAAGCTGTTTTAGTTTACCTTTTTTGAGAGATGTCTTATTGTCTTTTCTACCTAAAATCATGAATTTTTAATTAGGTGGTTTAGATATTGGCTTCATATTTTTTAAGATCCCCTGTGCTACGGTGGTTTTACTTAGAAACTTCCCGGAATACGACTGTTAATTCACAATCAACCCCCCCTGCCAAGACTGAATACACAAATAGATGTAAAATATTTTACTTCCTTCTAGTGGAAGTAGGGTGCCACCTTGCTATTGAACATGCAAAGAGATCTATAAAACATGGTCTGGAATGATCTAATTAGGAAGATAAAACCTATTTACATGAAACACGAACTAAACTTGTATGCAAGTGCCAAGAAAGTAGTGCTGTAGTAATTTAGAGAAGGATTGATCGCAAGAGGGAAAAAACGAAGTCATTTTAAGAGGACGAGTCAAGTAATGTAAAGAACATTGGAACTTGGAGAGAGAGCGTGGAGCCTGAACCTTGGCGTGGCTGCTTCCGTTTCCACTGCAGCAAAACAGAGGAGGCCTTTCACTAAAACAGAAAGTGCTTTTGGCTTCTCAAGATGATACACCACCTTGAGCTTGGATTCGTTCCTTGAAAATTTTAAGCTAGAGCTTTTCTTATGTGCATACTCATCACCCTGTTCAGATGGAATACTTTTATGCCCCAAGGGAAAGGCTTCTTGCATGATGGAGTGGATTTTTATAGTTAGGATTAACAGATTCAATAGCTACCCCATCTTTTTCCCCATCTACTCTTGAGGCTGTTTGCCTAAATCATGCATTATTTGGGATTATTTGTGAGAACAGGCATGGTCCCTAGTGCCACTAAATACACCACCCATTAGTTGTGAAATCTGAATCTGAAGGAGCATTTCCTATCAAAGAGGTTCATGCAGGCTAGTGAAGAGAAGGTCTGTTTAGGTCATTACAAGTAGTCCTGGATTATACCCTCAATTTATTTTCTATATACATAAGGCTTCAGTAGTTTCCTGACTGTAGGACTGCAGGAATCGTTTCTTTCTTTTTTGGGTAGAGCTTCCTCAGAGTTCCCTCCCCTCTCTTTCTTCTTACTGCTGTAGATGACGCCCTCCTGACTTTTGAAATCAGCTTGGATTTCCGCTCCTGTGCCTTATATTCTTCAGATTTTCTTCTCATCTCAGCAATGGCTGAAACTCCATAGCAGCTGAGATGAATGATCCTGGCTGGGAGAAACAGCCTACTATTCCTCGCCTTCATCAAACCTCTTAACCACACACCATTCCTCTTCCTAACCCAGCCCCCATTCCTGCCCTTCAGTCTCTTTCAAGTTTCATTCCTTAGGTCAGAGAACTTCTCAATCCTCATCCCTTTACTCATCTCTTACTGCACCTTAGCCTTTGTCTTAACTTCTCACCCCACCAGAATATTTTCCTTAAGTCAGTCCCTGACTTTTGAGGAGCTCCAGTCACCATTTCTAGGGGAAAATCCCATATACTTTATGCTTGATTTGTGATTGAACTTAGGGAATGTGACCTGTCTTTTGTTGGAGACTGCCTAGGTAAGCAAAAGAGAAAAAATTCATGATTTTTCTCCTCTCTTCTACTTTTCCTGGCCCTCTCTGCATATGTGTACCCTCCACCCGCCGCCATCTGTCTGTCTTTTAAATATCAGCTTTCTTGAGATATTATTTACATGCCATAAAATTCACCCCTGAGAAGTGTACAATTCAGTGATTTTTAAGGTACTCACAGAGTTGTGCAACTATCACCACTAATCCCAGAACATTTTTATCACCCCCCAGAGAAGTCGCATACATATCAGCAGTCGCTTCCCGTTTTCACTCCTCCCCAGGTCCAGGCCGCCACTGATCTAGTTTCTGACTGTGGAGTTGTCTATTCTGGACATTTTATCTAAATGGAATCATACAACATGTGGCCGTTTGTGACTGGTTTCTTTTACTTAGCAAAACATTTTCAAGGTTCATCCGTGTTGTATAGCATGTTATCAGTACCTCTCTGATTTTTTCCCTCTGTTCTCTTATGTGAGTAATAGTGGTAGATTAGTGAGGAAGAACAGAAAAAATTCTATGAAAGTTACTGACAGGATAATACTATGATTTTAGCCGGCAGTTGCCTGGGAATAGATGGCAAATACCTCGTAGGCATCTGAAAGTACTGTAGAGTTAAGTACTTCTTCATTTACCTGGATGTGGTCATCAGATAAGCCTCCTGGCGGGTGTTCGGTCATCTCATATGGTCGTCTTTGCTCCATCTGTTAAATTCACTTCTACTGTTTAACTCTTTTGCCAGTTTTCTATCAAAGTGGACCTGTGAGCAGGTAAAGAAGAAAATATAAGAAGGTAAAAAGAAAATACATCATTTACATACAGGGCATTTATAAAGTCCTGTCCCCTTTAAAAACAATGTCCCACAATGAGAACAAGCTAAAAGTGTCATGAAGTAGGTTTTATATTAACAATGGCAATTCATATAGCTAAGGTTTTTATTTAACCACCATCTGCGGCAGTAACATTCAATTTAATTTTCTAATTTGTAGAGAAAATTGATGCTGGGTAGATGTTAAATAGTTTCTTAAATTATGTTTTGATGTTTGACACCAAGTTGATTAAAGAAGGTGACTTTGATTATTAAACTGCGTATTTGTCGGTAGTTTTGACACGATCACATAAATAGTAACCCAGTGGGAGGGTTCTGGGTAAGAAGGTAACAAGGTGGTTTGTGTCTGCTGGTTGGCTTCTCTGGAAAGAATTCTGCATTCACAGTTATCTGGGGTTAGTCCTTTCTGGTTTTCAGGAACAGGGATTCACTTGAGTGTCTGAATAAAGATAGTGTGTGGTGGAGTGGGGGTGGGGAGGTTACTGCAAAGTTTCAGGTGCATGAACCCCAGGAATCCATTAGTGACGGAGGCTGCTGTAGGGCTGGAGGTGATCTTCATCTTTCAGGTAGGGCAGGTACCTCGTGGATGGGAGCCCCCTGCATAGTGCTGGTATCTGCTCATCATAACTCAGCTCACTGATGGCTTTGGTATGTTATGGTTCCAACTCTACCTCCTGCCCATCTTTCTTTTCTGACGTCACTGCTAAACGACTCAAAATCCTGGCCTTCTCTGGTTCAGATCTCTATGAGCTTGAGTATAGAGTTGGGGCTCTGATTGGCCCGGATAATTTTTTTTTTTTTTTTTTTTTTGTGGTACGCGCGCCTCTCACTGCTGTGGCCTCTCCCGTTGCAGAGCACAGGCTCCGGACGTGCAGGCTCAGCGGCCATGGCTCACGGGCCCAGCCGCTCCGTGGCATGTGGGATCTTCCCGGACCGGGGCACGAACCCGCGTTCCCTGCATCGGCTGGCGGACTCTCAACCACTGTGCCACCAGGGAAGACCCTGGATAATATTTTTATACCAGGTCATGACCCACTGGTTACTTACGAATGATTACCTTTAAAAGAGAACATTGGTGAAGAGCAGGAAGTCATATGTCTAAAACATACTGGCTGCATTCATCCACGGATTAGAGGGGATTTGGCTGGCAGTCGGAGGCTGTGGTTGGCATTTCTAATGCAGAATTGTGGTGCGGTGGGGGAAGGTATTTTATATTAGGACTTTTGGGGAAAGATATTGGTATATCTTGTGTGATCAAGGGAAGAGCTAAGCAGCCAGTCTGAAGGAAAGGCAAAGTGCAGACAGGCCCTGGAACAACAGAAATTAAGGCTTTCCGTCTCTCAATCTCTTGATTTTAGCTTCTGTCTCTGCCCCTGCAGGTGGTCTTCCAGGTAGCAGGAGGTGTGGTTGCCATGTGCCCCTGGACTTTGCTATCCACCACTTGTCCCATTTTTCTAGTTCCAGTTGGAAACGTTGGGGCTGTTTGCTAAGGAGGATGTAATTTATGAGGCTTTGGTCACGGGGTGACTCCTGAACTGGTGCACTGTGGTGTAGGGTGTAGAGGCACGTAAGAACACAGTAGCTCTCCCTGGAACCGCATGGAGGTCCTCCTGGAAAAGGGAGTGGGTGTTGGGCAGATGGCAGTACATAACAGTAAATGTTCATGGCATGTTTTCAGATAGATAGATGTCCTTGATTCAGAGGGAACACTGTTTTATAAAAATGGCAAGACGACCATCACCACTGACTAATAGCTTCCTTAAAACAAAGCAACCAATAACCTTACAGCTTCCTTTAAGATCTTGGAAGAAGTAAACAAAGAGAAATGAACATTAGCGTGTCAGTCTTTAGAAAATGTCTTATTAGAATAAGCTGTTCAGTCTGTACCTAAGTTAATTTGTGAATTTGCTTGGTGATTTAGTGACTTGGAAACAGTCTCTCCCATTCTTTCTTCTGGGGCCTCAAGGACCAGCACATTCTTAGAGTATGACAGGTGCCCAGTAATAGAATGTCATTCCAGATATTTTAGCAGTAGAGTGACGTAAGTACAGTATTAGCATGTTCCTCACCGACATGTAATCTATTTCGGGAAAATAGACTGTATGTATAAAACAGTCAGTGCATGCGACAGTATTACACAAAAGTGTTGTGACACTTCCTGCAAACCTGAATCTTGGTCTCTTCATTTTCTGGTTGTTAGAGATGTCCATTTTCCACAATTCTTATCTCTTCTAGAGTCTCATTAGGTAATTTTCAAGGGAAGTTTTAATCTCTTTCTTGCACACCTGTGAATTTTCAGAACCCTAAGGTAGTGACATAATTGGGTGATGGGCACATGTTACTGGGTGAGGCTGATAAAAATTTTGTCACATAGGTTTAAATTTCTGCAGACTCCTTTGATTTCTTGAACATGCATGTGAAATTGCTTTATCAGCCACATCATTGTGTCCGTAGGCATCATAAGGAAGGACTGAAGTCAGGGAGATGCTGGGCCATTTGCCAGGTCCCTGGACCCTCCCTGCCTTGCATGTTACCGTTTGGATCACCCTGTAAGTCTTCAGCAAACCCAAGCCCTCTCCACTGGCTCCAGCCTGAGCCTTATTGATTTTGTGTGTGTGCTCAAGGTGGATGTATCCATACTTTGTCTCTCTGGCTGACTGCTAAACTCCTCAAAGCCAGTGACAACGAGTAATGTTTTCTTTCGGCATTCCTCACATAAGTCAGAATGCGATTATGTACTTTTTTTTTTTTTTTTTTTGCCTTATGCGGGCCTCTCACTGTTGTGGCCTCTCCCGTTGCGGAGCACAGGCTCCGGACGCGCAGGCTCAGTGGCCATGGCTCACGGGTCCAGCCGCTCCGCGGCATGTGGGATCTTCCCGGACCGGGGCACGAACCCGTGTCCCCTGCATCGGCAGGCGGACTCCCAACCACTGCACCACCAGGGAAGCCCCGATTATGTACTTTTATTTGTCAGACTGAAGAACTGATTCATGATCAGAACTACTAAGTATCACTTCATTTGGGGAAAATTTCTCCCTAATTTCTGTAATACCATTGAAAAATTAGTTCTACATATTTAAGAATTTTACATTAAAATATATTATAAAATAATGCCTTGCATTGTATATTGTATGTTACAACGCATGCATTGTTAAAAAAAAAGAAAGAAAGAAAAGTCCAAACACTACGGAAGTAGACAGTAAATGTTTCCCCTTCCCCAAACCTGTCTCCATCCCTAAAGATAATTCCTTTTAAAAGTTTGATGTATATCTTTTGGGATATTTTCCATGTAAAATTATTATAAACAGTAGCAGGACCAGTTGATTGTTAGAATCTGGAGTTTAGTCTTTTCCCCACCAAAGAGGGGACTGTCTTAGATTTTCGTTCTTGGCAGGAGCCGATCTCCGTACTGCATTGTCACCTGAAGAGAGGCTTTTGGAAGTTTGGGGCATTGTTTGGAAGCTGGTACAAACCATTCTACAGTGGATCAGACATCCTTCCACGATGCTCTCAGGGTGGCACCTGCCCCCTTTTGTGCTGCACACGTCTGCCCCTAGGGTTTTATTGCTTTTTGGCCAGAAGAGCTAAAGCTAAAGATTTCTTGATTTGTCTTCTCTTTCATGTCACTGCAGTGTTTCTGGACCTCTTCTCTCGTTGTCTCTTTGCCTTCCATGTTTCTGGGATACTAGAGGTGCTCAGTGGGGGCGGGCATCTCTAAAGAGGCAGTCACTCCTGGGTGGGCCTACAGTTTGCCTGTGTTCTCCTATGTGTCACATTAGCCTCAAGTGGGTGCCGGAAGTTGGAGTTTGATAATTTAAGGGTTCATCACAAATTTGTAAATGCTGGCCACAGTTTTCCTCCTGGAATACCATATTGTGACTTTAAGGACATAGGGAATTTGGCGAATATGGTGGCCACACACGACAGAGAAGGAATTGCTATCATTGTAGTACATGGTTCCTAGAATATTTCCATTTTGCTTCAACAGCCAAATCTGTTTCCCTCATCTGTCCCCTAGACTAGGCTCCAAGTGGACTCGAGTGCTGTTGTCATGATGGTTGTTTTCACTGATGTATAATTTAAGCCTTTTCTTCTGTGGCTAACAACAACAGAAACAATCTAGTAACTTTCTGAATCCATGGGGCTAGCGGCCTGTCATTTATCCAGCTTGGGCCCGTGGTCAGTTTTTACCTTTTCTCTAGCCAGGATGTGGGTTTGACAGTTCCATGGATTGATACTCCTGAAGCTGTGTTATATACTGATGTTGGAGAAATAAGTTTACAGACCACATCTTTTAGCCCTTTGTGTGTCTCTACTGTGAAAATACAAAGTTTTGTACCTGGAACTGGTCGTCCTGCAGAGGATCAGTGTGTACCTCTTGCTTTTGCCCTGAGCCCCTAAACGCACCGTCCGTGGAGCTGTCTCCATGCATTTGAGGGAAGGCTGGTATTAGTAGGGATGCTTGTAAATAATGGAGAGGTATTTAAGACTGCCTTGAGAATTATGGGATGGCGAGGAGGCAAGGCTGGAGAAGGCACTTGATACTAATTTGAAACCCAAAACCCCTGACACTGAATTAACAGGTGTGCTTGTGCTTTCTTTGTGCATTTAATCAGCTGTAATCTTCAGGTGTGCCCACATGTAGGTTTTTCCTTTTTCTTTTTGATTCCCTCACATTCAGGGAGCCATTTTAATTGGCACACCCAACACCGTTATTATCTGAACTGAATTTTGTCATGAAGGATGAAGTTTTCTATGTTTTTTAAACTGAATGGAGGACTTTAGAATAATCACGTTGATCTAATCTATAACTGACTTAAGATTTTGAAAGAAAGAAATTTGAGCAAAATATCAGTAAGAAATATAGTTTACATGGCAATCTAGTACACACATAAATTTATGTCCAGATCTTCATTGACTTACGATAAGGTTATGTCCTGATAAACCCATCAGCAAGTTGAAAATGTCGTAAGTCCAAAAAAATGCATTTAATACACCTAACCTACTGAACACCATAGCTTAGCCTTGCCTACCTTAAACGTGCTCAGAACACTTACATTAGCCTGAATCTAACAAAGCCTATTTTATAATGAAGTGTTGTCCATCTCATGTAATGTATTGTTTATGCTGTACTAAAAGTGAAAATGAGAATGGTTCCAAGTGTATTGGTTATTCACCCCTGTGACTGCCTGGTTGACTAGAGCTGCTGCCCAGCATCACGAGACAGTATCATACAGCATATTGCTAGCCCAGGAAAAGATCAAAATTCACAATTCCAAGTATGGTTTCTACTGAACATGTATTGCTTTTGCAAAATCGAGTTGAACCATCGTAAGGAACTGTCTGTATGTGGGTATGTGTGTGTGTGTGTGTGCACCCACATTTCAATTTCACAAAGTAGTGTTTACGTGTATTTCATGAGATGCTCTGATATTTTTCGTTCTATTTTTTTAAAATGCTAGTATTGATCCGCTAATTAGAGTTTATAACCAACAGTGTTGGAAAACCCTGTGATAACAGGTCCATTTGAAAGAACATCTAAGTGGTCTCTCTGTTTTTAAGCTTTATGAATCATGATTATTAGAGTGATTATTTGATTTTTTTTCATTCATTTATTAGTGAGTGAATGAATAAATGAAATCTTTATTGAGCACCTACTATGTACCAGGCACTGTGATTAACATTAGAAATGCAGTTGACCCTTGAACAATGTGGGGGTTAGTGATGCCGACCCTCTGTGTCAGTGAGAAATCCGAGTACTGTATAACTTGGCAGTTAGCCCTCTGTATCATGGTTCCTCTGTATGTGTGGTTTTGCATCTGCTGGATTCAACCAACCGTGGATCATGTAACACTGTAGTGTAGTATCTACTGTTGAAAAAAATACACATAAAAGTGGACCTGCACAGTTCAAACCCACGTTGTTCAAGGGTCAGCTGTATAGAGATAGGTTATGAAGTGAAAACAAGCTTGTGGCCAGCAGAAAAGATTTTCAGTTCTCGCAGAGGAGAGGCAATGTCAGTAGATGGAAGGGAGTTACAGGCTGAACAGGTGGTGCCCAGAATGGCACGACAGTACCCGGCTGTCTTGGGCAGCCATACGGAAGTGCAGAAGGAACTAGAGGGAGAACCCTAGAAGTGCGCGAGGAGGGCCTCGAATGCCCTGCCAAGGAGCTGTCTTTATCCTTAAATTTAGCCTGTGGTTTTCAACATTGAGTTTGCGAGAATTTTTATTTTTAAGTAGAGTTGTATTTGCTACCTCAATATGTAAAATGGCAAACTTGGAGCCACTCTGGATGAAACAGAGTGGCCTCACCTGGATTTCTACCCCCAGGGGTTCTGAGCCTTCTGGTGACTTAACCTCAGAACCCTTTGGTAGGATGGCACTTGGGTGTCAGCAGGAGCCCTCTGGGGACACCATGGAGGAAGGCCTAGGAGGAAAGCTAGATAGAGGGAAGCCATTTGGGGAGACTGTCCTGTTTGTCTGGAGGAGATGAGTAGGAGGCCCTGAAACTGGGGCGGTCGCCAAGGGTTTGAGAGAGCAAAGACTTAAGCCGTTAATCAGAATCCCTAGGACTTGCTCTCCAGTGGGCTGTGGAGGGGATGGGAAAGGAAGGCGGGAGGAGCATGAATTTGGTTTTGGTTATATGAAACCTCATGCTACGTTTTTTCTTCTGGGTTCCAGATGCTTGGGGTGTCTTGAGAGCTGTATGGGGTATTTTGGTCACAAATGTGCAAGGCAGGCCACTGTTCAGTATTTTGTTTTTGTTTTTGCTCTATCACGTGGCCTCTAGTTTTCAGGATTATACCACGTTTTCCTTAGCTTGTATTTGCCTATATTCTCCCCAGCCTTTGGAAAACACATGGGCCCCGAGCTCGCTCGTCTGCCTCTCCACATGCCCATGTGCGGGTCCTCCTAGGACCTGAGCACCCGGCTGTTCCTAGGCTTGGATTCAGGCATCCAGGACCATCCGTCACAGGGCTGATGCTGAGAAAGGAAGAGTGGCTTTCGAGGCCTGGGGTCTGAGATTAAATCCCTGCTCTGCTACTTACTAGCTATAAGGTAGTGGGGCAAAGTCACTTCTATAGGATGAGAATCATAATATCCTCCCTGTGGGATTGTTGCGGGAACTTTAATGTGGAAGCTGCCTAGCTCAGCGTCTGCACAAGGTAGGCATGCGTGGGAGGTGCTAATTATAACATTGCACTAGGAAGATAAATCTTCTGAAGAGAGGTCTCCTCTCTCCTCCTGCAAGGAGGCCTTCCATATTAAGAAATGCTACATTAATACATGGTCGGAAGATCAGAAGTCAAGGTGGGAAAGCAAGAACTTTCAAAGGATGCCTGTCTGATGGCCTAAAGATAGTGCCGACCTGTGGCTTTGGTTGCTGTGGTGTTTAGCGGGCATTTGTGATTCCACGCCTTCTTCTGGGGAGTAGGAAAAGCATCGGAAAAGCCTCCTTTTTAACTAAAAAAAAACCCTAATATGTTCTTCACATTTGCATCTTCTCTTGCTGCATTTTCCTGTTTTGGGTTTGTACTCAGTGCACATTAAAATGATCAGAACCCTAAACATTCATTGAGAGAATGATTTAGGGGAAAAGTTCCATAAAAACATTTAAAAACTTTTCTTGGAGTGGAGGTTGAGAAATTTATTTGTTTTTTTCCCTGCAAATAACCAAGATTGGAGGGAGGGAGTGATGGAGATGGGAGTGAGAGACCTGTGTTGCTTGGAGGGGGCGGGGCGAGCTCAGTGTAGAACAACCAAGTCAAGTAGGCCAGCACTTGCTGGGAGAGGGTTGATCCTTCATGGGGGTTATTAGGTTTGGTGCTCTTTCCTTCTTGTTGAGACAGCTGTAGTTTGGTATCAAGGGATAATAAAGAAGAAATATTGCTAGATTTTCAGGGGGATTATTTGTAATACTTAAAATTTGTGTATCATTTTCATCTTGGGGAAGATTATAAAAATATTACTTAAATATTAAGAGCAGTCTTCAGTAGGGGGCATTAGCCCCCATTTCACAGATTTCAGTCTGAGATTTTCTGAATTAGGTTGTTATTTGCCCCAGCCTTCCTACTTTAGTAGTAATATAAATCAGAGGCCCCTGCGTTCCAGGGCGGTAATTGAAAGCCTCTGATGCCTATCTTTGACCTATCTTCTCCAACTCTCTTGTAAATTGCCCTCCTTCGCCTAAGTATTTGTAGGTATCTGAATGCCTTTTAATTCATGAAAAAAAAAACTTGTACCTCTTCCTACAGTTACTCCATATCAGAGAATTATGAGTAAGACTCTGAGATACCTTGCATAAACTTAGAAGATTAGAACTGCTGGAGGAACAGAAATTAGAGCAAAGTTTTTAGAGTTTTTTTTTAAGTAATGAATACTCATTTTATGACATCAGTGGTGATTGAGCTTATTTTAAAACCTTTTCTCATAGAGCCAAACGTTACCTATGTTTAACAGGACAGCTGAATCAAGAATCAGATGTTTTACAGAGTTCTTTCTTCTGATTGTCACGCTCAAGAGAAACGTGACCAGTTTAAAAAGGGAGGCCTATGTGACTTATTTTTAAAAAAGGTCAAACAATCTGTGTTAAATAGTATACTAAAAAGTTATGGTGGTATGAATTACCTTATAAGGCATGGAGGTATAAAAGATATCCTAGATATGACTGTTGGTAGATTGTAGAAACAACTTGAAAAACATTTTTAGAAAAGGGGTATGTTTATATTTAAGGAAGGATGAAATTAAATAAGTGAAGGTATCCTGGGATACCTGGGCACTTTATTTAACGTGCCTACTATTGCATTGCTCTTCTACTGTTAGAGAAAAGCCAGGCATTAAAGATGGGCATTATATTCTAGGGAAAACTTTTTTTAGGTCCCAAAGC
This sequence comes from Grampus griseus, assembly GCF_964374135.1. Classification (NCBI taxonomy): domain Eukaryota; kingdom Metazoa; phylum Chordata; class Mammalia; order Artiodactyla; family Delphinidae; genus Grampus; species Grampus griseus. Next base: position 44,862,404 of record NC_139009.1, read on the forward strand.
TTTTCACGGCATTGACAAAAGGGCTTCAGCTGGGAGGCTGTTGTCAGTATTGTTTCTGCAGTCAGGAGATCGATCGAGGTGCTGCTGGGCTTGGCTGGTTGAGACTTTAGAGAAATCATGCAGCCTCTCTCAGCTTCACTTTCATTTGAAAAACGAGGGACGAGGGACAGGATGGTTAGGTATTCTAAGGTCCCATAGGCCTCCGAGAGTGTGTGTGGGCTCCTGAGGAGTTAGCAGGCTGCCTTCCTGTGGTTACCAAGGTGAGTTTTTGGCCTCTTTTCCCAGTGGTTTCTGTGTACACAGTGAGATGCAAACTGTGTTTAGGGATGATAGCAAACTTTGTCCTTCTCCAGGAAATGATAAATGCCATGTGACTCTGACTCAAGTCCTAGTCTCTTGTTAATTTTTTGTAAACTTTTTTGTTTGATGAGTCAGAAATGCAGGCTCTTGTAGAGTGTTAACAAGACTTTGATTATAATCGCTTCAAATTGCAGGCCCTTCTCCTGTGTAATGATTTTTGCCATTTGCCTTTCCATAATCTTACATAGGCAGGATAGAAGGACGCTTTGATCAGTAAGAACTGTGATCTGTTGCTTCATGAGCCCTCATTACACTAAAATTATTAACAGAAAACTATGTGCACACATTAAGAGGATATCAGCAAGTCTGAATATTTCATGAGAGTTGATGCAGTATCACAGAACCTTAGGAGTACAGAAAACTCCTCTGTTAATATCGGCCAAGGTGATCCTGTGCACATGTGCACCTGCTCGTGGACGCACACACCACACCCGCATCCAAATTGTATAGATGTGTGCATGCCTGCTTAACTATGATGTGTTGCTACTGAGTCTTCCTAAACGACCAAAAACTACTACTACAGATTTGTGTTTTGGGGATTCAGTCTCAAAGAGGCTGACGGAAAAAACAGCTTTTGAACAATTTCATGAAGGGTGGACTTGCAGAGATCAGAAGGCCTGACCCTAGGGGTAACTGCAGTACATGGAGGTTACTCTACAGCACTCTGTACACAGACGCGAGGCTTGGAGGCAATTTGGAGTCAATAAATACTTTATTGGGACTTTTGTTGTAAAAAATGAGAGTTGGCAGGATTCCAATACAGTTTTTTTTTTTTTCCTTAAGAGTTGAAGAGAGGACTTGGAGGGATCAGTGTGTTGGTTGATAGCATTTGAGAATGTCTTGTTTGAGTTTGGAGTCATAGATGCATAACATGGCCTAAGATCAGCTTTCCTTCCCATACCCAGTAGTGGATTCCCACAGAGTCAGTACCAAAGCTTTTAAATTTCATTTAACTTTATTTTTAATTGTGGTAAAAAAACACATAAAATTTACCATGTTAACCATTTTTAAGTGTACAGTTCAATAGTGTTAACTATATCGACATTGTTACGTAGCAAATCTCTAGAACTTTTTCATCTTGCAAAACTGAAACTCAATACCCATTAAACAACAACTCCCCAATTCCCCCTCCCCCAGCTCCTGGCAACCTCCATTCTACTTTCTGTTTCCTTTAGTTTGACTACTAGATACCTCGCGTCTTGCGTAAGTGGAATCATACAGTACCCGTCATTTTATAAGTGGCTTATTTCATCGTGTCCTCATAATGACTTAGCAGAATGTCCTCAAGGTTCATCCATCTTGAAGCATGTGACAGGATTTCCTTCTTTTTTAAGGCTGAATAGTATCCCATTGTATGTATGTACCACATTTTCTTTATCCATTCATTCATTCGTAGACATTAGGATTACTTCCACCTCTTGGCTCTTGTGAATAATGCTGCAGTGAACATGGGTGTGCAGATATGTCTTTGAGATTCTGCTTTCAGTTCTTTTGGATAAGCCCAGAACTGGGGTTGCTGGATCATATGTAATTCTATTTTTAATTCTTTGAGAAACCATCATACTGTTTTTCACAGCAGCTTCACCATTTTACATTCCAACCAACGGTGCACAAGGGTTCCAATTTCTCCCTATCCTTTACTGAAACTTTTATTGTTATTAAGATAAGATGTAGTGGAAAAAGATACCATCGTGGTCACAATTTGTGGTTTTCCTGGTGGATGGTAATTTAAAAGGGTGATAGAAATGGTAATAAAAAGGTAAGTGGAGAGGTGGTTATAGGTGAGCATGGCAAGTTTTAGAAAAACGCTTAGTCTCTCACTTCATTCTTTTTTTTTTTTTTTTTTTGCGGAATGCGGGCCTCTCACTGTTGTGGCCTCTCCCGTTGTGGAGCGCAGGCTCAGCGGCCATGGCTCACGGGCCCAGCCGCTCCGCGGCATGTGGGATCTCCCCAGACCGGGACACGAACCCGTGTCCCCTGCATCGTCAGGCGGACTCTCAACCACTGCGCCACCAGGGAAGCCCTCTCACTTCATTCTTTACCTGTCGTTAAAGTGCTAGTTATAATGAATAGATTCATACATCAGATGTGTTTTAAAAAATGCCTCTTGAGTAAACTATTCCCTCTGAACATCATAAGAATAATAGAGGACTGCCCTGGTGGCACAGTGGTTAAGAATCTGTCTGCCAATGCAGGGGACACAGGTTCGATCCCTGGTCTGGGGAAGATCCCACATGCCGTGGAGCAACTAAGCCCATGCACCATGACTACTGAGCCTGCGCTCTAGAGCCCGTGAGCCACAACTATTGAGCCTGTGCACTGCAACTACTGAGCCCACGTGCTGCAACTACTGAAGTCCACACACCTAGAGCCCGTGCTCTGCAACAAGTGAAGCCACTGCAATGAGAAACCCGTGCACAGCAACGAAGACCCAATGCAGCCAAAAAAAAAGAATAATAGAGAAAAATCCAGTGAAGAAAACCAAGAGAAAGGGGGTCTTTGAACAGCAGACCTTGGGATTCAGTTTGTTTGGGGCTGACTGTGTGTTTGGGTCTCTGCTGGGCTGGGAGGGTGAGATCAAAGGGGCCAGTACCACAGTCCGGGGTCTCTCAGCTGGTACAAGTTGGATGTCAGAGAACACACAGAAAGATATGGGTCATCTGCCACTTAGTACAAGCCTGTCGGCTCCAACTTGGTGTTGGATCCTGGAAGGGAGGCGGGAGAGGGAATGAGGATGCCCTTTCTCTGATTTCAAGCCCTGGGCCCGCTTCACTGACCGAAGGGCTCAAGAAATGCATGCCACTGCCTTTGTCCTCAGCCCGCGATACCTTCAGGTTTTCCCTGGAAATGAAAGAGGCAGCAGGAATTCAGAAGGCCTGCTTTCTGATTGCTGGTGTGCAGTAACTTACTCTGTGTCTGTGGGCATGCCGCTCTGTGCTTCATTTTCGTTCTCTGTAAATGAGATGGCTGGCTCAGGTGGGTGAATTTTGAAAAGGACCTTCTTGACACCTGTTCAGAGTTCTAGCTCTCATCACCTTGTGAAGGATTAAGGTATGGATGGGGGGTGTTACATAAGGTGGAACAGGCCCTGCGGTTTACCATATGGTGTCAACTATCTCACAGAGCCCCTGCTGTGTTCAGGCTTCTGTTCAGTGTGCAGGCTTCTGAAATGCCTAAGTCGCTTTTGAACAGTTGTTTCTTAGAGGATACTGGGCTAGGTGTGGGGTGAAGGTTATGTAAGACTTGCATCTGCCCTAAAACAGATCATGATGTATTTCCAAGAGCATTATATCCAGAGGACCCTGGAGGTTTTCTATTTTAGATCTCTTCGTTTTTAGGGAGAGCATTTTGAGAAGCCAAGGGCCGGGCTCTGGGTCAGCAAAGCCAGTCAGTGTCAGAAGCTGAGGCTGGAGTCCACTTTTCACTTCTCTTGAGTCTGTAAGGGGTGCATTCTCCATTATTTTAATTAGGTAGATAAGACTGGTGCCCAAAAAGAGATAAGCAGTACTCCAAGGCAGCACACAAAAGGTGCCAGACGATGCGGGGCTGACAGTATGGGTATAGGGTTTCTGAAAAGGAGCAATCATTCCAGCTGGGATAATCTGGGAAGCCTTCCTTGAGGAGGGAAGTTTTGAGCTGGGCTTGAAGGATGGGTGGACTCTAGCCGGAGAGGGAGAGGAGAGGGGAGCTCCACGAGCAGAGGCGTGGAGATGAGAAAGCCCGAGACAGGAGGTGGGGATCAGTTTGGCTGGGGCGGAGAGACAGGAAGGAGGAGGGGACGAGGACTGACATTTATTGAGCATGTGTCTGGCGTCAGGCATAATGTCTGGCCGTTCACCTGTGTCGTCTCAGCATGCTGAGTGGGGGACTGACATCCTGACCAAGCGCTCACCTGAGGACGTCACTTTCTCCCCTCCCCATCTGTACTTGGGACCTGTCCTTCTTAGAGTAAAAGTCGGTTACACTTTGATCTGGTGGGAAAGTACCTGGTTTCAAATGGGGAGAAAAAGAAAACGGGGAAGGATTGTCAGGTTCTGTAAAGAAGTCTCTGAGACCGTTGATAGTATTTCATTCTCCTACTGTAAGCCTGGAGGCTGCCTCCCAGTTAATGGCAGCTGGCGGGCCTCGGCGCTCCTGAGTGACTGGGCTGACCATGAATTATTCAGGGCCTGTACCCAACGAGTGGCTGCCTGGCCAAGCCCTGTGGGAAGGAGGCTGTGCTATATCATTGAGGGATCAGCAGAGGCTCAGGTGCAGAGGATGAAGAAATGACTGCACCCTTAAAATATTTCACGCTTTAACATGCCGGGGCTGCGTGCACTGTTCCATGGCCCTGCAGCTGGGTAATCGGGGCCTGTTTTTCAGAGTGAGAAATCACGTCCCCCACGCGCAATTAATACGTGCAGTAAGCTACACACTTGTGTTAGCATGGCACGTGTTGTCAGGGATTTGGTGAGAAGCCGCATTAAAATTGCAGATAGGATGGTATGGCAACAGAGAGCATCCGGGTGGAAGGAACCCCACTCTGCTCTGTTTTTTTCTCAGCCAAGGAGAAGAATGCTGTTGTTGATCCATTCAGAGTGGTACTCACACCAGCTCTCACTAACCTCACTTGTCATGCGTTACCACATCTTTGCATTTGTGTGTACATGCCTGTGTGCGTTTGTGTGTCCTGTTTCCTCCTCTGGGCCGAAAGTGCCTGCAGAGAAGAAATCACCTCTTATGACGCTGTGGGTCCCTCAGATGGCCTGAGCTGAGAACACGGTAGGGCTGAGAACTTGTTGGGTGGGTTGGCTTTTGCTCTGTGCAAACCAGGAGCGGTGGGGCCTGTGTCTTGATGATGAGGTTTGCATCCCTCACTCCCTTCCTTTTCTTCCTTTCCTCTCCAGGTGCCTGTTGAACCTGGCTCTTTTCACCCTTTCTCATTACAGCCGGTCTGTGTTAAGCCCCTGGAAAAGATAACCTGGGTGTGGATACCTGTGGGCAGGGTCCAAAGGCCTATTTTCACAAAGAATAGGTTTGTATTTCCTCTTTTCCCATTTCTTTCCCATGAGCCGTGCTACCAGGAAACAGCGTCTTGTCACTGTTCCATCTGCCCCTTTGTAAAACGCTGGCCCGATGGCTCTGAATCCCTGTGTGTGTCAGCCTTTTCCCTCCAAGTTGGAGGTGGGGAGCGGAATCAAAACTCCTGGGCAAGAGCAGACCTGGCCCCAGCTGCATTCCTCAGATGTTCTTTCCTTTGAACCATTCTACCTGTGTGGAGGAGCCCAGCCTTGGCTGTGGCTGGTGTTACATATTCACAGGCATAGCAACACCTGTTTGCCAAAGGTGGGGCCTCTGGACTGGAGCATTTCTTTTGCCTCTGTGGGGAAGCTTTGCATGTGCAGATAACAGATGAGATAAGAATGCAGGATAAGGTTTGGCTGGGGTAGAAGGTTCAATAAACTGCATTCCTTCCTTCCCCTGGGACCTTGGGTGCTTGTTACTGAGTGTAACTTGCCATTTTTTCTCCTTCTCAGCAGAGATGTCAGTGCTTTGTATTCAGTTCTGCTGTGACCAGTGGAACAAGAAACAGGAAAAGGATATGAATAAAAATTAGATTTGCCCCAGTATTTCAGCCATAAAACTATAAGATTTTGTGGGAGGGGTGAGAGAGAGAGAGAGAGAGAGAGAGAGAGAGTGTGTGTGTGTGTGTGTGTGTGTGTGTGTGTGTGTGTGTGTGTGTAAAGAGAGAGAGATCCATTTGTCCGTCCATCCATCCATCCATATCCTCCAGGGCACCTCTGTGGTGGCTGTTGTGGATGGAGAATACCTTTAGCTTTCCCTTTAATCTTTGTTCTACTTACTCTGAGTCCCAAAGTATCAAATCTGATACCCCCACCTCAAACAAACATTGGCCTCTCTAAAAACATAGGCCTTTTATAACTTGTTTCATAGTGAGTATTGTGTTCTTGCTATCTCTGAGATATTATTACTTTTATGACTATAAAATACGATTTTGAATATGCCTTTCCCAGTGCATAACGGGGTGAGTTACAGAGAGGGAATGGGGTTTGTGAGTACTTCCCAGGTGGAGGACTGGTCTTGCTATTCCGAACTGTCCTTGTCCCAAAATCCAAAGGGGCTCCCAGCCTGAGGACAGTGGTTCCACGTGGAACCTATAACACCCTCCAGCTGGTAGCCTCCTTGGGGAAGAGGTGGGGCAGAATTCGTTTTTGAGATTTCCTCTATGAGAAGTTTAAAGACTAGTAATCATAGCGGCTATGATGGTGCTAAGATCTTTCTAAACATTTAAGTCAATTATAGAAAAACTCTTTGAGGTTGGTCGCATTACTGGGCCAGTGTTTCAGGCTCAGAATCACAGAGTTTTCTAGAAAGTGGCAGAGCCAGCTTCCTAGATTCCAAGTCTGTTTTGTAACCACCTTTCCTCCTTTAGCTTTGCATTTCCAAACCCTGACCCAGACACTCAGTGGGCAGTGCTCTAGGGGAAAATATGGGGGTGGTCTCAGCCCTGATCTAGGAGTCCTGTGGGTTGTGAGGGGAGGGGAAGTACTGCCGACTGCTTCCAACCGCCCAGGCCGTAGGCCCTGAGAACGGAGACATTCTGGAGAGCTTGGCAGGCCCAGAAATGCCAGTGTCACAGATGTGTCTGCCAGTGGGACATTGTGAAAATTGTTCTTCGGGGTGGGAAAAGGAGGTTTCAGAGAATTTCTTGTTTTCTGGTTTTGGCTGGATTTCGTGGTTGTATGCTTGGTTGGTTGGGTTTTCTGGTACGTGGGGCCGTTTCCATTGAAAAAGGGATGGATTCTAAGAGAAGATGCATCCTGAGGCAGGCTTTGGGGAGTAAGGCCAGCAGTAACTAGGCAGTTATCGGGTGGGAGGCTCTCCAGGCATTATGTATAGTAGAAGTAGAAGGAGAATGATCACAGTTAAGGTTCAAGACTGGGGGAGGTGGGCAGGAGGCTCCTGGAGGAGGGAATGGGTGGGCCAGAGAGGGAAGACAAGGAAAACTGGGGAGACGAGACAGAAGGATAATGTAAGTTTCAGCTGCAGGGAGCATGAACGCAGCAGTACGGTTTGGAGCCCGCTTGTCTATTTGGCCACATGGGTGGAAGAGGATTATTTTAGTAGTAGCATTTTGGCTTCCTATAAAGAAAGGCTCAGGAGAAATTGGCTGTGGTCGTCCAACTGTCAAGGGATTTGACCGCGATGAACACGAAAGGCAGATGTGGAAACAGCAGTAGAAAGCGGCAGAGAATTTGGCAAGATAGTTTGTATGTGAAACCTTGTCGTTTCACTCCCTGTTCCTACCACTTCCTTCCCAGCTCCTTGGGTTGGCTTGTCAAGTCCTCGAATGTGTACAAATCCCATCGCATCTTAGCATTTTGGCCATCCTCTCCCAGACATTTCAGTCTTGCTAATGTTCAGATGTTCAGGAAATGAACACCCCACGGTTTACCCTTTCAAGCTTGCTGTAATGCAGGAAAAGCAATCTTTTTTTTTTTTTTCTTTTGACCTCCCAGACTACATAAAGCCTCTTGGAACAAACAGAGGTTTAATCTCGCTCCCTTAGTGTTCCCCTTCACGTGCTACATGCTAAATCATACAGAATCTTAGTTACAGGTCCACCAAGTATGACAAAAGGAACAAGACAAGACCAGACAAAACCCATTCACAACAAGGGAACCCTCCACGTAGCAACTTCTGTGTGAACCAGCAGAGAACATGCCTGATCCTGACCCAAACTCAGTGTTGTCTAGGTTCGTGTGGAGGCTTGCTTGGGTTTTAGGTTTACCTTGATACCATTTATCGAGTCTTAGGGTTTTTCTGAAAAGCGTAGACACCATTAGTAAGCTGATAGTATACTCTGAGTACATAGGAGAAACATCGCTGGACCGGTAGGTCTGCCGTCCAGGTGTGTCTCTGCCTCAGCGGCTGTGCGGCCCTGGGCAAGACACTGTATCTCTCTGAACCTCTGTTGCCTTGTCTGCAAAATGGACACAATACCTACCTCACTTGAGAAAATGTATACGAAAGCTACAGGGTGCTGTAATAATGTGATGTTGTTATTGTGGCCATTCAGTTTATGTGGAGATGAACTCAAATCACTCAAAAACTCAAATCACTCAAATCACTCATACATTTAGAACCAGAAGGAGTTTTTATGACCAGAGATTCCAACCTGTTTGATTTGTGGGCGAGGATTGCAAGGCCCAGGGAGGTAAGGCACCTGTGCAGTTACTTAGCTCCTTGGTGGCCCTCAGGAGTTGGGGTGAGCCTGAGAACCTGACTGTGGTCTTGAGTCTTTCCACCACACCACAGCACTTCTGATTTGTGCTGTCTACAGATAACCATAGCAACCTGGCTTTACCTTTCTGGCATCACAAGGATAGCAGATACATGTTACTTGGGCTTCAGTTGCTTCAGTCCCATCGCTGACTTGAGCAGTCAATCGTGGCCATCTTTCGTTACGCCTTGGAATCATTTTCTATTTTTTTGGGGCTGTGTCGTGCGGCTGGTGGAATCTTAGTTCCCTGACCAGGGATTGAACCCGGCGCCCTTGTCAGTGAGAGCACCAAGTCCTGCCCACTGGATTGCCAGGGAATTCTCACGCCTTGGAATGCAGCTTGAAGGCAGGCACAGCCACTTAGCAGGGTTGGCCACGTGTGTTGATATCCGAGATGGCAGGGTCTGTTTCTGGGGGAAGCTTGAGTGTTGAGCATTCTGAGCCCCGCCCCCCGCATTAATGTTCCCATTCACTGCGTGTTTCTGTCATAGGTGTCTTCAGGATTCTCTTTCTCAGATCACTAGAAATAAAACTGTGCCTCGGACCCCTGGCCTCTTGCCCTATTGAGTTAGAGCTGGGCAGGCTCCTTTCAATTCCTCCTTTCCTCCTCAGCACGTCTCCGTCCTTGCCCGCCTGCCTCTGAAGGTTAGTGGGCCTCCTCTTGGTTGAAGCTGCCTGTGCCAGCCACACCGGTGAGCCATTGCCCACCGGCCTTTTCCTGCCCGTGCCACCTCGGGGCTGAAGCCTGTGCGCGGAGGACATGCCGGCTCGGCCCGCCCCGCGAACCCTTCCCTGGTCCTGTAGCTCCCTTCCCTCATCTGGCCTTCACCACCTCTACCTTCTTGTCCTCCATCTTCTGTTTTCTCGTTCTCCAACTCCCTGTGACCTCACTTGAGCTTGTATTATCCCCGTGACCTCCTAATTCACACACTGGATCACCTGTTCTCTGATTGTTCTCTGTTCCCTGTTCTTTCTGCAGCACGTGCTGCCATCCGGCTACCACCTTCCCTGCTTGACTATCTCTCCCCTCTCTTGAACTTTCATTCTATGAATCCCTTGGTGTCTCCACTGTTGTTTCTCCTTCCTCCCAGATGCTGGCCTTCCCCAGGGCTCTCTGCTCGGCCGCTTGCCTCCTACATCCCTTCCTAGGCTTCAGCCCACTGCAGTCTCAACTCTCAGTCTGTGCACGGGCTGTATCTTCAGCCTTGAGCTCTGTTTCCACGTCCCTGACTGCTTCTGGACATGTCACCCTGTGGAGTTGCAGCCTGTCTGGAAGAAAATGTTCATTCCCCCCGTACCCTACAGCCGGCTCTAAAAACCCCAGAGTCTGAAGCTCACCCCTAGCCTTTGAACCTCCCAAAGACTTTGAAGTCCCACAGGACTTGAATTGGTTACCAAAGTCCTATGGATTAACTCTTGCATCATCCCATTCCTTTCTGCTCCTATTGCCGTACCCTGACTAGCCCTTTGACCTGGACAACTGCAGTGACCACCTTGCTGCCTTCAATGTCTCTCTCCTTTCAACCCATTCTAATCTACCACTGCCAGATTAATCGTCCCTAGAGCCCAACCCAGAACCCGTCCTCCTCTGGCTCAAAAATCTCCAGTGGTTCCAAGCCTGCCTCTCTCGGCTTTCCTCCCGCCTGACCCTAGTTCCTTACGTTTCAGTCAAACGGTAGCACCCGCTGGTACTCTTCTCCCGACAGTCCAGTTGGTGCCTTTACTTGGGCTGCTTTCCCCCAACGAGGAGAAGAGCTTCCCCCTCATCCCAGACTGTTGATAGTCTACCTGTGCTTCAAGGTCTGGTCAAATGCCACTCCCTCCTGGGGTTGTTCTTCCTGCCTGCCTGTGCAGCTCCCCTACCTACTCCTCACTCTGTTCTGGTTTTGGACTATTGGCGTATCTGTCCCATCTCCTTTGGCTACCATCTCTCCCAGTTATCTTTGACTCCTCCAAAACACCAGGCAGTGTGCCCTGCATACAGTTGGCATCCAGGAAATACTGTGTGGAACAAAGCATGAGCGCTCTGGCCGTCCTTTACCTCCTCCCGCTGCTGAGGTGGAGGTGGTCACGTGAGCCATCAGGGTTGGGTCCTCTTCTTCCCTGGCCCCATCACACCACAGCATTCCCACGTCTCACCCCCTGCCCCTGTGGGGTTATTAAACCCTTTCCTAGCCTCAAAACCTTTCTTTCTCATATTTACATGTGTCCACTTCACCTGGCTTGTTCTAAGTGTGCTCTTGAGTATCCAACGTGGCTACACGAGCCCCAGCCTCTCCCTCCATCACATCGCATGTAACCTGGTGAATTAGAAAGCTTATTTTACCAACTTTCCTGTACCAGAGGGAACTGAAAGGGAGACTAAGAGTGGTGACTCATACTCTGTTCACTCAGTGGCTTAAAGATTAAAAATGTGTTGTAAATTGTCAAGCACTTTGCAGTCTCATTTTGTGTGCCCATAGCTAGACACTTAGAGACTTACATATCACCAGTATATTTAATAGTGAAGAGGGGCCCGTTAAAAAGATCTCAAATGAGAAAATTCTCCATTCTCCTCTTTGTAGCCTTGATGTGATATGTGGGGGAAAAATCAAGAAGAGGTGCATTTTGCAAAACATACTTCTAATTTTGGATAGTATGACCATTTTTAGGGCATTTTCACATCATCCCCTCAGTAATCTTGTAGGTAGGCATGAATTATCCCTGTCTGACAGCAGAGGTTTAGAAAGAATCCAGGGTTTCTTCTAAGGTCGTAAGTGATTAAGAGGCTTGGCCAGGACTAGAAAGCCAGGTCTTGGGAATCCTAGTCAAGTGCTTCTTCCAAGACCCTGCATTTTGCCACCTTGCTGTCAGTGTTTTGAATTGCAGTAGAGGGGCTTTAGAAAGTGCTCTACATCTTGGAAGTGGAGAAATATCTTCGAATCCTGGGCCTGGCTTTAGAAAGCTCAAGGTTGACACTGGATGCATTAAAAAACCCAGCGGTGTGGATGGAAGGAGTGGGGTTGTTCTGAGTTGAGCAGTTAGCTAGACTCTGGGTTTGTTTTAACTTTAGCCCCGAACAGGATGCAGTTGCTTGAATTACAAGTGCCCTGGGGACTAAAGTAAACCTGTGGTGGAGGCCCATCTCTTCAGGGCAGATTGGAATCCCTTAGGAATGAAATTACCTTCTTCAGTGAGTATGGCTGCAAGGCTACACACTTGAAACGCTAAATTTGTAATTTGTTGTCTGCCTGTAGTTACTGAGAAAGAGGATGGGTGGGTGGGTGGGTAACTAGGGTCAGTTATTTCCCAAGAACACATTTTGATCACTGTTATTGTCTATGTAGAGGATTTTGTTTTTGGTTGAGGCTGGTGGGAGAAGTTAGGGAGGAGAGTTTTAAATTTTTGAAGAACTCAAGTTTAAAGGCTTTGTTTTACAAATCACAGTAGGATTTCAGGGTGATTTCTTTTCTCTCCTCATTGGTTCCTGAAGTCATCCAGGTCAGGGATCCTGGAGGTGTTTACCTGTGTACCTTTCTCCCACAATGCCTTGCAAGTCAGTGCTCCCGTAAAGCTTGCATTGAGTTACTGTTATAGGGCCGGTGTTATCCCGGAAAACCGCCGTTTAACGTCTCGTACTGGCAGCGGCAGGTCGGCTGAGAATATCCTTCCGTGAGCCTGAACTTAGATGCTCCCCCCCGCCCCCCTCGCTGTGGCCTTGCCCAACGCCCAGGGGGACTTTTACTTTGACCCGCTGGCACGGCCGGGCCGCCTCCGCTTGGTCGGTGCCCGCGCGGTGAGGACGCTGAGCGCCCAGGTGCGCGGCCCGCATGGCTGCGGGAGCTCCTGAAGCTAAATAGTGGAGGAGCCGCCCCGGCCGGGGACCTGCGGGGCGCCTTACCCTACTGGGCCGCCTCCTTTTCATGAGATAGTAATCGGAGACTTTTCCGTTACGTGAGGCTCTCAACAAAAGATTGTAATTCCAGCAGCTTTGTTTGGGAAGGTACCACCGCGGCAGGCGCATCCTGGGCCCGACCCGGGGGTCGGCGGCCCCGCGGCGGCCGGTGGGTGGGGGCCGCGGCCGGCCGGCCTCCCCCGCGCCCCTTGTGGTACAGCCTGCGTTTCCTCTACAATGCGGTTATGCTAATCAGGTGACATCACCGCCCAGCGCACGGCGAGTGGCTCCCGATTAAATTACAAACCGGCGGCCGCCAAGGGCAGCCGGGAGGAGGTGTGTGCGCTGTGCCCGCGAGCTCCCGGGCTCGGCGACCGAGGCGTGTTTAGGATTGGCCATATTTTTAAAAAATTTTAAGTAGGACTGCTCCTCCCTCCCTCCGCCCTCCCGCCCCTCCTCGGTAATTTATTTCAAGCCTAGAGCCAAGGGCCACAAAAGGAAGGAAAGCCACAAGGAATTAGATGCGTGAGTGGCCGGGCTAAGGTGGACTCTCCTGCGGCCAACTTCCTATCAGATCTGCCTGCTGGACTTTCACACCGGGATGGGGCTTGCCTAAGGTCCAGCCCTTTTAGCCGGGGCCGGGAGCCAAGCGTTGCGGAAGCTGCTGCGTGTTGGATGGGGGTAGGAGGGGGCTGGAGCGGGATTTCCACCGTGCAGCCCGCCGGGGCGTTACGCTGGGCATAATGGAATTGCAGAGGACGGCTAGCATCTCCGGGCCGCTGTCGCCGGCTTACACGGGGCAGGTGCCTTACAACTACAACCAGCTGGAAGGGAGATTCAAGCAGCTACAAGGTAAACTCCCGTCTCAAAGGCCGGGCCTGCCCGGGGGCCGTGCTGCCTCCAGTGGTTCTGAGGGTTTATTTGTGCCATATGGTACGTGACCCTAATGAAGACCGGCGGCCGCGCGCCCGGCCCCAAAGCCTCTGGTTGGCTGCGAGCACCCCATTCACTACTTAAAGGAGACAGTTTCTCACTCTTCACTCCAGAAAAGCCACCATTTGGAGTCTCTATCTCCAGTTTCCCTTGGGCTCTCTTGGTTGTCAGGTATCTGCTGCCCACTGCACACACATTTTCTCTCTTTTTAGCTGTCTTTGCATTTTAGTAGATCAATGATAATAGACCTATTAGTATGCAAGTATTTGATTCCGGGTCGCCTCCGTCTCCCAGCACCCAGCCTTTTACCTCTGGGAAGCCTAAAGGTGTAAAGTGCACTGCTGGACACCCTGTAGAACAATAGCAAAGGGAAGGAGGGAGTGGTCTTTTTGTTCCTAAGCCTTGGGTAAATTACGGTTTTGATTCCGAAGCTTCGTTTTAACCCTTTTGATGTATTGTGTTGGGATAGAGCCTTGCCATCAATTTAGTGAGCTGTGTAATTTATAATGAAAACCAGTTATTGTCATTCCAGTGCTATTGGGTTAGATTAGTTGGATCAATTACAGGTTTCTTGGAGTCTGTATTAATCTCAAACAGTTGAACGAATCTAATATTTTTATGGAGAGCAGTGTGTGGGGTGATGGGCCTGCAGCCTGCGGCCGAAGTGGCCCCTGCAGCCCCCTTCGCTTGGCTGTCCCTGCCCAGCCAGCAAGCCTGGCCGGTGGTGTCTTGGAGCTTATACACGAAAAAGGATTTGTAACTGAAAACAGAACTCCTTCCGTTAGGAAGCCCCTGGAATCGGTAATAGGCTGGGAATGATTCTAGTGCTGTGAAAAAGTAGCCTTTGCAGACGGTGTATGTTTCTTATTTTAACTCTTCTTGGTGCCGCAAATGTGGATCCTGGGAGGAGGAGGAGGAAGGAAGGAAGCAGCTCAGTCTTAGAATGTTTTCACTGGGGAGACGGGGAGGCTATATTTCATTCACAGGTTTATTTGTCTTGTGAAATAGTTGACAGTAATGACACTTTTCTGGAAAACAAGAGGCAGAACAGGACATGATTTTAAACATTTGCTAGGCTGTGCTGCATTCCTCGGGCAGTTAGCTAAGAGGAAGCTCCATTCTCTCTAGGGAATGGTTGTGTGTCTGCTTCATCCCTCTTGAGCTCTTCGAAGGTAGAATTTGCTTTTATGGAAAACTTAGGGGGGGCCAGAGCTGGTGGCGGGGTGGGGACTTGAAGATGGTAAATAGAGGAGTGGGGTGTGTCCATTATCTTCTGGGTGTGTGGTCAAAGGCCCACAGTTTGAGGTTTGAGGTTCTGAGAATTCAGAATGCACCTCTTCTTCAAATGACCCAGGCTCCTCACTTCATTGTATCATACTGCCAAGGAGAAAGCACCAAGGAGGATCCTTGATCTGAAAACCTATTACTGAGATCCAGTCAGCCCCCTCCTGTAGTCTCAGAAGAAATGAAAACCAAGGAGAAAATACCAGAAGGTGTGGGGAGCAGTGTGCCCACAGGCCCACCCATAACAAAAGGCTGTTACTCTGAAAGGTTTGAGGACGGTTGTAAAACTGCTCACTGAGGAGGGTGGAGCTTACACACAGGAAATGTCTTAAACTGTCCTCTCTGGAAAAGTAAAATTTAAATTAAAAAAAATCACCGCGTGCCTTTGATATTTTACCTCGTGTTTCCCAAGGAAATTCCTTCAAAAGGAGTGAGCTGCACATTTTGTGTGGTGATTTTCTTAAATGACCTTTGTCCCCTAATTTAGTTGCAGATAACTTTCTTATTTCTAAATATTGCGGTTTAGAAGTTGCACAAGTTTAGTGTTGGTATTTCTTCTATAACAGAAAACCACCCGTGTTGGGGAACTGAGCCAGGGTGAATTAAGTCTTAAGTATGGTGGATCCCAGGAGAATTACAAACAGTTGGCATCATCCTTAGTTACACATGGAATTGATTGCATTTTAAAAAACTTGAGGAATATTTTTGATAAAACCTTTTCCCATCCCCACCTACCCCCGACCCCCGTCTGGTATTTGTTACTTACTGTTTAGTATTTGTAGTGCTTCCAGTCATCACATCTTTGATAACATATAGATTGTCTGCTGATTTAATTTCGTACATGCCTACTAAGCTGCCTTTTTCCTCTTTTTAATCCTTCCTAGTACTTATAACCCAATACTGGCAAACGACACCTCTGAATCTGTATCGATTTTTTTTTTAGTGCCTCTAATATGAACTTATTTATTTAGCGTCTACACCTTAGAGTCTGAGAGTACTGTGATTTTTAGGAGATATTTCTGCAGTTTTCTTGGTTTCAAATATTTTCACCCTGGATCCTAAAAATCTCAGGAGGGGGCAGAGTTTTAATGTTCTACTTAAGGGAAATACAATGTTAAAGTGAGTCTGGTCTTTTAGATAAAATAGTTTATAGAGATTTATCAGTAAGTAAATAAGTGTGATTAGAAACAAAACCTCACTGAGGGGCCGAGGTGCAGCGTGATGTCTTTCACACTGATGCTCCTGGTGTAAGAGATAGGACCTTCCACCTCTGATGGCTTCAGACATTAACCACTGACGCCCAGCACACACCTGACAGGCACACACCTGACAAGCATATCCACTGCGCCCTCGAGATCTCTTTCGAATTTCACCTGCAAGATTAAGTTACCACCTTCCTCAGAATCTGTTCGTGTATCTTACACAGTTAGATTTGTTGTTTTGTTTTTCTTTTTTAAATAAGAGAGGACTGCTGAAACACAACAAAACTCAACCTCACATGTTTTTAAAAAATGTGCTTGTAGTAACGGAGAAGTTCATGATGATACCTTTTCTCCAGTTTCACCTCAGCCAGCTCCACCCCTTATCAGACGGTACTCCTGCCCCTCCTCTACTCAGAGGCTGTTGCGCCTGCCTCTTGCGTAAATTAAATTCCAGGCTCCTTAGCCTGGCATTCAGGACCCTCCCCCAAATGGCCCCAGACACGAAATTCCTATTCCAGCTCTTTACATTCCAACCAAATAAATCTTCCAGGTGGGCAGGCCTGCAGCTCCTCATGAAACCCAGCCCTGGGTTTTTCCTTCATTGTCTACCTCATGCCTCAAAGGCTCTGCCCTTCCATTTCACCAATAGGAATCCTTCCTACAATTTTTTTTTTTTTTTTTTGCGGTACGCGGGCCTCTCACTGTTGTGGCCTCTCCCGTTGCGGAGCACAGGCTCCGGACGTGCAGGCTCAGCGGCCATGGCTCACGGGCCCAGCCGCTCCGCGGCATGTGGGATCTTCCCGGACCAGGGCACGAACCCGTGTCCCCTGCATCGGCAGGTGGACTCTCAACCACTGCGCCACCAGGGAAGCCCCCAACAATTTTTTTTTAAGACTGTGCTTACATTCCATTATTCCAGAAAGCTTCTCCTTGTCTCCTCTGTTTGGTAGTGGGAGAAAGATTTCATGGAGTGCTCACCATGCACCAGACGTGTTAGTGGGAGCTTTGTCTATATCTCATCTTGTGTTCATAGCACACTTAGGAGATTTTTTTTTTAATTGAAGTATAATTGATGTACAATATACGTTACAGGTGAACAATATAGTGATTCACAGTTTCAAAGGTTATACTCCATTTATAACTACTATAAAATATTGGCTTATTTCCTGTGTAGCTTATTTTGTAGCTTATTTTACATATAGTAGTTTGTACCTCTTAATCCCTTGCCCCTATATTGCCCCCCACCCCGAGGTTTTAAAGATGAAACGGTAGAGAGTCAAATAGCTTGTTTCAGGTCCCAGGCACTGTGTTGAGCTCAGGTTGAACATTGTTGTTCTCGAACTGTCTCCTCCAAGACTTCTAGATATTAATATTATTTTATTTCTGCAAAAAAGAGAGAGAAGGTGACCTTGTGAAATGCCAGCCCCAACCTGCTTCTCTCTTCTTCCTACCTGCCCCCTCACAGCACTGATTCTATCAGTTCTGGCAGTGGAGTTATAATGAAGACAGAATCTAGTTGAAATACACCAACATGAACTTTCTCTGCCTTCTTTGCAGCCTGACCCTGACATCTAGCACCTGGTGTTTCTGGAGAAGGTGCTTTCTCTTAGCTGTTCTGGCTCAGTTCTGGAATCATGGAGTCACCTGTCTTCATTGGGACATAGAAGGAGACTAAAGATTTGCAGGCTGTGGGAATGTGTTACACTCAGGTTTATTACGTGCTCTCTCAGGGTTGCCTCCTTGAATTTCTTCATTTTTTTGATTTTGATTTCTAAACTGTTAGGGAAAGAATTTTGCTGGTTTTATACCCACAGATCATGGGGAAAATGCATTCTTAAGTGTTTAAAAAGAACTTTCCAGTTTGTTATGGTACCTAGATGTTTGTCTTGTGTAATTTCATAAACCACAGAGAGAGAAGATTGCTGGGTTTACACCTGCTTGTCATGAAGAAAACTTTAAGTTCTTAGATATAAAGTAATAGCCTTCAAATGTTTCCCACTGTGGCAGTGAAAAGAGTTGGTGACAAATGATAACCCTGGTTTTCTTGGGGTGGCCAAGATTTATAAGAACATTTTCTGGGTTCTGGTCTGGATACCTGCCAATGCTGTACTATGATACTATAGATTTTTCTAAGCGCAGATAACTTTGTGGGATAAGTCACCAATTTAAAAAAAAAACTCTTTTCACCAGTTTACCACAGTTTCAGCTCAAAATTTAGAACTTCCAAGCAGATTTGTGAATTAGAATCTTTTTTGAGTGATGTGCTACTATTAATTATTATTATTAATATTTATAACACTTAACTTGAATATGTACCATCTTGCTTGATTAACTACATGAGATTATCCAGAGTACCCAGCATGGGAGCCAGTACTCAGTAGGTTCTAAATAAGTGGGCATTTCCTTAGTACTAATAATAATCCTGTGGAATATTCTCTTCCTTTTTTATAAAGAAATAGATCATTGGATTAAGATCAACCAGTATGAGGCTTCCTCTCCAGAATCCAGGTTTTCTGACTCCAAACTTGATCTTCTCCTATAGGACCACAAAGTGTAGGTTAGGTATGAGCCATCATACCCCTTACCCAGATATCATGAATACATTCTGGCGGCATGGAAAATTAACGAGTGCAGAACTGCTCAGATTTCTGGACATGCGGTGCCCTCAGTGTTTGGTGGTCTGGAGCACCGACAGTCAAGGGAACACTGATTCTTTTAGCTTAAGTCCAATGTTTGACTGGGATGACTGTAAAAAGGACTCTTGGAGACCAGTTAGGAAGAAGAGGAGGGAGATAGTTACTCCGTTTGAGCAAAAGATACCACTTAACGGTAGTGAAAGAATGGGACTCTAAACCGTCCTGGCTACTGAGGAAGCTTTCTAGATGATTGTGTTCCCAATTTTCATCTCTTCTCATGCCTTGGGCCTAGAAAGGGGTCTGTTCACAGCCCCACTGCTGCCTCCTCTGTGTTAGTCTCTCTCCGTGGTTTCCTAATGCCCCCCTCCCCCGCATGCAGCTGCCCCAGCCTCCCTAAATGCAGGCTCTGATAAGAGATCTCCCTGCAAAAACTTGGGATTTGACTCCAGCTGACCTGCCCACCTCCAGCTCCTGCTATCCCTTACTCCACGGTACCCATGAGTCCCTAAACCTACCCTGCATTTTCCTGCTCTCCTGTTTTCTTCCCCCTGGGAATTATTTCTTGTGTCAGGATCTTTTTTTTTTTTTTTTTTTGAGGTTCAGTTCAGATGCCACTTAATTCAAGGGAGAGGTGATCAGAATCTCTGCTTGGATTCTTTTCCTTTAAGATTTAAAGTTTAAGCCCTTGGTCAATCTCCTGTGATTTTCACATCCTGCCTTTGGTTAGAGTTTGAGTATCTGCCTCTCTGCTTTCCTTACATTTCACAAAGTCTGGGAGCATAAAGACAAAAATCTGATACAGCCTGTCTTACCCATAGAAGTCACTAAGCATTTATTAAGGAGTAAATGAATGAAGTAGTATTATGGAATACTTTGTTTCAGTGGTTCTCAGAATGAGGTTCCTAGACCAGTAGCAGCATCCTGACCTGGGAACTTGCTCTAAGTGTAAATTCTCGGGCGCTGCTTCTGACCTACTGAATCAGAAACTCTCCGGGTGAGGCCTAGCCACAGGTTTTTAACTAGCATGCCTGGTGACTGTGATGTACACTCAAGTTTGAGAAACGCTCCCTTATTGGATCATTTGTACCCTCTTTGCAATTTGGGGGTGGGAGGATTTGGGAAGAACAGATTGCGTGAATTGCTCCCAGATAGGAGCAGATATTGTATCTGATTTCTTACTGAAGAATGAAGAGATAGGGAAAAGTATGTTTTAGAACAAAATTGTGTAGTAGTGGAAAAGGTATTTAGCCAGTCAGGAATGAGCTCTACCCTGCTAAACTAGAGGAGCCATTTAACATCTGCAGGCCTCAGCCAACTCCTGACTGCCAAATGGGGCCAATAATCTGTCAGAGCTTCAAGTTTCCAGTGAACCAGAGCTTCACAGCCATTCATCCGTTCCTACTGGAATCATACTTGTGCATGTTATCAAAAATACGCCAGGTAGATCCCAGCCATTTTTAGATCTTAGTGCCTCTTCTCCCTTTTGCCTGACAAGTTTCTATCAACTCTTAGAAGCCCCAGCCATGAAAAACTAATGACAGGGGGAAATAAATGATGGGGGCGTCGTAAAGCCTTCCTCTGACTTCAGTATTCTTTGCTTGATTGGCTTACTTAAAAATCTGGCAGTTGTTTGTATATCATGGGTGCAAAGGACTTGGCATTCAAAAGCTCAGTAGTTGGTTACTAATCTAGGCTATTTTAAAGCGAGAGGACTCCTAAGAAATAAAATGATAAAAGTGTTTTAAGCAGTATAGGACATGCTTTCTTGTCCTCTTTGTTTATTAACACATATTTATTGGTCGCCTGCTTTTCAGTAAGCAAGCTGTCCTCTGGTTAGGAAGTGTGTGAGTAAGCGTGGCTCTGCTATGCTGCCGAGCTGACTGATGAGTAGAAGCAAGTGGAGAAATAAACTTGTTCCAGGTGGGGACCCAGGTAGGGGAACTGAAGCAGGGCCAGGGTGGCCGGAGCTTAGAGTCCAGAGTGAGGAAGTGTCGGTAGGAGGGGTACTAGAAGAGAGAGTAAACAAAGGCCAGAGGATGCACAGTCCTGTAAATCAAGTTAAGGAGTTGGGAAGGCAGTGGGAGGCTACTGAAGGATTTTAAGTATGGGAGTGACTTGTTCTGATTTTTTTCTCCTTAAGGAAGGGCCAGTCTGATTCCTGAGTATAATGATTGTTTTGGAAGGTGGGTGCTGGTCAAGAGAAGAGGCAGGAGACCACTTAGGAGGCTGTTGCATTTGTTGTGATGAAAAACAGAAACAGCATAAGCTCCTTGAATTCGGAACTGCAAGGTACTTAGAAGCTTATTACTCAGTGTGGTCTGTAGATGACCTGGGAGTTTGTTAGAAATGCAGAATCTCAGGCTCGCCCCGAACCCACTAAGTCATAACTTCCTTTTAGCAAGATCCCCAAGTGGTTTGTATGCACAGACAAGTCTAAGAAGTGCTGCCTTGGAAATAATCTCTGCCTGCTCCCCTACCCCTTGAGCCGAGAAGGAAATAGTCCTAAAGAGGCTATGACCTTTCTGAGGTTTAACGTTTGTGTTTCATATAGAGTCTGCTTTAAAGGAAGGAGGGGTGTGTGTGTGTGTGTGTGTGTGTGTGTGTGTGTGTGTGTGTGTGTGTGTGTGTGTGTGTGTGTGTGAAGTAAACTGGATCATTTTAACTGTAAAAATAATATAGTATCCAAATGAGTAATAGTTAATTAAAGAAAGTTTAGCGTTACCCTAGGAGATTACAAGGGCTTTAAAGCATGTTTGGTTAATTCCTAGCTTTATAAATCTTTGTAGAGTTTGGCTAGGATTCTCTTACTTGCTAATCCTGCAGTTCTAGAAATTTGTGAAGTTAAAAAAACACAGTTTCTTTTCATCTATCCATTTGGTATTAATGGAGAATTACAAAAATACTCTGGGCTACTTTCTCTTAAGTTCTTCCAGAATTTCAACATGGTGTCCTGGGAAGTAGAGGCTTATTAAGTCCATACTTGCTTCGTGACTTAAACCTTTGATATACTTTTAAACTATTTTTTAAAGCAAAAATACCCCCTCCTCCCCACACTCCATCTTACTAAAATGATCCTAATTAAATGAATGTTGGTGTTCTTGCAGTTGGTTAGACTTCAGTCCGGTTTCATATATATCAAACTTACCCAGCAAGTGCCTTCAGGTTTTGGTGTTAAAGCTGGATTTGAAATACATTAAATATCTGTTACTTGATAAGCGCTCATTTCCTGTGAGTCTGCAGGTGAAGCTTTAAAATTACTGGTTATTGATTAGGTAGGGGAGGAAAAGCACCTGCTGAAACTTGTTGGCCAGAATTTTTGGCCCCTTAGAAGAAAGAAAAGGGGTGGGGAGATAAGTGACTTCTGTTCTGACTGGCATCAGTCCAGAACCTTTCTGACAGGGGAAGGGGTGTGGGTAATGAAAGCAGTAGTATTCAGATGGTGTTCTTTCAAAGGCAAGGTTGAAGGTTATTAATAGACAAGAATTAAATTTCTAGCTGTACTTTGTATTACTCCAACATTTTTTATATTTATTATTTCACAGCCGTATCAGGTCATCTCCAGAATAAATAAAAATGAAAGAATAATTCATGTAAAATCCCGCAGTCCCCACAAATCTTAACTCTCTGATAGTTCTTGTTTATATACAGTTTAACAGTGTTATAGTCATTATATAGATTCAGTTTTGTCTTGGCATGTTGTTTTTATTTTTCACTTAACGTTATATGACAAACATTTCACATGTGGTTATTTTCTGTGCCTCTTGTCAAATGGCTTTCCAGATCCGGGCAATTTATTTACCAACCTGAACCTGCTGTCTCTTCTGTGGGATGGGGGTAATACAACTTCTGTGTAATAAGATTGTTGGAAGAGTAAGCGAGATTCTCCGTGGAAATTGTTCCGGCACACGGTGGGCCCTCAGTAGTCAACAGCAGCCTTTATTATTACAGGTCCTGGTTAAAAGGCAAAGCAGTACCCTGCGGCGGCAAGTCTTTTGAACTTGAGTTGAATGCCTCAACCGCGCCCCCGCCCCCGAAACCTGTTCTGGGTGTGGCTTCCTTCAGCATGTGTAGAAGAGCGTTGAGTTTGCCTGAAAATGCACCCAGCCGAAAACACCCCCTTTTATGTTGCGCTTTAGAAAGTACACAGGGTTGGCAGCAGTCACTTGAGCCTGGTGCCTTTTGATGTTGGTTGAGGACACAGTGGTGGTGCCTCTCCCAAGTTCACAAAAAGCGTGCGGAGCACTTAGTGCTGCAGCCACAGCGTCCAGCACGTCGTCAGAAGAGACTACTGTAGCCAGACTCACATTAGCTGCCCTCTGTAGAATGCCTCTACTGTGTTTGCTTTTGAAAGGCCTCTCTTAGCCTTTCTCTCTCTCTCTCTCCCCCAACCTTGTTTTCAAGAGGCACAGGACCTTTGAGTAGCAAATCCAGTAATCACACACAGTAGCATGGAGACACAGGCTGGCCTATATTCGGTCTCACAAAGGCCTTGTGAACGATCCGGCCTTAAAGTCTTTTTTTAATGCTTAAATGATGCAGGTGGAGAGTTAATCTGAGGATCACTGAGGCACGCTTCATTCATGAAGAATGTGAGCAAAACATAAAACGTCCGGAGGCTCTGTTCTTCTCTGGTGGCAAGGAAATTACATAGGCTGTGTCATTATTTGGGTGAATTTTACCCCCCCCCCGCCCCCGCTGGGAGTGCAGTTGTGTTGGAATTTTGAAGTGAGAGCTGTGGGTTTAAGCACGACTAGTTGCAGGAGTGGGTGTGTGTGTGTGTGTGTGTGTGTGTGTGTGTGTGTGTGTGTGTGTGTGTGTGTGTGTGTGTGTGTGTGTGTGTTGCCTGAAATCCTTATACAAACCATAGACATTATTTTGGCCACACTGACAAGCAAATGGTGGTTATCCCTTGGAATGTGGCCTTGGCATTTTGAATTAGGTTTGTTTTTTAAAGAGAAACTTTGAAGGTCTGGTTTAAAGTGGATAGAGCCTTTGAAAATCTGCCTAGTCTGTTTGAACTGTTAAGTGCCAGTGAGTTTCTGTAGATTGCTAGCTTGATTGTATAGTAGTTGAGAGGTGAATACAAGTCTAGTGCAAAGTGTGTTTCTGGTGCTTGAAAACGGTGCCCTGATTTCTATTGAGGAAGACATTTATTCCTACAGAGGTTTAAACGACTTGCTATCAAAAAAATTCAGTCTTGCAGTGGTAGAGGGAGATTGTGTATTATCTGCGAACAACTGCCAAGCAGATGAAATTCCAGCTGCACAGAGTTTGTGGTGGAGAGTGGGTGGCAGTGACCAGGGGAGCAGGGAAGCAGCAGGCGGTCGTGAGAAGGGCTGTATTCAGAATTAGGATATTTTATCTCTCATTTTAGAAACTCAACGGTGGTGGAAAGTTCATGGGCTGTGGATTCATATAAGCCAGCATTCAAATCCTGGCTCCACCATTGACCTCACTGAGCCCCATTTTCTTCATCTGTACGAACTGGGAAGGATAAATAGCCCTTGGGGAGTGGTTGGGAAGCTTAAATTCGTATGTTGTGTAAATAGGGTGACCAACTCATCCTGGTTTGACAGAGACTTCCCCAGTTTAGCACTGGTTGTCCCACATCCAGGGAATCTCCCAGATTCTAGGAGAGAGAGAATCTCTCTTAGAGTACCAGGCAAGCTGGGTGCTAGGTCACCCTAATTATATATGAAAGCACCTGTTACTGTGTATAGAGGACGGAGATGATGTCTGTATGTGTTAGTTCACCCCTGCATTCCTTCCTAGTGCTTGGCACATAAATAAAAGTCTCATAAATAAAGGAGTGTATGAATGAATGAGTAAAGTAGTGAAGGCAGTAGTAACACATACAGAGTTGTTTTAAGGTGACTTAGCGCCTCTTCTTCCTTGTTGGCTCTCATTCCCTGAGAAGAGGTGGCCTCACCAGCCACATGGTGAATAATGTGCTGAATGAAAGAATGAATCACTCATGATAATGATTTTGGCTTTATGATGTGGCTAAACTTTAACTTCAGGAAGAGCTTATCTGAGTCTGTCTCCTTTTTTGATAACATGAAATTTTGATAGGACCCTAGGGACCTCCCTCATGTAGTCCCTGTACCCTACAGGGCACTGGGGAATTGACTTCACTTTGGTGGAAAGGAGAGGAGAGGGGAGCCCACGGCATTACGGTACTTGCAGAGAGAGGAACCGGTCCTTGGAAGTTAATTAGGCCCGGGTTGTCTCTTCATTTTTGTTGCTTTTCTTTTTCCTTTGAGTGGGTGGGCAAGAGTAGTTGGACCAGGAGAAAAGTTTAAGGGTGACACTAGGACATAGCTAAAGAGGTAAAAGTGTACCCCGTGAAACTGCAATCCATTCTTCTAGGTGTGGTAGCCATTCAGAGCTTTATATTGTGTGGCTGTGAATAAAATGAATGAGATTTCTCTAATGTGAATATGCGTTTACTCAGAGTGATGCCGCATGAGTAATGCTTTTCTGGAAGCCAGGCAGTTAATAATACTCTGAGCAAATAAAGGCACAGGCTCAGAAGTTTAGATACCAGCTAAATGTGCAAGCTTGGTCTTTTAAACTGAAGAAACAGCCATGGAGAAAACTAATTTTGGCTCAAGAACTACTACTTACCAGCCCTCAGTGCCTTACAGTCTCCAACCCCAACACCCGCCCCGCCCCGCCCCCCCCCCCCCCCCCCCCGCTTTAAAAAAAGTCTCTGGGTTTCCTCTGCAAATGTATATGATTTCAATTTTGAGACGGGAGGTTATTTTTTCGCTTGAAACACAAGGAAACAGTTTTTTAAAGTCATACTCATTCCGCAGTGGGCTTGACTGTAGCTGGACTTGACTAGGAGTTCTTGGCCACAGAACCACATGCACTGTTTATCAGGGTAGTAAATTCTGATGGCTTTTGGGGAAGGGAGAGGGTTGGAGTTGAGGGAGGGGCACTAGAGCTGGGCCAGATCTGGCGCTGGCTGTCTCTGTGAGGGTTTGCCCCTGGCGTGCTGGGGGGTCAGATGGGAGGGCGGACCCAGATGTTCATCTCAGCCATTGTCATCCAGGGATTCTGAAATGACCTTTCTTACCTTGTTTTCCTACGAGCTCATAATTGTCTGCACACATAAATTGTGTCCTGGGTCCTGGCTCCCTCTTTGTTTGATCAGGAGCCGCTCTTCTGCTCAGTGCTTTTTTGGGAGAGTAAAGCGAGGCCCAGGTCATTCTGTGATGCAGCAGTTGATTTGGGATCTTCTGTCTTTGTTCCCCCTCCCCCAGTGGGAATTCACACTGTAACTCATCTTCTAAGGTTCCCTGCCTTAAAAACCCACAAACAAAACTCCTATTGGAGTAGGAGCCCTGATCATTGGAATAATGAATGGTGTTACTCAACCCCTGTTGAACATTCTGCCTGACGGAGGGCCTCTGTCTGTAGCTCTTTGCTAGGCACTGGGATACAGTTTCTTTACCTGCCTCAAGAAGCTCACAAACAAGTCAAGAGACAGGAAAACAGTTTTTGTAATAGGATTTGGATGGGTATATATGAGGCGGGGGGCTGCTTTATACACCTGCACAGTGAAGAACGCCGGCCCTCGCCTCTCTTCCTGGTTTGCTGTGACAGTCGGTTACATCATGATTCGTGAAAGCCCTATGAAAAATACAAATTCATGATCGATTCTAAGAAGTTTTTGTTGGGGAAACAAATGGCGAGGCTGTGGTTGTGCTCAGGTACACTCAGCTGGTATGGTGTTTACTGAGGAAGGAAGCAGAGACCTTTCAATAACAATAGCCAACGTTTATTCTTCAGTACCCGACTCTGTGCCATTTATGAGATGCATTACCTCACTGCATACTCGGGAGAATGATAGAGATGGGCACAGATCTGTTTACAGATGAGGAAACTAAGCCTTGGAGAGATGAAGCAACTTGCTCAGTGGCAGGCAGCTAGTAAGCAGTGGGCCGGGCCTGGCAGTCGTGCCTGGCTGTGTTCACCGAGCCCTGCTCCACACTGCCTCTCCTAGATGCTTATCTTCCTGGGAGGATCTAGGTGTGGCTGGGTGTGGAGGGAGCAGTTGGACCACATCTGCTAGCAGCAGCCTGCGCAGTGTCTTGTCTGCTTTGAAGCATCTCCCTCAGCCCTAGCTCCTCAGAAAGCATCCTCCCCTCTGGGGGTGAGATTTATGATGTGGTTTCCTTCCTCCTCCCTCTGGAGGTCAGCTCTTCTCCCCCAGGGTCAGAAAGCCCCTTGGTTGCTGGTAGCCGGCCCTGCTGGAGTTGCTGCCCGCCCTGTGTTCAGGGTAGGTCATGCTTGTGTCACCACGCGGTAAGCCGGGGGTGCTGTGAGGGCCGGATCAATGCGGTCTGGTTTGGAATTGCAGGTCACACCCTTTCCACCACACTGCTCAGGAAGCTACTGATGCCTGTGTGTAAAAGTGAAACCACAAGCTGCTTTCTCTTGGCCTGAGCGTGACTTTTAAAAAAGTTTTTGTGGGCTTTCCAGCCTGAGCTCTAGGTATAAGTCAGGTACCTTCACCTACATATGATTTATCCACTCAGTAGCCCTGTGAGGTAGGTGGTATAACGTCTGCTCTGTGGATTGAGAAACCTGAGGATCAGAAAGGTGAAGTAAGGTGGCAAGGTTCTTAGCCAGCATGTGACAAAATGGGTGACTTTGTGAAACTCTGCAGCAGGGAGGGGCCTTTTTCAACACTTCTTTGGACTTAGAGCATGTGCTTTTTCTAAATAGGTGGAGGCATGTAGTGTACGTGTCTGTCAGCACATGTGTGGATTGCGTTGATTTTAATTTTTGTTTTAAATTTTGTTTAAAACGTGTATTTAATTCTTCTTATTTGACGTCTAGCCAAATTCACAGGTGTTTAAAAGTGTACCATCTAGGGACTTCCCTGGTGATGCAGTGGTTAAGAGTCTGCCTGGCAATGCAGAGGACACAGGTTCAAGCCCTGGTCTAGGAAGATCCCACATGCCGCGGAGCAACTAAGCCCGTGAGCCACAACTACTGACTGAGCCTGCGCACCTAGAGCCCGTGCTCCACAACAAAGAGAAGCCACCGCAATGAGAAGCCCGTGCACCACAAGGAAGAGTGGATCCCGCTCACCGCAACTAGAGAAAGCCCGTGTGCAGCAACAAAAACCCAACACAGCCAAAAATCAATGTTAATTAATTAAAAAAAAAAAAGTGTACCATCTAACCTAGCAACAAATTGAATACACGGCTTGAGAATGGAAGGCTCACCAATAGGTTTCTCACGTGCCAATTTCTGATAAGACTGTTGGTATTGCTGAGGAAATTCTTCCATTAAAAACAATGCAATCTGCTTATTTGCTTATCTTTGATATTGCAAGGGGCATAATATTGTGGGGATGGGTAACGTATCTGCGTACCTTAAAGGACAGAGCAGACGTTCACCCACATGTAGATACAGTGTTTGGTAAATGCAGTTAGGCTATTTGGGGGATGTTGAGCCATGTAATAGCCTAAATTCAGGTGATTTTGAGCCTTGGCATATCAGGATCCTTTGGAACGTAGTTAACAGACATGGATATAGATCCACTGCTAATACTGTGAGGGCGCTGGATCCCAAATTGTTGGAGATATGAAATACCTGCAGCCAAGCATCTCTCTCTTTTTTTTTTTTTTTTTTTTTTTGCTGTACGCGGGCCTCTCACTGTCTTGGCCTCTCCCATTGTGGAGCACAGGCTCCGGACGCGCAGGCTCAGCAGCCATGGCTCACGGGCCCAGCCGCTCCGCGGCATGTGGGATCTTCCCGGACCAGGGTATGAACCCGTGTCCCCTGCATCGGCAGGCGGACTCTCAACCACTGTGCCACCAGGGAAGCCCCGAGCATCTCTTGATGCAGTGATGTGGTGGTGACTCAGTGACAGCCAGACTGCTCGGCTTCTAGGTACCAACGACTCATTTGAACGTGCCCTCAAGCCTCTGAACCAAAAGGAGAGGGAAAATGTGCTTACCTACATTTGGAAAACTGGGTCCCAACACACCTCTGCTTAGGCCATCATGAAAACCTTGTCTTTTTTCCTTTATCCTGGGTGAGACAGGAATTAACCTGTAGCACAAAAGAAACATGTTTGGGTGGGTGCTTAGGGCAGCCTCTAGAATCTGCTTCAGTTTAGTTTATGGCAGCACAGTTAGAGGGAAAGGTGGGTACGGTGATGGTCTGTGTTAATTCCTGTCATCACCCAGATCTGTCTCTTACTTCTGCTGCTCCCGTGGCTCAAGTAATGACTTAAAGCTACAACGTTGATGGGAGGTGTATGTAGGCCCAGTTTCTTCACTGTTGGTTCTAGTTTCTTCACTTTGGTGATAAATATTGTTATCTAGAACTTGTCTTCAAAACTCAACTGTCGGGGGACTTCCTTGGTGGCACAGTGGTTAAGAATCCACCTACCTGCCAGTGCAGGGGACATGGGTTCGAGCCCCGGTCCGGGAAGATCCCACATGCCGTGGAGCAACTAAGCCCATGCGCCACAACTACTGAGTCTGCGTTCTAGAGCCCGTGAGCCACAACTACTGAGCCTGTGCGCCACAACTACTGAAGCCCGCATGCCTAGAGCCCGTGCTCCGCAACAAGACAAGCCACCACAATGAGAAGCCCGCCCACCACAACGAAGAGTAGCCCCCGCTTGCTGAAACTAGAGAAAGCCCATGCGCAGCAATGAAGACTCAACACAACCAAAAATAAATAAATTTTTAAAAACTCAACTGTCAAAAAATCTGGAAGTCAGTTGCTTATAATATGCTGTAGTTGATTTCCCAGTTCATATTGGCTGTTGGACTAGAATAGCCTGCACCTCCTCAGTAATGAAGAATAAGTGCTGTGGGTGAAGGCAGGGTATGTGTTTAGAATATCTTCATAGCTCTAAGATCTCTAAAGGAGCCATCAAATGTGTCCACCCATGCAGTCGTTCAACAAGCACAGGTGAGCAAGTTGCAATGCTAATAAGCACATCAGAAACACAGAGGTGTAACAGGCAGCCACTGTCTGAAGTTACATTCTAAGAGAGAATACTAGGTAGAAAGTGGCAGGTGTTCTAAGACATGCACATAACATTCCTGGGTTGTGGGATGTGAGAGAGGCTTTTTGGAGGAGTTGACATTTGAGCTGCAACTTTAATAAGTGCGACCAGGATTAGGTAATGAGATGGTGGGTGCCTGGGGGTGGGGATGGGATATGACCAGAGGGGGCTGCTGAACCGTGAGGGACGCTGGGGGAACGGCTAGACTTTGGCTAGGATATGATGTATATTTTTTCCCTTCCATTTCAATTATTAATGCTTATTATTATTAGTTGGGGTTTTTGCCTCCTTTTTGTTAGCCAGCATTCAGCTAGTGTTGGCATAGGTACAGGGAGTCAGGTGCTGAGCAGCTGATGTTGGTGAAATGACCTTGCACAAGCACCTTGTATATCACTTCTGTTACCTGTTACGAAGGGTTTTTAGATCATCATTGGTTGCAGATTTAAGGACCTCTTCAAATAAATGCATGGAGGGTACTACTGGCCATCTTCGGTAACTTTCATTTCACCAAACGCTTCTATGAGATTCTGCTGGGTAGATGCCCACTGCTAAAAAAAATGGCTCCTCTGTTCTCTGGGCTCACAGAACCAGTCCTGCGGTGGAACTAACAGGCTAGCAAGGAGAGGGAAAGCAAAAGAGAAGCATGTCCTCATGCAAACAGAGAAGGAAAGTAGGTCCCTCCTTAAACTCTAGCCCAGAAGTGGTAGTGGCTGTAATAGTAATACAGCTGAAACTTCTTGATACTTAACCCTGGGCCAGTGCTGTTCTAATGCTCCTCACAACATCCCTGTGAAATAAGAATTATTTCCATTGTGGAGGTGAGGAAACTGAGATACAAGGGATGCTTTGCCCAAGAACACATAGCTAGTAAGTGGTAGAGTCTTGGATCCCAACCCAGGCAGGCTGCTTCTGGACTCTGAATCCTTAACCACTTTGCTGTGCTGCCTCTCAAGAGTATTTCCCACAGGATGATGGCGGCCTGGGTGTTTGTAGATCTTGGATTAGCATTTTGTTAGGACCTGGGAAACCTTGGTTTGGTGAAAGCCATTGCCGAGAAGTGGAAATTCCTGGTCCTATTCCAACTGTAATGGATTTGTTGACTTTTGCTCTTAATTGGCAGCCATGGTGAGGGGCAGCATGGTAGATGCGATGTAAAATTCAAGCCTTGCTTAATCTTGGAAGGCTTTGTTTCCTTTTCTTTGATGGTAGTTTACTTTGGCAATTCTGGCAGAATAAGGGACTGAACTGACAGTGCAGACTCTGATTTTTTTCCCCAGTGGTACAAGTTATTTGTCACCGTATCGTAAACTCACCATTTCTGTTCTCGCAGTATTGAGTTTTTTGTTGTTTAGATATTTTGGTTTTGGTCGTGGTGTTTTTGTTTGTATTTGCCTGGTATCTTGCTAGTGTATAAAATTATCTGTAAAGGAACTTTGAGAATGTGGAATGAAGGGGACCAGCCCTGAAGTAGAATTTTGGAGTTAGAAATCTGATCTTGACTCCTTGGTACAGGCTATACAGAAGGCAACCCTGGAGCAATTTTCAACAGCGATGGCATTACCTAGGAGCATGGAGTTGAGCCCAAACCCACGTTTTAAGTTCACATTGCTGGAATTTGCTGATTTTTCTTGACTTTAAACATTTTCAGCTGCTGGAGCATTTGCTGCTGTATTTAGGCCAAGTTGCCTTTTGTTCTGTGATATCCAACGTGTGAATAAAGTAGATAATCCGTGTTCCTGGTTCGGCTGCTGCCAAGAACATGTGAAGACTTCCAGCTGCTATTCAAATTTTTTTCCAGGCCACCTTTTGAGTTTACCCGTGGCAGATAGATAGAAAAATAGGTTTTAAGAGGGGCACCTGTTCATCCTTACTTGTTGTTATACCCTAAAAAACACAAGCTTGATTTTGTTTGCCATCTATTGTGTTGTGAATTTGGCATCAGAGAAGCAAGTAATTTATGTTTGTTTATATCCCATCTCGTTCGAGAAATGATTTAATTTGGCATAGGCAAGTGTCTCCTGATGGTTTTGTGTGCATGTGTGTGTGTTGTGCTTGTGTGTGTGATGATAATTCTGCTGCGGCAGAGTCTGGAATCACAAGACTCGTCATGGGATCGTTGGGTTGGTGAACTCTAGCTTTGTTCTCTCCCTGGGCGCCTCTATCTAGAGAAATGTGAATGTCTTTCATCTTTCTTGGGAAGGTCTGACATTATTAGACTGAAAGGTGCCATGTCACTGCTACGTGTTTTCCGCAAGAAATTTTCTGTAGAGGGTACTGTAGAAGAACCTTCCTTCATGGTGAGTGTGTATGTTGTAAACTCCCATTCTGATCTCTTTTGAGAGTAAAGCTTTTTTTATGATTTTTATAGTTCGACTGATCTCTTTCACCTTCTCTTTGAGCTGCAGTGTACTTAAAATGTAGAAGGAGCTTGCAGTCAGAATGAATTTTCATAGCTTCCATTCAGCATGGGGTGCCTCACAGCTATAAGAATGTCACCCAGAGGGAGAGAATACAGGATTATCAGTTACCATTTTTTGAGATTGATTCTGTGGAGTTGACAGCCAGTGTGTTTGTGATTGTGATTGTGATTGTGTTTGTGATATTATGTGCTGTATGGGTAGACCATATCATATTATCACAAACCAGAGTTTCTGAAAACACCTAACCCGCCATCTTTCACGTTTCACACGGAGGGTCTGTAGCACCCAAGGAGGGTTGCTGCTTCTCTTTACAGTAGGAACAGCACGGTAGACAGGAAGCTACTGCTCTCTTAATACCAACACTCTGGATGGAGCAGATCCTCACTGGCTGGGTCACATCAGGGGAGTTGAGGGCTGCTGCCCAGTTCTGCTTTTGAATTGGGAACACGTATCTGCTGTGTGGGGTTCTGAAACGCACCTTTGTGAGTCTCTCTAACTCCTGACTGTTGACCTTTGGGTGTAGATAGAGTGTCAGTCTGGGAGGATTGATGAGAATGTCGGGACCATTTCTGGCCACTGCATGGAGACTTAATGACTGTATTGTGTGTTAGAGCTTTTGAGAAAATACAATGTGACAGAGATCCTAAAACTGGAAAAGTAAATAGCCTCAAGCAGTTTAACTGTATTTAGTTTGGAAACAGGTTATAAACCCAAAGCTCTGCTGAACGAATGAGAGTTTCTTTCTTCTTTCCGGGCCGGAGTAAAAGCTGCTGGCGAGACCTGCTCTCTGGTGTCGCTAGGACAAGCCTGTGTGACCTTCTTCATGTCAATAATTAACAGTGGAATATTTTCATTTACGTGACGGCCATATATGAAAGTGGTTTCCAGGCTGGTTCTGACAGCCTCTGGCCCAAGGGGAAAGGAAGCTAATGCTGAAAAAATTGCAGGCTTCCCCCTAGAATATCCTCTTCATGGCAATGATGGCTGCAAGGCTTCTTTTCTTTGAAGTAAAAACCCAGCGTGTGAAGGTTATTCTAGGGTGACTTTATTGTTACATAAGGAGTAGATTTTTGTCTCTTGCTGGTGTGCTGAGTGGTGGAGGTTAAAGGTAGAACTTTGTGTGGAACTACAAGGCACCTGAAACTTTTAGAAAACCGGCAACATCTGGAGGCTTCTGGCCCACTTTGGCTGGGCACTTTTCACTTTTAAGGCCTACACTGGCTCTTCACAGCCTATTTCTTGAATACGCACAGAGCAGATTCATCCACATTATTGGGAAAGCAATTTGAAGCACAGGCCTTGTCAGTTGGGAAGATCAATATTATTGCCATCAGCTGCTTATTTGTGTGTTTGTGTGGAGGGGAGAGATCATAATCCCAGTATCGTCAGATTTCTCTTTGAACAGACAAACTTCCCTCCCTCACGGTTTCTTGACAGAATGAGAAATTTGCTGCCAGTAACTAGTTAATTCTGAAAGAATTTGGGTTCCTACCGTGCAGTTCTTAAATGATGATCCAAGTGCAGGATGTAGAGCAAAAAGAGTTGTCCTTTGTCATTAAGTGCTTCTCCTTCATAATTCATAACCTTCTAAATATTCTTAGTATTGGGGAGGAAGAGATGCTCAGAGCTGAGAATTCTCAGTAAGGTCTTCAGTGAGACACAAGATGGTGACTGTCCAGCTTGCCCAGGATGTGGTCATCCTTTGATGCCAACAGAATTTGGTGTTGCTCCCCAGGGAACCGTACTGGCGCTGAGCTGCCACAGCCTCTGCGCCCCCACAGTTACTCCTGCTCAGCTGGAAGCCAGCGTTCATGCGTTGGTTTCTTTGCCTTTTTAAAAAAAATTTTATTTGCCCTGGGACCACTTGGAGGCTTTTCAGGAATTTTCCTGGGGGCACAGCCCCACCGTTTAGGAGAACTGTCCAAGGCCTGAGCTCATAACAAGAGTAAAACCCTTTTTCCCTTGTCATTACTGCTTCCTCTTCACTGACTAATTAGCCAGCTGCTGCAGGTCTCATTACACTTCATTAATCCTGAGCATCATCTGTCTATTGGAACTGCCTCAAGATAAAAAGGGGACACTCAGCTAAACATTTTTGGTGCTGCTAATTACCCCAAGCTATATATATATATTTTATTAATTAATTGCTCTACTTACTTTCAAATCTGAATGAAGATTTTTCCCCATGCCAGACAACAGGCATTTCACTCACCCCTGGCTGCAGAGGCGCTGCTCTGTGGTTTGGTACATGGAGTGCCTGTAATTATCAGGGCCAAGGATAGGGTGGCTCTGGAAACCAAGGTAAAAGAAAAACATACCTGGCAGTCTGGCTGTGTATAACCTAGGCTTGTTCAAAGTTTTCAATTGATATTGATGCTTTTTTATAAATAGGTACAATCTTAAATGATCTCATCTGTTCGTTAAAATACGTGATGGTGAAACAATTACAAAGCTAGTTTTCTTGCCTCAATGGTTCCAGAGTCTAAAAAATAATCTAAACGGGGGTCAGGATAGGAGAGAGTCATGGACATTTCTATGCTGTGGCTAAAGGTGATGTCTGAGAAGGAAAGTGTTGATCTTGGGTTTGGACTGGTGGTGACTGGGAGCAAGGTGAATTACACTTCTCCCCGGTGTGAGGCAGGGGAGAGGAGCACCTCCCTCGATGGGACTTGAAGAGAGACCCTGATGGAATTGAAAGAACAGTTGAAAAGCTGGAGGGCTTTCTGATGAGGCCTTCTGCTATCACTGAATTATAAGTAAAACTCTTGGTTTTGGAATTGTCAGGAATTAAGGTGCTTGGAACTAAGAGACTTAGTTCCACGTGCTCCCTGTTCAGGCTTGAGCCCCGTTTCATATCAGTTGCACCGCAAGGTCCGTGCCAGTGTAGAATTCTGTTTGGAGCAGTAGGGGCTGTGGCGTCAGACCTTGGGTTAGACTTCTGGGGCCGCGCTTGCCTTGTGGCCATGGCAAGCCACAGAACATCTTGGAGCCTTACCATTTACTCTTAGGCAAGATACGTGTGACGGCAAGAGTGCCTGCTGCACAGCGCAGTTGTGGGAATTAAATAAGTTTGGGTGAAGTGCTTAGAAGGGTGTTGGCCCCTTCTAGTAAGTGCTCCATAAACTCTTTTTTTTTTTTTAATTAATTAATTTATTTATTTTTGGCTGCGTTGGGTCTTTGTTGCTGCGCGCGGGCTTTCTCTAGTTGCGGTGAGCGGGGGCTACTCCTCGTTGCGGTGCTCGGGCTTCTCATTGCGGTGGCTTCTCTTGTTGAGGAGCACGGGCTTGAGGCACGCGGGCTTCAGTAGTTGTGGCTCGCGGGCTCTAGAGCGCAGGCTCAGTAGTTGTGACGCATGGGCTTAGTTGCTCCGTGGCATGTGGGATCTTCCTGGACCAGGGCTCTAACCCGTGTCCCCTGCATTAGCAGGTGGATTCTTAACCACTGCGCCACCAGGGAAGCCCACTCCATAAACTCTTAAGTATGCGGGTGGGTATGGGAGATGACGCTGGAATTCCCCATGATTCAGGGTCCCGTCCGTGGAACTTGCCACTTTGTGTAGCTGGAGTACTGGTGGACCAACCCCAGTAGGCTCTGATCCTCTCCTTGCCGCTGATCCATGATGTCTTCTTGAGTCAAATCTCAGCTGTGAAGCTTTGACCGCTTGACTCACCTCCGCTTGGTCGATCCGTCTGTGCTTGGCTTGTTCCTCATTACCACGCAATATAATTACCTGTCGTCGAGGGTGGCGCGTCATTAAACTGTAAACTGCTTCAGCATCTCTCTATTTCCCATCGCTTAGTACAGCGATTTTACAAACATGTTTTGAAAATGGAATTTGTTTTTCCCCTAGATTAAATCTGAGGTGGGATTCCAGTAAATACAGGGTGTAAAATGAAGTGTTTCTGACCAAAGTACAGGTGACAAGGTGGTACTTGGAGCCTGACCTCCAGGAATCTGGTTTGAAAACTGCTTCCCTAGACCTCAGTGTTTCTTCAGTGATTGTCACTTATTTTTGTATTAATATCCTCAGTTCCACGTCTATTGAAAGGAAGTATTAATAGTCGTTTGCCTTATTTTGCTTATAAGTGTTGTATAAGGTTAAATACTGATTTAGTATTCTCCAGAAGAAAGACATGAAAATTCAGGGTGACATTTTATTTATTTTAGAGTACTCATTGAAGACAGCATTTCACATATGACCTCTTGTGGTGCCCTGGGAGACTTTGTTTTCCTCCAGTGAGTGCCCTTTTTATTCGTGCTCATCAATCTCAGACCCACTGGTGAACCTTAGTTCTCTTATCAAATAAAAATGAATTGTGTGTTTTCCCTTCAAATAGAAATGCCCTTTACATATTTAAAAACTGGTATGTGCTCATTAAAGAAAAAAAAACAGTAAACAGTGCAGAAATACAGAAGCGGAAATGCCTTCTGCCTCTGCTCCTACTCCCTTGGGACAATTAGAGTTTATAGTTTGGAAAGTAGCCTCCTGTACTTTTTTATGCGATTACTTACATTTAAATAAATAAATAAATATTCATAGGATCATACTAAATATATATATATATATACACACACTATTCTGTAAGTAACTCTTTATTCATTTCCCTTACTCTTTTTAGAGTGTACACACTGTTCTTTCATATGAATGCATCTTTTTTTTTTTTTTTTTCCTGCTGCTCCGCATAGCATGTGGGATCTTAGTTCCCTGACCCGGGATCAAACCTGTGCCCCCTGCAGTGGAAGCGTGGAGTCTTAACCACTGGACTGCCAGAGAAGTGCCTGAATGCATCATATTTTAATAAATCAGTATATTAATATATTTACTCATTTCCAGTCTTTTTATGTTGTTTTTGCTATCCATTTTTTACAATTATTTTAAAAATCTGCACTTCATATTCTGTACATTTTTTTTTTTAAGATTTGGTGCATTTTATTGAATGTGAGTTATAATTCAATTTTTAAAAAAATTTTTTTTACTTTTTCAGGTGATACCTCATTGGTTTTTTTTCCCTTGGATTTTATTTTATTTTTTATACAGCAGATTCTCATTAGTTATCCATTTTATACATATTAGTATATATATGTCAATCCCAATCTCCTAGTTCATCCCACCACCACCCTCCCGCCCTCCCCCCCCGGTGTCCGCACACCTGCTCTCCACATCTGTGTCTCTACTTCTGCCGTGCAACCTGGTTCATCTGTACCATTTTTCTAGATTCCACGTATATGCGTTAATATACGATATTTGTGTTTTTTTGCGGTATGCGGGCCTCTCACTGTTGTGGCCTATCCCATTGCGGAGCACAGGCTCCGGACGCGCAGGCTCAGTGGCCATGGCTCACGGGCCCAGCCTCTCCGCGGCATGTGGGATCTTCCCGGACCAGGGCACGAACCCGTGTCCCCTGCATTGGCAGGCGGACTCTCAACCACTGCGCCACCAGGGAAGCCCCGATATTTGTTTTTTTCTTTCTGACTTACTTCATTCTGTATGACAGTCTCTAGATCCATCCATGTCTCTATAAATGACACAATTTCATTCCTTTTTATGGCTGAGGAATATTCCATTGTATATATGTACCACATCTTCTTTATCCATTTGTCTGTCAATGGGCATCTAGGTTGCTTCCATGACCTGGGTATCGTAAACAGTGCTGCAATGAACATTGGGGTGCATGTGTCTTTTTGAATTACAGTTTTCTCTGGGTATATGCCCAGTAGTGGGATTGCTGGGTCATATGGTAATTCTATTTTTCGTTTTTTAAGGAACCTCCATACTGTTCTCCATAGTGGTTATCAATTTACATTCCCACCACAGTGCAAGAGGGTTCCCTTTTGTCCACACCCTCTCCAGCATTTGTTGTTTATAGATTTTCTGATGATGCCCATTCTGACTGGTGTGAGGTGATACCTCATTGTAGTTTTGATTTGCATTTCTCTAATAATGAGTGATCTTGAGCAGCTTTTCATGTGCCTCTTGGCCATCTGTATGTCTTCTTTGGAGAAATGTCTATTTAGATCTTCTGTGCATTTTTGGATTGGGTTGTTTGTTTTTTTAATATTGAGCTGCATGAGCTGTTTATATATTTTGGAGATTAATCCTTTGTCCATTGATTTGTTTGCAAATATTTTCTCCCATTCTGAGCGTTGTCTTTTTGTCTTGCTTATGGTGTCCTTTGCTGTGCAAAAGCTTTTACATTTCATTAGGTCCCATTTGTTTATTTTTGTTTTTACTTCCATTACTCTAGGAGGTGGGTCAAAAAAGATCTTCCTGTGATTTACGTCAAAGAGTGTTTTTCCTATATTTTCCTCTAAGAGTTTTATAGTGTCTGGTCTTACATTTAGGTCTTTAATCCATTTGGAGTTTATTTTTTGTGTAAGGATGGTGTTAGGGAGTGTTCTAATTTCAGTCTTTTACATGTAGCTGTCCAGTTTTCCCAGCACCACTTGTTGAAGAGACTGTCTTTTCTCCATTGTATATCCTTGCCTCCTTTGTCATAGATTAGTTGACCATAGGTGCATGGGTTTATCTCTGGGCTTCCTGCACTATTCCATTGATCTATATTTCTGTTTTTGTGCCAGTACCATATTGTCTTGATTACTGCAGCTCTGTAGTATAGTCTGAAGTCTGGGAGTGTGATTCCTCCAGCTCTGTTTTTTTCCCTCAAGATTGCTTTGGCTATTCAGGGTCTTTTGTGTCTCCATACAGATTTTAAGATTTTTTTGTTCTAGTTCTGTAAAAAATGCCATTGGTGATTTGATAGGGATTGCACTGAATCCGTAGATTGCTTTGGGTGGTATAGTCATTTTCACAATATTGATTCTTCCAGTCCAAGAATATCTCTCCATCTGCTTGTGTTACCTTTGATTTCTTTCATCAGTGTCTTATAGTTTTCTGAGTACAAGTCTTTTACTTCCTTGGGTAGGTTTATTCCTAGGTATTTTATTCTTTTTGTTGCAGTGGTAAAGGGGATTGTTTCCTTAACTTCTCTTTCTGATCTTTCATTGTTAGTGTATAGGAATGTAAGAGATTTCTGTGCATTAATTTTGTACCCTGCAACTTTACCAAATTCACTGATTAGCTCTAGTAGTTTTCTGGTGGCATCTTTAGGATTCTCTATGTATAGTATCATGTCATCTGCAAACGGAGACAGTTTTACTTCTTCTTTTCCAATTTGTATTCCTTTTATTTCTTTTTCCTCTCTGATTGCCATGGCTAGGACTTCCAAAACTATGTTGAATAATAGTGGCGAGAGTGGACATCCTTGTCTTGTTCCTGATCTTAGGGGAAATGCTTTCAGTTTTTCACCATTGAGAATGATGTTTGCTGTGGGTTTGTCGTAAATGGCCTTTATTATGTTGAGGTAGTTTCCCTCGATGCCCTGTTTCTGGAGAGTTTTTATCATAAATGGGTGTTGAATTTTGTCAAAAGCTTTTTCTGCATCTGTTGAGATGATCATATGGTTTTTATTCTTCAGTTAGTTAATATGGTGTATCCCATTGACTGATTTGTGTATACTGAAGAATCCTTGCATCCCTAGGATAAATCCCACTTGATCATGGTGTATGATCCTTTTAATGTGTTGTTGGATTCTGTTTGCTAGTATTTTGTTGAGGATTTTTGCATCTATATTTGTCAGTAATATTGGTCTGTAATTTTCTTTTTTTTTGTAGTATCTTTGTCTGGTTTTGGTATCATGGTGATGGTGGCCTCATAGAATGAGTTTGGGAGTGTTCCTTCCTCTGCAATTTTTTGGAAAAGTTTGAGAAGAATGGGTGTTAACTCTTCTCTAAATGTGTGATAGAATTCACCTGTGAAGCCCTCTGGTCCTGGACTCTAGTTTGTTGGAAGATTTTTAATCACAGTTTCAATTTCATTACTTGTGATTGGTCTGTTCATATTTTCTGTTTCCTCCTGGTCCAGTCTTGGAAGGTTATACCTTTCTAAGAATTTATGGATTTCTTCCAGATTGTCCATTTTATTGGCATACGAGTTGCTTGTAGTAGTCTCTTATGATGCTTTGTATTTCTGAGGTGTCCATTGTAACTTCTCCTTTTTCATTTCTAATTTTACTGATTTGAGTCCTCTCACTCTTTTTCTTGATGAGTCTGGCTAAAGGTTTATCAATTTTGTTTATCTTCTCCGAGAACAAGCTTTTAGTTTTATTGATCTTTGCTATTGCTTTTTTTTTTTGTTTCTATTTCATTTATTTCTGCTCTGATCTTTATGATTTCTTTCCTTCTGCTAACTTTGGGTTTTGTTTTTTCTTCTTTCTCTAGTTCCTTTAGGTGTAAGGTTAGGTTTTTCATTTGAGATTTTTCTTGTTTCTTGAGGGAGGATTGTATTACTATAAACTTCCCTCTTAGAACTGCATTTGCTGCATCCCATAGATTTTGGATCATCATGTTTTCGTTGGCATTGGTCTCTAGGTATTTTTTGATTTCTCTTTGATCCCTAGTGATCTCTTGATTATTTAGTAATGTATTGTTTAGCCTCTATGTGTTTGTGTTTTTTATGTTTTTTCCCCCACTGTAATTGATTTCTAATCTCATAGCGTTGTGGTCGAAGAAGATGCTTTATATGATTTCAGTTTTCTTAAATTTACTGAGGCTTGGTTTGTGACCCAAGATGTGATCTATCCTGGAGAATGTTCCATGCGTACTTGAGAAGAAAGTGTAATCTGCTGTTTTTGGGTGGAATGTCCTGTAAATATCAATTAAATCTAGCTGGTCTATTTTGTCATTTAAAGCTTGTGTTTCCTTATTAATTTTCTTTCTGGATGATGTGTCCATCGGTGTAAGTGAGGTGTTAAAGTCCTGCACTATTATTGTGTCGGTTTCCTCTTTTATTGCTGTTAGCATTTACCTTATGTATCGAGGTGCTCCTGTGTAGGGTGCATATATATTTATAATTGTTATATCTTCTTCTTGGATTGATCCCTTGATCATTATGCAGTGTCCTTCCTTGTCTCTTGTAACATTCTTTATTTTAGTGTTTATTTTATCTTATATAAGTATTGCTGTTCCAGCTTTCTTTTGATTTCCATTTGCATGGAATATCTTTTTCCATCCCCTCACTTTCAGTCTGTATGTGTCCCTAGGTCTGACATAGGTCTCTTGTGGACAGCATTTATATGGGTCTTGTTCTTGTATCCATTCAGCGAGCCTGTGTCTTTTGGTTGGAGCATTTAATCCATTCACGTTTAAGGTAATTATCGATATGTATGTTCCTGTTACCATTTTCTTAATTGTTATGGGTTTGTTTTCGTACATCCTTTTCTTCTCTTGTGTTTCCCACTTGGAGAAGTTCCTTTAGCATTTGTTGTAGAGCTGGTTTGGTGGTGCTGAATTCTCTTAGCTTTTGCTTGTCTTTAAAGCTTTTGCTTTCTCCATCGAATCTGAATGAGATCCTTGCCAGGTAGAGTAATCTTGGTTGTAGGTTCTTCCCTTTCATAACTTGAAATATATTGTGCCACTCCCTTCTGGCTTGTAGAGTTTCTGCTGAGAAATCAGCCGTTAACATTATGGGACTTCCCTTGTATGTTATTTGTTGTTTTTCCCTTGTTGCTTTTAATAAGTTTTCTTTGTCTTTAATTTTTGTCAGTTTGATTACTATGTGTCTTGGTGTGTTTCTCCTTGGGTTTATCCTGCCTGGGGCTCTCTGCGCTTCCTGGACTTGGGTGGCTATTTCTTTTCACATGTTAGGGAAGTTTTGGGCTGTAATCACTTCATAATCTCTTCAAATATTTTCTCGGGTCCTTTCTCTCTGTCTTCTCCTTCTGGGACCCCTATAATGCGAATGTTGTTACGTTTAATGTTTTCCCAGAGGCCTCTTAGGCTGTCTTCATTTCTTTTCTCTTTATTCTGTTCCGTGGCAGTGAATTCCACCATTCTGTCTTCCAGGTCACTTATCTGTTCTTTTGCCTCCTTTATTCTGCTATTGATTCCTTCTAATGTATTTTTCATTTCAGTTATTGTATTGTTCATCTCTGTTTGTTTGTTCTTTAATTCTTTTAGTTGTTTGTTCTTTAATTCTTCTAGGTCTTTGTTAAACATTTCTTGAATCTTCTCGATCTTTGCCTGCATTCTTTTTCCGAGGTCCTGGATCATCTTCACCATCATTATTCTGAATTCCTTTTCTGGAAGGTTGCCTATCTCCACTTCATTTAGTTGTTTTTCTGGGGTTTTATCTGGTTCCTTCATCTGGTACATAGTCCTCTGCCTTTGCATTTTGTCTTTCTTTCTGTGAACGTGGTTTTTGTTATACAGGCTGCAGGATTGTCGTTCTTCTTGCTTCTGCTCTCTGGCCTCTGGTGGATGAGGCTGTCTGAGAGGCTTGTGCAAGTTTCCTGATGGGAGGGAATGGTGGTGGGTAGAGCTAGGTGTTGCTCTGGTGGACAGTACTCAGTAAAACTTTAATCCGCTTGTCTGCTGATGGGTGGGGTTGCATTCCCTCCCTCTTGGTTGTTTGGCCTGAGGCGACCCAGCACTGGAGGTTACAGGCTCTTTGGTGGGGCTGGTGGTGGACTCTGGGAGGTCTCACACCAAGGAGCACCTCCCAGAACTTCTGCTGCCAGTGTCCCCATCCCCACGGTGAGCCACAGCCAATTCCCGCCTCCACAGGAGACCCTCTAACACCAGCAGGTAGGTCTTGCCCAGTCTCCTATGGGGTCACTGCTCCTTTCCCCTGGGCTCTGATGCTCACACTGCCTTGTGTGTGCCCTCCAAGAGTGAGGTCTCTGCTTCCCCCAGTCCTGTTGAAGCCCTGCAATCAAATCCCGCTAGGCTTCCAAGTCTGATTCTCTGGGAATTCCTCCTCCCGTTGCCAGACCCCCCAGGCCTGGAAGCCCGACCTCGGGCTCAGAACCTTCACTGCAGTGGGTGGATTTCTGTGGTATAAGTGTTCTCCAGTTTGTGAGTCACCCACCCAGCAGTTAAGGGATTTGATTTTACTGTGATTGCGCCCCTCCTACCATCTCATTGTGGCTTCTTCTTTGTCTTTGGATGAGGGGTATCTTTTTTGGTGAGTTCCAGTGTCTTCCCCTCGAGGATTGTTCAGCAGTTAGTTGTGATTCTGGTGATCTCGCAAGAGGGAATGAGTGCATGTCCCTCTACTCCTCCATCTTGAACCTATCTCCCTTCATATCCTGTACATCTTTATGTGCAAGTATTTCTAGAAAGTATCTAAGGTGTGATTGGTAGGTGGAGAAAATGCATTTTAATAATTTTGATATTGCCCACTTACCCTCCCACCAGCTACATACTAGTGTGTCCATTTCTCTGTGTCTTCAGACAAAATAGTTTTTCAAATTCAAGGAACAGAGTTTATTTTCACCTACTTTCACCTAGTCCTGGAAGTGGAACTTCTGCTGTCAGACGCCCCAACAGAACCCCTCTGGGCCTCTAGCCCTTCCCGCTCAGTTCCAAGATTATTATCTTCATAGAGGCTGTTGAGGAGGAACTGCCAAGGACTTTATGAAGCAATAAAATGTCCCAAAGAACAAATCAGCTATAGCAGTAGGCTTCCCAGGCCATGTCCAGGTAATAGGAGTAATACTTACCCTGTGACAGGCCCATTTCCCTACAGACGGGCAAAACTATAGCAGCCAGGGACTTCCCTGGCAGCCCAGTGGTTAATACTTTGCCTTCCAATGCCGGGGAGTATGGGTTTGGTCCCTGGTCGGGGAGCTGAGATCCCACATGCCTCAGGGCCAAAAAACCAAAACATAAAACAGAAGCAGTATTGTAACAAATTCAATAAAGAGCTTAAAAATGGTCCACATCAAAAAAAAAAAAAAATCTTTAAAAAAAAAAAAACAAAAAGAACCCTGCAGCAGCCAAGTTCCGCACACCTGTTGAAAGCTCCCAGTTTTGTGGAGTGAGAGTTAATGCCTTGTTAGTGGGGATGGGGGCCTGCACGGGGGGCTTTGTGCTTTGGGACATTATAAAGGTTCTGTGGGAAGACACTTACGTTTAAATTAAGCGGCACTGTGCAGCAGGTTTAAGTTTCTAAATCAAACAGAACAGCAGAAAAACTGATCTCCCCATTTATGCCCCCTTTTTGCTTTTTCACTTGAAAAAATTAAATTAAGGTAGATGACCAGCTGTAAGCT
This sequence comes from Grampus griseus, assembly GCF_964374135.1. NCBI lineage: Eukaryota > Metazoa > Chordata > Mammalia > Artiodactyla > Delphinidae > Grampus > Grampus griseus. The sequence continues at coordinate 44,906,554 of NC_139009.1, forward strand.
AGGAAGATTCAGTGTGATACAGGGCACACCTTGTGCATTAGCTTCTGTAAAGCTATGCTTAAATCTTTGATGAGGGTTCCCATCAATGAGAAATAGGTACTGATTTAAAAAAAAAAAAAGAAAAAGCTAGTATCAACTGTTAATTGTCCTGCCCTCCTTAGATTAGTGTGAGGGCTCCTTCGGGGCCACCCACCTGTTGACTAGGTCATTACAGGGGTTGACTCTGAGGTCGTTTCCTCCTCCAGTTTTTCTGTCCTCCTTTGTTAAAACAAGGTACTGTACATTGTGTACTTACAGAATCTGCCCGCCAAAACTCTGTGCCGTTTGGCTTTGTAAGAAACCATTTATTCTATGTGTGGGGTTGAGGAAAGCCACAGAGGAAGTTAGCAGAATTGTTGCGTATTTGATGCTCTGAGTGATAATTTTCTCTTCATTTTGACACCTTAAAAATAACTAAACAGTAGTTGAGTATGGGTATCAATTATCTACTGCTGTGAATTTTCAAGGAATTGAAAATTGCTGGTGAACTTCTTAAAACTGAAATGCAGTTGATGTACAGTATTGTTAGTTTTGGGTGTACTACATAATGATTTGACATTTGGGTATATTATGAAATGATCACCGTAAGGTAAGAACTCTTAATGCTTTTAGGTGCTCTTTCCAATGCCTTCATACCATTTACTCAATAAATGATTGCTCATTGGTTGATAGATTGATCCAAGATGAAGAAAAGGACAGTAGACCTGTGTGGCTGAATGTCAAATACTAGTGTGTAGACCATGTGCTCTTCTGTATGGAATCAATTTCCAGTGAAGCAGTTGGCTGAGTTACATATATAATCGAGGATTGGGTCCGAATTTATCATTCAGTAATGACTTCTTGGATGAAGGATATGCATCGTGAGAAGTGAAATTTTGGTTTGGTGCATTGTGATATCATTTAGAAAGTAGTGCTAAGCTCTAACATTATTTAGTTCAGTCCAGAGGGCAGCTCATCTTTATAACATTGTGCATTTTGTATTTTCATCTTGGCACAACTGCTAGTTATTTCTGAAATCCAAGTGGAGTTTGGACACCTTTCTCCCAAACACACATGAAAGCTTGGGCTCATTTAATTTTGGAGTTTGGCACTGAAACTGAGAGACAGTCTTACCTAATTTATTCTGCCATTTCAACCCTCATAGTTTTTGTGGTGCATCATGGTTATTGGCAAGAAGGGTTTAGGTGACTAATTTGTAATGCTCTCTAGGGCAGAAGCCAGTTTTAAAATTCTTTTGTTTCATTTGTTTTTAAATATAATTTCTCTTCTCATTAAGTGGAACCTTGTCATCATTATATAGATCCAAGTGATAACTGGGCATCACCGTGGCTTTCTTTGTTCCAAAATGCCAATCCTTTGTAGATTAGATTTACACACATAGCCTTATTTGGAGGACTTCCATGGTATCTTAGATTTTCTTACATAGGTGCTTCCATAATCCATTCATTCAGAAATGATTATTTTAGTAAACACTATCCATGAAAAGCAGACAGCTTTAGGGTGACTTTTTTTTAGATCTTTGACTGCTCCTTCCTTCTTGTTTGTGTGTCTTTCTAGTTTAAAAAAAGAGTCCCTTGGATCTGAGCTTTTTGGACTCCGTGAATTACAGTTAATTTGGACAGCCTCATTATACAGGAGAGTCATCAGGAACTGTCCTGAGTGGCTGCCGTTGGTGCAGTCATCTTGTTGGCCGCCTCAGCCCCTTTGAAAACATTGAGTAGTAAGTGTCCTCTTGTATCTTGAGTGTCTGACAGTAATGTGACTCTAGCGTATGAAAGAGAGTTCTGTTTTCCTCCCTGCACTGTTGACCTTAAGAATTCTGGAAAACTGGAAAAGATAGAAGAATCATAAACAAGGGCCAGGGCACACACTCTTTGATTTTTAGTGTACTGGTTTAGACCAACTACATACAGTCCACAGAACAGAATGCTCCCTTTTTTGTTCATTGCACGAAAAAAGAGGCATAGTAAACTTCTCTCTCACCTCACCACCTGCTCTTAATCCCAAGACTCCTATAATAAAAACCTACCTTTAAGCCCTTGAAAATGAAATACAGGATTTTGTCTTTACCAGTGAATTTGGGTGCCACATAATAGTCTGGTTTAGAATGTATTATTTACTGCTTTTTTAGTTGTTGCTTAGAAAAAGTAATACCACACAGACACACACCTTCATATGTTAACAATTAAAGTACTTTCATAAAGTCTTACTTTTAGTGTACCTATTATATTTGTTGCCCCTTAAAAAATTCTGTCCTAGTCTGTATTAATGTGAGCATTCTGCCATATAAGTTTAGTAATTAAGGATATGGTATCTGTTTAGGGCCAAGCCTTTTCCATCTTTTGAGGATATGACAAATAACCCTCAGTCTACCTTGACTTAATAGTTCGCAGTCTTCCTTCCAGGGAGGACTGGGGAGGAGAGGTGGTGGCGAATAAAATGTCCTTCAGGGTAAGAACTGAGGACCTGAAGCTTGTGTACCTGGAGAGGCGGGTGGGGAATCTGGTCTCCAGCCTCCTGGCTCTCCCTCATCCTTTGAAAGGGAAGAGAAGGTGTGGCCTTGCAGGAGCCTGTGGTGCTCATCATGCTTTGTCCCTCCTGACAGCTGGGGTAGCGCTGTTAATCCTGTTGTGTCGTGGTAACCAGATAAATACCCCTCAGCTGAGAGGGCCCTGAGCTGTCCCCCACACCACCCCCTGCCCCTACTGACCTGACACGTGGGCAACGTCCTAGTGAAATAACTTAAAAAAAAGAAAAGCGCATGTGGCTATAGCACGTCACCCTCGCCTCATGTCCTTGAAAATGGAAGCTAAGAAATAGGATGTGGGACCAATGACATTACGTTTTAAGCAAGGACTTGACAAATTTTTTCTGTAAAGGGCCAGATAGTAACTGTGTTAGGCTCTGCGGGCCACGTGGGGCTCTCTATCTTATCTCCTCATGCCCGACCCTCAAAAGAAGGAAGAACCCTCTAGCCCCCAGCCTGTACAGAAACAGACTGTAACGCCCGAGTTTGCTGATGCCTGTTTTAAATTTCAGTCATGAAGAAACTGGGCTGAGATGGATGGCTGTGATTTCTGTGCTGTGTGGGGAGGTGGCATCCTGTATTCCGCAGGCACTGTGGGATGGGATGTGCGTAGGAGCTTCGGGAACCTTCAGGGTTCGGCTCCCGGGTGGGCCTTTGCTGGCTGTACGCCCTCAGGAGAATCCCTAGAACCTTTCTGGGCCTTGTCTAGTTAGAACTGACGGCCTCCACCAGTGCGTAGGAGCAGAGGAGGACTGACATCATCCTTCGTCCTCCTGATTCTCCTTGGCTGCGTTTTCAGGCTGGTTCCTGCTGGCCTGTGCCACAGCGGTGGAGAGTAGCAGGGCAGCGGGCTCATGGCATGGTTTCCTGTCTGTGAAGGCATTTTGAAGCATGCCACCCATTTTCAGGCAAATGGAGCGGGCGGTTTCTGAATACTTCTTCCTGAGGTCCTGACTCCGGGTTTCAAGGCGCTTAGTCTCCCCTCCTGGTCTTGGCATTGTGCGCTACCTCCTTCAGCCTCATTCTCATTGCAGAGGGCTCAGTGCTGTTGCTCTTCCGTGTGCTTTGGGAGCTGGCCCCCGTCGTTACCTACACCCCCTCCACGGCCTCGGCGTTGGTGGTTTGTGACCTTGAGGAGATAACCGTGGCAGGGGCGGCGGGGGCCCTGGAATGTGGCTTGCTTTCTCAGTTCATCACTGCAGGCTCTCCTCCAGAGCTTCCCCATGCAGTGCCTTGGTTTCCACACTGGCAAAGCAGGGGCTGTGCTGCTCAGAAGAAAGACCCTCTGGAAGCTGTGAGCCGGGCCTGCTCAGCTGACGTAAGCCGTGGGTGCCGGGTTACAGGGAGTTCATGGTTGTTTTATAGTCTGCACATCAGAGTGCTAAGTACTAGCAGAGAATTGCATACTTGCTACACATGCATTTAGAACAGATGTTTACATGTGTTTTGTCCATGAAGCTGGCTAAACTGTTAGGAAAAGTATTTCAACTCAAGTTCTATTTATATACAAATCAGCAAACATAAATTAAAGGCCCCCAGACTAATCCGTCACAGGGCCTTCAGTCAAAAGATTAGTTTCCTTCCTTTTGCTGCCTCAGGATAACAGTTTGATTCTCTATTATCAGTACAGCCAGTTGCCTGTTTCCGGTTTCCTGTTCTGTGTGTTTTGCATGTTGCTCTTGGGAAATGATGTATTTATTTTTTCAAGCCAAGGCACATATGGGGACTCCACCCTACTGTATTCTTTTGTTTTGAATTAGAATTCTTTTTTTTTTTTAACAACTCAAGAATTGAGCTTTAATGGATAAATTGTTAAAATTAGAATAAATTAAGTCTTGTGACTATTGGCTTGTTTGGGTCATGTTAAAATAATGTTATAATTACACCCTTATATGTTTTGCAGCTTCACTCTTACTGTATGGGCCTGTGGTGGCAATTGCCCCCAAAACAAAATAAAAACAAACACAATTTTGTGAAACTTTTCAGGTTAGCTTCGGACCCCGTTGAATCTGAAAGACAGTACCACAAAATTGCATTTTTATCATTTATCAGACCCTGAAGAGCAATTACAGTTCAGGTGTTAAAAGTTTTTAGTGACATGCAGTGATAACGTTTAACTGCTTAGGGCCTGTCTCTGTGATTTGGAAAATGTCTTTCTTCGTTAGCAATGGGGGCCACCATCAGCAGCAAGACTTATTGAGAGCCTGTTTGTTGGGCACTGGAGGTTTGTTTATTCATTCAACAAACGTGTGTTGTGTTGTGCACCCGCCCCCCGCCCCACAGTCCCCAGGCACATGCTGAGGCCCTAAATGGATATAGAATTGGAGGCGGTTACAGGCTAGCTGAGGAGATAGGACACAGGATACATAATAAAAAGATTAGAGGGACAGAGACCTCATTCCACCAAGTGAAATCCTCTTGGAAGAACAACTCTTGGCCTGGGTCTTAAAAGAAGGGCGAAAGAAGAGCAAGTACAGTACGTTCCAGATTAGGAGAATGGTGTAAGCAAAGGTGGGAAGAAGGAATGTGCAAGGTGAGAGTTGAGAACACGATGAATAAGAAGATCTGTTGGGTTGGATTGGAACACAGAGGTGGGTGGGTGTCAGGGAAGATCCCAGACGATAGCAGGTGCCCTGGAGGAGGCTGCTGAGGAACCTTGAACACCAGGCTCAGATTTGGACCCTCTTGTAGATGGCTGGGGTCCTTTGAATGTATTGGTTCAGTGGTATAACTTTGAAAAACCACTGTTTGGGGGAGGACGACTATGGCAGTGATGTTTCAGCAGAGTAAGAATGGGAAAGGCACAAGGCCGGGGATTTTAGTAACTGTTGGATGACGGGACCTGAAACCATCCTAATTGTAGTGAGTTTTTTCTTCCAAACACCCAAAAATACATTGTTGAAATCATTCTCTTGGCACCTAATCCTGTACTGCTTTGTAATATCTTTTGTTATTTCTTTAACTTTCCATGTAGAAAGTTTCCCCAGCTAGACTTCTAGTTCATTGAGTGCAGGAGAGCTTGTCTTACATAGAGAGTTCTGCATGCAGCATGCGCTCTGTAAAATGTTGGAATATTGTTGATTTAAATAGCCACTTGTGGGGATGTGTTCATGGGACACTTGCTTTGTCATCTCCTTTTGATGTCTTTTCCGCTTCCATCCTTGTACCTCCTTTCCTTCTATGAACCCAGCTCTGTACCTAATTTAGCTATGTGTTTATGTGGAGAAAAAAGTAAGGGATTGCCAGCCCTTACTTAAGATAGGCCATTTACCTTAGCACAATTGAGGAAGATCCTGATAGAAAACATTATTGGGTTATGTCAGCAGGTTCAGACTGTTTGAAAAGTAGAAGGAGATTTGCTCTCTTCCGCCAGGTATAAATTCCGTCTTTGAGGGAATAATAAATGGGGTCATTGGTCAGTTCCCGTTTCTGTATTTCCCTTATTTTCCATCCAGAGATGGTTACATGCCTTCAGGCCTTTCTTCATCCCTGGCCCCCGTCCCTTTCCATAGCTGGAGCTGTGGCATATGGTGAATGTGGTTATGTTTAGCATTCTGTACAGAGGGTGTTGCAGAAAGATACTGTACAATCATTTCCATAACACAATGCCCTTCTGTTCATCAGTGCTATTTCTATATCCTGTAGCTTAACTCATGCTAACACAATGTTCATTTTTCCAGTTACAGCCAATTCTCCAGAGTAAGGAAGTTTTGAAGTGTTCCAGCCTTCCAATATTGACCATAGTCATTCCCTAAAAAGAAAGGAAGCTGATTATGTGCTTCTAGAAGGGGAGGATGGAGAGGATATTCACAGCCCTTTGGTTGATACTAAGCAAGTACGGTTCTCTGTTCTGAATACCTCCTCCTCTTTCTGTAAGACGTCTTCTGAAAATTTCAAGTTATGTGTCACAAACAAAAGGCAGTGAGTCTAGATACTCAGAGGAAAGGATCCTAATCCTGCTTAACCTAAACAGTGGAAGAGACAGAACAACACCCAAAGACATCCAGCCAGCACTCCCAGTGTCACTGCTGGCTGGTGATACTGAGCAGCCCACCGCCTCACTAAGCCTTGGGCTCTGCTGGAGGTCACACTGGTGTCCCACCTCCCTGATGGGGTTGGTGTGCAGATCTAGTGAGCTTTGAGAAAGTGTAAATTGCTCTTCAGATGCATGATGGTGCATTGCAGGCACATCATCTTGTAAAATTCTGTTTTCGGGAAAGAGCACCATAATAGAAAGCCATTTATAATTCAGTCCTTCCAAGGAGAAGCCAACGCAGATGTCACCCATTCAAGGTTGGGTTTCTTGTTTGCTTCCCAGTGGTCCTCGTTGACCAGGTGGTTGGCTAGTTCATGTCTGAGGCTGTGGAGCTAAGAAGACTTCATTGGCTGGGTCTTCACACTTGGAACCGCACTGGTTCCTAGGTTCTTGGGGTTCCACGGACATTCTGGTAGAAATTGTGGTTCTGGCAAACTTATTTTTGAGAGCTGCTTTAAGAGCCCTTCCTGACTACCACCCCTGCACTGACACACAGACTGCCTCCCCAGGCTCCCTCCCGCAGAGGGCTGCTGGGTTCTTTTTGCCCTTTCCTCACGTGATTCCCCACTTTTGTTGCCTCCGGACTGCTGCTGCTACGGCTGCTGCAAGTCCTGGCTTGTATCGGTGAGGTGTGCAGTAGGTAGGCTTGTATCGGTAGGCCCCCAAGAGGTGGCTGTGTCTTCAGGTACCATCTTGGATTCCACGCTGCCCACCACATTGTGACAGTCGTGCAAAGAGGGGTCGGTGAGGAGTGTTCACACCTGAAGGCCTTTACGTGGAGGAGCGAGGAGACCTATTCTCTGTAGCTTCAAAGGTGGAGCAAGCTTCCTCGGCAGGCCACAGAGCCAGATCTCGTCTCGATGGAGACAGCATCCCAACAATTGGAGCTACCCAGTGATGGAGTGGACCCTTTCACAAAATAAAGACTTGGGTTAGGATGGTGAGATTACGGGTGATTCTATATGTTGTGTCATTGAAACTTTTTTTTTTTTTTTTTTTAATGTTGTGGTAGAGACATTATTGCATAGTGACTGAGAACCTGGGCTTTGGAGCCAGCCTGCCCTGGAGAGTTAACAGATCCTAACTAATGGAGCAGTTAGGAGTGTAAAGCACACGGATCAGTACCAGGGACGTAGCAAGTACGCTGTGTGTGCTATTATTATTTTAATAAGGAAGAACAAGTCGTTTTCTTTCCATACAACTATTAACCTCCTGCTGTGTACACACACAGATCCCCCCCCTCCTTTTTTGGAATTTTAAAATAGCTGGTCCAGGTACAGTAGAAGGGAGGTTTTGCTTTTGAAAGAAAGTTGATTCCGATGACTTGTAAAGCCTTGTTCCACCCTGAGATGATATGATTCCATGATCCCTCGTAAGTGTCTTGAACAGTTTGAGTTGTTGAAAGGGCTGCTTTGCTGGGCAAAGGGAGAGGGAACCAAGGTATGAGAGTTACAACACGCCGGGCGCTTCGATGTCCTCGCATTGAACGCCAGAGCAAGCTTTAGGTGAGTCCCTCCACATAAGTACAGCTGAAGGGTGCGCACAGGGAGCAGCGGTGGGGTCCCTGTTCCTTGGAGGCACCGCTGCTGAGTTTGGGGCAGAGACGGGTGGGAACCTGCCACAGCATCAGACTCATCCAGGTGAATTCTCGGGAGGAGATGCGGGCGTGCTTTGGCTTGATTAACAGCACTACAAGGCCCCGAAAGGGAAAAGGAGGACAGAAATGGCACGGGGGACAGAAACGCCCGTGTCACACGGAGCCCACCCCTGCGGTTGTCCTTCCGCCTTGCAAGGAAGGAGCCAGCTCTTTGTGGAATCGAGTGGGCCTGAGGGCAGGGAGTTTCTGCTGCCGTCAGCCCACTAGCACACCATCCGGATCAAAAAGCCTTTGATGCAGGCATAGGGAGGAATGAATGTACAGTACCCCAACGCGGGTGTCCTGATGTCAACTCCAGTTGGCGTCAGCCCAGGACGTCTCAACCAGGGTTTCCCAGCCCAGCGCAGGCACTGCTGACGTCTGGGGCTGGATAACCCTTTGTTGGAGGGGCCGCCTAACCCTTTGTTGGAGGGGCCGCCCTTTGCGCTGTCGGGTGTTTGGCAGCATCCCTGGCTCCTACCCACTATGTGCCCGTGGCACCTGCCCCCAACTTGTGACAGTCAATCAAAAATGTCTCCAGACATTGCCCAGTGTCCCCTGGGGAGCAGAATTGCCCCCAGTTGGGAACCACTGGTCTAAATAACCCGATCACGTGGAGCCTGTAAGGGCTCCCAGAGCTGCTCATACTTGTAGAACTAGAAGTGGGCGCTCTTCCCTCAGCTGCTCCCACCACCTCCTCACATAGCTCGGGCACAGTGACAGCAGCTTGAAGTTGGGAACACGCCTCTGGACTGTCTTCCATTGTCTGCGTCAAGGGCCTCCAGCTCCTCGGGCAGGCGTCTGGCCTGGCCTCCCTGGGTTGGGAGGGCAGGGGTGATGTCACTGCGCCTTCCCAGGAAGGGTGGAACAAAGGACAGAGTCCCCAAGGACAGGCAGCCTCATCCTCAGCTGGCCCGCTGGGTAGGTTTTTTCCCTCCCTTTCCCTCCTTCCGGTTTCAGAAGTGTTTGTTGTCCACCAAGTGCTCCATTGTAAGAGGACACGTTGAGTTGGCAGGGCTTTGTGTCTCTCGACTGAGCCCATTTCCTGCCCCTTGTGTGTCGTAAGGGTGTTGATTCTGGTCCAGTCCCTGGATGGAATCTTCCATGCCTTTTCCAGTAAGCCCGAGGAACTTGAGCCCTCCGTGATTTTTCTAGCATGCTCACGCTACCTGGAGCCTGCTCCTGAGGCCGGGGGCAGAGTAGAGAGCTGGGGAGCAGGAGAGCAAGCTCTCATTCCTTGTTTAAGTTTAGTTTTGAACTTCTCTTCCTTCTCTTCTTTCCTCCCTTCTTCCAGGAGGTTCTGAGGACCCCAGCAGCCTTGGGGAGCCGTCTCCTCACAGATCCTCAGCGTGTCCTATTTCCACTCAGTTCCCTCTGCTCCGCCCGTAACCTCTTTGTTTGCTTGCGTCTTCATGGGGAGGAGGGTTGGAGTTAGCCTCCAGCTCTTCAGGACAGGGTGCTGTGGGAGCGCACTGTCTTTAGGAGGAGATCCTCGAATCTCCTCGTAAAGGAACCTGTTAATTCAGAACCTGAAAGAAGCTGGGGGTGTTTCTGTAATGTGAGATTCACCCGAAGCAGTGACAGTTGGCTGGGGACACATTTGGTACTTGTTTAAATAACTTAATCCAAGCAGGTTTTCATTTGGACCTTGTTCCCGTGATAGGCTGGGTGTGGTAGTGATTTGGAGCCCCAGACCCTTTAATAACAACCTAGGATACCCATCAAGGGCTTTATTAGAGACATTTCCAACTGGGTAGCACACAAAAGATATTATAATTTAGAAAAAAATTAGTTGACCCTAAATGCACCTGAACCTCGAGTTACTCGCCATCTGTGACTTGTCCCTAGGAGAAGCTTCATGTGTCTCTGTGTACTCTGCTCTGGACCTGCTCTTTCAAAACAGCCAACCTTCGGCCAAAAAATACAGCTTCTGTGTCGCTGTCATAAAGTTACCGTCCATCATGATGATTGTGTGATGAATAATGCATGGGATCTTTTCTCTGCGACCGATCACGATGTTATTGGTGCAGGTCGTTTTTCAGTCTGCACTGTGCCCCTCACTGCCTTTTTCCTTGTTCCCCCTATTCTGCCCTTTCTGATCCCTTGCTTTCAGTTGGCCTTTGTTGCAAGGCAAGGCCCTCTTTCCCTCTGGCGGGCTGTTCCCTCAGGGGAAGGCTGGGCCAGGAGGAGCCGCTGGCTTCGAAGGTGGGCGGCTGTCTTGGCAGGTGGCCCGGTGGCCTCACCTGCCAGGTTGGCAGCGGTAAAGGCTCATCTCTTGTTGCCTCTGCCTCATTCCCTCTCTGTGGTGGGTGGAGGCCTCAGCAGAGCCTTCCAGGCAGATATTCCCAGGATACCCTGGCCAGCCTGGGAACCCAGTACACCCAGGCCACCAAGTTCGTGCCCCATCAGCAAGGGTGGCTTTTTAGTTGTCACTCAGTGGCTGAAATACACAAAAAGTTGTTGGAGTCTGCTCCCTTTTTTGTAGATTGGCTCATAAACATCTTGGTGGGTTTGGGCCTAACGCTGAAAGGAGGAAGTCTTGGGTCCTTTTTAGGACAGATTTATGCTGATGGAACTGGAAGTGGGGTGAGTATGTGACCAAAGGGTAGCTCAGTAGAGGACAGTCAGGGAGTGTGAGTCGGTGGGTCCAGGGCACATTCGGTGGATCCCTGTCGAAGACCTTCAACAGCCTGCATTTAGAACATTCTGCAGAGGCAAGAAGATGGGAAGCCTATTTGTATGAAATGTGAAGGGCCGGCTCTAGGCACATGTGTCTAGAGTTTTGTGCTTTGAATTGGACAGAACTTGATCCCTGAGGCTTGGAAAACTTAATACTGTTTCCTGGATGATTTAGACGTGCAACTACCCCACTTTGGACCATAAACCAGCAGTTGCCTTTTCAAGGAACGGTTGAAGTTTGGAGATGATAGTCGTCCACTCACTTTACGGAAGGGGATACTGAGCCCAGCGTCTCAGCACGTTTTTGACGAAACCTCAACCTCGGGCCCAGGCCCTGCTCTCCCGGTGCCTGGCCAGGCCTCCTTGTACTCTGCTATGCTGCCCACCATTTTCTCTGCTGTTCACTGAACATCCCACTCAGCAGATCAAGTGAATTTATCTCATCAGGTGTTGCCTGATCCTTTGTACCTGAGGGAAGCAATTTCTGGCTGTCTCCTGAGCTCTTCTGCCCCAGGTCCTTCTGTGTACTGTGTGCGTCCCCCACACTGGGGAGGAATAATAGCTGACACCCACGTTAGAAACTTTACCAGTCAAGTATTATACTATCGGGCAGGGCTGCAAAGGACCCCACCGTGACCTTCTCCGTCGTGTTGCCTCTTCAGCAGAGGTGGGAGGAAATGAGATGAGTGTGAGCAAAGGATGCTCTGCTGGTGGTTGTGCTTCAGGGGCTCCAGCGTTCAGGGATTGTATGGTTCCTCTGTTCGCGAGTTGTTGACCGTGCTTTAGAGGAGCTAAGGTTCATTACAGTTGACTTTTGCTCTTCTTCCTTTGGCCAGGGTCTCATGCCCCCGCTGGCACACGCCCACCACTGCCCAGGCTGTGGTTGGTGGTAAAGCGAGCTCTCCTCTGCTTGCAGATGAACGTGAAGCCGTGCAGAAGAAGACCTTCACCAAGTGGGTCAACTCCCACCTCGCCCGGGTGTCCTGCCGGATCACAGACCTGTACACTGACCTCCGGGATGGACGGATGCTCATCAAGCTGCTGGAGGTCCTCTCCGGAGAGAGACTGGTAAGAGGGGATGTGAAGTGTGGGGCGCTGTGGGCGGGAAAATGTTTTTTTGAAAAATCACGTGTGGACCTGTCTCCTGTTGATTTCTGCGGTTAATGGTTGATATTTTTGAGGAGGAGACTCTTGATAAGTGAGATGAGTACGCTGGGGGAAGCTCCAGGGTGACATTCTGAGTCTGGGTGGTTTTCCTGAGCTGTAATGAAGAGGCTTCATTCTGGTTATTTGCAAGGTCACTGCCTTTGGTCGGAAAGATCTTGGCTGAACAGGGCATGGTGCTGGGAATTTAAGGGCCGGCCTTGGGTGCTGGCTCCAGGGTGTACCTGTATCCCTTGAGATCACGGAGTAATTTTAAATTTGTGTCTTACTGATCCTCTGGAAAATCTGAGCTGCTGTTTTAAGGTGGCAGGAACTGACTTCAGTGGTCCCTGGTGTATTTTTGGTTTCTTCCGTGCACACTTTTTGTTTTGAGGGTGGAGGGAGGGGCTGGTGCTGTGTCTCCTTGGAGACTTGGAGCTTTGATGAATTCCTCCAAGCCTTTTTGGGCAGGGGAGTTGTCAGCCTCCACTGAAACCGTTCTCCCCATTCTGTTTCCCAGAGCTGCCGTGGCTGTCTCTGATGTGGCTTTTGTCTGTGGACCTTAAACTGAGGAATCTTAAACCAGTCATTGTAACTGACCCAACAGGTTTTGTCTCGCCTTGGTGTGGAAATGGGTGCTGTCATCTGCCGGAGCACAGGCAATTCCATAGGTGCTGGTGGGGGCCCAGCCAAAGGCAGGCTGACGCCCAGGGATCGAGCCCACATCTGCAGTGACATCACCGGGAAAACATGATGCTGGTGGTTGGCAGGGCTGCCAGAAAGCCTTACTTTTAACTCGAGCTCCACCCTGTAACTTGACAACCGCGGTGGGTCTGCATGCAGACCAACCCACACACCTCCGACCACAGGCAAGGGGCTGCAGTTGTACCCTGTCCTGTCATTAGCCCACAGACAGAATGGCCCCTTTGAACCCGGGTAAGAACAGTCAGGTTTCCCTTTCCCTGCCCCTCCGTTCAAGAACAGCCTCCTCTAAGAGACAGTGAAGCCCCGTCTCATCCTCAGTGCCTTTTGTCCACATGCTCTTTGTTCCCTGAGCGTGCACGTTTTGTTGCCTCGTCTTCTTGAGAGGCTGTGGGTCAAGCTAGACACACTGGATAAACAAAGGAGGCTTCTGCCTCCACGACTGTGATGCCTCCCTGAAGGCGGTTTGTAAGGTGGAAGTGGGAGCAGTGGATCCACATGGGGAGGGCCGGTCATTTTGTTTTGTTTTTTGACGTGAGTCTAGGCCAGAATTATTGTGATATTCATCTTTAAATACAATTTTGGTAACCAGACTTTCTCAACCGCCCCACATTTTTTTCCCTTTTAATGTTTAACCTAGTATGATTGTCTATTGATTTTTTTTTTGAATGATGTTTTGAAAGTAGCTAAAAAAAAAAAAAATCATTAAAGGTCACCTGAAACTAGAAATTAGTTTGAACATTAATTTTTGTCCCAACAGGGTCCCGTCTTCAGGGCTGTGGGGAGTAAATTGTTCACCCTGGAAGGTCCATAATTCTTTCATACCAAGGAGATTGTGTCCTTGATAATGTCCACATAATAAACAGGATCAGACCCTTTGCCCTTTATTCTGGAAAGGGCAGCAAAAGCATTAGGGAGAAAAAAAGCAACCAGCAAAGCATAATTCTTGGTTGTTTGCAGATACCTCCCACTCCTCTGTTTATTTGCTGCCAGTGGTCTGTATATTTATATATATATATATATATATATATATATATATATATATATATATATATATTTTTTTTTTTTTTTTTTGCAGTGACCCAGAGGCCTGGGAGAGTAGAGATGGAGAAACATGAGAGGGCTGCCATCTCCATCCTCTCAGGCAGTCAGTGGCAGAAGCTGTGTTTAGCCATGACTTACCACTTTGTAAAACCCCAAGAGCCTTGACTTCTTTTATTATCCTTTCCTCACAGCCAACTTGTGACTATACTTTGGGCAGTCTGATTAATCTTTCTTACTCCAAAAGTAAGGATACCATAGATAGAGTGAGCTACAGCTCTTGTTCATTTGTCCTGGAGATTTTCGGCCTCTTTGGCCCCGTGGTTTATTTGGTTCATGGAGCCTTCTGGAAGGGACACAGACCACACTCTGCTGTTGGCTGCAGAGGCTGCCAGGGACTCAACGTTAAGAGACCCTCCCTGCAGGAGAGGACATCCATCCATGAGGGCTTGCCCCAAAGGATTCTTGCATCTTCAGATTCTAAAACAAATGAGGTTGCTAGAGCTTCCAGGCCTGGGTAAATTAATGTCCACAGCTAAACGGTTGTGTCATCAGATAACGTTCAGTCAGCGCTGGGCTTTCTGCACCAGTGATCCAAAGCCCTGGGTCACATAAACACTTGCACTCCATCTGGAGCCATGTCTCCATCGGCATTTCAGCGCCAGCATTTACCACCAGCTTGACAGTAGGCAGTAGATAAATGTTTGAGGGACTGCAGTATCTAAATTTATTTTATTAATAGATTCTTGGAGGCAGCTCATCCCTCTTTACAGAGGGGGAAATTTGTCTTATTTTTACTGAGTGAAGTTCAAAGAAATACATTAGCTTAATGATCCAGAGCATTCCACCCTAACCCCGCCCTGCATTTCGGCTTAATAAAATTTGAGTTAGATTTGAGCAGGTTTTGGGTAGGCATTTTGGGTTATCAAGGCACTTGATTCCAATGTACTGGGGAACATGAGAGAGCAGGAATCCTCACGTCTGGTCCTGACTTGGGCGGGATCTGTGTCCGGAAGTTGTCGCTCTCTTTGCCGCAAGGTATGTCAGATCCTGGAGCAGTGAGGAAACTCTTTGGCTGAGCCCGGAAGCTGCTGCTAATCGGGATTGGGTTGATGACAGAGAAAACCTTTCCTTTCCAATGTGTTACTCTGAAATTACCATGTACTATAAGTTCATAAATGTCTTGCTTTAAAGTTCCATAAAGAATATAGACCGGGGCTTCCCTGGTGGCGCAGTGGTTGAGAGTCCGCCTGCCGATGCGGGGGACACGGGTTCGTGCCCCGGTCCGGGAAGATCCCACATGCCGCAGAGCGGCTGGGCCCGTGAGCCATGGCCGCTGAGCCTGCGCGTCCGAGCCTGTGCTCCACAACGGGAGAGGCCACAACAGTGAGAGGCCCGCGTACCGCAAAAAAAAAAAAAGAATATAGACTACCCTTTACAGCATCAACTGACCAGGTAAAAGCGGTCACTGTGCTGGTCCCTTTGTCCTAGGCCCCAGGGCCAGATGAGAAACGGGACTTGAGGGGTAAAGTCCTGCACAACCCACTGACATTTGGAGGGAGTGGGGCCTCTGGACTTCGGGGGTGAAGTGGAGCCCACGGCTCCTCATCCAGGTTCGAAGTTGGCCAGTGCCTGCCCCCTTCCCTCTGTGGGCCTCAGCATGAAGGATGGGTCTGAATAAGACAGTTTCCTGCCTTGCTCCTGCCAGACCGAGCCCTCGCCTCTGACAGAGAGGACAAGGTTTTCCGAACACTTCTACCCTCCCCCCAGCCCCTGCCATTTCCAATAGCAGGTATCACTAATTTGGGGTTGCTTGATGTTTTCCTGATATTCTGTCTTCTTATTCTGTTAATCAATCTCAAAGAAGACAGTGCAACAAAAAGAGGATTTTTTTTTTTTTTTTTTTTTTTACCACCGTTAATTCCAAAACAGGCTGAGCTAGGTGGAGACGATAGATTTACCATGAGATTTGCTAAGCCTTAAGTAAATCCTACGTTGAACTACCCTGAGTGCGTTTTACCTAGAGCCTTTGTTAGGAGAACATGCTGGCATGTATTGTTGTAGAAACGGGGTTTTATGAACTGGCCACAGAACCTTCCTGTTGTTTGTAATGTCTCTTGTGTGGGAGAATTTGCTTTTGTTCTAAACAACCAGACACAGAAGAATGCCCCTGTTAAATTCAGGTCTAGTTGCACAAATACTAAAAGTGAATTAATAGTAACAGGTAATAGTAATACCATGTGATAAAGTACTGAATGAATGGCTCCAAAGCCCTAGAGTTCAGAAGGGGAAACGGGCCTTCTGGATGGGGTGTCAAGGAGGGGCCGCGTGTCAGCCATGAGGAAGAGTGAAGAGAGCGCTTGGGGGTGGGTGGCAGGAGGGAACAGGCGTAGGGAAAGCATCCTGGCTGAATTGGAGTTTGTTTTTGGAAGGAGTGATGATGGTCAGTCACTTTTAGTGTTTTCTGTCACACGCATAATGTGTTTAGTTCTCACAGTCTAATCACGGGGACAACTTACACTTTATAGGAGAAACAGGCAGTGAGTGACCAGGGCCTCGCCCAAGGCCAGTATCACTACTGAGGAATATAACTTGGACTGCAGCCTACTCTCCTGTCTGTTGGTCCCCTCCTTTCTCATTGAGCCCTGCTAAAGGAGAAGATTCTCCTTGGGGGTGGGTCCCAAACAGGAAGGAGACGGGCAGGAATTAATGGAACAAAGTATGTTGTTTCCTGTTTAATTTTAATTGGGCAAGAATCGTTTATACTATTCTTAAAGCTCAAAGTGTGATATGTAGGGAGGTGTTTGGGGACATAATGTGAAATGAGTTTGGCTGTTGTATCAGAGGAGATTTTGGAGTTCCTATCCCCAAATCCCTATCCCATCCTACCCTCTGTATTAAGTAGAGGCGTGTGTGTGTGTGTGTGTGTGTGTGTAGCAAACACTGATTTTTTATTAAAAGACAAAAATATAAGCAAGTATCCATTGCTCTGATATACTGAGACCAGTAGTGTCTTTTCTCTATTTCTTCTTCACCTAAACGAGAGATCAGGAGGCACTTTAGAATTCACCTGGCATGCTAGTGAGTCTTTCACCCTGCAACACATAGGTTGTATTTCATAGCTGGAAGGGACTTGAGTGGCCACTAAGTTAGATCCCTTTATTTCATAGGTCCTGTAGGCCATCAAGGCCATCCAGTTGGCATATGGCAGTCGGCCTCTCCCAGTTCCCAGGATTGGTGTTCTGTCTACCCTGCAACCCTTGGAGAGCTGTTGCTCCAGGTGGCTTCAGGGTGGCTTTGGATACCCATGAAGAAAATCAGAAGGAGTGGGGCTTACCAGGGTAGAAAAGTGGCCCAGCTCCCCAGGGTCCCCCCAAAATACCCTGCCAGGAATCCTCCCTTATGTCTTCCTCTTCTATTCAAGGAGGCTAAAAATGGCTCCAGGAAACATTTGCTTTTTCTTTTCCATCTCTAGACTCTGACAAAAAGCCTGCCATCGTGAGTACTCCACAGTTCTGCAAATCCTGATGCCCCACAGCGTGTAATTGATCCAGACTCCAGGCTGAGTGACAGTCGGGGCAGAGCCATGGGGGGGGGTGGGGGTGAGGCAGCATCCAACTCCCTCCTTCCTTTCTAAGGGCCTTGGGCCCACTTGGCGAATTTGCCCAGGACCACACCGCTTCTCAGGGGCAGGGCTTGGACTAGCTGCTCTAATAAGCAATCAGGATTATATTGTCAGTTTCTGGAGGTTGGTTAGTTAGCCCTGTAATTCCCACTCCTCCTTTGGAGTTGGAAAGAAGATGGGTCTGGAGTAAGGCCCAGATGGGTTAGAGCTGTGGTTGATAAAAGATTTGGGACTAGAAGGGACCTTGGGAAGGGGAAACAGGAAAAGCACCCGCAAAACACAGGCCCACAGGCCCTGGTGCGGAAGAGCAGGGACACTTGTTAGATTGATTTGAAGGAGGATCCGTAAAAATTGGCATTTCCTCAGAGGAGCCCACGCCTGCAGAGCCCCCCTTGCTTGAGTTGCACACGAGTCTGGTATTGATCTTTGCCTCCCAAGTGGCATCTCAAACTGCCCCATCGGAAAGGACCCAGAGGACAGAAATGCGCATGTTGCCGTGGGAACGGACCTGTGTCGCACTAGGAACTTGACAGTAATTCGTGGAGACGAGACGGGGAAGGTTCCTTTTCTTGGCAGAGCGAGCCACTCTCGGGGCGTGGCTTGTGTTTATCCCTGAGCGACGCACCCCTCCCCCAGGTGCACTGTGTTCCGTTCTCTCCATTGTTATCTCTTCTTCCTCTTGAGAAGATGGAAGTTGAGTAAAATAAAAATAGCTCTTTTAAAAAAAAGGGAAAACTGTCTGCCAGATGGGAACCCAGCCTCGTAATTTCCTTTCACGTAGACGTGTGTGTACTGCCCTCGGTTCCCGGTGTAGCAGGAAGAGGACGCGCTCTGGAATCCCGGCTCACCGCACACCAGCCAGCCGTGCGCCATCTCCTCACCCCTCTAAACCGGCATGTTCTCATCTGCAAAATGACAAGAATAGTAATAATTATTGCTGTGCAGTGTTAGTGTGAGGACTAAATGTAAACCACCTAACAGGTTAACATAGTGGCACAGGAAATGGCAGCTAAGAATTTTTAGATCTTGGGAGTTTTGCCATTTAGATGACCCAGTGTGTTTCAGTGTATATAGTTCTGTGCAGTCATTAACCCTTCTAAAATAAATTCCCTGTAGTGATTGCCCCCTAAACTTGCCGAGGTACCGTGCCTTAAAACACTTCGGAAGCCCTCTCTGAAGCAGATACAACATGAGTTCCAGGAGTTGGTATTCTTGAGTTTTAGTCTTGATTCTTACTCCCCCTCCTTGTGCTGCCCGTACATCATCTAATCACGCCACGTCTGGTTTATTCTTTTGGCTTAAAAAGGGGTTAATATGCCACCGAAGATGAGTGAGCTTCAATTGAGATGAAATGTGGGAAAGTGTTTGAAAAACAGAGAGAGGAGAGGTATAGTGAGGCAGTGAAGCAACTTTCACTGCACAACATTTAGCCTAGTTTGAATTACTAGCTGCGCAGCATAACAGTAATGTTTAAAATATCTCTGTAAATCATGCTTTCCAGCCTTGTTTCCTAGTAAGCTCTGAGTCATAGAGGTCTTACTGTGTATAGAGGCCTTAAGTGTTGAGGTTTGGGTGTTTTCACATCCTTTCCGCTCTCTCCTCCTATCTCCCCTCCCTCCAGGCACCAGCCAGTCATAAATTTTCTCTACCACCTTTTCCTTTTATTTCTGTCCAGAGTTTAATTTGGGGTGTCAGGATTAGAAGAGTAATACCATTACCATTATTTGGGGGCACATTCCCTTCTGGTATTAAATTTGCCTTTCAGCTGACGTATACCAACTTCTCTGCCTCTCAGTGGGAGAGTTCTATCTAGACCCTGAACATTTCCTGTTGTCTAACAGAGAGGTGTGTTATTTCTAAACAGTTTTTTTTTGTTGTTGTTGTTGTTTTGTGATACGCGGGCCTCTCACTGTTGTGGCCTTTCCCATTGCAGAGCACAGGCTCCGGACGCGCAGGCTCAGCGACCACGGCTCATGGGCCCAGCCGCTCCGCGGCATGTGGGCTCCTCCCGGACCGGGGCACGAACCCGTGTCCTCTGCATCGGCAGGCGGACTCTCAACCACTGCGCCACCAGGGAAGCCCTATTTCTAAACAGTTTGAAGCCCAAGTGGCATGGAGAGGGGGAGCCCCCTCTTTTAAGTAGAATCGTTGGGAGGAAAATCCTTGAGGCACCCCTGTTGGTAGACACACTTTGTGGCTTTGAGAACACCATAATCATTAGTTCACCATTTCATTTATGTAGCGGCCCTTTGAGATAATTATTCATATTATCCCCATGTTATGGATAAACAGACATTTGAGAAGTAAGGCACTGATTTGCTAGAAAGTGGGGAAATTGTAACTTAAATGTGGGCATTTTAACATTAACGTCATCTTCTACACTGAATTGCCCAACAAAAGTATATGCAGAGATCCAGTTTGTTCACGTTTTATGTTTTAAAAGATATAAAGGCCGGGAGCAGTAGGAAAATTAAAAATAAAAAAACTTTAGGGGGAGAAGAGCAGAGTATCATCCCCCCAAATCTTGGTTTGATTTTTGGGAGAATTGCAAAAAAAACCCAAGTGGGGTGAGGGGGTCTCCTGAAAGTTTGCCATTTCCTCTGACTTTTGGAAATTGGTGAGGTTTGTTTTTTAACCATTTGAAAAGTCTGATCATTTACCCAGAGATGTTTCTTTGCCGTTTTTATTTTAGTTCCTTCCTTTGTGTTCCCATGCACTAGTGTTTCTGATGGCTGGTGCTGGAGGGGACTTAACGTTGTGTCCAGGTCTGGGGTGAACCATCCTCAGATCCCACCTGGCATGGCCAGTCAGCATCAGCACGGCGCCCCTGCCACGTGGCGTTGGGCTTTTCCAGCCTGCAGGACAGCGTTTGGACCCCTCTCACAGTCCTCCCCCTCCCACACCCTTGCACCCCATACTCACGTGGAAATGAACACACAGTCGGCTGGGATTTTGTAACGAGAGAACAGAGGCTTGAGCGGTGTCTCACGTGCGTTTGAAGTTGAGTTTTTCAAGATAAAGTCTGCGAGGACCAACTGTAGAGTTATGCCTGCTGCAACCTGGGAAGGTCCTGGCAGCCCCCAGCCTATTCCTTGTTCTCCTGTTGCTCAGGCCCTTCTGTCAGATGACAGAACTAAACAATTTAGTGAAGAGTTTGATGTCCTTTATTCAAGGGGACACAGTCCGTGGACAGAGGCGTGCAGTGCCTCACAAGTGGTGGAGGATGCTTCCCTAGGGATTTGGGGCGAGAGGTTAGAAAAGGGGCAGCGCGGGAACAGGGCGTGACTGGCTAGGAGGTTGGAGGTTTCCTTGGGAGGCGAGCGGGTCCTGTTTTCTGGGGCGCGGTGAGCTGGAGGACTGTGATGGGTGTGTGTTGGGGCTCCTTGACAGCTGTTTCCCTCAAGGGCAGTCTGACTTAGGTTTGTGACGTGGGCCGAGCCCCTGGGGTGGCCTCTCTTTTGTGGGTCCTGGTACTCAAATTAACTTTACCAATTCTAATTCCATCCACACTGTTCCTCTCACACTCAGTTAGGACAAAACCCTTTCTGGCCTCGCAGATACCTGCTGCCATTAGGAGAACGCTTCCATCCCTGTTGCTCTGCAGTCCTGGGCGTATGGTGCCTGACACACGCTGTTTGGTCACAGGCTCGCTGGTCAGGGCACAGGCATTAAAGAGACAAGAGGAAGAAGCCTCTGTAGAGCAATGAGAAATGTCAGGAGCCCCTGCCCCAGAATTCACATGCTTCCTTAGAGGCAGTTAATCCCCACCCCTCGACTCTGAACAGAGTTTCAGCAGGAGCCACCTGGACACAAGAAGAAGGAACCGCTGTGGTGGTCACTTTGTCAACCTCAAGAAATGACCAGAGAAAATGAGAACCGAAAGCTGGCCCGCGAGAACCAGGTGCCGAGTCCGGGGACTTCTCCCCTGAGGGCTCTGGGCACACCCCCCTCCATCAGGGCCATCTCCCCTGTTAGGAGGGGACCCATGGGAGGAGGCTGCTGGGCGCGCCTTGGAAGAAGGGGGCTCCAGTGTCGGCCTCAGGCTGTGTCTACGCAGTCGCTCACGGAATCTTAGATGGCGTCCACCGCTTTCTGTTTTAAATATCTGGCCTTTTTCTTACCTCGCCATATTGCTTGATTTTGATGTAATGTTATCACTTGACCTAACATGCATAACAAATCCTAGCATTTCTGACATACCTGAAATGTATTAGTTGTGACGTTTCTGAGAGACGATGCCTTTTTGCGGGGGGTGGGGGTTGGGGGAGGTTGTAAGTAAACTCTTACAGTGCAGACTTCCCTCGATGCCCGAAGACGGATTGGTTCCAGGACTTGCCGCGGGTGCGGAGGGCCGACTGGAGCATGAAAAGCTTGACTTTTAGAGACATTTCTTTTTCCATTGCTATTATTTGAAAAAATCTGCCACTTGTGGTAAGGCCTCTGGCCATAATCTTATTTCCTCGGGGTCAAGGCACATTCTTGTATGCTTGCCAGTCCTTTCTTGTAGAAGAGAAAGTCAAGAAAAAAAATACCGTAATCTGAGACTGGGTACTTAAAGTGGTCACTTGTTAGCCAAGTTATCTTCTCTTTAAATGTTTTCCGTCTAGCACTTAACTGAGGATCTCGGCTACAGAGGGTAAAGTGGGAAGCAGGCAAGACCTTACCGTAGGACTAGCTACGCCCACACCTGCGTGTGCTCAGGTTGCTGCACACCGGGCTGCCTTTCCTCTGTGAGGCCGGCTCATAGCACACACCGTTGCCCAGTCCATCTGTGGGCGTTCAGGTCACTCCATGTAGGCCTTGGGCTCTGAACCGAACCAGAGGCCACCGAGAATATAGCAGGAATATAAAGCATTATCCCTGCTCTCAAGCCAGTAGTCAAGTTGGAAGTAATAAGAACAACACATATGAAATAACAGCAAAAATATAAGATATGTGATTAGTTCCTGAACTCTGTGGTCCAGACAGAGACCACAGATGTATACGTTTGGGGGGGAAGGGGAGACCTGTGAGAACTGGAATGGTTGGAAATGACGCCTAGAAGGAAAGATGTACCTTGACCTGAACCTTGAAAGGTGGGTGGGTTACAATGAGTTGGCTGAGGAGGTAGGATGGCAGCCAGGCCAGGTTCATCTTCTGGCCAGGGGGGTGTGGGCAACCTGGTGGCAGCTTTGTGGAGTAATGAGATCAGCCGGAGGTGCACCCTCAGCTAGAAGGGGGAGTAACGGGCGATAGAGAGGAGGGTGGGAAGGATGGAGGCGGGCGATGGAGGCATGAGCTTGTTCTTGACACAGGAGATGATAGAGACCCGTTGAAAATTTCGAGTGTGTGTGTGTGTGTGTGTGTGTATCTTTACCTATTGCTTTGTTTATTTAAAATGCTCACCTTGAAAACGCCTTTTTTTGATTTAGATATAACTGATTAAAAGGAATAGACATTTGAGGTAGTCAAATTAGACTACTCTCATATTCTTCTTACTTTATCCTTTCTTTCCAGTAAGTCACACCCTTTTACTCAACCCCCCTCCATCACCCTCACAAAACCAGCACTTGAAAATTCTGCGGATTTGGTGGAGTGTCCCCCCTTTTTCATTTTGAGCCAACCTTGGGAAACAACCCGAACCAGCAGGTGGCAAACCTGTTTTTACGTTTAAAGCAGCTAGAAAATCCTCAGAGGTGTTTCTCTGTGCATCTGCAAAAATTATATGGGTGGCAGTAGTAGCTCTGAAATTCTTTATGAAAATTGGATTCCTTTTTCTCTAAGCTTCCAGCTTCTGTGCTCATTTGTAAATTGTGTCACTTCCGTGATTAAACAGAAACCTCTGAAGAGTGATCGGTTACCATCCCTTAAGTAAACTTTTCTAAGGCTGTTAGATAAACTCTGTCCTTGGACTGAATGAGCACGTTTTTTTTAACGTTTTGGTATGGGTCGGAAAGCGTTGCATGAATGGGCACGTGTGCACTTTCTGGGCTGTAGTTCTGAGCTGGTTTCTGCCCTCTTGGATGATGTGTTTCCACCTTCTGCTCATCTGTTTTAGCCTAAACCCACCAAGGGACGAATGCGCATCCACTGTCTGGAGAACGTGGACAAGGCCCTTCAGTTCCTGAAGGAGCAGAGAGTCCATCTTGAGAACATGGGGTCCCACGACATCGTGGATGGGAACCACCGGCTGACCCTCGGCCTTATCTGGACCATCATCTTGCGCTTCCAGGTAAGGGACTTGGCCCGGCGATTCGGCCTCCCTCCTGGAGGTGAGCATCCCTGTGAAACTGGCCCCCCCATTCCAGAGGGACTAGGAAGACCAGGTTGAAATGTCGTCTCAGAGTCAGGTGTGCAGAGCGGCGGGTCACATTTGGCTGCCCTGTAGGCATGTGGCAGCTAATCACATCCTCCTTCAGTTCTGCCAGCCCCTGAAAGTCTTGACTCTCCTGGCAAATAAGAGGGTTTCCTGGGCTGCGTCTCGGCCCACCACTTCACCGACACCTACTGTAAACGTCTGGTGTCTGCTGCTCAGCTCTCAGGAGCAGAGGTGTAAGGATGTGGTCGATGCTAGGTGACTACCACCGGGCTGTTTGAACTTCGCCAGGTTGTGGCATGCGTCATAGAATATCTTTCGGCGAAGCTGCTTAGGATCGTGACACATGTGTGGGCTCTGTTTTCACCTTCTCCTTCTCCTTTGGATGTGAGGAAGCAGTTTTCAGGGGGGTGTGCAAAAGAGCCTTATGCTTGTTTGACTTGGTGACGATTTTATGGGTTTGTTATACCCGAGCGAAAGGTTCTAAGTATAGAAATACTGTAAGCCAGAAGGTCCTCTCAAGGTCATTTTGTCCAATTCCTTCACTTTCTGAGGGAAGGGAGGAGCCTTGCCAGGGATCACACAGCCAGTCAGGGCTGCTGCGCATGCTTCCGGCCCCTTGGAAGAGAGCGCAGCCTTTCTTGTCTGTGAAGCAGCTCCGGCCTGATTCCTGGTTCTTTCTCCAGGCTGTTGCTTCATGCTCCTGCTTTTCAGTTAAAATCTGAAATTCAGGAAACACTTCTTACCATAGTGTCAGGTTACTCTGCAGACAAAAGTCCGAACCGTCCTGTCTCCACCGTGGCTGTGTTCTCTGTGTCTTCCCTTCCTGTTAAGCCCCTTTGATGAAGTTTGATTGATTTTTTTTTTCCCTAGGTAAATAAAAATCTCACCAACAAAGGGTCATGTCAGAAATCAAATTATAGCTCTCTTTGTATTCTTACTAAAACGCCGAAATCAACCTCTAACCAATCATTTCCCTTGTGCTCCCCTCGGGATCGGGCAGCTCTAGTTTAGTGGTCTGGGTGGGTATGTGGGAGTAGGGAGGGGGTAGGGGACCAAAGCAGAGCTGTACAGAGACACTCCCTGCATGGGGGGTTCCTAAGCCTGGCCCTGCCTTGGGAGAGCCGTTTACTCATTCAGGTTCCCTGGTCCCAGCCCCAGCGCTTCTAATTAAATAGGTCTGAGGCTGGGAACCACTGTGAAGGTGACATGTTAGTGGAGATTTAATTGCAACAATCAGTGACTTTATTTTGCACACAGAACTCTTCTGCACGTTTCTGTCATTTAGTTCCTGAATGATTTGAAAACAGAGTGAATACCATTGTGTTCACTAACTATTGCTCTGGGCCTTAGGCCAACAGGACTCTCCTGGAGCATCGCCTCAGTTCTGTAGAGTAAAAAGTCCTATTTCTCTTGCCTTTGGCCTGTAGTAATCAGAGCGTGGAAGGGCATCCTGACAGTGGCCTCTCTTGACAGCGGGTCTTGTGCCCATGACGGGGAGCTGGCACACACAGCCCTTTCCAGGATTCTCGGCATGAATTGGGTTGCATCATTGACTAATTAGCTTCCTGTCAGCTTGCCTTTTTCTGTGCTTGAACCTGTAAATGCTGATACGTAGTTTCTCCCTTTCCTTTGAGGCTGATGTCACTGCATGGCCTGCAGGGTTGGTGTCTGACATGACCCCGCCTCCCACAGCAGTTTTATCAAATCATCCCCCGCTCCACAAACATGTATCGATTCTGCACCAGCCAAGGCCCAGCTCACATTCTGCGTCCTCTGTGAAGCATCCCATGTATCTACAAAGATCTCTCTCCCCACCGCCCCCCAGCTCCTGAATGTGCAACCTTGTCTTACATTTTGTGTGTGTGTGTGTGTGTGTCCAGAGTCCCCAAGACGTGGCCTGCCCTGATGTGTGTAGCAGATGTGCATTAAATACCGATGATGACAGACAGGTTTTATGCCGCTTTCCCTTAAAAGAGAGTAAAAGATGGTGTGAGGAAACTGGAATGAAAGTCGTCGAGTTTTCCTGGTCCACATAGGGAGCTGTCTTCATTTCAGAAGGGTAGATATTGTTTCTGAAAGAACAAGTCTGGAAACAGATTCCCTTCACACTGAGGCATAGGAAAGCTGATGGGGGTTAATGTGTAAAATTCCACCTGCCTTTCCTGGTGGGTCTGTGTCTTACTCCTTGAGCGAAGGTTATTCTTACGCACTCTTTGGAGTTTATGCAAACTCAGACTTCACTTACAACAGTTAAAAATGGAGAATTTTTTTTAGAAGTGTAATTATTTCAATTTCTAGGTGTTTTTCCTAGTTGAAAGTTTCTAACTTTCTAATCTTACATGTATGTATTTTATCCTCCTCCTACCACTTTCTCTTAAAAAGAATTCTGGGGCGTGTTTCTAGATTAAATGGAAAGACCTTTGACAGGGGCCAGGACAGGGAAGCTTGGAATGGTTAGAGCTGAAAGAGAGGCCAACACCCTTTCCACTGACTCCATTCCACATTTTATCATTATAATCAAGGAACTAAAGGCAAAGGGGTATTTAGAGCATTTGTTTAAAATCACGTAACTGGTAGGCAGCCCGTGAGCCAAAGAGCTGACATGTATGGATCCTTACTAAGAGCCCAGCCCTTCGTACTTTGCATTTGTTCAAGTGTACAGCACGAGATAGCCACCCCTCAGAGGGGAAGCCGAGGAACTCGCCCAAGGACACGCGATAGGTGGGGGAGCCTGGATTCGGACCCAGAGAGTCTGACTTTGGTGCCAGTAGACCAGGCTCTGTGTCCTGTTGAGAATCAGCGGCCTGAGTAGCTGATGAACACAGGCTCTCTTAGTCCGTTCAGGCTGCTAAACCAAAGTACCACAGATTGGGTGGCTTCCACACAGTAGAAATTTATTGCTTACGGTTCTGGAGGCTGTAAGTCTGAGATCAGGGTGCTAGCATGGTCAGGTGAGGGACCTCTTCCGGGTTGCATACTTCTCATTGTGTCCTCACATGGTGGAAGGCGCTAGGGATCTCTCTGGAGCCTCTTTTATAAGGCACAAATCCCATTTATGAGGGCGCTACCCTCGTAACTTAAGCATCTCCCAGAGGCCCTACCTCTTAACACCATCACCTGTGGGGCTTAGGATTTCAGCGTAAGAATTGGTGCGGGTGTGGGAGACAAGCATTCAGACCATGGAAGCACAGCATTTAAGGGCACTCTTTCTCTGAGAGTTTGGGTCCGTTTTCAGGAAATGGTGCACGCACTGTCCTCATCAACGAAGGACTCACTCACCCTGGTGTAAAAAAATCTTTGGTTGTGAGAAAACAAACGGCATTTTTCTAGAGTCTGCTGAGGTTCAAGCCGTATGAACCACCGTTCTAGCTTGTAGTTGGAGAGGACGGGCTATGTTGGGGGTAGAAAAGACCCCTAATCGGTTCTTGGAAGTCAGGCAGGTAACTAGTCTTCACTTCAGTCTTATCTTTGTGCAAAGTAGAGAACCTAGTTCTGGTTGGTGTTTCTAAGAAGTGAACCCTGGCTTCAGAAAGCAGTTCTCATTGACCCTTGGTGTAGGCAGTCTGCAGGGCTAGCTGTTGATCTAAAGTTTACTCTTTATGTATATGCAGACCTGTTCTTCTGTGGCTCTTATTAGGAAGCTAATGCATCTATTGGTCTAATATTTCTTCGTAAATCTTAGATCCAGGATATCAGCGTGGAAACTGAAGACAACAAAGAGAAGAAATCTGCCAAGGATGCATTGCTGTTGTGGTGCCAGATGAAGACAGCTGGGTGAGCACAAGCTCGGGGGTTAGGGGCTGCTTCTCCCAGGACTACGTTCTACCAGAGTCATCACTTACAAGGTGTTGACGAGTATCTTCTCCACCACTTCACTGAGACGTCTTGTTGACTCGCAAGCAGTGGATGCACTGGCATTTCAGCTGGCTCTCAGAACAGGAGTTGATTTATATCCTGGACCTGTCATTTGCACAGTCAGTTTCCCTCTGTTTATGAAGGAAGTTCCAGAGAGAAGTTAATCTTGAATTTTAAAACCCTGAAACCATGTTTAAGAATCTCATCCAGGATATTTGTAAAATGTTGTGGGTTTTCTCCTCTCCTTAATTTCTGTTGCTTTGGGAAGCTCTGTGCAGTAAACTTAAGGGTGGGTGGTCTTTGTACATTATCTCAGTTTCCCTCTCTTTTATTCTTTCCTTGAAATTTCAGTCAAGATATTTTTTAGAGAATTGCATCTTGCTTATTGCTCACTGAAACTTCGGAGCTCCTAGGTACTGAGAATTGGTTTTGTACAGGGTTAATTTTGCACCAAGTCAGGACTACTTGGAGGACAGCTGTCGTTGTAATGGACGTGATCAGTCAGTGGTAACTATGGAAACCATGAAGAGTGTAAGGCTTAGTAAGGGGATCAAGTTAGGAATGAACTTTTAATCAACCACAGGTAGAAAGTTATTAATAATCAATGTGGTGTAGAGTAGCTGATTGACTGTGGGTAAGTTTCAAACATAGGGAAGTGTTTCAGGGAGGTACTAGATTTACAAAACTTCATCCAGTTCAGTGGGATAAGGAAGAAGGAGAGCTGAGTGTTTGAACAGGTAATCCCAGCTACTTCCTCGCCCGGAGTGCCGTGTGAACTCGGGTCTTGGTGTCTGCAGGGTTCTGATAGCTGTGCTGGGGGCGTGGAAAGCCAGTGAAGCAAGGAGGCCTCAGAGGCATCTAGTTGTGGTCACTTTTTTCTCAGTAAGCCTGGTGTTTTCAGTCAAGGACGCGGATCACAGATCGAATTACCAAGAAAGAAAAGCCATGTGGATGTGTGTTTTATTCTTATTTTCCAACAAGGAGAAGTTGAGGCGGATCTTAGCTTGGATTTGATTGTCCTTATTGACATTCACTGCCCGACATTTTCGCAGTGCCTACAGACTTTTTTTTTTTTTTTAAACACTGTGTTTAGCGAAAGCACAGACCTTTGTTTGATGATTGTGTCGCTCTCGTCTTGTGCCTCGTGTTTGTTAGGTACCCCAACGTCAACATTCACAATTTCACCACTAGCTGGAGGGACGGCATGGCCTTCAATGCGCTGATACACAAACACCGGTGAGTCCTTAGAGGTCATGCTAACAATTTGGGGGTGGAATGTTGACATCCTTGTGTAGCAGATCTGGGTGACTTTCGGTCCTCATGTCCGTTGCCCTCGCTGTTGCATCATGGTGGAAATTCCTGCCTTCCCCGTGAGGAAGGTGAGAGAGAATGTGTAAATTCTCCCAAACCAGAGAAACGACTTAACCCATTGTCTTCATAAACTTTGAGGTTGTTTATTCAAAAATCGGGTTTCATTGTTTGATGATTAACTAATATTATAGGCTTTTACTCTGCTAAGTGGACACTTTTGGAGTAGTAATCGAGTCCCACTGGTCACACGGTGTGTTTTCAAGCCACTGTGATAAATCTTTGTTCCACTGTTGTTCTACACAGGCCTGACCTGATAGATTTTGACAAGCTAAAGAAATCCAATGCACACTACAATCTGCAGAATGCATTTAACCTTGCAGAGCAGCACCTCGGCCTCACTAAACTGTTGGACCCCGAAGGTAAGGACTCCAGGGGTAAGAGGTGGGACCTTCGGCATCTCTAGCACTGCGGAGTAAATATAAAATCTGCTTTGTGTCAGTTTGTTTCATTTGTACAGTGTGCTTTGGGAATTATCTAAGGAAGAGGAGTTTAATTTTGGTGTGGGAGTTACTTGAGGATTTGTGTAAAGGATTACGTCTGAAAAGGCCTTGAGAGATGAGTATGATTTACACATGTGCCAGAGGAGAGGGCGTGGCAGGCAGAGGGATCTGTGTGAGCAAAGGAGCTGCGAAAGAGGAAGGTGTGACCGGGGACTAACAGTTTATTGGGAGTGGTGTTAGCGTGTTGTTGGGAAACATACAACTGGAAAGGTGGGTGGGGGCCCAACAGGTTACAGTCTTTAGAGGTTATTCAGCAGGCACTGGGGAGTCATTGAAGCCTCTTAGCCTCTGTGCTCAAGGAAGCGAACCTGCCTTAGGCTCTCCATACATGCTTGTTGACTGACGTTCATCCCACGGTGGCAAGAGCGTGGTCTGGCCTGGGTAGAGATAGGGGCAGGGGCCTCCTTAGGAGGCTGTGCGGTGTTTGTTCCTGAGCATGAAGAGCTTCAGTGAGGAAGGTGCACCCGGAACGTGTGGGTGGCAGAGGAGTAGCACGCGCAGCCCCTCCTCGTGGCTGGCTGCTTGGCGGCCCAGTCTCTGCACGGAACCAACCTCTCTGCTCTGCGGATCCCTGCAGCAGGACCCTGCAGACTGACTGTGGGTGACGTGGAGCAGACCTGTGTGGGACAGTCCCATAGGTTGTAAATCCCTTGCTTACCAGAATCCTAACTGTAGGCTTCATCTTAGCATGAGCTATCACAGGAACGTCTTCTGATGTCGAGAAGCATTGAAGACGTAAGAGGATTTGTTTGTAGGGCTGGAGCCTTTTAGACCGTCTCAGCTGTTAGCAGATATTAGAGAGAAAAAACTGTATACGAGTGAAAGTTTAAAGTTCTTATAAATATAGAACAGGAAGTTGAACTCCCCAAGGGCAGATCGAGGTCAGGAGGCTACCAGGCAGGCGTCTTGCTATTTTCCAGTGCATCAGATGCACTGATAGTTTCACTACAGGAAGCTGAGATAAAGTTATCTTTGTGCTAGCCCATTAAACGATTTCTCAATATAAACACGAAACTAAAATTCCTTGGACTGTGATAAATCTTTGTGCTTAACCCCTGCCTTACTCTGGAAAGGCATCCTCCCTGAGCCCGAGCTCTTTGTGCTTAGATAAAGAATCTTCTTTTTTTTTTTTAATCACTATGACAAAAAGGAATTTAATAAGTTGCTCATTAGTTAATCTTTCTAATCACCACCCACTACGAAAAGGGGATTGATGTTCCCCAGGTCATTCGAAGACAAGGAGCTAAAAGAAGCAGTCGATGTCACTTATTCTGTGGGTTTGATCTTGATGATTAGTTGTCCTTAGCTGCTATTAGTTGTCCGGTGCCCCAGAGAGCATCAGTTACAATAAAATTGTAAACAAGTTAGAAAAGGTTTTGCTTGCTCACTCCTTCCCAGTTATGTCGACATTTTATGTTTATTAAATTGCATACAGGGATGGCATTTTTTCCTGGCCTTCCTGCAATTCTGTATCCACGGGGCCCACTTTGATGGGGCCAAACAGACACAGGAGTTGGCCACAGGGGCCCTGGGGTGGGAACAGTAGCGGTGGCCCCCTCTGCCATCAGCTGCCTCAGTGACTCTGGGCAGGGAGCTTTCCCGCCCTGTGCCCTGGTAGTCAAGTCTTTAAAACAAGAGAGGCAACCTGCCTCACACAGGGCTGCCAGGAAGGATAGAAGTGAAGGCGCGTGTGCGGAGGCACATTGAAAAAAGAGCCCCATACGTCATCAGAGAGCCATCTGTGTTCTCTCCTCCGTCTATCCCGAGTTGAGTACTTCCCTCAACATTGCCATTCCCTGAAGACTGACCACCTTCATTCATTTGCTCCCTCCCTCGATAAATATTTATTGACCACCCACCCTGTATATAGACAGTGCGTTAGGAGGTGGGGAGGCACGGTGGCACAGGGCTTCCCAAGACTGGGTTCCTGCCTTGGAAACTCAGTCTTGTAAGACTAATGAAATGTGCATAAGTAATCATAGGACCTGGCAGAAAGCAAACGATAAACAAAGCCCGAGGAGACAGTCATTCCAGCTGTAGGGATCGGAAATGGCTGTGTTGGAGTGGTGGCTTCTGAGCTGGACCTGAAGGGTAGGAAGAAGGTGATGTGCTGGGGAAGGCCCTTTCAGACAAAGGGAGGCTGTAACTGGAAGGAATATTGGGAATTGAGGAGTGGTAAATAGTCCAGTTTGGTTTAGATCTATAGTGCCTTAGAAGAACCAGTAGGCTGCAGAATGAGAAATGTCTAGAATGGCACTTGGCACTTAGAGGAAGTGTGATAAATATTCGATGGATAGATGGAAGGAAGGGAGGGAGGGAAAGAAAGTTAGGGCAAATTGTAGAGGCCTTTGGGGTTTATACTTTATTTTTCAGACTGCAGGGCACTTCTGAGTAATTTGGGCTTGGGAGGAAGCTGTGCTTCACAGCTGTGCTTCTGGAAGATCAGCTAGGCAAGGTGTGTAAAGTGAATCGAGTAGCAGGGAGACCCAGTGAGGAAGCCATTGCTTCAGGTCTGGTTATGTGACCGTGAGAGCTGGACCCGAGAGTGACAATAAGGATTCCATAAATAGAATCATCAGGTCTCAGACCCGGTGACTAACCAGATATATGGGTAACAAGGAGATAAAGATGTCCATGGACTTAGTGGCCGGGAAAGATTCTGGTGCCACTGGCAGAAATAAGGACCACAGAGAAACACAGACCAGCTTAGGGGTCGGGGAGGCAGGGAGGTGGATGTGGTGTGTCTGGGTGGTAGCCACATCAGTGAGATATCTGACTCAATTCTTACTATGTTCTTCATTTCTGCTTAGTACTTTTGTATATATTTTGTCATCTCGGTGGCCTGGGGTCCTCTAGAGAAAAGATCATGTCTATTAAGACTTTTTTGTCCTTCTGTCATACAGAGTGAAGTAAGTCCGAAAGAGAAAAACAGATACTGTATGCTAACACATATATATGGAATCTAAAAAAAAAAAAAGTGGTTCTGATGAACCTAGGGGCAGGACAGGAATAAAGACGCAGATGTAGAGAATGGACTTGAGGACATGGGGAGGGGGAAGGGTAAGCTGGGATGAAGTGAGAGAGTGGCATGGACATATATACATTACCAAATGTAGAATAGATAGCTGGTGGGAAGCAGCCGCATAGCACAGGGAGATCAGCTCGGTGCTTTGTGTCCATCTAGAGGGGTGGGATAGGGAGGGTGGGAGGGAGACGCAAGAGGGAGGAGATATGGGGATATATGTATATGTGTAGTTGATTCACTTTGTTATACAGCAGCAACTAACACAGCATTGTAAAGCAATTATACTTCAATAAAGATGTTAAAAGAAAAAAAGACTTTTATTTTCTTATTGCAGTAGAAGGCACTTATGAATGTTCATATAATAAAAGAGCCAGGGAGGTGATTTCATCCCTGTTAGTTAACTTTATAATTAACACATCGATGACAGAACTCTCAAGCCCAAAAAAATGAAGATATGGGCCTGTGCAGTGCTGAGCAGCTGTTCCAGGTTGTTCCTGCTGCCTGGTTGGCGGTGCCGTGAGCAGAGTACTGAACAGAATCTTCTCTGGGTTGCAGATATCAGTGTGGACCACCCCGATGAGAAGTCCATTATCACTTATGTGGTGACTTATTACCACTACTTCTCAAAGATGAAGGCCTTGGCTGTTGAAGGAAAACGAATTGGAAAGGTGAGCTCACACCACTTTTGTAAGTTGTGAGACATAATTAAGGTTCACATCTTAATATGCCGCCACCATGCACTCAGACGTTTAGCTACTGGGAGTTCGTGGCAGGTTCTCCACACGGCAGGGAAGTGGGCAGCAGCCTCTGGATCCCAAAGAGTACTAGGAGGCAGGAGTGGTGGGTGGCTAAAATACTCAGGAAGGGATTTCAGGGGGATCTCAGACCCGGAAACACCCCTCCCCTCAACCTTGCCAGAAAATTGGGTATTGAAGATCTGATTGAGTTGCCTGATGTCATGGACGTGGAAGTCCTACTTACCACGCTTGGAAAGGCCTCATCAGTGTCACGCTTTTTTCATTTTTTTGTTTGGCTGACGTTCCCCTGCCATATATTTCAGAACACCGCAGATCAGATGACATTGTCTTCTCAGTGCAATGGAATAGAAAATCCGTGGGCGTTCATGGGACAGGACCAAGCAAAATAGAGCCCTTTTTGTTCCTCTAGGAATTTCGGAGCTGAGGCATCAGGAGTCATACAGGATCTGAAACCCTTGCCTGGGGGTTGGGAGGTTACAGAACCAATTACAGTTGAGTTAAGCTGTCATTGCTCACAAATGATAGCCACGGTCTGAGTGCTTATTAGCACATGGTTCTTGGAGTTTTAAAAACTGTTGTGCCAAAGTCTCATAGAACCGTTTTCAGAGCCAGTGCTGAAGTGTGTGCGGGCTCCCATAGGGCTGCAGTCATGTCTCCCTTACGTAGGGATACGATCTTGTTTTTCCATTTTTCTGATTCTTGTTTACAGGTGCTCGACAATGCTATTGAAACAGAAAAAATGATTGAAAAGTATGAATCCCTTGCCTCTGACCTTCTGGAGTGGATTGAACAAACCATCATTATTTTGAACAACCGCAAATTTGCCAACTCGCTGGTTGGGGTTCAACAACAGCTCCAGGCCTTCAACACCTACCGCACTGTGGAGAAGCCGCCCAAGTAAGATGCAGAGTGTAATGCCTTGCCCTTCTTGTGGGGAGAGAGGTGATTGCAGCCGCAGACCCCTGTTTTCTGACTTGCATGGTCTCATCTCTCAATGAATGCCTCTCGCCAGCGGCCTGTCCTACTCCTTTTAATCTGAGCCTGTGTTGCCGAGATGTATTCCAGATTATACCCTCTGTGAGCCCTTTCTAGCAGAAATGTGCCACTGGTATGTGTGATACGTGAGAATCCCAAGAAACGGTGCAGGTCCCCAGTTCCTTATCCAAAGCTCTTGCGCCTAATGTGTTTCAGAATTCCATCGTTTCTGGATTTTAGAGAAGTAACAGGGTACATGCCAGGTGGCTCTGAGGCAGTTAACTCATATCAAGCCTCCTCACATATCTGTAGCAAAACATGTAATTATTCACACTGTGTGAATTAAAAAAACAATAGTTTCATATCCGTTCAGATCAGGTTTTGCTGCCCCCAGAAGTCTGATTTTTCACATATTTTAAAGATACGTAGTTGTCCAGTAAAGATTGTGGCCCTTATCTCTTGCTTATTATGACAAGAGTCATCCCTCCTTTTTCTGAAAACTCCACTCAGTTGTGAATTCCTGGCTGAGGTCTCCACAACCCATTGACAGTGACCTTAGGTGGTCGTTTGAAATGATCCTTGTTGAATGCATTCAGCTGTGCTCTCCAAATGAAGCAAGTTCATCATCCGCGGCTTGGGGTCTAAATCTTGATTGAGTTGATTAACAAAAGAGTAGCATTCTGTGCCCCCGACTGTAAATCTCAGCAACAACAACGAACCACAAGAAAAACCCCACAGTTTGGCACATACTGAGGTCTTCAGTACCCAAAAACTAACCCACTGCTGTTTCTCTGACACGCACGCGTTTCACATAAGAGTCAGACCGGAGATAAATGCCTTTTAAAATTGTGAGGCTGCACGAAGTGTGTTTATTTTATTTTATTTTATTTTTTTCTCTAGAAGTAGATGCATTTTTCCTTTTGAAAGGACAAAATATAGTATAATGTTTATGGCTGGTTTTCTCTGCTTAGATTTACTGAGAAGGGGAACTTGGAAGTCCTGCTTTTCACTATTCAGAGCAAGATGAGGGCCAATAACCAGAAGGTCTACATGCCCCGGGAGGGGAAGCTCATCTCTGACATTAACAAGGTAAAACCGATCCATCTGGCCTCCTTCATGGTCCCTGCCCTCCTGTGTGGGCGCCAGCCTCCTGTAGGTTTTCAGGTTCTATCAGTGGGTCTTGATTGCTAAGAGATCCTGGCCTGCTGAGTTGATAAGCGGCAGTCATTGCTCACATAGTGTTGAGGGTCAAGGGAGTGCTTGTGGTGGTTTGGGGGCAGGTGGCTGGTGGTGTGTGTGTGTGTGTGTGTTAGATTTTATCAAACCAGGTTCAACCTGTGTACCTTGTCACTCAGATACATAATCAGTTTACCTGTCATTTGTCTCAGGCAATTGGCTCAAACATCTTTAAATTGCAGAAGGGAGAATTCAAAACCTTATTTCCTGTATCTGGAATCCCTAGAGGTTAGGGCTTAGGATTTTGACTCCTTCCGTCAAGAAGCTGTCAAAAAATTTGTTTCCATGCCTGTTACATCTGCAATTACAGAATTTCATGGTGGGCATTATTTCCAAGCAGAAATCTGAAAAATCTAGAACTGTGGTCAGTTGTACACATTTAGATTCTTTTAAGTGGAATTTTTTTTTAATGTGAAGTAAGATATATTTCATAGGAATGAATTTATTAATTGGTGAGTATTTTGGAAAAAAATACTCCGATACGTGAATTAAAAATAAGTGACTTCGGGCTTCCCTGGTGGCGCAGTGGTTGAGAGTCCGCCTGACGACGCAGGGGACATGCGTTCGTGCCCCGGTCTGGGAGGATCCCGCATGCCGCGGAGCAGCTGGGCCCGTGAGCCATGGCCGCCAAGCCTGTGCGTCCAGAGCCTGTGCTCCGCAACGGGAGAGACCACAACAGTGAGAGGCCCGCGTACCGAAAAAAAAAAAAAAAAATAAGTGACTGCAGGGCTTCCCTGGTGGCGCAGTGGTTGAGAGTCCACCTGCCGACGCAGGGGACACGGGTTCGTGCCCCATTCCGGGAGGATCCCACATGCCGCGGAGCGGCTGGGCCCGTGAGCCATGGCCGCTGAGCCTGCGCATCCGGAGCCTGTGCTCCGCAACGGGAGAGGCCACAATAGTGAGAGGCCCGCGTACCGCAAAAAAATAAAAAAGTTACTTCAGAGTGGGGTGAATGAGAGATTCATAATAGGATTTTTTAGAAGATGTCATTTATCTTTTTTACATCAGAGCAGTTGAAGATACTTTGCTTCCTCTCAATTAAAGTTAAAGGCTTTGTAACTTAGTTACATTGCTCCATATCTACACTGTTTTGTTTCCCAGATGTGACATAGGATCTTTAGATTTAGATAGGGGAGAGTGTTCCCATGGGGCTCAACTGAGAGAAAATGATTTTTTTCCCAAGGCTTAAGAGTCAGTGAGGTTGGGAATGGGATTTCCCTTTTAAGTTCTCACGTCTTTTTGAGAAGCACTGGCTGTTAACTGCAGCCTAGGATTGTTCCTTGAACGTAGCAGGAAACTGTTCTCTTTCATTTCTGTAGGCCTGGGAAAGACTGGAAAAAGCGGAACATGAGCGAGAACTGGCCCTGCGGAACGAGCTCATAAGACAGGAGAAACTGGAACAGCTCGCCCGCAGATTTGACCGCAAGGCAGCTATGAGGGAAACCTGGCTGAGCGAGAACCAGCGTCTGGTGTCCCAGGTACTGCTCTAGAACAGTGTTCAAGAAGACTGCTCCCAGGGTCCGCTAGAACCTAGACCACACTCAGGGGCCCTAGGACAGCTGTTTGTCAACATCCAGTATCCTGAAGCAGCTGTCAAGTCATCTCACCCACTTCCCATGAAGAGGATGTTTATAATTTCTAATACATTTTCTCTTCTATTTACCTAACTTTTTATAGATCTGGAAGTAGCTCAGAGTTTGTTTAGAGCCAGTGAGTGTGTGTGAACCGTTCATATTTAAAAATTTCTCTCTTTCTCCCAGTCTTTGGCCTTCAAGGCAGCTAGACTGGCCGTGAAATAAGTAAGTGGCTTCTTTTCTACTTGGCTTAACCAAAGCCATCTCCTGCTCCAGTCTTGTAAGTCGGGTGCTACCTATGTGCTGCACCCCTCTGTAAAGTGAGAAGTTGCTGGTTTGCTTTGGGGACAGCATTTGAGCCCAAGCACAGTTCTAAGGGCCCTCAGGAAGGCGGAGATCAGCGGGGGTCGGGACTCGGGAGTCGGCGTTTGGCTTTGGGACCCCCCCGCCAAAGATTAAGGGGTGTGCCCAGGAATCCACCTCCGTTTTCTGTTTCTTTGTTCCAAATTGGATGGCTTTTGAATTTTGTGCTTCTTTTCTTTTCGTTCCCTTTTCTCTTAGGACAACTTTGGATTTGACCTTCCCGCAGTCGAGGCTGCCACGAAAAAGCACGAGGCCATTGAGACGGACATTGCCGCGTACGAGGAGCGCGTGCAGGCCGTGGTGGCCGTGGCCAGGGAGCTGGAAGCGGAGAACTACCACGACATCAAGCGCATCGCGGCGAGGAAGGACAACGTCATCCGGCTCTGGGAGTACCTGCTGGAGCTGCTCAGGGCCCGGCGGCAGCGCCTCGAGATGAACCTGGGGCTGCAGAAGATATTCCAGGAAATGCTCTACATTATGGACTGGATGGATGAAATGAAGGTAAAACGTGCCTGCATGGAGGCCCGAGCCCATCCAGTCAGGCCTCTCTCGTCTGGGATCCGCCCACTAACCCCCCAACACACAGCCATGCCCCTGGTCTGATCGCCCACTTATAGCCGGAGAAGGGCCATGTCACCCACGGAAAGGTTGTTAGCTCACAAGTTAAATGAGACGTGAAGTGAGAAGAAGTTGTGACGAAGGTCAGTTCCATAGCTGGAGGGCTGCTGCTGTGACTCAGGTCTGATTTAGGAATATCCCGTGGTAGGGGGTCAATCAAATTGTGGTCTTCTGTGGTTTTAACTTTTTAGAGTTGGGGCTACCTTTCCGTCTCGTTGGTCTATGTGTGAGTGGCTCTGCTTTGGGGAGAGGCCAGGCGGGTGGTACGGAAGAGTAGTAGGCAGTGTGAACAGAGCGCATCCCGGGAACCAGGCAGCCAGCGTTCAGATGGTGAGCGCCGGAGCTTCCCGATCTCCTTGAGCCTCCTTCCTTCACCTGTAAGCGGAGAGCTTACTTACCATCTGCCGCATCTACCTCATCCGGTTATAGCGAGAATTAAGTGCAAGATGTGT
This sequence comes from Grampus griseus, assembly GCF_964374135.1. Classification (NCBI taxonomy): domain Eukaryota; kingdom Metazoa; phylum Chordata; class Mammalia; order Artiodactyla; family Delphinidae; genus Grampus; species Grampus griseus. Next base: position 44,945,007 of record NC_139009.1, read on the forward strand.
GTGTGTATCACAGGACGGCGCGCTAGTTGGAGAGGGCTGCCAGTGCCGATTTGTGCCTCCCCTTCCTTTACTGGCAGCTCTGGGCATGGTGTTCCCAGCTTTCCCCCAACCCAGGAAGAGGCCTGCCGTTGTGCCGTAGTCCTGTGCCTGTCCGTGTCCTCTGATGCAAGCCTCTGATGGAAGCTCATCCGTGTCAAGCAGTTCTCCAGCTGGCAGGCCTTTAGCCACATAGCTAGGACAGAACAGGGCCGATTTCAGGCCGTACCGTGAAGCCTCCTTTATCTCAACACGCCGTGTTCCCTGCCTTGACCTCATGCGAGGGATTTCCTTCCTGGGATGTAAGCCCTTGTCCTTTGCTTACCTCTTGAGCTCTTCCTGGCAGGGGGAGCAAGGTCACTTCATACCATGAGTTTCCCCTCTTATTGTCCCAGGTTTATGATGTTCTCATGTATGGTCTGTCTTGAGCTCTTAAAATAGAAATGTTCATAAAATCTAGCAGAGATGTGCTTTTCATTTTAGAATTCGTCATGCACTTTATAATTCCAATTGGGCCAGAGACGTCCTCATAAGTAAGAATGAAGTAGAAATTCCATCTGGAGAGGATGTGTGATGAGGGCCCCAAATTGGGCTGATGGAAAAAAATGAAAGAAAATATTAGTGGGTCCAAACTTAAACCAGAGATGTTGCTCGGGACCTCCTAAGCATGACAGTCACCTGACCCTGTTCTTATTTGGTTAGAGATGTAGTTTGTAAGCTTTTCAACTAGGTGTTTCTCCCGTGGATTGTGTAAGTATGGCAGAGGTGTACCAATGAGCTCGCAGGTGAGGAGAGCATCCAGTTGAGGGGTCAGCAACTTCTAGGAGACGTCTTTAAACTCTGACATGAAACAGCTCTGTTACCTTTATCTTATCTTCTTGAATGCTTGTTATTGCAGGCACTTCCTTCTTGGAGGCTCAGTTTATATTTCATACTGGTTTCTCCTCTCTTTTTTTTTTTCTTTTTTCTGTTCTTTACTTTTTAGTATAGGTTTGACTTCTTATTCCAAGGTAGATTGGTCATTAGTTTATAACGTCTCTCCTGCTACAGTCTTCTGGGTTTGTTTTGCTCTGGTTTGCATGCCATCATCTCCCCCTAAAGGTATGGGGAGGATGGCCGGCTGGAGGGAGGGTGCAGCTTGGTTGGTGGCTCCCATCCCGTCCAAAGATTATGAGACGCTGACATCAAGGTTGTACTCATGGATGCCTTTTTTGTTGCCTCTTGCGCGCAGGTGCTATTATTGTCTCAAGACTATGGCAAACACTTGCTCGGCGTGGAAGACCTGTTACAGAAGCACGCCCTGGTTGAAGCGGACATTGGCATCCAGGCAGAGCGGGTGAGAGGTGTCAATGCCTCCGCCCAGAAGTTTGCAACAGACGGGGAAGGTAAAGACAGACCGTTCCAGATGTTACCCCCTCGTCACCAGAAGTCCATCTCCAGAGACGTACATGGGTTATGTGTGGCAGTGGGACCTTTAAAGTTACCTTGCTATCGTGGGTTCCCAGTGGGCCGTGTCGTGGGTATAATGAGATGCAGTAGGGTGGCCTTCCATTACGTTTTAACTCTGTCTTGCCATTCTGAAATGGACCTGTCTTTTCCTTCCGTACTCGAGTGCTGGTTGGTTTTTAGTGGCTTGATGTTGGCCACTGAAATCTGCCAGACCACACTCTGCACACCGATAGCCTGGTGTGTCTCTCAGACACCTCATGGCTTTCACACCTGGCTGTGCATCTTTGTTTAAAGGATGTTTGGAAGGATTTGGTTTTGTTCTGTTTTAGAAACAATTAAATGCAGCTGCCTTCTTTCTTACAATTTACCTGCTATTTTTGGTTCCTAAGTGATCAAAAAAAATAATGCTTGGGGCAAAAAAAAAAAAAAAAAGTAGCAGTTATCCTTGCCTCTCCCTCCTCATCCAGTCAAGGTTTTAGAAGGTACTCCATTGCCCCATAACGTGGCCCTGCCCTTAGCGTAAACTGGTGATCTAGGAGGGAGAACGGGGGTGTAGCCGACTGCCTGCAGACGCGCAGGAGCCTGTGCTGCCGCTGTCACACCCACGTGCCCGCCTTGGTGTTAAAACAGGTTACAAGCCCTGCGACCCCCAGGTGATCCGAGACCGCGTGGCCCACATGGAGTTCTGTTATCAAGAGCTTTGCCAGCTGGCGGCCGAGCGCCGGGCCCGCCTGGAAGAGTCCCGCCGCCTCTGGAAGTTCTTCTGGGAGATGGCCGAGGAGGAAGGCTGGATCCGGGAGAAGGAGAAGATCCTGTCCTCCGACGACTACGGCAAGGACCTCACCAGTGTCGTGCGGCTGCTCAGCAAGCACCGGGCGTTCGAGGACGAGATGAGCGGCCGCAGCGGCCACTTCGAGCAGGCCATCAAGGAGGGCGAAGACATGATCGCCGAGGAGCACTTCGGGTCGGAGAAGATCCGGGAGCGGATCGCCTACATTCGCGAGCAGTGGGCCCACCTGGAGCAGCTCTCGGCCATCCGCAAGAAGCGCCTGGAGGAGGCCTCGCTGCTGCACCAGTTCCAGGCGGACGCCGACGACATCGACGCCTGGATGCTGGACATCCTCAAGATCGTCTCCAGCAGCGACGTGGGCCACGACGAGTACTCCACCCAGTCCCTGGTCAAGAAGCACAAGGACGTGGCAGAGGAGATCGCCAACTACCGGCCCACCATCGACTCGCTGCACGAGCAGGCCGGCGCCCTCCCCCAGGAGCATGCCGAGTCTCCCGACGTGCAGGGCCGACTGGCGGGCATCGAGGAGCGCTACAAGGAGGTGGCCGAGCTGACGCGGCTGCGGAAGCAGGCGCTGCAGGACACCCTGGCCCTGTACAAGATGTTCAGCGAGGCCGGCGCCTGCGAACTCTGGATCGACGAGAAGGAGCAGTGGCTCGACAACATGCAGATCCCAGAGAAGCTGGAGGACCTGGAGGTCATCCAGCACAGGTGAGCGGGTGCCGCGGGGACACCGGCCCTCCCGCCCCTCGCAGCCGAGGTGACCGAGCAGGTGACCTCCCTGTTGAATTGCCTTTGCAGATTCGAGAGCCTAGAGCCAGAGATGAACAACCAGGCTTCCCGGGTGGCGGTGGTGAACCAGATCGCCCGGCAGCTGATGCACAGCGGCCACCCGAGCGAGAAGGAGATCAAGGCCCAGCAGGACAAGCTCAACACGAGGTAAGCGTGAGACAGGGGGCGGGCCAGCTCCCTGTGAGCCAGGCCGGAATGGCCAGGCCGCCTGCTGAGCCTTGCGGTCAGGAATTTCCTGCACAGGGTCACTGACACTGTGGCGCTGATGTCATGATGTCGGCATCTGCCTTTCGACACACCCTGGTTTTTCAAGAAGTGTCCCTGAGAAAGAGGCGGGGGGGGGGGGTGACATCATTCGGGGCAGCCCCTCCCGATGTGGGAAGCGAGGGCCTGGGTGTGAGACCTGTGCCCAGCCTGCTGGATCACGGCATCAAGGCGGCACCTGTCCTGTGTCTTTTAAAATGATTTCTGGAACAGGGTTTTAGCATGTTTGAGATGTAATTGGTGGACGAAAGTCCTGATTATCAAGGTGGACCTTTGTCCTGGTCTTATCTTTCTGTTGAATAAATACGTTTGAGTAGGTCGTGGTGGCAAGCTGGCCTTGGTTCTGAGGCCTTTGGGTGTGGGAAACGTTCATTAGGTGCCGCTCGGAGATGAGTAAAATGTGCATCGCAGACGTGAATTAAGTGACTCTTTGGGGGACGGGTGTGTTGTCACTGCTGACTTTGCAGCTCCTTTGACAAGTCCCCCCTCTTGTCAGGCTCTTTCCCGATTATAGTGTGTCTCTGAGCTGTTTCGATGGTGATATTAGGTGTCCATATACTGAGGGAGATGATTTTCCAAAACGCATGTAGTCAAAGCAAAGTTGGAGGGGGAGTCGCAGCTTCGACCGTCACTGTTAATTTCCTCGTCCAGCCGTGAGCTTCCGGCCTCTCTCCCATTCTGCTCTCTCCTCCGCCCCTGCACCCACAGGTGGAGTCAGTTCAGGGAGCTGGTGGACCGGAAGAAGGACGCTCTCCTCTCCGCCCTGAGCATCCAGAACTACCACCTCGAGTGCAACGAAACCAAGTCCTGGATTCGGGAAAAGACCAAGGTCATCGAATCCACCCAGGACCTGGGCAACGACCTGGCAGGAGTCATGGCCCTGCAGCGCAAGCTGACCGGCATGGAGCGGGACCTGGTGGCCATCGAGGCAAAGCTGAGCGACCTGCAGAAGGAGGCCGAGAAGCTGGAGTCGGAGCACCCCGACCAGGCCCAGGCCATCCTGTCTCGGCTGGCCGAGATCAGCGACGTGTGGGAGGAGATGAAGACCACGCTGAAGAACCGCGAGGCCTCCTTGGGAGAGGCCAGCAAGCTGCAGCAGTTCCTGCGGGACCTGGACGACTTCCAGTCCTGGCTCTCCAGGACCCAGACGGCCATCGCCTCGGAGGACATGCCCAACACCCTGACCGAGGCTGAGAAGCTCCTCACGCAGCACGAGAACATCAAAAACGAGATCGACAACTATGAGGAGGACTACCAGAAGATGAGGGACATGGGCGAGATGGTCACCCAGGGCCAGACCGACGCCCAGTACATGTTCTTGCGGCAGCGGCTGCAGGCCCTGGACACTGGGTGGAATGAGCTCCACAAGATGTGGGAGAACAGGCAGAACCTTCTCTCCCAGTCCCACGCCTACCAGCAGTTCCTGCGGGACACGAAGCAGGCCGAAGCCTTCCTGAACAACCAGGTAACGTCCCTCCTTGCCTTGGCTCCCTTCCTGTCGGAGCAGGGGCCCTGGCTGCCTTTGGAGGCACTTCTGCCAGGGCTGCCGGTTTCAACCTCACCTGTGGGAAGTGAGAAGCATAATGGAAAGACACTTGTTTTTTCCTGACATCTAAGGCACTGAAACCCATCACAACGTAGTAGGGGATAGAGCTGAAGATGTCCACAGGGGCTCTCTTGCCTTGCAGAGTACAGTTCCACTGCAGTGACGGTCGAGGACCTCTTAGTGTGTTCATAGTACGTATGTCCTCATAGTAGTTCGTTAAATTAGCGACATTCTGAGAGGTGTTAATTCAATCTCAAAAGTATTGGGTTGGCCAAAAAGTTCGTTCGGGTTTTCCCGTAATCTTATGGAAAAACCCGAACGAACTTTTTGGCCAACCCAGTATTTTAGGGGATTTTTTTCTTTTCTTTCTTTTTTTTCTGAATGGTTCTGTCTTCGTTGCTCTAGAAAGGTCAGGGACTTGACCCAATGACCCAAGGGCAGTGATTAGAGAAAGAGCTAAGGACGGTCGCCAACATTGTGGTTGATAATCCTTCTTAAAAGATTGGGTTTGAACGGTCTGCTGCTGTCGCCTTATGGGCACATGAGTGGACCCTTGTGGCTGGTGCACAGACCTTTGTTCACTTCCCTCACTCTCCGGGAAAAAAATAGGAGCATTTAACCACTTAGGGAAATTTAGTCACTTGCGGTGTCCCACTGGGATTTTTTTCCCCTGCCCAACTTTTTGTGTTAACTGACTCCATAGATAATTTCATGTAAGTGTGACGAAGCAGTTGTTGCAAAGTATGTCGCGTGGAAATGCAGAATGTAGGAAAGAGTGCTTTTTTGTTGTTGTTCTGAAAGCAAGTTGTATTTCGTGATTTCTCGTCGTGCTCTGATTTTGTTTTTCCCTTTTTAAATAAGGAGTATGTTTTGGCCCATACTGAAATGCCCACCACCTTGGAAGGAGCTGAAGCAGCTATTAAAAAACAAGAGGACTTCATGACCACCATGGACGCCAACGAGGAGAAGATCAATGCGGTCGTGGAGACGGGCCGGAGGCTGGTGAGCGATGGGAACATCAGTTCGGACCGCATCCAGGAGAAGGTGGACTCTATCGATGACAGGTGCGGTGTCCTGAGGTTCTCAAGGGAGTCATACACCCTGGGGCTGTCAAGCCTCTGAGTCACTGGCCAACGTCTTTGGGGCTGTGGGTATAAATTCCCCCAGTGGGCAGGACGTGGGCACCTAGCAAAATTTAATCTACAAAAGAAAGACAGCCTGAGACGCCAGACTAATTCTTAACCAAAGACTTAGGAGAGCCAGAGTGCTGAGTAGCGGTGGGGTGTGAGCCTTGCCCTGTGAGAGGTGACACGTAGCGTGTCACCCAGTGGGACCCCGAAAGCCAGACGCTTCCCCAGCCAAGCCCACATTCGCCTTCATCCACACAAGACTCCTCTGAGGCCTTTCAGGAGGGGACAGGGAGGAAGGGCAAAGTTGGCTTGTCCCGAGTACCTGGCAGAGGCAAAAGTGAACACCATCAGGCCTTTCTTAGAAAATTGACTTGGGTGATGCTGTAATAGGATCTTTTTCATAATAAGAAAAAAGACTTTTCCTCCTTTTCTGCCAAGGCCTCTCCAAGATGAGATGCTCTTGTTGTATTTTTATTTATTTATTTGCCGTTCCAAAAGATTTTTCTCCCTGGCCAGTGTTCTCTGTTAGACCTTCACGCCTGCCTCTTAACTCTGCCTTGGTTATTACTGAAGTAGGAGGTCTGGGCAGATCTGGCTTGGTTCTGGACTGGCCACTTCTCTCTGGGTGTGGCCCATCTGGGTCAGTCACTGGCCTCTGCTGCAGCTGATCTTCCCCGGTGCCAGGGAGCCCTGGGCCAGATTTAAGGGCTCGTTGTGAGACTGATGTCACCGAGAAACAGCCTCTTCCTCGAGGGTTCTCCGGCCTTCAAGTGCAGTGAAGAGGAAGAACTTCTTGCTGAGAGCGTTTCCTTACTTACCTTCTTACCATGTCTGAGAGGGTCTCCTGGGACCCTGGGCCAGATGAACGTTTTACAGTGTGCAGTGGAGAGGGGAATTACTCTTGCCCTGTAAAGACTGAGCTCCTGCCTTTAACCAGTCTGTGCTTTGCACTGATTCGGATCCTAAACCGTATGCTCTCAGGCTGGTACTATGGAATAGGATGTAAGGTATATTAATTATAATTTTGTATCTGTTGCTTTTAAAACAGCTACGAAAAAGAAAAAGAAAAAAAATCCCTCCACCAAGCCCTTCTTCAATAAGTGTGAGAAACAAGGATTGGGCAAGACAGGCTTAACCTGGAGGAGAAGGAAGTTCTTTTCTCTTAATGCTAAATCTCATGTTGTTTTGTAAACATGATACACCATGTTCTTCCATGTTAGGTGCACACAGCTGGTTTCCTGAAGGCAGGCCGGGCCGCTGAGGACACTTGTGTTCAGGCAGGCGTGCAGCTGCCTGGCAGCTTCCTCAGTGTGTTTATCCGTCCCCTGATGCTGCAGCTGCAAGGGCTTGTTGGAAGCAGGTGACTCTGTCAAGACCGGAGGCTCCTGGATGTGAGGGAATGCTTCAGCAGCTCTCAAGTGCGGCTTAACCTTCCTTTTGTCCTTGACTGAGAGCCTGGGCCCGTGGGGTTCCAAGGCCTCCTGGGGATTTCTGTTGTTAAAAAAGCATTGGGAAGAAGATTCCCTGCTATCTGTAAGCGTAAGAGAGATGGAAGGGGGACGGGGCTTTCCGGTGATCTGCCCTCAGGAGGACTACATTTTCTTATTTTCCTCAGCACGTGTTAACCGAATTCTGGTTTCACTTTAATATCCCCAGAGGCCTCAAGATCTGAAACTTGACCCCAGAGGACACTGGTCTGTTATAAAAAATATACAAATCTGAGTTCCAGGTGGTGTCAGGGCACATGCTAAGTAAATATCTTAACTCTTCGGATCTGATCCCCGTCCAGAAACATTCTGACGCTCCCGTGAAGCTATTTTTGTAGAAAGCAGAATCATCATAACCTGCTTACGTTCTGGAAATCTCGTCGATTACCACTGAAGTTTGTTGAGAAGAAGAAGTACTAGAACAGAGACGCTGACTCTTAACAGATGTGGGTGGGGCATGAGTGGCCTTTAAAGGGCTTGTGACTGGGTGGAAAGGAGCCTGCTGTCCAAGCCTGCTCAGGGGGGTGTGAACGGGTGAGCTTCCTGGCTCAGAGGGAAATTCCAGCCCCAGTGCAGTCCTGGGAGAAAAGGAAAAGTGTCCAGTTTCATAAAGCCAGACCTGATCTCACATGGGAGAAAAAGCTTAAAAATCACCAACCCACTTTACTTAGGTACCTGTGGTTCTTTATTTTCCGTAAGAACCACAGTTAAGCCCAATATCTGCCTCATGTGGTGAGGAGCCTTTGAGTCTCATTATAGGGGTAGGTGGTGAGAGATGGAAAGAAAGCAAGACATTTAACCTTGCCCCAAAGAGCACTCTTAGGAGTGTGGGAAGCTACGGCCAAGTTTAAGAAGGTCCTTCCCTCTAATTAAATCCACAATCACCCCTTGAAAGACCTTCCCAAGTTTCGCTTCCCGTGAATACCGTTGGTGACCACTAGTGCACAGTTAAGCCGTGCTCACTTCTCTCGAGGGTTTTCTGAAGCAGCGACCACCTCAGCTGCCTGTGTAGCTGTTTTTCATCCCGCAGAGCACATCGCTCAGAGGCCGTCCTCATGTCCCCCTGATCTGTGTTGTTTGGACCTGAGGCCTTAAATCGCCATTTGGCCTTTCCCTCCTTCATGCACCCACCGAAAGAGGAAAATTGTCCAGGCAGAAGTCCACGGGGCACGTGTGAGTCTTGATTATGTAAGAGAGACATTCAAGATTCCGTCCGGTGGTATTTCTCTCTTAGTAAATTTTCCCAGCGTTTGAAGTTATTTTTACTCCTATTATTTCTACGAGCTTCAAAGTCGCATGTCCTGGTTTAACTGCCCATGTCTCTGTTTACTCCTTGCCATCGTAGCATTTTTGTGTGATGCCGGGGAAGGGAACGGGAACTTACATCCAAGGCCTTTGGCTAAAGGCAGGACTCTTGCATTTTGTGACTTAACTCCAACTCAAATTACCTTCCTCCTGAAGGTTTGCTTTATTTGCTCTCTTTCTCTTAAACCCTCCCTACAAATAGTGACTGGAATTTGAGGATTGGGAACTTGAAGAACTTTTCTTGACATTCCTTCCCCACCCACATTTTTAGATGACTAATTCCTTTAGTCCGAGATCACTAACAATCTTTAAAACACATTTTTTTAAAATTTTTGATCTTTGAGAAAGGATAGCAATGAAGTGAAGGGGCTTTGGCCTTTTATCTTTTATTATAAAAGCCACAATGTTAAAAATTCGGAGGGGAGGTGGAAACCACTACTTTTTAATCTCACCCTCAGCACATGCCATTTTAGTTTTTGCTTTTCCAATTTGTGCCTTGGAGTTTTGTATCATTGGCTGTGCATAAACTCTCTTCATTTAGCATTATATGAGAAGTACTTTTCTGTTGTTGTATTTTGCCTAAGTGGTATAAACATATCATAATAAACAATAATACCTGACGGTATTATTTCCATTCATGCTATTGCTGTGTTCTGTAGTCGCCGGTACCCGTAGGAACAGAGGGCATTTCCCTTTGGTCCCCAGGCAAGATGGTAGCTACAGTGCTGCCACTGTCCCTTGTTGCCAGCAGCCACTGCAGGCCCGTGTGACACATGCTTCACTGTAAGATCTTTCTTGCTCTTGAAGAAGGTTCTTTAAAAGCCAGTTGGCATGAGGTGCTCCCTGAGCTGCCCTTTCTTGGTGTTGTAGAGAATCAGAGGTCGTGTTCTTCCTCCCTGCCATGGGGGCAGGCAGGGCTGGTCGAGAGACCTTGCCCAGGCACTGCAGCAAGAAATCGCTTTGGGAATTGGAATGAAAAACCAAACCTCCCCATCTGCACCCTTCCTTTGCCATTCTTCGCACCCTTCGCTTTGGCTGGCTGGCGCTTGGGCTCCTTGGGAAGATGGGAGAGCTGTGTTACGGCGATGCTTCTCGATGCTCAGTGTGGTACGGCTCTGCCCCATGGCAGTAGGACCACATGGAGGTAGCCCTTTCCGTGGCACTCACAGCATTCACGTGGCCCTTCTTCACAGTCTGGTGGAGAAGCCCCTGGGCGCGTAAAGGAGGCTCGCAGGGGAGCTCTGGCACCTCCACAGCGTGTGCCAGGAAGCCCTGTGCCCAGCATCCACGCGCCTTGTCGTCCCCCAAGTTCAGCAGCTCCTTCCAGTTCTTTTCAGTTTTTCGGTTACGGTTTTGTGCTTTAACTTCTTTAAACCTTGGTGACCCTTATCTGTTAATGAAGAGTGGGATTGAGTTAGGTGTGTGATGTCACAGGTCTGAAAATTTTCATTCTTGGTTTATTGTTGATTTGGGTGAGTTTTTCTCCTGATGAGAATCTCGTCATCAGGGAAGGTTCCTTTAAGCCAGTTACATGGTTTTGTGCATTTTCTTAGCCATGTACATGGCCTGTCACCCAGGTATGAGTTTCTTAAAGATCAATTTCATATTCTCACATAGTTCCTAAAATGGAGAGCCTCACTCAGCACATGCTCAGGGTTTTTCTCCCCTAACACCAGATTTATGAAGCTCTTTTGCCTGCATCCTGGCCTGTTGTGTGGCTGGGACAGGTGTGATGGTCTCTTGTACCATGACTTACTCATTTGGAGGATGCCAAACTCTCTGGGTCGGGTTATCTTGTCTCCTTGACATGATTGAGAACTGTTAGCAAACTGTTTTCAGCGTATATTGAGACCCAGGAAAGAAGCTGAGTTGTAAATTCTGCATTTCAAGATTCCCTGCTTCCTCTTCTTAAAATTATTTTTATTATCTTTGTAACAGACACAGGAAGAATCGTGAGGCAGCCAGTGAGCTTCTGATGAGACTGAAGGACAACAGGGATCTTCAGAAATTCCTGCAAGATTGTCAGGAGGTGCGTCTCCTTTTAACTCCTCCTTTCCTCTCTTCTCACAAGAGCAGCCGAGCATTTGGCATAAGAGCCCTTGGGATTATAGAACTAACTGAGGCCAGAAATTCATATCACGTATATAATTTGCAGGTGGGGCAGTGTCAGTTCTCCAGCCTACAAGCTACCACTTAGAGTAACCAGATTATTACGATCTAGAATATTGCAGGCTAGAACTGTGCTGTCCAATGCAGTAGAGACTAGCTACATGTGCCTGTCTCATTTTAAATCAAATGAAATTAAGAGTGTGGTTCCTCCATCATCACTGTATTTTAAGTGCTCAGAAGCCAACCACCTGTGATTCATGGCTGCCGTATCACATGAACAATGCAGATGTTAGAACATTTCCATCGTCAAAGACAGTGATGTTCTCAAGTATTCTGTAACCTAAAAGCATCTGATAGTATATTTTAAACTATTTACAATGACGCACATTGAATAGTACAGAAGGAAAGAAGTAAAAGGAACTGCAGTTGGCTACCCAGGTAAGAAGAAGGATTTAAGAACATAGAAACTGACTTTCTTGTTCACTGAAGACCGTGACATATCCACCTTTCAGGCTCCTCAGGTGTCTGTCTGATACGCCAAGAGCAGCAGTAATCCTGATTTCAAACTCTTGAGTTTTAGCATGTGGTATGAATCTGAGGATTCTCAAACTGTTTCATGCTCCCCCGATACGTGCGTAAACAAACTGGGGAAACTAAAGTTCGCCAGAAAAATGCACTCTCTCTGCAAGCTAGTTGGAAAAGAGCATCTAGCTGACTTCACATGGGTGAGATCACGAGCACATCGTCGTATTTCACTGTCTGCCAGAGAACCACAGTGAGACCCGGTCCTCTCTGGTTTATTAGACTTTAAATCCCATTGGAGGCAGACATGGGATGAAGAATATCCAAGTGAAGCTGCAGGGACCTTGGGGACGGGGAGTTCGAGGGGTGGGGAGAGGATCGAGGTCATGTGCTAAAAATATGACTGGACTCACCACGAATCCCTCACGTGCAAACTTATAGCTATGTGTTAAAAGAAATGTGGCTCTAATAACAGCTGAGTCAGAGAGTCGGTGACAGAAGCGATCCTTCATGTCCATTAAACTGCTGTCTTACTGTGAATCTTAAAATATGCTCTAGTAGCTAAACCTTGAGAAGGGAAGAAAGCCCCTCAACTGTGTGGCTTAGGGTCTGTTGGCTTTCAGGGCCACACTGATGGACCTAGGTCTCTCGGGGTTTGCCTAGAGCCAGACAGGCTGAGGACAGGAGTGCCTCTTCAAGTGACACCTGAGCATTAATAACCTATTTGAATAGGATGCTCATTTAAAGAGGCATCCGCGTCCCCAGACAAGGCATAGGGAAGAGTAATGGGCTCCAAGGTTAGCTGCGTAGAGTTGCATGATGTGCTGCAGTGAATACCAAGTGGCCCTTCAGCACTGGAGGGAGTGAAAGTTGTCGGGAGACGTTTGCAGCCTGGGCTGTGCCTTCCCCAGATCGAAGGTCCCTGAAGTACCTTGATGTTTCCCTTGAAGCACCACCAGTGACTTGTTTTAACCTCAAGACATATTGGAAGTATTGTGCTGGGGAAATCAGTGGGATTCCATACCCTTGCTTAAAGGACAAGTTACTGAGATGAAATTCATTGACCTGAGCGTGGTGAAACCTGGACTAAATTTGGGGAAAAGAATGCCAGGAAGTGAGCAGGAAGTGAGAGGACGGAGGAACCTTTGAGAGAAGCTCCGTTGAAATTTCCAGCCCCCATTTTCCATTTGCATACGTGTGGATTCGAAAATAGAAATGTGTGGGAAAACTAAGCAGATAAAACGATAGTCCTTCCAAGTTGAATCACAGGAAATAGTTTTAGTAGAGTTTTAGATCTTGTTAACGCTTGTTCCAAACGAGCATCCTTAGTTACAAGGAGTTCCCTCCTTAACACACACCAGCGACTGTTAGGCACGCCCAGAGGGCTCAGCCCTGCACGATTTCCCCTCAAAGTATGCAGAGAGGTTTTGCCTGGGCCTTGTTGTCCTGGAGATGATTCGCAGGTCTCTTGTGTCTGCTCGGCCAAGTCTCCCTGGTTTATCTTTCTCTCCTTGAACCTCATTAAGAGTTAGTACAGCCATAGGATCTGCTGGGGGTACCACATCAGCATATATAGTTTCCGCATAGTGACGGAATTTAGGTCAGGTTTGGGGCTCCAAAACCCTCAGTGGAGCAGTACAAGCAAAGGGGTGATATTATTATTAAGAGATACTATTCTTTGACTGTAAACTTTCCATCATTCAGCCTCATTAAAATACACCCCCTTTTAAGCCAGAACCTCTGAGAATGGAGCTTGTGTGTGCACCAGCCCAGCATTTGAAAACCTATCTATTCTTGTGCTGGTGGAGTTTTACAGAGCACCCGGAGGTCAGATTTAATACCATTGCTGGCTGTTGGTATTGTTCAAGGTCTGGAGAATCCAGGTTGTCTCGCTGTCACGCTCCCTTCCTCGTGGGTTAGAGGCTAGAGGGGGCTGGGTTGTGAATTCTGCCATCATTGCTACCCGCCGAGAAACACTTCCTGGATGGGGAAATTTATCGCAGCGGTGCCGTGGGAATGAGCAGGGCCCACCTAGTCCCAGTTATAGATAGCGACACAAAGAGCATCATAATTTTTGTACCGTTCTTTTAATGTGATATCCTGAAAAATGAATGCTTTAAAAGGTACTGCTTTTCTGTTGTGTTCCCTCCCACCATACCTCCTGTTTTCTGAGATTGATTTTTTTTTTTCCCCAGGAGGACAGTATAACTAGACGCGGTGGCACAGGGATAGCGAGTTCAGTGCTTTGCTTTGAGCTTAATCCAGTGATCAAAGCATTTTTTTCCTGTCCTTTTCCAATCTGCACAGTGTTCTGTTCTGCAGAGAATGAGTATATTCTTAAATGACCTTTGCAAATGCCCACAAATAATAACTGTGGTTCTGATTCCAGAATGCTGATGGAGGGCTGATAAACTAGCAAGTTCCAAAGCTCCATTTCATTGTGCTGCATTGCACGCTGCTTTATCTGTAGGATGATGTGTTCAGCAAAGAGCAGATTTGTTTATAAGCCTCTGATTTTTATGTAGCTCTTTTTTTAAAAATCTCTCTTGGGTAGGTGTTTATGAATAGCGCAAATATGTGAATGTCCTTTGCACTTCGGATAAATGCCTTTTATTGTGTTTAGTGTGTGTGTACAGAGTACAGGGGAAAGCTTTACCATTTGGTTTCCTTTTAACCTCGTTTCTCCTTAGATTGGACAGCCATAGCATTTCAGATCTTAGTTACTCAGGTAACTGGAAGGAAAATAGGTAATGCTTTTAAAGTAGGAAATTTAGTGTCTCGGCTGCTGTGTAACAGATCTATGCTTCTTGCTTACAAAGGGCGTTATGAGATTTACTGGGGTTTTTTCCCTTAATAAAGCGTGACATCAAAGATCTCACGACCTTTTGTTTTCAACCCCACTCCCTCCTGTGTGGTGGGTGAGTATCCTGAGGAAAGTAGAGATGGTGCCTGGGGGTTCACCCATGTGCAGAGCCGGGGTGCTCCCATGACCCGCATCACCCTCCTTGACATTGTTTTCAAAGAACAGACTTTGTATTGTTGAAGCAAATTTACGGGGAAGCCTTTCCTAGCAGCAGCCCAGGGTGCAAGTGAATGGCCTCGGAATTGTTGATTCTGTAAGCGTTTCTGTTGGTTTTATGCACCATTTCTAAACCTTTGGTGATGGGACCATGAAGCAGTTTGGGTGCAGATTCGTCGTGGCAACAGCTGGTGTAAGCGTGGCTCCTTGTGGTCACATTAGGAGGAAGGGCACAGCCCCTGAAGACGTTTGCTTCTGGTTCCAGGCTGATCCTGCGTTTGTTTGCGTATCTTTCGCCTGGGCAAACAAAAGCTCTTCCTGGTTAGTGCTGTGATGGGGTAGGAATTAGGACCCCGGTGTGGCCAACTACAGGCAGGCAGTGAGGAGCCAGGCAAATCAGGATGAGAGCCAGCAGGAGAAGTGTGTCCAGGAGCCAGACTGGGCTGACTCCTGCCCCAGGCTTCTCAGATCTGTCTGTCAGTGGCTGGCAGGCTCTGTGAAGAGGCTTCCTAGAGTTCAGATCCAAGCAAGACACGTTGGGCCTCAAAATCAAGTCCTGTGAAGTGTTTCTTGGTCTGAATGGAAGGTTCTTTACAGACAGAGGAGGAAAAGGCACAGGTGACTCAGACCTGAAGGGAGCATTGAGAGGGCATCGTTGCTGCCTTACGCCTATAGTGAGCAAGTTACTTACGCTTTTTGGCATCCCCACAGATAGGCCTGTGAAGGAAAAGGGAGGGATAAAAGAGTAGGGGCTTTGGTTTTTTTAAATAAAAGAACTAAAAGTAAAAGGATTACCGAACAGAGTAGAAGACACTTAATCATGCTTAACACGGTATAGCTGGCACGGCTCTTTGAAGGAGAAAGAAGGTTGTGACTTAGCCTGGTTAGGGCAGAATTTTAAACAAGCCTTTGGGGAAATAGCTGGTTAAGGGTGCCAAGCAGTTTGAAAGCTGGCTCGGAGCACTTTTGTACTCCTGGATTTAATGTTAGATACATAGTCGGGAGCAAGGCTCCGGTACAGTGTCCGTACGGTGGAGATACCTGCTGTGACGGGTCAGAGTTGTAAAGTGAACGTTTGGTTGTCTGTTGACATGGAAACGTGGAGTGTGTGTAGTACAACATGATGGCTCTTTCCGGGCAGAAGAAAGGCTGATGTCACTGTGATTACAGTCTCTGAAACGTTCCTGATTTTTTTTTTCTTTCCTAGCTGTCTCTCTGGATCAATGAAAAGATGCTCACAGCCCAGGACATGTCTTATGATGAAGCCAGAAATCTGCACAGTAAATGGTTAAAACATCAAGCCTTTATGGCAGAACTCGCATCCAACAAAGAATGGCTTGACAAAATTGAGAAGGTGAGTTAAGATGTTTGATGGGGCTCCGTCGGTGTGGCCGTGGTGAGTAAACGAACTGGGTGGAAATGAGCTCCTTTGTATTTAGCACATTTTCCAGCATATTTGAGTCATATCTGACCACATACAGAAGTGTCACAGCCGGGAGCAGTCCCGTGTCTCATCTGCTGCCCCTGATGGACCGCAAGCCCCTGGGGCGGCGTCCTCACTCTGTTGATCATGTTATGTGTGCTGGACTGTGATAGAGACTGAGCGGATCCATGGAACTTAGAAATATTATGTATTTTAAATAATCTAAAATGTGTTGCTTTGGCGCAGGGAGGTTCTCTGCAGCACAACAGAACATGAATGTGACATTCCCCACCCACCCTTCTCTTCCTTCACACTCTATATTGTTTCAAACGGTTAAAATAATGTATTACGGTCTCTTGGGGGTGATGTGGAGGGGATGGAGTTTTAGGTTATTGGCCTCAAGTGTCCCTAAGCCCCAGCAATCACTTGGTGCTCCACGCCTGTGAAAACCACAGTAGGCCAGGCCATTGTCAATTTTGTTGAGCAGTTAACTCTATGTGGAAAGGCTGCGCGTGCGTGCGTACGTACGTGTGTGTGTGTTGAATGAATAAGAAACTCACAGATCAAATATCTCAGGTTTGTTTTTCACAGTGGCACCTATTCTCCTGCAAACTGCATGTATGTGTGTTTTCCAGGAAGGAATGCAGCTCATTTCAGAAAAGCCAGAGACGGAAGCCGTGGTGAAGGAGAAACTCACAGGTTTACATAAAATGTGGGAAGTCCTTGAGTCTACCACGCAGACCAAGGCCCAGCGGCTCTTCGACGCAAACAGAGCTGAACTCTTCACCCAGAGCTGTGCAGATCTGGACAAATGGCTGCACGGCCTGGAGAGTCAGATTCAATCTGACGACTATGGCAAAGACCTCACCAGTGTCAACATCCTTCTGAAAAAGCAACAGGCAAGTGGCTGTTTCCCTGCCGTGGTCCTGATAGTCTTAACTCGCCCACCGTGTTCTCAGACATCCCCTTGGTGTGTGAAGGGATTTTAACCCAGCACAGCGGGCTCTGACAGCATTGTGGGACATTTCCAGAATCACCTGGAAAGACACAGTAGCAGTGCTGGGTGTCCATGCATGGAAATATTCTTTCATTATCATCTTGGTTGATGGATAGTATCACCACTTAACAGTTGAGTAAATATTCATTTCATTTAGTCTGCAGTTTACATGAAGGAAGGTCATTGTGTTTGCATACATGGCTGTATAACGTCTAGGTATGTGATAGTTACCTGAGTTGTTCAGGGCACTTGATAAATAATAAAAGAAATTTGGGTTTTTTTGCGTCACAGTAAAGCCCATCTAAGGGCCAATGAATTTACTCTGAATCGAGGAGGAAGCAGCTCTGGTGAGGTTGAGCAAGCAGGTTGGTGGCAGAACCTGGCAGGGGCTCCCTGGGCCAGGTTTGCAGTGTGTGGCCGAGTCCTCCCCTACCTAAGAAAAGAGTCGGTTTATTCTCAGATGCCAGCCCTTGTCTCTAAGCCGGCAGTGTGTGGGCTTCCCGGGGTGGTCTTTCCTGAGTGAGAGACCTCTGCTGCTGCTTTTGCTCGTTTTCCTCATGTAAATACACAGTTAGGATGTTTTTAGCCATTATCCAGTGTTTTAAAAAAGAATAATCAGCTTTCTGACTGAAGAAATCAAGAGGAGATGGTAACATTGGCGGTCCTTCTGGCCTAAAAGAACTGGAAGCAGAAGACCTGACTCCTTCCTGGGGGTTCAGCTGGTTTCCAACGTCGTTATGGCTTCTGAACAGGCAGATGAAGGCTGTCCTTTCCTTTCCCCATAATTAATTCTTGTTTCCCCTGTCATTTGCCTCCTAAGTTCCTGGGTAAACTTGACAGTTGCTCCCAAGTTGAAAAAAAATCTTTCTAGGGATTTTTTTTTGAAAGATCAGCTGACGAAGTGGAGCGCTAATTGCTGGTTCGCTGGCCGTGCGGAACCATTTCTTGGGCTCTCCCCTGTATCAGTGAATATTCTTGGGTCTTCCGTTGTGGCCAGTGCCACAGGGGAACATTTTACAGCACCCTCCGTGTGTCCGTCGTCTCGGGTGTGAAGGTGGGTCTGTCTTCGCCCTCAGATGCTGGAGAATCAGATGGAGGTGCGGAAGAAGGAGATCGAAGAGCTCCAGAGCCAGGCGCAGGCCCTGAGCCAGGAGGGGAAGAGCACGGACGAGGTGGACAGCAAGCGCCTCACCGTGCAGACCAAGTTCATGGCGCTGCTGGAGCCCCTGAATGAGAGGAAGCAGAACCTGCTGGCCTCCAGAGAGATCCATCAGTTCAACAGGGACGTGGAGGACGAGATCGTGAGTACCTCCCTGCCTGGCCAGCCTGGTGCCCGTGTTCTCACTGCTGGGCCCGACCCACCTTGGTCACGTCAGTGGGCTGAGCCGTCCCAGCCCTGCTCTGTGTATCCACACAAAATGTAACTCTGTTTTTCTGTCGGGTTTTCTAAGCATAACTCAAGGGTTTAATGCCCCTCGAACCGTAGTTTTAAAAACAAATAATGAGGACTCACGGGGAGTCCGGTATTGAGGATGAAGTAAGGTCTGGAAGACTGGCCCGTGCCCTGTATCAGAGAAGAAGGGCAGACTCCCCAGGCCGCCCTTCCCAGTGGGATTCTTTTTCTTTTTCTTTTTCTAAATTGTATTAAAGTATAGTTGATTTATAATGTTGTGTTAATTTCCGCTGTACAGCAGAGTGACTCAGTTATACGTGTCTATGTCCTTTTTCATATTCTTTTCCATTACGGTGTATCACAGGATATTGAATATGGTTCACTGTGCTGTACAGCAGGCCCTTGTCGTTTATCCCCCAGTGAGGTTGAACACACTTCCTCTCTCACGCTGGCCTCCCTGCTCTCCCCTCCTGCCCTCGTTTGCATCCAATATTTGTTCTCTTTGAGTGGCCCTGACCACCTATTTACACTTCCTTCCAGTTGTGGGTTGGAGAGAGGATGCCTTTGGCAACTTCCACGGATCACGGCCACAACCTCCAGACCGTGCAGCTGTTAATAAAGAAAAATCAGGTAAGCGTGTCTGCTGGGGGGCTGGCTCCTCCCGCCAAATCGGCGCCACGCGGCAGGGCGGTGAGCGGGGCAGCCCTGAGGGCTGGCGGCTTCCCCTCGGCCCCCGAGGCGCGGCGCAAGCAGCGAGCTGCCGCGGCTTAGCGAGCCTCCGGCGTGTATGCCCGGCTCCCACAGACCCTGCAGAAGGAGATCCAGGGCCACCAGCCCCGCATCGACGACATCTTTGAGAGGAGCCAGAACATCGTCACGGACAGCAGCCTCAACGCCGAGGCCATCCGGCAGAGGCTGGCCGACCTGAAGCAGCTGTGGGGCCTCCTCATCGAGGAGACGGAGAAGCGGCACCGGCGGCTGGAGGAGGCGCACAAGGCCCAGCAGTACTACTTCGACGCGGCCGAGGCCGAGGCGTGGATGAGCGAGCAGGAGCTGTACATGATGTCCGAGGAGAAGGCCAAGGTGAGGCAGGGAGGCCGAGCCCCCTACCCCCACCCCTGCCGCCGGAGAGCCTCAGACACAGAGCCTGAGCTTGTGCACCGCTGGGGGCGACGTCCTTGTGAAACGTTTCGTTGTCGCCTTGGTCGTGGGGGCAGCGTGGTGCATACCGGTGGCTGGAACCTGGCTCTTTGCCCCTCGACGCAGAGTTTTCTTGTCTGAATACCGGTATTGTCGTTAAGACCGGATTCGCCATGCCCTCCGCTTTTTTAAATAGAAATTTGCCGAAGTCTGCCTTTTACGGTATATACTAGATGCTTTCGTTTTGAGACAGTCTGGCAGCATTTGAAAGTATTCTCACCGGGATGCTGTTATCTACATCTGCTAGACCGTGGAGAGGTTTTCAGCCAGCCAGGACACGCTTGGTTTGGCCTGGGCTTTACCTCATACTCCAGCGGGTGCTCGTCACCCTGCGTCATCCTCATGTCCGTCTTTCAGAGGCTCCCACAGTCCAGTCCACATTGAAGCTCGTGGAGCGCTCCGTATTCCAGCGCCCATATCACACCTGTGGCTTTTTTTTCTTTCTGCCAAGTCTTCCTCCGGCCACACCACCTCTTCCGGGGGGTTTTGGGTCAAGGGGCGGGGGGACGGCTGTGGTTGTGACGTCCCCCTCTCTAAGCAGGATGAGCAGAGCGCCGTCTCCATGTTGAAGAAGCACCAGATTCTGGAACAAGCCGTGGAGGACTACGCGGAGACGGTGCATCAGCTCTCCAAGACCAGCCGGGCCCTGGTGGCTGACAGCCATCCCGAAAGGTGAGTGACATTCCGTGAAGATGAGACTGGTTTGTCAGTTCCTCCCCAGTCAGGGCCTCTTGTTCGACTAACTGGTAATGTAGATCTTTGAGAAGCATTTTTAAAACAGACCCAAGTAGGCCTGTGCTGAACAGGAAGGGTGAACGGTTGCATTACAGGAGCTCACTCTTGCGGGCTGATTATCTCCTGCTGGCCAAGCCCTATTGAGAGAAGATTATTGGTGTCGTGTGTCAGAAGTACCGATTGACTTGCATGGATATACAGGTGATAAAAGCACCTACCCTTGGGTTTAAAAAGTCACCCAGTTTAGGAAGGTAATTACTAGTTTTAATAGAACAATGGATAAGGATAATTGGGCCTGTACCGAGAAGAAAATGATGCCGCCTCTGAACTCTTATACATTGAGTCCTGAGAATGTCTCGGGAATAAGAAAAAGGAGTGTGTGTGGTACTCCTGCACTGTTACATACCAGGCTCACACGCTCACTTCAGTGGCAGTCATTTTTGGCTTTCTCTGGAACTGCCTGTTACGGCTCAGACAGACAAGAATCGGCTTTGTGCATTAACCGAGGCCAGTTGGAGATGAGGTCAGTGGCTGGGTTGGTACAGGGGGTCCTTCAGGGGTCCGTGATCAGGACTCCCAGGAAAGTGGCCTTCCTCGTCTCCCAAGGACAGGCATCAAGAAGTCCTTGTCTGACTGCTTTCATGCTGGAAGACTGTCATTCTGGGAGAAGCTGGAGGGAGGGGGTGGATGCTGCACCCCCAGGACCCAGGAAAGGGGAGCCGCAGGGCCCGCCCTCCTGGCAGGGAAGAGCATGCAGCCCAGAGAAGGTCAAGGTGTGCACAGACGGGGATGTTATCTGTCCCTTCGACAGCATGGCACCTGAGAACGGATCCTGGGTTGACTTCTAATGTCAGAGGAAGTCCTGACATATGGAGCCAGCAGTGCAGTGTTTTGATTTCTCTCCCCTCCCTCCGTCATCACGGCCAGGATGGCCTTTGTCCTCAATCACTGTGTTTTGTTACACGTTGGCTCTTCATTACTTGAGGTCAAAGTTCAGAGTTTTATTTTTTAGGCTAAATAGGTTAACTTGAGGTTTCCTTTGAGAAATGTTGTAAAACGTGATCTCCTGGCATTTCCCCTCGTTTACTGGCTCCCTGAAGAACATGTCCCCCTCGTCTCGCCCCCCCCCCCCCCACAGTGAGCGCATCAGCATGCGGCAGTCCAAGGTGGACAAGCTGTATGCGGGCCTCAAGGACCTGGCCGAGGAGAGGAGGGGCAAGCTGGACGAGAGGCACCGGCTGTTCCAGCTCAACCGGGAGGTCGACGACCTGGAGCAGTGGATCGCCGAGAGGGAGGTGGTCGCAGGGTCACACGAGCTGGGGCAGGACTACGAGCACGTCACGGCAAGTACCGCGGGCAGGGCCCGGGCGGCCGTGCGGCGCACGCGGGCTGCGGAAGGCCCCTTGCGCGCCTCTCTGCGAGCAGAGAATGCACCCCAGACTCGAGCCAAAGATGGCGGGGTTTCGTTTCAGCTTGACACTTTGGTCACCGGGTGACTTGGGGGTTGTTGAACTTCTCTGCTGCGCCCTGTCCTCCTCTGGTCAGAGGAGATGGAGCCCGGGCCTTACTCGGCGGCAGTGAGCAAGGAGGAAGCCTGATTGATAAAGAGGCTTTGGAGCTGAGATCTGTTAAGTCAGGCATTTCTCTCCAAAGGACATTCGTGTGATCAAGAAATAAAGTGTTCACAGTAGTCTCACTGATTTCTTGGTGCGCATCCCTGTTTCAGATGCTACAAGAACGATTCCGGGAATTCGCCCGGGACACAGGGAACATTGGGCAGGAGCGCGTGGACACGGTCAATCACATGGCAGATGAACTCATCAACTCTGGACACTCGGATGCCGCCACCATCGCCGAGTGGAAGGACGGGCTCAACGAAGCCTGGGCTGACCTCCTGGAGCTCATCGACACGAGGACGCAGATCCTCGCTGCCTCCTATGAACTGCACAAGTTTTACCATGATGCCAAGGAGATCTTTGGGCGCATCCAGGACAAGCACAAGAAACTCCCCGAGGAGCTCGGGAGAGATCAGAACACAGTGGAGACCTTACAGAGAATGCACACCACGTTTGAGCACGACATCCAGGCTCTGGGCACTCAGGTGGGTGAGGCGCTGCCCAGCGGTGGTGGGAGGGCTTCTTTCCGTAGTGTCTCTATGCCTCTCGGAGCACCTCTCTCCATTCCTTGGCTCCGCAAAACATGCCTCAGAGAATTGCCCAAATCAAACGGACATGCGTGTGCACACACGTGTATCACACACACTGTTGTAACGCTCCATCTGGGAGAACTTACCAATCCGTAACATTCTCAGTGTGCCACATTTTGCAGACACTGTTGGATGAACAGTACTTATGATTAAAATAAACAACCCAGACACGTACACAGACATTTACAAGTTTTAGGCCTTCTCAACAAGAATTTGAATTACGTTGGCATATCCATCCGGAATAATTTCCAAAATGATACCTCATTATTTTCCATCAACCAGAGTCTGAGTTATGTATCGGAGAAGAGAGAAAACAAGACTCTTAACGTTTTACTATGCCCGCTCTTGCCCTCCCCGCTATGAAGTAGTTAACACTAAGGCTTTGTTTAAGAGCTGCCTGGCAAAGTGATAACAATATAACAGTAACGATCTGTAGTATAATCACTCTCTAATTCACACTCTCATTCCTGCACAGTTTACTGCTTAGTCTTATGCCTGTTAGATGAAAAATAAATTGTATCTGTCTTTTCCCTTAAATTTCAAGATCTTAGAGAAGAAGTCCGTTTTCTTAAACATATCAGCCCTCAGGATATCAGGAGGTTTGTTTTTACCTTTTAGAAGCACGTCAGTGATCTACTGCAGGGGTTGGCAGACTTCTTCTGTAGAAGCCCAGACAGTACAGAGTTTTGGTGTTGTGGGACATACAGTCCGTTACAACTACTCATCTCCGCCATCGTAGCATGAAGCAGCCACGGACAATCCGAAAGCGAAGGGCGTGGCTGTGTGCCAGCAAAGCTTTATAAAAACAGGGAGCCCAGGTTTGCCGTGGGCCCGCCCCGATCTAGTGTGCCAGCCTTCTTTGGTGTGCTTTGGGGTTTGTTCTGTGGAAGGACCACCTTTACTGCTGTTGTTTTCCCCTGAATTTGCCCCTTCTAAAAGCAAAGGTAGCGCACAGCTGGGGCTCCATTCACGTTAAGTGGCTTCCTCTCTTCCATCCTTGGAGGTAGAAGGTGTGGAGGGAATATGTAAGAGATTTGTGGAGTGGCTGAGGGTCTGCATCAGGCAGAATTTAAAAGCGCCCCCCATGCATTGTGCGGGTTTCCAGCCTTTCCTCCACGGCTGGCGGATTCTCCATTCCAAAGCTTGTCAGCTTCCTGTTCAGTGGCTCTCACTGCGTGTAAGGTCCTGGAGCACCAGGTGAGCGTGTAAGGATCCTGAACCATGCAATCTGACATGCACGTGCAGTTAGAGCGTGGCCACCAGAGAAGGGCCGACCCTGGCTTGAATTGAGCCTGTCACGCTGTATCGCTGCAAGTTTTAATTTCCTTCCTAAGCTTCGGTTCCCTGATGCTTTAAGGATTGCAGTGTGTATTGTTACAGTTTTTAAAAAGCTTGAGAGAACTTCTGGAATGCCTGGAAGCCTTATTAGCAGCAGGTCTTTCCTCTGCACCTGTAAAATCATTTACTTTTAGAACTTCAGGAGACTCCAGAGATGGTAGAGTTGCTCCTTCATTTTTTGTTTCATTAAATCCCTTCACTTTGTGAGGCTCAGAGAGATGCAGGAGAGCCCACTGAGAGTCCAGGAACGTCCAGGGCAGGAATCTGTTCCGTCAAGCCTGATAGTCTGCACCTCACCATACCCGCTGGGCCAGGCCATTTCAGCCACAAAAGTATGCATGCCCCTCCTGCAGTTAGAGCAGAAGGGAGGGCTCTCGGTGCAGGCTCCAGAAGCCGATGGCGTTTCCTCCTTGGCTGCTTTACTCTTAATGCCAGCCTGACCCGCCGCCATCCTCTATTCAGTGCGGGAACAGTGGACATGAGGGAACCTGATGATGGTCTGCAGTGACTCCTCAAAGCAGTAGTTAATTCTAGCGGGAATTTCTGCTTTCGCTCTCCTCGTCTACCTTGTTTGTTGTTGTGAGAACAAATTAAAAACAGCTAGAGATCCAGGAAACTTTTTTTTTTTTTTAACTTGTTTGGAAAGATTTGGTTAGTCATATAGGAGATAAGCTTTTCAAATAATTTCCTAGGAACTTGCTTATCGTGATTTGAGTTAATACCTGAGCCATATTTAAAGAATGTTTCCAAAAGTCTCTTAGGATACGGAAATCAAATCACCAGGGAAACCAAACCCCATTGATTCTTCTTTGCATCTCTTGCAGAAATCTGTTTTCCTTACCTACCACCACCTAGAGCCTTTTGAGTGATCGGGGTCGGTACACCTCCCCGCAAGCCCCAGTGTCCATCCCCCCCACCGTGATGTTTCTCCACGTAACTCCCCTCACGGACATCTGAAGGCTGCTATCATTCAGGATGTCTATTAGTCTTCAGACTTTGATCAGTAAATGAAGATTGAGTGTGCGCTCCCCATACACATATATTTTAAATTAGATGTTGTGCACGAGTATGGCATTACTAACACGTACTTTATATAAAACATAAGAGATGGAAATTTTTGAATACAAAATAAGCCACGGTTATTAGTTTCTCTTGTAAAGGTGTATCTGCCCTCCACCACCACCCTCGCCCCCAACAAGAGGGTGAAAGCCTTTTCTTGTTTTTTTCCCTCTTTTTACACAGAAAGTATCGATATTATGTACACTCTCTGTGCTTTGCCTTCTCTACATAGCCGTCATCTTGGCGTACTTCTCATATGAGTACACAGAGCCCTTCCGCATTCTTTTTCATGACTGCATGGGAGCCTCCTGTATGACTGTGCCAGTGTAATTTAACCAGTCCCTCCTGGACGAACAGATACTTTTATTTTCAGTCTTCTGCACTTACAGACATTGGTGCAATAAATGACCTTACGTGTATTTCATTTCCTAAAAGTGCAAGCGTATATGTAGGATAAATTCCCCCAAGTGGAATCATGAAATCAAAAGGCACACGCATTTATGAGTTTGGTGGGTACTGCCTGCACCTTTCTGCAGGAGCTGTAACCTTTTGTCCCGTCAGCAGTGAATCAGCTCACTGACATATATACATCATCAAGCTTGAATTTTTGCCAACTAGGAGATGACAAATTACAGTATCTCCACGTAGCATATTTTCATAAGGCTCACGGGCATTTCTTGCTCTCCAGAGTTTTTATTGAAGTGTTTGGCTGGTTAAGATTTTCCCTTCTTTGGCATCAGCATTTTCAACTGCATTAAATGCTGCTTTTTGTTTTTCACGTTGGAAAGTGCCGTTGTGGGAGCTCTTACCGGTGATGCGTACATTGTTTTCAGCAGCAGCATCACGTAGCTAATGGAAAAGGTGTTTCCACAGGAGTTCCTGATGGCAGTCTCTCATTCCTGATTTTACAGAGACACCGTCGGTACCATGCAGGAGCAGATTAGGTGTTTATCCTTTACTGTATCTGGGTGCATACCGTGTGTTTCTGTGCCGTCTTCACATCCTGGGCCACCTCCGGGGACCTTTCCCGACCAGGGCTCCCATCAGCGCGAAGGCAGAATAGTGTGCAGAGGGGGAGTGGGAGGCCGGGTGGTGGCGCAGAGGCCCAGCTCCGACCCGTCTCGTCT
Organism: Grampus griseus; assembly: GCF_964374135.1. NCBI lineage: Eukaryota > Metazoa > Chordata > Mammalia > Artiodactyla > Delphinidae > Grampus > Grampus griseus. The sequence continues at coordinate 44,970,934 of NC_139009.1, forward strand.
CCTGGCGGCTTCACAGGTGAGGCAGCTGCAGGAGGATGCAGCCCGCCTCCAGGCCGCCTATGCGGGCGACAAGGCCGAGGACATCCAGAAGCGGGAGAACGAGGTCCTGGAAGCCTGGAAGGCCCTGCTGGACGCCTGCGAGGGCCGCAGGGTGCGGCTGGTGGACACGGGGGACAAGTTCCGCTTCTTCAGCATGGTGCGCGACCTCATGCTGTGGATGGAGGATGTCATCCGGCAGATCGAAGCCCAGGAGAAGCCACGGTAATGCTGCCGGCCTCCCGGCTGGGCCCTGCCCCAGAGCTTTGAGGCCAGAGCGGGGGCGGGGAGGGGTTTTGGGGGGAGCCACTTGTCTCCTGCACACGGTTGTCAGGGAACGAGGGGCCCGGTGTAGTCGAGCCCTGTGGAGCCCTCACCATTTCTCCCCGACCCTGTCCCCCTGGGTCCACGCTCACCCAGGCCCTCCTGCTCTCATCTGTGGGCCTCGTGCCTCAAAGCAGCCGCATACCTGGGACCGGACTAGCTCTACCTCACCGCTGGAATGAGATGGCTTTTCTGAGTTCTTTTTCTATGTCTGTCAGATCAAAACCCACTCTATCCCTTTTCAGACATATTACCAAAGGTGCCTCTTACACTAGCATCTGCTTTAATGGCGTCTCGGGATTCGTATTTAGTATTTGTTCTGTGTCTTCTCTTTGGCCACGTTTCATGCAGAGCGGTGAAGAGGAGCTCGTGGGTGCACAAGCAGGCACATAGACAGCCTCCTGTTCACCCCTGCCGGCTCCAGCCCTCACCGTACCTGAGAGATGGGCTGTGCTCCAAAAGAAGAAATACGGTTGTTACATACATGAAGCAGTTGTGTTTCCTTAGGTCAGGACTCTCCAGTCAGTCGGTTTTGATGGATGAGACGTTCTCACAGCTCTGCCAGTCGCTGATTGCTTGGCTGGTTCCTGCTCTGTGTGTCTTCATGTCTAAATAAGGAGACAGTATTTGCTGCTCTTTAAAACACACATGTCCTGAACCTTCGGCAGCTAACTCACTGGGGTACAACTGGGGACACCTGTGACTGCCTCTGTACCTTCTTGAAGAGTCTGAGGTGCATTTCAGAGTAAAAGGTTGAACAGAGATCCAGTGGTTTTTCTAGTCTCCACCTAGAAAAATTGTTTCAGCGCACACACAAAAATAAAAGTAGCCTTATTCTCAGTGTTAGGTTGTGAAGCTGTGCCTGAGTTACACCATCGTTGCGCTGCAGCTCAGTGACCCAGCCTGCACTCAAACTGTGAATCAGATACTGTGCCGCCAGTTTCCTTCAAATTAATTACGTGTTTTGAAACCTACACATTTGTTTGAAAAGCTTGGTCTCCTAAAGGAAGTATTATTTGTGTAATTTTAGGGATGTGTCCTCTGTTGAACTATTAATGAATAATCATCAAGGTATCAAAGCAGAAATCGATGCTCGTAATGACAGTTTCACTACCTGCATTGAACTTGGGAAATCGCTGCTGGCGAGGAAGCACTATGCATCAGAGGAGGTAGGATGCCGCTTACGCTTTGGGGCCCCTGTGGTGAGCGCAGCTGGTGTTCCGATGTAAAGTGACTCACTCTTGTGAGCGTGTGTGTATGTGTGGGGGGGCATATATAGACACACACACAGAGAAATCTATGCTTACATTCACACACACGTACGCACACACTTACCTGTGTTTCAGAACTCCTTGCTTCTTTCCTGTATGTGTAGAATGAGACAGGCAAGTCTCTAGGTATAGAGCCAATCAATCCATGGCACCGAAGACAATTTTTGAGGGCCTCTGGTCAAGGGTTCGTCCTTTCTCACCTCCTCCATCAGTTCTAGAAGGTGTCACCCCTTCTCTGTCACCTGTGCCCTAGATCTGTTTGCTCTTTAGTGGGTGGTTGCTAAGTCGAGTTGGGATGCTGGTGACACAGAGGGGAGTGGTTATCAGTGTGAGGCCTCCGAGAGCTCAGGGCTTTGCCCCTCTCGCCGGCCCCCGCTCTTAACTTGAGTGTGTTCGCCACAGGGAGCCCCGGAGTCTGGAGGGGGCTCAGTGCATTGTTGGCCTCCTCACGACAGAGCAGCTTTGGGTGGAGCCCGGCCTTCCTCCCAGCCCCTTCTGGAAGGAACGTCGCCATGCTTTTCTCTCCTCTCCCAGTACGCAGATAAACTGAGCAGTCCTTAGAGCTTTCCTGCCTTAGTGGTCGTCTCTACATAAAAAGTGTTTTTCTTGGGCTTCCCTGGTGGCGCAGCGGTTGAGAGTCCACCTGCCGATGCAGCGGACACGGGTTCGTGCCCCGGTCCGGGAGGGTCCCACATGCTGCGGAGCGGCTGGGCCTGTGAGCCGTGGGCGCTGGGCCTGCATGTCCGGAGCCTGTGCTCCGCGGTGGGAGAGGCCACAACAGTGAGAGGCCCACGTACCGCAATGTGGCCCATCAAGGGTCAGACTAGGAGGATGTGATCTACTCTATTAAGATGTCCTTGGGGTCCTCTTTTCTCACAGATCAAGGAGAAGTTACTGCAGTTGACGGAAAAGAGGAAAGAAATGATTGACAAGTGGGAAGACCGATGGGAATGGTTAAGACTGAGTAAGGATGTACCTAATCTCTCTGTTCTTTTTGGGTCCCCACTGAAAGCAAGCCAGTTTATTTACCTGCTTTAATTGACTTGATAATGATGTTATCCCTTAATGATTTTTGGAGTCTTTCTGAATGTTGCTTTTTTAATATCCTGTTTCACCATTTCATGCTAATAAGTATTTTTAAGTAGTTCCCTGTGACATAGTCATTATCTTTCATCTCATGATTGGCCTCAGTGTTGTGAGTGGGGTCTGAGTGTGTAGGAACAGTATGGGGACGACAGGATGTGGCATCCCTCTGGGAGAGTGCAGACAGGAGCCCCTTCTCCGCCAGTTATCTTTAAGGAGAATTGTTACTGTGGAGTCAAGAAGATGGAAAGTTTGCTTGTTAGGTCTTATGAAAGCTTACAACCATAAAGATTTTGCAGTGAACCGGGCATTATTCTAAGTGTTTTATATGTTTTTCTTTATTGACTTCCCACAATAACCCTCTGAGGTAGATCCTATTTTTAATCTCATTTTATAAAGGAATATGTGAGCTAACACAGAGTCCATAATATACAGTATCAGGAAGAGCATTTATGATTGGTATGAACTGCAGGGGTAGCCCAACTGAAGCATTATTTACCGTACTTTGCCATTCTGTGTTTGGGGCTCCGGGCTCTGTCCTTATATTATATTATAACCTTATTCTCAGGCACCAGGAGTGCTTTCTAGAAGCAGAATCCAAGGGGCCTTTTCTGAACGGTGTATAAGAGACCTAGTGGAGGCATCTCAATTCTTCTGAAAAAGAAATCCCACTTTTGATCATCCTTTGGATGAGGGTTTGGTCTGTAAATTTTGCCAGCCCCCAGGGCAGGTTCAGTTCAGTTCAGTTCAGCAAAACCCAGATTACACTCCACTGTGAGCTAGGCACCAGGTTGCATGCTGGGCATTCCTGATGAGGTGACAAGTTTCTCGAGCAGCGGGGGCATCTCCTTGTGCCGTGTTGGAGGCCACCAGGGTGACACCAGTGCTGCCCGCAGTCGTCTTCTTACCTGAATGACCCCAACCTTTGCTGCTTAAGGTATAATGAAAATGCCAGCCACAGCGCAGGCAGAGCTGAGGTCTGGCCTGCCTTCTCACAGCTGCAGTGGGTGGAGGTCATGCTGCGTTTCCTCACGTGTGGAGGAACAGAATGAATAAAGCAGAAGCCTTAGCCCATACTGTCCCTACTTTCCCTACTGCTTCCAGATCCTTCCCTGCCTCTCAACCCCCCAAAGTAAAACATGGCACTGCCACCCCAGAGAGGGTGATTGGTGAATGGCTGTCCCATCAGAGTAACCTGGTTATATGTAAATTGTGAATTCTTCAGGGCTCTGGGGCTTACCTCACTGAAGTAGGGCTGAGTGAGCAGAGCATACCTCCTGGCCCTGCATGGCCATATAGTAGCCACGGCCCACATGGGGCTCTTCAGAACTTGCAACATGGCTGGTCGAAATTAAGATATGCTCCAACTATAAAACACGTGTCAGGTTTCAAAGACAGGAGAAAAAAAAAGATGTAACACAACTCAGTTAATTTTTATACTGATTAGGTGTTGAAATAACAGCTATATCAGGTTGTCTAAATTATGCATTTGAAATCAGCTTCACCTGTTTTGAATGTGGCTGCTGGGAAGGTTACAGCTGTACACGTGAGGCTCACATGACGTTTATGGGCACAGCGCAGATCTAGACTAGACTGTAAGCTGGTTGTGCCGGCAGCTGCCAGCAGAGGGCAGCACCTCCCTGAGCTCCCGAGTCACCCTGCCCCCACACTCACTCTTGGCTCCCTGTGCAGTCTTGGAGGTCCATCAGTTCTCAAGGGACGCCAGTGTGGCCGAGGCCTGGCTGCTCGGACAGGAGCCCTACCTGTCCAGCCGAGAAATAGGCCAGAGCGTGGACGAGGTGGAGAAGCTCATCAAGCGCCACGAGGCTTTTGAAAAGTCTGCAGCGACCTGGGACGAGAGGTTCTCCGCCCTGGAAAGGCTGACGACAGTAAGTGGGCCCTGGGAGCCGGGGTGCTCTGCCTTGGTTCCCGTGGGCAGCCTCTCCTTCCTGCTCACCTCCTAGGCTAGGGAGCTCAGGCCATCGCTCTGATTTTAAAAGCAGTAAGGATCTTCCTGGAGTTGGTGTTTCTCTTGGTACAGAACGTGGGGAGATGGTCCGGGGCTCCTGCCCCCTCAACCACCACTTCCTGGGCACCTAGGTCTGTGGTCACTTCCTGTCTGGGGATTGATCGATTGGGATTTGCTTTTCTCTTTTGATCTGCTTTTCTTCCTGTACCTCATAGAAGCCGTGGTTTCTAGGGAGCATAGCCTTACAGTTTTCTTCCGATTTCAGGATTAGAATTCCCGTCAAGCACTAGTAGCTCGATCTTAGACCACTGAAAACTCTCCCCAGTCCTGATAATCTCTTCTGCCAAAATAAAGGCCTCAGGACAGGCCTTGCTCAACTGGGTCTTTTCTCTCCCAAGACACTTGCACTCCTGGTGGAAAGCTGATTCTTTATGGTGTGCTTCCCGATTTCTACAGTCGTGGGCATCTAAAATGTACCTGGACACATGTGTGTTAAAACGGAATACTTTGGGTACATGCATACATTGCTCATGAAATGGCTTAGTTCCAGTTAGTCTGTCTCCTGGCTTTTTTTTTTTTTTTTGTCTCCTGGCTTTTATTAACGTGTTATTGAGGTTTGGCTGAACCTGAATCCCTACCGCAGCACAAGAAGCCTCTGTGGGAATTATTGCAGCTCTGACTCAGTGGTGTTGGTCTGACCTCTGATGAGAAGTCCAGCACGGACCCTCATGCTCAGGTGCTTTCTTCCTCAGCAAAGTTGAGAGCTGCAGAGTTCGTTTAGAAACTAAACCCGCTATCCCAGGGGCACACACAACTCGCAGGGCTTCTGCCATCCCGTAGAATGGATCTGTTTCATCACTCAGGCCTCTGTTTCCTGTGGTTCTGGGTTGTAGCTGCAGTTCCTGTCACCTTAACGAGATTTTGCTTAGGATGTCAGAGCTTCTGGTTGTCCCGCGTGATCCAGCGTAGACCACTCAGACGGGAGGGTTTGCCTGGAGCCCTCTCCTTAAAAGAGGTAGAGTTTGGGGTTCTGCCACACATCAGCGTGTTCTCCCTCAGTTGGAGCTACTGGAAGTGCGCAGACAGCAAGAGGAAGAGGAGAGGAAGAGGCGGCCGCCTTCTCCTGAGCCGAGCTCGAAGGTTTCCGAGGAGACCGAGTCCCAGCAGCAGTGGTGAGTCACGGGCAGCCCGCCCACTTCAGTCTCAGCTTCAGTGATAAGAGAGGTTTAGGGAGCACACTTTCTAAGCCCGTGCTGATGTGCCCTTCCTGTTAGTCACTTCTGAAGACTACTGAGACTCCGTACGGTCACCCCTGGGTAACATTTGAGGAGAGTGACTTGTCCACAGTCACACTGCAATGTTGGCAGCGGGAGTGGAATGTCGACAGCAACCATCTCTGCTGTGCACACGTGTGTGTACACACACACACACACACACACACACACACACACACACACTTAGAATTTCCACATGAGTAAATGGATGGAGTGAACTACCCAGATTTCAGGCCAGTGACTGGGTGGTGATGCTTTCTGAAAGTTCTGGGTGACTTTGACACGAAGGGCAGAAATTACTCTGTATTTCTGAAAGGCTGATTATTTTGCTGGGGTCCAAGCTCCATGACAACCCTGAATGCCACCTTTATGGGTAGGGATGCCTGTGGTCTTACTCTCTCTATCTAGAGTCAATTTGAAACAAAGAGTTTTTAGAAAGAAATCACGTCATGTGAAAGAGGGCTGCATATGTTTTCCTGAGAGAAGGGCTCTAATGAAGTTGACTTGTGTTCTCCCCCATCTTCTTCTCTCTCTCCTCCTCTTTTCTTCCCCTCTCCCCTCCCTCCTTCCCCCTTTCCTCCTCTTCTCTCCTCTGTCTTCTTTTTCCCCCTTCCCCAACAGGGATGCTTCAAAAGGAGAGCAAGTTTCCCAGAATGGTTTGCCGGCTGAACAGGGATCTCCACGGGTTAGTTACCGCTCTCAAACCTACCAAAACTACAAAAACTTTAATAGCAGACGGACAGCCAGTGACCAGCCGTGGTCTGGACTGTGAAGTTCACTACCATTTGTCAAGAACCACTCTTTCCAAATCCTGTTGGTTTGACCTTTTGGCTTCCACTTCACCCACAGTGTTAAAAATTTTACTTAATTCATAGCCTTCCTTGGTTTCATATTTGTTTGCGTTTAATTCATGTTTATTTGAGTTTTTTAACTGATGGATGCTCAGTTGCCTGAAAGCAACATACGTATTTTTTGTTTATTTATCGTGAGCTTTTTACTTTATTAAGATTTTGCAGCGAAAGCCTTACGTGAGTAATTGAAATTAAATGAGATTACAGCAAAATGAAGAAGAAAACTAGAATCTGACAGGTATGACACATCCAGCTATACTAACAGGGTGCAGTCCTGCACTATACGTAGCCCCCTTTACAGAGTTATTAACCTGCAGTAGTTTACTAGGAATTGAGGAGGGAGACTTCCAGTACTAAGATTAAAACCTAGAGTCAGCTGTGTAACATTCCATGAAGGATACATTCATTTATTGAAAATGATAAAAAAAAAAAAGGTTGAATCTACTTGGGAAGGTTTTTTTTAAACTTTAGGTGCAGAATCTGAACAGTTTTGAGACCCTCAGATCATTTATTACTTTTTTACAAACCAGGTCCTCTATTTTTTTCTGCCAAGTCCTGAACCGAGAATTGTAGGCTCGCTTGCAGCAGATAATGCAGCCGGCCTCAGGAGTCAGGGGCCCACTGACTGCTGCCACCGCCTCTGTCTGGGTCACTGTCGGCACCGCCGGAACATGGGATGTGGCAAGTGTGGCAGCGCTTCTCGGCCCGTTGGGGAAGCCTGCCTACCAGACTTCTCCACGCCTCTCCGTTCAGTTGATGACTTCAGGGTGTCAAACTGTTTAAATTTTGCAAACAAATGGAACAAAAGCCATTCTGGTTCACCCTGATTACTTGAACGACGCACTTGGGGGAACCCCCCCAGGAGCTGTTGCCTGCCTCCAGGCTCCAGAAGTCCTTCAGCGTCTCTGTAGTATGTCTCGTATAGATCTTCTGATTCATTTTTTGTTTTCCTAAGTCCTTCTGTGAAGCTCTCTAATAAAGAGTCGTTTAGGGTGACATTTATCAGACCACCAGCAGGGATTTGAAAATGTTTTAACGAAATTCTATTCACCAAACCAAGTCCATATTACATCAAAGCCTTGTGAGACATTCACTTGCTCATTTGCCATATTTAGATGTTAGTGGAATCAGAAAACCTGTTTTGATATGTGTTCTCCATGAGTTAAGTCTAATTTGTCTTTTCATGATGCATGTCTTTTTTTTTCTTTTGTCAGGATAACATCATATAGCATCTTGTTTGTTTTTTCCTCATTTCTATGTACATATCTATCTACTTGCGACCGTAGATGGGTATATAGATAGATGCCAAGCTTCTTATGTTCTGGGAGTAGTATGCACCATTATTGGGTCTCTGCCTTCAAACTCACCAAAATTCATTTTAGAAAAGAAACTACTGCTTCATCTTTGGTGATTAGGGAGCCCTGACATGTGTTAACTGGCTCCAAATGATATGTGTCATTGATCTATATGTATATATGTGATGTGTCCATATATATATGTTTAAATTTTGTATCATGAGGGCTAATACCCAATTTTATGCCTTTCGTATTCAGAAGACCAAAAACAAAACAAAACAAAACAAAGCCACATAAGCACACAGGAAAGAAAGGAGTGCTGTGATGCTTTCGGCGTTTGTTCTCATGCCTATTTTTATCTAGATTTTTTAATTGTAGCTTGCCAGACAGAGTTTTAATTGAAATTGGATTGTATCAGAAGAAGAAAAGTTCTTTTCGTTCTTCTGAGTTACGGTGCAGAGACTCAAGTTAATGAACTTGAAGGTAGTGTTGCTTCTTGCACTTAGAAAACCAATCAGGTGTTCCTTGTGCTACTAGTTGTCACGTTGCATTTACGTTCACCTCCTGACTGAAGTATCTCAGGTGTACGCAGCCACTAATCGCTAAAGAGAAGCAACGTGGGGTGGGGGTAGGGGTGTATCCACATGTACCCACTGTTTGGTCACAGCACTACGATTTGCTTTTGATGTTTGTCTCTAGTGGCGTGTTGTCTGTTGGCATGCTTAAGCACATGTCCATTAAAATTCATTTTGTTCCTTTTATTTTCCTTGTTTTCTTGGTTAGTGATTCATTTGCATAAACATTAATTATCTCTGCCTACTGGTTTGGGGTTTTCTCTTTCCTTCTAACTCTAAAGAAAAAAATTTTTGCTGCAGAATGTCCCCCAGAAGGGGCTTCCCCTGGCTGTCACCTACCTTGAAGTTGGACCAAGTATGATAAATTTTAGCCTTTTTCCAGTAAACGTTCCTCTATCCAGGTCACTGCTGTCACTAGCAGTTTTTGAGTCACACCTGCAGCACTAATTTTTTTTTGTTTAACCTGGTTTCTATAGACACTAACCCCATGTCTCCCTGGACTCATGCCTGGCACAGGCCTTCCAGACCGATCTCATACTTCCTCCCAACCAGAAGTTTCCTGAAATCTCACACTAGAACAGACGTGTCAGCCTTAAAATCCACTCACTCACTTTTGACTCGGGGGCTTTGTTTTTTTGGTTACTATTTCCCCTTTGTCACTCCTTTCAAAGGGAAAGGCAAGAGAGATATTTAAGTGGCCTACTCCTTATAAGCACTGGTCGACAGGCCGTCACTTGCAAGGCCAGGATAATCACCATGCATCTCCTCCCTAGGCCATTCTGCCCTAAGAATCCTTTTTCCACGTTGCTGTGTGGATAAAGGGTTCTAATCACAAACACCCTTCAAGTGCATAGCCTCTAGTCTTACCTTAAACCCCGCTGCTGACAGTAATAGTTTGTATAGACAGAGTATAAAGTTGACTCCCAGCCCACCACTTAGATAAGGCCCAACGGAGACATCCCAGTTCCTGAGAGTTGACATATCGGATGTTCAAGTGGTGGTGGCCAGTCTTCCACTGATCCTGTTGAGGCTGTCGCTGCTAATTTTGCTGTCACGTGGTTCTGGGCAGCAGAGGTGGGGGACGTATCTAATGAGCGTGCCGTTGACACCTCCGTGTTTGTCCGTGTACGAAGGGTGCAGGTTGTCTGTAATCCACTAAAGCGTCAGCCACACCCAGCTTTAGTAACTCGCTAATCCCACGCCCTGGGTGTACCAAGCCAGGGGCCGCTTCAGTTCATGGTACACAGTTGATGGCACACAGGCTGAAAGCGATAATGAATGGAGACCCTACTGCATTTCCCAAGCCGGAAAGCCATGAGGGTTACAGTATAAGTGAGCTTGGGAAGGAACAGCTCCCGAAGACGTCTCCAGCCTGAAGGGTCAGAGCCGCTGGAAGCCTGGCTGTCTGGGCTTTCTCGTCTCAGTGCAGCAAGGCACCGTGATCAACCAACACGTGATGGGGAAGGCCCTGGTTCTGTCTTTGTTTGGGGGTAAATAGCCGTGTGGTGTTGAGTGACTGTGATTGGCTTTTCCAGCTCCTTTAACACAAACTACAACCCACTCACGATACAACTTCGGCAGATGTGGTTAAATTGATGTTCGTTGACTTGCCTCATTTCCTTCCAGCTCTTAAGTTCCAAAGTCTAACGGGGATGGTAGATGTGAAATGCATGATTGCCGTCCTAATTTCTGCATGTGTTTATGACGATGTGTCGAGGGGTGGTGGGAGGAGAGCCGGAGAGCATTTTCAGACACCAAAGGTCTTTCTTGTCTGACTTTGGGGGAATGCCGTGTAGTTCTGATAGAGTTGTCTATCCATCTGTTTGTGAATGCCCTTTCGCTTCAACTTCCAGCCCTTCTGGTGGCGTCCTTGGTTGTAAGGTGGCTGCTGTATAACGTCCACTCTCTCATATTTAATATGTGTGATTGTTAACTGTTGTCCTTTTGTTTTAAAGTAACCATAAGAGGAAATGATCTGAGTTCTATTAGAGAAAATGGATTGATCAGAGGAACAGAGTGCAGTAAAACTCATCCTGGCATTTCGCTTTTCTCATTTCCCCGGAAACGGGCGGGTATTAATCCATTCCCACCTTCTAATGTCCTTGGTGTCCCGCTGGCTTTGTGGGATGTGCAATGGTTTTACTGTACTGCCTCGATCTGTGCCAGGCATTTATACACAGCCACGTGTGCGAGTCAGAGCGTATGTGGTCACCCCGGGGCTCACAGGGTTAGCTGAACGGCCTCTCCACTGTCCCTAGATGGCAGAAACGGTGGACACGAGCGAAATGGTCAATGGCGCTGCAGAACAGAGGACAAGCTCGAAAGAGTCCAGCCCCATCCCCTCTCCCACCTCCGAGCGCAAAGCCAAGACTGCCCTCCCGGCCCAGAGTGCTGCCACCTTGCCGGCCAGGACCCAGGAGACGCCTTTGGCCCAGATGGAAGGCTTCCTGAATCGGAAGCACGAGTGGGAGGCCCACAATAAGAAGGCCTCAAGCAGGTAACAGCACAGAGGCTGAGGCGGTCCCGGGGGGGAGCCGGCCCATTAAGAGCTGGGGGTGGGCCACTCCTGATGGAAAGGGGAGTGTGTGTTTATGTGGTTGATTTGTTCTGTAGCTTCCCGGGCGTTACATCCTTCTCGGGACTGACGTTGGGAAGCGGCAGTAGAGTGCTTTTTTATTCACCGAGAGAAGGAAGAGTTACGTGTGTGTGTGTGGGAACAGCAAGAAGAGGCCTTAGTAGTTCCTCCTGAGAAGGAATATCGCTAGATTGAGGTGGGGGAGTCTTCCCTAGAGTGAAATGATTTCACTGTGGTTTCCCTCCTGTGGGATGTTTTAAGACATTCACCATTTCCCCTACCTTATCTCCATATCAGTCTTTATATTCATTATCTCTCAGTAGCCCTACTTGTATTATCTCCATTTTACAAATGAAGAAACTGAGGCTCTGGGAGGTTAAGAAAGCTCACTCAGTGTAGCTTCCTAGTAAATGGCACAGCTAGGGTAAAACTCATCTGATGCCACAGCCCGTGTGCTTAACCAGTAAACTAAACTGCCTGGGACCACCATGTACGGTTGTACAGGTTGTACACTGTACAAGGGAATCCCATCTAAGAGCTGCCATCCACATTGGGGACATTATAGATTTATTTGTTAATACAGGCAGGTGGCAGTAAAGTGTCTTGTTCTAATAAAAGCGGTATATTAGGACAGTTTGCTGTACCCTGGGGGGAAAGGCTACCTTATTCTAATTCAGCCAGTGTACCGTAAGTGCTAGTGGCCCTGGGTCTGCCTCCCCCTCCCTGTCACGTTGCCAGGCCACTTCATTACAGAATGAAGCTGAGGTGGAAGAGCTGCCTAAGGACCGGCATGTTTCCAGTAGGGAGCTTGGCCTGTACCCTGTTACCACAAGAGTGTACCAAACACCAGCAAAAGTCTTTCCCGTCAGAGCCAAGAGTACCTTTATGTAATGAAAGAGGGCACTGTGGTTTTCTTCAAACTCAGAGTGAGAAGTGGCCCTCAAAAACCTGCCACTAGGGCTTCCCTGGTGGCGCAGTGGTTGAGAGTCCGCCTGCCGATGCAGGGGACGCGGGTTCGTGCCCCGGTCCGGGAGGATCCCACATGCCGCGGACCGGCTGGGCCCGTGAGCCATGGCCGCTGAGCCTGTGCGTCCGGAGCCTGTGCTCCGCAACGGGAGAGGCCACAACAGTGAGAGGCCCGCGTACCGCGAAACAAAACAGAACAGAACAAAAAACCTGCCACTAGCAGTACGTGTCTTGTCTTGGGAGTCCACAGAGGAATTTTGTTCCATTGCGTATTTTTAGCAGGATTTAGGAAGGGCTTTTTTAACAGGGGATCATGCCATGTTGTGCGAGGATCATTTTCGTGTTAATCAGACCCTTAGTTCTTGAAGGGAGTGTGGGGCAGAAACTTGAAACTCCTTTCTTTACTACTCAGGTCCTGGCACAATGTTTACTGTGTCATAAATAACCAAGAAATGGGTTTCTACAAAGATGCAAAGACAGCTGCTTCCGGAATTCCCTACCACAGCGAGGTTCCTGTGAGTTTGAAAGAAGCCATCTGTGAAGTGGCCCTTGATTACAAAAAGAAGAAACACGTGTTCAAGCTAAGGTGAGCGTTGCCAGAGAGTGGGTGTGTGTTTATTTTCACTCTGGGGGTTGGTTCTCTTAGATAGATGCTGTGATCGGTTGATTCCCCTCCTCTGCTGTTTAAAAAATCACCAACAAAGTGACAAACTGGATAGGCACACGTCTTGGTTAGGATCTCTGGGCTCTGTGGCCGGTTAACGGCACAACTGAACATGGAAGAAAAGGAACTTTCCTTTTTATAAGCTGGAACTTAGTGTTTCCTGAGACAAGGTGAGCTAGTCACATTTCACAGTTTAAGGGGAGCTTAGAAAAATAGTTTCCCCGTCTTTGCAGCTAATCCAGACGCAGGAGATGCTGTTCTTAGCTCATGACTTATCTGGAGATGGGTCAAGTGAGTCATCCCGGAGCCAGGTGGAGACAAACAGGAAGGGGCGGGAGGGGCCCTGTGCTCCCCTGACTCACCCGGCGGATGTTCCAGATGCCTCTGGAACCATTCAGTTCCAAATGTCTCTACCCTGTACAACACATACGACTCCCAACAGAGTGGATCCAAGCTCTGAAGTTCGGCTTGTACTTGGAAATGGGCAGGAAAAACCCGTTTTTCTTTTAAAAGCATGAAAAGTAAACATGTTAGTGGTTAGGACGATACTTAGTCTGATACTAACTTCATCTGTTGCTTTGGGATTTGAAAAGCAAACTTTGGTCCTCAGTTACACGTGAGCCTCATGCCAGCTGGACGAGGCCAAGGACCACAAACGAGAGCAGTTCAAATGGGGTGATTCCTTGAGCCTGGACGGGCACTGGAGGCAGGCCCCAGGGACCTGGGACGCTTTACACGCTGTAAGACCAGGCGTGGCCAGCCTGGCACCCACCCTGGCTGCACGCCCACTTTGTACTTCCTTGATGCAGCTTCAGAGCGTCGGGATATCGGCAGAGGGCATTTACCTCCTCTGCACCGGCAACACCAGCTTCCTCTCGATGCAGCAGAGAAGGAGGGGCCCTCCCAGCCAGCGTCCTCTCCGTGTCACAGCGATAGCCCGGCCAGGGCAGTTTCTTTTGTTCTGAGAGGTGTATGAGAAGAGAAGTCTAGAAGAACTTTTCTGGGTGTCAGTTCAGAAAGCCTGGTGTTTGTTAATGTGGGGGATGTAAGTCCAGTGGCAGAATTTCAGGAGGGCCCGTGGGTTTTAAAGAGCTTTCTTCTGCGTTCAGTTTAGAGCAGTGATCAGTCATCCCCAGTGGTCTTTGCCACAACAGATCCAGGTGTTGACATGTTCGGAGCTTTTTGAATCCTTCCAGTGATTGAAACACCCACATTACCTGTGCATATTGGCCCAATTATATGACTTCTTGATGCCCCGGGGCGCGGCTGCTGGGCCTGTGCAGGCCCCCGGCACAGTGGGCGACGTGTGCAGGGTTCCCACAGGCATTTCTGGTGTGATTCCCGCGGCCTGCTTGTATCCCACGTGAGAGTTGGGGTATTTTTTTTCTTTTTTCTTCCTTAAGTTATATTGTGACTGAGTTTCTTCCTTCAAATTACAGACTAAATGACGGCAATGAGTACCTCTTCCAAGCCAAAGACGATGTAAGTTTCTAAGTTTCATTTTTTCAGATACTTAGACGTTTGCAAGTGTTGGTGGCCCGATGAGCTTTATTTACGATGTTCTTCACATAAGTCATGATCCAGTGGTGGCTTCTGGCCTCTGGCCTCCACGGTCATGAACGCTGGCAGGTGTTCAGTTCTCCTGTATCTCTCAGAGGCGGTGAATGTCATCTCACTGCCCTCCCGCCGCAGCAGGAGACCTAGTGCAGGGTCCCTTGAAGTCCGCGGAGGAGAACTGTGGGTGAAGCACAGGGAGCAGGTCCCAGGACTGGGTGTGGATCCTGCAGCCCAGTGAGGAGCCTCCCCGTTGTACCCACTGCACCCCACTGCCTTTAACCAACCATTGCATGGCTGTGCTCCTCCTTGAGAGGAGAGAGGGTCAGCTGATGGGAAAACAACACGTATGCAGGGCTTTAAATTCGAAAAAAGCAACTTCTGTTAAATTTATACAATGTTATGTGTCAAATATATTTCAGTTTAAAAAAGGAACAGAAAAAGCATCTTCTAGGGTGGGACCTGACACCCTACTGTAGACCAGTCTTTCCAGCTCGTCCACGTTTGTAGGGCCACATACTAGAGTGGGGACCTTCAGGTACCGTAAACCGAATTCTGGTGAGCGTTCAATCATGTTCACTACTGTCCTGACAAAGCAGAGGTTCGTTTGGGAACTGCTTTCCCCTCTCAGGCAGACACACTGTTCCCAAGCCTTCCAGCCCACAGAGGCTCACACGGTCACCCAGGTGGACCGAGAGCATCTCATGCCCGTCCCTCCTAGTTGAGTCTCACCTGTGTCCCCTCCTTCATCCAGGAGGAAATGAACACATGGATCCAGGCCATCTCCTCTGCCATCTCCTCCGATAAACACGAGGTGTCCGCCAGCACCCAGAGCACGCCAGCATCCAGCCGGGCTCAGACCTTGCCCACCAGCGTTGTCACCATCACCAGCGAGTCCAGTCCCGGCAAACGGGAGAAGGACAAAGAGAAAGACAAAGAAAAGAGGTTCAGCCTTTTTGGCAAAAAGAAGTGAACTCCTTTCCGTCACCTCCTGCCCTTCTCTTAACCTTTTCAGTGAAATTCCAGCATGCAAGCTCAGAACCAACACATTACTCTCTGTGCCTAAATGTTCCTCAATGTGGTTGATTTTTTTCTTTTAATTTATAGAGCATTTCTCGGGGGGGTGGGAAGGGGAAAATACACCTAAACACTTTATCTCCAAGTTACAAAAAAGCTTGAGGTGCAGAGGGAAGACCAGATTTTTTTTAACGAAATTATATAGATTAGATCTCAATATTTAAACGGTTCCTCAATTTTGTGAGGCTGTGTTGGAAATAACCCGCCTCTAGTGCTGTTGGTATGCAAGGCAGCGGTGCTTAAACAGTACGTCCTGTGCTCACCACAGACAAAATGTACCAACTTCCCAACACCATTCTCTTCCATTTACTTCCAGTGGTTACCTTGAGTCTTGACTATTAGAAGTGCTGGGTCTAACCTGGAATAAACAGATTGTGTATTATGATCTCGCTGCAGCCACAGTGCAGCCCCATTGTTAACTCTACAGACCAAACCGTTTGTATCTGGCATCACTTACTAACACACGACATGCGGCTCTTCTGCATCAGCCTGGACGACGGTTAAGAATGTCAGGATCCAAGAAGGAATAGAAAACTGATACTGTTTTAAATAATCTGTAATTTCAACTTCAATTTTTTTTTTTTTTTTTTGCTGAAATACATTATATTGTATGTTTGAGATAATTCTAGTACAAAGTATAATAAAACTAGATGTATAATAAACCCTTTAAATCATTGGTAAGTGTACAAGTGGAACTGAAGCATTTACTGGACAAAGTCCTGTTACCCTAATGGTTACTTGCTTGTGCGTTGCCACACTGTGTTATAATTTGCTTCATTACCTTGCTATTTGATACATAGTGTGCATTTCTCTGTCACTGTAACGATTGTAATGACAAATTTTCATCTTACTGCACAATCAAAATGGCATTGATAGGAATGAACTCCAGAGGCTGGGCCTGAGCAGGGAGGTGGTCACTCAGGCCCGGTGCTCAGTTGTTATGACCTGTACCTCTCGACTTTTGCCCTATCTGTTAAATATATGCTATGTCATTAAAAGCTTTTAAATCTAGCACGGTGGGTAATTGTTGTTTTTTCTCTCCTTGCGTGCACGCCATGTAGGGAATTTGCAAAGTGAGAAATAGCAAACGGGAAACATTAGACCGTCCATCTGGGTTCCTATTTTGCATTCTTGTGCGTGTCTGGTACCCCAGCTTTGAAAGTTACAATAAACGGAGTAATAAATATGGAATGTTTTGCAGCTCTACATCCAGATTTTATCTTCTATGTATAAAAAAGTTACCAGAGAGCTCGCTAAACCTGAGCTCTGAGGCAAGGGTTAGAAAACGTTTTCAGTAAGTGGCCAGAGATGAGTAAATGTTTTAGGCTCTGTAGGCCGTATTCTGTTTGTTGAAACTCTGCCATTGTGTAATACAGAGGCAGCCATCGATGATGTGTAACCAGTGGGCGCGGCTGTGTTCCGGTAAAACTTCATGTGTGGACACAGATTTGAATTTCGTGTAATTTTCATGTGCCACACCATATTCTTTTTTGATTTTTTAAAAACATTTAAAATGTAAAATCAGTTTTACACAGATTGTACAAAAACAGATGACAGGCCAGGTGTGGCCCGTGGGCCAGTTTGCTGATGCCAGCGTAGGATCGTGGGTTAGATACGTGTGTTGTACTCGTCCTAGTTTATCTGTGTGTATCGACTCCGTACCACTTGCATGTTTTCTTACATAAAGGAGCAACGCGTGCCAGTATTATAGACTTTTCAGTAGTTTATTCCGCAGAGGACATGCCTACCATGACATCAGTCCTGGGCCTCACAGCTGACTAGCATCAGGGCTTTCTGTTGCCCTCAGGTGAACTGAGACCTCACTGTTTATTCCCCCTACCCCCACCTGCACCCCACCCCCCCAAGCACCCAAGGCCATTTATCTCACCATGACGCTCCCTTGCCCTCGCCTTACTCAGGATTGGAATCAAGTTGTTCAATTCTCAACAGGTGAACCTCTGACCAAAATGTTTACTTAAGAAAAAGCATCTTAGAAAATAATCATGATTAAACTACAATGAGGTATCACCTCACACCAGTCAGAATGGCCATCATCAAAAAATCTACAAGCAGTAAATGCTGGAGAGGGTGTGGAGAAAAGGGAACCTTCTTGCACTGTTGGTGGGAATGCAAATTGATGCCGCCACTATGGAGAACAGTATGGAGGTTCCTTAAAAAAAACTGAAAATAGAACTACCGTGTGACCCAGCAATCCCACTACTGGGCATATACCCTGAGAAAACCATAATTCAAAAAGAGTCATGTACCACAAAGTTCATTGCAGCTCTATTTACTTACAATAGCCAGGACATGGAAGCAACCTGAGTGTCCATCGACAGATGAATGGATCAAGAAGATGTGGCACATATATACAATGGAATATCACTCAGCCATCAAAAGAAACAAAATTGAGTTATTTGTAGTGAGGTGTAGTAAGTCAGAAAGAGAAAAACAAATACCATATGCTAACACATATATATGGAACCAAAAAAATTTTAAAAAAAGGTCATGAAGAACCTAGGGGCAGGACAGGGGTAAAGACCCAGACGTAGAGAATGGACTTGAGGACACAGGGAGGGGGAAGGGTAAGCTGGGACGAAGTAAGAGAATGGCATGGACATATATACACTACCAAATATAAAATAGATAGCTAGTGGGAAGCAGCCGCATAGCACAGGGAGATCAGCTCGGTGCTTTGTGACCACCTAGAGGGGTGGGATAGGGAGGGTGGGAGGGAGACGCAAGAGGGAGGAGACATAGGGATATATGTATATGTATAGCTGATTCAGTTTGTTATAAAGCAGAAACTAGCACACCATTGTAAAGCAATTATACTCCAATAAAGATGGTAAAAAAATAATAATCATCATCATGATTGATTACAGCCTACCTGACAAAGCCAGGCAGGTGGCAGGCAGGCCACACTCAAAAGGAAACTAACCAGCAACCCCAGATTCCCATAGAAAGTAGATGTGGATGGAACATTTTGCACGTAATTCCAGAGGCTTGCAGACCCCCGATACCTGGTTTTGGTGGTACATGCTCTCTTCACTGCCCTTGCTGAGGATGCCTGAGGCCTGAAAGTGGAAGATGATGGGCAGCAGGAGAAGCAGCCACAGAAGAGTGGCTTCTGTGGGTCATCAGGAGCTGATGTCAGCACATGTGATTAGAAAATCCGAATGAAGACATGTTCACAGGGGGAAGTTACAGGCCATATAAGATCGTGATCTTCAGTCCTGTCAGGGTAAATAATGGAATTCTGTAAAAATCACGCACTGCAAATTACAGGCATCAACTCAGAATACCAATAATACCACCACCAATATAATTGCTGAGAACAGTTTTTTTTTTTAATTGAACTTTTAAATTTTGTGACCATTGTAGATTCACTCGGGGTTGTAAGAAGTAATTCGGTACCCTTTACCCAGTTTCCCCCAGTGGTGTCATCTTGCAAAACTATAGCACAGTATCACATCCGGAATATTTGATATACTCAAGATACAGAACATGTCCATCACCACAAAGATCCTTCCTGCTGCCCTTTTATGTAGCCAGCCCCACCGCCTTCAATCTCTGCCAACCCCCAGTCTGTTTTCCATTGCCATAAATTTGTCATTTCAAGAATGATGTATAAATGGAATCACCCAGGATGTAATCTTTTAGGATTGGCCGTTTCTTCACTCGGCATACTTCTCTGGAGATTTATCCAGGTTATTGTGTGTATTTTATGTATCCATACATTTTTTTATTGCTGAGTGCTATTAAATGGGGTGGATATACCACCATTTGCTTAATCATTCACTTACTGAGGACATCTGGATAATTTCTAGTTTTGGGGCTGTTACAAATAGAGCTGCTGTAAACATTTATGTGTGGCTTTTGTTTGTTTGTTTGTTTGTTTTTGCGGTACGCGGGCCTCTCACTGTTGTGGCCTCTCCCGTTGCAGAGCACAGGCTCCGGACGCGCAGGCTCAGCGGCCATGGTTCACGGGCCCAGCTGCTCCACGGCATGTGGGATCTTCCCGGACCGGGGCACAAACCCGTGTCCCCTGCATCGGCAGGCGGACTCTCAACCACTGCGCCACCAGGGAAGCCCTATGTGTGGTTTTTTGTGTGAGCATACACCTTCATTTCTCCGGGATAAAAATTTTTGCCCAGGAGTGCTGAGAACAATTTTTTAAAAACATTTTGTATGTGGTTTCTCCGTTCTCCCCTTTACCCCACATCTAGGTCGTTTTATTGTATCTAAAATGTCTGAGCAAGTAGTTCTGCTCTCTCCCTCTGAACCCTCGTGTAGTCTTAGTTCTACAAATAATTGTTATGTTTAATGCTCACCCCCGATCCATATGTGGGTGTTCCCTAGTCATTTTGGCTGTCTGAAGCTCATTCCATTTGTGTGGTTTATGTGTATATATACGTTTTTTAATTAGTTTCTCTATCTTTCCACGACCCCCCTCCCCCCAGCAACCTTCCTTATTTGGGGCCAGTTTGCTAGGTCAAGCGCTTAAAATGTGAAGTGCTCTTCTGTTACTTTCGTAACTGAGTAAAGACTTCCCAAGGGAGAAATAAATGTGAGCTTCAAAGTTTTTCAAAGGTTAAAGAATGCAGGCCACCCTAGAAAAATAACTTTTTCAACTTGTTAAAAAAAAAAAAAATTCCCAATTGGCCTGACTTTGAGAAAGAATGTTATATCCTGTTTGGAGCTCTGTATGTTTTTGTAAAAGGCTCTCCTTCTAAAAGGAGGGATTCAGGAAGTGGAATTGGAGGGACCTACTCTCTCCCATTACTTTAAATTAGGAGTCAAGACATGTGAGAAACTGATGCTTCTCTCCTATGCTGTTCAGGGAATTTTCACTCAAGCTGAGGCTGTGCCACCGACACAAGACTCACACGAACTGGGGTGATTTAGGGGGTTGGTGACAGTGGGTAGAATTATTTGTAGAATTCAGATTTTTCCGAGGTAGCACCTCATTTGTCTCTTTGCTCTGCAGAGGAGCTTGGAAGACCAGCATCCTCAGAAACACCCCAGTTTTCTAATCCCCAAACGTGGGGTTTGTTGCCTGAGCTGCCCTGGTTGTCCGTGTTCGCTTCAAACTCACGTTAATTGCCGGAGGGGCAGGGACACAGCAGGGCTCCCTCCGCCTTGCCCCCTGCCCTGCTCCCCACACACAGCTATCCCGCAGGGCTCCACATCTGGGCCCCAGCACAAGTTTCCACTGGTGCCTTCCAATGTTTATCACACTCTGGGGACCCACTGTGTCCGGGAGTGGGAATGGAGGAGGCGGAACATTAGTGGAGTTTCCTGGAACTGCTGCTTTAAAGGGAAAGGGACTTTTCTCTTCCCTAAGCCCACAGGGCCTTTCTCCAGGGGTGGGGCATCCTGCCTTCCGGAGCCTGGGCCTTTCTCCAGGGAGCTGAGGAAGCCTTGGCTTACAGCCCTCTCCCTGGAGGATCTGCTCCATTCGGTCACCATTTGAGTTTCCCTGTCACGGAGGATGATTTCCAGTGTTGCTGCTCCTCCAGCTTTGGTTTTGTGAGGGAGACAATCTCTCAAGGTTTTAATCTCCCACCCAGGGCTGCCATCCTAGGGATGGGTGCCAGGGCTGCAGCTAAAAAGGCCTTGAAGAGTGTGTGTCTGCCCCCGTGTTTACAGGTGTGCTGGCGGGCCCTTTCCCGCTGCCATCTGTTCCATGCGTCTGTCACATCTCTCCCCTGGGCTTTCCTGGGTACCTGATCTGAGTGCTGTATCTGGCTTGCCTGGCCTTTGCTCTTCTGGGGAAGAGCGTGGGCTCTGAGCCCAGACTGGTCACTGTGCAGCCAAGTGACGAATATTCCCTCATCACCTTGGCAAAGCACCTACTAAGCGCCGGCTCTAGTGGAGCTTCAGTATGCTATACTCCATACCATGGGCTTTATCAGAGGCTGAGTCATCTTTTCTTTACAAGGGGGTTGAAGAATGAGTCTGCTCCCACTGCCAGGAGGAGGCTCTCTGTGGTTTATTTTTCCAAAGATGATCTCATTAGAGTGCTTCCCAATTCAGTAACAAAAACTCCACTTCCCAGGGCAGTGAATAACAGACTTCGTCAGCTCATACAACTAAAACATCCTGGGGTAGAGCCAGTCCATGGGTTGATTTGCTCCAGAAATTCTCCCATCTTCTCAGGATTGCAGGTGATATCTCTGTATTCTGTCAACCCCACCCTCTTCCATGGGTCAGTTTTGGCCTCAGCCTCGCTTCCCTCCTGGGGATGGGGACTGCCAGCACCTCCGAGGCCATGTCCTTGTTCACATCTAGGAGGAGGGAGAGGGCTCCTCTTCCCCCAAACATAGAACAAAGCCCTGAGTTTCACTCTGAAAGGATTCATTTAGGTACTGCACCATCCCTGAACCACACCTACTGCAAGAGATATCACTCAGGCAACCAGGGTGCCCTCCTGGTATCCAAACCACCGGCCATTACAGTGGACATGGGTGGGATGGGCCCCCATTGTCCATTACGACGTAAGATTGAGAAAGCCACATCAATGAATAACGACCTCAAGGGGTGGCTTGGGTGAGGGGGGTGGAGGAGGTTGATGGAGATTATGTGTGAGTGTCGGGGTGCTAAAGCCCCTACTTTCTTCCTGGTTCGTCAAATGTTGCATATCTCACCATGAGAGTGCTGGCCCCCAAAGAGGGGTGGGATTTGGGAAAAGGGGGAGCTTCTCTGAAAGCTACTTTTTCTTTTAAAAAAGGAGCAACGTTTTTTTTTCTTAAATTCCATATATATGTGTTAGCATATGGTATTTGTCTTTCTCTTTCTGACTTACTTCACTCTGTATGACAGACTCTAAGTCCATCCACCTCACTACAAATAACTCAATTTCGTTTCTTTTTATGGCTGAGTAATATTCCATTGTATATATAAAAAAGAATGTCATGAAGAACCTAGGGGTAAGACGGGAATAAAGACACAGACCTACTAGAGAATGGACTTGAGGATATGGGGAGGGGTAAGGGTAAGCTGTGACAAAGTGAGAGAGTGGCATGGACATATATACACTACCAAATGTAAAACAGATAGCTAGTGGGAAGCAGCCGCATAGCACAGGGAGGTCAGCTGGTGCTTTGTGACCACCTAGAGGGGTGGGATAGGGAGGGTGGGAGGGAGGAAGACGCAAGAGGGAAGAGATATAGGAACATATGTATATGTATAACTGATTCAGTTTGTTATAAAGCAGAAACTAGCACATGATTGTAAAGCAATTATACTCCAATAAATATGTAAAAAAAAAAAAAAAAGGAGGAACAATGGTTCTAGAAGAAACCTCTTGGAATGAGGCCTGAAGCTCCCTGCATTTAAAGCACCTGCTAATGTATCCAAGCTTGCCCCCTGACTGCACGGAGGGCCCTGGGCTTTCCCTCCAAGGTGCTTGTTTGGGATGCACCTGGCTTCAGAGAACAGATGCTGGTTAATGAGTCCGAAGAGGCCCTAAGGGTCTAGTCCTGCTTGCTCGCATCTGCAGGGTTCCCTTCTCCAGCAGTCAGTGGGGGGTTACTTCAGACATTGGTACAGCTCAGCAGGGAAAGGAGCTGATGTAGGGATGCTGTAAATTTATGCATTAACCAAATGCTTGGCTAAATAACTGGATTTATTTTTCTTTTGAAGTAAAGCCCTCACCTTTGAAGGTGATAATTATCTGTTTCTCTGGGGAGTGCCGAGTGCCTGAGTTGGTGGTTGGAACCTCATCTGGTCGAAAGACAATCTGTGAGGGTCTGCACGCTGTCCCTGGGGGCCCTACACCATGAGGGAGCTGCTCCCTTGCCACTCAGCACCGTATTTCTTACAAAATCTCTCGTCACTGACAGGAGGTAGAAGTACCCAGAATATGAATGACTCAAAAGGCCAAGGGTGTCCCATGTGACCGGGCTGGGATGCTGAGGCAGGGTTCAGGGGAAGCCATTCGCTTGGGTCAGTGGTCTGGGTGGAAGAGGCTGCACTGGTCTTTGGAAAAGAAGGGGAGGCAGAATCCTTGGCATTCCTCAGTTAGGAGGGGGAGGATTTAAATTCCATAGCAGAACAGTTTGCAAAGATGAACCTGTCGGCACACTATCTTTTTAATTGTGACACTTGGCATTTCCGTCATTCCTCTATCACAGCTGCTTCTCAGGGGAGCAGCCTGGCTGTGGGAACGTCACCACATGCCTCCCCTCGTGTCTCAGATCTTTGGGATGTGAGCTGGGAGAAGTGGAGGGCCCGCGTTCCACCCCAGGGCTGTCGTCATAGCTCTCGGGGCCCAACCAAAAGGAGTGCTATTTCTGCCCCAGCTGTGACTGGTGGCCAGTTTGCTGAGCTCTTACTGTATGCATCGGGTGCCACCTCATCATTTCACACGTGCTAATTCGGCTAACCTCACAGTGACCCTATGAAGGAGACACTTGTCACCGGGGTGTTGTTATAGCTGAGACCAGAACTGTCACTGTAGGGAACAGAAGACAGTGAGCCCCGCCCGAGCTAGGAGAAGCAAGCCCGCAGCGCCTCCGAGTGTCCTGAAGCTTTGACAAGTTCTAGCTGACGCCGTCACCGTCCCGGCCCCCCTGCCTCACCCCCATTCAGCTGTGTTACCTTCAGCTTCTAGGAAGGGTGTTGGTCCGGATCTCGCTGGCATCCTGCACGGCCAGCCCGGGCTCTGTGGAAGTGGGTGTGTGAGTGTGAACGTACCCCAGAGGAAAGGGAGAGGGTCTCTGCTGAGAAATGAGGAGTACAAGCTGGATCTGAATGTGCCAGAACCACTGGTTGTGTAACAGGGGTGGCGCAGGCGCACAGCCATTATCGCGAGACCCTGAGGGCTGCGGCTCCGCCCACGCTCAGCAAACAGTGCGGTCTTCACGGCAGAGAGCGCGGGTGGAGGTGGGTGTCGGCCTTCTCCCTGGGGCCCTCCAGGCCCTCCGGCCTCGAGGCTGGAAGGTGAGCCGGGGGGCCCAGGGACAGACCAAGGGCCGTGTCCTGCAGAGCTCCAGAGCCTTCGCCACGGCTGCCCACTGGCCGGACCCAGGACGTGAAGTCCGAGGCCTAATGGCGGCAGCGGTCTCCATGGGTCGCGGTCCGCGGAGGCCTCGGCAGCGGGAGTATATGGACACTGACATTAAGGTAACAGCTTCAACCAACTTCAAGTGTCAAAAGTTGATACAGCTGGGCTTCCCTGGTGGCGCAGTGGTTGGGAGTCCGCCTGCCAATTCAGGGGACGCGGGTTCGTGCCCCGGTCCGGGAGGATCCCACATGCCGCGGAGCGGCTGGGCCCGTGAGCCATGGCCGCTGAGCCTGCGCGTCCGGAGCCTGTGCGCTGCAGCGGGAGAGGCCGCAGCGGTGAGAGGCCCGCGTACCGCAAAAAAAAAAAAAGTTGATACAGCTTAGGTCAGTTGTCTACCCCTAGGAGGTGGCCAGAGGTCAGGGTTAAGTTGCAAGGACATTGCACGTCATTACTTCAGGTCCACCTCTGTGGTGCGGCTCTTCTCAAATAGGAGCAATTGTTGTGAGCTGGGAATTCACCTGTTTGCTAATTGCTACAACATGTATTCCTATTGATCCCATACAAATGATTCTCTCCAGTTTAAATGAAAAAGCCTGAGTGCCGGCTGGGTGCTGGGTGCCTGGCTCCCTCAGTGATGACAGCTGGGCAGGGTCTAGAGACAGGCTTACGAGGTGTGTACCCAGGCAGGTGATTAAAGGGGAGTATGGCCTGTGAAATGGCCCTACATGGAGGGAGTTCATGCCCCCAGAGAACTGCCGTTGGGAAGAACGAAGTCAGAGCTTGGTCAGCTCCACCTTTGTGGAGATGTTCTCTCTGGGGATTCACTGCCCTTTCCAGCTCTGGGTCTTGACCTTGGTCACCTGACAGCTTCAGGAACTTTACATTTTGGGAAACTGAGATTGGGTCTTTATCCCTTGCTCCCTAAAATCTTCTGGGGTCCTAATGCAAACTTTATCATTCCCAGCCCAACACATTTTAAGCCTGCATCAGTAATCTCTCTCACAAATACACAAATAATTGTTTCATCTTACCACACACTTTGCCACATTTTATTGGGAATTGGTAGGTCAAAAGCTAAGAATATGTTTACAGATTTTACTTCATTTTCCCATTACTGCTTTCCAAACAATGCATCCTTTTATTTACTAGCTGTAAACAAAAGTAACCTTCTTGCCACAAAAACGATTGTTTTTATTTTTAGTAGGTATAATACAGCATCTCGAGCTTGCTTTGAGTTTCTTTGACTACCAGCTAGGGTAAACTTCCTCTCCTGAATTCCACAATTTCTTTTTCCTTTTGACTAAATTATCTGTGCATACCTGGTTCACTGAGGCTTCTGAGTCACAATCCACAAATACCAACTCTGGCTGATTAGGCAGAAATGGAACTTATTAAGGCTCCCAGCATCTCCAGGAGGGCCAGGGCACCAGGCTTACAGTTTTTACAGCCATGCAGGTGCATATAATTGGTAGACATGAGGCTATGGCCCTGTGCCCTCACTCACTGCAAGGGAGGTCAGGAAAAGGCATTCTAATTTTCTGTTAGGGAGGGTTCTGCCTCAAGAGGTGATGGATTCCAGCAATGTAGGAATGGGTTTAAAAAACTGAGTGGCAGGGGCTTCCCTGGTGGCGCAGTGGTTGAGAGTCCGCCTGCCGATGGAGGGAACACGGGTTTGTGCCCTGGTCCGGGAAGATCCCACATGCCGCGGAGCGGCTGGGCCCGTGAGCCATGGCCGCTGGGCCTGCGCATCTGGAGCCTGTGCTCCGCAGTGGGAGAGGCCACAGCAGTGAGAGGCCCGCGTACCGCAAAAACAAACAAACAAAAAAACAAAAAAACTGAGTGGCAGTATGAGTTTCCCTTTGATGCCTTAACAAGTTACCATAAACTTGAGACTGAAAACAGTACAATCTTATTCTCTTAGAGTTCTGTAAGTTAGAAGTTGGACACAAGGGTCAGTGGGCTGAGATCAAGGTGTCAGCAGGGCTGCCTTTCTGGAGGCTCTAGAGAAGAATTTGTTTCCTTGCCTTTTCCAGCTTTTAGGGGAGCTGAACTCCTTGACTTGTGGCCCCTTCCTCCATCTTCAAAGCCAGCAACAGTGGACGCAAATCCTTCTCACGACACAGTATGAACATCTACATCTCTCTTCCATTTTTAAGGACCCCTGTGATGACATTGCACCCACCTGCATAATCAGGATAATCTCGCTGTTTTAAGGTCAGTTCATTAGCAACCTTAATTCCTCTCTGTCGTGTAATGAATGTAACATATTCCTAGGTTCTGGGATTAGGATGTGGATATCTTTGTTGGGGGCATTATTCAGCAGAACAATGAAAAAGAGTGTCTGCTAGGTCAGCACGCATGTGGAACCTCAAAGACTGTTTGATTAGTCCTTAATTTCATGTTTAATCAATGACATCTAACCCACAGTCTACAGTATGGTGGAAATTTGGGGGTAGAACCTGAGGCCTGTTAAACTTATTTGCAAATTTGTCTTCACAAGCGTACATTACACTTTTGTCCTGGGTATAAATAAAATAGCTCTCTTAGAAAATATAATAAAAATAATATTACTTTTTCAATTTTTACACATTTATCTCAGTTTATATTTTTGATGAAAGTATGTTCAAATTTTATATCCTTTCAATAAAATTATATTTTATTTTCAGTCACTTAGATCATTACTATCAACAAATTATATGAAAATCTTGATTATAACATCAAAATTAGTAATTTTACTAAAACAGAAATGAGAAAAATATATTTTATGGAACAAATGTATACCTTCTGAATTATATGTTTTCACTTTATTATTCATCTAAACATAGCCAGTCCATTAAAAGACTATCCAGATACAGAATAATACTTAAATTTAGTCATCTTGAATGTTTTTGCATGTTCTTGATATTATAAAAAACCAAGGCTTTGTGTGTATTTAAAAATTTTGTCCTTATGGAGGTATATTTATCAAGATAGGAGGATAAAGCATATTTTATCTATCAGTTTCCTAGACTGATTTATAACTTTTAAAAATCATTTTCATGATACGTGGCTTCCATCTGTACTTGTGCCCCAAGCCCTGCAGGTGTTAGTGGCAGAACTGTCTGTCTGTTGATATAATCATGTGTGTTTTTTCTCCTTTAATTTGTTGGAAAATGAATTACAGCAGTGATATTATCTAGCCCAACTTGCATTCCTAAGATAAACTAGTCATGATGTATTATTTTGTTTGTTTTTACATAGCTATATTTGGTTACTAAATTAGCTTTAGGATTTTTGCAGTCATGTTCATGAGTGAGCCTGGCATCATTTTCCTTTCTTATACTGTCACTTCATGTTTGTGGTGTCAGGGTTATGAGAGCTTCATAAATTGAGTTGGGGATTATTCTATTAATATTGCTTTATGTTGTTTCAAGCTTCATTATTAAGTCTATACAAGATTAGAATTTTTATTATCTTCCTGATGAATCGAAGTTTAGAAATTTTATGTAGTTACTATCTTTCTGTCTAGTAATGATTTTGCCTTAAACTTTATTTTGTCTGATATTATTTCATTTGGCTAGTAAAGAAATTTCATTTGGCTAATGTTTATTTTTCCATTCTTCCCTGACCCTCTCCCCCACCTAGTCTTTCCATTATTTTATGTTTTAGGCATGTCTCCTGTAACATTTACCTGGATTCTTAAAAATTTAGTCTGGTGATCTCTGTTTTTTAATCTCTTTATATTTATGTAACTACTCACATATTAGATTTATTTCTACCATCTTATTGTGTGCCTTTAAAACAAAACCTCTCTATGTGGCTATATTAGTCTGCTCAGGCTGCCATAACAAAATACCACAGACTTGGTGGAGTAAACAATAGAAGTATATTTCTCATAGTTTTGGAGGCTAGAAGTCAGATCAAGGTGCTGGCAGATTCAGTTTCTGGTGAGGACTCTCTTCCTAGCTTGTAGATAGCCACCATCTCGCTGTGTGTTCATGTAACCTGTCAGTGTACACAGAGAGAAGCAGTTGGGAGGGGAACTCTCCTGTGTCTCTTCTTATAAGGACACTAATCCTGTTGGATCAGGACCCCACCTTTAATTACTTACTTAGAGGCCTCATCTCCAAATACAGCCACACTGGGGGCTAGGGCTTCAACATATGAATTGGCGGGGGCAGGGGGTCACATTTAGTCCATAACAGTGGCATTCTACATAATCTCTCTATATTCCAGCTTTCAAATTCTTCTGTTGTATGCCCTGTCCCAAGAGATCTTACATTTTAATGGTGACACCCAGACAATTAACAATACAATGTATACTATTAGGTGCTCTTAAGTGCTGAAGAGAGATTAAAGAAGCGTATTTATTTGGTGGAGGTGTGGGGTGGGTTGCAGTTTAGGTAGGGAGTCCAGCGATGGCCTTACTGAGAAGACGACATTTGGGTATATATAAGAGAAGGTAAGGAAATGAGTCATACAGCTAAATGAGGAAAAATTGTTCCAGAAAGAGGGAACAGCCAGGGCAGAGGTTTTGAGGACAAAATGTGCCTGTTTTGTTAGAGCAACAAAACAAGGCCAGAATGGCTGGAGAGAAGTGAGCAAGGGAAGGCAAGGGTAGGAGGAAGAGGTTAGAGAGGTAGCAAGGGGCTAGACCATAGGCAAGATGCAATTAGTCTAACCCACCCATTTAGTAATCTAAACCATGTTTGTATTTCAGTAGGCCATGGTAAGGACTTTGGCTTTTACTCTGAGAGTGATGGGGAGTCGTGGAGGGTTCTGAGCAGAGAAGAGATTTGGTTTCATTTCGCAGCATAATTCTGGCTACTGGATGGAAAATCAACTTGGGAGGAGGTGAGAATGAGAAATGAGGCACAGACGTGGATCCTGCAGAGCACTGGCATTTAGTGAGGAAGATGAGGTGGGCTTTGAGGTGTTTCTCTTCATCTGAAGACATTTCAGTGTGTTGAAGGCTGAGAGAGTTGTCAGTGAGGGGAGACTGCTTAACTGCCTTGAAGTAGAAATGGAAGGGGGCGGACCTTGGAAGGTTGAGGGCTCTGATAAATTTTGCCTCTTCCCAGCCATGGTCCAAGCCAACTGAGAAATAAGATGAGGTATTCTTTGGAGAAAGGCCAAAATATCAACTTTATTACTGGGTCAAGTCAGGGTTGGAGGAAGTGACTTTCATAGGGCAAATGAGCTTTTTTGAATTGAATCTGAGCATTAGACAGATATACCTGCCCAGTTACAGATGATCCAGTGCTGGACCATCTCAGGTCTCCTCCAGTGAGGGCAGGACATTTGCTGTTAAGCCTACAGCTTGGTCAGGAGCAGGAAGTCTGAGCTCCAAGCAGGCAAGGAAGATTTCCAAGAGCAAAAGATGGTAGGGCAGAGCTGAGCTGAGCTTGAATTCAGACAGAGAGCAAAAAACCATACTAATTTAGCTCCAGGAGGAGGTGGGTGCATTTCCTCTTAGCATTATCCAACTTTTCATTCTGTTGACCTCTCAGGTTTAATCACTGTTATGTACTCTATAATTTACTTTAAATTCTTCAGCATAGGCACTGTGGTCTAAGTATGCATGTTTGCTTTAATCTGTACTCTGTATTCAGTTTTCCTAATTCAGGAATATATACTGCAAGGATCATTAAGCTGCTAAAAATGCTTCAGCTATCTTTATCTTGGACTAGCAATAGAGGCTCTGTTAATTAGACAAATGGATGTCATCAGTAAAATGAGAGGTATACAAGATGTCGGTTGGAAATTACAGACATTCACACTCTTACCTAAACAGGGTTTAAAATTTTAGTGATAATGGATAACCACCCATTGAATAACATTCTGTGAGTTCATACTGAAATAAATAAATAAATAAATATTCTTTCTTATAATAGAAATTCAACAATAAAAATAAAAGAAACGATGGAATTAGAAACTCACCAATGTTGCCCAAAGTAGTGGGTGAGTTTCATGATGAACCATATATTTATGTAGGCTCACAATGTCTTCCTGGATATTGTTTATTAATTATGAAGGGGGGAAGCAGTAACTTTATAGTGAGGAATCTTGGAGTGCCCATCTCAACTAAGTCATAAAAATTAACATCACCCAGTAATGGAACAAGCCATTATCATGTGCCTCCTGATATGGTGTGCTGAGGACACAGCGTCACTTCTGCAGCATTCCTACCAAAAATGCATAACCTTAATCTAATCATGAAACATCAGATAAAGCCAAAATGAGGAACATTCTATAAATGAATTGGCCTTTACTCTTCAAAATGTCAAGGTCAAGAAAGGCAAAAAATGACTGAGGAACTGTTCCAGGTTAAAGGAGGCAATGTGTTGATAACTAAATGCAGTGTGTGATCCTGGAGTGGATCCTGGACGGAGGCAAAAAAGCCACATGACTGAGACAATGACACAATTTGTATATGGACTGAGAATTAGATAATAGGTTTGTATCAAAGTTAAATTTCCTGATTTTAATATTGGTACTGTTCTTATTTAGGAGAATACCCTTATTCTTAGCAAACAAAAAAAAACACTCTGAAATATTCAGTGGGTGATTCATGTGCCTGAATCTGACTATATCCTGTAACCAGAATATTGTGACATTTGTATCTAGTTAACCTTCCATACACAGAACAGAGCTGGGAATTCACAGAGGTCCCAGAATAGGTTGTAGGACTGTTTCTTGCCTGCCTGCTAATTAGCATTTGCATGGGTGGCAGAACTCAATATAAGAATTACTTTCATTGTATCTTGGTAGGGAGGTTACAGAGGAGGCCATAGATGTTCATCAAAGGAGTCTCTTGTGAATAAGCAAATTGCTTTAGGTGAGTTTGCAACAACTGTTAAGCCTGTGGTCAGCCAGGGGTTTGGCTATCTTGGGGGAGACCAGCAACTCATCAGTAGGGTCCAGCTCCCATCTTTGTGGACTAGCCACTGTTTGGGGGAGTACCCTCCACATTGCTGGTGGGCAGCAGAGGTGGATTTATCACAAAGCTGAGGGTGCTGACGCCTCATGACCCCTCACTTGCTCAGGCCCCTACAAGGGCCCTATACCTGATTTTGTATTCATCAACTTATGTTCTTTTCTCCTTAAACTGCTCCCTTCCTGAAAATTGTGTAAGCTTCAGGCTTCAAAAAATCTGCTGGCATTTTAGGTTTTGCCTGCAGAAGGCTCTGAGATGGGTCAGAACCACACAGTGAGCTCACAAAGCTGGACACTCACTCCGCATTCTGTTTCTGACCCCCATTTAAATCAGTCACATTGTCTTATCGTCAGAGGTTCTTCGATGAGAGCAAATGGTCACATTAAGATACTCCACAAATAAAAGGAAAACATTATAAGGAGGTCCCAGGTGTGAATATAAATCCCTTTTCCATTACAACTTCTCAGGGAGAAATTAAGTTGAAAGGTTAGACCTACTTGCATGTTAAAATCCAAAGACGGGGCTTCCCTGGTGGCGCAGTGGTTGAGAGTCCGCCTGCCGATGCAGGGGACACGGGTTCGTGCCCCGGTCCGGGAAGAGCCCACATGCCGCGGAGCGGCTGGGCCCGTGAGCCATGGCCGCTCCGCCTGTGTGTCCGGAGCCTGTGCTCCACAACGGGAGAGGCCACAACAGTGAGAGGCCCATGTACCGCAAAAAAAAAAAAAAAAAAAAAAAAAAAAAAAAAAATCCAAAGACAATGAAGTTTTGAAGGAATTAAATTTCGAAATCAAATTATCTTGCCCTTGTGAGTTGAAGTTCAAATAAATGAAAGTTTAAAATTGATAAAATCCACCTCCCCATCCCAAACCCAGTTGCTAACGGCTCTATCTCAGCTAGAGGTGTCTCAAGGCCTGGGTGGCGTTGAGGCCCTTCTGGCAGCTCTAGCCTGGGCCAGCTCTTCCAGGAAAAGAGGTGGTTCCTTAATACACAGCCTTGGCTCCCCACCAAAGTAAGAAAGCGAGTGACTCTCCAGTCCTGGATCAATTTTCTCAGGAAAAAGCCTGTTTTAGGTGTTGACAGAAATCACAGCAGAGACTCAATGGTATCTAAGGGAAGGAGGATAGAAGAAAAGTCCCTTTTCCCTCTGTATCAAACCCCAGTTCTGAAACAATGTTCTGAAGGACGGGAAGTCCTGTGGAGCCTCAGGAATGAGCAGACACAAAGTGGAAAATACGGTTTGAGGTGAGCCTTCATTCAGTAATGATGTGTGTCCAATGGTGTCATGCACCGTGTCATGCTCTGGGGGGCAGTGGTGAGCAAGGCAAGCGAGGCTCACCCGGAAAGGATGAGGCCTGTGCATCCGCAAGTGCAGGAGGTCAGTTCGTTCAGAGCTTGGAGGAAGAACATTTACCAGTACAGGAGATTGCTTCGAACTCATTTCTCCCCAGGTAACCGGGAATGACAGTTCATCCTGATTTTATACCAGAGCGAGCCACAAAGAGAGCAGCCGTCTAAGAGGAGGGAGACTCTGCGTCAGAACACACAAATAAGGAAGAAAAGAAGCTGAATGCTTGTTTCCTCTGGCCTTCCAGGCACTGAGCTACATCAGCCTGAGGGGGCTTCTCCTCTGAGTGGCGTGCCACTGTGCTTCCTGACTCTGAGTTTCTGGGCAGGGGTCCCTTGTCACAGATCTTGTCAGAGAGATTGCCAGCTTTACTTTTACTTCCCGATTGTAAAAAAATGACCTTTTTCTATCATCCTCCAACTGCTTCTCAGAGCACAAGTCATTTCTCTTACCTCTTTACTAGCCGTGTTACTGTGAAACTCCTAACATTTGATTGGCATTGCTCAGTGGAAATATTCCTGCTAATGCATGTGCACCCCTCGAACTTTCATCCTCTGCCAGATTGCTGCTCCAGCAGGACTTTTCACTCACCTTTTCGACAGAAGCAGGAGTTTTAAATACAGCAACTCACACGTTATGGCCCTTTCTCTTCACCTTTCTCCTCACCTTTCTCCAGAGAATGGAGAGTCACATGTTAGGTAACCCCTCAACCAGGCCTTTAGCAGTTGGAAGGCAGGAAGTTACAGCCATTATCAGAAGGAAAATCTGACTTTTAGGTGCTGGAGGATACACAGAGTGCAGAGGGTGGATTATAACAGGTCTTTTTTTTTTTTTTTCCCTCTTAAGACATCTATCAGTCCATAGCAAGCTTTTCTCAGCTTCCTTCCCCACTCCTAATTGTCCTCTCAGTGTTTTTATCCCCTGGCCTCCTGTGGGTCTTCCTTGGAGTAGAATGTCCTGCTCCCATCTCTCTTCATCCTTGTCATCAGGGGCTTGGGCAGGGCGGCTTCTCCCCAGAGAGGCAGCACGGTTGCCATGTTGGCTCCTGGGATAAAACAAAGGGAGCCAGAGCCCACTTCCGTGTGTTTCTAGAGGAGACTTGTGATGAAGAGGACCAGGACAGACCTTGTCTCCTGGCTAAGATGAAGCAATAACGGGTATCTCCATAGCAGCACTAAGGGATAAGTATCCATGAGGCCAATGCCTTTCCGATTCTTTTAGGAATTTGTCTGTACAAAGGTGGTACCAAACCTATCTATACAGAGTTAGAGCCAGTTAAATGTGGAATGGACTCAGACATCTGGGCAGACTGAACCCACCACTGGTCAGTCGTTCTGCTGATTTCTTCAATTTCCTTTCCATTTTAGGATTCTCACTTCTCCTCACCTGCGATTGTCAACACAGTGAGAGTTAGCTGGGGGCCCTACTCATATCTAACTCAAGAACTATTATTGTACTTGTAATTCATCAGCATACATTCACATTTCTAGTTTTACAAGGTTCCATGCTAACATCCCTAAAACAGGCTGTGTCCACAAAACAGTGTAGTTGACGGAAAGTAAACATTCAAATCAACCAGTTGATTGGCCATTGTGATACCATTAATGATTTTTGTTTACTCCATGAATTAACAGAGTTCCAGGCCCACTTAAGTGTCAAAGCAACTTGTATTTCCAGAAAACCTTAACTGGAAATTGTTTCCCAGTGTGATAGTAGAGCCACCAAAGGGGCTAGATTCGAGGTAAATACACAATCAATAACATTCCTCTCTATATATCAGTTAGAAAAATATAATAAAAAGAGACCCCATTCACAATAGAAACAAGACCCATAAAGTACCAACAAATACTTTTAATGTGAAATATATGTGACCTGTGAGCAGAAAACCAACCAGCCAACCAACTAACCAACTGAATAAACAAAAATGTGGTGAGCTACAAGAAGGCCTGACTGAATGAATACAAGAAATGTACTCCTGTTGGAGGCAAGAACATCTTAAAGAAACAATTTCTACTTAAACTAATTTATAGATTTATACAAATTTCCAGTGAACTCCATGGAACATTTTTGAAAGATAAAATTATTTACCTGAAATAGATAATGAATAAACATCAAAGAAGGAGATGGCATTAAAGAAAATGATTGTGATTGTCCTAATGGGTACTAGGGCTGTCGTTTATGAAAACATATTCTCAAACTATGTAAAGAGTATGATACTGTTGCAAATCAATGGAACATAGTACTTACTACAGAAATGGACACTAGTATGTGTAAGAAACAAAAATATTATAAAGAAGGTCACATGATCTATGGGACAAGGAAAGATTATTCAATAAATGCTATTAAGGAATTTGGATGTCTTTAAAATACCTATTCAAATCCTCTTCTAACATTGCACAGAAATTCTAAGTAAATTAAAGAAGTTTTTAAGAATCTAAATATATCAAATAGAACAAAATAAAATGGAATCTTGATTAGGCCTCTGATGGAAGGGATCCACGCAAAGCGTATAAGCTAGATATGAATACATAAAAACCAACACTCTGAAATGCAATAAAATAAAGCAAACAAAATGCAGAGACAGATGAAAAATATTTCCAATGAAAAAGACAGACAAGGTCTAACACTTGCTAATAACTGAAGTATGTTTTA
Organism: Grampus griseus; assembly: GCF_964374135.1. NCBI lineage: Eukaryota > Metazoa > Chordata > Mammalia > Artiodactyla > Delphinidae > Grampus > Grampus griseus. The sequence goes on from NC_139009.1 coordinate 45,006,371, forward strand.
AAAACACATAAACAAAGCAAAACCTCTAAGAATCTGTCAATATGGGCAAAGGACTTGAAAAAAAATAGATTTTTAGGGAGGAATTAAACAGGTCAACACAAATATAAAAATGTTCATCTTCATTAATTGCAAAAGAAATGTAAAGACATTATAAAGATTCATATTTGGCCTATTAGCGAAGATTTTAAGAATGTTAATGCTAGTGATAATTTAATGAACCTGGCATTCTCATAAATTTCTACTGACAGCAATCCGTTTGGAGAACACTTAGACAGTACATATCAAGCTTCTGAAAATATTTATACCCTTTGAAACAGAATTTCACTTTTGACGATTTATCCTACAGATAAATACTTTTTGTACAAACAGATTTATTGCATCATTATTTATGAAAGAATACAACAAAAAATATCAAAGTGTTCAGCTGTAGGAAAATGGTTAAGTAAACCTTGGTATATTCAGTTAAGAGATTCCAGAATGTATATATCTGTGATTACAAAGCTTATGCATAAAAAATAATGGATTGAACAATGGGACTACCAATGGATTTTTTTCTTTATTCAGTAGGTTTTAAATACTGCTTTTTAAATTACATGAAAAAATAGGAAATACAAATAAACAAAAGAAAAAATATATGTGAAAACCTACCACCCAGAGTCAATCACTGTTTTTAGTTATCGTCTCCCGAAACTTCAACACCTTACTTCATATTTTGAAATGATAGTACGTTCACATGGTTTAAAAACCAGAAAGTATAAAAAGGTGCATGGGGAAAAGTCCCCTTCTTGTGCTTAATCCCCCAGTGTCAGTTTCCCACTTGTCAGATTTTTAAATATATTACATATACAAGCAAATACAAATCTAGATTTCTCACCCTTTTTGCCCAAAGGGAAATATAACATATACACTTTTCTGAAACTTGCTTTTTTTCATTTAACAATATTATCTAGAAGTTCTTTCCATATCGGCACAAGAGGACTTGCTCATTTTTTTATAGTTACATAGCACTGCATTGTGTAGACATACTGAGTTTATTTAACTAGTCCACAGTTAATGTTCATACTTTTTCTGTAGGTAAACTTTCCCTTTATAGGTTTCTCTAGTTTCATAATTACCTTTCATAAATGTACATTTTAATGAAAAAGGAAACTTTATTAAAACTATTGATTAAGCTATTAAAATTTCATCAAAATTTGCAGATATTATAATTCAGAGATACTGACTTTCCAATTTCAAGGATTCAACATAAACAGAGTTATAAATATCTAAAAAGATAGGACCAATCCCTGCAGAAATCTGCTACCGTGAAGGCAGCTCAAGATTCAGTGACACAGATGACAATATTCTGTGAAACAATCTGTCGGCATTTTCAGAAATAAGATGCGCAACGCCTGGAGCGCCAGCCAGCCAGGCTCCCTGGAAGAGATGTCAGTGAAGACAGAGTTGCCCAGGGTGACATGTTTTTAAATAGCTCAGAGGCCAAAGCACACTGCAGGGTGTCAGGCATCCTTCTGACATTTCTGTTGGTTATAAATTGAGTTGAATCTTTATCAAAATGAAATGTGTATACAGTAATGTTTTCCTAAGAGGAAACCTAGGGTAAGCACCATGTGTAATTAAGAAGATAACTTTTTAGCACATTTTGTTGTTTATTGCTGTGTAACAAGCCATCCCAAAATGTCATAGCTAAACAGCAATTTATTATTTCTCGTGATTCTGTGGGTTGACTCAGTTCCATTGAGAGGAACTTCTGCTCTGTGTTGTGTGGCTGAGGACACTCATGCTGTTGCATTCTGTTGGCAGCTTGGTTGGAACTGGAATGTCCAAATGGCCTCCAGGGCCCCTCTCCACTTGGCCTTTCACCCTTCAGGGGTCTAGCTCCAAGATGAAGCATTCCAAGAGGACAAGCTCCCATGTGCAAGTGCTTATTAAACCTCTGCTATCACCACATTCGCTCATGTCCCATTGGCCAAAGCAAGTTACACGGTCAAGGCCAGAGTCAAGGACTTGAGTACACAAGGGCATGAATGCCACAGAGTGTTTTTCTCTGGGGCCACCAGAGTAACATACTGACACACCATGTTTTTCTCTAATGTTTTGTTTGACAGGATGGGCTTACTTCCCTCTGATAAAGTCACTAGTAGGAAACAAGTAAAACACTGAACCTGTACCAGAGATCACACAGGTGAAGTTTCTCTGACTTTAAAAAACATCCCTCAAAAATCGTAGAGTACAGCCAAGTAGTGTTGATTATAAAGGTAAAATGTGTAAACTGCAGCATAGTTGTAGAAAACATCAGTTTATCCAGCTATTGGGAGACAAGCTTTCCTACACAGGTCGGTCCTTTTGGCTATCCTTGTCTAGGATTCATAGGAGAATCTCTGTCTGTGGCCGCAGATTTCTCTGTAGTTCCTGCCATCAGGCTGAAGCAGGGGGACATGAATGTGGAAGGATGGTATAGTGCCAATCATCACTGCCACCAAAGGGCTTGAGTCTCACTGATAGTGAGTAGACCAATATGAGAAATGATTCCATCCAGTGTAAAACATTCAAATTCAAAAAGACAACTGTGTGTAGGGGATAAATAATTAGCCAAGGGATGCTAACCAGAAAATTGGAATTTTATGGTTAAATTGAATCTGTTTAGAAGAAAAACAAGACAGACTAACTGAATCTCGACCAGCAGGGAGCAGGCATATTGGCTGTTAATATGAAAAATTATTTTGACAATCCAAAAAAAATCAGTGACGGTGGAGGGAGTGAATGTTGAAAGAACTGCTTAAATCCTAATATAATTAACAGTATCAAGAAGGAGAGGCAAAAAGAGGATAGTAGTAAAATAAAACCAAGCATCTCTCGCAAATATGAGATGATTGAACTTGCTCTTTAAGGTCATGTAATTTGGAAAATGGTGCTTATTTTTATTCTCTTTTTTCCCCTTAATAATTACAGAGTAAATGCTGATAGAAACATGGATTGGGGTATGTAAAAATCTATTTAAAAGAAGAAATAGGTCGGTAAAAATGCGGCCTTCTGCATAAATTTGCTTTATGTAATATTTAGTTAAAGCAAAAATTATAAAGATTTGAAATGACAAACAGAATAGAGTGATTCATCCATCCATTTATTTGATTGCATTAAAATGAAAAACTGAACAATTTATTTTAAGTAATGAGTCAAAGATATTCAAATTATATAATACTCTTTAGCCCCTCAAGTATTTTTCTCCTTGTCTGGGATTGACCAATACCAAGAACCATGCTTCTTCCTGAAATATGGTGAAAGAAATGCTTTGATGAGTCTTCCTAGGTAGCACAGACATGACCATGATAGTGGTTTGGTGATGACTGCTAATTTATTGCATGTGTAGTGTGTGCCAGGCACTGTGTTAAGTGCTTTACATGCTTATTCTCAGTAATCATCATCCCCACATTACAGATGAGGAAACTGAGGCACAAAGGTACATGTTTAAATCACTTGTTGACAGTCACACGTTTAGTAAAAGGCGAAGATGGGATTTGAAGCAGGCAGTCTGCCTGCAGCTCCAACATCCCACTGACTTCCAAGCTGTATCAAAACAAGGTCTGGGGGACTTCCCTGGTGGCACAGTGGTTAAGAATCCACCTGCCAACTCAGGGGACATGGGTTTGAGCCCTGGTCCGGGAAGATCCCACATGCCATGGAGCAGCTAAGTCTGTGTGCCGCTACTACTGAGCCTGCTCTCTAGAGCCGCGAACCACAACTACTGAAGCCTGCGCGCCACAACTACTGAAGCCCGTGCGTCTAGAGCCCGTGCTCCACAGCAAGAGAAGCCACCACAATGAGAAGCTCACGCACCGCAATGAAGAGTAGCCCCTGCTCGCCGCAACTAGAGAAAGCCCGCCTGCAGCAATGAAGACCCAACACAGCCAAAAATAAGATAAATAAAATAAATTTATAAAAAAAAACAAGGGCTGGGATGAATAAAACTGTGAGTTACCATAGCAACCAAAGAAAGGAAGCTGAAGAGTTGTTGACATACCCAGCTCAATAGATAATCTGCTACCCCAATTTTCTTCTTTCTACTCACATCCTTTTATTTTCCTACTGCTACTTTTACAAAGCAAAAAAGCTATCCAGGGCTTCCCTGGTGGCGCAGTGGTTGAGAGTCCGCCTGCCGATGCAGGGGACGCGGGGTCGTGTCCCGGTCCGGGAGGATCCCACATGCCACGGAGCGGCTGGGCCCGTGAGCCATGGCCGCTGAGCCTGCGCGTCCGGAGCCTGTGCTCCGCAACGGGAGATGCCACAACAGTGAGAGGCCAACGTACCGAAAAAAAAAAAAAAAAAAAAAAAAAACCAATAAAACTATCCAAACAGTCCACCCTTTAAACTAACAGGAGACTAGAAAAATCTAGTCCTGTAGATATCATTTATTTGCGCTTTTTTTCCTTTGTAGATTCAGTAAGAAAACAAATTCTGTATTTTCCATTTAATTTAATGGAATTAAATTACGGTTGATCTCTTGGGACACAGGAGAGCTTCCTGTTTTAAAGCTATAGTCCTATGTTGCCATCTAGAGGAAGAAATATAAAAATTTCTTTTATCTTTACTTGAGCTGTCAATTTTTAGCAGTTTCATGATTCAAACAAAGATTATTATGTACAAAGAGATAAAAGCAGAATTTAAAAAACAAAACTTTTAGTGAACGTTGAATCAAACATTTCAAGAGTATTACAAACTGGACTACGGTTTAGAGAAAAAAGTATTATGAAAAGTTGATTCTTGTATTTTTAAGGAAGATTTGGCGTTTGCATCAAGTTCTAATGTACTGAATTGTGTTTTTTTTCATAAAATATTCTTGTGAGCATGGTCCTTTCTTTTTTTAAAATTTTATTTATTTATTTTTGGCTGCATTGGGTCTTCATTGCTGCGTGCGGGCTTTCTCTAGTTGCGGCGAGCAGGGGCTACTCTTCGTTGCAGTGCACAGGCCTCTCATTGCGGTGGATTCTCTTGCTGTGGAGCACGGGCTCTAGACGCACGGGCTTCAGTAGTTGTGGCACACGGGCTTAGTTACTCTGCGGCATCTTCCCGGACCAGGGCTTGAACCCATGTCCCCTGCATTGGCAGGTGGATTCTTAACTACTGCGCCTCCAGGGAAGTCCCGGTTTTTCTCTCTAAAGGTTTAGATTCAAGGAGCAGAAGACAAACTGAATCTCTTTCTAAGGCTACTTCTGTTGGCATGGCACCAACAGAAATTTAGAACATACCTGAACTCTTTGCTGGCAGGACCCTATGGATCTCACTCACTTTCCATCCCCAGCAACCAGAGAAGTTCTGGCCCATTGTTGGCGCTCAATAAACACTTGTCAAGTGAATGTTGTCCTTCTTGTGTTCCATAAGTAATCAACCTTTGCTGTATAACTGTGCAGATAACCTAGAATAAACCAAAAATCCTGGTCAGGGCCCAGCCAGTGAGTAAAATGAGATTTCTTTAAGGCAAGTCAGCCTCCAGAATTAAAAAAAGAAATACCCCTTGATTTTCACAGAGCCTAAAATTCCATTATGAACAACTCACCTTTCTGAGTGACACCTTTTAACAATATCCTATTAAAAGTTCACACTTCGTAGGCAAATTAAAATCTTAAGTGCTATTAACTCTAAATTTGGCTGGGTCAAGGGCAGCCCTAACCCCTAGGTACAACAGGGATTGTGAAAGGTGATGGGTTGAGATATGGGAGGAAAATATTAGAAGTTCTATTGATTGCATCTTTAAAATGTCTTTGTTTTGCATGATTTATAAGATACATAATTTAATAATACAGTAGTATATGTACATAAACATTGGAATATTCATTCAAAATTTTTTCCTAATAATTTTTTTTTAAATAAATTTATTTATTTAGTTTTGGCTGTGTTGGGTCTTTGTTGCTGCGTGCGGGCTTTCTCTAGTTGCGGTGAGCGGGGGCTGTGCTTCGTTGCAGTGCACGGGCTTCTCATTGCAATGGCTTCTCTTGTTGTGGAGCACGGGCTCTAGGCGCGCAGGCTCCAGTAGTTGTGGAGCACGGGCTCAGTAGTTGTGGCACATGGGTTTAGTTGCTCCGCAGCATGTGGGATCTTCCCGGACCAGGGATCGAACCCGTGTCCCCTGCATTGGCAGGCGGATTCTTAACCACTGCGCCACTAGGGAAGTCCCTTTCCTAATAAATTTGAAGACCACTGGTGAAAACATGACTTTGGAGTCTGGCCTAAGCATGAAGTCCTGCTCTGCCCTTATCAGGCTGTGGGAAACTGGACAAATTCTTTAACCTCTTTAAGCATTTATTTTCTTTTTCATGAGAGGGGATAATAATATTACTTTTGCAACATTGTGGTGGAAATTGAATGAGTTGTCTATAAAGTGTTCAGCCCTGGGCCCAGAAAATCTTAAAAGTTTGATAAATACAGCCAACTTCACAGGTGTGTGACCTGTGCAGTTGCACAGGGCCCCACTCAGAAGGGGCTCGAGTTTGGTTTAATGCTCTGCTATCTCTGTCTAGAGATTTTAACAATTTTTTGATCAAGTGCCTTGCATTTTCATTTTGTCCTGAGCCATGCAAATTGTGTAGCTGGTCTTGGTAAAGGGTAATTCTCGATGTTGGTCTAGCTAAATTTGCCATCCATGTTTTCTTAGTTTAGTTGTAAAGGTTCATACTTTGGTCCACATCCCCATTTAAGCTTCTTTAGGTCACCAGGAATACTCCCTGGGGGATGAGTAGTCTTTTAAAACTTTTTTTTTTCCTGAGGTATAATTCACATACCATAAAACGTAACATTTAAAAGTGTACAATTCTGCGGTTTTAACCCCCTCCCCCAGTTTCACTGAGATATAATTGACAACATTATTTTAAGTCTAGTCACAAAGTTAGCCTGGCATTTCTAAAGAGCCCTAGATTGGGAGTGAATAGCGCTGATTCTCTCTTGTTTTCACCATTTTTGAAGTAGAATCTCAACAAATGATGTGTGGTTGGACTGTACTACTTCCCTGAAATACGTTTTACCAGTAACAGACTAATGCTCTTAATTACCCATGACATTTTAGAGGTGGAATAGATCCTACAGATTACTCATTTTACAGCTGAGTAATCCAAGACCTGAAGAGATTGAGTGCCTGTTCAATGCCGTGCAGGAAGTGATGAGGGCTGGAACTCAGGTCTTGTTTTCATTCCATGTGCCCCTGGCTCGATAATTCTGTCCTCTATTCAGATTGCTCACCTTTCCTCAGTGGAATCAAAATATTTTCTAATATGGAAGATTAGGTATTTGTGGGTACCAGCACCAGGGTTCACAAAAGGACATTTTTTAGTCTCCTTTCCATTAGTAAAATGTTTTCAGAAATTCAGGATTTCAGGGGTCAGGATATTTGGATGATAAATATTTCTCTAACTTTCCTCACTCTAGGGCACGACTAATTGATTCTGAGGGCTTCATGTTACCATTCATTTGATGACATTACTGTGCTTTCTGTGTACAATTTTGACCTTATTACAGTCTATAATGGTAGTGATTTAATGAACTTGTGGCATATTATTTAGCTCATTAAAGTCTTTGCATTTAAGCAATGTTGATGCTTTTAAGACTGTGGAGAATTATTAGTTCGATGAAGCATTAGTTCTGATATATTCTACAATTTGGCAGAAAACTTTGGTTCAGAGAACGGACCCCAGTTTCATGGCCGGGCAGCATATAAACACAACAGTAGTAACCCAGGCAATCACATAGACACATGCATAATTAAGTCCAAATCTTATTTTAAATTCTTTGGGAGCCTTCTGTGGGAGGATATTTTAAATAGTGATTATATATAATATTAACAATAAAAATATTTTGAATATTTACCATGTGCTAGGCATTCTAAACATACATTATTTCATCCACAACATATTTATGAAGTGGGTTATTATTTTTATCTCCATTTTACAGATGAAGAAACCAAGATGTTAGGAAGTAAATAACTTGCCCAGGGTCTCATATCCAGATGGCAGAGGTGGATGTGGTTGGGAGCATCTGACTCCAGAGCCTGAATCCCTAACTATCACCATGCGCTTCCTATTTCTCATTGGATGAAGTAATAAAACAAGATTTTACTTGTCCTATTTTAATGAAAATGTAATAAAGAAAACACTTGCAGGGGTAATGAATGAACACCTTCAGATGAAAATAAGCCCAAGAGAAGATTCTGTAGGGGATGCTACTTTTTTGACTGTGCCACTTGGAACCCTGGCTGGAGCAGTCAGAGAGGATGGGCCCTGTTCAGAATCCTGCCTCTAACAATATTTGAAGCAGTTTTTTAAAAAATTGGAAATATGAAGTATTTAAACTATTTTAAACATATACAAAAGTATAGAGAATAGTATAGGGAACCTGTCCATAGCCGTTACCCAGCCTCAGTAATTATCAGCTCAGAACCGATCTCATTTCATCTCCCACCCTCTACAGATTACTTTTAAGCAAATTCAGACCTCAGAATTTTTCATACATAAATATTTCAGCATGTATGTCTAAAAGATAAGGATTTACTTTAAAAAGCATAATCACAATGCTATTATAACACCTGAATATTCTAATACCTTAAAATAATCAAATATTGAGTATTCACGTTTCCATGTTTATCTCATAGTAGTTCTTTTTTTTTAATGGTTTGTTCAAATCAGAATCCAAGTAAACTCCATGAGATTGGTATGTATTTTAAGTATCTTCTAACATACAGTTTTCCCCTCCATCTGACATTTTTATTTCTTGTAATTTATTTGATTAAACTAAAAACAACCAAAACAGGTTTCCTTTGGAATTGCCCAAAGCTGGATTTTGCTGGTTGCATTTCTGCAGTATTATTTATTATGTTCTAATATGATGACTGAAAACATTTTAATTTTTTTAACTTTAGAATCTATCCTCAGGGACATAACCATTTTATTTTATTTTTTGTCTTCAGGTACATCCTTGGGAATGTACAGTAGATCTTCCTTGTTTTAAAATAGTGGAGTTTTAATTTGCATTTCTCTTATTTTGAGCATTTCTTTTTTTCCATATTATTAAGGACCATTTTTATTTCTTCTTATGTAAACTGCCTATTCATAATTTTCCATAAAGTTAGTAGGCTTATTTTTTTCAAAAGAAGTTCATATATTAGAGATATTTATCCCTTCTCTGTGATTTTGATTACAAATATTTTCCCCAGTTAATCATTTTTCTTTTCACTTTCTTATGCTATTCTCTGCCATGCAAGAGTTTCTGATTTTTTTTTTTTTTAGTTATTGAGTGTATCAGTTTTTGCCCATATTACTTCTGGATTTTGCATCATAGTTAGAAATATTTTTCCAGATTGTAGGTGAATTAACTCATGTTTTCTTTCAGGGCTTGATGATTTTATGTTTACATTTACAGTTGACCTTGAACGACAGGGGTTTGAACTGTGAGAGCCCACTTACACGCAGATTTTTTTCAATAGTGAATACTACAGAACTAGACAATTCCTGGTTGGTTGAATCTGGGGATATGGAACCATGAATACAGGGGAGTTGCATGTACAGAGGACCAACTATAAATTATACTTGAATTTTTTGACTCCCCAGAGGTTTGGATGTCCCTAACCCCTGTGTTGTTCAAAGGTCAACTGTATATTTCTGTATACATATATTTAATGTATATAATGGTGTCAGGTGGAATGAATCAAATTCTGTCTTCTTGAGAGCAGGTTTTAAAATTCAGGACTTTATAAAAATAGCAAAGTGATCTGTTGGGAGGGCGTGGGCCCACATTTTCTGGTAAAATCCAAGCAGAGAAGTAAAAGTCCACAGTGGGTTCTGCTCTGCACCTGCGGCTCATCCTTACTGAAGAGCTGGCATTGACACTTAGGCCCTGAGGCTACTAGAATAATTCATGCTCTGGTCCACTAATGGCTGGCTGCTTCTCCCTGGCCCTCTGGTCACCCTCTTGTCCTAAGGGCACTTACCCTGTTACTCCGTGCTGCAAGTGCTGACACTGAGTCCATGCTTAGTAGGGAATCTCTGTCAGTTGATCTTGGCAGAGGGCTTTGCCTCCCTCCCTGTCACTCTCACTAACCTGAAAAGTGGTTGGGCCTCTGCTTGGACCTTTAGAAATCTCTAATCTGAGTGCTTGCACACCAGTGTTCTCTTGGCACACTGTGTTCTCTCAGGTCAGTGGGAAAGGAAAGCTTCTATTTTGTTACCGTTTGTGAGAAGAGTCACTTTCTTACAGTAATAACAACAATAATACTGGTTAAAATGCATGGACTTGGTGGGAATGTAAATTGATACAACCACTATGGAAAACAGTATGGAGGTTCCTTAAAAAACTAAAAATAGAGCTACCATATAACCCAGCAATCCCACTACTGGGCATATACCCTGAGAAAACCATAATTCAGAAAGAGACATGTACCACTATGTTCATTGCAGCACTATTTACAATAGCCAGGACATAGAACCAACCTGAATGTCCATTGACAGATGAATGGATAAAGGAGATGTGGCACATATATACAATGGAATAGTACTCAGCCATAAAAAGAAACAAAATTGAGTTATTTGTAGTGAGGTGGATGGACCTCGAGTCTGTCATACAGAGTGAAGTAAGTCAGAAAGAGAAAAACAAATACCGTATGCTAACACATATATATGGAATCAAAACAAAAAAAAATGGTACTGATGAACCTAGTTGCAGGGCAGGAATAAAGACGTAGACATAGAGAATGAACTTGAGGGCACAGGCTGGGAGGGGAAAGCTGGGGCCAAGTGAGAGTAGCATCAACATATATACACTACCGAATGTAAAATAGTTAGCTAGTGGGAAGCAGCCGCATAGCACAGGGAGATCAGCTCGGTGCTTTGCGATGACCTAGAGGGGTGGGATGGGGAGGATGGGAGGGAGGCTCCAGAGGGAGGGGTTATGGGGACATATGTATGCATATGGCTGATTCACTTTTGTGTACAACAGAAACTAACACAGTATTGTGAAGCAATTATACTCCAGTAAAGGTCTATTTTTTTAAAAAAAGATTAAAATAAAATGCATGGAATGCTTACTGTGTACAAGACACCAGGCATACCCCAACACCCGTGGGGGCAGGGCAAGGACACTCCAGGAGTTCATTGCATATGTCTACATGCTTGAAAGTTAGATATCGAGCAAGCTGTCTCTTACCATGTCAGATATGCTTTCATAGCAATCTGGAAGGACAGAGTCAAATGTAGAATTCTTAGACTCCCTTGAGCTCCATGCCAGAATGCGGCAGTGTGAGAAGTGGCCCCCCTGCCTTCAGGCTGCCTTCCTTCTCATCCCATCTCCTACTCCGTCCGCACCACCAGGGGCCTTGAGCACAAATTTGCGTGCCCTCAGCCCATACAGCCAAGCTTCAGATTCATGCCTTCCCACCCCACAGATAGCTGTGCCTTCGCGTCATCCTTTAACTTAGGAGAGTACACCCCCGCAGAGCAGTCCAGAAGAGAGCCCTGTATGCGGACTCAGGCATTTTTGCGCAGGTAATTCTAGGGTCTCAGATGCCTGCAGTAAAGGGGGGGAGGAGTATGGGTTCTGGGTGGAAATGTCTCCTTGGCCCTGAAAAATCTTTACTCATAAGGAAGAGGAGAGTTCATATGGGGCCTCAGGTTGCTCATGTATTTTAACTCATTCAGTCCTTACCGACAATCCTATGAGATAGGTGCTATTATGTCCATTTTACAGATGAGGAAACTGAGGCTTGGATTAGGTAACCTGTCCAAGGTCAAAAGACTACTAAGTGACAGAGTAAGGATTACAATTTGGTCAGTCTGCCTCCAGAACCTTGTCTTCTGAACTGAAAGGATTTCCCCATATCACACTATTCCCATGATACTTTCTGTGCAGCATTATTAATCCCTCCCCACAACAGTACTCAAGAATTATCTGTTTGATAACTATACAAGCAGTCAATAAAGTTGTTGTTGTGGACTTTCTTCATTCTTGGCCATGACCTGAGCCTCCTTTAGTAGTAAAATTATTATTATAGAAACCTATCTATCAGTGAGTTTGCCATACATCTTTAAAGTTTTGGAACACAACATCTTCTATGGGAACCTCTCATTGTTCTCACTAGGAAATACTGCAAAAATTTTAGAGAAGGCACATTAATTAGCCTATAGGGTTCACTTAGGAAGAATATGTAGTGATGTCAGCTTCAATGATCCAGATCTAACAACTAGATGTTACCCCTAATATAATCAACCTAAAACATTTAAAATGTACTGAATGTATAGCATATGTTATTAGCTATATGACTAATTTTTCATATTCTCTCTTTGAGATTAGAAATCTCATGCAAGAGTTTCAGTAGGGGCTTTATTAGAGAGGAACACTATGACTAAATTATTGCCAGAAGCAGAAAAAAAGAATTATTGCCAGGGCTAATGTTTGGATTAAGAAATATCAAATGCTGTGCTGAAGTTGTAGATGTCTGTATGTTGCAAGTTGGTCTTCAGGTAAACTAGACTTTACATAGAGTCATAGCTAGTTACATTTTAAAGACAGACTTTCTGTGTATCTAGGAATGCTTTTTAGAATGGATCCTTTTCAAGCATGGATTTAAAAGGCCTTTTCTTACTTGTCTGATCAGATTCTTTTATGTTATCTCGATTGAATAGGGAATATACAGGAATTCTATCTTCAATAAAAAATCGTGGAAGCTTTTCATTGATTAGATCTCCTCTTGGACTGTACTGTCTATTTCTAGCTCAATAGACAGAGCCTCTTTATCCTTTGTTAAAAATGTTTGAAAAGAGACGGGGGAAAAACTTTAAAAGTTCTTTCTCTATGAGTTACTGATAATCGCCCATTCCTTTTAGACCTAGCATTTACATCTTCCAATGTGACCTGTATAGTTTACCTAAAATGTTTAATATTCCTATAAAACATTAAACATAGGATAAGTTCTGAATGATAGATTAAAACCATGAACTTTAATTTAAAAATCTTTACCTCTTTGAGTACGAAATAATTTCTGCTATAAGAATGACTGGCATTTAAGGAATCAAAAAGCAAGAAATTATTAATATGTATAATATATAGGAAATGTACATGCAACAACCAAGTAAAATGAGTCAAACTTTGTTTTTATTCTTAATAGCTTTGATATATAATTTACATACTATAAATTCATCCATTTAAAGTGTACAATTCAATGGTTTTCAGTATATAAAAAATTGAGCAATCAACACAATCTAATTTTAGAACATTTTTATCACCCTCCCACACCACAATTCCATACTCATTAGTAGTTATTCACATTTCCCCCACCTACCCATCTTCTTCTCTAGTGAACCACTAATCTACTTTATGTCTATACAAATTTGCCTCTTCTGAACATTCCATCTGGAAATGGAGTCATACAATGTGTGATCTTTTGCAAATGGCTTCTTTCATCTAGAATAACATTTTCGAGGTTCTATGTTGTAACTTGTAACAGTTCTTCATTTCTTTTCATTGAGGAATAATATTCCATTAAATGGATGTATATATTGTACTTATCCATTCATTGATTGATGGGCATTTAGATTAATTACACTTTTTGTATTGTGGATAATGCTGCTATGAACATTCATGTATTGGGTTGGCCAAGAAGTGCCTTCGGTTTTTTAAATAAAAATAAAAGACACGTTTCTCATTTTCACCAAGAACTTTATTGAACAATGTATTCACCCTTTTGTCCCACTACCTTCTGCCATTTTTCAGGCAACTTCATAATTCCGTCTTCCCCAAACTTTTTATCTTTTTGTGTAAAGAACTGTTCCAGGTGCCTTTTACAGTCTTTCAGGGAATTGAAATTTTTTTCCATTAAGAGAATTTTGTGAAGACCGAAGTAAATGGAAATCCGAAGGTGCAATGTCTGGTGAAAACGGCGGATGAGACAGAACTTCCCAGCCAAGCTGTAACAGTTTTTACCTTGTCATCAAAGAAACATGTGGTCTTGCATTATCCTGATGGAAGATTACACGTTTTCTGTAATTCTGGACGCTTTTTGTCAAGTGCTGCTTTCAGTTGGTCCAATTGGGAGCAGTACTTGTTGGAATTAATCGTTTGCTTTTCTGGAAGGAGCTCATAATAGAGGACTCATAATAGAGGAGCTCATAGTAGAGGACTCCTTTCCAATCCCACCATATACACAACATCACCTTCTTTGGATGAAGACGGGCTTTTGATGTGGTTGGTGGTGGTTCATTTCGCTTGCCCCACAATCTCTTCTGTTCCACATTATTGTACAGTATCCACTTTTCATTACCCATCACAATTTGTTTTAAAAACGGAACGTTTTCGTTACGTTTAAGTAGAGAATCGCATGAGGAAATACAGTCAAGAAGGTTTTTTTGCTTAACTTATGTGGAACCCAAACATCAAAGTGATTCACATAACCAAGCTGGTGCAAATGATTTTCAGTGCTTGATTTGGATATTTTGAGTATGTCGGCTATCTCCTGCGTGGTATAAGGTTGATTGTTCTCAATAATGTCTCGAATTGATCGCTACCAACTTCAACTGGTCTACCCGACCGTGGAGCATCGTCCAGTGAGAAATCTCCAGCACAAAACTTCGCAAACCACTTTTGACACATTCGATCAGTCACAGCATCTTCTCCATACACTGCACAAATCTTTTTTTTTTTTTTTTTTGCATTTCGGTTGTGTTTTTATCTTTCTTGAAATAATAAAGCATAATATGCCGGAAATGCTTTTTTCTTCCATCTTCAATATTAAAATGGCTACACTAATTCACGAATTTTGATGTCTTTTTTTAAATGCTCGCTGATTTGACAGCTGTCACATACAATCTAACAAAATTGTTTCGAATGAAGTTAAAGACAACTAAGTGCTACTAGAGCCATCTTATGGAAAAAAATGAATGAACCTTTTGGCTAACGTGATAAAAGTTTTTGTGTGAATGTATTTCTCTTGGGTATATATCTAGAAATGGGATTGCTGGATCACACGGTGACTCCATGTTTAACTTTTGGAGGAACTGCCAGATTGTTTTCCAGAGCAGCTGCATCATTTTACATTCTCACCAGCAGTGTATGAGGGTTCCAATTTCTCCACATCCTCTCTGATGCTTGTAATTGCCTTTTTATTACAGCAGGTGTTAAGTCGTATTTCATTGTGGTTTTGATTGCATTTCCGTGGTGGCTAATGATGTAGAGAATCTTTTCATATGCTATTTTTATTTTTAAGTATTTTACTTGGTTAAAAATGTGGACTCTAACCCCATTAGTTGATTGCTGGTGAAATATCATCGTCAGTTTTTTGTAGTTCAATGGTATCTAAAGTGTAATGCTAATGAGGTCAAGGCTACAAGGTCTAGCTCCAAATAAATTGGTTATCTTTTACAGAGGAAACTCTGGTTAAACAACTACACTCATATGCCCTAACTCTGTTCAACGATCTGACAGGCTCTTAATATTGCCAATTAACAGAGTCTAGAAAGATCAACCAAAGGGTTTATCCTAATGACTACAAATATCATTTCAAGAAAAATACAGTCTATCATCAACAGATATTTTTAAGAGCAATGACTTATTTGTTTTTGAAGTATAGTTGACTTACAATATTATATTAGTTTCAGGTGGACAGCATAGTGATTCAGTATTTTTATGGATTATACTCCATTTAAAGTTATTACAAAATAGTGGTTATATTTCTCTGTTCTGTACAATATATCCTTGTACTTATTTTATACATAGTAGTTTGTATCTCTTAATCCCATACCCCTATATGGCCCTTCCCTCTTCCTTGTCCCCACTGGTATCCACTAGTGTGTTTTCTATATCTGTCAGTCTGTTTTTGTTTTGTTATATACATTTGCTTGTTTTATTTTTTAGACTCCACACATAAGTGATAACATAGAGTATTTGTCTTTCTCCGTCTGACTTACTTCACTAAGCATAATACTCTTTAAGTCCATCCACGTTGTTGCAAATGGCATAATTTCATTCTTTTATATGGCTAATATTCCAGTGTGTGTGTGTGTGTGTATAAATATATATCACATCTTCTTTATCCACTTATCTGTTAATGGACACTTGAGTTGCTTCCATGTCTTGGCTGTTGTAAATAGCGCTGCTATGAACATTGGGGCGCATGTATATTTTCAAAACAGTGGCTTTTTTTCCAGATATATACCCAGGAGTGGAATTGGTGGATCATATGTTAGTTATATTTTTAGTTTTTTGAGGAACCTCTATATTGTTTTCCATAGTGGCTACACCAATTTACATTCCCTTCAACAACGTACAAGGGTTTCCTTTTCTCCACATTCTCCCCAACATTTGATATTTGTAGGCTTTTTGGTGATAGCCATTCTGACAGGTGTGAGGTGATACCTCATTGTAGTTTTGATTTGCATTTCTCTAATAGAGATGTTGAGCATCTTTTCATGCTTGTTAGCCATCTATATGTCTTCTTTGGAAAAATGTTTATCCAGATCTTCCACTCATCTTAAAATTGTGTTGCTTTTTGATATTGAGTTATATGAGCTGTTAATGTATTTTGGCTATCAACTTCTTGTCAGTCATATCATTTGCAAATATTTTCTCCCATTCAGTAGGTTGTCTTTTCACTTTGTTGATGGTTTCTTTTGTGTGCAAATGATTTTAAGTTTAATTAGATCCCATTTATTTATTTTTGTTTTTATTTCTTTTGCCTTTGGATATGGATCCAAAAATTATTGCTATGATTTATGTCAAAGAGTATTCTGCCTATGTTCTCTTCTAGGAGTTTTATGGTTTCAGGTCTTTTATTTAGGTCTTTAATCCATTCTGAGTTTATTTTTGTATATGGTGTGAGGAAATGTTCTAATCTCATTCTTTTACATGTAGCTGTACAGTTTTCCCAGAACCCCTTATTGAAGAGACTGTCTTTTCTCCATAGTATGTTGTTGCCTCCTTTGCTGTAGATTAATTGACCATAGATGCATGGATAATGACTCACTGTTTTAATAAAAATGGTACATGCTCATTTCAAACATTTTTGAAAAATCAGAAAGGTCCAAAAAGAAGACAAAAAGTTATTCTAAATCTCACTGCTCCAGAAATAACTAGGTTAGGTTTTGGTGAACTATATTATAATATCTCTACACAGACATAGTTAGATGCATGGCAGATAACTAAATGGATAGAAATAATTTCATGAGAATGGAATTATACCATTCTCATGAATTTTTTTTTTAAAATAAAGAGTTTCAACTAATTTTAATAACAAACAAAAAAGTGAAACTGAAGAATGAATGAGAACTGTTTCCTTAATAAACTGATTCATTGCTCCCCTCCCATCTTTTTTTACGTGGGCCTCTCACTGTTGTGGCCTCTCCCGTTGCGGAGCACAGGCTCCGGACGTGCAGGCTCAGCGGCCATGGCTCACAGGCCTAGCCGCTCCGCAGCATGTGGGATCTTCCCGGACCGGGGCACGAACCCATGTCCCCTGCATCGGCAGGCGGACTCTCAACCACTGCGCCACCAGGGAAACCCCACTTCCATCTTTTTACCATGCTTTACCATTTACCGTTACCAATCAAAAGTGATTCATTTGTTCACTTCTTGCACGGCTGAATATCATTGTCAGGTAGGTTTTTCATGAGTGTGTTAGCAGAAACTTCTGGTGAACACCAACATTGCTTTTCCATTTCTTTCTTAGTAAAATATTCCTGATTTTAAATGTACACACTGCCCCCATTATATAGTGTATAATCCTAGCCTCCCTTGCAGCTAGATGCACTCTAAGTTCTGGCCAATGGGATGTAAGCAGAAGTGTATGAAGCTTACAGAAAATATCCTTAAAGGGAGGAGATCTTCTATTCTCCTTCCTGCTAGCTGTATTGCAAATGTAAATGCTGAAGTTTGATCTGTCATCTTAAACCATGAGGTGAAAGATATGTATTAATGTATAACAAGACAGGAAGATTCTGGGTATCTGAAAATTTCCTTAATCTGCTATACTTCCAAACATTTTATGTGGTAGAGAAACTTCTACCTTCTTTAATGGTTTATTTGGGTTCTTTAGTCACTTGTCATTAAACTTCATTATAACTGTCACAAGGGCTAAAAAATGCCCTGAAGTTCTTAATGTCAGAGAATGTCTGCCTGTTGCTTTTACACTTAACAAGTTAGCTAGGTATAATTCTAATATTATAATTTCCTTCTCTATCAGAAGTTATAAATACTGCTCCATTTTTTCTGTCATTGGAGGTTGCAATGCAGAATGTGAGGCCAGCCTGATTTCTACACCCATCCTCCATTTTTGTTTCTGCCTAGATCCTTGAGAACATTTTCCCAGTCTTTTATAATAAAAAATTTCAAGCATACAGAAAAAAGATACATAAAGCAACTGCTAATATTTGCCATATTTGCTTTATCTCTCCCGTGCATGTGTGTTTGTGTGTACATAGAGAACACATTTCTTCCTGAATCACTTGAAGGTAAGTTGTAGATGTAACATTTTATTCCTAAATACTTCAGGATGTCTTTCCTTAGAATATGATTTTCCGGAGAATAAGAAGAGTTAATTCCCTGATATCTGCTAGAACAGGGGTCCCCAACCCCAGGGCCCTGGACCAGTACGGGTCCTCGGCCTGTTAGGAACCCGGTTGCACAGTAGGAGGTGAGCAGCGGGAGAGCCAGAGAAGCTTTGTCTGCCACTCGCTCCCCATCGCTCCCCATCGCTCGCATTACTGCCTGAATCATCCCCCCCACATCTGTGGAAAAATTGTCTTCCACGAAACCGGTCCCTGGTGCCAAAAAGGTTGGGGACCACTGCTCTAGAATAATCCTTTTTGTATTAAAATTCCCCAATTGTTCCTTCTCCCACATTGTCTTTTGTGGTCTTAAAAAAAAAAAAAAATCAGGATCCAAGATCCAATCAGGAGTCACCCATTGTACTTGGTTGTTATATCTCTTTAGTCTCTCTCTTTTTTTTTTTTTTTCTTTTTGCGGTATGCGGGCCTCTCACTGTTGTGGCCTCTCCCGTTGCGGAGCACAGGCTCCGGACGTGCAGGCTCAGCGGCCATGGCTCACGGGCCCAGCCGCTCCGCGGCATGTGGGATCTTCCCAGACCGGGGCACGAACCTGTGTCCCCTGCATCGGCAGGCGGACTCTCAACCACTGCGCCACCAGGGAAGCCCTTTAGTCTCTTTTAACCAAGAATAATCCCCCACCTTTTTGTTATGTATTTTTTGTTTAATTACATTTGCTTTTTGATCAAGCCAGACCACTTGTGTTGTACGCTGCCCTATTTTCTGGCTTTGCCTGATTGTTTACCTATGGTTTCAGTTAACTTGTTCATCTATCCCATATTTTCTGTAAACTTAGAGTTAAGTCATAAGGCTTGATTAGACTTGAGTTAGTTATTTGGCCAAAAATGTTTTATGCAGTATTTCATACCACATCACATCAGGAGGCAGAAGGAGAAGATTGTGCCAGTACTGGTGATACTAAGTTTGATAATTTAATTGAGATGGTGACCTCCAGAGCACTCCATTTAAAGTTACATAATTTGTAGGGTGATTCTTTAGCATTATGGGAAGGAATATCCTCTCATCTAATCATTTTGGTATACATTTACAACCTTTTCCTGCATCAGTTACATCACTGGATGATTTTCTAAATCTATTATTTTCCCTACATTTATTAGCTAGCATTCTTATGTAAGTAGCTTTCCTTTATCAACTGAGGATAAACTTCAGTTCCTCCAAGAAGACAAAGTAAATGCTTAAATGTTTCTCTTTAATTACTAATTGGCAGAGGTGGTAAAACAGTCCTCTCTAAAGTTGGCAAATGATTTTGAAATATTATTTATTCTTGAAGTTAAATAATTTTGCTAGGATATGCCTCCAAGGAGACTATTCTATATCATCTTTTTTTTTTCTGATATACAGTGTACCACTTTAATGTGCAGATTCAGTTCTTTAGTATATTCCTCTATTTTCTGTTCCATTTGTTGGCTTCTCTAATTTAGGAATGCCAGTGATCTGCAGGTTGGGTTAGCTTTGCTGTCTCAAGCATTATCTATTTTAATATCCTTGGCTTTTTCCTCTGCATTTCTTGTGATAATTTCTGGTGTTTCCTCCATACTGGTAATATGATTTCCAGTTTTTTTTCCTATTGTTTCAAATGTGTTCATTAGATCTGAAACTGTGTTCATATTTGATTACTCCTTTAGCTGGGCTTTTATTTTTAGTATCCATTTTTAAGCTCTTGATATTTTCAATTCATATTGTAACTAAGTTCTTTGGGAGAGAATCTGCTTCCTTGACATAAATTTTCTTCAAGATGCCATAAAGTTTCTTCATCTATCTTTCACATATAATGTACCTTTCTTTCAAGATTTTGGTTTGCTTTTGCTATGACCTTACTTTTTTTTTTTTTTTTTTGTGGTACGCGGGCCTCTCACTGCTGTGGCCTCTCCCATTGTGGAGCGCAGGCTCAGCGGCCACGGCTCACGGGCCCAGCCGCTCCGCGGCACGTGGGATCTTCCCAGACTGGGGCACGAACCCGTGTCCCCTGCATCGGCAGGCGGACTCTCAACCACTGCGCCACCAGGGAAGCCCCTTACTTTTTTTTTTTAAAGGTATTTTAAAAAATTATTTTTAACATTTACTTATTAGTAAATAATTTATTTTTGGCTGCTTTGGGTCTTCGTTGCTGCGCGTGGGCTTTCTCTAGTTGCGGCGAGCGGGTCTACTCCTCGCTGCGGTGCGCGGGCCTCTCATTATGGTGGCTTCTCTTGTTGCAGAGCATGGGCTCTAGGCTCATGGGCTTCAGTAGTTCTGGCACGTGGGCTCAGTAGTCGTGCGTGGGCTCAGTAGTTGTGCCTCATGGGCTCCAGAGCACAGGCTCTGTAGTTGTGGTGCACGGGCTTAGTTGCTCTGTGGCATGTGGGATCTTCCCAGACCAAGGATCGAACCCATGTCTTCTGCAGGCAGATTCCTAACTACTGTGGCACCAGGGAAGTCCCTGCCCTTACTTTTTTTGTTTCTTATGTTTGATGGGGCAGCTCTTTCCGAATCATTTATTCAGATACATTATGTATGAATTCTGCTAGACATTCTTCTCACCTTATCTGAGAATAAGTTGATCTTCTCAGAGCTATAGTGGCTGGATATTGCTTTTTATCCACTTTCCTGTAGCCTAAAATTGGAAAAGGATGGAGTAGGAAAAACAGTGAGATCTATTGGGATTTAGTATAGCTTCTGCTAGGGGATAGGCCTTTGCTCTTTCTTGAGATCCTGTGAAATGTCCAGTTCCAGAGCCCCTTCCATGCAGCCAAAGGTGTATCTCACTCCTATGGATTCTGGCTTATTCTCTTGACTCTGCAGAGTGCCCTGATGATGGCAGATACTGGTAAAACATTTTATTTCTGTTGAAGACCCAAGGTGATACACAGGGTCTTCTTCTCTAAAAGTATCCTCCCCACAACCTGGAAACTATACACTTACTCTCTCATTTTACTTTTATAAATTGAAGTATTTTAGTGAGAATTTTCATGAGTTCTTGAACTTACCTTATGTCCTTAATACTGTTTCTTGAGAATATTTTCCTCTCATTGTCTAAGAAACTTGAGGCGGAAAATTCTGTAACCGTGCCTTAATCTGCTATATTTTCTCGTCAGTTGTTTAATAACAAATAGATCTATGTCTTGAGTTGGAAGGTATACATATACTCATTTAACTAAAAGTACAATATGGTATAGCATGGTGGTCACTAGTTATATTAAAGGTAACTGAGGAAATGAACATGTCATGTTATATCCATTTCTATTTGTTGAGGAGACTCTTTTCAACATCCTTTTGTAATTTTTCTGAAAGATGTCCCTTCCTTTCTGGACCATTACTACTACCTCTAATGTAGAACCCCAACCAAGGTCTACCTTAAGCCTCTAATACCTGATGCTTTGACTACTGGCAAAACTACTGTTTTTATTGCTATTCCCTTCTTCCCCGCCCCCTGAAAAAATCCAGTGGCCTTCCATTATTTTAAGATATGGTGCAAACCTCTAGGTTCAGCTCCATCCACAATCTAACCTTTCAGGTTTATGTCCCCTTCTCATCTTACACGAATTCTCTCTTGCACCAATTCTATTCTCTAAATCTTTTTCTGTATCTACCCTTTTATTCTATAGACCCATGCAGAGTGCTTTCAATTTATGTTTACTTATCTCAATTCTACCTTTATTTCCTATTTCCTCCATGAAGTCCTTCCTGACTTATAGCTGGAAAAGCTCTTCATCTTGTGAATTTTTATATAGAATTTACTGTCTCTATTTAATTCATTGGCACTGTTTTATGGCATGGCATTATTGGTCATTATATTTTAGCTTATGTCTCAAATCTTTCAGACCATGTTGTTTTGTTTGTTTTTACATTTGGTAGTGCCCTTATTGTCTAGCACAGTGCGACTTCATGGATTTGTAGATCCCTGTTTCCTTAAAAAGAATGATGAGACCAATTCACATCCTCTTCACTGCTGCAGGCAGCAACTGCTCATCCAAACTCTGGCACTTCTAATCTTCCAGAGACTTTCCTACCGTTCAGAGGGCTGTGCTAAAGCTTGAGGTAGTTGAAGAACTGAGTAAGGGATTACATTGAGAGCACAGAAAGGAAAGGGCATGCTAAAAATGTCCCTTTAATCGTCCTTTTGCAGCTTTTTAGTCAGTGAGATTTTTAAGCCTCTTCTCACAGGTCAGCTGTTGCCCGGATTTGAAAAGAGGCTACTTCAGAACACACTGGAATTCACAGTTCACTTGGACAGATGCCACCGGCTTCTGCGTTTGAGGGTCAAGGTTAGTTGTTCGTGGCGTGAGCACCTTCCCATTTGCAAAATCTGGTTATCCTTAACTACCCAAGTCTTATGAAGCAGCTCATAGGAAGGCACTGGTTCTTAGGACAAAGTGAGACCACATCCCCAGCATTTTTCTTAAACGCGGCATTACTGTACTTTAACAGATTAGAATCCATCTGAATAAAAAGTAAAACTGAAGTGGGAAACAAACTTGGGCTTGAGTCGGCTGCAGTAGCCCTCAGGGACAGGTGCAGAAGAAATTCTCGACGTGGGCCGTAGAGATGGTATGGTCTCTATTCCTGCTCCACTGCTCTTCTTTTTAGATACACACGCACGCGGGCCGGCAGCCTCAGTCACTAGATAACGCAAGGCGCTAGCCAGCGGTCGCCCTTGGTGCGCCTTCCTCTGCTCAGCAAAGAACCGCAAGCATCTCGGACGCAGTTAACGGCCTCTCTACGGCCCACTCTGGGCGCGCGGAATCCTGGGACTTGTGGTCCGGCCCCGCGCGCTCCCTGCCCGGGCCCGCGTGGAGCGGACTACATTTCCCAGGATGCATCGGAGGAAGGGGGCTACAGGGGCGGTGGAAGGAGGGGGCGGCCCTAGCGCTCTGGGGCATCGCCGTTTCCAAGCGCTGAGATCTCGCCTAGTAACCCGCAGCCTCGGTTCCCGAAAGCGGCGCTGTGGCCCCGCCCCCGGAGCCTCGGCTGGAGGAAGAACCTGTCTCTCGCGACGCCCCAGTGACGAAGCCCATCCTCGGGTGCGGGAGGCGGGGAAGGGTTGGGAAGGGGGGGGGGCAAGCGGAGGATTTCGCTCGCCCGTGCGAGATCCAGGACGTGCTCGCGGCGCCCGCTCAGAGCAGAGGTTAGAGGCGGCAGAGCCGGGATGCTCCGCAGGCTAGCCTGGATCGGGTGTGGGAGGAGTGCAGGACGCCGCAAAGGCTGCACTGTGCGCGGGCCGGGGTGTCCCCTGGGGCCGGCGTGTCCCCTGGGGCCGGCATCCCTCAGGTCGGCAGCGACCAATGCCTGGGATGTGTGTGCGCGTATGTGGGGGCTCGCCGTCCCCAGTGGTTCCTCGGGCGCTCCCGCCCCACGCGGGGCTAGAGGCGTGACCGTTGCGCCTGCGGGACCCCATAGCTAGAGCAGACCTTCCTGGGTAGAGGTACAAGATTTTGGTCACTTGTTAATTATTTAATTTCTTCTGGACCGGGAGCGTTTGTAGGTTGAGCTTTCCTGCCTCTAGCTGCACTAGTGTCTCAGTTTCCTCTGATTCAGAAAAATCTTTTTATGGCGCTTTCAATTGGAGTTGCTGATTAGTGAGAGCTGCTAAGTTCTTGTGGTTTTCTCGGCCAAGAGACGGTTCACGGAGGATATGAATTATGAACACATACACGACAACTAACTAATTGGAGCATCTAAAAAATGACCGTTGCATATTTGCCCTGGCTTAATGGGGAAACAGCAATTGTTCTTTTTTTTTTTTTAACATCCTTATTGGAGTATAATCGCTTTACAATGGTGTGTTAGCTTCTGCTTTATAATAACGTGAATCAGCTATACATATACATATATCCCCATATCTCCTCCCTCTTGCAGCAAATGTTCTTTCAAATCGTATCGGCAGCCACCAGCCAGCAGCATTTAGGGCATATTTCATATCATTAAAAAGATGGATCTGGAGGGAGAGAGGAGGAATAGTTGACAATTTTTTAAAAACTTGGTTTAGTTTGGGGATCATTTTCTTGCACTGGGTGAGTTACGCAAAATATCTGTTTCTTTCTTCCTCGCTCTCGCATCCTGGATGTAGACTGTCAGTTTCGGATCCAAGGATGGCGATGGCAAAAGCTTACTCGAGTTCCTTGTCAAATTAAAGCTGTCACAGAATAAATCTCGCTGCCTGCTGCGAGGCCCCCGGGCACAGCAAACTTCAGTGAGCGAACTGGTAATCAGTGTTTGGATATGCAGATCCATGATTTAAAAGACGGGGTGACCCTCTCAAAAACCTCTCACGGGGGCCGAAGCCCGCAGGTGCAGTGAGGCGTGCGCGCGCGAGTGCTGGCGCCCCAGAAGACGCCTCTCCCGTGGAGAGGGAGCCGGAGAGCCCGGCGGGGTCTGGCGACCGCGTACCTGGCGGCTCGTCTCCGGCGGCGGCGGCGGCGGATGATGGTTGCGGCTGGCGCGCTGGTCTGTGTCTGTGCGTCGCCGCGGAAATCAGCGCCCGGCGCTGCACGCTGAGCCCTTGCAGGTCCTCCACATCCCGAGCCTTGGTGAGGACAGACCCGGAGCCCAGGGGCCGCGGACCCGCACGCGGAGCGACCGGGGGGCGAGTGGGGTTAGCTTATCATGGCGGATCGGACAGCTCCCAGCTGCCAGCTCCGGCTGGAGTGGGTGTACGGGTACCGGGGTCACCAGTGCCGCAACAACCTGTACTACACCGCCGGCAAGGAAGTGGTCTACTTTGTGGCTGGCGTCGGGGTGGTTTACAGCACCCGCGAGCACAGCCAAAAATTCTTCTTGGGACACAACGACGACATTATCAGGTAAGGAGGTGGCCTGGGGCGGTGGGGAGGGGTTGGGTGTGAAGGTTGGAAGGATGACGGGAAGGATGACCAACTGGGCTTTCCTGGGGTCAGATCCGGAAGCCCCATGGAATAAAGGAGTCTCTCTGGAACCTCATGGAATTACAGAAGGGCTACTGATTCTAAGGCTAGGGCAGAAGCAGGGTAGGGGGTGCAGGTGGGGAGAGAGAGATTTCTTTTTATTCCTCCGGAAGGCTTTTAAATCTCTAAGGAGTTAAGTGTCCTGATGCTTTTTTGGTGTTCATTCCTGCTACAAGTGGAAGGATCCTGGGTAAACTATCAAACACTTCTCCCTCCCTCCCTAACTAGGAAAATGTAGGACCAATAACCTGAACTGTGGGTATCATCTTTGGGGGGCTTTTTAGAAGGTTCCTCAGCAAGCAAGAGGATTGAAAAAAAAAAAAAACCCTAAAAGAAATTTTGCTAAAGGTAATTGGGATCTTCATTCCAGATGCTTTGAAACTAAGAAATTTCTGCAGTGGGTGGGGAGTT
The DNA here is from genome assembly GCF_964374135.1 of Grampus griseus. Taxonomy (NCBI): domain Eukaryota; kingdom Metazoa; phylum Chordata; class Mammalia; order Artiodactyla; family Delphinidae; genus Grampus; species Grampus griseus. The sequence continues at coordinate 45,032,265 of NC_139009.1, forward strand.
TGTTCTCTAATATTTCCCTTGGTAGTGACTTAGTGCCAAAAAGCATATTTATGGATGCTTCCACACCATCACTGAGGTTATAAAAGGCTGGCAGTTGCTGGACCACAAAACCCTACCAGCCAGCCCACAGAATGACCAACATCTAGTAGCGGATGGTGGGACTGATTAGAAGAACAAAACTGGATGAATAGACATCTTAGGGGTCCTCCTTATTAAATTGTAGAGGGATATATTTTGATTTTTGGCCCTGTCCTCTTATCTTTGGACCAGACGCATTTTCCTCCAGCCCTTGTCAGCTTCTTGTGTGACCAGACAAGGTGTGGTCCAGATGCTGTTCACAGGGAATCCTTTTCAGCCTTCAGCAGTTAGGGAAGATTTCCATATGGGAGCCTCAGCCCACAGGGAAAATGACTTGCTGAGGATGGACTACAACTGACAGAGACCATATTTGTACCTTCCAGACTTGTGTGTTCATTGATGCAGAACACGCTAACATCACATTTCAGAATATTGCCACTTGTGCTCTAAGTTTCCTTTCATAATGAAATAAATGGTTAAGTGGTGTAATGATAATGGTCTTAATGTCTCTGTGGGAAGAATGATTTTTAAAAACTAGCTTTTTCCCTCTTGTAGTGTTGTGATTATTCTGTATTCTGGAGCTTTCTTCCCCCCCCCCCAAGCCCTAAAGTTGAAAAAATTGTTACAGAAAGTAAAAACTTAATATTTGAAAATGCAGTGAGATATATTTTTTAAAAATCTTGAATTTTAGAAGATGAAGATTTTAAGTACTAGGAGCTCTACCGTTCACAAGATTGGGTGGAACTGACATGTAAAACTTTCTTCATGTCACATATGACAGAATAGCTTTCTTCTCTCCCTGCTATGGTAATGGTTGTGATTGGGGCATCCTTACCTAGTCCCATCCTGGAGATTTTGCTTCTGTAATTGCTGAACTGATTATTAAAGTCACAGGTGCAAATGATTAACAGTGACTCGTGAAAAGGTTAGATGTTTAAAAATTAAAACCCATTATGTTTTTGCTCTTTCTTAATGCAGTGCTTTCCATTACACCGTCAAAATAAGTTGTAGTCCTTCGGGGGAAGGGAGAGAGTGGCAATTAAACAGAAAATTCCCTGCGGTTAAATAATAGTAATGTGACAGTTCATTGAACTACTTTGAGGATTTGAACTCCTAATCTTAATTTTTTTTCTCTAATAGGAAAAAAATTAAATGCACTGTTGAAACTGAAGGTGGGAAAAGGGTGGAGTTGCAGTGAACCACTGTTATGACAGGCTATCGGACTAGTGGGGATGTGATGATACCTGGCTTAGTTTAAGAAACACTCAGATTTGAAGATAAGGTGAATGAAGTTATTTGTGTAACTGGGTTTGCAAGGAGCTTCAATTTTGAAAAGAAAAAAAAAGATGATTTAGCTTCTGGTCTTTTTATTAAGATAGTTATATCTTTATGCTTTACAGTGACATAGTAGCAAGGCTGCCTGCAGAGAAAGGACTTTATTGTTAAATTTTCGATGATATTTGGTTGGGTCTGAGTATAGGTGAGCAGAGTTCTTTAATATCCATGTATGTGTTTGCACCTAGGAATAAAATTAAGTCCAACAGATTAAAAAACACAGACCACAGATCATTATATAATTAAGAGCTGTAAAATTAGAGAATGTAGAGTGTTTATGTTATTTTGCTTTATCTTCTATATGTAAATATCTTTTTCCCATGAAGGTAGTACACAAGCAATATTTGTTTTTATCCTTAGTATATGAGACTCTTAAGTGCCATTTCCTTCATAATTTTATGCCCAGAAGCATACTAGATGTTTGAAATTAGTATTGTAAAATGTTAGGAATATTAATGTATTAACTGTATATATGGAAAGGAAATTTGTAGTCTTTTATCTTTACGAATTTCAACTGATTTCTGTATAGCCAGTTATACTACTGATTTTCTATTTAAAATATTGATGTTTCTCATTGAATGAAGAGGACTAAAGCTAAAGTACTAGTGCAGAATGTTTGGGGTTTTTTGGAATCATGACATAAATATTAAAACTTCTAACTCTTGATTCCATCAAACGAGATATGTAAGTAATTGTCCACATAGCTTTTGCATTAGTTTGAAAGATATATTCATAATGCATACATTTCCCACTGTTTTATTTATTGTGCTACTTTCCCAAGAATATTAACTAGAAAGCAGTCCAACAAATATTGATACCACACTCCATTTTAGAAAACCTTGTCATCTCTGAGATCACAATGAACTTTAATAATAATACTGTAGGATTTGGCAGAGCTCATTAGAGTTCAGCGTATGTTTCCTCCTGATTTGACAGACTATGTGTTTAAGTCAGATTTTTTAAGATGTTCATATGTGAAGCATAATGTGATTTATTGGATGTGGAGGCTTAGTTTTATTCTCTTGAATGACTGCACTTCAATACAGTTAACAGATTAGTGGATGATGCCATATTTTAGCTCTGATAACATTGTGGTGGGACAAATAAATATTAAAGCAACACTCAAATCAGGGCTTGAAGGCAAGGACCGTAATACAGGCAGGAATAATTACTAACTTGGTTTCTGCTGCACGTAGCAGACCATGACACAGTACTGGAGCAAATGAAAGAAAAGGTCATGAACACATTTGCTCTCTGTCACCTCCCATCCATTTTCACAGTGACTCCAGTTGAGACATTTCTCTCCTTACTCTGGATCCCTATTTTGCATCTGACTAGTCCCCTGTCTCCCTTTTCGTTTCTCTTATTTTTCAGCTCTCTGTTGCAAGGGAGGTTTTTCGGCAGTACCATTTTAGGGGAAAGTGCGCTGACTTTGATTTCACACCCACTTGGGTTTGAACCCACTCTGCTGTTTGTTTACTAGAGGCATCCAAGTGAGTGGCTTGACCTCTCAGGGCCTTGTTTGTTTGTGAAAGGGTGGGTAACAACACCTAAGTTGCAGAATTGTAACTATTAGAAGTAATGTATGCAAATAGTTTAGCATGGGTCCTGGCCCTTAATTGTTGCTCAATAAATGCTCTTAGTAATGATAGTAGTAGTACAGTATTTAATCAAAAACACACACATACACCAAAGACAAAAAAATGTTTCCTCACTGTTCATAGTCTGAAGTCCAAAATTCTGAGTTTTCCATTCTCCCTGCTCTTAACCCATCTTTCTACCTTCATTTTCCTTTTCTTTAAAAAAACCCATAAATTGTTTGCTTCCCACTTGCCATATAATAAGAGTACTATGTTCTTTCCTGTCTCACGCTGGGATGATTTATCTCCCCCTTCATCCTTCTTCTCCTGATTCCTTTCCCCCAGTGGCATAGTGGTGGGAGCATGGGCTTTGGTCAGACAGACCTGATTTTGAACCTAGATGTGCCACCAGTTGGGTGACTTGGGGAAGCTACTAAACCTCTGTGAGTCTCAACTATCATCAGTAAAATAGCTTCTCATACATGCAATGGAGGTTTAGAGGTACCTAACTTGTAGCTTGTGGAGATAACATACAAGGTTCCCCACAGTGTTTGGCAAATAGGAAGTGCCCGCCGCAGGGAGCCTGTTTGTATCTGCGTCTTGCATGGCCCCATCCGTTTCAATCCCACCTCTCCCATGAGACCTTTTACCATCCTTAGATGAAGGGGTGCCTTAGATGAAGGAACGCGTTGCACGCCTAAAGTTTTGCGTCTTTCGTGACCGATGCTGCTCGCTTGATATATATCATTTAGTGCCGTTGTTTCACTATGAATATTTTCATTTGTAAATGTATGTAAGATCCTTGAGGCTGAGAATGAATTTAATAATCAGAGCCGGGCTTCCCTGGTGGCGCAGTGGTTGAGAGTCCGCCTGCCGATGCCGAGCACACGGGTTCGTGCCCCGGTCCGGGAAGATCCCACATGCCGCGGAGCGACTGGGCCCGTGAGCCATGGCCGCTGAGCCAGCGCGTCCGGAGCCTGTGCTCCGCAACGAGAGAGGCCACAGCAGTGAGAGGCCTGCGTACCGCAAAAAAAAAAAAAAAAATCAGAGCCAACATTTCCTGAGTGCAGACTCGGTGCTAAATGTGTGTACAGATTTATCTCTTCCATCTTCTCGACAACCCCATGACGTTGGTACTGTGGTTAGCCTCAGTTTACTGGTGAGGAAACTGAAGCACAGAAAGGTTAAAGATGTTGCCCATGGTCACTATTTAGCAGATTGTAGAATGGGAATTGGAACCCAAGTCAGTCTGATTCCAAAACCCAGAGCTATCACTTCACTGCTTTACACACTTTTTTATTCTTCTCGGTTACTGTGGTCCCTACCATCGTGCCTTGTTTCTAACCAGAACTCAGTAAGTTTGTGATTCCTTGTAACTGTTTTTCAACCTCGTGCTTTATTTAAGGGTATTTGAAGCAGATCACTAGAACTCTGTTTAGAAATGGAACCATGTTCAAGTTCACCTTAGGAACATCACCAGCTTTGAAGCAATGACCTGAAACAACGAACTGCTGGAGATGTTTTTTAAAAATTTGTTAAGTCTCAATTGTGACCTGGCTAAAATTACCTGGTGCTGCAGGTGCACTCAATTGCACTTGTTGAATTTGAAGAGAGGGGTGTAATAGCCATGGTTGGGCCTGCAGTGTTGGGTAAACAGGTTCACATGAAGGCCTGGAGATGTGATTTCATATTCTTCAGTCCCTTGACCAGTTTGAACAAGGGAAGCATGGGGGTAGCTATAAAGAATCAAACCTGTATTGAGTTGAGTGCTTGCTCTGTAACAGGCACCACACACACACACACACACACACACAGAGAGAAATCCCTTCATCCACAGCTCTGAGAGATAGCCTTTATTTTACAGGTACAGCTCAGAGAGGGAAAGAGATTTAAGCGAAGTCACTCAGTGGTACCATCCACACTATTCGTTGCATCTTACTTGCTCTGTTCATTGGCATGAGCATGTAGTGAAAGGTTTTGATGGAAGCTTACGGTCTATTCATAAATGATTTTACTATTGTTATTTTTGTTAATAAGCTATAGTCTGGTGATTTTTAATTAAGATTTATTTATTTTCTAAATTGGGTAGATTTTACTCTTCTTCATTTGTTTATTCATCAAAAACTTATTTCACATCTAGAATGTACCAGATGCAGGGGTGCAGCTTTGAACATGACCAAGTTCTTGCCCCCATTCTGGTGGAGGAAGCCAACAATGCATGAACAAGAAAGCAAGGTGAATATATCAATAGATTGTGATAAGTACTAACGAGGGAATGGCCTTGGAGGGGAACTGGGTTGAGTGGGGGTGTGGGAGCTACCTTAGATAAGGTTTCCAGAGCAGCTGTCTAGGGAGATGGCATTTAAGCTGAGACCTGAAGGATGAGAAGGGGTAAGCGAAGATGTGATGGAGAAGAGCAGTTATGTGCAGCAGCACCAGGGTGACAAAGAACTTGGTGTGCCCAGAACTCTGGTATAGATATCCAGAGAAAGACCAAGGTCATAGTACTTCTCATTAATGCCTCATGGGTTTTGGCAGCATATGTCCTAGATTTCCCAGGACAGTCACAAATATTCCATTCAGTTATTGTTATGGGTATACTTGCTATGGTCATGTCATGATTCTCTTTTTAATTCAGAATATATGACCATGTTTTTATTTTTAAAATATGGTTACTATATAATGGATCACAGCTTGAAAAACGTTACACTGTAGTATGCTCTCTTATAAAGAATTATATTGGCTCCACCACCAACAGTCAATCAGAATGTAGATTATACTGTGGTAAGTGAAAAACTGTTTCATGGCAGCATCTTTAAGCAGGGCTGTTCTAGGGCCTCTCCTACCCACAAGGATGTGGATCTCAATAACTTTGCAATGTAGGTGATGTATTTGCCAACAAAAAAGAAAAAGCAAGCTGTTGGGAAGATTACCTTGCTAACTCTGCTTCTGGAACTGACTCTTTCCCCAGTAAGCTGGAGCGGCATGGAAAGCTAGCCTTTAGCCAGCAGACCTACACATCTTCAGCAGTCAGCCTCCTCTTGTAGGTTTAATTCGATTTGTCATATGTGGATTGGACTTAAATGTAATTAAAATGTTTGACAGCAAACAGTTCTTCTCAAATATCATTGTGCATAGGAGTCACCCAAGCACTCACTAATAAAATCCAGATTCTGATTCAGCAAGTCTGGTGGTGAGGGCTGACATCCTGCATTTCTAACCAGCTTCCAGTTGATGCTGATGCTGCTGGTCTGCTATGCAGCAAGATGTTCGGATCCTCATTTGTATGTTTCAGATCTCAGTAGGCCAGTGTTTTTTTTTTTTTTTCAACCCAAAAGATGTTGCCATCTTGTGAAATAGACTTTTAATAATATATGTATATATGACTCATATTTATTAAATTCTTAAATTAACAGAATCAATTTTTCATTAAGTTGGCACCTAGCACAGTGTTCTTTTCTTTTTTTTAACATCTTTATTGGAGTATAATTGCTTTACAATGGAATGCTAATTTCTGCTGCATAAAAAAGTGAATCAGCTATACACATGCATATATCCCCATATCCCCTCCTCTTGTGTCTCCCTCCTGCACTCCCTATCCCACCCCTCTAGGTGCACACAAAGCACCGAGCTGATCTTCCTGTGCTATGCAGCTGCTTCCCGCTAGCTATCTATTTTACATTTGGTAATGTATATATGTCCATGCCACTCTCTCACTTCGTCCCAGCTTACCCTTCCCCCTCCCCGTGTCCTCAAGTCCATTCTCTATGTCTGCGTCTTTATTCCTGTCCTGGCCCTAGGTTCTTCAGAACCTTTTTTTTTAGATTCCATATATATGTGTTAGCATACGGTATTTGTTTTTCTCTTTCTGACTTACTTCACTCTGTATGACAGACTCTAGGTCCATCCACCTCACTACAAATAACTCAGTTTCGTTTCTTTTTATGGCTGAGTAATATTCCATTGTATATATGTGCCACATCTTCTTTATCCATTCATCTGTCGATGGACACTTAGGTTGCTTCCATGTCCTGGCTATTGTAAACAGTGCTGCAATGAACATTGTTGTACGTGACTCTTTTTGAATTATGGTTTTCTCAGGGTACATGCCCAGTAGTGGGATTGCTGGGTTGTATGGTAGTTCTATTTTTAGTTTTTTTTAATTTTTTTTATTTTTTTAAATTTTTATTTTTAGTTTTTTAAGGAACCTGCATACTGTTCTCCATAGTGGCTGTATCAATTTACATTCCCACCAACAGTGCAAGAGGGTTCCCTTTTCTCCACACCCTCTCCAGCATTTATTGTTTGTACATTTTTTGATGATGGCCATTCTGACTGGTGTGAGGTGATACCTCATTGTAGTTTTGATTTGCATTTCTCTAATGATTAGTGATGTTGAGCATCCTTTCATGTGTTTGTTGGCAATCTGTATAATTTCTTTGGAGAAATGTCGATTTAGGTCTTCTGCCCATTTTTGGATTGGGTTGTTTATTTTTTTGATATTGAGCTGCATGAGCTGCTTGTATATTTTGGAGATTAATCCTTTGTCAGTTGCTTAATTTGCAGATATTTTCTCCCATTCTGAGTGTTGTCTTTTCATCTTGTTTATGGTTTCCTTTGCTGTGCAAAAGCTTTTAAGTTTCATTAGGTCCCATTAGTTATTTTTGTTTTTATTTCCATTTCTCTTGGAGGTGGGTCAAAAAGGATCTTGCTGTGATTTATGTCAAAGAGTGTTCTATGTTTTCCTCTAAGAGTTTTATACTGTCTGGCCCTACATTTAGGTCTTTAATCCATTTTCAGTTTATTTTTGTGTATGGTGTTAGGGAGTGTTCTAATTTCATTCTTTCACATGTAGCTATCCAGTTTTCCCAGCACCACTTATTGAAGAGGCTGTCTTTTCTCCATTGTATATTCTTGCATCCTTTATCAAAGATGAGGTGACCATATGTGTGTGGGTTTATCTCTGGGCTTTCTCTCCTGTTCCATTGATCTATATTTCTGTTTATGTGCCAGTACCATACTATCTTGGTTACTGTATCTTTGTAGTATAGTCTTAAGTCAGGGAGCCTGATTCCTCCAGCTCTGTTTTTCTTTCTCAAGATTCTTTTGACTATTTGGGGTCTTTTGTGTTTCCATACAAACTGTGAAATTTTTTGTTTGAGTTCTGTGAAAAATGCCATTGGTAGTTTGATAGGGATTGCATTGAATCTGTAGATTGCTTTGGGTAGTGTAGTCATTTTCACAATGTTGATTCCTCCAGTCCAAGGACATGGTATATCTCTCCATTTGTTTGTATCTTTTTTTTTTTTTTTTTTTTTTGCGGTACGCGGGCCTCTCACTGTTGTGGCCTCTTCCGTTGTGGAGCACAGGCTCTGGACGCGCAGGCTCAGCGGCCATGGCTCACGGGCCCAGCCACTCCACGGCACGTGGGATCTTCCCGGACCGGGGCACAAACCCACGTCCCGTGCATCTGCAGGTGGACTCTCAACCACTGCGCCACAAGGGAAGCCCTTGTTTGTATCATCTTTAATTTCTTTCATCATTGTCTTATAGTTTTCTTCATACATGTCTTTTGTCAGGTAGGTGTTTTCCTAGGTATTTTATTCTTTTTGTTGCAATGGTAAATGGGAATGTTTTCTTAATTTCTTTTTCAGATTTTTTATCATTAGTGTATAGGAATGCAAGAGATTTCTGTGCATTAATTTTGTATCCTGCTACTTTACCAAATTCATTGATTAGCTCTAGTAGTTTTCTGGTAGCTTCTTTAGGATTCTCTATGTATAGTATCATGTCATCTGCAAACAGTGACAGTTTTACTTCTTCCTTTCCTATCTGGATTCCTTTTGTTTCTTTTCCTTCTCTGATTGCTGTGGCTAAATCTTCCAAAACTATGTTGAATAATAGTGGTGAGAGTGGGCAACCTTGTCTTGTTCCTAATCTTAGTGGGAATTGTTTCATTTTTTCACCATTGAGAACGATGTTGGCTGTGGGTTTGTCACATATGGCAAACCATATATGGTTTGCCTTATTATGTTGAGGTAAGTTCCTTCTATGCCTACTTTCTGGAGAGTTTTTATCATAAATGGATGTTGAATATTGTCGAAAGCTTTTACTGTATCCATTGAGATTATCATATGGTTTTTATCCTTCAGTTTGATAATATGGTTTATCACATTGATTGACTTGTGCATATTGAAGAATCCTTGCATTCCTGGAGTAAACCCCACTTGATCATGGTGTTTGATCCTTGTAGTGTGCTGTTGGATTCTGTTTGCTAGTATTTTGTTGAGGATTTTTGCATCTATGTTCATCAGTGATATTGGCCTATAGTTTTCTTTTTTTTGTGACATCTTTGTCTGGTTTTGGTATCAGGGTGATGGTGGCCTCATAGAATGAGTTTGGGAGTGTTCCTCCCTCTGCTATATTTTAGAAGAGTTTGAGAAGGATAGGTGTTAGTTCTTCTCTAAATGATAGAATTTGCCTGTGAAGCCATTTAGTCCTGGGCTTTTGTTTTTTGGAAGATTTTTAATCACAGTTTCAATTTCAGTGCTTGTGATTGGTCTCTTCATATTTTCTATTTCTTCCCGGTTCAGTCTCAGAAGGTTGTGCTTTTCTAAGAATTTGTCCATTTCTTCCAGGTTGTCCATTTCATTTGCATATAGTTGCTTGTAGTAATCTCTCATGATCCTTTGTATTTCTGCAGTGTCAGTTGTTACTATTTTTTCATTTCTAATTCTATTGATTTGAGTCTTCTCCCTTTTATTCTTGATGAGTCTGACTAATGGTTTATCAATTTTGTTTATCTTCTCAAAGAGCCAGCTTTTAGTTTTATTGATCTTTGCTATTTTTTCCTTCATTTCTTTTTCGCTTATTTCTGATCTGATCTTTATGATTTCTTTCCTTCTGATAACTTTGGGGCTTTTTTGTTCTTCTTTCTCTAATTGCTTTAGGTGTAAGGTTAGGTTGTTTATTTGACATGTTTCTTGTTTCTTGAGGTAGGATTGTATTACTATAAACTTCCCTGTTAGAACTGCTTTTGCTGCATCCCATGGGTTTCAGGTCATCGTGTTTTCATTGTCATTTGTTTCTAGGTATTTTTTGATTTCCTCTTTGATTTCTTCAGTGAGCTCTTGGTTATTTAGTGGTGTATTGTTTAGCCTCCATGTGCTTGTATTTTTTACAGATAATTTTCCTGTAATTGATATCTAGTCTCATAGCATTGTGGTCGGAAAAGATATTTGATATGATTTCAATTTTCTTCAGTTTACTAAGGCTTGATTTGTGACCCAAGATATGATCTATCCTGGAGCATGTTCCATGAGCACTTGAGAAGAAAGTGTATTCTGTTGTTTTTGGATGGAATGTCCTATAAATTTCAATTAAATCCATTTTGTTTAATGTGTCATTTAAAGCTTGTGTTTCCTTATTTATTTTCATGTTGGATGATATGTCCATTGATGAAAATGGAGTGTTTAAGTCCCCTACTATGACTGTGTTACTGTCGATTTCCCTTTTTATGGCTGTTAGCATTAGCCTTATGTGTTGAGGTGCTCTTATGGTGGGTGCATAAATATTTACAATTGTTATATGTTCTTCTTGGAGTGATCCCTTGATCATTATGTAGTGTTCTTTGTCTCTTGTAATAGTCTTTATTTTAAAGTTATTTTGTCTGATATGAGAGCTGCTACTCCAGCTTTCTTTTGATTTCCGTTTGCATGGAATATCTTTTTCCATCTCCTCAGTTTCAGTGTGTATGTGTCCCTAGGTCTGAAGTGGGTCTCTTGTAGACAGCATATATATGGGTCCTGTTTTTGTATCCATTCAGCAAGCCTGTGTCTTTTGTTTGGAGCATTTAATCCGTTTACATTTAAGGTAGTTATCTATGTATATGTTCCTATTACCATTTTCTTAATTGTTTTGGTTTTGTTATTGTAGATCTTATCCTTCTCTTGTTTTTCCTGCCTAGAGAAGTTCCATTACCATTTGTTGTAAAGCTGGTTTCTTGGTGCTGAATTCTCTTAGCTTTTGCTTGTCTGTAAAGGTTTTTAATTTCTCTATCGAATCTGAATGAGATCCTTGCTGTGTAGAGTAATTTTTTTTCTTTTTTAAAAAAAATTTATTTATTTTTACTTTTGGCTGTGTTGGTTCTTCATTGCTGTATGCGGGCTTTCTCTAGTTGCAGCAAGTGGGGGCTACTCTTTTTTGCGGTGTGTGGGCTTCTGATTGCAGTGGCTTCTCTCATTGTGGAGCATGGGCTCTAGGTGTGCGGGCTTCAGTAATTGCGGCACACGGGCTCAGTAGTTGTGGCTCATGGGCTCTAGAGCACAGGCTCAGTAGTTGTGGCACACGAGCTTAGTTGCTCCGCGGCATGTGGGATCTTCCCGGACCAGGGATCGAACCCGTGTCCCCTGCATTGGCAGGCGGATTCTCAACCACTGCGCCATCGGGGATGCCCTGCATGGAGTAATCTTGTTTGTAGGTTTTTCTCTTTCATCACTTTAAACATGTCCTGCCACTGCCTTCTGGCTTGCAGAATTTCTGCTGCGAGATCAGCTGTTAACCTTATGGGGATTCCCTTGTATGTTATCTGTTGCTTTTCCCTTGCTGCTTTTAATATTTTTTGTTTGTGTTTAATTTTTGATAGTTTGATTAATATGTGTCTTGGCGTGTTTCTCCTTGGATTTATCCTGTATGGAACTGTCTGTGCTTCCTGGACTTGATTGACTATTTCCTTTCGTATATTAGGGAAGTTTTCAACTATAATCTCTTCACATATTTTCCCAGACCCTCTTTTTTCCTCTTCTTCTTTTGGGACCCCTATAATTCGAATGTTGGTGCAGTTAATGTTCTCCCAGAGGTCTCTGAGAGTGTCCCAATTCTTTTCATTCTCTTTTCTTTATTCTGCTCTGTGGTAGTTATTTCCACTATTTTATCTTCCAGGTCACTTATCTGTTCTTCTGCCTTAGTTATTCTGCTATTGATTCCTTCTAGAGAATTTTTAATTTCATTTATTGTGTTGTTCATCATTGTTTGTTTGCTCTTTAGTTCTTCTAGGTCCTTGTTAAACGTTTCTTGTATTTTCTCCATTCTATTTCCAAGATTTTGGATCATCTTTACTATCATTACGCTGAATTCTTTTTCGGGTAGACTGCCTATTTCCTCTTCATTTGATTGGTATGGTGGGTTTTTACTTTGTTCCTTCATCTGCTGTGTATTTCTCTGTCTTCTCATTTTGGTTAACTTACTGTGTTTGGGGTCTCCTTTTCACAGGAACTTTTCAAGTTCGTAGTTCCCACTGTTTTTGGTGTCTGTCCCCAGTGGCTAAGGTTGGTTCAGTGGGTTGTGTAGGCTTCCTGGTGGAGGGGACTGGTGCCTGTGTTCTGGTGGTTGAGGCTCGATCTTGTCTTTCTGGTGGGCAGGACCAAGTCTGGTGGTATGTTTTGGGGTGTCTGTGACCTTATTATGATTTTAGGCAGCCTCTCTGCTCATGGGTGGGGTTGTGTTCCTGTCTTGTTAGTTGTTTGGCATAGGGTGTCCAGCACTGTAGCTTGCTGGTCGTTAAGTGGAGCTGGGTCTTAGTGTTGAGATGGAGATCTCTGGGAGAACTTTTGCTGTTTGATATTATGTGGGGCCGGGAGATCTCTGGTGGACCGGTGTCCTGAACTTGGCTCTCCTACCTCAGAGGCTCAGGCCTGACACCCGGCTGGAGCACCAAGACCCTGTCAGCCACACTGCTCAGAAGAAAAGGAGAAAAGGAAGAAAGGAAGGAAGGAAGAGAGGGAGGGAGGGAGGAAGGGAGGGAGGAAGAAAGGGAAAGAAAGAAGGAAAGGAAGAAAGAAAGGAAGAAAGAAAAATAAATAAATTTATTAAAATTGAAAAATTATTAAAAATAAAAAAAATTTAAAAAGTAATATGAAAGAAAGAAAAGAAGAGAGCAACCAAACCAAAAAACAAATCCACCAATGATAACAAGCGCTAAAAACTGTACATAAACAACAACAAAAAAACGGACAGACAGAACCCTAGGACAAATGGTAAAAGCAAAGCCATAGAGACAAAGTCACACAAAGAAGCATGCACATACACACTCACAAAAAGATAAAATGAAAAAAAAAATATATAAAAGGAAGAGAGCAACCAAATCAGTAAACAAATCTACCTGTGATAATAAGCTCTAAATTCTAAACTAAGATAAACATAAAACCAGAAACAAATTAGATGCAGGTAGGAAACCCCATGTCTACAGTTGCGCCCAAAGTCCGCCTCCTCAATTTTGGGATGATTCGTTGTCTATTCAGGTATTCCACAGATGCAGGGTACATCAGGTTTGATTGTGGAGATTTAATCCTGTGCTCCTAAGGCTGCTGGGAGAGATTTCCCTTTCTCTTCTTTGTTCGCACAGCTCCTGGGGTTCAGCTTTGGATTTGGCCCTGCCTCTGCATGTAGGTCACCTGAGGGCGACTGTTCCCGCCCAGACAGGACAGGGTTAAAGGAGCAGCTGATTAGGGGGCTCTGGCTCACTCAGGCTGGGGGGAGGGAGGGGTACGGAATGCGGGGTGAGCCTGTGGCGGCAGAGGCCAGCATGACATTGCAACATCCTGAGGCACACCGTGTGATCTCCTGAGGAAGTTGTCCCTGGATCCCGGGACCCTGGCAGTGGCAGGCTGCACAGGCCCCTGGGAGGGGAGGTGTGGATAGTGACCTGTTCTCACACACAGGCTTCTTGGTGGCGGCAGCAGCAGCCTTAGTGTTTCATGCCCGTCTCTGGTGTCTGCGCTGATAGCCACAACTTGCGCCTGTGTCTGGAGCTCGTTTAGATGGTGCTCTGAATCCCCTTTCCTCGCGCACCCCAAAACAATGGTGTCTTGCCTCTTAGGCAGGTCCAGACTTTTCCCCAGACTCCCTCCCAGCTAGTTGTGGCGCACTAGCCCCCTTCAGGCTGTGTTCCCGCAGCCAACCCTAGTCCTCTCCCAGGGATCTGACCTCCGAAGTGGGAGCCTCAGCTCCTAGCCCCTGCCCGCCCCGGCAGGTGAGCAGACAAGCCTCTCAGACTGGTGAGTGCTGGTCGGCACTGATCCTCTGTGCAGGAATCTCTCTGCTTTGCCCTCTGCACCCCTGTTGCTGTGCTCTCCTCTGTGGCTCCGAAGCTTCCTCCCCGCCACCCCCCATCTCTGCCAGTGGAGGGGCTTCCCAGTGTGTGGAAACTTCTCCTCCTTCACAGCTCCCTCCCCAAGGTGCAGGTCCTGTCCCTATTCTTTTGTCTCTGTTTTTCTTTTGCCCTACCCAGGTACATGGGGAGTTCCTTGCCTTTTGGGAAGTCTGAGATCTTCTGTCAGCGTTCAGTAGGTGTTCTGTAGGAGTTGTTCCACATGTAGATGTATGTTTGGTGTATTTGTGGGGAGGAAGGTGATATCCATGTCTTACTCCTCCGCCATCTTGAAGTTCCCCCTAGCCCAGTGTTCTGTCTTCTCCAGAAAGAACCAAGCAGGAACTGGTTGGAACAAGTTAAGGAGATGGCTAGGGTGCCGCTGTGAGCAGCAGATGAGTATGCCACAGCCTTTGTGTAGACATATGGTTTCTAGTCTGTTGAGTATATACCTAGGAGTGAAATTTCTGTGTCTTATGGTAACTCTATGTGTAACTTTTTGACGTACTGCCAAATTGTTTTCCAAACAATTTCATCAGCAATGTATGAGAGTTCCAATTCCACTACATCCTTACTGACACTTGTTATTGTCTTTTTGATTATAGCCATCCTGTGGGTGAGAAGTGGTATCTCATTGTGGTTTTAATTTTCATTCCCTAACAACTAATAATACTGATCACCTTTTCATAATTTTTTTGGCCATTTGTATATTCTTTGGAGAAAAGGTCTATTCATATCCTTTGCCCATTTTTAATTGGCTTGTCTTCTTATTGTTGTAAGAGTTCTTTATATATTCTGAATATAAGTCCCTCATCTGATATAGTATTTGCAAGTATTTTCTCCCATTCAGTAAGTTATCTTTTCACTTTCTTGATGTTGTCCTTTGAAGCACAAAAGTTTAAAATTTTGATGATGTCAAATTTATTTATCTTTTTCTCTTGTCACTTACACTTTTAGTGTTATAGCTAAGAAACCATCACCTAATCCAAGGTCATGAAGATTTATTTCTGTGTTTTCTTCTGAAAGTTTTATAGTTTTAGCTTTGACATTTAGGCAGATAATACATTTTGAGTGTGAGCTAGGGGGTCCAACTTCATTTTTTTGCATGTGGATATCCAGTGGTCACAACACTGTTTGTTGAAAAGCCTTTTCTTTTCCCATTAAATTGTCTTGGATGTCTATAGCCTTTGAATTGCCCTACCAGGCAGCCCATTCCTTGCACACAGAAGATACTGAATGTTTGGGGACCCAGAAACAATCATTAAAAAGATTAACCTAGAAGTAATAGAAATTTGAGGCTTTGGTTACCATTCTGTGTTTGTAAAGATGCCATTATATCCTATGAAAGATATATAGATTTTTTTAACATCTTTATTGGAGTATAATTGTTTTACAATGATGTGTTTCTGCTTTATAACAAAGTGAATCAGCTATACATATACATACGTCTCCATATCTCTTCCCTCTTGCATCTCCCTCCCTCTCACCCTCCCTATCCCACCACTCTAGGTTGTAACAAAGCACCGAGCTCATCTCCCTGTGCTATGTGGCTGCTTCCTACTAGCTATCTATTTTACGTTTGGTAGTGTATCTATGTCCATGCCACTCTCTCACTTTGTCCCAGCTTACCCTTCCCCCTCCCCGTGTCCTCAAGTCCATTCTCTAGTAGGTCTGCATCTTTATTCCTGTCCTGCCCCTAGGTTCTTCATGACCATTTTTTTTTTAGATTTTTATATATTTAAAAAATATAACCGTTTATACTTTGAGGAGCTGGTGCAGTGTTTAGCAACTGTTGGTTTAGGGACCAGCAGCAGTCTATACATTGGCTTTTTTTACTTCCAGAGATTCTTGGTTTTTGAAAATGAACTTGTAGTCTTCAATCTTGCTTCTGGAGACAGACCTACTGAGACAGCTGAGGAGGTGGAGGTGGTCTGGAAAGCAAAGAGAGTGGTCAGAGAGGGTACCCCTTGACCTCTTTATCAGTTTCCTCCTTTCTTCCCTCAATGTGAGGCAGACACCTGGATGGCCTCAACCTAGAAGTTGAAGGATTCTAGGATTGCCCACTAATTCTCCACCATTCCTTTTCCTATCCGCATGAAGGAGGGGAGTGGCAGGCCAACTCTACCTCCCTGAGAGGAAAGAAGCTTTCTTTGGACTGGTAGTACATCAATACGCTGGTCAGAGGATTATTCTAAGGTTATTGAGAATTATTTTAAGACATGAGGATTTTTGTTTAGTTTAACTCCTGTTTAATAATGTCATTAAATTTTTTTTCTCTGTTCGTTATGAATTGATTTCATGGGTAAGAATAAAACAAGTTCTACCAATGACAGGATGCCTTCTAAGTAAGAGATTATTAGTTGCAAGAAATGGAAATTTTCTCAAAGAAACACAAGGAGGGGATCATAAGATGACAAGAGAACCTTCGGGAATTCAGTTACAGAGCGTATGGCTGGCCTCTTAGACACTGCAGTTATCAAGCGGCTACTCTTTTCCTATTTCTTTCTCTTGCAAGTGTTCCCGTCATCACAGGGATTCACATCTCTGCTTCTCTATGGATAAAATATGCTTTGATTTCCTCCTACTGCAGACTGGCTTCTTAACTTAATGATCCATTTTGCACATAGCCACCAAAAAAAAAAAAAAGCCATCTGGACCCCCTCACTGTACATGACGACCCAGCTTGATCCTACAAAACCAATTGATTGGACACAGTGGAGGGAAGGGGAGGGTGGGATGAATTGGGAGATTAGGTTTGACATAAATACACTACCATGTGTAAAATAGATAGTTAGTGGGACTCTGCGATATAGCACAGGGAGCTCAGCTCGGTGCTCTGTGATGACCTAGATGGGCAGGATGGGGGGGATGGGAGGGAGGTCCAAGAGGGAGGGGATATATGTATACATATAGTGATTCACTTCGTTGTACAGCAGAAACTAACATGACATTGTAAAGCAATTATACTCCAAAAACAACACACAAAAAACCCAATTGATTAGGTCTTGTGAGTCTTAATTCCAGATTTCCAGGAAATAGAATCTTATTGGCCTAGCAGGGTCAGCAGGGTCAGGATGTCCACCAGTTCCATCATCTGTAGCCTGGAGGGTGGGACTTCCCCTTTAAGGAAGATTGTCTAATAAGGGAGATAAGGACTGAGGAAGAATGAATGGCAACTCTACTATAGGAGGTGGATTAGAAGAGGAGGTGGCAAATGGTTTTTTGATGGACAGAACAGAGTGAGACAATGATGAGAAATACTGAGTTGAGGGCAAGAAGAGGCCAGGAAAGAGATATGAAGAGGTTTTAAAGACAAAATACTGGGCACTTCCCTGGTGGCGCAGGGGTTAAGAATCCGTCTGCCAATGCAGGGAAGATGGGTTCGATCCCTGGTCGGGGAAGATCCCATACGCTGCGGAGCAGCTAAGTGCGCACCACAACTACTGAGCCTGCGCTCTAGAGCCCGCAAGCCACAACTACTGAGCCCATGTGCCACAACTACTGAAGCCCGTGCACCTAGAGCCCGTGCTCCGCAAAAAGAGAAGCCACTGCAACGAGAAGCCCACGTACCACAACAAGAGTAGCCACCACTTGCCGCAACTAGAAAGCCCGCACACAGCAACCAAGACCCAACACAGCCAAAAATAAAATAAATAAATAAATTCATTTAAAAAAAAACACAAAACACCCCCACAAAATACTGGTGATACAATTCATCATGGTATTTTCAGTTCTCATAAGAGGCCATGCGAGGGAGTCCCTGGGAAATGCTGGCCAATGGCTGGTAACCACAGCCTTGGAGGGCTAGGTGGACATCAAGCGTTTGCCTACTGGGGTGCCAGTGCTCCTACTAAGAGTGTTCCCTCTCCTGCTGGGGTCTGGTGGTAGGGGTGGTGGCGGAGGGGAGTATATGGGAATATAGGGGCTGATGGTAGCAGGCACCAGAGAAATGGCCTGACGGCATGCACAGGAGGCTTCCTGGAGCTGGTGCAGGCTGCTCAGGTGAGGGAGGTGAGACTTGGGGCAGCAGCTGTTTACCAGCTGGTGAAGAACTTTTCCATACTTTAGCTGGCACAGATACTGGTGCATACCTGCTGAACACCAGCCTTGGCAATGAGTGAAAAGGTTGCATGAGTCAACCCTGGATGATTTAGTGAGCTTGGCCATCTAACAGACATTGAAAAAGAATCTTCCTCAAGCCAGACTTAAAATCTACCTATGGTTCCCCATTACCAGCAGGATAAGGTTCAAGCTTATCCATGCTCCCTCAGCATGGTCTCCTAGGGCTATTATGATCTGGTCCCTCTCTCTTCCTCCAGCTTGATGTCCCTCCCTGTCCTAACATCCTCCAGCCACATCAAACTCCTTGCAGTTCCCTGGACCCAGCATCCTATTTTGTGTATCCTCATCCTTGCACATGCCAATTTAAAAAATAACTTTTATTGGAATATAGTTGATTTACAATGTTGTATTAGTTTCTGCAGTACAGCAAAGTGAATCAGTTAGACATATCCATATATCCACTCTTTTTTAGACCCTTTTCCCATATAGGCCATTACAGAGTATTGAGTAGAGTTCCCTGTGTTATACAGTAGATCCTTATTAGTTATCTATTTTATATATAGTAGTGTATATATGCCAATCCCAATCTTCCAATTTATCCCTCCTCCCTCTTTCTCCCCCTGATGACTGTAAGTTTGTTTTCTACATCTTGCACATGCCATTTTGACTGCCTGAAATGACCCCTCACTTGTCCACTTATACAGTCTTTTTCTTTTTTTCTTTTTTTTTTTTTGCGGTACGTGGGCGTCACTGTTGTGGCCTCTCCCATTGCAGAGCACAGGCTCCGGATGCGCAGGCTCAGTGGCCATGGCTCATGGGCCCAGCCGCTCCATGGCATGTGGGATCTTCCCGGACCAGGGCACGAACCCGTGTCTCCTGCATCGGCAGGCGGACTCTCAACCACTGCGCCACGAGGGAAGCCCTACTGTCTTTTTCTTCCTTCAATCTCAGTGCAGTGTTATCTCCCCTGAAGGCTTACCTTGACAGCTCAAGACTATTTAGGCCCTTCTTTCTCTGTGCGTCCAGGCCACCATGCAAGGACCTCCCTGCTGGAGTCATTGCATTCATTGTTTTGCATTTATTGACTTACCTATCTCTCCACCTGATCTGTGATCCATGTGTCCCCTGCCTAACACCTGTCGTGGACATAGTAAGTGCTCAATGTATTGTTATTTGTTGTTAGTTCTTCATATCTCCAATTATTTGGAAGGAGCAAGGTATGAAATGGGGATGAGACTTCTATAGAACTCATTCTGTACATACTTTGTAAGGAGAAAATCCTGAAAATATATTCTCAGTTGGCACTTAGAGGCAGGATTCAGAATCATTTTTCAAAAAAATACTTGAATGGCAGCAGTTACCAATTACTTCATTGCTCTTAAGTCAGATACCAAATTCTGTGTGGCTTCCTCCTTCTATGGCTCTCCTGGTCTAGATGGAAAAATAACCATTGAAGACATATATCCATGGATCCATTGAAATATATCCATGGATCACACAATGAAACATTCCTTCTGAATGACTTAAGATTTTTTGACTATTATAAGGAAAATCTTAATTTGTGTCTCTTTAGATTTAGGAAACACCAGGGTCTTTTAAGCACCTTTTGAAAATATGATGGAACATTTGTAGGGGGGATGTCTGCAGAGATTGTAAGGTAACACCTGTCAACTCTAAATAAATTTAAGTCCTTTCTGGACCAGAAGAGTTTCACCCAAATGTACAGAAGTAGGTGTTCAAAGACAGGCCTCCTGGAGAAAGTGGTTTTTGAAGGATGAAGAGCAATTTGGCAGGCAAGTGGGAAGGGAATAGGGGAAGGAGGGAACACCAGGGAGGGAACAGTTTGTGCAAAGGGTCTCCTGAAGGGAGAGTAGTTGAGTGTTGCTAGAGTGAGGAATATATTGTGGGAGATGAAGCTGGAGAAGTGGGCTGGATTTACAGCTCACCCCACAACTTACGGGACCAGGGAGAGGATTTAAACAGAATGAGACAAGACCAATTTACATTTTAGGAAGATCACTGAAGGCATAGGATTTCTGCTTCATTTATATTAACCTTTTCTTTGTGATTCTTCTCTACACTCTTTTCCTTTAATGCCAGACTTCTTAGAAAGGGAGCACGACATTGTACAAAGGGATTGGGTCCCATGGAATTTAACACTGGCTCTGGCTCTGACCAGACGTGTGACTTTCGCCCTGGGACTTAACATGGGCCTCAGTTTCCTCCTCTACAAATGAGCAGGCTGGCTCACTACAAGATCTCGAAGATCCTTCTGAAATCCTTTCTAAATCAAAGTGCTGAGATTCTGAGTTGTTGCCATTTACTGCCTCCTTTTTTTAATCTTTTGATCACTCTCCAACATAATGAACTGGTTTCTACTTCCACCAGCCACTGGAGTCATTCTCTGGAGCAACTCCCGTGACCTCCAGTGCTAAATGGGGCCGCCCCCTGTGTAACCTCTTAACAGTACTGGGTAGAGTTGATCACCTTCTACTCAATATCCTCCCTTTTCTCTCCTTGAGACTGTAGCCTCTGTAGCCTCCTGCCTCCCTGACTGACCTCTGTCTCCTCCCCGTAGGCCCACCTTTTACACAAAGGGGCTCCTCAACATCGCTTATCATATTTTCCTGCCAAAAATTCATGACCTGAAGCTAATCATGAGGAAACAGATGAATACAAATTGAGGGACAGTCTACACCACAACTGGCCTGTACTTTGCAAAAAAATGTCATTCTCACAGAAGACACTGTTCCAGATTAAAGGAGACTAAAAACACAGAAATAAATGCAATATGTGATCCTGGATTTGGGTGGGTAGGGATTGCTATGAATGACAGTATTGGGACAATGAGTGAAATTTGAACATGGGACTCTATGTCAGGTAATAGCATTGTGTCCACATTAAAATTCTGAATTTGATTGTAGCAGTGCGGTTATTTAAGAGAAAGTACTCGTCTTAGGAGATATGTGCTAAGATATTTAGGAGTGAAGAGTTATGAAGCTGCAGATTGCTCTCACAAGGTTCAGTAGCAACAGCAACAACAGTAATAAGGTGTCTGTGTGTGTTTGTATGTATGTCTGTATTTGTGTTTCTTGTGGCATCTATTCTCTCCTCTTCTCGTTTCATGCTCTTTCTGTAAGACCTCTTACCCACTGCTTCCTCCCTGCTTCCATCCTTGCCCTGCAAGTCAAGTCATGTTAATTCCTGCTCAGAACTCTCAGAGTAAACACATAAGTCCTTATAATGGCCCCTAAGACTCTTTGGGGATTTGGCCTCCTGTTACCGCTATGATCTAATCTATTTTCTCCCCATCCCTTGCTCCACTCCAGCCACGCTGCTGCTTGAATACCTAAGCACTCTTCTGCCCCAGGGCCTTTGCACTGGCTCTTGCCACCTTTTGGCTCCACCTTCTTCCAGACGTCACATGACTCCCCTCCATTAGGTCCCTGCTCAGTATCATCTTCTCAGTGAGGCCTATCCTGACTACCCTTTTTAAGATTCAGACCCCTCCCCAACACACCTCTTATTACCCATCCCTGTTTTATGTTTCCCCTTAGCTCTTTTTTATTTTGAGCCTTGTTGACTCTCTTCACTAGAATATAAGCTCTACTTGGGCAGAGTTTTTTGTTCACTGCCCTGCCTACAGTGCCCCAAATGATGCCTGGTATGTATCAACAGAAGACACTTAGTAAGAATTTATTGAATGAATAAATGACTAGTATATGTTGACTTTCGTTTGTTTTGAGATAACCCCCTTGGAATTTCTGCTTAGAATAGGATTTCTTTTGGTGAGGGTGGCGGGATTGCCTTTGACAGATTGTGAAGCTTGTGGATCCCATCTCAGAATAATAGGTTTGTTTGTTCTGCTTTATCCTTTTACCAAAGTACAATCTAGATATAGAAAAGTGCACATATCATAGTGTACAGCTGGATCAATTCTCACAACCCAAATGCACCTGTAACCCTCACCCACATCAAGAAATAGAACCTTAGCAAGCATGACAGAGACCCCTGAGCGCCCCCTTTCAGTCACAGTCCCCACTGTGAAGGTGACCTCTATCCTGACTTTTTTTTTTTAAAGATGATAATAGCAATCAGCACGGTGATATTTCTTGTCAGTGTTCTTTATTATTTAGAATAGTAACAAATCCCATATTAATTTGACTTTTTAAAAAAATTAATTAATTAATTTATGGCTGTGTTGGATCTTCGTTGCTGTGCATGGGCTTCTCACTGCGGTGGCCTCTCCTGCCGCGGAGCACGGGCTGCCGGCACGCGGGCTTCAGTAGCTGTGGCCCGAAGGCTCTAGAGCTCAGGCTCAGCAGCCGTGGCGCACGGGCCCAGCCGTTCCGCGGCATGTGGGATCCCCCTGGACCAGGGCATGAACCCGTGTCCCCTGCACCGGCAGGCGGATTCCCAACCACTGCGCCACCAGGGAAGCCCTATCCTGACTTTTAAGTGTAGATTAGTTTTGCCTGATGTTGTACTTTTAAAGGGAATGGTACAGTATGCATTTTTGTGTGTTTGGCTACTTTCAATCAACATTATGTTACGAGATTTATCTGTGCTTCTGCATGTTTATTCTCAGTTCCATATTTTCCATTGTATAGAAATATCATAATTTATCCATTCTACTGTAGATGGGCATTTGGATGGTTTCTAGTTTCTTTCAGCTACTATTAACATTCTAGTACAAGTGAACATATATATGCAATTCCACCTAGGAGTGGAATTTCTGGGGCATGGGGTGCATGTATGATCAGTTTTTCTTGGCACTGCCATACACTTTTCCAAAGTGGATATATCAAATTATACTAACACTATCATGGAATAATGTTTCCTAGTGCATAAAATAAAATACATAAATAGGATTACAAAGAAAATTAACTATTCTGAAATACAGCTGTAGAAATATTTTTAATATGTTGTGATGTATTACATGTGCTTCTTTATTAACTCACACAATTGAAAGTTCTAGCAGTTTTAATAATTATCATGATTTCAAAGTAGTGATGAGTATCCATGATGTTTGAAAGATCTGTAACAACTGTAATATGATATGAAAATATCTGTGATTTTATTGATCTCTAGGTCACAGGTACTACTATAGTTTGTTGCCTACATTCTGAATGATAGGAAATACTAAAGTCTGTTACAAGTTAGTGAAAAATAAAGATTTTTAGTAATTTTTAGACCATCTAAATACATAAACCCTCCTGAATTCTATTAAGGGGTACATGGACTCTAGGTTAACAATCCCTGGATTAGAGGAACAAAAATGGTTTACATCAAATATTTCCTAGGTGTCTACTACGTGTCATATACTGTGCTAGGCACTGGGGACCCAACAGTGAATAATATGCATCTCTTCTTAAGGAACTTATAATCACGAGGGCAATATTCATAAATAAGTTGGCAGCTGGGTATGTGTGTTCAGGTCTGTGATAGTTAGCCCAGGACATAGACCTAACCCATGCATGGGAGTGCATGGTGGTCAGGGAAGATTTTCTGGAGGAGGGAGCATCATTAGCTTTGGGCTCTGGGCTGGTCACTCTGGCTGCAGTGTGAATAGGGGATTGATGGAAGGGAAGTCTGGAGGCACTTGAAGTGATACAGCTTTGAGAGCATTATGATAGTATGCGAGGAGAGCAATGAATGTATTCTGGAGGTTCTAGATTCGTGGTGATTGACTGGATATAGGTGAGTGGGGAGAAGGAAGGTGTAAGGTGATAATCAGCTGGTTGGATGGTGGTTATCATTCACTGAAATAGAATGAGGAGCAGGTTCAAGGCCAAGGAGTGATGAATTCAGCTTTGAACATGTTCAGATTGAAGTGTCGGAAATTCCGAGAGGTGATTATACATACATGTGGGTCTCTTGCTCAGGAGAGAGCCTTGTGAGTTGCAAGGGGCATGTGGGAGTGGATGAGATAACCCAGAAAGCACACGGAGGAAAGAGAAGAGGCCAGGCTTAGGATTTTGAGGAAGATCAACGTTCAGGGGATCAGCAAAGAAAGAAGTGCTTGTGAACAATGAGAATAGTCACAGGGGTAGGAGGAAAACCAGGAAAGTGGAGTGCCCTGGAAGCCAAGAGCACAGACAGTGTCAAGGAGATGCTCAGCAGTATCACTAGAGTGCAACAAGGTAAGTCTAGAAAAGGGCACTGTGGATTTAGCAATGAGATCGTTGATGAATTGCTTTTACTACAAAAACACTGGGAATGATTTTTTTCCTCGGGGCTGTACTTTTATCTGGGTTTTAAACTTTCCATTATAGCAGTTAGAATTCTAAGGGCCATTTCCTTTTAGCTTTACTTTTCTTCCTACATCTCTTATACATTTCTCTCATGCTCCAGTGACTTTTATGCTGCACTGATGGTAAGCAGTCATCTTGGCTTAATGACTTTTATCTCTAACAAACTCTAGCCCTTTTTTTTTGTTTTTGGACAATGAGAGATATGGCTACAGACACTGCTTCTTAAAAAGCCTTCCAGTTCTGTTATTCTGCATAGTAGACATGAGCACAGTCACTTGAACACAATCACTTTGGCCAGGCTGTGTTTATCTATGTGGGAACCTTGCCTGCTGACAATGAATTCGTGTCATCCTTCTTGTTTTGAGTAACACTCAGTTTTTAGTCCATATGATAAAATATAATGGAGGAGATATAAATTCTAGAATGTTTCATAATTATTTTCTTCCCAGAATGTCACTTGGATTTTTATACAAACTATAGGAGAAAAGTGGGAAGATGTTCAATGAAATAAGCCTGTGTTCGGTGCTGACTGTGTAAATGACAGTGTTAACAGGGCACAGCGATAACAGTCCTCCAACAAGGAGGCCTTGAGTGCCTGTTACCCCCTTATCTTTCACCTCCACTATCCATCAGCCCCAAGTCCAGTTGGACACGTCCTCTCTGTCTTGCTGCTTCTGCCCTAGTTCACACCCCTGTTAACCTACGTCAGAACAGTTATAGAGCTTCTTAACTAGTCTTCCTGCCTCTGCTATCACTCCCCTGGTCAATCCTCTGTTTGAAAACCTGGCTAAACTTAAAAAAATACAGAGTTATGAGCCTGCTACTAAAGATTCTGATTCAGTAGGTCCAGCAAGAGTCTCCAAAGTCTATATTTTAAAGAAATTTCCCACAGAAATGTAGATATAGGTGTATATAAGTGCATACACACACAGACACACACACACACACACACACACACACACACAGACACACACACACACACACACACACAGACTTTCCTTGCTCTGTCCATTGAGAGGACTGACAAGCAATGACACATCACTAGGAGGCACATACCTGGCACCCAGAACTTGTTTCTAAATATCATTCTCCACAACAAAAAATTAGAACTCCTTATAAATAGAGCTGATTCCAGGCCTGGGGCAGGGAAAATGCAAGATGAGTCTGAAATAGAAAGTATAGCCGTGCTTAAAGAATCAAGGGAGATATTAAAATGGCATAAGAGCCAGCTTGAAAGGACTTCCTTGGGTCACATCTGGAATAATTTTAGCATTAATTATAATCCGTTGAATAAAATAAACCCATGCATCTATAGTGATATAAAAAACTAATGGGGAGAAGAGAAAGCTCTCCCTATTAAATATAGATGGAACGATGGAGTTAGAAAATCACTTGATGTAGTAACTAGGATGAGA
The DNA here is from genome assembly GCF_964374135.1 of Grampus griseus. Lineage (NCBI taxonomy): Eukaryota > Metazoa > Chordata > Mammalia > Artiodactyla > Delphinidae > Grampus > Grampus griseus. The sequence goes on from NC_139009.1 coordinate 45,058,135, forward strand.
GTTTGTTGAGGAACGTGGTGTTTACATAATACTTCACCACAAGATACTTGCTGATTACAGTGGACAAACAATAACTACAGTGGACAACCTTGGCAGACACCACCTTAACGAAATGATCAAACATTCACAATAAAGGAACAAACCAAGCCATTAAAAAAAGAGGTTCCCCAGTGTTCTGGGTTCCAGAATCCCTGCACTATGTTAGCATTGGGATTAGCTTTCGAAACTACAGATCTGATCTCTCCCTGTCCTGCTTCAAAACTCCTGCCGGCTCTGTTGCTTCTGGAAGGGACTTCAAATGCTCGGGCCGGGCCCCACCCTACCTTTTTGCCATCCTCTCCTACCACATCTCTGTTCTCCACCTTCCCTTGCTTCTGCTCCCGTCACACCATACTCCTTGCGGTGACTCACACGGTTTCATCTTTCTGATACTTCACACAACCCTGCTGCTTAGAATGTCCTACCCGGTCGGTCTGTCTGTGGGGCAGATTCATGTTGTCCAAGAGACGACTCCATCACACCATCTCTGTGAAGCCCTCCGTGATTTCCTGAGCCAGAAGCAGAGTCTCTTTCCTCAGGACCCCCACAGCGTTTTCTCCATACCTCTCGCACAGCACTTTTCCTGTTAACGCTGTGATTTTCCGTTTGTGTGTCTCCTCACCCCACCCACCTAGCATCCTGGAGGCACTTTATGCAATGGAAAGAACTAGGACTTTAAAGCCAGCAGACCTAGGTTTGAATCTGATTCTACCACTTCTTAGTTGTTCCCAGCCAAGCTCAGCTTCTTCCTCTAGATCTACTGATAGGTTATTAGGAGAATTCAATTAAATAAAGCATGTAAGGAGCTTTGCAAAGTGAGTTAAAAAAAAATAAAGGGAAGAAAAACCAACCAAACAAACCTCACTAGGCTCTGAGTAAGTTTTTAAAAATATAAACATATAGATATTTTACATGTATACATTTCCCCCTGTAATCCTGCAGAATTTCAAAGGTATAGTTACATAGCTAGTAACTGACTGACCCCAGATTTAAATCCGTCTGACTCCAAAGCCATGCTCTTTCTGTTACGTGGAGACTGTAAACCAGAAGGGAGAGACAGAGAGAGCCACAATTACCTGAAATAATCCCATAGTGGAAAATGTCAAACTAGAATCATAGACTCCAACCCATTCATGCGAGTTGTAGTCTCTCAGCCATTCACTGGGGGGACATGGTGGTCAGAGAAGGTAGTTGGATGGAGATCCAGATTAGATAGTCTCTTATATGGGTGGCCGCCAGAATGGATGAGGGTGACATTCTTCTTACAGATATTGATTGAGTGCCTGCCCGGGACCCTCATGGTGATCATCATGTGTGTGAGATTGAAGGAGAGCATGAGAAGTGAAAAGGATGAGGGCTTAAGATAAAACCCCAGGATACATCCTTACCTTTAAATTCTAGAGCACAGAGGGGCCTGAGAAGGGGCAGAGCAACAGGAAGAATTGAGGGAGTGCAGCGACGTGGAAGGCCAGGGGGAAGCAAACACCTGTCTCTCTGTGTTTCGGTGGGCCTGGTGGTGAGGGCTGCTGAAAGGCTCCTCCGTGGAGCCCAGCAAAGAGATGGGCCAGGATTGGGACTCAGAAGAGGTCAAGGGAAGAGCATTTTCATTCCGGTCGTGTGGGGGCAGAATTCAGATTGCTGGAACAATGAGTAAGAATCAAAATCTGGAGCAAGAGGAAAGTGTAGACTAATTAGGGCTATATTCCCACGGACTTGGGCAAAACGCTTCCTGAGATCTGGAAGATTTAAGAGTCATCTTGCTCATAGGCACCTATTCTGGGAGATTAAGCACCCCCAAGATGCCATCTGTTTCAGTAGGTAATACTGGACGAAAATGCGAGTTGACCACCAGCTATGTCTCTTCCTCCCCCCAATTTCCTTAACCAAGAGGCATGTCTGCTTTAATGGAGCTGCAAACCATAGGTTTAAAAATCGATTTATTGTTTTCCTAAGGACAGGCTTGTGATTTCATCTGGTTTCGTAGTGATTTATTATTTCTTTTGAAGACTTAGCATACTGTTTAAATGCTTTAGCAAAATAAATAAATAAAGGAAAACAGGTTTGTTTGGGGGTTTTTGGTATGTTTATTAATCCTTATACTCTGTCACACTGCAAAGATTAAATTATAGACTCAAATTTCACATAATTTAGAGTTTTGGGGTTTTTTTCTGAGCTAGAGCAGATTTTCTCTTTAAGTGATTATTTGATTTTGTAGATGAAAAATGATTATCTGTTTATAGGTATATTTAATTCCATATGTGACCTAGTTTCATCTAAATCTCTCACGAATCTCAGAAGCTAATTCAGCAGCTAGGTTTTTCCTTCTGCGTGCCACAAAAAAGTGGAAATCATATTTCCAGAAATAAATCAATGAAAGTATTGAACAGTAGCATGCCACGAGTAATCATACAGAGGTGCCATAACAAGGAGGTGATCACACTGGGATGGAAAACATCCCAGAAGTGGTTACAGGTTGTCAGTTACTGGATGTCTAAGTTACTTGTCTCCTGCCCTGTATGCACTTCAAAGAGACTACAATATGGGCACTGTGTATTTTCCACAGCCTATGCTCATGCAAAGTGAACACACATCCTTGACCTTTTCCCTTATGTATTCTTAGGAATTTTAAGTATAGGGTTTTAAAAAGTGGTTTTTAAAAAATATCAAAGAAATATGGAACATTTTGGTAAATATATGTAAAGTGTAAATAATAATAATTTTAGAACTTCAGCATACGTCCACCATGTTGGTGGATAAAATGTTTCATAATTAGACAATCCTATACAGTGACTTGACGGTCTAAGGTCCTCACATATTCAGAGCAGGCCACTTCACCTTCCTTAACCACAAAAGAATCACGTTCAGCAAAGGACATCCTTCTTTTCATACCAAGTGTGCTTTCTGGATAATAAAGTGAAAGGTCTGCTAGATTGGTATTTCAGTGGTAGCAAATGAAAATAGGTAGAGAAAATATATTATAACAAGGCAATCTCCCAGAAATTCAGAACAGTGGAAGTTAAAAATGAGATGTTAAAACTCAGTTTTTAAAAAAATTTAGTCTTGTTTGGGGGTTCCAAAAATCCTGATACAGGAACTAAACAAATATTTGTGAAGTGACAGAAAACAAAATAGTTAGCTTTCTTTAGATTTCTGCTATAACTTTGCTTGTCACTATGCTATGCAGAAACTACCATGTATGTCTGAAGCCCACATAATGAATGACCTTAATTCTTATTTAAGACTAATATGGCAAATTGAATGGAAATGGTAAGGGAAGTAGGAACTTGGTAAATTATTTCAGGCTCTTCGTTTTATTTTATTTGGGCCCTAAGCAAAACTGTACTGATTGTCATGATTGTTTTTATGATGTGTTATTTATCCCTGAAATATGTGAAATTATGGGGAATAAAATCCTTGAAGTATACGTGGAAGAATTGAAAGTTCTTGTTTCTATTAGTATCTTGTTTTAATGTTGTTTATTCATAACTAAATTATAGTAATTTATCTAGAAATACTACTTTATATTAGTACTTGATTACAGAACTGAGCTATTATTACCCTAATTTTGTACCTGGTTTTTTTTTTTTGTTTTTGTTTTTTGTGGTACACGGGCCTCTCACTGTTGTGGCCTCTCCTGCTGCAGAGCACAGGCTCTGGATGCGCAGGCTCAGAGGCCATAGCTCACGGGCCCAGCCGCTCTGCGGCATGTGGGATCTTCCCGGACCGGGGCACGAACCCGTGTTCCCTGCATCGGCGGGTGGACTCTCAACCACTGCACCACCAGGGAAGCCCTGGTTGTATTTTTTATAATTTATTGGTTAAGAAAGTTTCACTTTAATACGTGCAAGGTGTTCCAGTAATTCTAGAGGAAACCTATTCCTTTTAGTGCAATTTATTACAAAAATTATAAGGGGTAAAATTGTTTATTGATTTTTGGCAAGACACCAGAAAGAAATTACAGCTATTTGACAGAAAACTCAGGAGAGATAAACAGTGAGATGACATAAGAAATTATCAAAACTATGATTATGTGATGTCAAAGGCTCAATGAAGATTTATTTCCGTTTCATACAAAAGTTTGCCCTAGTGCTTTCAGTGGGCATTATTGAGCCTTCGTTGAAGTTATAAACTAAAAATCAAGTGTGTTATTAAAAACAATCTTATAAGAACCTCCTTGGATTGGGAGAATATGGAATCTGGTTTTGGGTTTTCTTCTTCTGGCTAAAGGGCCAGAGTCTGTCTTAGCCACTATTGTTCTTACATGCCTAGCACAAGGCCTGGCATGGGGAGGACACTCAATGAATTTTTGTTGAATGATTCAGAGGCCAGTGTTCACCTACATGTGGCTTTTGGAAGAATCCCTGGACTTCTAGTTTGTCAACTCAGTCTCTGTTCTGTGTCTCAGCATTCCTACTGATGGGTACTTTGTCCACTATTACAAGCAATACTGTAGCAGACATACTTATATGTGCTTTTCTGGAGCGTATGCATGGGTATTTCTGTAGTTGATATTTCTAGAGGTAGAATGGCTGGGGTCGAAGAATGTGTACATTTTATATTGTGATAGATACTGACAAACTGCCTCCCCAAAAGACATGTACCAATGTATGCGTAGGACAGTGACATACGTTGGCTTCTGCTGATCTGGTATGAGATTAATTTTAACTCTCCTGAAGTCAGAAAGTGTGGACATTTTATAATTCAAGAAAGTGAGGCATTTCTGGATGACAGTAAACATAAAGTTTCTTCTTTTCTGTTTGGTCCTTTTAATGGTGATGCCTACATCCTATACATGTGAAGATGCACAGAGATAGATTCGATTAAAATATTCAATAATATTATGTTCAAATATCTTTGGCTTGATGATTTCATATGTGATAGTTTCATTGCTATCATAATGTTATAAATAAGGATTTATTTTATGATAGTGCCTATAGAATAGTTCTACTAATATATATTGTTGATGTAGAGAGAAGATAAAAATCGACATTTTGTATATGTACTTCATTGATTAATAATGTATTATTATATGCTGGACACTTCGCTGAGCATTTTGTGTACATTATCCTATTTATTCTTCACAAGTCCTTAAGGTAGACACTATTTTTCCCTTTTTGCTAAAGGAGAAACTGAGGCCTAGAGAATTTAAGTAATTTGCTCAAGGAGAATAGCTAGTAACTGTCAAGCTGGGATTCAAACCTAGGTGTCTCTTGCCCCAGGGCCTTGTTGCCTAAGTTACCATTTGCCTAATTGCCCGGCCTGTTTTTGTCACTCAGTTATTGTCATCTGGTGGTGAGAATCAAGGATATTTTCTAATAATAAGTCTAACATGAATACCCATTAAGGTATATCCATTCATGTCTCTCAGAGTGGTCCCTGTTGAAAAATCTAGATCTCTCCTCCTAAGAACTTCTGCTTGGTTCTAGGTCCAGGTTAACTTTTTTCCCTTGATGGATCTGCTGAAAGCAAAGGTAACAATCCCTATCACCTGTTTCTTGAACACGGAGGGATCAGTTACTTTGCACGGAATAGATACTGGTGATGACAGAAACACGTGCTTCAGCACAGGGCAGGGCCCATGGCTGTCCATGCTCACCACACAGCATCCCCTGAGCCTGGCTGCCCAGCATGAAAGCCTGGAGTCTGGCTTCTGGGTGGGGCCCACAGAGAACTCAGGGGACGTGCAGGTTGGTAATCCTGGGCTCCTGGGACTGGATTCACTTTTTAGACCTGGAATGGTGGACCTGGAAATCTCCCATGCAGAATGCCCCACAGTCCACGCCCTGAGATACACGCTCCTCCGGTTAGCTGTAAGGAGTTGGGGAGAGCAGCTAGTGATTGGCATCACCACCACTGCAGGGTTTTGGTGTTTTAAGACTTTGGTTCAGGGTAACAGAACCCAATTTAAATTGGCCTGAGGAAACAAAGGAATTTAGTGGTTTATGTTGCTGGAAAATTCCAGATTGGTGCTGACATTGGCCTACAGGGACTCACGTGACACTGTCAGTATTCTCTTAGACTCTCTCTTTTTCCATCTCTTGGCTGTGTTTCTCTCTGGTCATTGGCCTCTTGCACTCCTTTTGCTGATAGATTTCTTTCACGCTACGGGAGCAGGCAGCCTAGTGATGCCGTGACCAAGGATGGCTGCAGGTTTCCAGTCTCTCAGCTACAGACGTCAGAGGACACAGGGAACTTTTCCGGCACTAGCGTATACCATTCCAGGGAAGCACACTCTGATTGTGCGCATGGGTCCTGTGTCCATCCTTTGGACCTGTCACTGTAGCCAAGAATTGAGTATCATGCTTGTCCAGCCCGTGTAAGGAATTGTGATTGGCAATCCTCCCAGAGCCACGTGGGATGGGGAAAGGTTAATTCCTACAAAAAGGGAGAAGTGTTATTACCAGAAGGAGAGAGAAATGTTGGGCTTATTAAAACAGTAGATATTTCAAAGTGGTAGTCACAAGAAAGCCTGGAAAATGATAGGGACTGAGCTTGAAGTATCATTCAGAGAATAGATGAGTCCAGGGAGCAGTAGATCCGTTTGTTATCCTTTTGAATGGGGTGGTCAGCTCCCCATTGTCTTTTTAGATTGAGAGTTAGAGCCATTTTTATGGTGACAAAGACGGTTTGCTTGGGAATTTCCCTGGTGGTCCACTGGTTAGAACTCCGCACTTTCACTGCCAAGGGTGTGGGTTCAATCCCTGGTCAGGAAACTAAGATCCTGCAAGCCACATGGTGCGCGGCCAAAAAAAAAAAACAACAACAACAGTTTGCTTAAGCAGAGTGCAGAATGATATGGGGCATGTTAAATAGCAAATAAGAAACCAACTACTGATGTGGACAACAGGGGTCACTTCCTTGGATTAATTCCTGAGAAACATGGAAGGGAGTTTGGGCATGAGCTTGCTCTTAGCTTGGAGGGCTCTAATGGAGTACAGATAAATGGAAACTTCTGAACAGAAGAGTCCCTTTAGAATACTGAGTAGAAAGTTCACCATAAACTTTAGTTATGTTATGCAAAACACAAGGGAACAGAGGAATTAAATTAGAGTTTCTACTTCTAGAAAAAAAATATGATTACATTTAAAGAAAAATTTACAAAAGGAAGGACAAATGCTCTGCAACATACAGTACACACATCCCTCCTCATTGCCCTGTCCCGATATCCTTATTAAAATTTAGGTTCATTTTTAAAAATCCCTGAGGTTGTCTCATTGGGTTATATTTAAATTTTATTTTTCAGTTCAGACAAAATATGTTACTCCATGTTGGCATATGGGAGCTTAAAAGTTTTCATGACTCATCATGCAAGGTTTGTTATTCAGAAGATATTGTGCCATTTATTGTAGACTTTTGGACTAATAAGTGCCTTCAGTTTGCTTTCTGAAAGCTAAGGCAGTAAGAGAGTATCAAAAATAGAATGTGAATTTTGTAATCAAGTTTCAAGAAAAAAGGGCAATAGAATTTGGGATTTCATAATGATACCCCAAGTACTTTAAAAGTCTGGATATCACATGATTAACTGTTTTGAAGATAAACTTCAACATACTCTATTTGTAACTTAGGCTTCCAAAGCTTTATTTCTTATTCCCCACCTTAACGATGAATTCATTCTAGGTCATCATTTTCAGCATGTCTAGCAGCCCAATGTTTTGCAGTTACACTGTGTTTAAATTACACACGATACTTAGATTTGGTGGGAACCTCACAGAATCTCAGTTCTGCTATTTTTTAAAAGTTGCTCCCCTCCATTATTTCCATATATGCTCATTAGACAAATTCTTGAAAATAAGGCCAGAAAGAAAAAAAAAGTTGCCCATAGTTAACACCAAATCTCTCTCTACATTTTTATAAACTTTAAAATTCTAGTACACACATATTAAAAAGCACACAAATTGTCAGTATTCAGCTTGATGAAATTTAGCAAAGCGAATACACCCATGTAACTACCATACAGATCAAGAAATATAACATTACTGCATTCTTTAACCTGTCGCCTACTACTTACTAGGCATTATCCCCTCTGGAAGGTAACCACTATTCTGACCCCTTTCATTTAGATAAGTTTTCCCTGTTGGTGAACTTTATATAAATTTTTTTTTGATTTTTGAACTTTATTTTATTTTTTTATACAGCAGGTTCTTATTAGTTATCCATTTTATACATATTAGTGTATATATGTCAAACCCAATCTCCCAATTCATCATACCACCACCTCCCCCCACCACTTTCCCCCCTTGGTGTCCATATGTTCTCTACATCTGTGTCTCAATTAACTGCCCTGCAAACCGCTTCATCTGTACCATTTTTCTAGGTTCCACCTATATGCGTTAATATACAATATTTGTTTTTCTCTTTCTGACTTATTTCACTCTGTATGACAGTCTCTAGATCCATCCACGTCTTTACAAATGACCCAATTTCATTCCTTTTTATGGCTGAGTAATATTCCATTGTATATATGTACCACATCTTCTTTATCCATTCGTCTGTCGATGGGCATTTAGGTTGCTTCCATGTCCTGGCTATTGTAAGTAGTGCTGCAATGAACATTGGGGTGCATGTGTCTTTTTGAATTATGGTTTTCTCAGATATATGCCTAGTAGTGGGATTGCTGGCTCATATGGCAATACTATTTTTCATTTTTTAAGGAACCTCCATACTGTTCTCCATAGTGGCTGTATCAATTTACTTTCCCACCAACAGTGCGAGAGGGTTCCATTTTCTCCACACCCTCTCCAGCATTTGTTGTTTGTAGATTTTCTGATGATGCCCGTTCTAACTGATGTGAGGTGATAACCTCATTGTCGTTTTGGTTTGCATTTCTCTAATAATTAGTGATGTTCAGAAGCTTTTCATGTGCTTCTTGGCCATCTGTATGTCTTCTTTGGAGAAATGTCTATTTAGGTCTTCTTCCCATTTTTGGATTGGGTTGTTTGTTTTTTTAATATTGAGCTACATGAGCTGTTTATATATTTTGGAGATTAATCCTTTGTCCATTGATTTGTTTGCTAATATTTTCTCCCATTCTGAGGGTTGTCTTTTCGTCTTGTTTGTAGTTTCCTTTGCTGTGCAAAAGTTTTTAAGTTTCATTAGGTCCCATTTGTTTATTTTTGTTTTTATTCCCATTACTCTAGAAGATGGATCAAAAAAGGTCTTGCTGTGATTTATGGCAAAGAGTGTTCTTCCTATGTTTTCCTCTAAGAGTTTTATAGTGTCCAGTCTTACATTTAGGTCTCTAATCCATTTTGAGTTTATTTTTGTGTGTGGTATTATGGAGTGTTCTAATTTCATTCTTTTACATGTAGCTGTCCAGTTTTCCCAGCACCACTTATTGAAGAGACTGTCTTTTCTCCACTGTATATCCTTGCCTCCTTTGTCATAGATTAGTTGACCATAGGTGTGTGGGTTTATCTTTGGGCTTTCTATCCTGTTCCATTGATCTATATTTCTGTTTTTGTGCCAATACCATATTGTCTTGTTTGCTGTAGCTTTGTTCTATAGTCTGAAGTCCGGGAGTCTGATTCCTCCAGCTCTGTTTTTTTCCCTCAAGACTGCTTTGGCTATTCGGGGTCTTTTGTGTCTCCATACATATTTTAAGATATTTTGTTCTAGTTCTATAAAAAATGCCATTGGTAATTTGATAGTGATTGCATTGAATCTATAGATTGCTTTGGTTAGTATAGTCATTTTCACAATATTGATTCTTCTAATCCAAGAACATGGTATATCTCTCCATCTGTTTGTACCATCTTTAATTTCTTTCATCAGTGTCATAGTTTTCTGCATACAGATCTTTTGTCTCCCTAGGTAGGTTTATTCCTAGGTATTTTATTCTTTTTGTTGCAGTGGTAAATGGGAGTGTTTCCATAATTTCTTTTTCAGATTTTTCAACATTAGTGTATAGGAATGCAAGAGATTTCTGTGCATTAATTTTGTATCCTGCAACTTTACCAAATTCATTGATTAGCTCTAGTAGTTTTCTGGTAGCATTTTTAGGATTCTCTATGTATAGTATCATGTCATCTATAAACAGTGACAGTTTTACTTCTTCTTTTCCAATTTGTGTTCTTTTTATTTCTTTTTCTTCTCTGATTGCCGTGGCTAAGACTTCCAAAACTATGTTGAATAATAGTGGTGAGCATGGACATCTTTGTTCCTGATCTTAGAGGAAATGCTTTCAGTTTTTCACCATTGAGAATGATGTTTGCTGTGTGTTTGTCATATATGACCTTTGTTGCGTTGAGGTAGCTTCCCTCTATGCCCACTTTCTGGAGAGTTTTTGTCATAAATGGCTGTTGAATTTTGTCAAAAGCGTTTTCTGCATCTATTGAGATGATCATATGGTTTTTATTCTTCAATTTGTTAATATGGTGTATCACATTGATAGATTTGTGTATATTGAAGAATCCTTGCATCCCTGGGGTAATTCCCACTTGATCATGGTGTATGATCCTTTTAATATGTTGTTGGATTCTGTTTGCTAGTATTTTGTTGAGGATTTTTGCATCTATGTTCATCAGTGATACTGGCCTGTAGTTTTCTTTCTTTGTGACATCTTTGTCTGGTTTTGGTATCAGGGTGATGGTGGCCTCATAGAATGAGTTTGGGAGTCTTCCTTCCTCTGAAATTTTTTGGAAGGGTTTTAGAAGGATGGGTGTTAGCTCTTCTCTAAATGTTTGATAGAATTCGCCTGTGAAGCCATCTGGTCCTGGACTTCTGTTTGTTGGAAGATTTTTAATCACAGTTTCAATTTCATTACTTGTGATTGGTCTGTTCATATTTTCTATTTCTTCCTGGTTCACTCTTGGAAAGTTATACCTTTCTAAGAATTTGTCTATTTCTTCCAGGTTGTCCATTTTATTGGCATAGAGTTGCTTGTAATAGTCTCTTAGGATGCTTTGTATTTCTGTGGTGTCTGTTGTGACTTCTCCTTTTTCATTTCTAATTTTATTGATTTGAGTCCTCTCCCCCTTTTTCTTGATGAGTCTGGCTAATGGTTTATCAATTTTATTTATATTCTCAAGGAACCAGCTTTTAGTTTTATTGATCTTTGCTGTTGTTTTCTTTGTTTCTATTTCATTTACTTCTGCTCTGATCTTTATGATTTCTTTCCTTCTACTAACTTTGGGTTTTGTTTGTTCTTCTTTCTCTAGTTCCTTTAGATGTAAGGTTAGATTGTTTATTTGAGTTGTTTTTTGTTTCTTGAAGTAGGATTGTATTGCTATAAACTTCCCTCTTAGAACTGCTTTTGCTGCATCCCATAGGTTTTGGGTCATTGTGTTTTCATTGTCATTTGTCTCTAGATACTTTTTGATTTCCTCTTTGATTGCTTCAGTGACCTCTTGGTTACTTAGTAACATATAGTTTAGCCTCCATGTGTTTATGTTTTTTACATTTTTTTCCCTGTAATTGATTTCTAATCTCATAGCATTGTGGTCAGAAAAGGTGCTTGATATGATTTTAATTTTCTTAAATTTACTGAGGCTTGATTTGTGACCCAAGATGTGATCTGTCCTGGAGAATTTTCCATGTACACTTGAGAAGAAAGTGTAATCTGCTGTTTTTGGATGAAATGTCCTATAAGTATCAATTAAATCTATCTAGTCTATTGTGTCATTTAAAGCTTGTGTTTCCTTATTAATTTTCTGTTTGCATGATATGTCCCTTGGTGTAAGTGAGGTGTTAAAGTCCCCCACTATTATTGTGTTACTGTTGATTTCCTCTTTTATAGCTGTTGGCAGTTGCGTTATGTATTGAGGTGCTCCTATGTTGGGTGCATATATATTTATAATTGTTATATCTTCTTCTTGGATTGATCCCTTGATCATTATATATTGTCCTTCCTTGTCTCTTGTAACATTCTTTATTTTAAAGTCTATTTTATCTGATATGAGTATTGCTACTCCAGCTTTCTTTTGATTTCCATTTGCATGGAATATCTTTTTCCATCCCCTCACTTTCAGTCTGTATGTGTCCCTAGGTCTGAAGTGAGTCTCTTGTAGACAGCATATATATGGGTCTTGTTTTTGTATCCATTCAGTGAGCCTGTGTCTTTTGGTTGCAGCATTTAATCCATTCACATTTAAGGTAATTATCGATATGTGTGTTCCTATGCCCATTTTCTTAATTGTTTTGGGTTTGTTTTTGTAGGTCCTTTTCTTCTCTTGTGTTTCCCACTTAGAGAATTTCCTTTAGCATTTGTTGTAGAGCTCGTTTGGTGGTGCTGAATTCTTACAGCTTTTGCTTGTCTGTAGAGCTTTTGATTTCTCCATCTAATCTGAAGGAGATCCTTGCCAGGTAGAGTAATCTTAGTTGTAGGTTATTCCCTTTCATCACTTTAAATATGTCATGCCACTCCCTTCTGGTTTGTAGAGTTTCTGCTGAGAAATCAGCTTTTAACCTTATGGGAGTTCCCTTGTATGTTATTTGTCATTTTTCCCTTGCTGCTTTCAGTAATTTTTCTTTGTCTTTAATTTTCGCCAGTTGGATTACTATGTGTTTCAGTGTGTTTCTCCTTGGGTTATTCCTGTATGGGACTCTCTGTGCTTCCTGGACCTGGGTGGCTATTACCTTTCCCATATTAGGGAAGTTTTCGACTATAATCTCTTCAGATATTTTCTCAGGTCCTTTCTCTCACTCTTCTCCTGGGACCCCTATTATGCAAATCTTGTTGCATTTAATGTTGTCCCAGAAGTCTCTTAGGCTGTCTTCATTTCTTTTCATTCTTTTTTCCTTATTCTGTTCTGCAGCAGTGAATTCCACCATTTTGTGTTCCAGGTCACTTATCCGTTATTCTGCCTCAGTTATTCTGGTATTGATTCCTTCTAGTGTAGTTTTCATTTCAGTTATTGTATTATTCATCTCTGTTTGTTTGTTTGTTCTTTAATTCTTCTAGGTCTTTGTTAAACATTTCTTGCATCTTCTCGATCTTTGCCTCCATTCTTTTTCCAAGGTCCTGGATCATCTTCACTATCATCATTCTGAATTCTTTTTCTGGAAGGTTGCCTATCTCCACTTCATTTAGTTGTTTTTCTGGGGTTTTATCTTGTTCCTTCATATGGTACATAGCCCTCTGCCTTCTCATCTTGTCTGTATTTCTGTGAATGTGGTTTTTGTTCCACAGGCTGCAGGATTGTAGTTCTTCTTGCTTTTGCTCTCTGCACTCTGGAGGATGAGGCTATCTAAGAGGCTTGTGCAAGTTTCCTGATGGGAGGGACTGGTGGTGGGTAGAGCTGGCTGTTGCTCTGGTATGCAGAGCTCAGTAAAACTTTAATCTGCTTGTATGCTGATGTGTGGGGCTGGGTTCCCTCCCTGTTGGTTGTTTGGCCTGAGGCGACCCAACACTGGAGCCTACCTGGGCTCTTTGGTGGGGCTAATGGCGGACTCTTGGAGGGCTCACGCCAAGGAGTGCTTCCCAGAACTTCTGCTGCCAGTGTCCTTGTCCTCACGGTGAGACAGCCACCCCCTGCCTCTGCAGGAGACCCTCCAACACTAGCAGGTGGGTCTGGTTCAGTCTCCCCTGGGGTCACTGCTCCTTCCCCTGGGTCCTGATGCGCACACTACTTTGTGTGTGCCCTCCAAGAGTGGAGTCTCTGTTTCCCCGAGTCCCGTCGAAGTCCTGCAGTCAAATCCCACTAGCCTTCAATGTCTGATTCTCTAGGAATTCCTCCTCCGATTGCTGGACACCCAGGTTGGGAAGCCTGACGTGGGGCTCAGAACTTTCACTCTAATGGGTGGACTTCTGTGGTATAAGTGTTCTTCAGTTTGTGAGTCACCCACCCAGCAGTTATGGGTTTTGATTGCATTGTGATTGTGCCCCTCCTACCATCTCATTGCGGCCTCTCCTTTGTCTTTGGATGTGGGGTATCTATTTTGGTAAGTTCCAGTGTCTTCCTGTCAATGATTGTTCAGCAGTTAGTTGTGATTCCCGTGCTCTCCAAGAGGGAGTGAGAGCACGTCCTTCTATTCCGCCATCAACTTTATATAAATTGAATCATACAGTATGTGCTCTTATATGTGGCGCTTGACTTGGTCAGCAGTCTGTCTATGAGATTCATACATGTTGTTGCATGTAGTTCATTCTTTTTCATTGTAGCTGTCTGGTATTCTATTGTGTGAATATAATTTACTCTGTTCACTACTGGACATTTGGGTGGTTTCTAGTTTGGGGCTACTGGAAATAATGCTTCTTTGAACATAGTTAAACATATCTTTTGGAGGATGAATGTACTTTTCTTTTGGTATGTACCATAGGGCATGTATCAGTACATGTTTAGTTTTAATAGATACACTACTAAACAGTTTCCCAAAGTGGTTGTATTAATTTATGCACCAGCAATATATGAGAGTTCTAGTTCCTATACATTCTTGCTAACAGCTAGTATTGTGTGTCTTTTTCTGTTTTAGCCATCCTTGTGGTTAGTATAGAACATTGTGTTTTTAATTTGAGTTTCTCTGATGATCAATAAAGTTGAGCACATTGTAGTCAGAATAGTGTCCCCTCTGAAGATGTCCATGTCCTAATCCCTGGAACCTGTGAATATGTGACTTTCCATGGCAGAAGGGACATTACTGATGTCATTAAGTTAAGGATTTTAGAATGGGGAGATTGTCCTGGATTATCCCAGCAGGCCCAATGTAATCATAAGGGTCCTTATAAGTGAAAGAGAGTGGAAGGAGAGTTAGGGAAGGTGTCACGATGGAAGCAGTGATGCAGCATGAGAAGGACTCAACTAGCTTTGAAATGCAAGGGGCTCACTAGCCAAGGAATGTGGGCTAGTGAGCCACATTTCCTCTAGAAGGAAAAAACAAAGGAACAGTTCTTCCCCTAGAGTCTCCAGAAAGAACACATCGCTGAGGATATCTCACTTTTTGCCCGTTGAGGCCTATTTTGAACTCCTGGCTTCTAGGACTGTAAGATAATAAATTTGTGATGCTTTAAGTCACCAGGTTTATGGTAATTTCCTATTACAGCAGCAATAGGAAACTGATACTGGCACCTTTTCATAGGCTTCTTGATCATTTGGGTACCCTCTTTTGTGAAGTGCCTGTTCAAGTCTTTTGACCATTTAAAATAACTGAGTTGTCTTTTTCTTACAGATATATGGGAATTATTTGTATATCCTGGATATGAATCCTTTGTCAAATTTATATAGCAAATATCTTCTTCCACCTTGTAGCTTGCATTTTTTACTCCGAACAGTGCCTTTTGATAATTAGAAGTTCATAATTTAATGAAGTTCAATTTAACAATCTTTCTCAATCTTATACTTTATGATTAATGCTTTCTGTGTCCTGTTTATACAAGTTTGAGTCCTGATTTTATATTGTTGTATATAACAAAGTTTCTTTAACTATTTCCCTTATAGTTGGACATATAGCTTGTTTCCTTTACTTTCCTTTTCATAAATGATGCTCTGATGAGCACTTTATAAAAATCCTAGTCCAGATTTGGAATTTTTTTTAAGTAGAATCACTCATTTATTTCTGTTGTTGTTTGTTATTTTCTCTGAAGCTTTTAGGATCTTCTCTTTATTCTTGGCATGCTGAAATTTAACAGTAATATGCCTTTATTTGAATCTCTATTCATTTTTCTAGCTTCTCATGGAACCTTTCAGTCTCCAAACCTGTGAGCCTCAGTTCTGGAATATTTTCTTGCGTTGTTGCTGTGATAATGTCTTCCTCTCCATTGTCTCTGCTCTTTCTTTTACAAAGTCCCTTTAGTAGTTTTGGGACCTCCTGGGTTGATCTGTAATTGTAATCATATTTTCCATATCATTGTTATGTTTCCTATTTTCTGTTAATTTTTTCAATTTTATCTTCCCGACTTTCCGTTAAATTTTTATTTCTATTACCACATTTTATATTTTGAAATGTTGTTTTACATTTACTGAATGTTTCTTTTCTAATAGCTTCTGATTCTTGTTTCAGCATATTGCAATACTTTCTCTTATTTCTCTGAGGATATTAATTATGTTGTTTTTAAATTTTCTTCTATCCCCTTCATTGTCTCTATTACCTCAGCATTCCTTTTTCCACCCTATTCATTTGTATTGGTGTTTATCTTTCAGGTTCAAGGCTTTCATTGCGCAACTTTTGGCTCTCCTTTTGTTCTTAAGAGCAAGACTCTGTAAAGCTGGTTGGAAGCACGGTGTGCGGGTAGGGCTTGTTGAGTGGCTTTACCATAGAGTGCTAAGTTGGTGGGCCGGCTTTTCACTGAAGGATGAGAACATGTCAGAACTGAGAGGTATTTTCTCTTGTGTTGGCCAGTCTCCCTAGAAAGATATCCCTGAATCTCTTGCCTGGGGTAGGATGGGTGGCTCTAAGCCTAAATGCCAGGGTTGTAGGAGCCGAATGGGGAGGGTTCTAGGATTAAGCAGACTCTTGCTTCACTGCCTGAATGCGCCTTAGCCCTCTCCTTAGCTGGGCAGCCTCCCAGAAAGTAAACCTCCAGACGTCTGCTAGGTGGGAGGATATCTGGTGGACAAACTCCTCTACAAACCGCAGACTCTAAGCTGGCCCTCCTACCTTCCCACACCCTCCACTGCTGCCTGCAGAGCTATCTCATGTCTCCAAGCCCTGAGCCTTTGCAGGTTTCTGGCTGTGAACCGGCTGCTTCTTTCTGGCTTCCCCCTCCCTCCTCCCACTCCAAGCCCGGTTAAGCTTAGATTTCAGCTTTCCTAGGGCTCTAAAATCAGTCACCACTTAATCATTTGCTTTCTGGCTCCTTTTTTTTTTAAGTTTCTCTTGTATATTTTCTCCTTTCTTGTTCTCTTTGTGAGTTTATGTCTTTTAAAATAACTCCCTATCCTTTTAGTTTGGTTTTAGAAAGAAGCATAGATAAATGTTTTAAAACTAGAAGTCTTGCATTGCTCTTGAATGTCAGTGATGATACTTTCTACAAATTCTATTTGATTTTCAGTGTTCTTTGTTCTGTTTTCTTCTGTATTATTCTTGCCTTGTGGTGTCTATACCTTCTTTTATCTTTTTATTGACTTTAAATATACATAGAATCTTTCAAATTGTTCTATAATTTCCAAGTCTTTGGATGTATGTGTGTGTGCTCATTCTCTTGTTTGCTATGTCTCCTGACTCTTCCTCAAGGTGGTTTCTTTCCCTCTGTAGTATGTAACATTGTTTTTGGTGGGAATCCTGCTGGCCCTGATTATAGAGACTTCCTACAGAGTAAGCTTAGCCTTTGCTTCTTCTTGACCAGAATGCACCCTTGTAGTTTCTCTAATTTCTGGGCCTCTACACATGTGGTTTCTGGAATGTACTGTTTTCTCACCTTTGCTTGGCTGTTACTCATCTCTCAGGTCCCAGTTTAGGAGTGATTTTCCTGGGACACTTTTCCTGATATCCTGTTCCCAGTATTCTCCTCCAGTAGCCTTGTACTTCTTCCATCATTGTACTTATTATTCTGTAGTACAGTCATGCATTTATTTCTTTTTCTCTTCTGTATGCCTAGACTAACTTCTGGGAGGCCAGGATCATGTTATCTTGTTCACCGTTAAATATCCAGTTTCTATCAAAGTATCTGGCTGAAACCAGGTGTCAGTAAATATTTCTTAAATGAGTATGATGCTGTATCTTATTTTAAGATGTGGGGATGGGTTACAGATTGGTCTGAGGACCTTGTTCTTGTCCTGGTTTTGCTGCGCTCCAGCTGAAATGTAGGGTGTAGGCTATCTGGTAGACTAACTACTCTTTATACAAAGTGTGGGGCAGTGTAGGTGATGCAGAGATGCTGCTCTCCAAGCCTAAAATGTGAATGGTTCGTAAGTTGATTTTTAGCATATAGAGGTTCTTCCTGTTATCACGTCCACATATCAATGGATCACAAGCTTGACAACAAAACATTGTGATGGAATGCTTGGCACTCAGCATATCGCACAGCTTCCTGTGTGGCTCACTCTTATACATAATGAAGCAGCTTCCATTATGTGAATGTTTTCGATTTCTTTTTCATTTGTGAAATGCGTGACTACAGAACAGTTGTGTACTAATCTGTTGTTGTATCTATAGTGCCCTCTTTTCAGGTAGTAAGAAATGGCAAGTTCATATTGGATAAATAATACATGCATATCTGATAATTAGGCCCACAGTTTACAGTGACTTTGACTTGTATTTCTTGTAGCTACCCTCAAAATTTGAGTTTAGGAATACTGTCTAAGGTTTTCGTGTATTTTTTCAATAGCTAAATAAATAAATGACTTTGGTTTTCTGGAGGATTTCTTATGGTGATAGTGGAATGAAGAATAATGGTGGTGACTTGTAAGCTTGTAAGGATTCACTTGTTTTGGAAATAGAATAATAGTATTTGCTAATGCTTATTGAGTGCTTACTAGGTGCCAGCCAGCCTTCTAAAAACTTTACACGTGCCAACTCATTTAAATCCAAAGAAAAGTTGGATTTACATCAGTAAATCTTCATCATTAAGCTACTATGTGAATGTTCAGGAGAGAGAGCATCAGAACCTGTTTGGAATTGGATACATTTTAATTACATCCAAATGTGCTAAGGTGATTACTGCTGCTGTAATTCTTTAACTGTTTTTGATTATACTTACTCTTAAGTTTCCAGTAATGACTAGTAATTCCAGGCAGTGTAATTTGGGCTAGTTCTCCCAATGAAGACAACCAAAAAGGTTAGATGAAATATAAAAATAAAATCTTCTAAAAAGCTTCAAAAAGATCGTAAGATAGTAGTTACGGGCTGAGATTTCAGAGAAGCTGAGAGTCCAGAGGAGAGAAGCTGTTTTTCCCCCGGGGGTGCCTCTATGGGAGGCTGAAAAGCTGGGCTTTTGGAGGCTGTAACGGGTTAGGGTGACAAAAGTTGGACTCTGGTATGAATTCATGAATCCTGGTATATTAATCCTCTGCTTTGAGCTGCACCCTTGGAATAAAGATGAACTGAAAGCAAAGTAGCCCTCATACAGCTTGAATCCTGGATTCCTGTCGTTTAAGTAATTCAGGGAACCTGAAGTGAGGAGCTTGGCTTGATAGGCCTTCGAGGGCCTCAGGAGTCAAGAAGAAGGAAGCAAAAGTCCTCTGTGGAGAATGATAGCATCCACACTTCAAGTTACTTCTACAAATAATCTTTCAAATTTAGTGTCCAGTCACAATCAGAGATGACCAGGAATATGAGTAGACAAAACAAAAGGAACAAAAGTCAGACAAAATGTCTAGCATATATTCATTTGGTGACTTAAAAGAATAGGAAGAGAGAGAATGAGGGTAGAAGCAATATTTTAGGATATAATTGCTGAAAATTCCATAACTGATAGGAGACATCAACCCTGGTACTTAAGATGCCAAAAGAATTCTAAATCAGGATAAATAAATTCACACCTAGGCATATAGTAGTGAAACTGCAGATAATCAAAGATGAAGAGAAAATCAGGACAGTCTCCAGAGAAAGAACATCAGCTACCTTTATCGGAAAGCAGTTAGACTGATGGCTGACTTCTCAACAGGACAATGGAAGAGAAAGGGGAAATAAGACATTTTCAGATTTAAAAATCAAAAAACAAAAAACAGAGGATTTGCCACCAGCAGACCCACACTAAGAAGAATACCCTTTAGAATTTGTTTTCATGTGGATCTGCTGTTAGCAGCAAATCCTCGCAGTTTTAATTTTGGTGTTCTTCACACAGAAGGAAAATGATCCCAGTAGGAAAGAGAGGTAACAGAAAGACTAATGGTAAATATGTGCATAAACAAACACTGTATGAAACAATAGTAAGTTTTTAAAATGTGTGTAATATTTTAAAAATGCATAACAATACCATTTAATTTGAAAGGGACTAAATGGGCTTAAAGTGTTCCAAGTTTTTTCTGGAAAGAGGGGAAAAGTATGGATTAACATTAAGATTTAGGAGTCAAGGTTACATGCTGTAATTTATGGAGGTAACCACCAGAAGAACTTACAAACTAACACATGAAATAAATGTAATAATAAACTTCTCAGCTTTATAGAAGACAGCAGATTTGCGAACACAGCTACTCTGTGTCGTCTCTTCCTAGCGCTACTTTCTTTTGCAGTTAAGGAAATAAATTGACATATGTGAGCAAACGGTTCCTTAAGTTTTACTTATTAAGTTCAGAGCAAGATGTAAATTAATGTATCCATCATCTCTCAGTGGAAATTATTAAAAATAAATGGATTCCTTCATCTTCCTAACTGCCTACATGTCCTAAATGTATTTCCCTAGGCTTTGGGAGTTATTTCCGTATTGTCTATTGAAAAAGAGTTGATATTTTCAACTCTCTAGAGTCTAGCATTCTCAAGGTCTCTGTAGGAGAATGTCCCCCTGCCTCCTTGTTTTGCATTATTTTATTTTATTTTTATTTATTTATTTATTTTGCGGTACGAGGGCCTCTCACTGTTGTGGCCTCTCCCGTTGCGGAGCACAGGCTCTGGACGCACAGGCTCAGTGGCCATGGCTCACGGGCCCAGCCGCTCCGCGGCATGTGGGATCTTCCCGGACCGGGGCACGAACCCGTGTCCCCTGCATCTGCAGGCCGACTCTCAACCACTGCGCCACCAGGGAAGCCCGTTTTGCTTTATTTTAAATCAAAGATCTTTTTGGAGAGAATTTTCTGCTGGTATTCCTCTCCCCACCACTCAAATATTATACGTGATTCAATATTGAAGTTTGAAGTCAGACAAATAAACAAAATTAGACTTAACACTTGGGGAAACTTCTCTCCCTCCCTTTCTTCCTTCTTTTCCTTCCTTCTCTTTCCTTTTTTTTTTTTTTTTTTTTTGATGTTGGGGGTAGGAGTTTATTAATTAATTTACTTATTTTTGCTGTGTTGGGTCTTCGTTTCTGTGCGAGGGCTTTCTCTGGTTGTGGCAAGCGGGGGCCAGTCTTCATCGCGTTGCGCGGGCCTCTCACTATCACGGCCTCTCGTTGCGGAGAACAGGCTCCAGACGCGCAGGCTCAGTAGTTGTGGCTTACGGGCCCAGTTGCTCCGCGGCATGTGGGATCTTCCCAGACCAGGGCTCGAACCCGTGTCCCCTACATTAGTAGGCAGATTCTCAACCACTGCGCTACCAGGGAAGCCCCTCCTTTCTTCTTAAGAATGGGTTTCTTAAAAATTTTAAGCACAGATGAGAAGTAAGATAGTTAACTCTCTTTAGGAATTGGTAGGATTCATTATATGCAGCCAGTCAAGATTCAGACTGACTCTGGGCCATTGCGCTGATGTATTAAAAATGTTAGTAGTTCAAACTTAGTCTAATTAGTATTTCTCAGTTTCCATCATTTTCTAGTCGAAGTGATCTCTGTCTTAGATTTACTTGGTGTTTAACTTGATTTTTTAATCTTTCAAAATTAATTTTTAATTACTTAAGTAATACATAAATGCATTTTCCTTGAAACTTTAGAACATCTTAGATTTAAACTTTAGTTTCCATTCCTGATCTCCCTCCACAATCCCCAGAGGTAACCACTGCTATGAGTTTGATGTGTATCTTTTTAGATCTTCACATATCTATCCCCGAATTTACATAGAATTCTTTGTGCATGTGTTTCTTCTCTTTCTAAATAAGTTATCTTGCTGAAAGAAATTTAGGTTCTTTTGCTTTTCAAACAGTGTTTTGGTAAATACCCATATACATGAGGAGTGTCCTTCTAGGGAGATATATGGAGGTAGATTTAGTTAGTCATAGCAATGCCCATTTTCAGGTTAATATATTCTGCAGAATTGCACCACCAAGAGGCAGCAGACTTGAAGAGGACCTGTTTCCCTATTACCTTGCCAGTATATGATCTTATCAAATTTAATTCTTTTTGCCAAATGTGAGTCTGTCTGGGTTTCCTTTCTTGTATGAAAAAGTGAGTTTGTGAATGTCCCGTCTTTTCCTCTCAAAGTGAATCTTGAAGTCAACTGCTACTCTTGCCCAAGAATTTAGATTTCAAAGATGATGGAGGTGCACATGAGACATGTTCCCCCACCTCAAGCCCCTCCCTCCCAACCTCTTCCTATTGCTTTGAAATGAAGGGAATGTATTTACTAGAAGAATCCTGGACAGATGGAAAGAATGGAGGTTACCCTCTGCGTCTGGGGGAGCCTGGAAACACAAACGTCCTGAATATAGAAGAGATGAGGCTTAGCATGATGAATGGTGATCAACGATGTTTTTATTAATCTGGGAAATTCTGAGTTCAGTAATCAGTATTTTTGAGGTTTATGCTAGTGAAGTTAATACCAAGTTATTTTAAAAACTAGATTTTTGGCTTCTTAGCTTTATGATTTTAATTCCCACTTTATTCTCATTAGTAGTGCAGCTGAATGACAATGAGTCTCATCATTTCTGGGAAATTGGGGAATTGTTTTCCATGCAGGTATTTCAAATAGAGAATATAATTTTAAATGGATTACAAATGTCATTAATAGTCCCAGTTTGTGGAGTGGTCTTGTTCAATGTTATAAACCCGAATTTTGCATAATTTTATAAACCGGAAAGTAGACTAATAAATGATATACTTTGTTTTTTAATAAATGCTTAATTGAAAACAAAGCATAAATTTAGGTGCCTTTTTCCAGTAATCTTGGGGGAAGTATCAGGAATTTTAAACATTTTGGTACTTCCATGTTTATAATTACTAATAAGAAAGTCAGGTAAGGTATTTTCCATTTTCAGAGCAGTTTACCAGTTTAAAGTATGCTTTAACATATGACTGCAACAAATTAAAATATAAAATATTTGGTTAATCATTTTGAAAAATCACAAAGGCATAAAGTAGACTGATGAATCAGATGTAATTTGATTGAAAGTGCTTCTTTCACTAATGTAAATTATAAACTCTGTGGATATAGCTTGACTTTAATTTGTCTGAATTATAATATGGAAACATTTTTAAGGATTTAGAAAAACTAGTTGTAGGTACCTATACTTTAAATTCAAACTATAAACTCTCAATTTTTAGTTTTGGAATAATTTCAAACTTACAGAAAAATAGCAAGCATAGCTCACAGATTTCACCCATCTTTAGTATTTTTGACACAGTTGCCTTATCAGTCTTCCTCTTTATAGATATATATTAATATTGCTTTTTTCTGAATCACCTGAAAGCAAATTTCAAGCATTATTCCCTTTATTCTTAATATTAGAACATGCAACTTTAAGAATAAAGACATTGTCTTATGAAGCCATAGTACAGTTATTAAATTCAGGAAATTTAATATTGGCATAATACTATTATCTATAAATTCTATAAATCAGTCTATATTCTAATTTAGTCAATTGTCCCAGTAATTTCCTTTAGGGCATTTTTTTCTAGTACAGGTCCCAGTTCAGATCATGTGTTGAACTTAGTTGTCATGTCTCTTTATCTCCTTTCATCTGGAAAGGCATCTCAGCCTTTTTTTGTTTTTTAGGAAATTGATACTTTTGAAGAATCCAGGCAGTTATTTTACAGAATAAAGTTCAAGTTGGGTTTATCTGATGTTTCCTCATGATTAGATTCAGGGTATGCATTTTTGCCTGGAGTGCCTCAGGAGTGACATGAGTCCTCCTCAGGGCCTCCTATCCAGAGAGCTTCAGGGTGCCTATTCGCCTATTATTGGCAATGTTAAATTTTATCATTAAAGTGTTATCCATTTTCTCCACTGTGTAGTTACTATTTTTTCTTTTGTAATTAATAAGTAATTTGTGCGGAAACACTTTAAGACTGTATAAGTATCTTATTCCTCACCAAGCTTTTCCCATCCCCAGATTTAGTATCCACTGCTGCTAATTTATGTCTGAGTTTATGATTTTTTAAAACCTCATCATTCCCTCCATATTAGTCAGCATTCTGCTCAAAAGCACTGCCTCCTGCTCTTAATTATTTGGATGCTCAAATTATCCCTAGGGCCAGCAGGAAGCCCCTTTATTTCCTGCATCCTTTTGATAGGCTCTTGTAATTTTTTTAAAGCACTTTATTGATGTTTGGCATAATTAGCTGTTCCAGGTCCATCTAGTACTTTCTGTGCCCCAGCACTGGAATCAACTGTTTCTCCAAGGAGCCCTGGTTCTTTTAGTGAGGACTGTAATTATTGCTGTGGTAGAATGTCATCGCTTCTTGACCTTTTCAACAGACAGAGCTTGGAAATACATATACTACACACTCTCATAGATGCAGCTAAAAAGATGGAGATATATTTTTAAATCCCAAGTTTATACTGATACTTACAGTTACAACTTAGAGCCCCGCCCCAAGTTCTTCCTTGCCTCCCCCCATTCTTATTTGTATCTCCGTTCTTCCACTGTGATTACTCATTTGATACACATAAAATAGTTTCAGGATGCTATACCCAAGGACTATAAAAAACAAACCTACTAAGAAGAGTTCAAGATTCTTTGCAGTTCTTTTATTTTTCTTTACATTGAGAGTAGTCAAGGTTCTGTGTTCAGATGTTACTTGGATTAGTTCTGTTTTTAAAAATTCAGTGTGGTAATGTTATTCATTTTAAATATAGTTGAGTTCATTTATTTTAGTTTGCATTCAGTTTTAGGATCCTTCCCCCATCTTTGATGATTTAATTTTACATTTGACTATGTGGAAAATTAACATGATTCTAAAATTCAAGACTACAAAGCAAGATATATTCAGAGGAGTGTTACAAGTTTCTTTTACTTTTTATTTTTAAGTTCCTGTTCTGCTACTAAGGCATATTGATAATTTAAAGTCAAACATCGTGTATGGTTGGATGTGTCTGTGTTGCTTCTTCACGGGTATGTGGGTAGAGGATATTGACTATTCTCCAAGACACAGGTAAAACGTAAAAGTGAAATATCAGGAGCCTAAAAGAGTGAATGTAGTTCAAAATGGTTAAGGTACAAATTGGGAATTACATTAATTTCATTGGAGAAAAGCCTCAGCAGTCTTGGAGCAGGGTGCTCCAAAAGGCTGTGGTGCTTTCTTTGTGGGACACTAGGGGGTGCATTGGCTCAGACGCACCTTCAGGCCTCCTACTCTCTGCCAAGCTGAGGCTGGGAGGTTAGGTTCAAGACCCCCAGACCTGGAGACCTCCCCAAACTATCTTGGTGGTTCTGTGCCACCTGTTAAGGTTTTGACCCAAGATTTGGGTGAAAGTTAAGAGAGAAGGTCATTATCAGGCCTCTGGTCTTCTCCTCTTTGATCATATCTTCTTGCCTTTTAGTTAACGTTTTATTTTTTAGGTTGGCAAAAATGACTAAGAGTTAAAAGT
This sequence comes from Grampus griseus, assembly GCF_964374135.1. NCBI lineage: Eukaryota > Metazoa > Chordata > Mammalia > Artiodactyla > Delphinidae > Grampus > Grampus griseus. The sequence goes on from NC_139009.1 coordinate 45,083,379, forward strand.
AACCTGTCCAAGGTCATAATTCAAACTCCACGTCTAATTCTTTTCATTCTGCCATTTGAGAAACGTTGTGAAGAGCAACCATGTGTACTGTGTCTCTTTCTGCATGTAAAATAAGATCAAGCCCATATAATTTCCTAATATAAAACAAACTGGCACAAAGTGGACATGGAGAAATATTATTAGTCACATGTTATGAAATCAGAATATTCAGATGAGATCCAATTAAAGTAAATATGGAATTAATGAGATTAGGCCAAGAGGAAAAAAAGTCAAACTGATAATTAACACAACATCTGATTCCCCAAAAGTAATCATAAATAAACTCATTATCTCTATTGCTTGTGAAACCTTGGGGCACTCCACTTGCATAAGGAATCCGAAGGACATTAACCTTAAATTGCTCGTTTGCCTCTTGTTACTGATCTAGGCTTATTTGCATTGCTTCCATCAATGCTTAGTTACTCAATGGCTAAAGCGATGTCCTCCAGCTTTCACTTTGGGGGACACAAAATTAAACTGTGCCCTCATCAGTAAATACAAGGATGAGCTGAAAGATGAATTTGATTTTTAAGAACATCACCTATCTTATCAGTGCAGTGCCTAGTTAAATAATATTCTGCTCAGGGTAGAATCAAACCCAAGTTTGAGAAATGGGGCAGCAAAGGGCCAAGGTGGCTTTTTCAGCCTTATTTCCATTCCCTGTGTGAGTGTAGGAGATGCCAGCTTCTCCTATTTAACCTCTTCTATTTACCAGATCACTTATGCTAAAACTTATCCGTTGAGTGCTTCCATTAAAGCTTTTAGTGGATTTTCTTCATCTGGGGTTGTTGACGTTTGATTAGTGGGAAATGGTTAAGTCACACATGTGAATAGTTAGCTACTGTTTGTGCTGGCAGTGTATATTTATTTCGTTTTTTAAATATTAATTTATTTATTTTTGCCTGCATTGGGTTTTCATTGCTGTGCGCGGGCTTTCTCTAGTTGCGGTGAGCGGGGGCTACTCTTCGTTGCAGTGCACAGGCCTCTCATTGCGGTGGCTTCTCTTGTCGCAGAACGCGGGCTCTAGGGCACGCGGGCTTCAGTAGTTGTGGCATGTGGGCTCAGTAGTTGTGGCTCGCGGGCTCTAGAGTGCAGACTCAGTAGTTGGGGCACATGGGCTTAGTTGCTCCTTGGTCTGTGGGATCTTCCCGGACCAGGGCTTGAACCTGTATTTTTTTTTTTTCAGTACGTGGGCCTCTCACTGTTGTGGCCTCTCCCATTGCGGAGCACAGGCTCCGGATGCGCAGGCTCAGCGGCCGTGGCTCACGGGCCCAGCCGCTCCGCGGCATGTGGGATCTTCCCGGACCGGGGCATGACCCCGTGTCCCCTGCATCGGCAGGCGGACTCTCAACCACTGTGCCACCAGGGAAGCCCAGTTTTTTAGTTTTATTATATGATGATAAAGTAGAATCTACTAGATAAAAATAAATAACATGTACATAGGTATTTTTATCAAGACTGGAAAACATATTTTATCTAAAAAGCCACTCGAGCTTATACTTTTAGTCTGAAGTCTAAAAAGCTGTTTCACATGCAGATTATTTTATTTATACTGTTTCTATTTCAAATCAGTTCTGTGTAATGCATATTTATTGGGCCTATGCAGTAATTAGGTAATGTGAAAAATATATACATACATGTATATATGATGTACACACACAAACTATTGTGATAACTAACTTGCATTAAAATACTGGAAGAAGTACTTCTGATTTAATTTTAAATTCTGCTTACAAACATCTGCATGAGATTGCATTCTGGATAAAGATTCTTAGGCTTTGCAGAAATTATGGAATTGCCTTCTAAGTAAATTTTTTACATTGGTTCAGTCGACCTCCTGAAAGGTAGCATGGATGAGATATTCGAAGGCCTCTTCTTGATTGGTGACACCTTGGTTCATGATTGGTGATACCTTGGTTCAGTTCTCATCATAGGTCCTAAATAGATCAGAAAAATATTTTTGATGATTCACTGGTCTTTAAGAAAAATGGTCTTTAAGAAAAATTTAGCTTTAGCTGATCTCAGAGATACCACTCATTTTTTAATTAAAAAGATTCAGCAACTGTCAAAGAATCAAACTGATTTAGCAACATTCTGGCTTCTTATTGCTAGAACCTACTGAGAGATAAGCATCTCAAGGAGTCCTACGTGCAAGGCCTTTTCTCAGTCTGCCCCACTGCTATTCTTCCCAGTGTGAGTGGAGGCATTCTGAATTGACTCTTGTAAAGTTTTCAGGGTGGCAGGCAACACAACGATGAGAACACTTGTAAACAGTTTATTTATATCAAGTAGATTGTATTTTATAATTGTGTAGTCAACACGCGTAAATGTCTCTTTATGGAGTGTCCATGAGAATTCACTTTGTTCGTGGTAAGCAACATGGCGGAGATGCTGAGTCAGGAGACCAGATTCTAGTCCAAGGTCTGCTATTGACATTGTGTGTGATCTTGGACAAGCCATTATCTCCTCTGAATCTGTTTTTTCATCTATAAAAAAGATAGGTTAGATCATCTCTAAGGATTTTTGCATCTCTAAAACTTTTCTAGTTCAATATATATTTGTAGATATTTGAGTCTACTTAAAATTATCTTTTTTCAGCAAATTAATGGGATTTTGGCTTCTATATCAATGAAAATCACATAAAAATTTTAAATCAAAATATATGATTTATTGATTCCGATTGAGATAATATACATAATTATATCTACATAATGCCAACACATATGGATAATGATAACTTAGACTTTTAGCATGACTTGGAAAAATATGGGATGGTTTCTGTTGTAAATAGGGCTCACATAGCTGCCCTGGAATTTCTTGCTTCTGCATCACAGAGGTGAGTTGGGACAGGCTCCTGTGGCAGTGAGAGCTGCAGAGACTATTTGCATAAGATTTTGGATGTGTGGGTCTTAGCCTATAGCTGAAAGCTGGGCAGCTAAGAACCACACTAGCCAAGATGGTAAGTGACTTATTTTAATTAATCAAAATACAATGTACACATAAGCTGGTTGAGACACCAGAATCTGACAGGACTCTGTAAATAAACTGGCAAAGATTTATATGAGCCAATCCGGCTACAGTGTGTACCTGGAGGGTTGTCAGGAGGCTTTGATGAATTAGTAGTGATGTCAGGAGACTTCACCGTAATTCAGGGCTTGAGTATTGCCATAGAGGATGCTGCAGAGGACATCTGGATTCACTTCAATTTATGTGTCAGAGGCAACAGCATCGGGTACTATGGGACCAGATCTGGAAATACAGATTTTGTTACTGTGCATCTGATCTATCATGGATTCTTATTTTTGAGAAATGGTTAAGTATCAGTTTAAATAAACTTTAAAAATTTGAATTACAAAAGTAGTGTATGTTCACTGTAAAAATAAAACATTGAAAACTACTGAAGTAGTATAAAATAAAAGGTAAGAGCTCTTACCCCCATCCACCCGAACTCTCACTCCCTATGAGTAGCCGCTATAAACAGTTTTATGTGGGTCTTCCTAGGTCTCTTTCTAAGCACACCACCATTTTTTGTATACTATGATTTAATATTAACTGCTACATTATGTTATTGTAATTTAGGATTCAGTACTTGACAATATAATTTTGCATTCTATGAAATAGCATGATGGAACCTTTAATAATTCCCCAGTAAATTGATATTCTACCAACATAATCAGATATTTGCCCTTAGATTCTTGCCTGGAACCAGTCTTGGGCAGTTTTCTAACTTAGTGATCTTTTTTTTAAAAAAATTAATTAATTAATTTATATTTGGCTGTGTTGGGTCTTCACTTCTATGTGGCAAGTGGGGGCCACTCTTCATCGCGGTGCGCGGGCCTCTCACTGTCACGGCCTCTCTTGTTGCGGAGCACAGGCTCCAGACGCGCAGGCTCAGTAGTTGTGGCTCACGGGCACAGTTGCTCCGCGGCATGTGGGATCTTCCCAGACCAGGGCTCGAACCCGTATCCCCTGCATTGGCAGGCAGATTGGCAGTCACAGCCTTTGCACCTGCTGTGCCTTCTGCCCTGGACTTTGCATGACTGATTCCTTCTTGTTCAGGTTTCAAGCCTACCTTCCTCTCCTCAAAGAGGCCTTTCCTCACTAGATAGTAATAGTCTCCCTCCAAATCACTGTTTATGCCATTACTTTATGTACTTTCTTTATAAAGTGGGTATTTGTTGTCATCGCCCTCTTCCTTTACCTACTAGAATGTAAACTTCTTAACAGCAGGGATCGTGACTGTTTTGTTTACTTTCTTACCTTGGCACATAGAACAGTGCCTGGCACATGTGGGGCACTTGATTCTTGTTGAATGAATGATCAATGGTCACTGCGAACCAGGATGACTTGTGTCCCGGCAGCTCTTCAGCATCATCAGTGACCCATTTTCATTTCAAAATCAACATTGTTTATTGCTCTGTGTCTGTCTCCTCTATTTCCTGTTCCACCCCGCATGGTCTTCCTGCTGCAGGCCTTCGTAAGCTTTGTACATGCTTTTTCTTGTTACCGAATCATCGCTTTCCCCATGATGTTTATGTGCAGGCTGATCCACTTGTTAGGAGACCATTTTATTCTGTTTGCTAGGTTAAACTGATCTAAGCACCCAAGTAGTCACTTTGAAAATTTGTTCCTTAACTCCCCTTACCTGTTCCTAAGGGGGTTCTGTTAACTCAGTGCTTTGTGGAGATGACAAAAGAATTAGTCAAGAAAAACTGAGCCGTAGCATCCAACCTATGTAATTTACTGTGCCACTAATCTTAATGGTATGCTACAAACTTTTGCAGTTATAATTACAGTTAGGGGTTCACCACCTTCTCACCAGATTATCCCTGAAGCCCTTAACCTGGACCGGCCAGATTAAGTGTCCTTTGGTATTGTGGTATCCAATTCTTTCTTTCTTATCATACTCATTCCCTGTCATCCTCTGAGTCACCATGTCACCTGTAGTGCCATAAGCAACCATTTCTTACTCATACTGGAGCAGATACATTAACTGTAGATATCTCACATCCTGTCTGCTGTTATTCAAAAGCCAGTCTTTATATAACTTTTCTGTCTCAACTCATCTTCACCAACTGTTTATCAGCTGCATTTCTATTGCTAAATGCATAAATAAATGCAAATGCAGGTAATTCGAGATGCAAGATGCCTTCTGTGAAAATGAATTCTGTTAATGCCATTTTCAAAATGTCTGCTCCAAAATACCTTCTATAAAATGGTAGCTCTCACGTGTGTGTGTGTGTGTGTGTGTGTGTGTTAACATACACATAGGCATATCCATAATTGGGGTTGAGGCTGTTCTTCGCAGTTGTCCAATAATCTGTTGACTGATGTTGTATCCACATAGTTTCCTTCATGTATAAAATAACTGTACACTGGGCAGCAACACTGAAGCCTATTTTTCTACTCTGATAGTTTCATTTGTGTTACCTCTTCAACATGAGGATTAGAATTAAATTGACTAGGCAAGCAAAGCTGCAAATTGAATTAATTTCAGATTTGTAATGAAAAATGGGATCTCTCTTACTCAGTTGTTAACTAGGACCCTGTGGGCTAGACAAACTAAACTGACAATCTCTCATTCAAATGATATTTTCTCCAGGGAAATGTACTGGCACTAAAAAGTCTCTGAAATGCTTTGTGCTCCAAGATCCCAGCTGCCATCAGGATTATGGAACTCAGGGCAATATTTATGAAACCCATAGAATCCGCAGCATTTATTCAATTCAGTGCTATTTTGCCAGGTATTTGTGGAATTCCTACTCTGTGCTAGACGCTGTGCTGGGAAATTAGGACTAAGGATGACTAGCTCATGCTTCTTGTCATCCAAGGGCTTCCAGTCTAATCGAAGAAACAGCTATACATTAAACCAAGCTTCAAGTGACTTGTTTAGTGATGTGAGAGTTGTCCTGTGGAAATATTGATGGAGAGGGACTAATTCCGTCTGGTTAGTTTGGACAAGAACGGAAATAGGTGATAATTGATTTGGACTTCGATGGATTTCACCAGGCAGAGAATGGTCATCCAGGACTGTGGAACTTACAAAACATTTCATGAAAAGTAAAATACGATGGATACCAATTCAATTTTTATTTTAACTGTATGGTTTACCTTTAAGGAGATTTGATAATTTTGTTCCAAAATAAAATTTTTCCTGAACTGAGGCTACATTTTGGTTCATGAGAATGAAAAACATTTGTTGAACACCTACAGTGCAATGGATGTCTTACGCACATTCACTGCTAACTACTCAACAGCAGCTCAGCAATGTAGGTAAGATTATCAATATAATCTAGATGGGAGAGGTCAAGAGACTTGCTGATGGTTACACAGCTGGTAAATGGCAAAGCTGGGCTTCACACCCAGGTCTGTTCTACTTTAGAGACCACTCCCCACACCCCTCCCCGCCCCCCTCCCACACAAAATACCGTCTCTTTCACACACAACTGTTGCAGTCATGACTGCTGATTGATGAAGGTGATGACATTGGCAGAGTCCTCGTGTACTATTCTGGATTAATTTAACCAAACGCTACATTTGGACGAGGCTTGGAACCGGGCACTTTTCAGTATTTTGGTGGCTTGGGTACTAACAGTTTAGGCCCAAGACATGACAACACTGGCTTGTTTCGCTGTTCCCATGTCAGAGGGTAACTGACTCATGCAGGATGAGAACCAGATGCTTAAGAGAGCAGAGAGCCCCTCTGATCCCAGATGCACCTCTTTAGTAGGGGTCAGTATGTGGATGGTCTTCATGAGTTAACTGTCCAGCTAGAGGCTGTGGCTCTTCCCTGAGGTGCTGATGCTGCAGAGCCCTGGCTCCTCTAAGAGAAATCTTTTCTCTCCAGAGGAACCAGAGCTATAGTGAATGACCTTAGGATCAGAAGGCACCACGCAGCAATGAGGCCCAGTATGTAGCCCAAAGCTGAGAGGACAAGATATTTCAGACAAGCTTCAGAACTGCTTTCCCTGGTGCTTCTTGTGTGCCTACACCTCTCTCTGTCAGCGTTCTCAGCCATGCCGTCACATTGCTTATCTCAAATCCCTAACTGAGCCTGTTCTCCCTCTCCTGGGCCAGTAGCCTGGCCAGTATAGCTGGGATGACCACTACTCCCTTCCTCCCCCATGCCACTCCTGAAGGTCTGAGCTTTCTTCCACCCTGCTTTGCACAAGATAGGAAAAGGCATTGCTCATGTTTAGAAGGAGATGGCAGGCCTAGAAGGAGATTTCCGAGCTGACATCTGTAACTCTACGCAAAGCATCGCTAGATAATTACTTCCCGTTTACATTGCTTAATCTCTCAGCTCTTCGTAGAAGGAGCCATCTCTCTGTCCTCTCTTCTCTAATCTCCTACAATATTTACAACTGGGAACCTCTTTCTTGCAGCTAACTTAAAGTCTGTGTACTGGATTTGAACATCCATATCTCTTAATTATGTGCAGAAAAAATGGATAATCATAATTTGCACTTTTCCTAAGCAAAATTATCACTAAATTTCTTCCCATAGGCTCAGTCTGGCACAGGAGCATAAACTTTGGAATCAGATCTGGATTCAAATCTAGTTTTGCTGCTTATTTTCAGTTTGCCTTTGGACCCAATGTCTAACTCTTGGTCAGTTTCTTCGTTTGTAAAGTGGGGCAGTATTACCTACCTCACAGGATTAAGTATAAAATGCCCCCACCGATGACTGGCACAGAGCCTCCTTTTTGTCTTGTTGCTTTGCTATCCTCAAAAAGATGGCTGCTCCCACTCCAGCCCTCATGTCTGCATTCCAGCTGACAGGAAGGAGAAGAGGGGGCAGAGGGGAGGGCCCTTCTCCTTCCATTTCCTGGAAACTGCACACATAACTTCCATGTCCATCCCATTGGCGAGAGCTCTGTTGCATGGCCACACTTGACTGGTTCCAAGGGGAGCTGGGAAATGTTGTCTTTATTCCTGGCATTTATTCACATGCCCAGCTGACATTTAAATGTTCTATTTCTGAGAAAGAAGAGGAGTATTGTAGGTTGATTTTCCCAGGAGGCAGACTGAGACCAAGTTTAGCTTGCATGATGTTTATTAAGGGGTGCTCTGTGGGTCAAAGGCGATGGATGGGAGGACAGAAGGAAAAGTCAAGCCACAATGCTGGTCCCATGACAGCCTCGGGGGGCCCCAGAGGTTGCTCTGGAGCTGGGATGGCCTTTATATACTTGTATTGATCAGCTGTTAGGTATGGACTGGCCTGGGAATAGGTGTGATCTTGGGCAAGGCAACTCTTGGGAGTTGAAGTGACCCTTGAAGAGATTGACAACTGAAGGATGGGCCAGTTGGGCCAACAAGTCCTTCATGAAAGGGGATTCTGGGTGACTCAGCGTCCACTGCAGAGAGAAAGGGAGAATAGCATATCTGCTACCCTACATCTTAGAGTGGTTGTGAGGGTCAAACAGCATAAAACATAGAGGGCTTTTGCAGAGGACCTGACATATGGTAAGCACCCAGTCAGTCTTAGCTGTGGTTTTAGCATTTCCCAAAGTTATTTTAACAGAATATTTTTCTCCTAGAGCATCCTGTGGGACTAAAAGAGTTGGCCATCCCTGGTCTAATGATCAAACTTAGGAAATGTTATGTTGCCAAATCTTTACTTTCTACTTCATGTTGACCAGTGTTCAGTCAAGGCCTCTTCTCATAAGTTGCATTAGAAAAGATAGTGTTGACATTGCTCGTGGCTTTGGTTTTCTCCAAAGTGGAGATATAGAAGTGCTTCCTGTGTTTCAGATTCTGTGTTACTGATATCCATCACTTCTGTTGACAAATCTATTACATAAAATTTTCCTGAAAATAAGATCAAGAAATGAAAACAATCATTCATTAAACGTATACTTACTGAGCACACATCTGTGGGTGGGCCCATCCCGTCCAATCCAAGCCAGTGTTTCGCACTGGGGCCTCACTAGTAGTCTCCTAACTGGTCTTCCTGTTTCCATTTTTGCTCCCTTTATGGTCTGTTCGTTACAGCAGCCAGAGTGATCCTTTAAAAATTTTTAATCAGTCTTATCACTCCCTTTACTCTCAACCCTCTAACAGCTGCCCAGTGTACTTGTAGTGAAATTCCAAGTCCTGGCCCTGCACGCTCTGGCCCTTAGCCACCTCTCTGACCTCATTTCTGTCCTAGCCATTTTGTTTCAGCCACACTGGCTGCTGCTGTTTCTCTGACGTCCAGGCAAGTTCCTGACTCAGGGCTTTTGTGCTTGTTGTTCTCTGTGCCTGGAATGCTCTTCCCCTAGGTTCATGTTTGGCTCCCTGCCTTCATACAGATCTCCGTGCCCCTGTCGCCTCATCAGACAGGCCTTTCTGGCTTGTCTCTCTAAAGTGGCCACACTGGTCCCTCTCTCTTTTACCCTCACTCTCTCACCCTACTTAATTTTTCTTCTTATTACTACCTGCAATTGTATATTCATTTGTTTATTGTTCATTGTCTATCTCCCTGACCAGACTGTAGGATCTGAGAGAGCAGGACTTGGTTTTTGTTCACTGGTGTGTCCCAGAAGAGTATCAGTAAATTTTTGTGAGGGAAGGAGTATGCTAGTTTCTCAGAATATAATGATAAATAAGACAGTCATGGACTGTGCCCTCATAGAATATATAGGCTACAACTAAGGCCCTTTCCAATGGAAGAGGCAATAAAAATGATAGAATTTTCTCTCTTAATATATTATAATAGTAAATAATTATACAAATATACCTCAGAGATATTGCGGATTCAGTTCCAGACCACTGCAGTCAAGTGAATATCACAATAAGTGAGTCATGTGAATTATTTTGTTTCCTAATGCATTCAAAGCTATGTTCACCCTACAGTACAGTCTATGTTTTTTTTTAGTAGATCTTTATTGGAGTATAATTGCTTCACAATACCATGTTAGTTTCTGTGCACAACAAAGTGAATCAGGCATATGCATATACATGTCCCCATATCCCCTCCCTCTTGAACCTCCCTCCCATCTTCCCCATCCCACCCCTCTAGGTCATTGCAAAGCACTGAGCCGATCTCCCTGTGCTATGCTGCTGCTTCCCACCAGCCAACTGTTTTACATTCGGTAGTGTATATATGTCGATGCTACTCTCACTTTGCTCCAGATTTGCCCTTCCACTCCATGTCATCAAGTCCATTCTCTATGTCTACCCCTTTATTCCTGCCCTGCAACTAGGTTCATCACTACCACTTTTTTTTTTTTTTAGATTCCATATACATGCGTTAGCACGCGGTATTTATTTTTCTCTTTCTGACTTACTTCACTCTGTATGACAGACTCTATGGCTATACACCTCACTACAAATAACTCAATTTCGTTTCTTTTTATGGCTGAGTAATATTCCATTGTATATATGTGCCACATCTTCCTTATCCATTCATCTGTCAATGGACGTTTAGGTTGGTTCCATGTCCTGGCTATTGTAAATAGTGCTGCAGTGAACATTGTGGTGCATGTCTCTTTTTGAATTATTGTTTTCTCAGGGTATGTGCCCAGTAGTGGGATTGCTGGGTCATATGGTAGTTCTATTTTTAGTTTTTTAAGGAACCTCCATATTGTTTTCCATAGTGGTTGTATCAATTTTCATTCCCAACAACAGTGTAGGAGGGTTCCCTTTTCACCACACCCTTTCCAGCATTTATTGTTTCTACCTTTTTTGATAATGGCTATTCTGACCGGTGTGAGGTGATACCTCATTGTAGTTTTGATTTGCATTTCTCTAATAATTAGTGATGTTGAGCATCTTTTCATGTGCCTCTTGGCCATCTGTATGTCTTCCTTGGTGAAATGTCTGTTTAGGTCTTCCGCCCATTTTTTAACTGGATTGTTTGTTTTTTTGATATTGAGCTGCATGAGATATTTGTATATTTTGGAGATTAATCCTTTGTCTGTTTTTTCATTTGCAAATATTTTCTCCCATTCTGAAGGTTGTCTTTTTGTCTTGTTTATGGTTTCCTTTGCTGTGCAAAAGCTTTTAAGTTTCAGTAGGTCCCATTTGTTTATTTTTGTTTTATTTCTGTTACTCTAGGAGGTGGGTCAAAAAAGATCTTGCTGTGGTTTATGTCAAAGAGTGTTTTTCCTGTTTTCCTCTAAAAGTTTTATAGTGTCTGGTCTTACATTTAAGTCTTTAATCCATTCGGAGTTTATTTTTGTGTATGGTGTTAGGAAGTGTTCTAATTTCATTCTTTTATAGGTAGCTGTCCAGTTTTCCCAGGACCACTTATTGAAGAGGCTGTCTTTTCTCCATCGTATGTTCTTGCCTCCTTTGTTGTAAATTAGGTGCCCATATGTGCGTGGGTTTATTGCTGGGCATTCTGTCCTGTACCATTGATCTATATTTCTGTTTTTGTGCCAGTACCATACTATCCTGATTACTGTAGCTTTGTGGTATAGTTTGAAGTCAGGGAGCCTGATTCCTCCAACTCCGTTTTTCTTTCTCAAGATTGCTTTGGCTATTCGGGGTCTTTTGTGTTTCCACACGAATTGTAAGATTTTTTGTTCTAATTCTGTGAAGAATGCCATTGGTAGTTTGATAGGGATCGCATTGAATCTGTAGATTGCTTTGGGTAGTATAGTCATTTTCACATTATTGATTCTTCCAATCCAAAAACATGGTATATTTCTCCATCTGTTTATGTCATCTTTGATTTCTTTTGTCAGTGTTTTATAGTTCTCTGTGTACAAGTCTTTCACCTCCATAGGCAGGTTTATTCCTAGGTATTTTATTCTATTTGTTGCAGTGGTAAATGGGAATGTTTCCTTAATTTCTCTTTCTGATTTTTCTTTGTTGGTGTATAGGAATGCCAGAGATTTCTGTGCATTAATTTTGTATCCTGCAACCTTAGCAAATTCATTGATTAGTTCTAGTAGTTTTCTGGTGGCATCTTTAGGATTTTCTATGTATAGTATCATGTCATCGGCAATTAGTGACAGTTTTACTTCTTCTTTTCCAATTTATATTCCTTTTATTTCTTTTTCTTCTCTGATTGCTGTGGCTAGTACTTCCAAAACAGTGTTGAATAAGAGTGGCAAGAGTGGACATCCTTGTCTTTTTCCTGATCCTAGTGGAAATGCTTTCAGTTTTTCACCATTGAGTATGATGCTTGCTGTGGGTTTGTCATATATGGCCTTTATTATGTTGAGATAGGTTCCCTCTGTGCCCATTATCTGGAGAGTTTTTATCATAAATTGGTGTTGAATTTTGTCAAAAGCTTTTTCTGCATCTATTGAGATGATCATATGGATTTTATTCCTTAATTTGTTAATATGGTGTATCACATTGATTGATTTGCATATACTGAAGAATCCTTGCATCCCTGGGATAAATCCCACTTGATCACGGTGTATGATCCTTTTAATGTGCTGTTGGATTCTGTTTGCTAGTGTTTTGTTTAGGATTTTTGCATCTATGTTCATCAGTGATATTGGTCTATAATTTTTTTTTTTTTTTTTTTTTGCGGTACGCAGGCCTCTCACTGTTGTGGCCTCTCCCGTTGCGGAGCACAGGCTCCGGACGCGCAGGCTCAGCGGCCACAGCTCACGGGCCCAGCCGCTCCGCGGTATATGGGATCTTCTCGGACTGGGGCACAAACCTGTGTCTCCTCCATCAGCAGGCGGACTCTCAACCACTGCGCCACCAGGGAAGCCCTATAATTTTCTTTTTTTGTGATATCTTTTTCTGGTTTCAGTATCAGGGTGATGGTGGCTTTGTAGAATGAACTTGGGAGTGTTTCTCCCTCTGCAATTTTTTGGAAGAGTTTGAAAAGGATCAGTGTTAGCTCTTCTCCAAATGTTTGATAGAATTTGCCTTTGAAGCTATCTAGTCCTGGACTTTTGTTTGTTGGAAGATTTTGAATTACGGTTTCAATTTCATTACTTGTGATAGGTCTGCTTATATTTTCTAATTCTTCCTGGATCAGTCTTGGAAAATTGTACCTTTCCAAGAATTTGTCCATTTCTTCGTGGTTGTCCATTTTATTTGCATATAGTTGTTTGTAGTAGTCTCTTATAATCCTTTGTACTTCTGTAGTGTCAGTTGTGATTTCTCCTTTTTCATTTCTAATTTTATTGATTTGTATTATCTCCTTTATTTTCTTGATGCGTCTGGCTAAGGGTTTATCAATTTTATCTTCTCAAAGAACCAGCTTTTAGTTTTAGTAATCTTTGCTATTGTTTTCTTCATTTCTATTTCATTTATTTCTGCTCCAATCTTTATGATTTCTTTCCTTCTACTGACTTGGGGTTTTCTTTGTTCTTCTTTCTCTAGTTGTTTTTAGTGTAGGGTTAGATTGTTTGCTTGAGATTTTTCTTGTTTCTTGAGGTGAGATTGAATTGCTATAAACTTCCCTCCTAGAACTGCTTTTGCTGCGTCCCATAGGTTTTGGGTCACCGTGTTTTCCATTTGTTTCTATGTATTTTTTAATTTCTTCTTTGATTTCTTCAGTGATCTCTTGGTTATTTAGCTGTTTAGCCTCCATGTATTTGTGGTTTTTACAGCTTTTTTCCTGTAATTGATTTCCAGTCTCATAGTGTTGTGGTCAGAAAAGATGCTTGATATGATTTCAATTTTCTTAAATTTTCCAAGGCTTGATTTGTGACCCAAGATGTGATCTATCCTTGAGAATGTTCCATGTGCACTTGAGAAGAAAGTGTATTCTGCCACTTTTGGGTGGAATGTTCTATAAATATCAATTAGATCTGTCTGGCCTATTGTGTCATTTAAAGCTTGTGTTTCCTTATTTATTTTCTGTTTGGATGATCTGTCCATTGGTGTAAGTGGTATGTTAAAGTTCCTTACTATGATTGTGTTACTGTCGATTTCTCCTTTCATGGTTGTTAGCATTTGCCTTATGTATTGAGGTGCTCCTATGTTGGGTGCATAAACATTTATAATTGTTATATCTTCTACTTGGATTGATCCTTTGATCATTATGTAGTGTCCCTCCTTATCTCTTGTAACAGTCTTTATTTTAAAGTCTATTTTATCTGATATGAGTATTGCTACTCCAGCTTTCTTTTGATTTCCATTTGCATGGAATATCTTTTTCTATCCCCTCAGTTTCAGTCTTTATGTGTCCCTAGGTCTGAAGTGGGTCTCTTGGAGACAGCATATATATGGGTCTTGTTTTTGTATCCATTCAGCCTGTCTGTGTCTTTTGGTTGGGGGCATTTAATCCATTTACATTCAAGTTATTATCGATTATTATTATCAACATGTATGTTCCTATTACCATTTTCTTAATTGTTTTGGGTTTGCTTTGGTGGGTCTTTTTCTTCTCTTGTGTTTCCCACTTAGAGAAGTTTCTTTAGCATTTGTTGTAAAGCTGGTTTGGTGGTGCTGAATTCTCTGAGCCTTTGCTTGTCTGAAAAGCTTTTGATTTCTCTATCGAATCTGAATGAGATCCTTGCTGGGTAGAGTAATCTTGGTTGTAGTTTTTTCTCTTTCATCACTATAAGTATATCCTGCCATTCCCTTCTGGCCTGCAGCATTTCCACTGAAAAATCAGCTGATAACCTTATGGGGATTCCTTTGTATGTTATTTTTTGTTTTTCCCTTGATGCTTTTAATATTTTTTCTTTGAATTTAATTTATGTTAGTTGATTAATATGTGTTTTTCCTAGGGTTTATCCTGTATGGGACTCTCTGTGCTACCTGGACTCGGCTGACTATTTCCTTTCCCATGTTAGGAAGTTTTCCACTATAATCTCTTCAAATATTTTCTCAGGCCCTTTCTTTTTCTCTTCTTCTTCTGGGACCCCTATGATTCGAATGTTGGTGCATTTAGTGTTGTCCCAGAGGTCTCTCAGATTGTCTTCAATTCTTTTCATTCTTTTTTGTTTATTCTGCTCCTTGGCAGTTATTTCCACCATTTTGTCTTCCAGCTCACTTTTTCGTTCTTCTGCCTCCATTATTCTGTTATTGATTCCTTCTAGTGTATTTTTCATTTCAGTTATTGTGTTGTTCATCTCTGTTTGTTTGCTCTTTAGTTCTTCTAGATCTTTGTTAAACATTTCTTGTATTTTCTCAGTTTGTGCTTCCATTCTATTTCTGAGATTCTGGATCATCTTTACTATAATTACTCTGAATTCTTTTTCAGGTAGATTCCCTGTTTCCTCTTCATTTATTTGGTCTTGTAAGTTTTTACCTTGCTGCTTCACCTGTGACATATTTTTTTGCTATCTCATTTTTTTTTTTTTTAATGAGTGGGATTGTGTTCCTGTTTTACTGGTTGTTTGGCCTGAGGCTTCCAACACTGGAGTTTGTAGGCTATTGGGTAGAGCTGGGTCTTTGTGCTGAGATGAGGAACTCTGTGAGACCTCACTCGGATGAATATTCCGTGGAATCTGAGGTTCTCTGTTAGTCCAGTGCTTCAGACTTGGAGCTCCCACTGCAGGAGCTTCCACCTGACCCCAGGCTTGTGAACCAAGATTCTGCAGGCTGCGTGAGGTGGCAAAAAAAGAAAAAAAGAAAGAACAATAACAAATTAAAAAATAAAATTAGGCTATGAAACTAACAGATATGTTAGAAAGAATGTAAAAATAAAAATATAGATGAATCAACAACCAGAAGGTACATCAGTACCAAAATAGTAAAAAAGAGGAGGGAAAAAAAAAAAGGGGGGGGGAGGGGAGACCTTGGCTGTGGAGAGTGGGGCCTAAGCAAGGGTGAGGTTTGGGCAGTGGGTGGGGCCAATGCTCAGGACCCACCGGGCTGGAAAAGGCCCTGGGGGCTGTGGGCGGGTGGGGCTTAGGCTCAAGGAACAGAAGGGGCTGAGGTGTGCCCCCCCCCCACCAACTCCTGGATTCAGAGGGCAGGGGACCTCACCTGGGAGCCCAGCTCGAGTGGGTGGGGGAAACACCCTCCTCTCTTCTCCTGCTCCTCTGCTCTGGGGTCTGAGAGGGCCTCTATTGCCTGCCTCTCCTGGTCTCTCCAGCCTCCCTCCTGTGCCCCCAGTACCAGTGTGGCCGGGGGGGAATTGGGGGCCTTGGATGGCAGGGGATCAGCCTGGGAACTCAGTGGGCTCCCCCGGCCCGTGTGGGCAGGGCAAACGCCTCTACTCCTCTCCCGCTCCTCGTGGATGGCTCCTCCCACCTGCCTCTCCTGATCTCCCTGGCCTCAGGGGCACTGATCTTGTCTGACCTCCACTTCTCCTGCCCCCTCAGTCCCCCTGTGTCCTACCGGCTCATTTGGGGGTTCTCCCGTCTCCTTGGGTGTCAGTGTTCCCCACCAGCAGCCGGCAGGTGCCCTAGTTGTGGGGAGATGCTGACTCCACGTCTTCCCACACCGCCATCTTGACTCCTCCTATAATACAGTCTATTAAGTTTGCCATAGCATTATGTCTAAGAGAAAACAATGTACATACCTTAATTTAAAAATATGTTGTTGCTGGGAATTTTCTGGTGGTCCAGTGGTTAGGACTCCACGCTTCCACTGCAGGGGGCAAGGGTTCGATCCTGCAAGGCAAGACATGCAGCATGGCCAAAAATATATATATATACGTTATTGCTAAAAAATGCTAACCATCATCTGAGCCGTCAGTGAGTTGTCATCTTTTTGTGGTAGTAACACCAAAGATCACTGGTCACAGATCACCATAACAAATGTAATAATATTGAAAAAGTTTGAAATATTATGAGAATTACCAAAATGTGATACAGAGACATGAAGTGAGCAAATGCTGTTGGAAAAATGGCTCCAATTGTCGTGTGCAAGGTAGGGTTGTCACGAACGTTCAATTTGTAAAAAAAAAGAAAAAAAAGAAAAATGCAGTATCTACCAAGTGCAATAAAGTGAAGCAACATAAAATGAGGTATGCCTGTAATAGAATCTCTAATGTTGAACTATCCTTGTATTCTTTTGACAACCTTACTTGGTCATTATATACAATTCTTTTAATATACTATTCTTACGATTCAGTTTGCTATTATGTATTTTATTTCATAGTGGCATGTAAGGATGATTTTCTGTAATTTTCCACTGTCTTCATCCAGTTTTGATACCCATTAGTGTTAATGGTTATGCCAGCCTTATAGAAGTACTTGGGATGCTATCTATTTCTTTCTGTTTTCTGGAGCAGTTTAAATAACATTGGAATCCCTGTTTAATCTAGGTATGGTAGAACTTGCCTATTAAACTGCCTGGGTTTGGTACCTTCATGCTGGGTAGAAGTTTGATCATCTTTATAATTTTTATAAGTTTTGGTCTATTCAATTATTTTCTTGAGTCAATTTCTATAATTTTATATTCTAGAAAAGTTTTCCTTTTATCTAGATTTTCATATATTTTTAAAATAGTAGGCTCTTAAGATCTCCTTGTATCTATAATTGTGTCCCCTTTATCATTCCTAATATTGCTTGTTTGTGTTTTCTTTCATTGGTCTTAAGCTTAGCGAAGTTTTAACTACTTTATTATTATTTCAGAAAACCACCCTTGATTTTATTAATCAAGTCTACTTTGTTGTTGTTGTTGTAGTTGTTTTATTCTCTATTTCACTGGGGTCTCTGTTTATTCTTCCACAGTTGTCAAAGTAAGGACAGCTGTACTCCTAGACACAGCTTTTCTGTCCACCTCCATCTCTACCCAGTGGAGGTCTGGAGTTACAACAGTCTCTACCCTGCTTCTCTTTGACCTCAACACTTAGAGAAGGGAAGTCTCCCAGCCTTGAAGATGCTTCATTTGGTGCAAATCTTAAGGTTTTAGCATGGAGCCAGATGCCTTTTCACTGTCAGCTAATTGTTTAGGGCAGGTGGGTGTAGGGCAGTTATGATGGCACAGTGATGGGAAGGAACTTATAATTGGTCCAGCTGTTCTGCAGTAGGTCATTTAATTGAGGATCCCAATGACTTTAAGACCACTTTTGCTTCTTACGTTTGTTTGACTCTGAGCTTGGACTTTTATGCCCATTTTTAGGTTGCAGGTTTTTTGCTTTGGGTTCCATGTAAACTTGAACCCGTTGCTTTCTGTGTTCTAGATACACTAAAGTTTTTGTCTGCTATTAGCACCCTCTCTCAGTATTTAATTTTTTAGCAAAACAAGATTCTAGTGTGATATTTGACAGTGCAGCAAAAGCTCTGGAAACCAGAAACATACTTACTATTTTGTTGTGTCTTTAAGGGGCCTCATTTAACTTCCGTATGTTGTAATTGGCCATTTGAGAGAGAGAGAGTCATGAGTTCCATCCAGCACTGGAATTCTGTCATCACACAGAGAGCAATTCCAGTGACAGAAAGAGCCCTTTCCTTGCTTGGACATTTCAAACCGGCGTTAAATGTTATATTAGTAAAAGATATCACCTCACACCTATCAGAATGGCTGTTATCAAAAAGGCAAGAAGTAACAAGTATTGGAGAGGGTGTGGAGAAAAGGGAACCCTCGTGCACTGTTGGTGGGATTGTAAATTGGCATACCCACCATGGAAAACAGTATGGAGGAGCCTCAGAAAATTAAAGTAGAACTACCATATGATCCAGCAATTACGCTTCTGAGTATTTTTCACCAAAAAACCCAAAACACTAATTTGAAAAGATATATGCACCCCTACATTTATTGCAGCATTAGCTAAGATGGAAACAACCTAAGTTCCCATCGGTAGGTGAATGGGTAAAGAGGACGTGGTGTACATACACACACACATGCGCACACACACACACACACACACACACACACAACGGAGTATTACTCAGCTGTAAAAAAGAACAAAATCTTGCCATTTGTGACAACATGCATGGACCTTGAGGATATTATGCTAAGTGAAATAAGTCAGACAGAAAGGCAAGTACTATATGATCTCACTTATATGTGGAATATAAAAAACAAAACAAATGAACAAACATAACAAAAGAGAAACAGAGTCATAGATAGAGCAAACAGGTAGTTGACAGAGGGGTGGGAATAGGTGAGAAAGGGGGATGAGAGAAATAGGTGAGGGAGATTAAGAGGTTTAAACTTCCAGTTACAAAATAAACGAGACACGAGGATGAAATTTATAGCGTGGGGAATATAGTCAATAATAATACAGTATCACTATATGGTGACAAATGGTAACTAGCCTTACAGTGGTGATCATTTTGTGATGTATAGAAATATTGAATTACTGTGTTGTGCACCAGGAACTAACATAGTGCTACAGGTCAATTACACTTCAACAAACAAACAAACTCATGGAAAAAGAGATCAGATTTATGGTTACTGGAGGCAGGGGGATGGGGGGAAGGGGAACTGGCTGAAGGTGATCAAAAGGCACAAACTTCCAGTTATAAGTAAGTACTAGGGATGTAATGTACATGATTAATATAATTAACACTTCTTATGTTATATATGAAAGTTGTTAAGAGAGTAAATCCTGAGAGTTCTCATCACAAAGAAAAATATTTATTTCTTTTTCAATTATTTTATATCTATATGAGATGATGGATATTTACTAAATTTATTGTAATCATTTCATTATGTATGTAAGTCAAATCATTATGATGTATACCTTAAACTTATATAGTGCTGTATATCAGTTATATCTCAGTAAAACTGGAAGATAAAAAAATGAATTAAAAAAAGTTATTTGAAAGTACCCATATTTTCTTTGGTAAATAAACTGTCTTAAAATTCAATTAGTGAATTATTTTGTAATGTGATTTATTTGCAACAGATTTCTACTGCCTTCAAAATAGACCTTCTAAAATTATTGATAACATTACTGGGAAATATTTACATGTGAACAAATATTAATGGTTCTATTTTCAAATGTAAGCTTATAGAGAGAAAGAAAAGTTGAAGAAAAATGTTTAAAACAAAAGTTAATCAGATGTTTATCACCTAAATGTTCAGAGACTGGAAATATCAACTTGACTAGACTTTCTCTTTTCTCCCCAACTGTTTGGGGTTGTTTAGGCATGTAGGGGTAAGAGTTCGCTTCTGTTTGTATGTGCCTGTGAATCTCTAAATGTTTGGTTTCTTTGGGATTATGTCAGAGTGTGCAAATCCAGAATTAATTCTCAAAAGAAAATGTGATGAAATCAGTTTAAGATGACAGGTGAAGGATTTGAATTAGATTCCAGTAAAGCTGATTAAGTGCTAAAATTTATTACTAAAAAAGTCTCGGAGGTTTGTGCTAAATATATATATATGGAGAGAGGGAGAGACAGGAAGAGTGATGAGAGGAGAGAGAGAAAACTGTTTTCCATCTGGGATTATGAGAAAGTTCTATACTCCCTCTTAAATTGGGGCTGACCTGTAATTCTAGCTCCTAAGAGGTGCTACATTTCCAAATGGTGATTATGATTAGTCTGCTGTTTTTTTAAAGTATAGTTGACTTGGGATATTATATCAGTTTCAGGTGGGCAGCATAGTGATTCAGTATTTTTATAGATTATACTCCATTTAAAGTTATTACAAAATAACAGCTATAATTCCCTGTGCTGTACAATATATCTTTGTTGCTTATCTATTTTATACATAATAGTTTGTACCTCTTAACTCCATACTCCTGTCTTGTCCCTTCCCCTTTTCTCTCCCTATTGGTAACGACTAGTTTGTTTTCTATATCTGTAAGTCTGTAGCTGTTTTGTTATATACATTTGCTTTATTTTTTAGAGTCCACAAATAAGTGATATCATACAGTATTTGTCTTTCTCTGTCCAACTTGTTTCACTAAGCATAATATTCTCTAGGTCCATCCACATTGCTGCAAATGGCAGAATTTCATTCTTTTTTATGGCTGAATAATATTCCATTGTGTGTTTGTATGTGTGTGTGTGTGTGTGTTTATATATATATATATATATATATATATATATATATAGGCATCTTCTTAAGCCAGTTGTCTGTTGATGGACGCGAGTTGCTTCCGTATCTTGGCTGTCGTAAGTAGTGCTGCTGTGAACAATGGGGTGAATGTATCTTTTTGAATTAGTGTTGTTGTTTTATTCTGGGTGTATACCCAGGAATTGCTGGGTCATATGGTAGTTCTATTTTTAGTTTTTTGAGAAACCTCCATACTGTTTTCCATAGTGGCTGCACCAATTCACATTCCCACCAACAATGGTACAATGGTTCCCTTTTCTCCACACCCTCGCCAACATTTGTTATTTGTAAACTTTTTGATGATAGCCATTCTGACATGTGTGAGGTGATATCTCATTGTGGTTTTGATTTGCATTTCTCTAGTAATTAGTGATGTTGAGCACCTTTTCATGTGCTTGTTAGCCATCTGTATGTTTTCTTCGGAAAAATATTCTGGTGTTCTGTCCATTTTTTGATTGGATTGTTTGTTTAGGGATTTTTTTGATATTAAGTTGTATGAACTGTTTATATATGTTTAATAGTAACCCCTTGTCAATCATATCATTTGCAAATATTTTCTCCCCTTCAGTAGGTTGTCGTTTCATTTTGTTGAAGGTTTCCTTTGCTGTGCGAAAGCTTTTAAGTTTGATTAGGTCTCATTTGTTTATTTTTGCTTTTATTTCTTTTGCTTTAGGAGACAGATCCAAAAAAAGTATGCTATGTTTTATGTCAAAGAATGTTCTATCTATGTTCTCTTCTAGGAGTTTTATGGTTTCAGGTCTTATATTTAGGCCTTTAATCCATTTTGAGTTTATTTTTGTGTATGGTGTGGGGAAATGTTCTCATCTCCTTCTTTTACATGTAGCTGTTCAGTTTTCCCAGCACCTCTTATTGAACAGACCATCTTTTCTCCATTTTATATTCTTGCCTCCTTTGTGGTAGATTAATTGACCATAGGTGCATGGTTTTATTTCCGGGCTTTCAATTCTGTTCCACTGATCTATGTGTCTGTTTTTGTGCCAGTACCATGGTATTTTGATTACTGTAGTTTTGTAGTATCTGAAGTCAGGGAGCATGATACCTTCAGCTTTGTTTTTTTCTCAGGATTGCTTTGGCAATTCCATACACATTTTAGGATTATTTGTTGTAGTTCTATGGAAAATGTCATGGGTATTTTAATAGGTATTGCATTGAATCTGTTAATTGCTTTGGGTAGTATGGCCATTTTAACAATGTTAGTTCTTCCAATCTAAAAGAGCACAGGATATCTTTCCATATCTTTGTATCATCTTCAGTTTCCTTCATCAGTGTTTTATTTTTTTCAGAGTATAAATCTTTCACCTCCTTGGTTAAGTTTATTCCTAGGTATTATTCTTTTTGATGTGATGTTAAACAGGATTGTTTTTTTTTGCTTTCTCTTTCTGATAGTTCATTATTGGTGTATAGAAAGGCAACAGATTTCTACATATCAGTCTTGTAACCTGCAACTTTTCTGAATTCATTTGTTAGTTCTAATAATTTTCTGGTGGAAACTTTAAAAAAAATATTTTTTCTGTATATTAAGTATCATGTCATCTGCAAATAGTAATAGTTTTACTTCTTCCTTTTCAATTTGGATGGCTTTTGTTTCTTTTTCTTGTCTGATTGCTGATCACAGTCTGTTTTATCACTTTGCTTGAGATACTGAAGCCATGTGCTAAGTCAGGTCCCACATATTTCTTTTTATTATGGTAAGAAAGAAGGGAAAAGACTGAAATAGAACTAGAAGTTCAATATAAAGAGTAAACTTAATTTATATTAAATGTATAAAGGATCCTACTTTACATTTTTTATAATTGTGGTAGTAAGAATGAATAAATTCTTGGTACTCCCACCTGAGAAATGACAGATGTTCAGAATTTTATTTCTTTAAGACAGTATTAGTGAAATCTGAGTAGATATTTCGAATGAAAGACACAACAGGAGGGGAAAACCATTTTGGTCACAGTTTCATGAACTTGTCAGTGGTAGAACTGCAGAAGAGAATCCAAGATTTTTGACATGCTTTTCTCAACCCTATCTGACATGGCACTAACTTGTTCTTTTAGAATATCTTAAAAAAAAATCTTTACAGAAGTTGAAAAAGTGAAACAAGATGGTTGTAAAACCTTCAAATAATACAGAAATGTACAGTGTGGGATGAGACGCCCCCCATACCCCCCACCAGCTTATCCTGCTTTCTAAAAGTCCCTACTATTTACAGTTGGGTGTATCTCTTTAGAGGCATTTATCTGTGCAGATGCCAACACATATGCATTTAATCAACTGAGAGACATTTAGTTATTTACAGTTTTTGTAATATTTGTAATATTACAAATATTACACAGCAAAGTGCCTTTTAACCCAAATAGTATAATATCTGTTAAAATGTAATTGGAAATGAATAATTAATTAGATATGATAAAAATGATTCCAGTCTGTACTTTTACATAAGTCTAAACAATTTACTAGACTGGATTGTTTAAAATGGTAGTTCAAAAATGAGAGCAATTTAAAAAGTTCAAAAATCAGAGTGATTTACTCTCCCTCAGCATTTAGAATCCATTGACAAAACTGATGTTTATAGCTTTAGACTTTACACAAATAGATGATCGACTGTCCAAGAGAGTAATTGACTTTCAAGGGAGAGATTGTCTTTACATATGCTTGCTTTCCAAAGGGGGCTGTCCTGGGCTGTCATTGGTTAAAAAAGGCTCTTATCGGGCTTCCCTGGTGGCGCAGTGGTTGAGAGTCCGCCTGCTGATGCAGGGGACACAGGTTCGTGCCCCGGTCCGGGAAGATCCCACATGCCGCGGAGCGGCTGGGCCCGTGAGCCATGGCCGCTGAGCCTACGCGTGCGGAGGCTGTGCTCTGCAATGGGAGAGGCCTCAGTAGTGAGAGGCCCGCATACCGTAAAAAAAAAAAAAAAAAAGGCTCTTATTTCTCCCTTTATTCTCTGTTTTTCCCAGTAATTAACGAGACTATCATACTGGAAACCTGGAGGAGAATTCAAGGTTAAAAAACAAATAAAAACAAAGAGTGATTATGTCATTCTCTAAGGTGAGGTATAATAATTACAATTCTTTAGGGAAATATCTCAAATGTACTACATGCTTTTCTAGTGGAATAATTGCACCCTTG
Source organism: Grampus griseus (assembly GCF_964374135.1). NCBI lineage: Eukaryota > Metazoa > Chordata > Mammalia > Artiodactyla > Delphinidae > Grampus > Grampus griseus. The sequence continues at coordinate 45,107,363 of NC_139009.1, forward strand.
CAGTAAATGTGGAAAGACGACCTGAACAAGATATTTTCAAAGAAACATGGCTAAAGGATAGTGCTTAAGAATAAGCTGCCTTTTTGCTGTGTATCACATAGATAATAATTTGAATTTTGTGAATGCTGGAATTGTTGCAGAAGTTTGATAGATGGTTCATTCTTGCCACTAAGCATTTGACATGCTAATTAATTATAAAGTTTCAAAGCCTACGCTTATTTCTAATTTTTCTTTGGGCAGTAGGAAAGGAATTATTATCTCTGGTATTATGTGTTTGTATGTAAAATTTTAAAAGATAATCACAGTGTACAGTTCTCTGTACATGCGGATATACTACTGAATAATAACAATTTACCTTAATTGAGTGATTACTATGTGCCTGCACTGCTCTGAGCACTTAAACATTGAGTGATTCCAATAACTGTACTAGATGTACCTATTATTATCCCACTTTACACGTGAGGCATGGAAAGAGTAACTATCCTGGCTAAGGACCCACAGCCAGTGAGTGGCCAAGCTGGCCATGGGTTACACAAGAGACAGACCACCTCCTGTCTCTTGTGTAACCCATGGCAAGAGAGACTTTTCTGGTAGTGATAACAGATTTGCAATGAGCCAGCTCTTCACTCACATTCTTTTTTTACTTTTATTTATCTTTATTTTTGGCTGCGTTGGGTCTTCGTTACTGTGTGCGGGCTTTCTCTAGTTACAGTGAGTGGGGGCTACTCTTTGTTGCAGTGTGTGGGCTTCTCATTGTGGTGGCTTCTCTTGTTGCAGAGCATGGGCTCTAGGCATGCGGGCTTCAGGAGTTGTGGCGCATGGGCTGAGTAGTTGTGGCTTGCGGGCTCTAGAGCGCAGGCTCAGTAGTGTGGCACATGGGCTTAGTTGCTCTGCGACATGTGGGATCTTCCTGGACCAGGGCTTGAACCCGTGTCCCCTGCATTGGCAGGTGGATTCTTAACCACTGCACCACCAGGGAAGCTCCTTCACCCACATTCTTGACCAGACCCTTCTGTGGCCAGTGAATGGCATGTGATTTTGAAAAAAGTGGTCAAGAAGATGCAGGTTGTGGCTGTGGAATGGGAAACATTTTCATCCTTATATAACTGGCTCACACAGAAACTAAAATATTACCACCACACTTAAATGTCAGACGCTTGCCCAAATTATGGCAGTTTTTCTCTACTGGTGAAAAATTTGAAATATAATTGTATGTAGACAGTGCTGATAAATTATTGAAGTTAGAGAATCCTAAATAGGTTTTAAAACTTATGTCTTAATACTAAAAACATACAAGTGTTATAGTGAAGTGCATGTATAAATTTACAAATAAATTTTAAAAATTTGTTGATATGGAGTTATCTTTGCCACTTTTTTTTTTTTTTTTTCCGATACGCGGGCCTCTCACTGTTGTGACCTCTCCTGTTGCGGAGCACAGGCTCCGGACGCGCAGGCTCAGCGGCCGTGGCTCATGGGCCCAGCCGCTCCACGGCATGTGGGATCTTCCCGGACCAGGGTATGAACCCGTGTCCCCTGCATCGGCAGGCGGACTCTCAACCACTGTGCCACCAGGGAAGCCTATGCCACTTTTAATTATAGTACATGTAACAAAAAGGTTTATGTCTTTTGTGCCAACCAAACTTCATTCTCTATTATATAGAAATTAGGCATAAAATAATAAAATATTTTTTTAAAAATCTATGCTTTCACTAAGTTATATTCTAAATTTCTGTACCACCTAATAAGTATCCTTCTGCACTTATGTTAAATTTTACCTCAAATATTAAATTTTCCTTCATTGCTTCATTGGTGGTTAGTTCCTTTCCCTTGGTGTTTCCCTAATACTAAAAAAAACTTTAAAAATATTTACAAAATGTCATTTTATTTCTTATGAAATATTTTGTATTTTTAAAGTCAAACTTATATATTGGGAAGCATGATAAATAAAAGTTAAATTTTAGAGTAATTGACATAGTATTTTGAAATATTAGGAAGATTTCTTAGGGAAATTGAAAAAAGACATGATTTTTCTAAATTGGAATTATTTTGTTTTTCTTGTCAAATTCAAGGCTTGCTTTTAAATTCAAAGGATCTGTTCTTCTTGCTTCTAGAGCCCAAGTAAGATATATGCAATGATTATCTGTTAATTACTTTGGTCTACTGGATACTTTTTCAACTTCTCAACTCTTTTTGCAGCAAGAATAAGGATGTGTCTAATCAAATCATAAGGGTTATAAATAACTCCACTGGATCAACTTAAATTCTTTTTTTTTCTTTTTTTTTTTATTTACTAAATTCTATCTTCCTGTCTTCTTTTCCAAGATGTTTCAGCATTCTTACCTTCATTCACTGTGCATCCCCACCACTATCTCCATTTTGTAAACCCCTTACTTTTTGATTAAAAGCCATAACCTCCACTGTGGAGAAGGTTTGCAGGGGATGTTAGGGTGTTTTGATTAATTGAACTTCTCAGTTAGCTGAGAGATAATTAAAAAAAAACCTCTTATTGCAACCCAGGTTTGAAATTGTTTTAAATGCATTTTCATTTCACCCTGGAAACTGTATACTGAATATAAGCATAAAGGTTAATAATTGTGGGGTCAGACAATATTGTATTTTAGACCTTCACCACCTCCTGTCTCTTGTGTAACCCATGGCAAGCCCCAGGTGTCTCATTAGTAAAGAGATGATGAAGCTAGCACCTGACTCAGGGCTGCTGGGATGATTAAACGAATTAATCCGTGTAAAGGGCTTAGCATCCTGACCAATGCATAGTAAAAGTCCAGTAAATTATAGATGTTTTTATTGCTGTCAGTGACCATTAGCTTTGTTCCTGTGGATTATTCTACCTGATGGAGAAGTTAATGTATGTATGTATGTATGCATGCATACATTATGTCAATCAGTAAATAATAGCTGATAAAATTCATAACATACCCTATCACATCCTACATGGAAAATACTTTATTATAATGCCTGCGAAATGTCACTCACCTCGTATCTTGTTTTATGAAACAAGAAATTATTCATATTCCATGGCAATTGATGTATATGCATATTTCTTTTTTATTGTTATGGATATTATATAAGTATGTGATGAAACATTAGCAAGCAAAAACTAAGCTTAAGTCTATGTTTTTAATTTATACTTTAAAATCTTCTCTTTAGTCAATATTTTAAATAATCCTCAGAACATTGCAAATAGTTTTCTGTATTGCCATAACAGTCAATTTGTATCCAGTCTGTAAAATCTTTTTCCACATCTGGAACAAAATTATACTTGATTTTAGGAGCTTGTCTAACTAGATAAGGAGATGAAATAGAGATATATACCTCTTCTCAGTCTGATTTTGTAAATGTAATTAAGCATGAATATCTGGTGTTGCACAAAAAAATGTCCCTAAAGTTAGCTGTGGTGTATAATGAAATGATGTGACCTTGACCACACAAGGACAGAATTATATACATTGAAAAATTTTGAGGCTTGATTTTTTAAAAACAATAGATTTTAGAAAGACAAGACTTTTAAATATGAGATTAAAATCACTCATTTTTTTCCCTACCCTAAAAAATTGACCATTTTTCTTTTTGCATAATACTATCTGTATTGGTATATGTCAAAATATAGTTCTAATGAGACTGTACATGCTATTTTGTATTCTGCTGTTTTCATTTAATATTAATATCATTGTAATGTAATTATTATTTTAAATATCTGCATTCTGGCATAACATGTTTATTTTCCATAATTTATTAAACAATTTCCTTAATGTTCAATCTTTATGTAGTTATAAACTTTTAAATCAATTAGCAAGCAATTAACTTTATAGTGCCTGTCTCTTTTATATTGAATTAGAATAAATACTTATGAGTAGTTATCACGTAAATGAGTATAACTACTAATAAAGGTTTTACTGCATTTTACCATATTTCTAAAAGTGTTGTAATGTTTTCCTGAACCACCAATAGTGAATTGCTTTGCCTACATTGGGTGTTATATTTTTTTGCAGCTTAGGAGTGTAAAATGGCATTTAAAGGTACTCTAATTTTGTTGATAGGGAATAAAAACTTCAGTTTTCTTTCGACTTCTCCTTGGGTGAATTGTTTATCCAGCAGCACTGTCACCTTCAGAGCTCTCATTTCCTCTGTCCTTTGTCATGTGCCAGGCTTTGTGCTAATGCTCCCAACAGCCCTATGAACTAAGAATTCTTATGTCCTCATTTTACAGATGAGGAAACTGAGGCTTAAAGAGGAGTTAGTTGCTCAAAGTTACCCAGCTAATAAATGGTAATCAGAGGTTGGCCATCAAGCCTAGGATTCCAGAGTTAAAACCCTAAACTCCTCCTCCACATCGTACAGATTTTGACATTGGTTACATTTAATGCAAGTATTTCTATCAGTCTTTGACTTTTTGGTTTTGTTCTTATTCTACTGTGTAAATGTTTAATTGTGGTTTCTTTTTGGAAATCATGATCTTTTTCTTGGTGTCGGTTGCTTCAAAGCTGAAAAAGTTATCATCCTTGTACATATCTGTTATGCCACATTTTTGCCAGTCTACAATTTAAATTATTGTATTTACTTAAGCGTCTTAGTTTCCTCTGCAGTTTATTTTGGTGCATTTTAACTCCCCCACCTAAGATAGTATTTTAAATATTCCTTCCTCGTTCTTTGTCTTAGAAATAAAAATTTATAAGCTATTAGTTTATATGTCTATCTCTCTGTCTCTATATTTTGGCTATTTCTTAACTCTCCATTTTTTCCCCTTGCTCTGTATTTGTCACATTTCTTTTTCTGGTGATTGGTTGTGATTTGGGCACACGTAGACGACTGTGTCAGTTTACTACACAGTTCGTCATTGCTTTTGGAACTCTCTTGCTTGGTCATGGTGAATTAGAATCCTGGACCTTTTTGTTATTTTAGCTCTACCACAGTATTTGTAGAGCCAGAAGACCACAGGATGGATTAGCATGTCACAGACAAAATTCTGCTATCTGCCTTCCATCCAAGACGGCAGCTTTTCTCAGTAGGAATGAGGCATGAATCACAGGGCATCTTTGGCCTGGACACCCCTTACCTGGTCTTTGCTTGTTTTAGATAAGGACCATGGTGGGAGGGATAAGAACAGACCTTTGAGAGTGCACTGCACCAAGGGTAACACACAGACCTTGGGCTGGATGGGTTAGTTTGGTTTGTTTGCAAAGATAAGTTCAGTTCTTCAGTGCCTCAGTTTTTATAAAGTGAGCATAAAGGCCACATAATGTGTTATTTTAATTCTATTTAAAAAAACTAAGATCATAAGGGATACAGTATTGTAAGTTTCCTAGGGAATCTCCTATGATTTTCTATGATTTAACCTCAATTTGTGTATTTTGCATTATCACGATTAAGATCATTGAATTGTTGTGCAGGATTATTGCATGACTGTTCCATTTGTAAAATGAAGCTATTGGAGGTGTAAACTGAGAATACTTGTTTGATTGACAACCTGTCTCTACTCCCTAGCCTGTCTAGACCTGCTCTCTACCGCCACCCTTCCAACCAAACCCAATTCTGGAAACCTTGCTGAATAACATCAATCCTGGTTCTAGGTTTTCTTAAAGAAGTTTCAGGGGCTTTACAGCATGTCATTGAGCAAAATATCCTAAAATTCTAGTTCATTCATCCATCTTCCCAAGGGTTTCCCCAGTCTTGCCCCTCTTTGTTAACCATTTATGTTTATTCCTATCATATCCTCCTTCTGTGTCTCCATTTCTCCCCACCCCTGTCCCACCTTCCTTTCTTTTTTTTTTCTTTTCATTTTTTTAAACATCTTTATTGTAGTATAATTGCTTTACAATGCTGTGTTAGTTTCTGCTGTATAACAGACTGAATCAGCTATACATATACATACATCCCTTTATCTCCTCCCTCTTGTGTCTCCCTCCCACCCTCACTAACCCACCTATCTAGGTGGACACAAAGCACCGAGCTGATCTCCCTGTGCTATGCGGCTGCTTCACACTAGCTATCTATTTTACATTTGGTAATGTATATATGTCCATGCCACTCTCTCACTTTGTCCCAGCTTACCCTTCACCCTCCCCGTGTCCTCAAGTCCATTCTCTACGTCTGGGTCTTTACACCTGTCCTGCCCCTAGGTTCTTCAGAACGTTTTTTTTTTTTTTTAGATTCCATATATATGTGTTAGCATACAGTATTTGTTTTTCTCTTTCTGACTTACTTCACTCTGTATGACAGTCTCTAGGTCCATCCACCTCACTACAAATAGCTCAATTTTGTTTCCTTTTATGGCTGAGTAATATTCCATTGTATATATGTGCCACATCTTCTTTATCCATTCATCTGCCGATGGAACTTATGTTGCTTCCATGTCCTGGCTATTGTAACTAGAGCTGCAGAAAACACTGTGGTACATGACTCTTTTTGAATTCTGTTTTTCTCAGGGTATATGCCCAGTAGTAGGATTGCTGGGTCGTATGGTAGTTCTATTTTTAGTTTTCTCAGGAACCTCCATACTGTTCTCCATAGTGGCTGTATCAATTTACATTCCCACCAACAGTGCAAGAGACTTCCCTTTTCTCCACACCCTCTCCAGCATTTATTGTCTGTAGATATATATATTTTTTTTTTTGTAGATATTTTGATAATGGCCATTCTGACCGGTGTGAGGTGATACCTTGATACCTCATTGAAGTTTTGATTTGCATTTCTCTAATGATTAGTGATGTTGAGCATCCTTTCATGTATTTGTTGGCAATCTGTATATCTTCTCTGGAGAAATGTCTCTTTAGGTCTTCTGCCCATTTTTGGATTGGGTTGTTTGTTTTTTTGATATTGAACTGGATAAGCTGCTTGTATATTTTGGAGATTAATCCTTTGTCAGTTGCTTCGTTTGCAAATATTTTCTCCCATTCTGAGGATTGTCTTTTCATATTCTTTATGGTTTCCTTTGCTGTGCAAAAGCTTTTAAGTTTCATTAGGTCCCATTTGGTTTTGTTTTGTTTTGTTTTTATTTCCATTTCTCTTGGAGGTGGGTCAAAAAGGATCTTGCTGTGATTTATGTCATAGAGTGTTCATTATTCTCTAAGAGTTTTATAGTGTCTGGCCTTACGTTTAGGTCTTTAATCCGTTTTGAGTTTATTTTTGTGTATGGTGTTGGGGAGTGTTCTAATTTCATTCTTTTACATGTAGCTGTCCAGTTTTCCCAGCACCACTTATTGAAGAGGCTGTCATTTCTCCATTGTATATTCTTGCCTCCTTTATCAAAGATAAGGTGACATATGTGTGTAGGTTTATCTCTGGGCTTTCTATCCTGTCCCATTGATCTATATTTCTGTTTTTGTGCCAGTACCATATTGTCTTGGTTACTGTAGCTTTGTAGTACTGTCTGAAGTCTGTGAGCCTGATTCCTCCAGCTCCATTTTTCTTTCTCAAGGTTGCTTTGGCTATTTGGGGTCTTTTGTGTTTCCATACAAATTGTGAAATTATTTGTTCTAGTTCTGTGAAAAATGCCATTGGTAATTTGATAGGGATTGCATTGAATCTGTAGATTGCTTTGGGTAGTACAGTCATTTTCACAATGTTGATTCTTCCAATCCAAGAACATGATATATCTCTCCATCTGTTTGTATCATCTTTAATTTCTTTCATCAGTGTCTTCTAGTTTTCAGCATACAGGTCTTTTGTCTCCTTATGGAGGTTTATTCCTAGGTATTTTATTCTTTTTCTTATTTTTTAATTTTTTTTTGGTATTTTATTCTTTTTGTTGCAGTGGTAAATAGGAGTGTTCCCTTAATTTCTCTTTCAGATTTTTCATCATTAGTGTATAGGAACATGAGAAATTTCTGTGCATTAATTTTGTATCCTGCTACTTTACCAAATTCATTGATTAGCTCTAGTAGTTTTCTGGTAACATCTTTAGGATTCTCTATGTATAGTATCATGTCATTTGCAAATATTGACAGTTTTACTTCTTCTTTTCTGATTTGGATTACATTTATTTCTTTTTCTTCTCTGATTGCTGTGGCTAAAACTTCCAAAACTATGTTGAATAATAGTGGTGAGAGTGGGCAACCTTGTCTTCTTCCTAATCTTAGTGGAAATGGTTTCAGTTTTTCAACACTGAGAACGATGTTGGATGTGGGTTTATCATGTATGGCATTTATTATATTGAGGCACGTTCCCTCTATGCCTACTTTCTGGAGGATTTTAACCATAAACGGGTGTTGAATTTTGTTGAAAGCTTTTTCTGCATCTATTGAGATGATCATACGGTTTTTATCCTTCAGTTTGTTAATATGATTTATCACATTGATTTATTTGCATATATTGAAGAATCCTTGCTTACCTGGGATAAACCCCACTTGATCATGGTGTATGATTCTTTTAATGTGCTGTTGGATTCTGTTTGCTAGTATTTTATTGAGGATATTTGCATCTAGGTTCATCATTGATATTGGCCTGTAGTTTTTCTTTTTTGTGACATCTTTGTCTGGCTTTACCAATCAGGGTGATGGTGGCCTTGTAGAATGAATTTGGGAGTGTTCCTCCCTCTGCTATATTCTGGAAGGGTTTGTGAAGGATAGGTGTTAGCTCTTCTCTAAATGTTTGATAGAATTTGGTCCTGGGCTTTTGTTTGTTGGAAGATGTTTAATCACAGTTTCAATTTCATTGCTTGTGATTGGTCTGTTTATATTTTCTATTTCTCCTGGTTCAGTCTCGGAAGGTTGTGCTTTTCTAAGAATTTGTCCATTTCTTCCAAGTTGTCCATTTTATTGGCATATAGTTGCTTGTAGTAATCTCTCATGATCCTTTGTATTTCTGCAGTGTCAGTTGTTACTTCTTCTTTTTCATTTCTAGTTCTATTGATTTGAGTCTTCTCCCTTTCTTTCTGGATGAGTCTGGCTAATGATTTATCAATTTTGTTTATCTTCTCAAAGAACCAGCTTTTAGTTTTATTGATCTTTGCTATTGTTTCCTTCATTTCTTTTTCATTTATTTCTGATCTGATCTTTATGATTTCTTTCCTTCTGCTAACTTTGGGGGGTTTTTTGTTCTTCTTTCTCTAATTGCTTTACGTGTAAGGTTAGGTTGTTTATTTGAGATGTTTCTTGATTCTTGAGGTAGGATTGTATTGCTATAAACTTCCCTGTTAGAACTGCTTTTGCTGCATCCCGTAGGTTTTGGGTTGTCGTGTTTTCATTGTCTTTTGTTTCTAGGTATTTTTTGATTTCCTCTTTGATTTCTTCAGTGAGAAAGTCTTTACCAAGACTTTATTTGTGATACAAGATACGATCTATCCTGGAGAATGTTCCATGAGCACTTGAGAAGCCAGTGTAATCTGCTGTTTTTGGATGGAATGTCCTATAAATATCAATTAAGTGCATCTTGTTTAATGTATCATTTAAAGCTTGTGTTTCCTTATTTATTTGCATTTTGGTTAGTCTGTCCATTGGTGAAAGTGGGGTGTTAAAGTCCCCTTCTATGATTGTGTTACTGTCAATTTCCCCTTTTATGGCTGTTAGCATTTGCCTTATGTCTTGAGGTGCTCCTGTGTTGGGTGCATAAATATTTACAATAGTCATATCTTCTTCTTGGATTGATCCCTTGAGCGTTACGTAGTATCCTTCTTTGTCTCTTGTAATAGTCTTTATTTTAAAGTCTATTTGGTTTGATATGAGAATTGCTACTCCATTTTTCTTTTGATTTCCATTTATATGGAATATCGTTTTCCATCCCCTCACTTTCTGTCTGCATGTGTCCCTGGGTCTGAAGTGGGTCTCTTGTAGACAGTATATATATGGGTCTTGTTTTTGTATTCATTCAGCCAGTCTGTATCTTTTGGTTGGAGCATTTAATCCACTTACATTTAAGGTAGTTATCAATATGTATGTTCCTATTACCTATTTCTTAATTGTTTTGGGTTTGTTATTGCAGATCTTTTCCTTCTCTTGTGTTTCCTGCCCAGAGAAGTTTCTTTAGCATTTGCTGTAGAGCTGGTTTTGTGGTACTGAATTCTCTTAGCTTTTGCTTGTCTGTAAAGGTTTTAATTTCTCCATCAAATCTGAATGACATCCTTGCTGGGTAGAGTAATCTTGGTTGTAGGTTTTACCCTTTCATCACTTTAAATATGTCCTGCCAGTCCCTTCTGGCTTGCAGAGTTTCTGCTGAAAGATCAACTGTTAACCGCATGGGGATTCCCTTGTATGTTAATTGTTGCTTTTCCCTTGCTGCTGTTAATATTTTTTCTTTGTATTTAATTTTTGATAGTTTGATTAATATGTGTCTTGGCATGTTTCTCCTTGGGTTTATCCTGTATGGGACTCTCTGCACTTCCTGGGTTTGATTGACTATTTCCTTACCCATATTAGGGAAGTTTTCAACTATAATCTCTTCAAATATTTTTCTCTTCTTCTTCTGGGACCCCTATAATTCAAATGTTGGTGTGTTTAATGTTGTCCCTGAGGTCTCTGAGATTGTCCTCAGTTCTTTTCATTTATTTTTCTTTATTCTGCTATGTGGTCGTTATTTCCACTATTTTATCTTTCAGGTCACTTACCCATTCTTCTGCCTCAATTATTCTGCTATTGATTCCTTCTAGAGTATTTTTAATTTCATTTATTGTGTTGTTCATCATTGTCTGTTTGCTCTTTAGTTCTTCTGGGTCCTTGTTAAACATTTTTATATTTTCTCCGTTCTATTTCCAAGAATTTGGATCATCTTTACTATCATTACTCTGAATTCTTTTTCAGGTAGACTTCCTATTTCCTCTTCATTTGTTTGGTCTGGTGGGTTTTTACCTTACTCCTTCATCTGCTGTGTATTTCTCTGTCTTCTCATTTTGCTTAACTTACTGTGTTTGGGGTCTCCTTTTCATGGGCTGCAGGTCCTTAGTTCCCGTTGTTTTTGGTGTCTGCCCCCAGTGGTTAAGGTTGGTTCAGTGGGTTGTGTTGGCTTCCTGATGGAGGGGACTGGTGCCTGTGTTCTGATGGATGAGGCTGGATCTTGTCTTTCTGGTGGGCAGGAAAGGTGGTGTGTTTTGGGGTGTCTTTGAACTTACTATGATTTTCGGCAGCCTCTCTGCTAATGGGTGCGGTTGTGTTCCTGTCTTGCTAGTTGTTTGGCATAGGGTGTCTAGCACTGTAGCTTGCTGGTCGTTGATTGTAGCTGGGTCTTACCATTGAGATGGAGATCTCTGGGAGAACTTTAGCCATTTGATATTACGTGGGGCTGGGAGGTCTCTGGTGGACCAGTGTCGTGAACTCGGCTCTCCTACCTCAGAGGCTCAGGCCTGACACCCGGCCAGAGCACCAAGACCATGTCAGCCACAGGTCTCTTTGGCATAAATTATAGTTCCCCAGAGGTGAAGTCACAAAGCCTGTGTTGCGACTTCCCTGGCGCTCCAGTGGTTAAAACTCCACGCTTCCACTGCAGGCGGTGTGGGTTCAATCCCCGGAGAATCCCCAAACCTAATGGTTTTGGCAGGTGCTTGGAACATCCCCCCAAACCCCCCTCCTGGGGACAGTGAGCCAGGAGCAGCGGCTCCTCATAGCCACCCCTGTGAGTTTTCATCCCACCTTCCTTTCTTACCCTTTATTTTTACTTCTTCCCTGGAACTCTTGACTCATGACCCTCCCTGCTGGGTGCAGCCCCTTGGGAAGTACAGTCTGGTTTCCAGCTTTACCTGCTTTTCTCTCAGGAGATACAGAGCAAAAATCCTAGTTAATAAAATCTTCTGCCTTATTACAGGAGGTGACGAAGAACAATAATGAATACTCAAGGGGCCTTGGTCTTATAAGCAATTGGCCCACACAAGTCAGTTTCTTCAGGAAGAGGCCAGGGCGGTTGTGACCAGGAGCATCAGTAGGAGAGACGAAATGGCCACGCCTGGGCAGCAGCACAGGGAGTGCTGGGTATGGTTAGGGGTGACGGGGGTGGAGGGGCTGTCCAGAGACCTATGGTGAAAGAGTTAACTGAGAGCATCCATTGTAGAGAAACTTATGTTTTCTCTGGTACAATCAACTTGGGGTACCCCAGGGCTGGCAGTAGAGAGGATGAGATGACTGTACCTTGTGGCTCCTCTGCTTTCCCTAGAAGATTTCTCTCTGCTCTGTCTTCAAGGAGGGCTCCTCCCTCCTTACGTCTTTGGTTCCAGCCCTCCTGAGCTGCTCTTGTCTTAATCTCCCTAGCTTCAGCAGAGAATGCCCTGGACTGAGGTCTCAGAGTTCTTGGCCTCAAAGAGAATCTACTCTAGGTGCTATAAACAGAGAAGTAAAGGGTATTAGGAGTTCACTGAATCTCTAGGAGAGCCACAGACCACACAGCCCAGAACAGTGCCCAGCCATAGGGGGCTCCCTAATTCAGGGGCTGTACTGAACCCCTATCCAGCCGTGCAGTATGTTCTGGTGAAAGAAGAGTCAGCTGTGCCTTCTCAGAGTGAACAGTTCACACAAGATAAAATCCACAACACACATCTCAGAGTCTTTGGGTTCCTTCCTCTCCATTATACTAGGGAGTTTCTGGCAAATAGTGTAGTTCACCATTGAGTCCACAGTTCAGTGAAGAAATGGAGCAAACGATTAGGATGACTCCTAGTTGCTTGAGCTTCCATATTGAGTCCAGAGGCCCTGTTAAGACAGTTGATCTATAAAGCCTAAGTTAAAATCATGGTCTTCCTTTTCCTCAGATTCCCACATAGATTCCCCAAGTTTATACGGGCTGAGTGAAACTTGACAAACTTATAAAGTTTGTAAGTTTGCAAAATATTGCCATTCTTTTGTTGTGTTAGCCTTTTCTCTCTGGTTTGACCTTTTTTTTTTTTTGGCTCCCAGTACAGCTGGTATCTGATTATGGGTCTGGAAACAAGGGGGCAGGTGGAGATGGAACATGAGAAGACAGGTTCCCCTTGTAAGGTAGGTGCCTCAGGTGTGCTCTTACCTTGTCCCCAAGCAAGGCAGGTACTGCCAGTGGAGACTCAGCAGGTCTCCAAGGAGTCATGAATTGTGGATAGCGGGGAGAGGGCATTGGAGGAGGCCATTCAGAGGCTGGTAGTGTTCAAATTGACAAATACTCTCATTTTCTCATCAGTATCCTAACATATAAAAAATGTGGCTCTCCTGTGGTCTGGACCTTGTCAGTGAGAGAGATGAAAGAGAGAAATAAAATTTTATTTGCACCTAGATGTCAGGTTTTATGAGAATTTCAAGCATATTTGTATTTTAAGAAGGAACCAGAGGAAGACTGAATTGTGAAAGGACTGTGAAGCCATACAGACTCTAATCTGAATCCCGGCTCTGCCACCTGTAGGCGTTGTGACCTTGGGCAAGTTCCTTAACCTTTCTGAGTCTCAGTATACTTGTGTGTAGGGGGGGATAAGTATTCTTATTCCACTGTATTGTTCTTGAGGATTAAATGAGATCATGTGTAAAGTAACACATATTGATCTATAAATAGTAGATAATACTCATTCAATGATTAATAAATGCTTACAGAATTTAATGCAATCTTTAACAGTAAAGTGGAGCAACTTTCTGTTGAGGAGCTTAGAGTCACATGTGTGGAGCTGTCTTTTGACCTGCGGGCTTTCTTGAGGTCTCTCAATTCAGATTTTATAGGAGAAAGTTTGCTTCACCTGTTTAAGGTAGCCTGAGTGTTTAAATGGAATTTGTTTAAATGTCTTTGAAAGTTAGAAAAACGATCAAACAAAATTTTTCACTAAAGTAACTGGTTATTTGGCTGGTTTTCTTAGTGTGTAGAGTCTAACAGACTGGTAGACCAGTCATGATATTGGAAATTAATTCCTAAAGGTGTTATTTCTGTACTTGCTTGGTTGGAAAGTGGTGATGAACATTAATTGGCTTTTAAAAAAAATAGGACCAAACTTTTTAAAACATCTATTTCAGAAGCTGAAAATTTAATTCTCCTGAAGTTTTAATAACCCTTCCATTTTTAATATCGGTTAGTCAATAAGTACAAAGAAAACTTTAGAATAAAGAATATCTACAAGTATTGATTGATTTCTCTGGCTCTTGGACACATAAGTTAGAACAAGCTTCAGGGTGTGTGTGGGGAGGGGAGGGGTGTGTTTCAACTCCTTTTGCAAAGCTATATACACATTTTTCTTATATTATTTTTAAATGATGAAAAATGTAAAGATAACCTGTACATTATTTGCTTGAAGAAGGTTTTCCCAAAATATTGAATAGATAATAATAGTAATTTATATATCTTAAAACTCATTAATTACTAGTGGTCTTATGTAGTAAAGATTGAATAGTGGGTAGTTATTTCTAATGAGCCAGTTAAAAAATTGGATAATTTGCTGTGTGTACAATGGTAAGTCACCCATTTTATAATAATATTTTATCTCTCACAGTTTTTCCACATGTGTATATATTGTTTTTGTTGATATATTACTGAGTTAATTAGGTTAAATTTTTTATATTGTGCCCAAGAGAATGTTTGGGTAATTAATTTCAGATTTACCATTGGGGGTAAAAAGCATCTTAACTGTGAGTTGTGCTCTGAATAATAGAAGAAATTTCTGATGAGTGGAAATTATAAATGACATTTACGTGCTATCCACTCTTTTTTTTTTTTTAACATCTTTATTGGGGTATAATTGCTTTACAATGGTGTGTTAGTTTCTGCTTTATAACAAAGTGAATCAGTCATACATAAACATATGTTCCCATATGTCTTCCCTCTTGCATCTCCCTCCCTCCCACCCTCCCTATCCCACCCCTCCAGGCTGTCACAAAGCACCGAGCCAATATCCCCGTGCCATGTGGCTGCTTCCCACTAGCTATCTACCTTACTACGTTTGTTAGTGTGTATATGTCCATGACTCTCTCTCGCCCTGTCACAGCTCACCCTTCCCCCTCCCCATAACCTCAAGTCCGTTCTCTAGGAGGTCTGCGTCTTTATTCCTGCCTTACCCCTAGGTTCTTCATGACATTGTGCTATCCACTCTTAATCTGTGTGTGCCCTACCATTTCTGTTCTTTATTGTCACCACCCATTTCAAAGCTAGAGGGCGTATTCTTATCTTGTATCATGATATTTAAATATGAACATTTGGGAACCAAGGACATAAATTCTAATGCACTTGGATGCAAAATCGAAATTGGTTATATTTAAAAAATACTTAGCACCAGGATCCTGTGGTTGATCAGTCACGTCCATGTCAGTATCAGGACTCCATAATATGTGATACATATTTGTAATTTACTTTTTAAACTTGAAAACATCAGCCACAGGCCTAAGTTATTGTATTGCCACCAGCATTTCTTCTGAATAAACATTACAAAATAAAATAGGTATAGACATATATTCAGAGTGGGGTATAAAGTTTTCAACTTTATTTTCTGCTTCTCCTGAGTTGTGTATGAGAACACAGATGATATGATGAGTGAATGCCTGATCAGAAGGTGCTATAGACTGAATGTGTCCCCCGCAAATTCAAGCACTGGAACCAAATCCGCAGTGGGTTGGTATTAGGAGGTGGGATCTCTGGAAGGTGATTAGGTCGTGAGGGTGGGGCCATCATGAATGAGATTAGCTCTTTTATAGTCACACCTGTAGTCCCACTGCATGTTCATTCAGGAGGGTCTTTTTCTCATCTCCTTTCAAGATAGTTTATCAGGGAGATGTCCACATTCTTTCCAGTTAGGGATTTCATTGGTGGTTTGCCAAGATGAGAATGAGTCCAAGTTTTGGGGTTTTTTTTAACTGAAATCTATGCACCTTCAAAATTAACAGAAATCCAGCAGTACTCCCCAACTTTGTACCCGTGATACAAGATTATTCCTCCCTGGTTGAGTTCTCTAACAATAGAGAACTCAGTTGATTGATTTCCCCCACTTCTAGTTCTAGTTCCCCCACTTCTAGTCAGTGCATTCTATAATTAAAAGGAAGAATTGCTGAGGTGCTGTAATAAAATATTTACCTTAAACAAACAAAAAGCTACACAGCTACCCCTTTAGTTCCTCTCTATGTCCCTAGGTAAGCATTATACCTGCCATGTTGGCCTGTGTGCTAGAGCCATTGAGAATTTAATATTTATGTATGTAGGAAAAAAAAAGCTTCTCTCTGCTTCCCTTCCAGGTTCTTTAGTTGGTCTAATGATTTAAGTGAAATAAAACAGATTACCAGGAGAAAAACAAATTTAAATTTGTATGTACAAGAGCTCATAGAAATATGAGACTCAAAGAATTGACCAAAGCAGGCAGCTTTTATACCTTTTAGACAAAGAAATAATAGATTTGTGAAGAAGTAGCAAAACAGACGGGTTTGGGCTTAGGGCAGCTAATTAATGAAAAAGTAACAAGGTTTGTTTAAACAGCATTCTCGACCCTCAGTTGCCCATCTCTGGCGATAAGGATGCCTCCCTGCCAGATGCAGGGAGGGTAACCCCTCACATGGGAAATATATTTGCTGCTTTCAGTGGGACAAAGGAGGGTCACAGTACTGTTCTTGTTCTGGCTGTTTCTTAAGTAACTTTAACTTAAAATAATCCCTGTGCCGTATTATGGGATGGTGTATTCTGTTTGCCTTCGCGTAACAGGATTATATTAGAAGTTCCATACTGTCCACCCCTCTATTCACCTTCCCCTTGTTGGGTCCAGCCCTGGGCTCTACCATGAAGTAGCTGTGCTCTTGGGCAAGTGATTTCTCCTCTCTGGCTTTTGTTTTCTTCTAATCTGTGAACTGAGAGAGTGGGATGAGATTATATTTGAGTCTCCTTTTAGTTCTGATTCTAGGAAGAAGTGATATGTCTTCTTTGACTCAGAAAATCCCAACATTTCTTTATTATTGGATCATTTATTACAGCGAGCCCCTCTTTAGAAGCTTCCACATAAGCAAATATGAGAATATACCATGACCTCCTAAAGTCATCCCCCTTCTCTTCAACAGTCTGTTTAAATTTCAGAAACGTGATTTGTAGGAAGAGTAATAGAAGGAAGTATAAATTACAGCACCATTGGGAATACATTTGTCTTAAAACCATGTATTTCCTTATTGCTTTTCAACATCTAATATTTCCTCTTATTTCCATTGTGTTGGGCACTATGAAAAATGGATCTTGATACATTTGGTCCCTTTACTTCTAGCCTACTTTGTTAATGTCCCTTGGGCTATCTCTTAAAGTATTGGTGCCAGTTTCTCATTTTAGTAACTTATTATGCAGATCTTTGGGGATGACTGTCAAAGTGCTTAATAAAAACTTGATATCTAAGCTAACTCTTGATTTGGGGCTTTGAATAAATATCTGGTGACCCAGCAATACTACTCCTAGATATTTACTCAAGTGAAATTAAAACTAATGTTCACACAAAAACCTGTATAGAAGTATTGCTAGCAGCTGTATTTGTAATTGTCAAATAAAAGGGGAGGGGTTGACTGAAAAGAGGCACAGACAGAACTGGTGGGGGGATGATAGAACTGCTATATATCTTGATTGCAGTGGTGATGGTTTCATGACCACAGATGTTTGTCAAAACTCATGGAACTGTACACTAAAAAGGGTAAATTTTCCTTTACGTAAATTATAGCTTAATTTTTTAAAAATGAAAAAAATTACTGTTCAAAAAAAGTATCTGGAAAGAAATAAATATTTCAAATATTTATTGAAGTATTTTTTAATACTTAATATTCCATTGGGCACTCTGGGATAAAATAGAAATATAGATGTTATATAAATATAAGGCATTGTTCACAAGGACCTTATACGTTATTTAAGAGATTGAAATTTAGGATTTTTAAAAGACATGTTATTAGAACACAAAGGTGTTTGGAAGCAGTCTTTTTTTTATTTAACAGACAACTGAAGAGATCACTCAAGATATAAACAGTTTTAAAGTATGGCATCTGGATTATTTTATATGTTGATTTAAATTTTTTAATCTTTCAATTCCTGGGGGACAGGAGAGAGGAGGAGAATCAAATCATAAAGTAAGTAATAAAACACAGATTAACTTTGTTTTTCTGAAAAGATACAAGGAAATACTTATGAATTGATTTTTGGTCCCAGCATATAATAAAAATACTTTAAATTTGTTTGTTTATAATTAAAGTATAATTGACATACAATATCATATTAATTTCAGGTGTACAGCATAGTGATTTGATATTTATATACATTTCAAAATGGTCATCATGATAAGACTAGGTACCATCTGTCACCATACAAAATTATTACAATATTATTGTTTATATTCCCTATGCTGCACATTATGTCCCCATGACTTATTTATTTTACAGCTGAAAGTTTGTACCTCTTAATATCCTTCACCTATACACCCCCCCCAACCATCTCTTCTCTAGCAATTACCAGTTTTTTCTCTGTATCTATGAGTCTGTTTCTGTTTTGTTTGTTCCTTTGTTTTGTTTTTTGGATTCCACATATAAGTGAAATCATCCTTTCTTTACCTTTCTCTGTCTGATTTAT
Organism: Grampus griseus; assembly: GCF_964374135.1. Taxonomy (NCBI): domain Eukaryota; kingdom Metazoa; phylum Chordata; class Mammalia; order Artiodactyla; family Delphinidae; genus Grampus; species Grampus griseus. The sequence goes on from NC_139009.1 coordinate 45,125,810, forward strand.
TTCACTTAGCATAGTACCGTCAGGGTCCATCCATGCTGTTACAAATGGCAAGATGTCACTTTTTTATGGCTGAGTAACATTCTACTGTGTGTATATATATACTTTATCTTCTTTATTCATTCATTTACTGACAGGCACTTAGGTCGCTTCCATATCTTGGTTAGTGTGAATAATGTTGCAATGAGCATAGGCGTACGTATATTTTTTTGAATTAGTGTTTTTGTTTTCTTTGGAATAATAGTCAGAATTGGAATTGCTGTGTTGTATGGTAGTTCTATTTTTAGTTTTTTGAGGAACCTCTATAATGTTTTCTGTAGTGGCTGCACCAATGTACATTCCCACCAACAGTGCATGAGGTTTTCCTTTTCTCCACATCCTCACCAACACTTGTTATTTAATAAAAGCTACTTTTGATCATCTTCATTTCAAAGAACATTTATATTATGAAAGCAAATCTATGTATGTTTAATTTTTCTGTGCAATTCAAAGAGCACATGATTACTGTGAGCATTAAATCCTGTTGAACTTCTTTACACACACTCAACACAGCAATTATAATTTCAGGGACTGTGGAAGAGACTGCCAGTTGTGTACAAATATCTAGTCTCCCCTTCCTTAGCAACAGAACCTCAAATTTTTTCAGAGAAGCAATGTGTCTCCCCCAGTGACATTCCCCAGCCTTCATTCCACAGCCTTCAGCTGTGGCTGGGTGACTACATAAGTGTTGTGTGGACTTCCAGGAAGGCACTTATAGTGGGAGCTGGCTCCGCTAGGCTGGTGGGAGTCGTGGGACCTCTGTGTCTTCCCCACTCCTGCTGCCTGGAATACAGACGTGATGGCTGGAGCTCCAACCTAGGTTGATTCTCTCGCCTCCCCTGCCCCTTGTCAATAAACCCCTAGGACACAGTTCCCTCTTCACTGAGAGAAGAAGCCTTTACTTAACAGTTGATGCAACAGTCTTCATCATCGGTTTCCCTTTAATGGCTCTTTGGTCAGCCCCCTTGACTTGCCTGGCCCAGTAAACGTGACCAAAGCTGATCCTGGCTGAGCATTTTTCACTTTCCCTCAGTGCACTAAGCACATTCCATACGTCATCTCATACAAAGCTCACATCCCTAGGAAGAAAATCCAGTTAGTACCCACATTTCACAGATAAAGCAATTCAATGGCTAGGCCAGATTACCTAGCTGGCCTTACAGCTTTGTCACACAGTGGGGGAGCTGGCATTTCAGCTGAGGCTTCTTTGCTTCCAGACTGTGCCATTACACTATGCTGCCTATTCGTCTTCACTCACACACTTGTCACTACATTTAGATCATTTAAATACTTAAAAACACCAATTCAGCATAATGGAGTCCTATTCACCTCTTTTTCTGTCCCTGAATATCCTTATCCTGTATTATAAAACTTTTTCATAGCAAAAGTCTTACTTTGACCACTTGCTGACCATGTGATTTCATTATTAAAACACGAGTCCTCAATCCTCTCCTGTGGCAGAAACATCTGGGAGTGTGTGTTTGGGGGATGGGAGTGATGGTAGGGCAGCATCTATTCAGTTCTCCTTAATTCAAACCCCTCCCACTACACCCCTATGGGCTCCTTAAACTGACTGGTCCAGAGGCCCCACTAGGGATCCTGTCTGCGTAACATTTTCCCCATAAAAGCTTCTCAGTGTCCAACAGCCTCTTTTTCCTTTAAGTGGAATAAAGTTTCGGTCATCTATAAATGTTTAGTGAGCTCAGGGATTAACTTTAATAATGAAAAGATCCTAAGCATTCTTACATGACTAATGTCATATTTATCATGTTTAGTAAATGCCTGAAGGAGGGTCATTGGAGACGAATCTGCAGTCTTCATTAGGTTCTGATGCCAAGACTGGCCCCGTCTTTATGACAGCAGCTAAACATTTCAGGATGCTGACTCATTTGTTAATCTTCTTTGACCACACCAGCTGCCACTGACCTATGCTTCTTTAAACTCCTTTCTCATTTATAGCCTTTACCCCAGGATTTTACCATGCCATTCTACTACTGGGCAACTATTTCTGTAGGTTGGTTTTCCTTCTTCAACTAGGTTGTAAGCTTCTTGTGGGTATAAAAGTAGTATAGTGGGTCTCATCAAACACACATTTCCCTCATCTTTCCTGGAGAGGGAGAGGAGGGGGATGGGGAGAGAGAACGACTTAGACAGCATGGCTGGGGCTCTTGCCACCTCTTGCAAGGGGTCTGTGCCCTGAAGGACTGTCTAGTTTCCTCAGTGGGTCTCAGTACTATACAGAGTCGTAGACACAGACCACGTGCATGCACTATACTGTCCCTGATGGTGGGCTAAGGGACTGACCATAAGCAAATTGCAGAATCCAACCTCTCGTAGAAGATGAGACTCCCTCGTATTCAAAACTTGATAACTGAGTGAGCCCAATTCCCTGGAGAAAACAGTGATGACATGTAGACGAGCAGGTTAAGGAGGTACAGCTTCAGCATTTAAGACAAATGTTACTCATTTGGCTTCAAAAGAAGCTACTTCAGTGGAATTTGCATAATTTCCATTTCATAGACATGCTTATCAGCAAGTTATAATTGTTAGCATTAAAAAGTCAGCTCCAAAGTCTAGATAACATGTTCTCATTATCTAAATTTATTAAAAAACATTGGGACTTGATAAAATTATATAAATAAATGAAACTATAATCTTCCTTTGTGAGAAAGTTTAAGGAGATAAAGATTTCAAAAGATTCTAAAAAAGAAAATGCAAGTAGATACAAAACCCATCTAGTATATAAATAAAATTGCTATGGTATCTATCTATATATGGCATCTCTGTGTCTATATATCTATATCTAATTTTAACCAGAAGAAATCCCCCTGGGAATCAGTCTGATTAATGGATTCTAAAAATGACTGATGAGAGATAAAATATCTCCTTCTGAATTTCTCTATTTTGTTCAGTCTTTACTTATTACACTCAGAATAATACAATAGGAGCATAAAGAAGCTAAATGACCTATTTCTTTAGAGAACCTATTTCTTAAAGGAGAAATGAAATATTCCCACTCAAGGTAGACTTCTCATTTATGTAATTTGTGCCTTTTTGAAGAGCATTAAGTAAATTGAGGGTTTTGTTATGGTTTTTGTGGATTTTTTTGTAAACTGAATCCTATTTTAAATATACTTGGAGAGTTTGCTATTTTAAAGGAAGCCTTGGGACTTCCCTGGTGGCACAGTGGTTAAGAATCTGCCTGCCAATGCAGGGGACACAGGTTTGACCCTTGGTTCAGGAAGATCCCACATGCCATGGAGTAGCTAAGCCCGTGCACACGCCACAACTACTGAGCCTGTGCTCCAGAGCCCGTGAGCCACAACTACTGAGCCCGCGTGCCACAGCTACTGAAACCTGCACACCTAGAGGCTGTGCTCCGCAACAAGAGAAGCCATCGCAATGAGAAGCCCGCGTGTCGCAAGGAAGAGTAGCCCCTGCTCACCGCAACTAGAGAAAGCACGCGTGCAGCAACGAAGACCCAACGCAGCCAAAACTAAATAAATAAGTAAATGAATAAATTTATAAATAAATAAAGGAAGGCCTAATCCTTTTATAATGAAAATTGAATATATTAAACATTCACACACACATATACACACAGACACACACACATTTAAGTAGCTATCACTGATTCAGCACCAGAAGGCTTTAAGCCTAGTAGGCTTAACATATCAGTCAAGTTTGGGGGGATTAATGCAGGCCCTACTTAGAAGAAAATTTCAGTTCTGTTGTGGTGACATGAAGTGAATGTGTAGAATAAACGGTTTAGAGCATCACCAGGCCGTATGTGATTAAGTGCAGGAGTAAGAGATTCAGACCAGCAATTCTCACCCTGAAATGCTTCTCACTTTAAAGCTCAAGTCACTGGGAGAATCTTTTTAAAAGATAAACTCTGATCTTATAGGTCTGAGGTGGGGCCTGAGGCTCTGCGTTTGTGTTTAATAAGCCTCAGCTCTTGTGAATGCTACTGGTCTGAGGACCACACTTCGAGTAGCAAGGAGCTAGTGTAGAACAGTCACAATCATAGGAGTTTAAAACAGGGAGAATTAGTAAGATCTGGCATGGAAAGCTCTCCCTAACCCTCTTTAGCTTTAGTAATATGAATAGTCACATCTTAATTTCTCTGCTTAGTACACACACACACACACATTTAAGCAGACACATTAAAGCATCATGACCATATATATCCCTATCTATCTATCTATCTATCTATCTATCTATCTATCTATCTATCTATCTAGTCTTAGTCTGTTCAGGCTGCTATAACAAAAATACCACAGACTGGGTGGCTTATAAACAACAGAAACTTATTTCTCACAGTTCTGGAGGCTGGAAAGTCCAAGATCAAGGGCCAGCAGATTCAATGTCCTGTAGGTGTCCACTTTGGGGTTGCAGACTGCTGACTTCTCTCTGTGTCCTCACATGGCAGAAGGGACAAGGGAGCTCTCTTGGGCCTCTTTTATAAGGGTGCTAATCCCATTCATGAGGGGGCTGCCAGAGGCTGCCTCTAGGTGTGCAGGCTTCAGTAGCTGTGGCACGCGGGCTCAGTAGTTGTGGCTCACGGGCTCTGGAGCACAGGCTCAGTAGTTGTGGCGTGTGCACGGGCTTAGCTACTCCATGGCATGTGGGATCTTCCTGAACCAAGGGTCAGGATCCAGAGGTTATCCCCAGAAGCAGAGGGCAAAGTTCTGACCTTCTGTTTGGACAAGACCAAATTCTTTACTATACTTGGATGAGTTTTTCAGAGTTCTGGTTGAGACCAATCAGTGGCCAGTGAAATCAATTTAGACAGTCCCCATTGGCATTTCACTGAAGGTCACATTTTAAAAGTTTGAACAACATTGACTTAGAGTAATTAATGTAAATGAAATTGGAACTGCGTTACTTAACTTGGGAGTAATTCAGGTGAGATCCTGTTGCCTCACTCAGGAGTGACCAGACCTTTGTATAAACACCTTAGCGGTTTTAATATTCTTGTCTTGATAAGTGCTTATGCATGCTTACGGGGGCTAATGCTTTAAGATCTATCTGTCACTTTAAAACAAAATGTACATTGATTTTTACAGTAATGCATCAAAAGTATCAAAAATAAGAATATAAATAAAGGCAACTATAAACACATTCTTGCCGTGAATAATTCATTTACATGTGTATGTGTGAAAAGAACTTGTAAGCTGTAAATACTTTCTACATTTTAGTGGCTATTTGGTTTCCTATGGTTTGGTTCAGCTACCAAACAGCTTATTACACTTGGCTCTGGAATCAAGCAGGTATGGATTCAAATCCCAACCCTTTTACTGATACACTGTGTGACTTGGACAAGTCACTTATCTTCTCTCAGCCTCAGTTTTCTCATCTGTAAAATTAGGATAATAATAGCTGTGCTTTTTTGACCGTTGTGACGGTTAAATATAAGTGAATTGTTTAACACAATGACTGATATGTAGTAGGTGCTTAACAAATGTTGGCTATTATTATTATTAACATCAAAAATTTTTAGGCTGCTGTTGATAGGAAGGGTTCTATGGGAAGCAGTTGGTTTGTAGTGAGACTGTGTAGTGGAGAAGAAGTCTGTGGTTAGAAGCACAAGCTCTAGAACCTGACGACTGGAGTACAAATCCCATCTCTACCACTTACCAGCTCTGCGATCTTGGGCAAGTTAGTCAACTTCTCTGGACTTCCGTTTTATAGATACATTTGTCTATCCTTATGCCAATACCACCTTTTCTTAATTACTGTAGCTTTATAGTAAATCTTGAAATCAATAGTGTGAGTCCTCTAAATTTGTTGTTTTTTTCAAGATCATTATGGCTGTTCTAGAACCTTTGCACTTCCACTTAAAGGTTTGAAGACAAAAAGACAACCAACCCTCAGAATGGGAGAAAATATTTGCAAATGAAACAACAGACAAGGAATTAATCTCCAAAATATACAAACAGCTCACGGAGCTCAATATCAAAAAAACAAACCACCCAATTTAAAAATGGGCCTGTTGGAATTTTGATTGAAATTGCATTGAATTGGTTAATGTCCGTTACAGTTCATCAATGAAACCATCCAGGCTTAGAGTTTTCTTTGTGGGAAAGTTTTTGATTATGAATTTGCAGTGATACCCCTTCTTTCATTCCTGATAATTCTTAATAATTTCTGTTCTCTCTTTCTCTCTCTCTTAAATCAGTATTTTGGTGGCTTTTCTTTTTTCTTTTCTTTTTTTTAACTGTGTTGGGTCTTCTTTGCTGTGCGTGGGCTCTCTCTAGTTGTAGCAAGTGGGGGCTCGTCTTCGTTGCAGTGCTCGGGCTTCTCATTGTGGTGGCTCCTCTTGTTGCGGAGCACGGGCTCTAGGCGCGCAGGCCCGGTAGTTGTGGCGCAAGGGCTTGGTTGCTCTGTGGCATGTGGGATCTTTGCGGACCAGGGATTGAACCTGTGTCCCCTGCATTGGCAGGCGGATTCTTAAGCACTGCACCACCAGGGAATTCCCATCTGGTGGCTTATCATTTTTATTAATCTTTTCAGAGAACCAACTTTTGGCTCTGTTAATTTTCTGTATCATTTTTCAATTTCATTGATTTCTGCTCCTTGTTTCTTCCTTCCTCTTATTTTTGTAATAATTTGCAGAAGCCATTTTGGGGGTAATATATTCCAATATTTTCAATTCTTTTTACTCGCCATGATTTGACATTTAGGTAGTTCGGAAAATTTATAATTTTTGAGAGGTTTTGATTTTCTGATAGGTTTGCCCATTCATGCTTTAAGGGATATTATCTACTCCCTGGACACTGCTTAGATAAGAAAAAAATTTGACTCTTTTTCCTATTTAAATTAGCAATTCAGATAAAACCCGAGTGAGTGAAAAAAATTTCTGTTTGATAATTATGTAGGACTCCTACATCTTCTCTTTTTCTGCAGATGTAATCATTAAAGAGAGTCAGCTTTTGGAGAAGTGCAGTGAATAAGAAACTTGGCCCATTATTAGACTTTTATGTCATGAAAATTCTATATGAATCAGCGCAATAAATGATTAATCTTTGCCATTAATATTTAGATTTAAGGTTAAAAGAATATCTTGCACTCAATTCAAAACTGAGTTAACTTTAGCTTCAACCCATAATCTAGAAACCATCCATCTGTGAGCTCCTGTCAGCCCTTCTTTTTCCCCTGGCTCTGCAGTACCCATGTCACCCACATCTAAGTCCATTGCATCCTCAACCTGAAGACTGTTCTGGCTTAGCTCCTGAGACAACTCTGATGGAGGTAGTTCTAGCCTCTTCCGTGGCTCCTTGAACCTTCTACCTATGGACTTGTGCACTGTTCCCCACTTCCATACCTGTGAATTGAAGTTGCTACTGTGCACTCCATTTTTACATTCCCCTAAGGCCTCCCAGGGACTCTGGAGAACTGGAGCTTTCTCATGTCCTTATTAGTTCCTTCCCTAATACCAGGGCCTTGCTCCTGAACCTCACCTAGTGCCTGGGGCCTTGCTGAACACAGGTTATTCTTCCTCAGCCCTCCCTGCCTGCCGTGGTTCTGGAGCATCATGCCTGGCTGTTCTTCATCCATCTCCCCACCTGCCAAACCACAGCTCCCAGGGAGCCTGGGTCTCCTCTCATATGTCTGCTTGTCTGTCTTTCACTGTGAGCCCCTGTAGCCATGTCTGCACAGCTCCTGGCTCTCCCAGTGAAATCCCAGGCTGCTTCACACCTTTCTGCCCAAAGCCTTCTTCACTTCAAGTAAATGGCTTGGCTTTGCCACATCCCAAGAAATAAGTGTTCCAAACTATTTGTACAACTTTAGAAATTTGAAATCTAATAATATTCTTTGATGGTAAAATTTCAATAATATGTCAGATATTTAAAATTATTTATGCTGAATCTGTTTAATCTTTTCACGCACAATAGAACTTAATCTCTGTGAATTTATTCAGCTGTATAAGCATCTGATGCCTGTACCCAAAAGAGGAACTCAATAAATATTGTTTAATTTTAGTTTCCTTTATTATATGAGGTAGAAATTTCTCTTGGGGATTTGTAATGGATGACAAATTCCTTTTCATAAAAATTTATTTTGTATAGATTTTGTTAACATTTAATAAAGTACTCTTTCCAAGCGTTGTTTAACACAACATACTAATCTTATCAAATCCACTACTTCTGGAAACACAAGCTTGTCACTTTTGAGGTAATAATAATAATCCTGAGTTAATTGATAAGAATTGATAATCCATGTATGTTTATTATTGGAGGAAAAAAAATACCATTGTCATTTCACAACATATCATAATCTTCCTGGCTTAATGAGAAAGAATGCGTCGGAGCTGGAATGCCTCAGTGTGCGGTGGCCGTGTGTAGGCTGAAAGAACAGTGCCCTAGAGTCTCCTACAGTCAGAAGGAGAGTATTTGCTATAACTTAATAGGACATTTTAAGGATGACCGTGAAGGAGAGAAGCAAACCAAGGCATGTCGAAACCACTGAGAAAGCTAAAACCAGGAAGGCCAGGCTCATAAGACTGAAGACATGTCCCTTGGTGTTGACATGACCTTCATTATGTAACTTCAGTTCCGTGTCTTCAACCTTCACCCCTCTCCAGAGCACCAGAATGAAATTTCAAAACCCTTGCTAGACCTTCTGAAGCTGCCTAAAACTCAGCATATCCAAAATGGAAGTATATTCGTTACTTGAGCAGGTATCGTCAGACCCCAGTGTGTGTCAGGCATGGAACACAAGAGGCACGGTCCCTGCCTGCAGTTCATCTTCTCCCTATGGGCTTCCCCCTTCCTGGGCTCCTTCCCAGTCCTGCCCTGGGAGCAATTCCCTTGCCCTATCCACTCCTCCTGATGGCCCCATCTCCTTGCTTTACTTCCCTACCCATCCTCTCTTTTTCGTCCCTTCTAACACTGCCCTGGTTCAGGGGCTTCCTAATAGCTTTCTTTATTTTTTCTTTTCTTTTTAAAAATCGTGGTATTTAACATGAGATTTACCCTCTTAAAGTTTTAAGTGTACATTACAGTATTGTTAACTATAGGCACGATGTTGTACAGCACATCTCTAGAACTTATTCATCTGATTTATGAGTATATTCATATAACTGAAACTCTGTACCTTTTGAAGAGCAACTCCCCATTTCTCAATAGATTTCTGAAAGGTCCCAGTCTCCACTCTCTTGCTTCTCCATTCTCCTGTGCTTACTCTTTGCTACATGGACCCCAAAACTCATTTTATTTGTTTGCTTGTCTGTCTCCTTAAGGATACTCTGAACTATGTGGAATTACAGACTATTGTACTCATGAGTATATCCCCAGCACCTACCACAGAGTCAGTCAGTAAATATTTGTTGAATGAATGAATGAATGAATGAAAAACCAGTTTGAGTCATGTCTTGGTAATGTGGTTAGTGTGATTTGGCATGAGATTTGAGTTCAAGCTCCCTCCTTCTCTATGCTGTGATATAGGCCTCAGTTGCCTCATATTTATAGTAGGGGTGTCAACACTGTATCTTGTCAGGGTTTGTGTGAGGGTTAAATGTAGATAACATGACTCAAAAAATTACCAAGCTGCTTAAATGTTGTTACTAATGCACAAAACATTTTTTTTTTTGGTGGGCTCCTGCTTTCTAAATTGAAATTTGTTGTTAGAATATTTCTGCTCAGCACGGTCTGGACCATTCACCTTCCCCTCTGTCTACATCTATCTGAACTTTCTACATACTTACTGCTTCCCATTTCCTGGACACTCTGGACACCCCCTGCAGGTGCATGCCCAGCACCTTTGCTTACCTTGTTCCTCAGCCTAGATTGTCTTCCCACCCCACAGCCTTCACCAAATTCAATCCTTCAAGTTCCCCTTAAGTGCCACTGGCCTTCTTGAAGACCTCTGTGTCCCAGTCAGATTTAATAATCCTTCTTTTCTCTAGCACCATTCAGTACCTTGATTATTTTTCCTCTTATTATACAGTAATTGGTCCTTGTGTTGTCATTGATGCTGTTCACAGATATTCCAGTACTCTCTCCTTCTTGGGACAGGGTAGGATTGCACCTCTTTGCCCACTTAGAGTTAGGTGTGGCCATGTGGCTTGCATTAGCCAATGAAATATGAGTAGAAGTAACATGTGTTGCTTAAGCTTTAAATGCCGGTGTTCACCATGTGTTTTCCCCCTTGGTGTATTCAGGATAGTGACCATTGTACCAGCCTGGGTCCCTGAGAGAGTCCCTCTGCTGACCCACGTGGTCATGTAGCACAAGGAGGGAACAAGCCACTGAGACTATGAGGTTCTTGGTGACTGCAGCATAACCTAGCCTATCTTATGCAGTTGTTTATATGTATGTCTTCCTCACTGGATTATAAATCCCTTAAAGGCAGGCTCTGCATCTAACTCACTTTATACCCACACTCACTTCTAACCTCCCTGCACCTAGTGGGTGCTCAAAGTAGTTTTGCTTGAATCATCCTGGAACACTGGAGAAGGATATGAATTTGGGAAGAGCTGGGAATGAATACTATTTTAGAAAGACTACATAGTACATGTTGGAGTAAATATCCCATTTCAGAACCTTAGATTTTTAATTTAAAATTTCAAATTTATTAAATATTATTTAAACTCACAAACATTTAAAAAATATTTACTACCTGACCCTTATAAGGAAACAAATTTCAGGAAGAAAAGAAGAGCTACACGGTCCAGGCATTGAGATGGATTAACTTCGCCACCTCACTGGCAGTGTCACTAGGGAACATTGACTTTGTGCTTTTAACATTGGCAAACAAGTTCTAGGAAGACACTTGAAGCTTAGCTTTATCCCAACATATTTTTCATGAAGTTATAAGATGCACATGCCACATTTTTTTTTCTTTTTCTTTCTAAACACTTTTTCTTCATTTCTAAGTCAACCAGTGATTTGCAGTGAATTTTAAAGTCATTAGTATGAATTAATGCAGTATTGTACTGATACTCTTTTCTAGATTTATTAGTGAGATATCTGTTTTAACATTAAGTTAGAGAGGTAAATTTTTTTATGGAGAAAGGCAAAGGACCTGAGTCATTCTAATGAGATAAATGTACAATTTTAATAGCACTAATAGAGCTATTCATTTTACTGGCTTGAAAAGAAGACTAATGGTTTATATCACTTGACTTTCTCAATTTGTCATGTCTATGATTCACTAATGTACCTTCTGAGCACCTGGATTTGGGCCTCCATGGCCCAGCTCTGTAAGTCCCTTTTCCCAGAAGAGGAGATACTTTCAGGGAATGAAAATCTGTGCCCTCCCCCCAACTCCTGCCCCCAGCATTACACTCTCCAAAGGAATTCACCTGCAGCTTCTCTCTCTATCAGTGACCCCTATGTATACAGATATACAGATCATATTTGTGATTGTTACTCCCCAGGAGACATGTTTTTATTAAAAAGATTTTCGCATTTATTTTAAAATGTATTCTTTATTAGAAATAGACTAATGGACTCTTTTTTTTTTTTTTTTTTCCCGGTACGCGGGCCTCCCACTGTTGTGGCCTCTCCCGTTGCGGAGCACAGCTCCGGACGCGCAGGCTCAGCGGCCATGGCTCAGGGGCCAGCCGCTCCGTGGCATGTGGGATCTTCCCGGACCGGGGCACGAACCCGTGACCCCTGCATCGGCAGGCGGACTCTCAACCACTGTGCAACCAGGGAAGCCCCCTAATAGACTCTTTATTAGAAATCTAATTTATATTTTTAGTTAGAAATCTATCTTTATATCATTTAAATTTACTCCTGAATAGTATTTCATATACCATGCTGTCATTATCCATTCTCTTGTGAATAGACACATTGCTGCTTGCTTGCTTTTTCCCTCCCTCCCTCCCTTCCTTCCTTCCCTTCTTCTCTCCCTCCTCCCTCCCTCCCTCCCTTCCTTCCTTCCTTCCTTCTTTCCTTCCTTCCTTCCTTCCTTTCGTACAGCTACACCGAATGTGGATAAAATCTCCAACATGACGTTGAGTGAAAGAAAGCAAGTTCCAGAATACATACACTATTTAAATAAAGTCCAAACAAAAACCTGCATACATGCAGAGTAAAACTATATATTAAAAACACTAGGAAATGATGAAGACAAAATTCAGGATAGTGGCATTTTCATGGGGAGAGAGGAAGATGTGCCTGGGGAGGGGACTGTAGGAGCATCATTGTTTGGTAATGTGTTTCTTAAAGTGAGTGGTGGGCCCACCAGTGTTCATTTTATTTTCCTTCACATGTATGTGTGAGCATGTATTTGTACTTATATGTTTGAAATATAAGAGAAAAGAAAGTTATTTTCTCTTGTAAGCCATGTGCTCAATGTCAAAATTGTGGATTTTCCTGCTGAGAAGTAAAATTACCCTTTGACAAAGTAGATTTTTTAATTGGCTTCTTAATTGGCTGTTGGCATCCAGTAGATACTAAAAGAAGGATGGTATAACTCAGAAGTTGGGAAACAACAGCCCACAGGACAAATCTGGTGGACTCTTGTTTTTGTATGGCCCATGAGCTAAGAATGGCTTTACATTTTAAAGTTCATTTTAAAACGTAATTTTCATTTTAAATGAAAAAAATTCAAAGAATAGTATTTCGTGACACATGAAAATTATATGATATTCAAATTGCAGTGTCCATAAATAAAGTTTTACTGGAACACAGATGTGTTCATTCATTTATGGATCGTCCGTGGCTGCCTTCACACTACCATGACAGAGTCAGGTAGTTGCAACAGAGACACTGTGGCCTTCAAAGACTAAAATATTTATTATCTGATCCTTTTCAGGAAGAGTATAATGTAAAAGAAGCTGATGTTAAAAGGTAAAATTAATTAGCTCTTACATTTTCAGAATCAGGCAGACCTCAGTTTGAATCTTCACTCAGCTCCTTACTAAGTGGAGCTCTCTGATCCTCAACAGAAATTATTTAATAAGACAGTGAATGAGAAAATGCCTAGCAAACCAACTGGCACACATTAGGGACTTAATTGTTTTTTTTCTTTTGAGATTAAAGTTCTAGCTGATATTAGCCCAAAGGGTCTGAGCAAGACATCTCTTTATTCTTTGCACATTCATATTAGTTATGTTTGGATAACTTGCATCTATGGACTGAGCTTAGACAAGTCCCCTCATATTCTGAGCCTCAGTTTCCCCATCTATAAAGTGAGAGTAGTAATAACAATCTCCCAAGGTTATGCTGAGGATTAGCAATAACAATGGTTGTTACAGTTACTGGCTCAGATCCCTTGCTCACAATCTGGTTATTTATGTGGTACATTTCTCCAGAGAACATGTTGCTCATTGAAAATCCAGACTTTTTTTTTTTTTTTAATTTATTTTTGGCTGCATTGCGTCTTCATTGCTGCGTGTGGGCTTTCTCTAGTTGCGGCGAGCGGGGGCTGCTCTTTGTTGCGGTGCACGGGGCTTCTCATTGCGGTGGCTTCTCTTGCTGCGGAGCACAGGCTCTAGGCGTGCGGGCTTCAGTAGCTGTGGCATGCAGGCTCAGTAGTTGTCGCTCGCAGGCTCTAGAGTGCAGGCTCAGTAGTTGTGGCTCATGGGCTTATTTGCTACACGGCACGTGGGATCCTCCCGGACCAGGGATCGAACCTGTGTCCCCTACATTGGCAGGCAGATTCTTAACCACTGCACTACCAGGGAAGCCCCGAAAATCCAGCCTTTTCAAGGGCTATCAACAGAGCTGAACTACAGGCTAGGGGTAAAGCTGATCTAGAGCTCTGCCACTAACTGAGAGATTCTGGGCACACCACTTAACTACTCTCCACTTTATTCTTTGGATATTTGAAGAAGGATCAGGTAGCTTTCTAGATAGCTCAGGATTTATGTGTTAAAGCTATCATCCACTATTCTATCAAAATGAAGCTTGAGTTAAGGAATACAGTTTGACCAGATTTTTTTGGAGTACCAGTTTAAAAAATACGGACATTTTTCATCATCAAAAATTGTTCTAACATAATCACAGTCTTTAGAAACCCCCACCACATGGGTGCTTTCATTATTTTTCTTAAAACTAGCATGAATTGACTTAGAGGATAACTCAAGGATGTAATTCTACCCTCCAAGATGGTAAAGTCTCTCATGGGTCTGCTGGTCCTCATCACAGCCTGTGTTCCTTGCACTCTCACTCCAACTCCTGGCATATCAAATATTTGGATGGGTAGATGGATGAACCAGTGTCTGGGAATATGAAGTAATGCAAGCAGGCTAGGCCAGCCTGGGCATTGAAGTGCTGCTTACATGAATTCCCATCACTGGAAGGACACTTGTTTTTCATGCTGGACTCCCCAGTGTGATGTGGGAATTGAAGAGAACCTAACTCCATGCCCCTGTGCTGAGGGCATGATTGTCCTTTTTTGTGGAATAATAGAGTATAGATAAAGCTCCTTTTCCCCATGAAACCATTCGTGCTGAACTAAAGTACAAAGGAAAATCAGTGACCTTGAATGAAGCTTGTTTGCAGTGTTCTTGGCTTTCAAAGACCCTTTCTTCAATGCTATTTAACATTTTTTGTTATGCAAACGTAAGGAATCTAATATGCTAGTTTTCAAAACCAGTATCACAAACATGGTTGTTTTTTATTTTGTAACCTAATTTAGTTAGAAAAGTGTAAGTCCCTATGAATTACAGTGTTATGCCATCATTCTCAGAATGGCACTTCTAAAAACTGGATTTTGAGCTACTGGATAATTTTAAATAAATATTTTTGAGGAACTATTAATATTGAGTACAAATGACATTTTTCATGATCTTTCTTGTCAGGAATTATATGCATGAAAGGTGCCTATATCATTTAATGTGTTTTTTCATCCATCTTACTTTTATTCAGGTATCTGGAACTATGTATGTTTACTTATTTACTCATACAACAAATATTCGTAAAGCATCCATTAGATACTAGGCACTCTGCTATTCCAATGTCATTAATGAAAAAAGACAGACTAAAATCCCTGCCCTCTTGTAGCTAACATTCTTTTAAAATACTGATAATCGCTGAATTGGAACTAATGATCCCAGTAAGAGAAAAAGTGAGAAAAAGATATTCATTTCAGTTTTTATTTTCCACGTCTGAAAATCAAAATAAGTAACTTATCTAGTATGTTTAAGTTTTAATTTGTTCACTTGATAATAAATAATTTTAGTTGTCATGCTAAAGGGACTTGTCACTTATAGCTACTATGTATTGAGTACTCATTGAGTCCCAGATCCTGTACTAAGTGTTTACATTTACCCCATTTGGCAGATGAGAAAATTGAGACCCAGAGACATAATTTAACTTTTGACCTTCCCACAGTCAGTAAATGGTAGAGATTCAAACCAAATGCAGGTCTGTCTTATCCATTGCACACACTCTCTGCAAGCAGGGTCACAGATAAGAAGCAGAAATCAATGAAATTACAGTATGTACTCAGAACAAAATCCCAGATGATGGCCAAATCCAGAAATCACAGAGTTCACAAAACCAGCGATCTAGACTTAAGTTAGGTATTAGAAGTTAAAGATGTGAAAATGAAATTTGATTCAACTAGGCTATATCGAGCATTTCCTATGCACGGTGCAGTTTTATGCAGTGTGTGTGGATAAGAACATGTAAGTCTGTGTGTATGAGGGTGAGTGGATGAGTATGTGTGAGTGGGTGAGTGTGCATGTGTAAGTGTGAGTATGTAAGTGTGTGTGCTTGTGTGGATGGTGGCATTGTGAAATAATAATCAATAAATTGTACTGTTTGTCCCTGTAGAGCTCACAACATGAGAGACACATGTTTTAAAACAGGCCTAATTATAATTCTAGGTAGATTGTGATAAGTGGAGTAAAAGATTACAAAGTGATTTCTAAACAGTAGGAAGGAGCCTAAACCACAGCAGTGGGATTGCAAAGGAAGGGACAGACAAACTTCATATTTTTAGTAGCATGCACCATCAGATAACCTGAACAGTCCTCCCGTTGAGATCAATTTAAAATGTTAGATAAAATATTAAAATGCAGTTCAAAATTTATTTCTGAGATGATAAATCAAGGAATACAAAGAGGCTGAAAATGAATTGAAGATTGAAACCCAGAAAGATAAGTCAATACTCAAGATGGTCTTACCTCTGGGGCATGTGCTGAACTCTTCCATTTGGAAGAGTTCATGTGCCTTCCATTTGGAGGGCCTTGTGGGATGTAGGGGACAGGAGACAAAACAGAGCATCCAATGGTAGATGCTGGTGTAATTAGAACCATGAAGACTTGGACCCAAATTATAATAGTGTATTAGCCAACAAACAAAACAAAAAATCTCCCTTGCACAAGGGGGAAGTGGGGAAGGGAAAATAAAATTTTCCTCTTGAAAATTCATGATCACAAGTTGGCTGTCATATAGACTGGAAACACAAATTCACACTTCCTGTGTGGTCTAACAAAACCTCACACATGATCCTAGGACAGTGGTGTCCCCAGGTGCCCAGAGAAGCAAATGCAGATCTGCTGGAGGAATAATGCACTTTTACCCTGAGTCTCAAAGAATTCCCACAGATAAAATTACAAGAAGCATTAGCTTTCATTTTAAATAATCACGCTACCTATAAGAAAATAAGACACCATAAGAGCAGACAGGAGAAAAGCAGGCAACAGAATCAGGTCCACAAAGAACTTTAGATATTGGAAATGAGTATGATTTATATGTTTAAAAAAAATAAAAGAAGGAATTAAAATATAAATTAGGAACAAGACCCTCTTTAAAACAACTAAGATTTGAATAAGAACCAGTAGAACTTCAGAATAAGTAGCAGGTTAAACACAATTGAAGAAGGACTTAGTGAATTGGAAGATATATCTAAATAAATTGTCTAGGACAGAGAGGTTTAAAAATATGGAGGATAGAATGAGAGGGCATATAAGGATTATGTATCTGGTGAGATTGTATTTCAAGAACAGGGACAAAACAGTGTCTCAGTTAAACATGAACTTTTTCAGACCTCCACTAAATTAATGTTAAAGATATACTTCAGGTAGAAGGAAAATGATCCTAGATGAACTGTCTGAGAGGCAAGAGAAATGTGAGCAAAGTAATTGATAAATGTGTAGATAACTAAATAAACATCAATTGCATGAAACAATAACAATAATGTGTAACTTGTATGTTAAAAAAAACAACAAATAATGGTAGAATTAGAATGTGAGCTAGGCAAGATGGGAGTTAAAGTGTTCTCAGGTTCTTATATGGTTAAGGAGGAAGGTACAGATAATTCTCAACTTTAGATTTTTGTAAGAAGGCATATTAACCCTTCTAGAATAATCACAAAAGGAATAGAAAAGGAACCAACAACTTTTAAACTAGTACAGTGGAAAAATAGAATAAGAAAACTAAATTCAAAAAAAGGTAAAAAAGGGAAGAAAAACTAGAAAAGAAAAAACAGGATGAATAATGCATAAAATAAGTGGTAGAAACAAACCCAAATATTTCAGTGATTACACTAAATACAAATAGACTGAACTCTTAAAACCCAGCTATATGCTTTTGCAAGAGACACCCTTAAAGGTTAAGAACATGGAAAAATGGAAAGTAAAAAGATAGGAAAAGTATACCAGACAAATTCTAGCTGAAAGGAAGCTGATACAGCCCAGTTAATATCTGATAAAATAGAATTTAAAGCAAGATCAAATATTAGAGTAACTACATGATAAATTTACTTACTACAAAGATAAAAAGTTCTAAGCTTGTATGTACCTAATAACATAGCCTAAAAATGTAAAGCAAAACTCAGCAGAACTACTTGGAGAAATTGACCCATCTGCAATCAGTGAGAGGTATTGGCACTCCTTTTTGTAGTTGATAGATCAGTCAGAAAAATAACAAAGGAAGGAACAGCTCAAGAGACATTTCAGAGATTGGATATGTCTTTTTGTTTATTTATTATCAGGGTAACATTGGTTTATAATATTATGTAAGTTTCATCTGTACAACATATTGCTACTTCTGTATACCCTACAGTGTGTTCACTACCAAAAATTTAGTTTCTATCCATTTCCATACAGTTGATCCCATTTACGCATTTCACCCTCCCCGCACCCAACACTTCCCTTCCAGTGACCACTACTCTATTCTCTGTAACTACCTGTTTGTTTCTGTTTGGTTTGTTCATGTATTTGGGGGTTTTTTGTGGGGGGTTTTTTTGTTGTTGTTTTATATTCCACATGTGAGTGAAAGTATACAGTGTATTTCTCTGTCTGAATTATTTCACTTAGCACAATACCCTCAAGGTCCATCCATGTTGTTGCAAATGGCAAGATTCCATCTTTTTTATGACTGAGTAGTATTCCATTGTGCATGTGTGTGTGCATGCGTGTGTGTGTGTGTGTGTGTGTGTATGACATCTTCCTTACCCATCCATTTCTTGATGGGCACTTCGGTTGTTTCCATATCCTGGCTATTGTAAATAATGCTATAATGAACATAGGGGTGTATGTATCTTTTCAAATTAGTGTTTTCATTTTCTTTGCATAAATACCCAGGAGTGGGATAGCTGGATCATATGGTAGCCCTGTTCTTAATTTTTTGAGGAATCTCCATACTGTTTTCCATAGCAGCTGCACCAATTCATATTCCCACTGACAGCGTATAACGTTCTCTTTTCTCCACACCCTTGCCAACACTTCTTATTTCTTGCCTTTTTGATAATAGTCATTCTAACAGGCATGAGACGATATCTGATTGTGGTTTTTGACTTGCATTTTCCCTAATAATTAGTGATGTTGAACATCTTTTCATGTGCCTATTGGCTATCTGTATGTCTTCTTTGGAAAAACATCCAGTCGGCTCCTCTGCCCACTTTTAAATCGGTTGTCTGTTTTGTTGTTGTTGTTGAGTTTCATGAGTTCTTTATATATTTTGGTTAGTAACCCGTTATTGGTGGATAGCCAATAACCCGTTATTGGTGGATAGCACCCTCATCAGAGGGTGACTGGGTGCTCCTCCCTTCTCTTCTGGCACAGCAGAGTCCATGCTGCCATTAATCCTTGTCCTGAGAGCCAGGAGGTTTGATACTACCCTTCTGCATCTCATCTCCTAAGGGCAGAGGTGCTAGGCACTTGCTCAGCACTTTCTTATGGAAATCACCCCTTCCTCACCCTAATGGGGACCCACATGAAAAAGCCAGTTTGCTCATCCTGGCCCCTTCTGCCTGGGCCTCTCACAGACTCTCACTTTACTATAGGGCACAGGTGGTTTGAAGATGGATGACCCTGAACCCCATTTTGATCTCTCTAGCCTGTTGCCCATATTTCACTGAAGGTGTCTGCTGTGATGAGAGAGTAGCAGGGGCGGGGGCATCAGTCTGCAACAATCTCTGTACTAGGTGGAAATACAGATGCTCTTACACACATGGAATCTTAAAAAGGTTTGAATTAGTCATTTATGCCATGTTCACAGTGGTAGTTCCACAATGATAAAATTCAGCTGTTGAAAATTAAGGGTGATGGTGAAGTGCCAAGCATGGACTTCCAGTTCTGGCAACATGTGGTACAGAGGTGACAGAGACACATACCTTCCCACCCTCTCCATTCCTATCTAAACACATAGAAATGCTGGATAAAATATAATACCCAATGTAAAGACAGAGTAAAACTTTAAAGGGAAGGAAAGAGGGGAAGGAAGAGGAATAAAATAAAAACAAAGGGAAGAGGTCATACTGGTAACCAAGAGCCTTCAATGCAAGAGTTGCTGTAGTGTGGTACCCCTAGTTCCCAGATACTCAGGGGATAGCCTTGGAAGCAACAGTTCCCCGAATATAAATTCCATCTGATCACAGCCAACTCAGTCAATTAGATATGCAACTCTGGCCTTTATTAGGAAAGAGTGGGGCTTCAGCTCAACCTAATGCTTAGCCTTAGGATATACTTGAGGGGTTGGAGGTTGAGTGGCAATAAAATGTTGGGCTCTTTTCTAGGCTTTATCGTTGCTTCATATCTTCATCAAGCCACCTTCAGACCCTCCTCCAGCAGCTCCAAGCCCCTAGTTACTTTACACTTGGGTTTAAGTGTTTACGTTAGACACCAACCGGTGAAGTGACTGTATTAAAGTTGCCATTGTCAGTGCTTTGGAGAATACCTTGCATTTTGACCCAGCTGGTTAGGGAATTGCTAAGTCAAAGGTTACTTCTGCATGGTCAAAGAACCAAAACAACTTAAGATTGTCATTTTAAGGTGCTCTCACAAAGCTGTACAACTCTGTAATTTTAAAGAATCAAAACTGGTCACTTTTCCATCTAGATGACTATCCCTATGGAGGAAGTACTTCCAGGGTTCTCCTCATCTTGGAGTATTATAATCTCATAGGTGTGAAATATAACTGGTTACTTCTCACTGTGGTTCTGACTCTCTAGTCACAAATGGAGCACCATCTGAAATGTTTGATGAGAGCCTTTTGAGGAAATGGAAATGATGAAATCATTTGAATTTAACAGTAGAACAAGAGGCCGTTTAACACAGCCTTGAAATCTTGTGGCTCAGTTGGCATGGTGTAACACAATTGTCAGGCTTGCCTTCCACCTTCCAGATTCTTTGATAATGTAAACTAGCAAATTAGGACTTACCCTGAAAATAACTGCATGCTATGATACAATAGAGGTATTGATAGAATATTCCAAGAACAAAACGGAGGTAGTAACATTTTGCCATCTGGCAAAGCCACTAGACCAGATGAATTCACTAATGACTTCTTTGAAGTATTTAATCAGACCTTACTGAAACACATGACTGGCATATTTAATTATCCTAAATTAACAGGACTTCTGCCAAATATAATCCTCAATGCTTGAGTCATGCTCCTTACTTGAAGAAGAAAAAAGAGATGAATAGCTCCAGAAAGCTGAGTTTCACATAGACCCCCTTCATTAGTGAAACTTCTCATTACCAAATTGTTGTGTTACAGTCTTAAGGTATTATTTCTTGTTTTTCAAAGAATGAATTGTAAGACTAACCATGCTGGTTAAATTCATTTTATCGGTAACAATTATACTTGATGAGAACATCTGGTGGTTGATAAATCTGATATAGTCATCAGACATCCCTTCCTACTTCCTGCCTGTGGAAGACTTCTCAACCACCAGATATGGTCTTTTTTGCATAAGTTAATCAACTTTTATTTCTCTGTAACTTTTTATTTTATTTTTGTTTTTATCTCTTTTAATTTTCATGTTTGTATCAAAGCAATATTGACCCACAAATCAAAAATTACAGAAGGCTTTATATTGAAAAACTGCCCCTGCCCCACCCTTTCCCATCCCCAATCCACTTTCCAAAGGAACACTTTTAATTCTTATGACTTTTTTCTGGTGGTTACGTACCTACATCTCAAAAAAATTTGATTAATTGCTATTTTTTGATTTATCTGTTTTAGACATGGTCAACTTCCTTTCAAGACACATGAGAATGTAGCTTACACATGCCATTCTTACATCCCTTCTCTTATCCTCTTCAAAGGGTTATTTCGTATTTTTAATTCCCTTAACATTTACCTTTGTAGCTTTTATATTTTTATATCTTTATTTTTGGGGTCAACTATAGACAGTGTCTCTGGGCTCCTAACTTTGTATGATGAAGATCTTAGTGACATGAGTATTCCACTGAATGCTCCAGGATTCTTTCACTCGGTACAATGTTTTTGAGATTCATCTGCGTTGTTGTGTGTATCAGTACTTAGTTCATTCCTTTTTATTGCTGAAAACGATTCCATTGTATAAATATACAATAATTTGTTTATCCATTCACCTGTTGGTGAATATTTGAGTTATTCCCAGTTTTTGACTATTATAAATAAAGCAGCTATGAACATTTGTGTATGTCTTTGTTTAGAGACATAATTTTATTTCTCTTGGGTAAATATCTAGGAATGAAATTGCTAGGTCATATGGTAACTGTATGTTTAACTTTATAAGAAACTGCCAAACTACTTTCCAAAGTGATTGATCATTTTACATCCCCGTCAACAATGTGTGTATGTTCCAGTTGCTCTACATCCTCAGCAACTCTTGATATTGTCAGCCTTTTCAATTTAGTTGTCTTTGACAGTATTCAAGTCTTTGGGCCATATTTTAAGTTGGGTAGTCTTCTTACTATTGAATTGTAAGCATTCTTTGTATGTTCTGGGTACAAGTCCTTGAGAATTTTCTTTACCAGTCTATGACTTCCCTTTTCATTTTCCTAATGGTGTCTTTCAAAGAGCAGAAGTTTTAATTTTGAAGTCCCAATTTATCAATTGTTTTCTTTTATGGCTAATGCTTTCTGTTTCTTCTCTAAAAAGATCATTGTCTTTCAAAGGTCACAAAGGTTTTCTCATGTGTTTTTCTATCAGTTGTATGGTTTTAGTTCTTACATTTAGATCTCTGGTCATTTGAGGTAATTTTTGTGAATGAAGAGAAGTGTTGAGGTTTATTTTTTTCCATATGGATATCCAGTTGTTCCATTATTCATTGAAAAAACTATCCTTCCCCTTTGAGTTACCTTAGCACTTTCATTGGAAATCAGTTGACCATATAAGTGTGAGTCTATTGATGGACTCAATAGTGTTCCATCAATCTATATGTCTATCCTTATGCCAACACTCTACTTTCTTAACTGTGACTCCTTTTTACAAAGGCTTTACACAGAACTTCCCCTTCTATTAACATTCTGCTCATATTTATTGATTTCAGTGTTGGAGTGTCCAGATTCTCTCACTGTCAATCATGATTGGATACAATTTTCAAGCTTCTTGCCTAGGCTATTTTCTCCTTCGATGACTTCTTTAGATAACCAATCTTGTCCGTTTCATGTGGTTTTTACCAGTTTAATTCTCAGAGGGTAGTCTTATTTTTAAACTTTGGAGATTAGTTCACAGTAGCTCTCTATGTACATGAGTTTCTCTGTCTTAGAATGCCAATCCTCAGGGTTTTCACATGTGATTGTTTGAGCAGATTCTATCACATGGCAGTTAGTTAATACTAATGACACATATATACTGCTCACTATGTTTTAAGCACTCTTGTTTTAATTACTGTTTTAGAATTTATTAAATCCTCACAATAGTACCTACCTTCTTTCAGGTAGGTACTGTTATTATTCGTATTTTATGGATGAGAAACTGAGGCACAGAGAGATTGAGTAATTTGCTGAAGGTGATTTGTGAGAAACTTACATGCCAGTAAGTAGAGGAGATATGCTTCAGTGATGTACTGATAACTGTTTAAGAACAAGCTCTCCAAGAGAAAATGTATGTATGTATATACATTCCTAAGTTTTTTGTAAATTTTGCTGATATAAATGTGTTGCACACAATTTACAAATAATAATGAAATATATAATACTCTTTATTGTAAATCCCATATAGCCCATTAATTGTCATAAAATTCTTTCCTTGCTTTTTGCTGAACTCTTGTATCTGTGGCCAACCTATGGTTGCAGTTCAACCATGATTTGACAAAATCAGATGAGGAATAAATGCTTGATTACTATCTAGTTCAGAAATGAAGTCCCTCACATCATTGACAAATGAGTATAGTTCTGACATGAATGTTAGTTGATATTTTTGTTTATATTGATAAGAGAAAAGTGATGCAACAAAGACTTATGTCAGAACTTTAATCATTAGCCAATGATGTGAACGACTTACTTGCTAACTGGATAATACTTTTTGAATATTGGAAGAATATTTTCTCAATTTTTTGTGTTATTCATAATGTAACAGCTATAAACATAACACACTTTTAAGTTTATTCTGCATTGTTCACATTTTATCCTTCTATATTTTAAGTCTAGACAACTGATAAAACAACAAATCAAGTGCTGATTTGCAGCATTTGTTGATTTCCACGATGTAAAACCACAGCAGCTGATTTCAAACCACTAATGTGACATCATTGAAAACAGCTGGAAAGAGATGTGCAGAGGTACATCATTCTATATAGTATTTCTACCATACAGTTAGGCTGGCGATCAGTAGCCTTAAGACTATATATAATAGTAAAATTAGTAAAATAATTAGGAAGTGATGAGTTTTAGTATGTATTACCTTTGTTTTTATTTTTTGTTTTATTCTTTTTTATCATAGTAATTGTAATAGTTAATATTTATTGCCATTTAATATATGTCAGGCACTGATTTAGGGTCTTTATTTAATGAATGTTGATCTTTAGCATTGAATGATCTCAACCCCAAAGAATTAAAATTGTAAGTTTAGTGTTTTGCCATTATAAGATCTGTCAACTAGTGTGTCACTGGAGTTCTTCCTTCCTAGAAATTTCTCTTATATAGAAACTATTATATGATGCAGTTGACAAACATAAGGAAGGGAGTGTGGATACGAAAACTCTATGATCAGCTCCTAGACCATTAAAGATTGAGTCATTATTTTATAACATAAGCCAAAATTGTGTTTGTTTTTGCTGTCACAACTCCTCCTACTACTACAAAAGCTCCAGGCTTTACCTTCTATCACCTTATCTTTTTTTTTCTTATTAGTTATCTATTTTATACATATTAGTGTATAAATGTCAATCCCAATCTCCCAATTCATCACACCACAACCACCACCCCCCGCCACTTTCCCCCCTGGTGTCCATACGTTTGTTCTCTACATCTGTGTCTCAATTTCTGCCCTGTAAACCGTTCATCTGTACCATTTTTCTAGGTTCCACATATATGCATTAATATACAATATCTTTTTCTCTTTCTGACTTACTTCACTCTGTATGACAGTCTCTAGATCCATCCACGTCTCTACAGATGTCCCAGTTTCGTTCCATTTTATGGCTGAGTAATATTCCATTGTATATATGTACCACATCTTTATCCATTCATCTGTCGATGGGCATTTAGGTTGCTTACATGACCTTGCTATTGTAAATAGTGCTGCAGTGAACATTAGGGTGCATGTGTCTTTTTGAATTATGGTTTTCTCAGGGTATATGCCTGGTAGTGGGATTGCTGTGTCATATGGCAATTCTATTTTTCATTTTTTAAGGAACCTCCATACTGTTCTCCATAGTGGCTGTATCAATTTACATTCCCACCAACAGTGCAAGAGGGTTCCCTTTTCTCCACACCCTCTCCAGCATTTGTTGTTTGTAGATTTTCTGATGATGCCCATTCTAACTGGTGTGAGGTTATACCTCATTGTAGTTTTTTTTTTTTTAACATCTTTATTGGAGTATAATTGCTTTACAATGGTGTGTTAGTTTCTGCTTCACAACAAAATGAATCAGTTATATATATACATATGTTCCCATATCTCTTCCCGCTTGCATCTCCCTCCCTCCCACCCTCCCTATCCCATCCCTCCAGGCGGTCACAAAGCACCGAGCTGATCTCCCTGTGCTATGCGGCTGCTTCCCACTAGCTATCTACCTCACGTTTAGTAGTGTATATATGTCCATGCCTCTCTCTCGCTTTGTCACAGCTTACCCTTGCCCCTCCCCATATCCTCAAGTCCATTCTCTAGTAGGTCTGTGTCTTTATTCCTGTTTTACCCCTAGGTTCTTCATGACATTTTTTTTTCTTAAATTCCATATATATGTGTTAGCATACGGTATTTGTCTCTCTCTTTCTGACTTACTTCACTCTGTATGACAGACTCTAGGTCTATCCACCTCATTACAAATAGCTCAATTTCGTTTCTTTTTATGGCTGAGTAATATTCCATTGTATATATGTGCCACATCTTCTTTATCCATTCATCCGATGATGGACACTTAGGTTGTTTCCATCTCTGGGCTATTGTAAATAGAGCTGCAATGAACATTTTGGTACATGACTCTTTTTGAATTATGGTTTTCTTAGGGTATATGCCCAGTAGTGGGATTGCTGGGTCATATGGTAGTTCTATTTGCAGTTTTCTAAGGAACCTCCATACTGTTCTCCACAGTGGCTGTATCAATTTACATTCCCACCAACAGTGCAAGAGGGTTCCCTTTTCTCCACACCCTCTCCAGCATTTATTGTTTCTAGATTTTTTGATGATGGCCATTCTAACTGGTGTGAGATGATATCTCATTGTAGTTTTGATTTGCATTTCTCTAATAATAAATGATGTTGAGCAGCTTTTCATGTGCTTCGTGGCCATCTGTATGTCTTCTTTGGAGAAATGTCTATTTAGGTTTTCTGCCCATTTTTGGATTGGGTTGTTTGTTTTTTTTAATACTGAGCTGCATGAGCTGTTTATATATTTTGGAGATAAACCCTTTGTCCATTGATTTGTTTGCACATATTTTCTCCCATTCTGAGGGTTGTCTTTTCATCTTGTTTGTAGTTCCTTCTGCTGTGAAAAGCTTTTAAGTTTCATTAGGGACCATTTGTTTATTTTTGTTTTTATTTCCATTACTCTAGGAGGTGGGTCAAAAAAGATGTTGCTGTGATTTATGTCAGAAAGTGTTCTTCCTATGTTTTCCTCCAAGAGTTTTATAGTATCCGGTCTTACATTTAGGTCTCGAATCCATTCTGAGTTTATTTTTGTGTATGGTGTTAGGGAGTGTTCTAATTTCATTCTTTTACATGTAGCTGTCCAGTTTTCTCAGCACCACTTACTGAAGAGACTGTCTTTTCTCCATTGTATATCCTTGCCTCTTTTTTCATAGGTTATTTGACCATATATGCATGGGTTTTTCTCTGGGCTTTCTATCCTGTTCCATTGATCTGTATTTCAGTTTTTGTGCTAGTACCATATTGTCTTGATTACTGTAGCTTTGTAGTATAGTCTGAAGTCAGGGAGTGTGATTCCTCCAGCTCCATTTTTTTCCCCTCAAGATTGCTTTGGCTATTCAGGGTCTTTTGTGTTTCCATGCAGATTTTAAGATTTTTTTGTTCTAGTTCTGTAAAAAATGCCACTGGTAATTTGATAGGGATTGCATTGAATATGTAGATTGCTTTGGGTAGTATAGTCATTTTCACAGTGTAGATTCTTCCAATCCAAGAACATGGTATATCTCGCCATCTGTTTGTGTCATCTTTGATATCTTTCATCAATGTCTTATAGTTTTCTGCGTACAGGTCTTTTACCTCCTTAGGTAGGTTACCTTTGTTTTTAATATAATTTATTTAGTTGCAAGTTTATATAATTTAATTGTAAACAGTGGCTGTGTTTAACAACTGATATTCAAAATTTTTGAAATTTAACAACCAGTTCTTGCTGGCTCCAGCATGCTGCTGCATGCTTTGATCTCAGGCAGCCAAACTACTATGCCCTTAGCCATTCTTTTATGTGGTATTAAGGTATTACTAGAATATGGTTCCATACCAATACCCGTGTGGCAACACTCAGCATGCAAGAGTTATTGTGTGTCTTTATTTTTCTAAATCACATTAATTCTCATTAGATGTACCACTCATCAAGGTTGTTGAGAAGTCCAATTTGAGGGACCACTGCTCAACCACGGATTATACAGGTACCCATGGGCTTACACAGTTCAGGGACAATGGCAGTGGACCCTGGTGGTCTGTTGACATTGCTCTCACTCCAAATGTCCTGCCCAGGCCCACCTAGAGGGCCTCTCTGTGGTGTGAGATGAGATCACAGTCCCAGTGGTGGTACTCCAGTGCCAAGTGCAGCTCTGGGGGCAAGGACTGAAGCACAGCCACCCCCATCTGAGGTCCCACTACCACCAGCCCACTATTTTCAAAGAAGTCTTCCTTTGCCTTTTCTTTCTCACAGGTGAGCATCCACTGAGGTTGGGCCACTACCTCTTCAGCCCAGAAAGCAGCAGCCTCCCCCGCTGCTCTCAGACAGTCCAGCCTAATCATCACTTTGATGCACTTATACCTCCAACACTGGAAAATTCTCTCAGGGTTATTTTCAGAGAAAGGAGAGACAAGGCTTTCATGCTTTCCTGGTGAGACTACTGGAAGAAAAAAAGCTACTACCGTATAAAGTTATTACTGAGAGAATCCCTAAAGCAGCCTGAGCAAAAATGAAATAAGGCTTTAAAAAGCAAAGTCCAAATCATGAACATTTTTTAAATGCTGCACTTGGAACAAGTACTCAAATATAATTTTTTTTTTTGCCTTCAGGAATTGAGAATGATTAGTGTTGTTGAGAGTTTTTTGTTTAACCTCATAAGGCTACCTCTTTTCATGACCCTGTTAATTCTCATTTTCTCCCCACACAACATATTGGGAAATCTTCCTGATCTTATCTGACATCAGAAAGACATGCTTTTGCCCTTGGAGAAACAAATCAATTCCTTCTCCCCGATAGGGTGATGAAAGTCCTCTGCAGTGCTTTCTATTGCTATGGCAACAGAAGATGGGATTTCCCAATGGAACTAGATTAATATATACACAGAGAAAAGCAGTTCTTTAAAAGCTTGGTCCCTTTTTTGTTGCCATGTGTACAATACAATCAATGCAATAAACTACCAAGGAAAGGACACCAAACCTTTTTATGTAGGTGTGGAATGAGACCTCCATCGTATTGAGACCCTCAGTGAAAGGGAGTCAATTTTGAAAGTTTTAACACTGTGACATTGCTGTTGTAGCCATAATAATCTGTAAAATTTGTAATGTGCAAGTTTTCTTAGAAAAGCAGAGATTTGGCTTTATGGACTCTCAAATGGAAGACATAAAATATAAGTAAGCGGTATCAATACTTCCAGTCACAGAAAGAACGCAACACTATGTTATGGTAAAGAAGACAATGGGAAGCCCAGAGTGGACCAGATATTTTGTGCAGTGGTGGTACTTTCCACTTCTGTAATTTCTTCACGGAAGAACACAACAATTGGCCATTTCTGAAGAAATCTTATCAGAAGGAATTCAGGGGGCATGATAGTTTTCATCACGGCCCCTTAATAGGATAAGGAGACACACCCTCCTATAATCTGTTGGTTGATCTAAAGGCAATACTTAGGGTAGCTTCTTATGCTTAGGGCATCTCTGTAGGAGAAGGAAAGAGCAGTTTTGAAGTATGCAGTAGGGGGCCAATTTGGAATCTGTACCTATCTATCTATCTATCTATCTCATTTAAACGCTTCTGAACTAAAATTCCAAATATGTTTTGGGATTAGATGAAAGCAGATCCTGCTCAAAACAACTTTTCATGAAATTCTTGAATTCCTAAATGCAGAGAAGTGAGAAGTGAATATAGATACTTTGATGGTAGCTTCAAATATGCTTATTAAATAAATGCTCCTGTAACTGCACCCTTATTACCAATACCTGATGTGCAAATCCAGTGATTAAGGTTGCTGGGGTTTTCCCCTGCTTTCTTATGAGGATTAAAAACTGCTGTTGAATGATATGACATATTTAAAACAAAAGTAAGTAAATGCCACTTGGCTCTGCTCTAAAAGATACACGGATGCTGTCATTCTATCACCCAGGTGGAAGGAGTGAAGTTTCTGGGAAGCTGATGGGAAAATGGCAAAGTGAGTAGAGGTGGTTGTCTGTTTGCCCTGTTCTTGCCATGGACGTGGATAAATAGGAACATTATGAGTCACTGCATTGTTGCATGCAAGCCAGAGAAGTGAGGTCAGAGACTTGGCTTATAAAAGGAGAAAAGGATAATTTTGTTAATATATTCAAATGGTAAAGGAGGAACTTAGATAAATGGGATATCATGGGCTGGGAAAAGATGGTTTAAAGAACAGTGTTAAAGAAACTTCTGGGGAAAAAAATCCAGTATGGACATTTTCATAAATGTGATAAATTTATGTGCTTTAAGATGAACGAAAAGGACGATAAAAACCAGAGTAAAAATATTTCAAATCCATAATGGGATGTTTTGGGGTCACCCTGATAATTGAGTAACATACACTGATAAATTATTTTGAAGGCCTCTCTAAAGATTTGTTGAAAGTGTTTTTTCATTTCCCCCCTCATTCAAGGAATGAGAAAAGTCAAGAATCATGAAATTATAGTTAGAACAATTAACTGGAATAGCAATTTTTTTATTCTTTGTTTTTTAGAACCCCAGAAATTTACCAAGTCTCTCAAGCATTTTTATTAGAAGCTGTAATCACAGCAAAAGAGTTTCATTTGTGTCTCTTGAAAGTGCCTCTCAGCATCTAGGGGAAATATGCTCAATCCTCTTTATTTTCTAGTCCCGGGTAGAACCTGTGCCTGCAGCAGGAGCGAGAGGCAAAACGGCAGCCATGACCATTGGCCTCCTTCACTCCCTCTTCAGCGAGCACCTTGTTTGTTTTTTTTTAACATCTTTTATTGGAGTATAATTGCTTTACAATGGTGTGTTAGTTTCTGCTTTATAACAAAGTGAATCAGCTATACATATACATACATCCCCATATCTCCTCCCTCTTGGTCTCTCTCCCACCCTCCCAATCCCACCCCTCTAGGTGGTCGCAAAGCACCGAGCTGATCTCCCTGTGCTATGTGGCTGCTTCCCACTAGCTATCTATTTTACATTTGGTAGTATCTATATCTCTATGCCACTCTCTCACTTTGTCCCAGCTTACCCTTCCCTCTCCCCGTATCCTCAAGTCCACTCTCTATGTCTGTGTCTTTATTCCTGTCTTGCCCCTAGGTTCTTCAGAACCACTTTTTTTGTTTTAGATTCCATATATATATGTTAGCATATGGTATTTGTTTTCTCTTTCTGACTTATTTCACTCTGTATGACAGACTCTAGGTCCATCAACCTCATTACAAATAACTCAATTTCATTTCTTTTTATGGCTGAGTAATATTCCATTGTATATATGTGCCACATCTTCTTCATCCATTCATCTGTTGATGGGCACTTAGGCTGCTTCCATGTCCTGGCTATTGGAAACAGAGCTGCAATGAACATTGTGGTACATGACTCTTTTTGAATTATGGTTTTCTCGGGGTATATGCTCAGGGATTGCTGGGTCATATGGTAGTTCTGTTTTTAGTTTTTTAAGCAACCTCCATACTGTTTTCCATAGTGGCTGTATCAATTTGCATTCCCACCAACAGTGCAAGAGGGTTCTCTTTTCTCCACACCCTCTCCAGCATTTATTGTTTGTACATTTTTTGACGATGGCCATTCTGACTGGTGTGAGGTGATACCTCATTGTACTTTTAATTTGCATTTCTCTAACGATTAGTGATGTTGAGCATCCTTTCATGTGTTTGTTGGCAATCTGTAGGTCTTCTCTGAAGAAATGTCTATTTAGGTCTTCTGCTCATTTTTGGATTGGGTTGTTTGGGTTTTTTTGATATTGAGCTGCATGAGCTGCTTATAAATTTTGGAGATTAATCCTTTGTTAGTTGCTTCATTTGCATATATTTTCTCCCATTCTGAGGGTTGTCTTTTCATCTTGTTTATGGTTTCCTTTGCTGTGCAAAAGCTTTTAAGTTTCATTAGGTCCCATTTGTTTATTTTTGTTTTTATTTCCATTTCTCTAGGAGGTGGGTCAAAAAGAATCTTGCTATGATTTATGTCATAGAGTGTTCTGCCTATGTTTTCCTCTAAGAGTTGTATAGTATCTGGCCTTACATTTAGGTCTTTAATCCATTTTGAG
The DNA here is from genome assembly GCF_964374135.1 of Grampus griseus. Taxonomy (NCBI): domain Eukaryota; kingdom Metazoa; phylum Chordata; class Mammalia; order Artiodactyla; family Delphinidae; genus Grampus; species Grampus griseus. The sequence goes on from NC_139009.1 coordinate 45,157,292, forward strand.
TTTATTTTTGTGTATGGTGTTAGGGAGTGTTCTAATTTCATTCTTTTACATGTAGCTGTCCAGTGGTCCCAGCACCACTTATTGAAAAGGCTATCTTTTCTCCATTGTATATTCTTGCCTGCTTTATGAAAAATAAGGTGACCATATGTACATGGGTTTATCTCTGGGCTTTCTGTCCTGTTCCATTGATCTATAATCTGTTTTTGTGCCAGTACCATACTCTCTTGATTACTGTAGCTTTGTAGTATAGTCTGAAGTCAGTGAGCCTGATTCCTCCAGTTCCATTTTTCTTTCTCAAGATTGCTTTGGCTGTTCAGGGTCTTTTGTGTTTCCATACAGATTGTGAAATTTTTTGTTCTAGTTCTGTGAAAAATGCCATTGGTAGTTTGATAGGGATCGCATTGAATCTGTAGATTGCTTTGGGTAGTACAGTCATTTTCACAGTATTGATTCTTCCAATCCAAGAACATGGTATATCTCTCCATCTGTTTGTATCATCTTTAATTTCTTTCATCAATGTCTTCTAGTTTTCCGCATACAGGTCTTTTGTCTCCGTAGGTAGGTTTATTCCTAGGTATTTTATTCTTTTTGTTGCAGTGGTAAATGGGAGGGTTTCCTTATTTTATCTTTCAGATTTTTCATCATTAGTATATAGGAATGCAAGAGATTTCTGTGCATTAATTTTGTATCCTGCTACTTTACCAAATTCATTGATTAGCTCTAGTAGTTTTCTGGTAGCATCTTTAGGATTCTCTATGTATAATATCATGTCATCTGCAAACAGTGACAGCTTTACTTCTTCTCTTCCAATTTGGATTCCTTTTATTTCTTTTTCTTCTTTCATTGCTGTGGCTAAAAATTCCAAAACTATATTGAATAATAGTGGTGAGAGTGGACAGCCTTTTCTTGTTCCTGATCTTAGAGGAAATGGTTTCAGTTTTTCACTATTGAGAAAAATGTTGGCTGTGGGTTTGTCATATATGGCCTTTATTATGTTGAGGAAAGTTCCCTCTATGCCTGCTTTCTGGAGGGTTTTTATCATAAATGGGTGTTGAATTTTGTTGAAAGCTTTTTCTGCATTTATTGAGATGATCATATGGTTTTTCTCCATCAGTTTGTTAATATGGTGTATCATATTGATTGATTTCCATATATTGAAGAATCCTTACATTCCTTGATAAACCCCACTTGATTTTAGCGTACGATCCTTTTAATGTGCTGTTGGATTCTGTTTCCTAGTATTTTATTGAGGATTTTTGCATCTGTGTTCACCTGTGATACTGGCCTGTACTTTTCTTTCTTTGTGACATCTTTGTCTGGTTTTGGTATCAGGGTGATGGTGACCTTGTAGAATGACTTTGGGATTGTTCCTCTCTCTGCAATTTTTTCGAAGAGTTTGAGAAGGATAGGTGTTAGCTCTTCTCTAAATGTTTGATAGAATTCGCCTGTGAAGCCATCTGGTCCTGGGCTTTTGTTTGTTGGAAGATTTTTAATCACAGCCTCAATTTCAGTGCTTGTGATTGATCTGTTTACATTTTCTATTTCTTTCTGGCTCAGTCTCACAAGGTTGTGCTTTTCTAAGAATTTGTCCATTTCTTCCAGGTTGTCCATTTTATTGGCATAGTGTTGCTCGTAGTACTCTCTCATGATCTTTTGTATTTCTGCAGTGTCAGTTGTTACTTCTTCTTTTTCATTTCTAATTCTATTGATTTGAGTCTTCTCCCTTTTATTCTTGATGAGTCTGGCTAATGGTTTATCAATTTTTTTTATCTTCTCAAAGAACCAGCTTTTAGTTTTATTGATCTTTGCTATTGTTTCTTTCATTTCGTTTTCATTTATTTCTGATCTGATCTTTATGATTTCTTTCCTTCTGCTAACTTTGGGGTGTTTTTGTTCTTCTTTCTCTAATTGCTTTAGGTGTAAGGTCAGGTTGTTTATTTGAGATGTTTCTTGTTTCTTGAGGTAGGAATGTACTGCTATAAATTTCCCTCTTAGAACTGCTTTTGCTGCATCCCATAGGTTTTGGGTTGTCGTGTTTTCATTGTCATTTGTTTCTAGGTATTTTTTGATTTCCTCTTTGATTTCTTCAGTGAGCTCTTGGTTCTTTAGTAGTGTATTGTTTAGCCTCCATGTGCTTGTATTTTTTACGGATTTTTTCCTGTAATTCATATCTAGTCTCATAGTGTTGTGGTCAGAAAAGATACTTGATATGATTTCAATTTTCTTAAATTTACCAAGGCTTGATTTGTGACCCAAGATATGTTCTATCCTGAAGAATGTTGCATGAGCACTTGAGAAGAAAGTGTATTCTGTTGATTTTAGATGGAATGTCCTATAAATGTCAATTAAATCTATCTGGTCTACTGTGTCATTTAAAGCTTGTGTGTCTTTATTAATTTTCTCTGTGGATGATCTCCATTCGTGTAAGTGAGGTGTTAAAGTCCCCTGCTATTATTGTGTTACTGTCAATTCCTCTTTTATAGCTGTTACCAGTTGCCTTATGTATTGAGGTGCTCCTATGTTGGGTACATATATATTTATAATTGTTATATCTTCTTCTTGGTTTGATCCCTTGATCATTATGTAGTGTCCTCCTTGTCTCTTGTAACATTCTTTATTTTAAAGTCTATTTTGGGGCTTCCCTGGTGGCACAGTGGTTGAGAGTCCACCTGCCAGTGCAGGGGACACGGGTTCGTGCCCTGGTCTGGGAAGAGCCCACATGCCACGGAGCGGCTGGGCCCATGAGCCATGGCCGCTGAGCCTGCGCGTCCAGAGCCTGTGCTTCGCAACAGGAGAGGCCACAACAGTGAGAGGCCCATGTACCGCAAAAAAAAAAACAAAAAACAAAAAACAAAAAAAGTCTATTTTGTCTGATATGAGAACTGCTTCTCCAGCTTTCTTTTGATTCCCCTTTGCATGGAATATCTTTTTCTGTCCCCTCAGTTTCAGTCTGTATATGTCCCTAGGTCTGAAGTGGGTCTCTTGTAGACAGCATATATATGAGTCTCATTTTTGTATCAAGCCAGTCTATGTCTTTTTTTGGAGCATTTAATCCATTTACATTTAAGGTAATTATTGATATATATGTATGTTTGTATTACATTTTCTTAATTGTTTTGGGTTTGTTATTGTAGGTCTTTTCCTTCTCTTGTGTTTCCTGCCTAGAGAAGTTCCTTTAGCATTTGTTGTAGAGCTGGTTTGGTGGTGCTGAATTCTGTTAGCTTTTGCTTGTCTGTAAAGCTTCTAATTTCTCCATCAAATCTGAATGAGTTCCTTGCTGGGTAGAGTAATCTTGGTTGTAGGTTTTAGCCTTTCATCACTTTAAATATGTCCTGCCACTCTCTTCCGGCTTGCTGAGTTTCTGCTGAAAGGTCAGCTGTTAACATACAGGGGAATCCCCATAAGGTTATTTGTTGCTTTTCCCTTGCTGCTTTTAATATTTTTTCTTTGTATTTATTTTTGATAGTTTGATTAATATGTGTCTTGGCATGTTGTTCCTTGGCTTTATCCTGTATGGGACTCTCTGTCCTTCCTTGACTTGATTGACTATTTCCTTTCCCATATTAAGGAAATTTTCAACTATAATCTCTTCAAATATTTTCTCAGTCCCTTTCTTTTTCTCTTCTTCTTCTGGGACCCCTATAATTCAAATGTTGGTGTGTTAAATGATGTCCCAGAGGTCTCTGAGACTGTCCTCAATTCTTTTCATTCTTTTTCTTTATTCTGCTCTGCAGTGGTTATTTGCACTATTTTATTTTCCAGGTCACTTATCCGTTCTTCTGCCTCAATTATTCTGCTATTGATTCCTTCTAGAGAATTTTTAATTTCATTTATTGTGTTGTTCATCATTGTTTGTTTGCTCTTTAGTTCTTCTAGGTCCTTGTTAAACGTTTCTTGTATTTTCTCCATTCTATTTCCAAGATTTTGGATCATCTTTACTATCATTACTCTGAATTCTTTTTCAGGTAGACTGCCTATTTCCTATTCATTTGTTTGGTCTGGTGGATTTTTACCTTGCTCCTTCATCTGTGTGTGTTTCTCTGTCTTCTCATTTTGCTTAACTTACTGTGTTTGGGTTCTCCTTTTTGCAGGCTGCAGGTTCGTAGTTCCCATTGTTTTTGGTGTCTGCCCCCAGTGACTAAGGTTGGTTCAGTGGGTTGTGTAGGCTTCCTGATGGAGGGGACTGGTTCCTGTGTTCTGGTGGATGAGGCTGGATCTTGTCTTTCTGGTGGGCAGGACCGAGTCCGGTGGTGTGTTTTGGGGTATCTGTGACCTTAACATGATTTTAGGCAGCCTCTCTGCTAATGGGTGCGGTTGTGTTCCTGTGTTGCTAGTTGTTTGGCATAGGGTGTCCAGCACTGTAGCTTGCTGGTCGTTGAGTGGAGGTGGGTCTTAGCATTGAGATGGAGATCTCTGGGAGATCTTTCGCCGTTTGGTATTACATGGAGCCGGGAGGTCTCTGGTGTACCAATGTGCAGAACTCGGCTCTCCCTCCTCAGAGGCACAGGCCTGACACCCGGCCAGAGCACCAAGACCCTGTCAACCACATGGCTTCCTTCAACCAAGAAATGTTATTTTTGTCATTTTCAAAATGCTCAGCTGTTCTGATTTTATCTTTTCCAGCTCAGTTTCTGACATCTGTTTGTTCCCAAGGGAGGGGGCCCAAGGCATGGGATGGGGGAGCAGCATGGTGACGCTCTGGCCATCCTCCCTTCTCAGCTCTCGATGTCCAGCATTCCTCTCGCAAGCACCTTGTTAATGCTTACTCTGCCACGATGTTCCAGGAACCATGTAGAGTGATAGAAACAGCCCTTGCCCTCGTGGAACAGACAGTCTCATCAAATCCTCTTCTTCATAGCTCTTGGGACTTCAGGTGTGGTGTAACCTGGGGAGTCTCTTTGGCAGAGACTAAGGTCGAGTTAAGGCCATCTTTTTCCCAGAATCGGGCTTCAGACTCTAATGCTGCCAAGCTCTGTGATTTATCAACCCAGTTGCCTAAGCAAAAAGCTGTCAGGTTTGACATGTTCAAGCTTTTCCTTAGCCTCAAACACCCTCACCCTGTCTCTCTCTTGCTCTCTTTCCCTTACATATCTCTTGACTCTTCTTCTCCCTCCTCTCTGCCCCTGTCGTACCTCACTCTCTCTCACCTAGTCTCTGGCCTCTCTGCTTCCTCTCCTAACAGCCCTCACCCATCTGTTCTTCCCACTGTTCCTCACTGCTACTAGGGTTACCTTCCTGACATGTGAAACTATTTATGTTGTATCCTGCTCCTGACTGTCAGTGATGCCCAAACTTTCTGGCCCGATTAAAAGGGCTTTCACGGCTGCCCTGGCCTGCCCGTTATTATTTTATGCGTCTGTCCTTCCTTTTAAGGTGGGCTTCTTGAGAGAAGGGCAGTGTATTTTCTGTTATCCATGGCACCACCTGACATTTCATAGGTCCTTAAATAAGGGTTTGTTGAATGAATGAACTAAAATACACTAAATTGTCATAGGGTTTTCATAAGACTGCTTCCATCCACTATTTTAATGAAACAAGTATGACACTCCATAATCTACTTGCAATTTTCTAGGACATCTAGAAAGTATCAAGGACCAGAGGTATCCCAGCAAAATTGATATTGAGGGGGTACTTTTATACTTTATTGGTCTTCTCTTACCAACTGTGAATGCTGAAGTGTTCTACAAGCTTAAAATGTTTTAAAGCCTCTAAGAGTCACCTATTGTGAAAAAGCTACCCTTTTATGTGTGTCTTCTTTTTATTTTACTCCTCATAACGATCCCAGAGGATATATTTTCCAGCAAGTACTAAGATGGCCAACTCAGATTCGGGGCACCGAGGTGTTTCTCATCCCAGCCCATCCTCTCCTCCCTTCCCCTCCATCAGGACCCACGTTCACTCCCATCACAGCTGAAGCCAGGAAATCACCTGCACCTTGTTTGCCTTCCCGGGAAACCCCACACTCCCCCGTCCAGAGCAGGCCCGGGCCCATAGACTCCCTGACAGAGTTCGAAAGAGGAGCACGTTTCCTGACGGAGGGGCTTGCCTGGAGAGGCCGGCTCACCCATCGCAGGGCGCAGGCAGTTGGACTGGGTCAGAAAGGGAGAGCAATGCCTGAGGTGGTGCTGCAGGGGAAAGGCTTGAGGAAAAGGCAGCCATGGTCTCCTGGGGTGAATTCTAGACAGCTCGCTGCTGCCAGGAGGAACAACTGGCCCCCCGAGGATGTGCAGTGACATGGTGCATAAGGGTTGCTGCAGCCTTGGACCATGGCAGATACTGGATTTGTCCTTCCTCTTCCTGAAAGATGATAGACTTTCAGCCCACCTGCGTGCATTTCACTCCCAAGTTCTGAACTCAGGCAGTCTCCCCACTGCACAGCCTTTGGGCCACAGCCTGGTCCCCAGCGCCTGGCCAGGCCCCTGGGGAGAGTGCCCTGTGACTATGGCTGGCGGTGGGGGGTAGGGGGTGGGGGGAGGGCAGGTGAGGCAGATTGAGATTTGCTTGATTGGTGGTGTGAGCCAAACTCCTTTCTGACTGGAGCGTCCTCACTGGCACCTGGAGCACGCAGGTGTCTCTCATCCCAGGAAGCCTCCGCCTCCGCAGAACTCCCGAGATCTCGTGAGATGGGGCTGTTTCTTGGAAGGGCGGTGGCGGCAGAAGTGCCTGCGCCTGATTCCTGTGAGACGCCCCGAAGGTCAACGCTCCCAATCCATACTCTTCCTCCCCCTCCATCTGGACCCACACTCACCCTCCCCCCACTCTGCAGCCAAAACCACAAAGCTCACCCTCCAGGCAGCTCCAACTCCACCCTTTTTGCTTACAAAGAAAAAGGAAAAACCAAAACTCGATGAAGCATCCAGCCTCGTAGGGAGAGTGCAAATGGAGCCGACCTCCAGCTTAGGAGGCATCACGGGGACTGAAGACCTGTGGATGGGGGCACTGGGAGCTCCTGGGAAGGCCAGCTGCACCCCGGCGCCGGGGTACAAGGGCCTGGGAGCACCGACGGTAAGGAAAGGGAGCCAGCACTCGGGGTCCTGTGCAAAAGATGGTACTAGGTTTGGTGGGAGACCCAGGAAGTGAGCACAGTGGGATGAGAGACACCAGAACAGACTGTGGGGCTTGGTGGTTGCAGAATTGGGGGCGGGGGGAGAAGCAGAAAGTAGTTTGTTTCTAAAAGGAACACCCGTATCAACAGAGACATGCCTATGTTGGTTGTATCTGTCTGTTGCCAGTTACACAAATAATGATGATAATGAAACTTGAGTGCTTACTCTGTGCTAACTGCTCTGTATTCATTATATCATCTATTTTCATATGTTATCTTCATTTCATAGATGAGGAACCTGAGGGCAAAAGAGATCAAGTAATATGTCCAAGGAACTAGAGGTATTGAGGGGCAGCCAATGTGCAAATCCAGGTGTAAATCCAAATGCTCTGATTCCAGAGCATATATTCTTATCAAAATCAAGCTGAAAATTGAAAAGGAAAAAACAATTCTGCTTCTGTTAACTGTAAACAGATGCTGAAATTGAAAAGGAAAAAAGTTCTACTTTTGTTTATTGTGTAAACAGTCATCTGCTAGTTTTTTATATAGGTCTTTCGTTTAATTCCCAACACCTGTTTTTAGAAAGGCACAACTCCTTTACACAACGAATTTAAAACGTTCGAGTGATTTCTCATCTAGGAGTAATAATGATTACATTTCTCCCTCTTAACTGCTACAGATTCCTTGAAATTCTAGTTGGCATTTGACAGTTTTATTTTGATTGCACTACAGTTGTAGGAAAAATTCTACACAAACCACAGGCATAGTAATTTGTGGTTCTCTTAGTGTCACAGTGATTTGTGTAAAATAGAAATTTTCATTTAAAATACATAATCTATGGCAGCAGATACAGAAACAGCACTTGACTCTGAAACCCCCCTCCATGCTTTGAAATCCTAATGAGGATGGTATCCAGAGCTTCTGCAAGCAGGTTTAATTAATTCTGAGAAGTACGCTTTCTCCTGGCAACAGCATTTTTTTTCCCAATTTAAAGTCAAAAGTTAATTTGAAAGCTAAGTAATATTTTCAAAATCAGTAAGTAAATACCATAACATAAGGCAATGATAGAACATAGAATCACAGAATTATAACAGTTGTCTGATTTTCAAGGTTACCAAGCGGGTAAGATGAGATGAAATTATTGTTAAACTGTGCTAAGCCTCTCTTTGCCAAAGTTGAATGTTTCTATTAGACCAATCAGCCAATTCATTACTTGGGCGACAGTTTGGACTCTTTCTCTTGGGATTATCTTGTTAGATGATTAAAATGAGCAATGTGGATAAAAGATGATCAATGTTTTTCTTAACTTTGTTCAATAGGAAGATGTGAAAGAGGCCTTTTTCTTTTTCAGCCTTGCCTTACACCCAGATAAAACCCTTGTTGCAACTGGCCAAGTTGGGAAGGAGCCATATATATGTATATGGGACTCCTATAATGTCCAGACTGTGTCTATTCTGAAAGATGTCCATACACATGGAGTCGCCTGCCTGGCTTTCGACTCGGATGGACAGGTATGTATCTTTTTGCATTTTCTTTTTCTTTAATGACTTCTCACAAGTCACCTAGAATTATAATGCACATAGCGTATAGGCTCAGAAGGTCTATCAGCCCTCCCTATCTCCCCTTGTCAGCCTCTTAGAATCCTCATATGTTTGGTCCTTTTCCACACTCATGGTACTGAGATCCAGCTCTGGATAGGACCTAGTTTTGGTTCCCCCAGTCTCACTATTAGGTTAAAAAGCCCCCAGAAAGGAAGTTGTGAACTTCATGTTGATTGGGTTCATAGTGACTCAGTGATTCTACTTTGTCTTCCATTGTTAGCTTCCTATTTGGAATGAGGGTTGGACTGAACCTTTTTCACTGACCTCAAGCCCTGAGTATCTCCTTGGTTCCCCTTGCTTTCAGAAGATAGCATCACCTCCTAATAATTCATTGAGAAGATTCTATTTGATTCTTTAACCTTGAGGTGACTTCTAACTCCTTTCCCCTACCTGCTCACCTCAATTCAAGCAGTCACTGATCCATGTGTATTTATTAGTTTCTTTACAGTGACTCTGACATTCATTCTCTCCTTCCCATTCTCCCTGCCACCATCCTTTAAGTTCCAAATCTGTGTCATGCCTGACAGTTTAAGTAACCTGTCTTCACACAGTCAATTTCTTGCTAATGCATTTCACCAACTGAAAAAGTGTCAGAACGTTGTTTAAAAACAACAGAAGCTTGGAGTACCCCCTGAATGAAGTCCACACTTTGTGGCTGGGCATTCTAGGCTGACCAACTTTTCTAGCCTTCTCTTCACTATTCCCTTGCAGTCAAGTTGGATAAGTCAGAGAGATTCCTCTACCAGACCAGGTACCTTGGCACCTCCAGACACTTTCTCATGCTGCCCTCTTCACCTCCAGTGCCCTGCTCACCCTGTTTGCCCCTTAAAGTGATTCATTCTTCCAAGACACTTCATAGGTCTTCATGAAGCCCTCCCAGTCTCCCATTCCAACAAAGTGTCTCTCTTTCTGTGGACTTCCAGATTTGTTAATGTGTTATAGATACCAATTCTATCTCAATTTTTAAAAGATGTTAAAGAGAAGGGAGTGGAAGTGTAAAGGCCTCATTCCTGGCTCCCCCTGCATTCACCTCCTCACGAAGGCCATGCCTTTTCTTCCTAGCCTTCTCCACGTTCCTAGGACGCCCTTCCTCTGTCTCTTTTCACTCTTGTGTTAATGCCAGTTAGTTCCTTCAGTCTATTTTTTGGTAAATTTTAGAGTTACTTCTCTAAGTCCATATTGTGGAAAGACCTGTGAAATTATTCATAGAAGATTGACCAAGCTGAGAGTTTGCAGGTAGTTCAGATAGGACTTGACCTGGTTTGGGTCACTTTTTAAACAGTTAAGATTTACTTTGTGTTTTCTGCTATTTTGAGAGAGTAGTGATCATTCTATTCATTTTTCTTTCCAGAATTAGATTCAATACATATATGGACCCCTGGTAAATATGTTTTTGATTTAACTACTCTATAATCTTGTCCAGTTTAGTCAGGATAATGCATAAGTTCTATTGTATATCCAGGTCTAAAGAGAAATAGCTAGATAGTAACGTGTGTTCAGATTTGCAGTTATTGACTTCCTGACTAAACTGAATGAATGTGTCAGGATGCATATGTATGTACAAGTGTAAATGAATGCTTTGATGTGAACTTACATGCACATTCTCTATCTGATTTTGCTTTTCTAGCAAACATTCTTTATCAAAATTCTAGCAAACATTCTTTATCAAAATTCTAGCAAACATTCTTTATCAATGTTCTAGCAAACATTCTTTATCAAAATCACAAGAAAAATGTAATGTAGCAGGGGGAAATCCAGCTGTAACTTTTAGTTCTTTGTTCATTTTATTTTGTGTTAGAATCCTAGCTATTTTTTTAGGTTCCATTTTGAAGGTAGAGACAGGGATGAACTGCATGGTACTTTCACAACTGTCAGTTGAGAAAAATAACCTCCTATTTGTTTGCTGTGATGGATTTCGTGGCTTGTTGATGCCTATTGCTTCAGATCTGCCTTTTTCCCTGGACAGAGTTCACTGGAATCGAGCGATATTTAGAAAATGACAAATGGACCATCACCTCACAAGCATCAAAAGGCAATTGAAATGCTTTTCCGGTAGCGATAGGGCCTGTCACTGCAAATGAACAGAATAGATTTCTTTTGGCTTTTTCTCAGTCTTCTTCACATTTCTTATGTGGGTTTTACTTTAGTGCCCATGTTTATGTTAACTGCTTTTTCTGTTAAAGTAAAGAGAAAAGAAAAAAATAAGCTGAATGGAATTCACCCACTTCAAATTTTCATATATAGATAAAAATACAACCATGTCTTAAAATCATTTCCATTACTGGAACTCTCAATTGAAAATTACAGCAAAGACCTCCTTTCAATAAGCACCTATTTTAAAACCTCCAGCTATATTTTTTTATACTGAATATTCCTAATGGAAGCTACCTTTAGTGAAGAAACCTGAATAATCTCTGCATAACACTAAATGTATTTAGCCATATATGGCTATCTGTCATTGCATATATATGCACGTACACACACACAGTGAAATACATAAGCTCACATACTGTTATACTTGGGTAGTGATGTTTTTAAAACCTTTTGACTTACATTATTTCACTGATCCATACAACAGTACTACTTTGTAGACAGAAAAAATACTTTATACTCATTTTACAGTTGAAAAAACTGAAATTTAAGGAGTTTAATTTTCTAAGGTCTTATGTCTGGCTAATCATGAAGTCAAAAGTGAAGCCAAATCTACTTACTCCCAGCCCAGACCTCTCTTGATTACATAGTTTTGTTTCTATGCTGCTAGAAGCTCTGATTTTGGTGTCCCTAATATGTGTTTTGACCCTGTTAATTTTGTATATACTCAGGTGTGGGATTTTTTTTCCCTTTGAGGACAAGGTCTGATCTGAATCCAATGAATTTAGACTGGGAGATGAAGTACCAGAGTACTTTTACTAAAACTATGTATCCTTCTGTAGTCACTCCAAATGTTTGTGAAATTATGAAAATTAAGAAGAATGAAGATAATGTTCATTTATGGGATTTCTTTTCCATGTGTTTGTCAAACCCTTTCATTTTAACAGTTTGGTGAGGCTTTTAGACTACAGAATCCTAGATGCTCTTAAAACCGTATTAAGATCTTAAATTTGAAAATTTAAATCCTGCCTTCTAGTTCTGTTCCTATGATTTCCACTGATAAATCAGAGACTTCATGAGATTTTGCATGTTTCCTATGTTTAAGAAGGACAAATTGGTTGTAGGTTTTAGGTTGTTGAAATTTTAGTATATGCTAATGGAATAATATCTACTGTGATATCTTTAGCTTTGGATTTAAGATGGGTTTTGAGAAATCATTTTTTTCACAAGAAATTCAATACTTAGCCCATAGTAGGTAATAAGAACTATTTATCGAAAGATGGAATGGATAATAGGAAGTTTTCCCATCATTTTCTGGTATTAAATTATTGTTCTTATTCTTAGCGTTTAGCCTCTGTGGGATTGGATGCCAAAAACACAGTCTGCATTTGGGACTGGAGGAAGGGAAAACTTCTGGCCTCAGCCACTGGCCACTCCGACCGGGTAAGAAGACCTTGTTGGATCAAGCCATGCAGGTTTCATTACTGTGAGGGAACTGTGATGTAGCTTCTCAGAGTTGTAGTATTTTTTAAAATAAAATTTTCAAGTGTAGATTCTCCTTCCATATGCAACTTAAAATCTTACTGTTTATAAAAATTAATTTATGATTAGTAGCTCTGTTGGCATGATCTCTTCTGGTGATCAGATGCGTTATTTAAATTGTTACTGTTATTCATAGGCAAAACAGATTTTTGATACTGGCATTTAGCTTCATAAAATAAAAGAAGAATTGAATTTGAAATTATATGCACTGTTTAGGTGTATTCATTTAGAAATGGAAATAGTTGTTAGAAAATAATATTCACAAGGTATGTTTACAAGTGTATACATTTGAATTTCAAATGAATGTAATGACAACTGTGTGATTCTTTGTTATATTCAAGAAACTGGAATATAAATTGTCTGCTTACCATTCATATTGAAGTCATTGTGATCGTAGATGATAATTCCATGTAGCCATAGCTGGCAAGATGGGGTAGGAAGCAGGCATGTGCATTAGCTGGTCAGAAATGTATTTCTCAAGTGTCTGGAATAATTAAAATAATTTGGCTATTTTATTGTCTTGATTTTCTAATTTAAAAAAATGAATTTGCATACTGTCTTACATTGATTCCTAGTTGATCTGTATTTCTGCAAAGTATAACTCCATGCAGAATGAGGCCCTAATTAAATGTAAATTCACTGCCTCTTGATTGGTGTGAACTCTAAAAGATTTCTTTATATGAATGGCATATTCATCTAGGGAGAATTCTCATTTTAAGGGGCCCCCTTAGCTTTTACTGAACATTTGGGCAAATTGTATTCGAGGATTAAGTCCTCAGAAAGTCCAGGAGTGATCAGCAATGGAACGTTAGTGTTGGAAGAGGCCTGGCACCCGTCTGGCGCAATGGTTCCCACCACTGGCTACACATCCTGGGAAGATTTTAGAGTATAGTGATGCTTGGGCTTTACCCCCAGGTGTTGATATTAACTTACTGCTATTTAATTGGTATTAACTTAGTACTTAATGAGCAGGTTGAAAATATTTGTGATTCTTGCATTTGGTTTTTTTTCTACATTAAATTATATCAGTATTTATTCTCTATGTATTAATTTTATTTACTTATTTTTAATATAATTTTAATTTTATATTAAAGTATAATTGATTTACAGTGTTATATTTCAGGTGTACAGCAAAGTGATTCAGTTGTACATATACATGTATCCATTCTTTTTCAGATTCTTTTCCAATATAGTTTATTATACAATATTGAGTATAGTTCCCTGTGCTATATAGTAGGTCCTTGTTGATGATCTATTTTATATATAGTAGTGTGTATATGTTAATCTCAAACTCATAACTTATTCCCCCCCCACCTTTCCCCTATGGTAACCATAAGTTTGTTTTTGAAGGCTGTGAGCCTGTTTCTGTTTTGTAAATAAGTTCACTTGTATCATTTTTTTAGGTTCCACATATAAGTGATATCATGTGATATTTGTCTTTCTCTGTCTGACTTACATCACTTAGTATGGTAATCTCTAGGTCCATCCATGTTGCTGCAAATGGTATTATTTCATTCTTTTTTATGGCTGAGTAGTATCCCATTGTACTTATACCACATCTTCTTTATCTATTCCTCTGTTAATGGACATTTAGGTTACTTCCATGTCTTGACTATTGTAAATAGTGCTGCAATGAACATTGGAGTGCATGTATCATTTCGAATCATGGTTTTGTCTGGATATATGCCCAGAAGTGGGGTTGCTGGATCATATGGTAGTTCTATTTTTCAGTTGTGTAAGGAACCTCCATGCTGTTCTCCATAGTGGTTATACCAATTTACATTCTTTCGTACCAATTTACATTCCCACCAACAGTGTGGGAGGGTTCCCTTTTCTCCACACCCTCTCTAGCATTTATTGTTTGTAGAATTTTTCATGATGGCCATTCTGACTGGTGTGAGGTGATATCTCATTGTAGTTTTGATTTGCATTTCTTAATAATTGGTGATGTTGAGCATCTTTTCATGTGCTTTTTGGCCATCTGTATGTCTTCTTTAGAGAAATATCTGTTTAGATCTTCTGCCCCTTTTTTTTTTTGGTTTGTTTGTTTTTTGATATGGAGCTGCATGAGGTATTTGTATATTTTGGAATTAATTCCTTGTTGGTTGCTTCCTTTGCAAATATTTACTCCCATTCTGTGGGTTGTCTTTTCGTTTTGTTTATGATTTCCTTTGCTGTGCAAAAGCTTTTTAAGTTTCATTAGCCCCCATTTGTTTATTTTTGTTTTTATTTTCATTACTCTGGGAGGTGGATCCAAAAGATCTTGCTGTGATTTATGTCAGAGAGTGTTCTGCCTATGTTTTCCTCTAAGAGTTTTATAGTATCCAGTCTTACATTTAGGTCTTTAACCCATTTTGAGTTTATTTTTGCATATGGTGTTAGGGAGTGTTCTAATTTCATTCTTTTACATGTAGCTGTCCAGTTTTCCCAGCACCACTTATTGAAGAGACTGTCTTTTTTCCATTGTATATTCTTGCTTCCTTTGTTGTAGATCAGTTGACCATAGGTGCAGGGGTTTATTTCTGTACTTTCTATCCTGTTCTATTGATCTATATTTCTGTTTTTGTGCCAGTACCATACTGTTTTGATTACTGCAGATTTGTAGTATAGTCTGAGGTTAGGGAGCCTGATTCCTCCAGCTCTGTTTTTCTTTCTCAGGATGGCTTTGGCTATTCAGGGTCTTTTGTGTTTCCATACAAAGTTAAAACTTTTTTGTTTACCAAATTTATTGATGAGCTCTAGTAGTTTTCTGGTAGCATCTTTAGGATTTTCTATGTATAGTATCATGTTATCTGCAAACAGTGACAGTGTTCCTTCTTTTCCAATTTGGATTCCTTTTATTTTTCTTCTCTGATTGCCATGGCTAGGGCTTCCAAAACTATGTTGAATAAAAATGGCGAGAGTGGATATCCTTGTCTTGTTCCTGATCTTAGAGGAAATGCTTTCAGCTTTTAACCATTGAGAGTGATGTTAGCTGTGGATTTGTCATATATGGCCTTTATTATGCTTAAATAGTTTCCCTCTATGCCCACTTTCTGGAGAGTTTTTATCATAAACCGGTGTTGAATTTTGTCAAAAGGTTTTTCTGCATCTACTGAGGTGATCATAGTTTTTGGTTTTTTTTTAAATTGGAGCATAGTTGCTTTACAATGTTGTGTTAGTTTCTGCTGTACAGCAAAGTGAATCAGCCATATGTATACATATATCCCCTTCCTCCCAGACTTTTTTCCCATCTAGGTCACCACAGAGCACAGAGTAGAGTTCCCTATGCTATACAATAGGTTCTTACTAGTTATCTATTTTATACATAGTAGTGTATATATGTCAATCCCAGTCTCCCACTTCATCTTTGCTACTATTTTTTGAGGATTTTTGTGTCTATATTCATCAGTGATATTGGCCTGTAATTTTCTTTTTCTGTGGTATCTTTGTCTGTTTTTTTGTATCAGGGTGATGGTGGTCTCATAGAATGAATTTGGGAGGGTTCCTTCCTCTGCAATTTTTTGGAAGAGTTTCAGTAGAATAGGTGTTAAGGCTTCTCTAAATGTTTGATAGAATTCACCTGTGAAGCCATCTGGTCCTGGACTTCTGTTTGTTGGAAGATTTTTAATCACAGTTTCAATTTCAGTACTTGTGATTTGTCTGTTCATATTTTCTATTTCTTCCTGGTTCAGTCTTGGAAGGCTATACCTTTCTAAGAATTTGTCCATTTCTTCTAGGTTGTCCATTTTATTGGCATATAGTTGCTTGTAGTAGTCTCTTATGATTCTTTGTATTTCTGTAGTGTCAGTTGTAACTTCTCCTTTTTCATTTCTAATTTTATTGATTTGAGCCCTCTTCCTTTTTTTCTTGATGAGACTGGCTTAAGGCTTGTCAGTTTTGTTTATCTTTTCAAAGAACCAGCTTTTAGTTTCATTGATTTTTGCTATCATTTCCTTCATTTCTTTTTCATTTATTTCTGCTCTGATCTTTATGATTTCTTTCCTTCTACTAACTTTGGGTTTTGTTTGTTCTTTCTCTAGTTGCTTGAGGTGTAAGATTAAGTTGTTTATTTGAAATTTTTCTTGTTTCCTGAAGTAAGATTGTATTGCTATAAACTTCCCTCTTAGAACTGCTTTTGCTGTGTCCCATAGTTTTTGGATTGTCATCTTTTCATTGTCATTTGTCTCCAGGTATTCTTTTATTTCCTCTTTGATTTCTTCAGTGATCCTTTGTTTGTTTAGTAACATATTGTTTAGCCTCCATGTGTTTGTGTTTTTTACAGTTTTGGTGTGTGTGTGTGTGTGTGTGTGTGTGATTGATTTCAAATCTCATAGTGTTGTGGTCAGAAAAGATACTTGATATGATTTCAGTATTTTTTAATTTACTGAGGCTTGATTTGTGGCCCAGCATGTGATCTATCCTGGAGAATGTTCCATGTGCATTTGAGAAGAATGTTTATTCTGCTGCTTTCTATAAATATCAATTAAGTCCATCTGGTCAAATGTGTCATTTAAGGCCTGTGGTTCCTTATTGATTTTCTGTCTGGATGATATGTACATTCATGTAAACTGGGGTGTTAAAGCCACTATCACTGTGTTACTGTCGATTTCTGCTTTTACTGCTGTTAGCATTTGCCTTATATATTGAGGTGCTCCTATGTTGGGTGCATATATATTTACAATTGTTATATCTTATTCTTGGATTGATCCCTTGATCATTATGTAGTGTCCTTCTTTGTCTCTTATAACAGTCTTTAAAGTCTATTTTGTCTGATGTGAGTATTGCTACTCCAGCTTTCTTTTGATTTCCATTTACATGGGATATTTCCATCCCTTCACTTTCAGTCTGCATGTGTCTTTTGGTTGGAGCATTTAATCCATTTACCCTTAAGGTAATTATCCATATGTATGTTCTTATTGCCATCTTGTTAATTGTTTTGGATTTGTTTTTGTAGGTATGTTTCCTTCTCTTTCTCTTTTGTTCTCATGTGATTTGATGACCATCTTTAGTGTTGTGTTTGCATTGCTTTTTATTTTTTGTGTGCGTATCTATTGTAGATTTTTGGTTTGTGGTTCCCATGAGGTGTTTTGGTTTTTTTTAACATCTTTATTGGAGTATAATTGCCTTACAATGGTGTCTTAGTTTCTGCTTTATAACAAGGTGAATCAGTTATACAATACCTGTGTTCCCATATCTCTTCCCTCTTGCATCTCTCTCCCTCCCACCCTCCCTACCCCACCCTTCTAGGTGGTCACAAACCACCGAACTGATCTCCCTGTGCTATGCAGCTGCTTCCCACTAGCTAGCTATTTTACATTTGGTAGTGTATATATGTCCATGCCACTCTCTCACTTTGTCACAGCTTACCCTTCCCCCTCCCCATTTCCTCAAGTCCATTCTCTAGTAGGTCTGTGTCTTTATTTCCATCTTACCCCTAGGTTCTTCATGACCTTTTTTTTTTCTTAGATTACACATATAGGTGTTAGCATACGGTATTTGTTTTTCTCTGTCTGACTTACTTCACTCTGTATGACAGACTCTAGGTCCATCCACCTCACTACAAATAACTCAATTTCATTTATTTTTATGGCTGAGTAATATTCCATTGTATATATGTGCCACATCTTCTTGATCCATTCATCTGTTGATGTACACTGAGGTTGCTTCCATGTCCTGGCTATTGTAAATAGAGCTACAATGAACATATTGGTACATGACTCTATTTGAATTATGGTTTTCTCAGGGTATATGCCCAGTAGTGGGATTGCTGGGTCATATGGTAGTTCTATTTGTAGTTTTTTAAGGAACCTCCATACTGTTATCCATAGTGGCTGTATCAATTTACATTCCCACGAACAGTGCAAGAGTGTTCCCTGTTCTCCACACCCTCTCCAGCATTTATTGTTTCTAGATTGTTTGATGATGGCCATTCTGACCGGTGTGAGATGATATCTCATTGTAGTTTTGATTTGCATTTCTGTAATGATTAATGATGTTGAGCATTCTTTCATGTGTTTGTTGGCAATCTGTATATCTTCTTTGGAGGCCAGAAACTATCAAACTCTTAGAGGAAAATATAGGCAGAACACTCTATGACATAAATCACAGCAAGATCCTTTTTGACCCACCTCCTAGAGAAATGGAAATAAAAATAAAAATAAACAAATGGGACCTAATGAAACTTAAAAGCTTCTGCACAGCAAAGGAAACCATAAAGAAGACCAAAAGACAACACTTAGAATGGGAGAAAATATTTGCAAATGAAGCAACTGACAAAGGATTAATCTCCAAAATTTACAAGCAGCTCATGCAGTTCAATAACAAAAAATCAAACAACCCAATCCAAAAATGGGCAGAAGACCTAAATAGACATTTCTCCCATGAGGTTTTGATATAGCAGTCTATATATATACAAAATTGTTTTCAGTTGCTGGTCTCTTAATTTCAAATGCATTTCCAATATCCTGCATTTGTACTGTCCTCATGGTTGCTGGTTTTGATATCATATTTGTGTGTGGATGTTTTCCTACGTTTACTGTACGTTTGTTTGCCTTTACCGGTGAGCTTTCCCATTCGTAATTTTTTTGTTTCTAGTTGTGACCTTTTCTTTTCCGGCTAGAGAATTTCATTTAGCATTTGTTGTAAAGCTGGTTTGGTGGTGCTGAATTCTCTTAGCCTTTGCTTGTTTGTAAAGCTTTTGATTTCTCCACTGAATCTGAATGAGAGCCTTGTTGGATAGAGTATTCTTGTAGGCTGTAGGTTTTTGCCTTTCATCACTTTAAATATATCATGCCATGCCCTCCTTTTTCAGGTAAATTGACTTCTTTTTCAGGTAGATTGACTTCTTTTTCAGGTAGATTGACCATCTCTACTTCACTTAGTTGTTCTTCTGGGGTTTTATCTTGTTCCTTCATCTGGAATGTATTTCTCTGCCATTTCATTTTGTCTAACTTTCTGTGTTTGTGGTCTCTGTTTCTCAGGCTGCAGGATTGTAATTCTTGCTTCTGGTGTCAGCCCATTGGTGGGTGAGGTTGGTCCAGGGGCTTGTGGAAGCTTTCTTGTAGGAGGAATTAGTGCCTGCCCACTGGTGGGTGGAGCTGCGTCTTGTCCCTCTGATGTCCAGGGCCATGTCAAGGGGTGAATTTATAGGCGATTGTTGGCTCAGGACAACTTTAGGCAGCCTGTCTGCTGATGGGTGCGGCTGTGTTTCCCCCCTACCCCCACCACTGGTTGTTTGGCCTGAGGTATCCCAGCACTGGAGTCTGCAAACTGTTTGGTAGGGCCAGATCTCGGTGCCAAAATGGCAACATCTGGGAGAGCTCACTCCAATAAGGGGTCCCTGGGGCCTCTGCTACCAGTGTCCTTGCCCCCACAGTGAGCCACAGCCAACCACTGCCTCCCCAGGAGACCCTCCAAGACCTGCAGGTAGGTCTGGCCCAGGATCCTATGGAGTCGCTGCTTTGCCCTGGGTCCCAGTGCATATGAAACCTTGTCTGCACCCTCCAAGAGTGGAGTCTCTATTTCCCCCAGTCGTGTGGAGCTCCTGCACTCAAGTCCCACTGGCCTTCAAAGCCAAATGCTCTGGGGGCTCCTCCTCCCAATGCCAGACCCCCAGGCTGGAGAGCCTGACATGGGACTCAGATCTCACTCCTGTGGGAGAACCTCTGTGATATAATTATTTTCCAGCTTTTGGTCTCCCACCCAGTGGGTATGGCATTTTATTATATCATGAACGTGCCCCTGCTACTGTCTTGTTGTGGCTTCTTTTTTGTCTTTGTGTGTGGAATATCTTTTTTGGTAGGTTCAAGTCTTTTTTGTAGGTGGTTGTTCAGCAGTTAGTTGTGATTTTGGTGTTTTCATGAGAGGAGGTGAGCTCAAGTCCTTCTACTCTACCATCTTGTTTCCTGCTCATACCTTGCATATTGGATATTACTGTTTCTGCTGTTCTGTGATCCCATTATATCTTATCTTCCAAAGTGGTTGAATTGGACTGGATCTATACATGAATTTCCTGTTGTTTTGCTGATGAACTGTACACTTTCCAGTTACGAGTAGATTGTAAAAAGTACAGTGCTATCTAGTGAGAACTCTGTAATTTTAAGAGCCTAGAATGTTTTAATGACATACTGCTTTTAGAACACTGTTCTCCCAGACTCCATAATTTGTATCACACAGTTTTACTCTTTATTGTTGATGACAGTATGAATTATTATTGGTTACTTATGGGCAAATGATTATTTTCAAGATTATTTTAGTGGCTAAAATACTTAGCCCCTAGCACTAATTTGTATAATCAGTGCTTTGTAGTCTGCAAGATGATCGTACATACATTATCTTAATTGACCTCACAACAGAACTGAGATGGTGTCATTCATTCATTTTAGAGATGATGAGGTTAAGGTTAGAGATGCTAAGACTTGCCTGAGCTTGCATAGATAAAATGGGTACTTGGACCTTATTCATACTTGGTCCTTAGACCAAGTGTTCTTTCTTCAGAGCTGTTTCTGTGGTCAATACTTGTTCCTTTCTGCCTAATCAAAGGTTCTCCTTCTTTGTCTGATGATTGGAGCAATAGCTTCCTACTTGATGAGAGGTTAGCAGCCTCTTTCTCTAGTCTAGTCTCTGCCCCTACAATTGGTCCTTCTTTCTATTAGAGCTTCACAGAATGTGGTCCATGGACCACCTGCATCAGAATCTCCTGGACTGTGTTTTAAAATGCATGTGCCTGGACCTAATTTCTGATCCACTAAATCAGAATCTCTGACATGGGCTGGGGGAATATGCACTTTAAACAATTGCCATTCTCTTTGTTTTCACTGTAAAGCTATCTCAAAAGTGTGTTATTAGCATTGTGGAGAGCCACCAAAAATTTGATCAAAAAACTATCCTAAATCATCACAGTTTATTTACCTTGGATGGACGAAGTTAAAAATGTGATACCAGTTCTCAGTGATTGTGGTTAATTATTACTTATTCATTCAGGACTAAGGTAAGTAGACACAAGGTGCTAAAATGTGTATTAGCAATTCCTGACTCATCTCCATAGCCAAGTACTCCATTTGGGTAGGTAACGTTGTGCTCTGAATGTTAGGATAGAGTCTTGGCAATTGGACAGTATCTGAAAGAAAGCAAAAACACATGAATGCTGAACAGAGCAACTTTTTATCTTTTTTAAACAGATTTTTGATATTTCCTGGGATCCATATCAGCCGAACAGAGTGGTTAGCTGTGGAGTGAAACATATAAAGGTAAAGTAGTTATTATAAAGAAATTTTGGTACCTTGTATGAAAATAATTCCAGATGTTTATATATATAATTTGGTGTTGAGAAACTGCTTCAAACTGCTTTTTTCCCCTTAAATTTGGAGGCTTCTTACCTGCATCTCTGATCCCAGAGCACGCTAACATCAGCTGATGGGCCTCCCGTTTAGAAATGCAGCATAACAACAATCAAGCGAAGTGCTCAGCAGGCAGCTGAAAAGGAAACTTTATGTTAATTAAATATTATACAGAAGGGCTTCCCTGGTGGCGCCGTGGTTGAGAGTCCGCCTGCCGATGCAGGGGACGCGGGTTCGTGCCCTGGTCCGGGAAGATCTCACATGCCGTGGAGCGGCTGGGCCCGTGAGCCATGGCTGCTGAGCCTGCGCGTCCGGAGCCTGTGCTCCGCAACGGGAGAGGCCACGGCGGTGAGAGGCCCGCGTACCGCAAAATATATATATATATATATATATATATATATATATATATAAGACAGAAGACTCATAATACTTTTAGGATTGCATGTTTTAAAACAGTTCTGATTTTAATTTTGTGAATTAAGTTTTTTCATTGTGAATGTTTATACATATTGCATGTCAAAACTTTTTGATATGTTGATATGTTCTTTTAGAAGAAAGATGCCATGTTGTGATGGACCTAGAAGGAGAGCGATATATAGTACAAACCTACCTGGGCCATTGGCTTTTAAATGCCTAGCTTCCTGTAGACTACACAGCCTGGAATATTACTAGTGGAGCAGGACCTGCCTCTGTCTATTTGCTCCTCTCTATTTTGTTACACAGGTAGCAAAATTAACACCATAGACATCCTTTCCTCTGACATAACAAAAATTTCTCCTGGACCCTGGGATACGGCCCAGGATCTTCTGTCTATAGGTTTGTAGATAATATAAGTTAAAGTCCATAAAGAAAAGAGTGTAAGGGTTACTTGCTGGAACAGAGCATGTGTGGACCTCTGCTGCTACAAAAATGGTGCATTTCTGTGTGAACAGAGGAAATGTCTGTGTTACTCCTCCAACCAACTCCTCCTGTTTCCCAGTTCTTTTGTTCGTCTTTTAGTCTAGTTTTTCGTGATCCTTCCCATTATTCCTACTTAATGGTTAGAAAGGGACACATGATAAAATGCTCAGAAATAAACATAACAAGAAATATGCAAGACCTAATTTAAAAACTATCATAGAACTTTATAGAGGAATGTAAAAGAAGACCTGGGCAAATGGAGAGAGACAACATTGATTCCGGACATGAAGTGTAAAAATGATACATGCATTATTTATCTCCAAGTTAATTTATATTTAATACAAGTTCAATGAAAATCTTTATAAGCTTTATTGTTATCTGACAGCATTTCCCTTTAAGTTATTCTAAGTTAATCTATGAGAATGAAAGACAACCAAGAACCTTGGCACAAAAAACAATAATGAAAAGGAAAATGCACTACTATTTACTAAAGCATATTATGAAGTTTCAAAAATTAAAATGGTACAAGACTGGGGTAAGGATAAATAAAAACCAACAAAAAAGAAACTAAGCTGAGAAATAGACCTTAATATGTATGACAATTTAGAATATAATAATAGTACGTCTGACAAGTGGGCACTAGAAAAATTTATTATTCTAGTTGTATGTCATTACTTCATAGCATATACTAAAATAAATTATTTATGAATTAAAGAGTTAAATGTTAAAAAAAACTATAAAATAGAGGAATATATATGTAAATATTTAATTTCTCTCAAGTTGGAGAAAGGTGTTTCTAAATGTAAAAGCAAATAAGCCATAAAGGTGTTTGACACAAATAACCAATAAACAGTCTACAGTAAGGAATAGAAGGGAGTTTTATTTCAGCCAAGCTGAGGACTGGCCCGGGAGTGCAGTCTCCACCAAGGAAGAAAGCACTCTGAAGAAACATGGTTTTCAACACAGTTTTATATTTTCTCTGAACAAAGGACATACATACATCAAACATGACAGGGTACATTCCTTCAAACATTCAACGGAGATGTGTAGTTTCAGATTAGCACATACACAGAGAGTCAGCATGACCTTGACTTCTGGGAAGGGAACTTTGTCTTTGAAGGAGTACTAACATGGGCATCGTGGAAGGGTAGGCATTTACTCCTATGTTCAAAGAGAACATTCTTTACTTCTGGATAATGCATTCTTTTCTTTAATGGTTAAAGCAAATGTACAATGTATGTTTGACAGGCCATATGTCAGGCTGTTCTAGTTCACATAAAATTCAGGCCAAATCATGTATAAGCCAGAATGGCTTCCCCACACCCTAATAGATGAAAATTTCTTCCATCAAAGGATAATACTATAGATTCAACTATACAAATATTAAAATATTCTGTTTACCTTCCCACTACCCCCAAGAAACAAAAGAGGCAGACCACAAACTAGCAAAGTATAGGCAACAAGGCATAGAATGTTGGCTTGTTCTTGAAATATAAAGAATTCTAGCAAATCTATAGAATGGACAAAGAATGTCCACATTATTTTTCTCAATTGTCTGCTAATAGACACATGAAAATGCTGACTCATTAATAATTAAGGAATAGACATTTTAAAATAACAGTGTTTTTAATATATCAAAATGATGATTGAAATGTATCCAGTATTGGGAAAGATTTGGGGAATGAACACTCTCAAACCTTGCTGGTGGAAGGGTAAATGAGTATAGTCTTTCAGTCCAGAAATTTGGCAATACCTGTCAATTACCTTAGAAATGTTGATACCCTTTGAAACAGTAATTTCATCCCAATTTTAGTATATGTGCTGCCAAAGTAAGCACAGCCAGTAATGTCATATCTTGTAATTTATCCCAAAGAAATTCTTAGGAGTATGAACCAAGCACTGGTTCATTGCTGAATAACTTACCATTAGCAAATAAAACCAAACAAAAGACGACCTGAAACCCCCTAACTGCCCTCAGGTGGTTAAATAAAATATGGTATATCCATATGAAGAAATACTGTGCAATCATACGTCATATTTTAGAGGATTATTTAATATTATTGGACATATTTAAGATCTATTTACAGTCTACTTCTGGGTGGGATAAATTTGTGGCTTTGATTTTTTTACTTTAAAAGTATATTTTTGTGTAGGAAAAAATTGGTAGACTATCCCAAAACATTAAACAGTTATCTTGCGTAGTGAGTTGATAGTTTTTAAATTTTCCCATTATTTTAAAATTATTTTACAATAACATGCATTTCTTCCAAAATAAGAAAAAAGTAATGGAAACACAGGGGACAAAAAGATAAGTCTATAGGTTCTACTCTTCAAAGGTGTCACATGTCCTTAGGGCTTCATAAACATTTTATAATCCTTGTGCAGAGAGCTGATTTTAACCTGAGGCTATGTTTGCTGAAATGAAGGCCCTTTTTGCTTCAACAGTAGTTGGATAATCCTTTCTCATAATTTATACAGTCCAACTGAAAGACTAGAAAACTCATTAAATTTGATAAACATTAGTTGAGTTTGTACCATGTGATAGAATAAAAACTGACCCGATTTTCAGTTTGCTTAAAACTGAGCAATTAAAACATTGAAATAGAACATTCTGTAAGAGTGGCAAAACCAAAATTCTCTAGGGATAACAGAGAGATCCCAACTGGTTAGAGGAATGTTAAGTGGTTCAGGAAGGGATGCTATTTGAGCTGAGCCTTAATGGATAGGTGAGTTTGGTAGGGTGGGCTTGGAAGGCAGCAGAACCCAGGGAAGGGGTTGCCCTTCAGTCAGGAGTTAATAGGCAGGGACTGGTCACCCATCGAATCATAGGTCTGGGGAGCAGAAGGGTCCTTGGCCCATTAACATGTTCACAGATTATCAACTTTTTCATCACCAAAGAACATCTTAGTTGTCTTTCCAAGGGAACAAATATTTTGAAAAATTTTGGCCATGAAATACATGGTAGCCATTACATCTTAATTCCCTTAACAGTTTTTAATTAACCAAGGATATAATATATATCTGCTAGCATGAGTTTCTGATCATAACATATGGAAGAGGCACTGAGTTGTTCTTTCAGCCACAAGCAAAGAAATACATGAGCTCAAGATGAGCCGGATTCCATTATTCCATGGTGGCTCTCTGGAAGTCTGGCACCCTGACCAGGGAGCCTTCAGCCAACTTGCATATTCCACAGTGAGGAAGCCAAGACCTAGGAGGTTGTTTGACTTTGAATCCTGGTTCTGTCTCCCTCTACTTGATTCTGGGAAAGCTATTTTATCTCCGAGACTGAATTTCTTTCTTTCCCAAAAAAACAAAAACAAAAAAGACAGGATAAAAAGGGGGGTGGGGATAACTACCTCCTGAATTTAAGAGTTACATTAAACAGTGTATGGAACCAGTAGGGGCACAATAATATTAATTTCTTTTCCCATTTCCTAGGTCTACAAAAATAGTGGCACAGATAAGATTTAAACTGTTTCTGGCTCCCTTTGACAAGCTCTTTTCTCTTAGCAATTATTTCTTTAATGATCTATCTTGGCTTAAGTCCCCACCCCCAAACCAGATTATCAAAGATAATAGATTAACTGCTTTAATTGATAGATTCGTCCAGTTTCCCTGTTTCTTTCCATCTTTGGTTAACTCCTTTAATCAGTTGATTCTAAAAGCAGAGACAGATAGAACCCTGGAACCTCATTTGAAAACACTAAGAGCTGTTTGTCCTGTTAAATTTGTTAATTGTGTTTTGGCAGACCTAGGCATTTTTTCTAAGCAAAAACAAGCATTTTTACCTCAAATGGAAGAATCTGCAAATGCAGATTCTTTATTAATTATGTCATTCTTTATTCTTTATTAATTTTGTTTAGAAGGAAATCCACAACAAATTTCAGCAGGCTTTAACAAATTATTTTCACTATCTGTATTTTCTACATGCAATTCCAGGACCCCCACCTTTTTTCCCCAAAGCCGCCTAACATCAAACGAATCATTCCAGTCACAAGGTGAATGCAGAATCTCTAATGCACTCCAAGAAATTTTTTTTTTTTTTTTTGCGATACGCGGGCGCCTCACTGTTGTGGCCTCTCCTGTCGCGGAGCACAGGCTCTGGATGCGGCCATGGCTCACGGGCCCAGCAGCTCCGCGGCATGTGGGATCTTCCCGGACCAGGGCACGAACCCGTATCCCCTGCATCGGCAGGCGGACTCTCAACCACTGCGCCACCAGGGAAGCCCCCAAGAAAATATTTTTACGTGAAATTTTTGTAGCTAGGGTAAAATTCTTTCTCATTTTACAATCCCCAGTGTTTGGCAAACAGGCAAATTATGATTATCTGAAATGAATGCTTGAAAAACAGTAGCAGTTGAGCATTTTCTGCTTGCTTGGTTTTACAGGAAATGAGCCTACCAGGTTTGTTGGCTGTTATTGTTCTTTCTCCATTCTTTAGTCGCAGACAGAAGGGACCTCAGGGATTACTTAGGGGCAGATGAGCTCCCAAGTACCTGCCAGTTCTAACAGAATTTGCATTACAATCTGTGAATGGAGATTGGAGAAGATAAACAATGTGCTTTCATTTGATGTGGAGTTAATGGTGTGTTGCTACCCTAATCTGTCACTGTTTTCCAAACATGAAGTGCTTCTCAAGAAGAGATAATGTCTCAGATTTGCCATTTTCTGCAGAAATTCTCATGCCTATCCTGTCATTACAGCTATATATGCCTTTTTAGAGAATCATCTGATTATCTGGAATGTTTCATGTTGACATTATGCCATCTGACTGGGTGATTTCATCAGAAAAAATCTTTGTGTAGGGATAAGTCTCTCTTTTTTGTGGTTGTCCATCTAGAAATATTTCAACAACTCAGGCCAAAGTACACATCCCAAGTTAAAGGGATAATAATTACCAAATAGTTACGCTTCCTTTAATTTTCATGCATGGGGAGATAATAGAAGGATAAATGTCTGCCTTAAGCATCACCGTGTAACAGCAAGTTCTTTGGCATGTAGGTACAACCAGTAGTTGTTTATGTCTCATAGTTTGTTCAGGTTCAAAGTTAATACTTAAATGTTTTCCCAAGGCATATACCTAACTATCCTTCCCCAGATTGTTCTTATTCTTTTGATGTATACTTTAGTGCCTTTTTGTAAAATCAGTAATAGCCAAAGAAGCAAATCACCAGAGTTGATACTTAATGAGAGAAGAATCTTGTATAGTCTCAGATGATGGCACATCTTTCTCTCATTCTCCCCAAGGGCCACCACCTCCACAGCTGCCTGAGTCCTGGCCCTCCTGAGGGGTGCACCCATCTAGAACTGCTTCCTCGAGTACCCAGCCACTCTGAGAGGACCGTCATTTTTCCTCTCCTGCAGGCACAGAATATTAGGGTTGTCACTAATTTTTCCGCACACATTTCCTGTCACTTGGATTCACCTAACCCTGCTCTCCTAAACCACGATGCAGTTTCTTCCTCACCAATGATCCAAATCCTATTCTTGTTCATTCCAGTTCATTCAACATGGTTCTCTATCTTCAAATTTCCTTACCACTTGTATGCAGTCTGAATATGCTGCCTTCAAATGATCTTTTTTTGTTTTATATGTATCTTCTTCATTGGATTTAAAGTTCTCAAGGCAAATATTTCAATACTTTCTCATGTATAACCCCTGATGAACCTTTGGCAAGTCACTTATGCCTTCTTTCTCTCCTTTCCAAATGGGTGTAATAATAATATCTGCCTTAGCCTATTCGTAAGGGTATTATGAAGATCAAATAACTAAACACATGTAAAGAGCCTTTATAAATTGTGAGAGGCTACGTACATGGCAGTAAAATTATACCAGTTCACATACTGAAAGAAAATATGTCAGAGTGAAATACTTAATTTCTACATAACCATGGGAGTCTCCCTGCTGCTATCTATAAAGCAGCTCAACCTTTATGCTTATAGTCTCCCTCATAATAAATTATGCAACTAAAACTGAAAAGCCTAGTCAGTTATTTGGCTATATGAAATATAACCTATATTTAGAAACATTTCTGAGTAATGTTTCTACAGTGAAGATTTATGTAACTTTTAGTTAGAAATTATTTCTAAATGCATATATATATACGTGCAACAAAAATACCTAGAAGATATATCAACATGTTAACAGGAGGTTGTGAATAATTCCAATTTTCCTCTTTTCACTTTTCTCTGTTTCTAAACTTCTCTACAGTGAACCTATACTAGTGCTATAACTTGACAAGAAATTAAACAAAAAAATGAACATTAAACATTTAGCAAAGTTTTGGAATGTTGGAACTTTGAGAGTTTAAAAAATATTGTTATAAGTTTTTTTTTTTACTGCTAGTAGTTGGCTAAAATGTTTTGCAGTTCTCTGCCGTTATAACAAAACAAGTTAAATTATGTGTATCTAGTGCACCTATAGTAAATTATGTAAAATGTATTGAAACATTAGCAAATAAATACCAATAATGAGATGCATCAGAATACTCTTTTTTTTGGATCTATTTATTTTATCACTTATTTTCTAGTTTTGGACACTATGTGGAAATGCCCTGACTGCAAAAAGAGGGATATTTGGCAAAACAGGGGATCTTCAGACCATCCTTTGCCTTGCATGTGCCAAAGAAGACATCACCTACTCTGGTGCTTTAAATGGCGACATCTATGTCTGGAAAGGGCTCAATTTAGTCCGCACCATTCAAGGAGCACATAGTGTAAGTATTTCCGTATAGAAGTTTGGGAATGACTTATTAAATAAGTAAAAGTCACAAATCTCTGTATTTTTGCCCTGTTGCTTTAAGATCAGCCAGTTCTGCTGAACACTCACTAAACATTCATGAAGGATTTCCCTATTTATTTTTGTTCACCTGGAAGAAATTAATATTTCAAAAGCTTAATAACTTAATTAGCTTTCGTCTCAATTATCGATTGACTGATTAGTGTTGTAATTCAGCAGTACCAGCTTGACAGAAACTAGAAGTATTTCATCGTCAGTTTCATCTTCTAAACCAGCATTTCTTTTTTTTTTTGCGGTACACGGGCCTCTCACTGTTGTGGCCTCTCCTGTTGCGGAGCACAGGCTCTGGACGCGCAGGCTCAGCGGCCATGGCTCACGGGCCCAGCCACTCCGCGGCATGTGGGATCTTCCCGGACCGGGGCACGAACCCGTATCCCCTACATTGGCAGGCGGACTCTCAACCACTGCACCACCAGGGAAGCCCAACCAGCATTTCTTAAACGTTAATGTGCCTATGAATCTCCTGGAGATCTTGTTAAAAAGCAGGTTGTCAGTATCACTGATGAACATAGATGCAAAAATCCTCAGCAAAATACTAGCAAACAGAATCCAATAGCACATTAAAAGGATCATACACCATGATCAAGTGGAGTTTATCCCAGGAATGCAAGGATTCTTCATTATACACAAATCCATCAATGTGATAAATCATATTAACAAATTGAAGGAGAAAAACCATATGATCATCTCAATAGATGCAGAAAAAGCTTTCAACAAAATTCAGTACCCATTTATGATAAAAACTCTCCAGACAGTGCGCATAGAGGAAACTTACCTCAACATAATAAAGGCCATATATGACAAACCCACAGCCAACATCATTCTCAATGGTGAAAAACTGAAACCATTTCCACTAAGATCAGGAAAAAGACAAGGTTGCCCACTCTCACGACTATTATAAAACATAGTTTTGGAAGATTTAGCCAATGTGGTCAGAGAAGAAAAAGCAAGAAAAGGAACCCAAATCAGAAAAGAAGAAGTAAAACTGTCATTATTTGCAGATGACATGATACTATACATAGGGAATCCTAAAGATGCTACCAGAAAACTACTAGAGCTAATCAATGAACTTGGTAAAGTAGCAGGATACAAAATCAATGCACAGAAATCTCTTGCATTCCTATACACTAATGATGAAAAATCTGAAAGATAAATTAAGGAAACCCTCCCATTTACCACTGCAACAAAAAGAATAAAATACCTAGGAATAAACCTACCTACAGAGACAAAGACCTGTATGCAGAAAAGTATAAGACACTGATGAAAGAAATTAAAGATGATACGGACAGATGGAGAGATATACCATGTTCTTGGATTGGAAGAATCATTGTGAAAATGACTATACTACCCAAAGCAATCTGCAGATTCAATGCCATCCCTATCAAACTACCACTGGCATTTTTCATAGAACTAGAACAAAAAATTTCACAATTTGTATGGAAACACAAAAGATTGCAAATAGCCAAAGCAATCTTGAGAAAGAAAAATGGAGCTGGAGGAATCAGACTTCCTGACTTCAGACTATACTACAAAGCTACAATAATGAAGACAGTATGATACTGGCACAAAAACAGAAATATAGATCAATGGAACAGAATAGGCCAGAGATAAACCCACATACATATGGCCACCTTATCTTTGATAAAGGAGGCAAGAATATACAATGGAGAAAAGACAGCCTCTTCAATACGTGGTGCTGGGACAACTGGATGGCTACATGTAAAAGAATGAAATTAGAATACTCCCTAACACCATACACAAAATTATAATGGATTAAAGACCTGATCGTAAGGCCGGACACTATAAAACTCTTAGAGGAAAACATAGGCAGAATACTCTATGACATAAATCACAGCAAGATCCTTTTTGACCCACCTCCTAGAGAAATGGAAATAAAAACAAAAATAAACAAATGGGACCTAATGAAACTTCAAAGCTTTTGCACAGCAAAGGAAACCATAAACAAGACGAAAAGACAACCCTTATAATGGGCAAAAATATTTGTAAACGAAGCAACTGACAAAGGATTAATCTCCAGAATATACAAGCAGCTTATGCAGCTCAATATCAAAAAAACAAACAACCCAGTCCAAAAATGGGCAGAAGACCTAAATCGACATTTCTCCAGAGAAGATATACAGATT
This sequence comes from Grampus griseus, assembly GCF_964374135.1. Lineage (NCBI taxonomy): Eukaryota > Metazoa > Chordata > Mammalia > Artiodactyla > Delphinidae > Grampus > Grampus griseus. The sequence continues at coordinate 45,188,736 of NC_139009.1, forward strand.
GCCAACAAACACATGAAAGGATGCTCAACATCACTAATCATTAGAGAAATGCAAATTAAAAGTACAATGAGGTATTACCTCACACTGGCCAGAATGGCCATCATCAAAAAATCTACAAACAATAAATCCTGGAGAGAGTGTGGAGAAAAGGAAACCCTCTTGCACTGTTGGTGGGAATGTAAATTGATACAGCCACAATGGAGAACAGTATGGAGGTTCCTTAAAAAACTAAAAACAGAATTACCATATGACCCAGCAATCCCACTACTGGGCATATACCCTGAGAAAACCATAATTCAAAAAGAGTCATGTACCACAATGTTCATTGCAGCACTATTTACAATAGCCAGGACATGGAAGCAACCTAAGTGTCCATCAACAGTTGAATGAACAAAGAAGATGTGGCACATACATACAATGGAATTTTACTCAGCCATAAAAAGAAACAAAATTGAATTATTTATAGTGAGGTGGATGGACCTAGAGTCTGTCATACAGAGTGAAGTAAGTCAAAGAGAAAAACAAATACCGTATGCTAACACATATATATGGAATCTAAAAAAAAAAGTTATGAAGAACCTAGGAGCAGGACAGGCATAAAGACTCAGACGTAGAGAGTGGTCTTAAGGACACGGGGAAGGGGTAAGGGTAGGCTGGGACGAAGTTAGACAGCACTGATATATATACACTACCAACTGCAAAATAGATAGCTAGTGGGAAACAGCCACATAGCACAGGGAGATCAGCTTGGTGCTTTGTGACCAGCTAGAGGGTTGGGATAGGGAGGGTGAGAGGGAGACGCAAGAGGGAGGAGAGGTGGTGATATATGTATACGTATAGCTGCTTTACTTTTTTGTACAGCAGAAACTAATAGAACAGTATAAATCAATTATACTCCAATAAAGATGTTAAAAAAATGCAGACTGTTACTCAGTGTGTCTGGGATGACATTACTGCTGCTGGCCTGTGGCCTATATGTTGAATAGCAAGGGTGGAGACAGCTGTTATTTTTATAGTGGTTAATAAGGTAGATTTTCCTCATCTGAGTGAGAGAGTGTCACCTCCATGTCCACATCACAATTTCTTAAAATGCAAACAAAAACCACTGATAAATTCTTTTGATGGTCTGCTCTGTAAGAACAAGGACAAACTTGACTCTGAGCACTCTGCTGAATTCTGACATATATTAAAATAGTTATATTGCTGTGTCTATAGATGATAAAGTAGAAATGACCAGAAGAATGGGGAGATGATGTGAAAGGTAAAGCCTGTTGTAATAAATGGAAATTTGGTAAAATGTTATCAGAAACTCAACAGACCTTTAGCTTTTTGCCCTATTACTGTGAACCTGAAGAAAAGTTTCAGCAACTCTTAGCAAAAGAGCTATGAAATTTTAGAACTTTCACTGTCTTGTATGTTGAAGACCAGTTTTCTTGGCTTCGCTAATTATGAAACAGCTCTTGAAACAAAAGGTCAGTATTGGTCCTCATTCATAAAAACAGCTGCGTTAGTAACCTAATTTCTCTTTACACTGGATATTATGTCAACATTATACTCTTGTAACACATTTTCCATGGAAAAGCATCTTTAAGTTGTGAAACCACGTCAGAGGTGAAAAGCGTCTTCAAATAATGCTTAACAAGCTAACACAAGTGTAATTTATGTTTCCATTTAGGCTCAGATGGTGCGTGCTTGAGTTCATTGGGATGCATTTCTGTCACCATCGTCCCTATAGAAGTGTTTGTGTTCCTAGCCCGCATATCTTTACTTGTTTTAAAAGGAATTTATGTGAAACACCGCCACCATTGTCTTTATAATGATTAACTGTCACAGAAAGAAATTTATGATTTTTATATTTGCTTTAGCCAAGGAATTCCTGAATTTTTTTTACAGCCTGTTATTAGTTTAATCGTGGCAAAGGAGCACTTGAACTAGTTTGCTTTAGTGATATTATGAATTTTTAATCTAGCTAAAATGGCTACTTGTTCTATTGCCAGGATTTCAATAGAGAGCAAGAGATTTGTTTTTTGTTTTATTTTTGCTTTGTTTTGTATTTTTATCGTCAAGATCCAGCTATAATGACTGTTTAGAACGATTGCAGCATTGAGTATTATCTGCCTTAATCAACAGGCTGGAATCTTCAGCATGTATGCTTGCGAAGAAGGCTTTGCCACTGGTGGACGAGATGGGTGTATACGATTATGGGATACTGATTTCAAACCAATAACCAAAATTGATCTCAGGGAGACAGAACAAGGATATAAAGGTAACACATGTATTAATACTTATCCATAGATCTTAATGTGTTAAATACAGTGTGAAAGTCTGTTTCTATATTTGTTTCTCTTACCCCATCTTCTACCATGAAGGATTTAAGGTAGTTTACATAAATGTAATGGATACAAGATTAAAAGTATGTTGAATGTAAGTGAATACCCCTTTTTCCTAATTTGCACAAGGGTATCTATATGTACAAGCAGTGGTCCTGCTGCAAAGATAAACAACATAATAATAAAACTACTGACTGGTAACCTGAGAGATGGGACTTTCAGTTATAAAACTGAGAAGTTCTGGGTAAGTTAGTGACCCTAAATGTAACTGCATGCAGCCTCTGAAAATAAATAAATAATAGGAAAAACAAGAGAAATTATTTTTAAAAAAATAGCTTTAGTGGAGTAGCTACCATAGTAGTAGGGGTTAAGAGCCCGGGCTCAGAGTCGGGGAGGCTGGGTTCAAATCCAAGTTTTACCTGTGATAGATTGGAGACCTTGGTCAAATTTGTTAACATCTCTGGGCCTCAGTTTCCTCATCTGTAAAATGGGGGTAATACCAACACCAACCTCATAGAGTTCTATGAGGATTAAATACACTTGCAGAGTGCTTAGAGTAAGTCATGGTGCATGGTCAGCCCTCAGTAAACGTTGGCTACTGTTAACAATATGTTAAGTATGTGTACCAGAGAATACAAAGCAGTTTATATACATCTTTTTAAATTCTCATGATAGGCTTATTATCTCATTTTTCATATAGAGAATTTGGCACTGAGAGAGATTAAAGTGGAAAATGTAAATAGGAAAGATAAGATGAAGTAAGTCACAAGTGACGTTAGTCCACTGAGCACATGTGGGGAGTTCTGTTCACGTGAGAATTTAGTGTCCACTTCATTGCATGGACAGTCAAGGCCCTCGAGTTCTCTGCCAGAGAACATGGGCCAATGTAACTTTATCCAGAAAAGTACTTTAGGCAGATATAAGCAAGTAAGCACCCATAAAAGCAATGTTAAAAATGCTAGTAAAGCAGCCAAAAATGTTTGACCTTGAACCGTGAAACTTCTTGGTGTATCCCTCAAGGTAAACTGGAAGCAAAACATATACTTAGATAACTCATGAGTTAACTTACTAGATGGGATTATTGACCATAAACTGGCTAGATGTTGGGGAGCATCAACCAGAAATCATGATTCCTTTTTGGCAGTCACTTTATCCAGCTCATCCCAAAATTTTATCACATAATCAAGGTATAAGTTTTAAAGTGTGAGGATCAGGGCAGAAGCCATATTTACTCTGCTCTACTTTTCTCCCTGATACCCAGTCCCTGACTTCAGGCTCTCAAAGGAGAGTTCAGGAGCCGGTTCAGAACAAGCATCTGTATAGCCAGGGATTTGTATTGATTGTACAAAGCCACCCCCATGGTCAACTCCTATCCCCAGAGTCAAGGGAAGGTGGTCAGGGACACGTTCTATTTTCTATCAGTCTCAACTGATTCCCACACACACTTGCTTGCCAATATCAAAGAGGATATAGGTGGTGCACAGTGGACAGAAGGACCTTAAGCAAGCCTGCATCTCATAGGTGTGGCCTGTAGCACCTGGGCTTATAGCTATCAGGGGAAGGATTAGCATGTATTTTTAGATGGATGGCCAGTGGGACAGTAGCCTGTATTTCAGGAGGAGTAGTGAACTGTGCTTTTAAAGGACTGGATAGACCATGCTGCTGTTCAGGAGCCGTGAAAATGGGTGCCGTTTTCTTGCCACCTTCTTCATTTTTGCAGTCTCAGCTCACTACCAATACTCTTGTTTACTTCGTGTTTTACTTTAAATGGATGTGAATGCATCTCTTTCTTCTTTTTTTTAACTTCTCCTCATAAGCAATAATATCTGTGAAATTATGGCTTTAATATACTGTTTATATATATTTTTTACTTGTTAAGTTCTAGCTATTGGATTAAAAAATTTTGTCCATGTAGCATCTTCACCATCAGTGGTGCCTTTGCCTGTCACACTTTCGGCAACACTGTAACAGAAGTCTACTATGTACTATCAAACTTCCAAAGAATTGCCGGCATTTTTTCCAGTCCTTAGTGGAAAACAGGACAAATGTATAGAGTCAAACGAATGAAAGGCTCGTGGTTGAAGTGTTGGTAACAACCCCAAATCTGGCTTACTCTTCACCCTCAACTCAGCTAGTTCTCGAGCCTGTGTGGACAGGGCCTTGCAGGGGGAACCTGCCACGATCCTGAACCACCCTCAGGGACTTTCTCTTGCCCTCAGCCGGGCCTTGGCGCCATCATCACACGGAAGCAGGGCCGGGGGGCCGTTGAGTTGAGAAGCCAGGTCTCAGAACAGGCCCTCCATGACGTTCTCTGAGACCAGCTGCCAGGGCCACCCTGTGACAGGGGTGTACTCTAGGGCACCTGAAGGTGGGAGTGAGGCCAGAGTGAGCTAGGAGACCCAGCACAAGTATAAGGATTAAAATATGTAGGATTGCAGGTGAGGATTAAAAGTAGTTGAAATGTATACAGTTTTCTGTTCCAGCTCCCTCTTCAACCAGCCATTACCATACATGCCCTTGCTCTTCCGAGCATTTGCAGACAGTGTGGGTTAAAGGGGAGGGAAGGAAAGACTGTGGGGAGAGGCTGAAACAGGAGGAAGAAGGCAAAATGGACAGGACTTGGGGTGTACTTTGTCCCACCCCATCCTGCCCTGCACACCACCGCCCACCCGCCCCGCCGCCGCCGCCATTCCCCGAAAAGGAGTCTTGACTTTTCCTCCACCTTCAGGCTCTGCCTCAAGATGGAAACAAAGTACCATTTGGAAGGAGCAGATTCAAGCAAAGCACTGTTAGAACTAGTTACCAACCAGGGTTCTTGGCCTCCTTAATCAATGGAAATTGATAAGAGGCCGGTCAAGAAATTCAGGCAAGGCTTTATTGGGGCTCCTGCTGCAGCACGAGGGAGCAAAAACAAGTAACACGTTCCCTTGCTCCTTCCCTGAGCGGGGGGTAAACTGCTTCCTTATATGGGGTGAGGGTAGGGGTGGGTCCAGGGGTCCGGCCGGAGGGGTGGCTTAGGCGGTCTGCCCACTCCCTTGGTGGTGCTGTGTGCAGGGGGCATGCGCAGTACCCTGCTTTTCCTCTGGGCTGGTCAGAAGTGGCAGTTGGGTTTTTGGTCTTTTTGTTCATAATTTAGCCCAACTGTGCACGCACATAGTTATTTTTAGTTCCTTATAGTTTATTTGTATTTTGTTGCTGGAGGAGACTGTCCAGGTGCAAGCGCTGCAGCAACGGGTCCCAGGGTTTCAGGTCCAAGCCTGTCTTACTACTTTGCTCTCAATTTGGACATGAAGCTACGTGTATGGACAGTTTTATTCTAGTAAAAATTTCTTGATATGAATGAGCCTTCTTCGATATTTTTGCTGTTTGTATAGCAATGACTCTTGAATTCATTTCTGTGTAAATATAGTAACTTCTCATATTACTCAAACAACTATTTAAATAAATTTAGCAAGAGAATTAATTATGGCCATGTCCCAACTCCCATGACATAGTACTGATATTCTATAGTCCTTAAATTTATAAACTTACTAGTAAAAATTCAGAAACTGCTACTTAACGTTTGGTAATCTGAGTCTGTTTGTAACAACCACACTTCCTATGGCACTATTTCTACTGCCCTTCCTATAGACTTCCAGAAGATCTATAAAATGAATCTGGCCATTTCCAAGTTGTTTTATATAAATATTCATAAGATTTACCTATATTTGCATCTTCTGATAACTATTATTTGCTAAAAAACAAGAAAGAGAACAGTTTTTAGATGAACTAAGATTAACACTAAGCTCAGGAAAAAAACCCCAAAATGATATTACAGCTTTATTATAAAGTGATGGTATTAATCAGTTCTCCTACATCTTTATAGTCAAACTTGAGCTAATTAAGACTTTGACTTCTACTGAAAACAATTAACCCTTCTTTAAATTGAGGGTGAACCAGCTTGGAGATAGGTCATTGTCATATCAACAAGAATCTGTACAGCCAGAGCTGATTCTCAGGGCTTCTTCTCTTCTCCCCAAGTCTTAGTAAAAGAAAATGGACTTCATAAGCCCAGAGGACCATTCCTCAATCAAAGGAATAGTAGTGTTTTATTTATACCACTGACATACAACTTTTGTGAGTTGTGAGTCTGCAAACAAGTTTTTACTAACAATACATGGTGATATAAATCAGCGATCTAATTCATCCAGGATACCTTATCTACAATTCTGAAGTCAAAAAACTCAGAATGCCAAAATGTACATATATTTTTTATGAGGGCAACCAACTTTTTTATTGTGGTAAGATATACACAATACACAAAATTTACCATTTTAACCATTTTTTCAGTAAACATATGAGTGCATCAAGTACAGTCATCTTATGCAGCCATCATGACCATCCATCTCCAGAACATTGTTCATCTTTCCAGACTGAAACATCATACCCATTAAACAACAACTCCCCATTCCCTTCTCGTCCTGCCCCTGGCAGCCCCCATTCTACTTTCTGTCTCTGTGAATTTGCCTGTTCTAATTTGCCTATTCTTATTCTCGTATAAGTGGAATTATGCAGTATTTGCTCTTTTGTGACTGGCTTATTTCTCTTAGAATAATGTCTTCAAGGTTCATCCATGTTGTAGCATGTGTCAGAATTTCCTTTGTTCTTAAGGCTGAATAATATTTCGTTGTATACCACATTTTGTTTATCCATTGATCTGTTATCCATTGATCTGTCCATGGATACTTGGGTTGCTTCCACCTTTTGGCTATTGTGAATAATGCTGCAATGAACATGGGTACGCAAATGTCTCTGAGACTTTGCTTTCAATTCCTTGGGATATATATCCAGAAGTGGAATTATTGGATCATATGGTATTTCTATTTTTAATATTTTTGAGGAACTTCCATACTGTTTTCCATAACAGCTGCACCATTTTTATATTCCTACCAGCAGTGCACAAGGATTTCAATTTCTCCACATCCTCACCGACACTTTCTGGGTTTTTTGTTTGTTTGTTTTTTTGTTTTGCGGTATGCGGGCCTCTCACTGTTGTGGCCTCTCCCATTGCGGAGCACAGGTTCCAGACGCGCAGGCTCAGTGGCCATGGCTCACGGGCCCAGCCGCTCCACGGCATGTGGGATCTTCCCGGACCAGGGCATGAACCCGTGTCCCCTGCATCTGCAGGCGGGCTCTCAACCACTGCGCCACCAGGGAAGCCCTGGTTTTTTGTTAACAGCTATTCTGATATATGTGAAGTGGTTTTCAATTGCATTTCCCTAATGATTTTTGATGTTAAGCATCTTTCATAAGCTTGTTGGCCATTTGTATATCATCTTTGGAGAAATTTCTATTCAAGTCCTTTGCCCATTTTTTTTTCACACACACACGCACTGTATTTTATTTTTACAAGAGATAAACTGACACCAAGCATTGTAAATGGATGACCACAACAAAAGCAACAATGATTGCAATTACCAAACACAAAACACACTCATACTATGTCATCATATTGACATTCAGTCCAGTAATCCTCCACTGTAACAGCTCCATTACTTTGCAGTGAAAAAAAATTTTTTTTATTTCTGATATACATTTTAAAGTAATAACTAGAATTATGACTTATAACATTATACCAGAACATATACGATTTTTAGAAATTTCATGTAATGTCTGAAACATTTATATTAACATATTTCCATACAAATAACCCAAAGAAAGTTTAGTATTAGTTGGTTTTTTTGTTTGTTTTTTTATACTGCAGGTTCTTATTAGTCATCAATTTTATACACATCATTGTATACGTGTCAATCCCAATCACCCAATTCAGCACACCACCGTCCCCACCCCACCGCGGTTTTCCCCCCTTGGTGTCTCTACATCTGTGTCTCAACTTTTGCCCTGCAAACCGGTTCATCTGTACCATTTTTCTAGATTCCACATACATGCATTAATATATGATATTTCTTTTTCTCTTTCTGACTTACTTCACTCTGTATGACAGTCTCTAGATCCATCCACATCTCAACAAATGACTCAGTTTTGTTCCCTTTTATGGCTGAGTAATATTCCATTGTATACATGTACCACATCTTCTTTATCCATTCGTCTGTCAATGGGCATTTAGGTTGCTTCCATGACCTGGCTATTGTAAATAGTGCTGCAATGAACATTGGGGTGCATGTGTCTTTTTGAATTATGGTTTTCTCAGGGTATATTCCAAGTAGTGGGATTGCTGGGTCATATGGTAATTCTATTTTTCATTTTTAAAGGAACCTCCATACTGTTCTCCATAGTGGCTGTATCAATTTACATTCCCACCAACAGTGCAAGAGGATTCCCTTTTCTCCACACCCTCTCCAGCGTTTGTCGTTTGTACATTTTCTGATGATGCCCATTCTAACTCATGTGAGGTAATACCTCATTGTAGTTTTGATTTACATTTCTCTAATAATTAGTGATGTTGAGCAGCTTTTCATGTGCTTTGTGGCCATCTGTATGTCTTCTTTGCAGAAATGTCTATTTAGGTCTTCTGCGCATTTTTGAATTGGGTTGTTTGTTTTCTTAATATTGAGCTGCATGAGCTGTTTATATATTTTGGAGATTAATCCTTTGTCCGTGGATTCATTTGCAAATATTTTCTCCCATTCTGAGGGTTGTCTTTTCGTCTTGTTTATGGTTTCCTTTGCTGTACAAAAGCTTTTAAGTTTCACTAGGGACCATTTGTTTATTTTTTTTTTATTTCCATTACTCTGGGAGGTGGATCAAAAAAGTTCCTGCTGTGATTTATGTCAAAGAGTGTTCTTTCTATGTTTTCCTCTAAGTTTTATAGTGTCTGGTCTTACATTTAGGTCTCGAATCCATTCTGAGTTTATTTTTGTGTATGGTGTTAGGGAGTGTTCTAATTTCATTCTTTTACGTGTAGCTGTCCAGCTTTCCCAGCACCACTTATTGAAGAAACTGTCTTTTCTCCATTGTATATCTTTGCCTCCTTTGTCATAGATTAGTTGACCATAGGTGCCTGGGTTTATCTCTGGGCTTTCTATCTTGTTCCATTGATCTATGTTTCTATTTTTGTGCCAGTACCATATTGTCTTGATTACTGTAGCTTTGTAGTATAGTCTGAAGTCAGGGAGTCTGATTCCTCCAGCTCCGTTTTTTTCCCTCAAGACTGCTTTGTCTATTCAGGGCCTTTTGTGTCTCCATACAAATTTTAAGATGGGGCTTCCCTGGTGGCGAAGTGGTTGAGAATCTGCCTGCCAATGCAGAGGACACAGGTTCGAGCCCTGGTCTGGGAAGATCCCACATGCCACGGAGCAACTAGGCCCGTGAGCCACAATTACTGAGCCTGCGCGTCTGGAGCCTGTGCTCCGCGCAGCAAGAGAGGCCGCGATAGTGAGAGCCCCGCGCACCGCGATGAAGAGTGGCCCCCACTTGCTGCAACTAGAGAAAGCCCTCGCACAGAAACAAAGACCCAACACAGCCATAAATAAATAAATAAATAAAATTAACAAATTTTTTTTTAAGATAATTTGTTCTAGTTCCATAAAAATTGCCATTGGTAATTTGATAGGGATTGCGTTGAATCTGTAGATTGCTTTGTGTAGTATAGTCATTTTCACAGTATTGATTCTTCCAATCCAAGAACTTGGTATCTCTCCATCTGTTGGTATCATCTTTAATTTCTTTCATCAGTGTCTTATAGTTTTCTGCATACAAGTCTTTTGTCTCCTTAGGTAGGTTTATTCCTAGGTATTTTATTCTTTTTGTTGCAGTGGTAAATGGGAGTGTTTCCTTAACTTCTCTTTCAGATTTTTCATCATTAATGTATAGGAATGCAAGAGATTTCTGTGCATTGATTTTGTATCCTGCAGCTTTACCAAATTCATTGATTAGCTCTAGTAGTTTTCTGGTAGCATTTTTAGGATTATCTATGTATAGTATCATGTCATCTGCAAACAGTGACAGTTTTACTTCTTCTTTTCCAATCTGTATTCCTTTTATTTCTTTTTCTTCTCTGATTGCCGTGGCTAGGACTTCCAAAACTATGTTGAATGATAGTGGCGAGAGTGGACATCCTTGTCTTGCTCCTGATCTTAGAGGAAATGCTTCCAGTTTTTCACCATTGAGAATGATGTTTGCTGTGGGTTTGTCGTATATGGCCTTTATTATGTTGAGGTAGTTTCCCTCTATGCCCACTTTCTGGAGAGTTTTTATCATAAATGGGTGTTGAATTTTGTCAAAAGCTTTTTTGCATCTATTGAGATGATCACATGGCTTTTATTCTTCGATTTGTTAATATGGTGTATCGCATTGATTGATTTGCATATATTGAAGAATCCTTGCATCCCTGGGATAAATCCCACTTGATCATGGTGTCTGATCCTTTTCATGTGTTGTTGGATTCTGTTTGCTAGTATTTTGTTGAGGATTTTTGCATCTATATTCATCAGTGATATTGGTCTGTAATTTTCTTTTTTTGTAGTATCTTTGTCTGGTTTTGGTATCAGCGTGGTGGTGGCCTCATAGAATGAATTTCGGAGTGTTCCCTCTTCTGCAATTTTTTGGAAGAGTTTGAGAAGGATGGGTGTTAGCTCTTCTCTAAATGTTTGATGGAATTCACCTGTGAAGCCATCTTGTCCTGGACTTTTGTTTGTTGGAAGATTTTTAGTCACAGTTTCAATTTCATTATTTGTGATTGGTCTGTTCATATTTTCGGTTTCTTCGTGGTTCAGTCTTGGAAGGTTATACCTTTTTAAGAATTTGTCCATTTCTTCCAGATTTTCCATTTTATTGGCATAGAGTTGCTTGTAGTAGTCTCTTAGGGTGCTTTGTATTTCTGTGGTGTCTGTTGTAACTTCTCCTTTTTCTTTTCTAATTTTATTGATTAGAGTCCTCTCCCTCTTTTTGTTGATGAGTCTGGCTAATGGTTTATCAATTTTGTTTATCTTCTCAAAGAACCAGCTTTTAGTTTTATTGATCTTTGCTATTGTTTTCTTTGTTTCTATTTCATTTATTTCTGCTCTGATCTTTATGATTTCTTTCCTTCTGCTAACTTTTGGTTTTGTTTGTTCTTCTTTCTCTAGTTCCTTTAGGTGTCAGGTTAGATTGTTTACTTGAGATTTTTCTTGTTTCTTGAGGTAGGATTGTATTGCTATAAACTTCCCTCTTAGAACTGCTTTTGCTGCATCCCATAGGTTTTGGATCATCGTGTTTTCATTGTCATTTGTCACTAGGTATTTTTTGATTTCCTCTTGGATTTCTTCAGTGATCTCTTGGTTATTTAGTAACATATTGTTTAGGCTCCATGTGTTTGTGCTTTTTATGTTTTTTCCCTGTAATTCATTTGTAATCTCATAGCGTTGTGGTCAGAAAAGATGCTTGGTGTGATTTCAATTTTCTTAAATTTACTGAGGCTTGATTTGTGACCCAAGATGTGATCTGTCCTGAAGAATGTTCCATGTGTGCTTGAGAAGAAAGTGTAATATGCTGGTTTTGGATGGAATGTCCTATAAATATCAATTAAATCTAGCTGGTCTATTGTGTAATTTAAAGCTTCTGTTTCCTTAATTATTTTCATTTTGGATGATCTGTCCATTCGTGTAAGTGAGGTGTTAAAGTCCCCAACTATTATTGTGTTATTGTCGATTTCCTCTTTTATAACTGTTAGCAGTTGCCTTATGTATTGAGGTGCCCCTATATTGGGTGCATATATATTTATAATTGTTATATCTTCTTCTTGGATTGATCCCTTGATCATTATGTAATGTCCTTCCTTGTCTCTTGTAACGTTCTTTATTTTAAAGTCTACTTTATCTGATATGAGTATTGCTACTCCAGTTTTCTTTTGATTTCCATTTGCATGGAATATCTTTTTCCATCCCCTCACTTTCAGTCTGTATGTGTCCCTAGGTCTGAAGTGGGTCTCTTGTAGACAGCATATAGATGGGTCTTGTTTTTGTATCCATTCAGCAAGCCTGTGTCTTTTGGTTGGAGCATTTAATACATTCACGCTAAAGGTAATTATCGATATGTTTGTTCCTATGACCATTTTCTTAACTGTTTTGGGTTTGTTTTTGTAGGTCCTTTTCTTCTCTTGTGTTTCCCACTTAGAGAAGTTCCTTTAGCATTTGTTGTAGAGCTGGTCTGGTGGTGCTGAATTCTCTTCGCTTTTGCGTGTCTGTAAAGCTTTTTGTTTTTTTTTTTTTTTTTTTGCGGTACACGAGCCTCTCACTGTTGCGGAGCACAGGCTCCGGGTGCGCAGGCTCAGCGGCCATGGCTCACGGGCCTAGCCGCTCCGTGGCATGTGGTATCCTCCCGGACCAGGGCATAAACCTGTGTCCTCTGCATTGACAGGCGGATTCTCAACCACTGCGCCACCAGGGAAGCCTGTAAAGCTTTTGATTTCTCCATAGAATCTGAATGAGCTCCTTGACGGGTAGAGTAATCTTGGTTGTAGGTTCTTCCCTTTCATCACTTTTAAGTATATCATGCCACTCCCTTCTGGCTTGTAGAGTTTCTGCTGAGAAATCAACTGTTAACCTTATGGGAGTTCCCTTGTATGTTATTTGTCGTTTTTCCCTTGCTGCTTTCAATAATTTTTCTTTGTCTTTAATTTTTGCCAGTTTGATTACTATGTGTCTCGGCGTGTTTCTCCTTGGGTTTATCCTGTATGGGACTGGCTGGGCTTCCTGGACTTGGGTGGCTATTTCCTTTCCCATGTTAGGGAAGTTTTCAACTATAATGTCTTCAAATATTTTCTCTGGTCCTTTCTCTCTCTCTTCTCATTCTGAGACCCCTATAATGTGAATGTTGTTGTGTTTAATGTTGTTCCTGAGGTCTCTTAGGCTGTCTTCATTTCATTTCACTCCTTTTTCTTTAATCTGTTCTGCAGCAGTGAACTCCACCATTCTGTCTTCCAGGTCACTTATCCATTCTTCTACCTCAGTTATTCTGCTATTGATTCCTCCTAGTGTATTTTTCATTTCAGTTATTGTATTGTTTATATCTGTCTGTTTGTTCTTTAATTCTTCTAGGCCTTTGTTAAACATTTCCTGCATCTTCTTGATCTTTGCCTCCCTTCTTTTTCTGAGGTCCTGGATCATCTTCACTATTTTCATTCTGAATTCTTCTGGAAGGTTGTGTATCTCCACTTCATTTAGTTGTTTTTCTGGGTTTTATCTTGTTCATTCATCTGGTACATAGCCCTCTGCCTTTTCATCTTGTCTGTCTTTCTATGAATGTGGTTTTTGTTCCACAGGCTGCAGGATTGTAGTTCTTGCTTCTGCTGTCTGCCTTCTGGTGCATGAGGCTATCTAAGAGGCTTATGCAATTTCCTGATGGGAGGGACTGGTGGTGGGTAGAGCTGACTGTTGCTCTGGTATGCAGAGCTCAGTAAAACTTTAATCCACTTGACTGTTGATGGGTGGGGCTGGGTTCCCTCCCTGTTGGTTGTTTGGCCTGAGGCACCCCAACACTGGAGCCTACCTGGGCTCTTTGGTGTGGCTAATGACAGACTCTGGGAGGGCTCATGCCAACGAGTACTTCCCAGAACTTCCGCTGCCAGTGTCCTTGTCCCCACGGTGAAATAGAGAACCCCCCTGCCTCTGCAGGAGACCCTCCAACACTAGCATGTAGGTCTGGTTCAGTCTCCTGTGGGGTCACTACTCCTTCTCCTGGGTCCCAATGCGCACACTACTTTGTGTGTGCCCTCCAAGGGTGGAGTCGCTGTTTCCCCCAGTCCTGTCGAAGTCCTGCAGTCAAATCCCACTATCCTTCAAAATGTGATTCTCTAGGAATCCTCCTCCTGTTGCCGGACCCCCAGGTTAGGAAGCCTGACGTGGGGCTCAGAACCTTCACTCCAGTGGGTGGACTTCTGTGGTATAAGTGTTCGCCAGTCTGTGAGTCACCCACCCACCAGTTATGGGATTTGATTTTACTGTGATTGCGCCCCTCCTACGATCTCATTGTGGCTTCTCCTTTGTCTTTGGATGTGGGGTATTTTTTTTGGTGAGTTCCAGTGTCTTCCTTTCGATGATTGTCCAGCAGCTTGTTGTGATTCTGGTGTTCTCGCAAGAGGGAGTGAGAGCACGTCCTTCTACTCTGCCATCTTGTTTTCGACTCCCTTTGCCCATTTTTAAATCAGGTTATTTGTTACTTTGTTGCCAAGCTGTAAATATTCTTTATATATCTTAGATATTAACCCCATTATCAGATATATGATTTGTAAATATTTTCTCCCATTGCATAGGTTGCCTTCTCTGTTAATTATGTCCTATGATGCATAAAAGTTTTTAATTTTGATGTAATCCAATATATCTATTTTTCTGTGTTGTTACCTGTGCTTTTGGTGTCATAGCAAAAAATTATTGCCAAATACAATACAATTTCATGAAGATCTCTTAAGATTTCTTATAAGTGTTTTATGGTTTGGGCTCTTATATTTAGGTCTTTGATCCATTTTTGAGGTAATTTTTGCACATAGTGTTAGGTAAGGGTGCAACTTCTTTTTTTTCCAAAATATTATTTATAACTAATTTGGCAGCAAAACATGACTTACACTTATTATGAAGCTGTTTATTGTCTTCATATGTATGAATATTCATACCCTTCACCGCAGAAATATTTGATTTCAAGGTGCTGCCCCAGACTCCACTGGATCTATTACATGAGTTCCAAATCCAAAGTTTTCAAAATTCCAAAATGCGCCTACCACCAAAAATTTCAGATATATGGGATGGTGGACCTCCAGTACATTTTCCAGTGAATAGCAAGTTCTGGAATTTTCAAGCTGGGAGAGACATAGAGTTCCACATGATGTCACCACGTGAACTCTGTCACCTTATGATGAATAGAATGAAGCTCAGGGCCGTTGTAGGGTTAGAGCTGTAACTCAAGTCTCACACCAAACTCAGCAGAAGTGCATTTTGAGTCTGATCATTTTTAAAACAAATTTATGACCTAGGTAAAATAATGAAGCTTAAATGACTTACAGTGGCAGCAAAAAAAGCCAAAAATAATTCTTAAAGCAAGGCAATCAAAATGAATTACATCTATGGTAATAAAATACTTTGAGCTAATGGTTGTAAATGATGATGTCTAAAGGAGTACAGTAATTAGTCACACAGTGTAAGCTGCATTATTCATTTACTTATCCATTCAATGAGCATTTATTAAGCATCTACTAAGTGTCAGAAACGTGCCTGGGAACTAGATAGGCTCTTCTAAAAAGTGTGCTTCATGCATTTTATTGGAGTTTTTTCTGTGTTTATTTTAACTCCCAACACATGTTTATTGAATTGTTGCTATGTCTAATGAACCGTAGACTCTGAATCTGGAGATATCTTGCATTAGGTCAAGCAGCATTCCCTCAGTGTTGAGCAAGAGAAGGAGGCTGAAGTCTCGAGGATACAAGATGCCTCTTCTTAGCCTTCTCACCATCTCCTCTGCCCCCTCACTGGTCTGAACCACCATCTTGCGCGCGGGCTACTGCAGTTGCTTTATAACTTGTGTCCCTGCTTCAGCCGTTATTCTCAGAATAGCAGCTGGAGGGAGTTGTTGGAAATTTACATGAGCCAGGTCACATTTCCTCAGAACCCTGCCACGATTCCCATCTTCCGAAGAAAAGGAGTACACATCCTTAGGAGGGCCTACCAGGTCCTTTCCCCCTCAGGCCTCCCGCCCTCTGCTCTGCCCTCTGCCCAGGCTGCTCCCTCTGCCCGCATCACTCTCCCCAGGAATCTGCATGATTACTACCCCTCTCCTTTGCTCAAGTGAAGCTGCCCTGATGACCTTATTTAAAATTGCAACCCACTCTGCCTCCACCGTCCCGCACTCTTGATCCTCTCTTCACAGATCTTCTTTTCACCTTGTAACAAACAGTATAACTCACCTGTTTGTGATGCTTATGGCTGTTGTCTGTTTCTACAAGGGCAGGAGCCTCTTTGTTCACTGATGCCTCCCAAGCAAGCACTTAGAACAGTGCCTGGCACACGCAGGCGCCCTGGAAACGGACCAATGATGAAGAGTGCATCGTGTGACTGGAGTGCACGGTGACAGGTGAAAGGCTTCAGAGGGAGGAACAGATAATTTCTGTGTTCAAGCTTGGCCCCCACGGACCAGCAGTAGGAGGTCATAGAAAGGCTTAAGAGGGTGAGTGTCACGGTCAGGGCTCCACCTGCTCCAGAGCAGAGAGTGGACTAGAGTGGGGCAGGATCAGAGGTGGGAGCGCAGGTGACTCTTCCCCACTACCCATTCTTCTTATTGCCATTTTTCCCCCTCAGAGTACATTGAGGATCATTCTGTCCAGTGGTTCTGAAACAGGGGCGTTTTTATCTTCTGGAAGACATTTGGCATTGTGTGGAGACATTTTTGATTATCAACTGGGAGGGTGCTACTGGCATTCCTGAGGCCAGGGACGCTGCTAAACATCCTAAAATGACATATTGCAATGTTAGACACCGCGACTAAGAATTAGCCAGCCCCTAATGTTCACAGTGCCGCAACTGAGAAACCCTGGTATAGAAGGTTCAAAGGACCAACTCTCAAATCTGAAAGCAGCCTTGTTGGTGATAGAAACAAAGCAAGTATCTTCTGTGGTTCTCCTGGTCCCCTGAGTGCTTCATTGCTCACCTCCACTCCCATCGTATCCATCACCTCTCCCTGTCTGCTCACCTTTGTCCTTTATGGCCTCCTGCGTCACTGGTGTTCTGAGCAAGTGGAAGCCCTGCAGAGGAACGTGCAGGAGCTGCAGGTGGTGAGGTGTGCCACCCGAGGAGCGTCGCCTGTTGTTTGTTCAGGCTTGGTGTGGGACGTGGTGTCAGAGAAGCAGAGGCTGACTGTCTGGTTTGTTCTGGTAGTAATTCCCCTGTAAACACTCTGACCAAGCCGGCCTCCTACAAAGACCAGCCTGGGTGTTCCTTCCCTGGGGTGAAGGCAGCAGGCTTGGCAGTGTGTTTCTGTCCTCTGGGGTCCCGTTAGGCTGTGTGGATCCTTCAGTATTCCTGAGGCTATGGGATTTGGGATCCTGAGGAGTGGATTTTGTAGAGAGTATCTGCTGGAAGTTCTCAGGCAGAGAGCCCTTGTAAACAGGAGCAGCAGGCCATGGGCACTTCATGCTGCAGGCTCGTGGTGCTTTGTGCTAGGCGCTCTGCATGCAGGATCCCGTATTTGTGCAGCAGCTCTGGGGGTCCCCAGGCACGGCTGGCTCCCGGGGCATGAGCTCTGCCTACTTGCAGGAGGGCCCTACACTTGGTTTAGTGCTTGCTGTCATCATCTTGAAATTCTTTTTTTTTTTTTTTTAACATCTTTATTGGGGTATAATTGCTTTACAATGGTGTGTTAGTTTCTGCTTTATAACAAAGTGAATCAGTTAAACATATACATATGTTCCCATATCTCTTCCCTCTTGATCTTGAAATTCTTAATCAGTTTTAAACAAGGGGACCTCACATTTCCCTTTTGTACTGGGCTCTGTGAATCATAAAGCCACTCCTGTTCCCTGGTCATTGGTGCTCACGAATCCCTGGGGAGATGCCCGCCTTCCCTCCCTCTTGTTCCCCTTAGGTTCCGAACTCTGCCTTCCACATTACCCTAGGCCGCCAGAGCCCCTGGCCCACCTCCAGACTCCCTAGGCACCTCAGCCACCTCCTGCTGGTTGTGGGGGGGGGCGCAGTTTTCCCACACCCCCTCCCAACACTCCCTCTTCCCTCTGAGTGAAATCTCTCTCCCTCTTGTCCTTTTATTACCTTTTATCTGGGGCGCTCCTTAGTACTTCACCTTTAATAAGATTAGGTTGGTAGGAGAAGGCCATCATGCTCTCTTGTTTGATCTTTGGTACCATGTCCTGGGTGCGCATCCACAGAGAAGGGAAATACCTTTGTGGGGAAGAGAGTTTGCTCCAGACTGGCACTGCCTGAATCCTCATTTTATCTCCATCACCTGCTCGCTCTGGGACTTGGGGCAAATAAGGTAAACTGTCTGTGCTGTAATTTCCTCATTTATATATTTCCTGTCCCTACCTATGGCCTGGTGCTGTCCGAGGGCCTCCTCCTGAGTCACTGTGAGCCTTCCTGGGCACATGTGCAAAGCTCTGGGTGCAGGGCTGGGAATGTCTGGGAGAACCGTTCCTGCCCATTTACAGAACTTGCTTGTTTGACTCCAAAAGGATTTCTCAAAGTTGCACTTATTTTTGGCTATCTGCTCATCAGGCGTTCAGCTTTCTAATCTACTAGAGTGGAGTTTTCCAACGTTTGGTTGAAGAACCACTGCATTAGAATCAGCCTGGAAATCTGAATTTTCAGCAGTCTGACTAAAGTCTGAGAACGCACACTAGTTTGGGAACAGCTTGATAGTGGTTGGTTCTCAACAAGTGGTTCTCAGCCCTGGTGAGCTAAAAATAACTATGCCCAGCTCCACTCCAGAGCAACTGAGAGGAACTTCTGAGTAGGGTCCAGGCATCCATGTTTTGTTTTGTTTTGTTTTGTTTTCGCCCACGCCGCGAGGCTTGTGGGGATCTTAGTTCCCCGACCAGGGATCGAACCCACCCCCTCAGCAGTGAAAGCATAGAGTCCTAACCACTGGACTGCCAGGGAATTCCCTGGGCATCCCTGTTTTAAAAACACTTTCTGTGTAGTTTCTGATGGACAGTAAGTGTTGGAGCAACTGCTCTTGGCCCTTTACCATATATCAGGCCTCGGTGCACCAGATTTAAGAACACTAATAAGTATCAATACCAACCCCCTCCCAGCTGCCAGTCTTCCCTTCTTGGGCCAAACAACTGAGGGAAATAAACCATTTTATTCTCCAAAGAGTTCTCTTTGTCAGATATAGCCTTTCCTTCTGAGAGTCGGCAGTGCTGGCACATCAAAATGACCTAGAGAGGTGGGATAGGGAGGGTGGGAGGGAGGCTCAAGAGGGAGGGGATATGTATGCATATGGCTGATTCACTTAGGTGTACAACAGAAACTAACACAGTATTGTAAAGCAATTATACTCCAATAAAGATCTATTTAAAAAAATGGTAACAAACAACACGACAAATAAGTTGTAACACAAGGATGTAACTAAGAGACTCAAGGAAAGGCAAAAGCAGCAACTTCATAGCTCGTGGTGCTGACCCTGCCTGGGGATGGAATCTGACCACACGCACAGCAGGTTGTTCTCCATTGAGATGTGAACTCAATAAAAACCTGCTGGGTAAAAATAATAACAACTGATATTTATTGATTAGTTCCCTAAGTACCAGACACTGGGTCAAGTGTTTAAATATACGATTGCATTGAATCCTCGTAACAGGGCTGTGATGTGTGAGTGCTAATATTCTCTGCAATTTACAGGTAGGGCAACTGAAGCTTTGAAAGGTTAAATGCTTGCCATGTCACAGAGCTGGGCTATAAATCCAGTCCATGTACTTAACCATTCAATGACCTAGTGGAAAATAAGCAATGTCCTTTAGGTCTGTGTTGATACTCATGATACTCATGGACTAGATCTCCCATGCCCAGGTTTCAGAACTGTCACAGAGGGGATTGAAAGGATACTGTTTCCCACTCCCTGGTCTGAGTATAAAATCCGGGCAAAGGGCTGGTGAGAATTTGATCTTAGCCTCTAGGATTTTTATGTTGAGGTGGGTGGTTGCTCTCTACTGCCATCTGCTGGCTGTCTGGACCAAGCACAGGCCAGAACCCCGCATTTCTCATCGTAGAACTAGCGGCCGAGAAGGCCCCCGTGTCCAAAATGTGCACCCCTCACCAATTCAGCAAAATGCTTTCAGTTCATTCTGTCAAGAGTCTCTGAAACATGCACTTTTTAAGAAGAAAGGAGAATTTCTGTAGTTTAAAATAATTAGGATGGTTTTCCCTGGCTCTCTTTTTACTCCTGGTGGATTTCTAACCGTAGTCCAGATAATACCCTATATTTGTCTGACTCCCAGAGCAGAAGATAAAGAAACAAAACCAACTTAATACTTCACAAAGCAATGGTCACCTCGGCCAGCCTGAGGTGACCAATAACGTTCCTAAACGGGACGTTATTAGGAAACTTGAATACAGCTCTCTATCCACTGAGGTGTCCTTAGGAAGTCATTCCTTTTTTTAAATTTTTTTTAATTTTTTTGTTGTTTAATTCTTATTTATTTATTTTTAACATCTTTATTGGAGTATAATTGCTTCACAATGGTGTGTTAGTTTCTGCTTTATAACAAACTGAATCAGCCACACTTATACATACGTTACCATATCTTCTCCCTCCTAGGTCTCCCTCCCTCCCACTCTCCCTATCCCACCCCCCCAGGCGGTCACAAAGCACTGAGCTGATCTCCCCACGCCATGCGGCTGCTTCCCACCAGCTATCCACCTCACGCCCAGTAGTGTATATCATGCCACTCTCCCACCCCGTCACAGCTTACCCCTCCCCCCCATATCCTCAAGTCCATTCTCTAGTAGGTCTGTGTCTTTATTCCCGTCTTACCCCTAGGTTCTACATGACCTTTTTTTCTTAGATTCCGTATATATGTGTTAGCATATGGTATTTATTTTTCTCTTTCTGACTTACTTCACTCTGTATGACAGACTTTATGTCCATCCACCTCACTACAAATAACTCAATTTCATTTCTTTTTATGGCTGAGTAATATTCCATTGTATATATGTGCCACATCTTCTTTATCCATTCATCCGATGATGGACACTTAGGTTGCTTCCATCTCCTGGCTATTGTAAATAGAGCTGTAATGAACATTTTGGTGCATGACTGTTTTTGAATTATGGTTTTCTCAGGGTATATGCCCTGTAGTGGGATTGCTGGGTCGTATGGTAGTTCAATGCAATCCCTATCAAACTACCAATGGCATTTTTCACAGAACTAAAAATTTCTCAATTTGTATGGAAACACAAAATACCCCAAATAGCCAAAGCAATCTTGCAAACGAAAAATGGAGCTGGAGGAATCAGACTTCCTGACTTCAGACTATACTACAAAGCTACAATAATGAAGACAGTATGATACTGGCACAAAAACAGAAATATAGATCAATGGAACAGAATAGAAAGACCAGAGATAAACCCACATATATATGGCCACCTTATCTTTGATAAAGGAGGCAAGAATATGCAATGGAGAAAAGATAGCCTCTTCAATAAGTAGTGCTGGGACAACTGGATGGCTACATGTAAAATAATGAAATTAGAACACTTCCTAACACCATACACAAAAATAAAATGGATTAAAGACCTGAATGTAAGGCCAGACACTATAAAACTCTTAGAGGAAAACATAGGCAGAACACTCTATGACATAAATCACAGCAAGATCCTTTTTGATCCACCTCCTAGAGAAATGGAAATAAAAACAAAAATAAACAAATGGGACCTAATGAAATTTAAAAGCTTTTGCACAGCAAAGGAAACCATAAACAAGACCAAAAGACAACCCTCAGAATGGGAGAAAATATTTGCAAATGAAGCAACTGACAAAGGATTAATCTCCAAAATTTACAAGTCATTCCTATTTTAAATGGTTCTCTGGGAAGTGAGAGTGGCCTAGCATCCTGTCTGTCTCTGTAGGTAGAGCCCTGGGGTCGACTTGTCTGATGTGACAAAATCCAATTTATCTCTTTGAAGAACTGAGTGTTTGTGGAGATCCTGAGCTGGTCTCCAGAGAAAATGTTCACAGCTCATTAGGTTTATGTTGCAAACAATGAAAATGAAACGACTCCTCCCCTGGTTCTCTCTCTCTCCTTCTTCCCCTGCCCCTACTTAGTCAGAAATAATCCATTATCAGTTTAAGTTCATTGCCTTTGCTACATGTAAATCTTCTCCCTTTTGTTGGTTAGTTCGGTGGAACACTTTTTTTCAAATGAAATCCGCTAGAAAACACAGACTGTGAGTTGTTGAGGGAAAAGCAGGGGTTGGATCCTCAGGCTCTGCCTCTCGCCCCTCATTTCCCTGCGCTCTCCTTGCCAGGCCCCTGCGGCTCTTTTAGGAATCCAAGAACTCCCTGGACACAGTCTGAAAACACAGTTGGGTGCTGTGTAGTTGGACTGCCTCATCAGTCTAGGCTGAGGTGGAAGGTTCTTTTTTGTTCTAAACCTCTTAAAGACAAAGCAAATATTTTTAAAATGTTAACACATTGATTCCATGTGATGGGTTGTTGTTATAATATTCTTGACCTTTCTGAATATGTTCCCCAAACAAGAAGTTAAAAAATAGTGGGGGTGGTGGGGAGAAAAATGTTTGTACGCTGGATCAAATACAGTGCTGGTCCTTTGGAAGAAATTCTGTTTTCAAGCCATTTAGTCTTAGGGGATGGAGGAATACACTGTTGGAGGAAAATGGGAAGAACTGGCCTGTTCATGCTTGTAGTAGTGCCTTGGGTGCCAGGCCTGCTTGGAAAGGGTGAGTCTTTAGGACAGTCAATGGAATTATAAAAGGATTGTGCTTTGAGTATTTTGATAACAGTTAAAATATGTAACATTGCTAAGATATATAAGATGTGTATATATATAGCTGTATATATGTATGTATATATCATTTTTACTGATATAATTGACATATAACAGTTTCAGGTATACAACATGATGATTATATACAATGTGTGTATATATATAATATATATTATATTACATATATTATAATATGTATGTATTATATGTGTTGTCTATACATAATGGATATATTTGTCTCAAAGCAATGACCACAATAAGCCTAGTTAATGTCCATTACCACACATAGTTACAAATTTTTATTCTTGTGATGAAAACTTTTAAAATCCACTTTCAAGATACATTAGCTACTCTCAAATATACGTTACGATATTACTAAATGTACATTGTACATGTTCATCATGCTGTCCATTACACCCCCAGGACCTGTTTATTTTGTAACTGGAAGTTTGTGCCTCTGACTACCTTCACCCATTTTGCCTACTGCCCACCCCTACCTCTGGCAATCACCAATCTGTTCTCTGTATCTGTGAGTTTTTTGGGTTTGTTTTTACTTTTATATTTTAGATTCCACATAAAAGTGAGATCATACAGTATTTGTCTTTCTCTGTCTGACTTATTTTGCTTAGCAGTATGCCTTCAAAAGTCACCCATGTTGTCCCAAATAGCAATAATTCCTTTTTTTGTAGCTGAATGATATTCTATTGTATATGTATGTATCACATTTTCTTTATCCATTGATGGACGCTTAGGTTGTTTGCATGTCATGGCTATTGTGAGTAATGTTGCAGTGAACATGGGGGTGCAGATGCCTTTTAGAGTTAGTGTTTTTGTTTGCTTCAGAAGCAGCAGTGTTGGATCATACAGTAGTTCTATTTTTAATTTTTGAGGAACCTCCATGGTGTTACCCATAGTGGCTATACCAATTTACATTCCCACAGTGCCCAAGTGTTCCCTTTGCCCCACATTCTTGCCAACACTTGTTATTTCTTGTCTTTTTGAAAAAATAACAGCCACTGTAATAAGTATGAGATAACATCTCATTATGGTTTTGTTTTTTGTGTTTTCGGCTGCACCCTGCAGCTTGCAGGGTCTTAGTCCCCTGACCAGGGATCAGACCCCTGCCCCCTGCAGTGGAAGCATGGCGTCCTAACCACTGGACCGCCAAGGAATTCCCTCATTGTGGTTTTGATTTGCAGTTCTCTGATGATTAGGGATGTGGAGCATCATTTCTTGTTTCTGTTGACTATCTGTATGTCTTCTTTGGGAAGGTGTCTATTCAGATCCTCTGCCCATTTTTTAATCAGATTGTTTGGGGGTTTTTGCTATTGAGTTGTATGAGTTCTCTATATATTTTGGATATTAACCGCTTATCAGATGTATGATTTGCAAATATCTTCTCCCATTTGGTAGGTTGCCTTACCATTTTGTTGATGGTTTCCTTTGCTGGGCAGAAGCTTTCTAGTTTGATGTAGTCTCACTTGTTTACTTTTGCTTTTGTTGTTTTTGCTTTTGGTGTCAGAGCCAAAAAATTATAGCCAAGACTGATGTCAAAGAGCTTACCACCTATGTTTTCATCTAGGAGTTTTATGTTTTCAGGTCTTATATTCAAGTCTTTAATCCATTTTGAGTTTATTTTATATGTTTCTTTTGCATGTGGCTGTCTAGTTTTCCCAACACCATTTATGGCAGAAACTGTCCTTTCCCTATTGTATATTCATAAAATGAATATATATATCTCTGCTTACAAATGTCTGGCTCCTCCTTAGAGTGCAAAATCCATGAGGGCATGAGCCTGGCTTGTTTACTGTTCAGGCTCCAGTCTTGGGCATGTAATAGGTGCTCAATAAAAATTTTTTGTATAAATAAATGAATATATCCTTCCTTCTTTGAAGGGTGTTGTTGAGGGTGGAGATGTTGTCTTTTATTTCTTGGTCTCTCCAAGACTTGAGAAATGTTTGTGATTTGAATGTTTTATTTTATTCATTCATCAATTCTTATTGAGCATCTACCACATGCCAGACACTGTGCTAGGTACTGAGGATACAGCAGTGTATAAAACTGAGAAAACTCTTGTTTTCACAGACATTAGTGAGAGGAAATGGACAATGAATATAATAAACTAGTAAATTCTTTAAATTTTTTTGCCAATTTTGGAATATAATTAATATCCCTATTTACTTCCTATTTCTGAAGAACAAAGTATTATACCTTTCCTGTAATAAAATTGTAGATGATGCAAAGCCTGCT
This sequence comes from Grampus griseus, assembly GCF_964374135.1. Classification (NCBI taxonomy): domain Eukaryota; kingdom Metazoa; phylum Chordata; class Mammalia; order Artiodactyla; family Delphinidae; genus Grampus; species Grampus griseus. Next base: position 45,213,735 of record NC_139009.1, read on the forward strand.
GGGGAGACAACAAATTCACCCCCTTCCTAGAGAAAATAAGAACATGTTAATAATAAGGCATGGGAAAAAGATAAGGATGAGAAAGGGACAGTAGCAAAAGGATTGTTTCCTCCTTAGCTGAGCTTCCTGCCCTGTTAGCCTGCCATCTTATCCCGACTGCTTTCCCCACACATCTGTCCTTTTCAATCTTGAAAGCCCGTCGTGATGTTTGCAGTGGAGGATTTTGAGTGACCCTGAACTAGCCGTTGCCAAGGTATCCCTACTTACTACTCACAGCAGGAATAATAAATCTGCCTGTGTGCTGTCTCCTTCCATTTCAAGACACATAATAATGAATTCAGAGCAGGAAGTAAAGAGAGTTATCTCATGTAATAATAGCCTTGTACCTTAAAAAAAAATACTTTTTGTAAACAAATTCATTATCTCATTGGATACTTTCAAGACCACAGTGAGTTGAGATGAGGATTTCAGGAACTTCCCTGGTGGCGCAGTGGTTAAGAATCCGCCTGCCAATGCAGGAGACACGGGTTTGAGCCCTGGTCCAGGAAGATCGCACATGTCACAGAGCAGCTAAGCCCGTGCACCACAACTGCTGAGCCTGTGCTCTGGAGCCCGTGAGCCACAATTACTAAGCCTGTGTGCCACAACTACTGAAGCCTGCGTGCCTAGAGCCCATGCTCCACAACAAGAGAAGCCACTGCAATGAGAAGCCCGTGCACTGCAGTGAAGAGTAGCCCCTGCTCACCGCAACTAGAGAAAGCCCGCACACAGCAGCGAAGACCCAACACAGCCAAAAATAAGTATTAAAAATAAATGAGGATTTCAGTTATGGTGTCCAGATACCCCCAATTAAACCTTATATTGTCCCATCATTTGTCCTGGATTTTTTTTAACAGACTTTATTTTTTTTAGAGCAGTTTTAGGTTCACAGCAAAATTGAATGGAAGGTACAGAGATTTCTCATTTACCTCTGTCCTCATACACACACAGCCTCCCTATCAACATTGCCCACCAGAATGGTACATTGGTTACAGTGGATGAACCTGCATTGACATATCATCACCGAAAGCCTGTAGCTCACATTAGGGTTCACTGTTGGTGTTGTATATTCTGTGAGTTTTGACGCATGTATAATAACATATACCTACCATTATAGGTCCTACGGAGTTTCATGGCCCTAAAAACCTTCTGTGTGTCTGCCTATTCGTCCCTCTGTCCTAGACCTTTCATTCTGTGATAAAGTGTCATTATAATTTTAGATTTGAAAATATTTTTGATAGAATTATTTAATAGGTTTTTCATTATAGTAAAGCTGCTTTCTTGGTTAATAAATATTTTACAAAGTTATGTAAATTTAATGATTCCTAGAGCCTACTTTTACTTGCAGAGGGGTCCTGATTTGGATGATAAATTACATGGTCTCCATAATTACAATCTGCATTTAAGGGGAGAAAAACTGGTCCCCAGAGAAAAGGGGACTCTCCCTGGTATGTCTGGCCAATCGGGTGTAGAGCAGGACTGAAGTCCAGGTGTTATGATTTCTGGCATTTTCTACACAAAAGACACAAAGCCAGACGGGGAGACAACTCAGATCTCAAAGCTTATCACATCCTTAAGTAGTTTAAAGTTATGAAAGTGGGATTGCTTCTGCATTTCTAATTCAGACGTGAGAAGATTCACTATGTACGTAAATAATGTAGCCGGTGAGGAATAGAACAGACTGAGAGAAGCCCAGATCAACACGCAGGCAGGCAGGTGGGGATCTGCCTGAAGAGGATGGAATAATACGGAGGAAGGTTGGGTTTAAAAGGGAGTACTGTGCTAGAGAAGATTCCATAAATCGTTAAGTCAGTGAGGAAAAACATCTTCAGATGTTTGATGGTATTCTGAGACTGAAATTAGAGTTTCATTTGCATATTTCTGGGACACGGATGCATCTATTTATCCAGCAGAATGAGTCTAGGTTCTGATCAAATACATACTGAACTTGCCTAATATGATAATCAACCGTCCTGTAGTATCACCCACGTATAATTTTATTACAATGTTAGCATCCTAAAGATTGAAGTGATTATTAACTTTTCCATAGCAAATCAGAAGGAAATTGTTTCATAGAGGGTTGGGTTTTCATAAAGACCAATTCCTGTTCTTATATTCACTTTAAGGTGTTGTATTTAATATAGACCCTGCTGTAGAAACACAGTTAGCCTAAGTCAGACAGGAAAGAGCAATCACTCCTTTACAAAATAAATCACAAGGGGTCGGGGGAACAACTAACACACAGAAGGCAGTGGTCAATAACACAGGGTGGTGTGTGGAGTTGATTATCCACCCCCAGGCACTGTTCAGATGTGTTGCCTTAGGTGCTATCCCGGTGACAGGGTATTAACTTTAGGTGTTTTATTTGTGAATGGTGTGGAGATATGCGTTTATTTTATTCATTTATTTTCGTCAGGCCTCTCTATCCGGAGTGTGTGCTGGAAAGCAGACCGCCTTCTAGCAGGGACCCAGGACAGCGAGATATTTGAAGTGATCGTGCGAGAACGGGACAAGCCAATGCTGATCCTGCAGGGCCACTGTGAGGGGGAGCTCTGGGCTCTGGCCCTGCACCCCAAGAAGCCGCTGGCTGTGACAGGCAGCGATGACCGCTCTGTCAGGTGAGGCCCTAGAAGTGGTGGCTGTAACCTCACTCACCTCCCTGGGATAACAGATTCAGTTTGCCCAAATTTGTTTATTACTTTCAGAGAAGGATAACCCACAGTGCAGAACCTCACAATTTCCAAACAGAATGTTAAGCCATTTTGCTTAACAACAGTTGGCTTCTTGACCTTTTCTTGTTGCTATCTTTGGCTCCATCTTAAGTCAAGAATATGTTCTTAGAAGTGAAAATTCACTGCTGCTGGTTAGATTGGCCTCCAGGTCTCTTCCAGCTGAAGATGTAAGCTGAGTGCACTCATCTGTGATAAGATCATGTTTCTTCCTGTACCTTCGGTCCTGCTGGAGGCAGCCTGGCAATTTCACAGCTGAGTCACTCATCAGTTTAGTCACAGACTAAACATCACCAAGAGAACTGAAATTCTGATTTTCAAAGTCGTCTTTAGCACGTGAGTCATTAATTCTTTCTTTGCTCAAAATTCCCTGTGAGAATTTACAATGTCTTCAGATCAAAGGAAAGTGCGGGTTCCTAAGAAAATATGCCCATTTTTTTAGGGCCTCAAGTGTTCTCACTATGGATCACCTGTTATTTGAGAACACGACAGTAGTAACATGAGCAAAGTGATTATGCTTCCACTGTTCTTGAGACTGTTGAAAGACTGATTTGAAAGTGTGAGATGAAGACTATTCCACTGATTCCAGTATTTCCGTACTACTGAGCTTTAAGTGTGCTCAGCAATAAGCAGGCCAGAGAGTCCGTGACAGTGAGAGGAAGAGACTGATTGATATTCAGTTGATGGATTACTGCTTCTGGTTTGAATAGCTAAAGTGGAGCACTGTATACTAGACTAAAGGTCACTGCTCCCCCCCCCGCCCTTATTCTGTATGTTTGTGAATTGAATCCAGTTGCAATGGGTATACTCATTAGAAAAGCATAAATCCAAAGATAAAACCATTTTTGAGTTTCTACTGAGCACTAAAGCCTCATCAATCTAAAAATCAGTGAAAACGATTACAATTTTCTCTTCATGTGACATAAATGTTTATTTGGCTTTTACTTCTCTACACTCACTTCCTCCTCCTCTCTTCCTTTTCCTTCCATTACTCTGAGCCAAACCAATGCCAAGTTATTCAGACACCCAAGAAACTCGATTCATACCCATCCAGATAGAAGGGACTTCAAGGAAGTTTTTGGCTTTTATATTTTAACAACTGTGTTGAGTCTTAGAATTGCAAAGAGCCCTTACTGCCAGAATTTGTATTACTTTCCTTAACCATTAATTTGGCTAAAGTTTTAAATGGCATTTTTACACTGAGTATTGAAATGTAGGAAGGGTATAAGTCATAATTTCTTGATAAAGATTAGCTTAGCGGCTTTATAAGATTAGTGCAGTTTGCTGAGGAGTGATGGTTTCTTCATGCTAGTCAAGCAAAGCTTACATTGCTTAAAATAGTACAAGGCTAAAAGCAGCGTGAGATTATGAATAATGGACAAGGTATTGAAAGCATACCATAAGCTTTAGGCTGAACAGTGCAGGCTGCCTAAGGGATAAACTATTCACGGCGCAGCCCTGCATTGCAAGGCACATGCCACCATCCCTCCTGAGGGCGGAATGCATTTAGAGAAATTGCACCGCATTTGACTTATTCGTGGTTCTTTATGACAGGACTTAGATTCTCAGACCCCCTCGCAGATACTGTTGTTTGCACGTTAAGAGAAGACTGTCTTCAGAGTAGTAACAGAGAGAGGTCAGATGCCGCAATTGCGTCTCACATGGAAACCCTTATTTGGGTCTTCAGATGTTTAGTTCGTGTTCTCTCAGTTTGAGGTGCCTGGATTAGGTGTTCCAAGGAGCTGCTGAAAATTCTGTGAGTGGCACTTGCACTTGACCTCTGTTTCTCCAGCAGTAGCTGTGCTCATCAGCCAGGGGCACGGCGAAGTATCCCCCGCCGCCCCGGCCCCAACCAAGAGGGGACCCATCAGCAGTGGGGCACCCAGGTTGCTCGTGAGGAGTGACAGCATATGACTGTGTACAGCCAACTTTGGAACCATCCTGGGCAGGGGTATCATTCGTTCTTCTCCATCTAAAATACTTCTTGCTCAAGAGACCAGCAAATGTAATGTGTATTTCAATCTGTATGTGCTTACATAACACAGTTACTAGAATGGAACTCGTATTTTTTTTTTTAAAGAAAGCAATAACAGCATCTAGTAGTACTTCTTATCCTATAAGTGTTATTAACAGCCATTGGTATAAATCCAGAACAATTTTTAATCTCCAAAGTATAATTTTGTGTGAAGTAGTGTTTAAAATTACCTTATTTTATGCATCTCAAAATCTTTGGAAATGTTATCTCATTTTATATTTCTTGCTGGGTATTTCAAATGGTGAGAATCACATAAAGATAGACTAAACACTTTCCCAGATTCCCAGACATGCCAAGAGGAAGGACACTGGTGTGAGGTTACTGCAGTCTTTCTTGTTATTATCGCAGTGGTGAACAGGCCTTCGGCCTTGGGCTGGCTGATGACTATGAGAAGTTGTTTTGTTTCGTCTTTGACTTTGAACTGTGCTTAGGCTGTGGAGCCTGGCAGACCATGCCTTGATCGCCCGCTGTAACATGGAGGAAGCGGTTCGAAGCGTTGCTTTCAGCCCCGATGGATCTCAGTTGGCCCTGGGCATGAAGGACGGATCTTTCATTGTTCTCCGAGTCAGGCATGTACTGATACTGAAAATGACATTAGAGATATTCTTTTGTTAAAATTAATTCTCCTGGTCAGAATGTATGCCAGGACCTTAGGAAAAATGCATTTACTGTTTTGAATAGGAGCACTGTAGATTCACAACCACCTGTCTATAGTTACAAAGTCCAAACACTCTGAGCGTCCGAAGTTCTTTGGTAACTTGTTTGGCAGCACTGCCTGACCCAGTGAACTGGATGTGCGATTGTTTACAGTCTGTTAATCTCTTAGTAGGGATAGTCATGTATCATCTGATTTGCTGCAAAAATATTAATGTGTTCAAAAGGGGTTGCTGTCTTAACTCCTACTGGGGATGTTATGTAATAGATTGTATGCAAACCTTTCTAAAATCCAATGAATGATAAACTCCCAAGCTTGTCTGGTCCCAGGGGTTTTAGATAAGAGATTATGGGCTTGTAATAAGCCAAGAAAAGAGGAAGAAAGATGAAAGCAGCCTCCCAACAGCACTAAATTTTTAGAGGTAAACTTAAGTCAAGATTTTTCTACCTATAATCACCAATAAAATGGAACATTTCGTATTTATCAACCTCCTATATTATTTCTACTGGAAAAAAATTATGACCCAGCCTTGTAATTATTTGAAAACATTGGTTATTCTTTTGGATTACACATTTTGTGATTACAGAAAGTAAATGTAGCTGTAGATTAGATACTGCATCTCTCACACACAGCAAGTTCTATGTAGCTCTTGGCATGGTTTATTACACTAAATTCTCATCACCAGCCACACAACTTATTACCAAATGGGTGGGCAGCATTTTCTTTCTTTGCTTAGCGATGTGTGAAAAGATAGCTAATTACCAAATTTTCTTTTTGATGGATTTCCCAAGCTAAAAAACAATCCTCCCACACCTATTTTATGGCATTATAGTAAACTATAATGCTATTAGTAAATGATGCAGCAGGTATGAGAAATTATTATGTGGAAGCAAATATTTGGCATTATTTATGCATTCAGTTCATTTTAGAGTTGATGAAGGCATCATTACTAGTTCAGGGGACCTGCTAGTCATAATCTTGTCTTATAGCTATGGGGGAAAAGCCTCAGTGAGCTTTCAAATAAGAGTAGAAATTCTTACCAGAAACTTATCAGAAAGGATATGGAATATTCCAGTGATTCAATGTAGGCATTATTGACCTTTCATAGTGAAAGTTAAATAATTACATAAAAATTCAACATTAAAAAAGTAGTTTTCCTCTTCTGCTTTTTGGACTTGCTCTTTCTACAATAAGCATCAAGCTTAACAGTCACTGGTTTCTTGTTCTTAAAGTATTAGAAAGATAGTTTATTTTTATGTTAACCTTGATATGTTTTACCTTTCTCTGTGACATATTTTTAAAACAATTTTACAAACCCCAAATTTTAATAAAAAGTTTTAGAGAAAAAGAATACATATAATTGAACATGAAAGCAAAAATGCATTTCATTAAAATTGTTTTGTTTTTTACTTTGGGAGCCCAAAATATTATTTAAAATGTTTAATTTCTCCTACATTGGCCATGAACTAAATAATGTTTTATATCTTTCCATAAAAGTTAATTCTGTAATTCCTGTAGTTTTTCTCTCCCTTTCAAAGTAATTTTTTTCTGTGGCACACAGATTTTAAAACATGACTTGGGGTTCCTATCTCTAGATTTGCTGCTTATTGCTTTGCTTTTCTATTCTCATAGAGATATGACAGAAGTGGTTCATATCAAAGATCGAAAAGAAGTCATTCACGAAATGAAATTTTCTCCAGATGGTTCTTATCTGGCAGTGGGATCCAATGATGGCCCAGTAGATATCTACGCTGTCGCCCAGCGGTATAAGAAAATAGGAGAATGCAACAGGTCTCTCAGTTTCATCACACACATCGACTGGTCTTTGGATAGTAAATACTTGCAAACTAATGACGGTGCCGGAGAACGGCTGTTCTACAAAATGCCATGTAAGTCACAAGGGCAATGAATGTTTGTACAAAGCGCAACTCTGAACCATGGCAGAAAATTTATGAGGATATTCTTAGGACCTCAGGGCAAGGAATGTTTTCTGAAACAAGACCCTCAAACCACAAACTCTCAAAGAACAGATTCATAAATTGGAACACATTAAAATAAAAAATTATTGCACAGCAAAAGAGACCATGGTGGGCATAAATACTTGGAATTGTTATAATGGACAAAGGATATACATGAACAATACAAGTTTGAACTGTACCAGTCTACTTCTGTGCAGATTTTTTTAGTTGTAAATACTACAGTACTACATGGTAGGAGGTTGGTTGAATCTGTGGTTGTGGAACCATGGATGCAGAGGGTCAACTCTAAGTTATACATGGATTTTTGACAGCATGGAGAGTTGGTGGCCCTAGCCCTCAAGTTGTTCGAGGGTCAGCTGTACACCTGTAATATATAAAGAATGCCTAAAGATAAGCAAAAGGAAAAAATACTAGGAAAATACTAAAAAAAATACTGAAGATTTGAGGATCACAGTCAACTACTATGATTGCTTTCGTCTCTTTTGTGTCCTTCATAATTGGAAGCCCTTATACGATTATTTGGTGAAATATGCTCATTGGGATTAAAAAACCCACAAATTTTATTTGTAACCCTCACTATAACTTCTGTATGAGATTTATCTTATTCATCTTATTTATATAATACTCATTTAGTAACATTTAATCTGTGATGTTAAAATGTCATAAATAAAAGATAGATTTCTGTATTACAATCTTTGATTAATGATTTTTTATAATGTAAAAGGAAAAATTTGATATTTAACATGAATCTTGACCGCAAAGAATTATATTTTAATTTTGTATTGAAAAATCAATTTTACCATAAAACAAGGTGTGACATATCTTCAACATTTTTAATAGTCTCTGCCCTATCAATTCATCAGTATACCTTTACTAGGTACATATTTCTTTGTGTCTACTTTCTCTGCTTGACAGTATTTCGTATATATTTTCATATGTGAAAAAATATGGAACACATTTTTGTCGTTTGCAGAAACAAAGTAACACCCTACTCAGTGATATCAAAGATACCAGTGTTATCTTTGCTGGTACACACAGTGCAGATCCAAATATCTTTGTAGGGGTGGGATTTTTCTCTTGTGAATTACTTCCTTGGACTATATTCTTTAAAGCAGGAACACTGGATCCAAGACTATGTTCAGACTATAAACTCTCCGATTCTGTGGTCTTCATAATGGATTTTTATATAATGCTGTGTTAGAGTCTAGAATTGCCAATTTGACAGTGCACCAGTAATGTACAAGAGCATCTATTCTCATAGGTTCTTTATTTGAAAATATTTGTTATTTTTGAGGGGGAAAGTATGAGGTAATACACTTAATTGTCTTGATTTTGAATTTTTAAATTGTGCATGACTAAGCATTTTTCCAAGCTTTTCCTTATCCATGGGCTTCCTCCTTTTTGTGCTCCCTGGGGACGTCCCTTACCAGCTGCTGGTGAAAACTGGGTATTGTGCCCCACACATAAGACCATACCTAGAACAATTGTCAGGACTATTTTCCCCAGCTAATTACATTTATTTCATCAAAATTTGGTGGATTTTCATTGTCTAGCACTTTAAAATTTAAATAGAAAATCCATTCATTTTTTCCACTAATTAATTGAGGCTGACTTCTAAAAAATCACTTCTGTGGTTCCTTGAATTATGAAAAGTAGGAGTTCAGAATAAACTCTTTAAAAACCTGGCAAAATGTTAGTAACTAAATATGATAATATATAATTTAATAATAGTCATTTCATCAATAACACAAAGCATAATATCATCTGTATCTAAATAATTAAGGTCAAGTAAATATCAGTAGTTTAAGACATTAGATTTAGTACCATGATCATTTTCTTTCTCCTATCGGAGTTTTGAGCATGTGCTTCCTTTAAACCCTGCTAGAAAAAAAAAAAATCACCATTTGGGGAAAGAGATTAGAATTTATAGTTTCCTTGGTTTCTAAACATTTTAAAACAAAGGTTTTAGACCTCTATGAGAAAAATGAATAAAGTAAATTAGGATATGATTTTATTTAAATGTAACATTATATTAAAATTTATTGATTATTTTCAGCTGGGAAGCCTTTAACAAGTAAAGAAGAAATCAAAGGGATTCCCTGGGCCTCCTGGACATGTGTGAACGGCCCAGAAGTGAGTGGGATTTGGCCAAAATACACTGATGTCATTGACATCAACTCAGTGGATGCAAATTACAACAACTCAGTACTGGTGTCTGGAGATGATTTTGGACTGGTTAAATTGTTTAAGTTTCCTTGTCTCAAGAAAGGTAAGGCCAAAAGAAATGTTTCTTTGAATGAAGATTTGATCTAGAATATACATACAGTATAATTAAGGCTTATTTTCTTGATGTCTGTTACTGCAGACTATTCATTTTATCTTTATATTTACTCTAACATTTTTCAATAGAAAGTTTGCTATCTTCTGCTTTTGACATTCTGAAATGTGGTTTTGCAAATTTAAGTCAGCATTTGTTAACAGAGATGTTACTCAACATTTCGTGATTCATAAACTTCATGTTTTAAACAAGTTGTATTCTATTTTATTTATATATATGTAAATATAATAATTTAAATTACATGTTACATTAAAATATTGTAATTAAAATTCTTTTATGTGTTACACCTAATTGTGCTTATACATAGGAAGCAAAGCAAATCCTTATAGACATATTTAAAATAAAATCTGAAAGTGATTGTTGTGGTGATAATACAGTTTGTGGACCCCTTCTGATAGCACTAATTTTGCACACCAGACTTACGTAACTGGTGAAATTTTTTTATTGAAGTATAATTGATATACAATGTTGTGTTAATTTCTGCTGTACAGAAAGTGAATTAGTTATACAAATATATACACTCTTTTTAAAATTCTTTTCCATTATGGTTTATTACAGGATATCAATTATAGTTCCCTGTGCTGTATATTAGGACCTTGTTGTTTATCCGTTCTGTATATTAATAGCTTGCATCTGCTAATCCCAAACTCCCAATCCATTCCTCCCCCAACCCCCTCCCCCTTGGTAACCACAGATCTGTTCTCTGTGTGTGAGTCTGTTTCTGTTTGGTAGATAAGTTCATTTGTGTCATATTTTAGATTCCACATATAAGTGATATCATATGGTATTTGTCTCTTTCTGACTTGCTTCACTTAGTATGATAATCTCTAGTTGCATCCATGTTGCTGCAGATGGCATTATTTCATTCTTTTTTATGGCTGAGTAATATTCCATTGTATATATGTACCACATCTTCTTTATCCATTCATCTGTCAATGGACATTTAGGTTGCTACCCTGTCTTGGCTATCATGAATAATGCTGCTGTGAACATTGGGGTGCATGTATCTTTTTGAATTGTAGTTTTGTCTGGATATATGCCCAGTAGTGGGATTGCAGGATCATACGGTAACTCTATTTTTAGTTTTTTGAGGAATCTCCATACTGTTTTCCATAGTAGCTGCACCAACAATGCAGCAGGGTTTCCTTTTTTCCACACCATCTCCAGCATTTGTTATTTGTAGATTTTTTAATGATGGCCATTCTGATCCGTGCGAGGTGGTACCTCATTGTAATTTTGATTCGCATTGCTGTAATAATTAGAAATGTTGAGCATCTTTTCATGTGCCTGGTGGCCATCTGTATGTCTTCTTTGGAAAAATGTCTATTTAGATCTTCCGCCCATTTTTTGATTGGGTTGTTTTGTTATTGTTGAGTTGTATAAGCTGTTTGTATATTTTGGAAGTTAAGCCCTGTTGGTTGCATTATTTGTAAATATTTTCTCCTACTCTGTAGGTTCTTTTCATTTTGTTTATGGTTTCCTTTGCTGTGCAAAAGCTTGTAAGTTTGATAAGGTCCCATTTGTTTATTTTTGCTTTTGGGAGACTGATAACTGGTGAAATTTTTGAGAGAGTTTGATTCAAAACAACCGTTTCTGCCCTTGCATTTTATTATTTTGTTTTATTGTTGTTAAAATCTTGTCACTTCAATTTTTCTGGCACTGTCAGGCTTTGTAGAATGTGACTGAATTAATCATGTAATGACCCTGTCCTCTTCTTCCTTCAAAAGTTTAGGCAAAGCCCATACACAGGCTTTTCTGAGACTCCCTGCCTGCACCCTGAAAATCTGATCAGCAGTAGGGATATGCTGTTGCCTGAAAAACCTTTCACTTGAACAATTTTTAGAATAAGCAAGGAAAGGGATTGAAAATGTCATCAGAAAGTCATTTTCAGCTAACTAGCAGTTTTGAAGCAGTGACAATCATGGTAAAAAATTGAACATAAAATGCATAGCAAAACCACCATCACTTCCACTTGACAAAATGACCATCAGATTAAAATGCTTGAGGCACAGCATTACCTCAACATGCCTAATTCAAACTGTTCTCTTTCTCCATAATGGGTCTTTTGAGTAGTAGGGCATGTCTTGTTAAATTGAGTAATGTACTTGCAGAAGTTAAGTTAGGCAACCAGAAGGTATCTGGAAATTCAGGAGTCAGAAGAAATATCATGAGGGTCAGAAGCAATACTATTGGTATCAAGTATCAGGACTTGGGAATTCAGTGAGAGTTGGTATTTCCTATGAGTCATTGAGCCTTGTAGGATAGACTTGGGTCTAGAAAATAGCAATGGAGATGTAGATCTTGGATTAGCTTGTTAGGATGGGGGAGGCAGGTAGGGAGGTACAGTGAGTAGTGCTGTTTGTCAAAATGAGATACCCTTATATGTAAAACAACCCTGAGGAGGAAGGCAGCCAGGAGACATCTGAATGAACAAGGAGACACTGACAGCCAGAGCGACAGTATGGTGAGAGCAATAAAACCCACCTCAACAATTTGCATAAGTATCCATGTCCTCATAGCAAACTGACTTGTTCTACTTTTCATGACACATTGTTTATACATCTTGCAATTTGCCTCAGAGTCATTTAGGCTCTTGGAGCCTTTTTGTGCTAAAGCTACTGGTGGAGAAGTTTATAACAGAGTGTTGCTGATGAGAATGGTAACAGTTGGTGGAACTTGTCTCCCTATAACCAAGGTACCAGTGACAAGTATTCCCCCAACTTTTGAACCTGTAAACACCCAAATATTAGCAGGGGCTGATGACTATGAGAAAGTGTGGAGACTGGGTAAACATTATAGTTTTCCATTGTGATTAAATAAAACTCACAAGTTAATTGACACATTTATGATTATGTGTGCATAGTATTCTTTTGCATAATAATTAGACATAAGTGTTCTGCAGTTAATGAAAATGACTACAATTCATATTATTTTTACATAGCTGAACCAATTTGTTTTCCTCATTTCCTTTTGACAGTTTTCAAATCTTAAAATAATTAGGATCAATACTGATAATTTTCCCTGATGTCATTTAGAGTACATCCTGTTTGACCATCACCCTCCAGACACTGACATGAGGTAAAATCCAAAGCCTTGCTCATTGGCATTTGCCATATCTTAACACCCTTGGCATCTACCCACGCTCCTAGGGGAGGCTCAAGGCCGAGGATCTCCATGTTTCACTTGTGTGCTGCCATTCCATTAATCCTTCACACACACACACACACACACACACACACACATACAGTCCTTGAACAGCTACCTCCTATGACAAGTGTCCTAGATACTGTAAGACTTGAGTTGCAGAAACCCTAGACCTTGGAGGGGAAAGTGCTGGCCTTCAGTAGAGCTTGGATGAGCTTGATGGAGGAACAGAAAGGTCAGTGTGTCTAGACCATGATGAACGAGGGGAGAGCTGTGCACTCCAAGGCTGGAACGGCATTAGGGGCCAGGCATGAAGGGCCTTGAAGCAACTGCTAGAAATGTGGGTCTTATTCTAAGTGCAGTGGAAAACTGTTGAGGGTTTTAAATGGAAGACTGACATGAGCAATTTAAGTTTTTAAAATACCACTTTGATATTGTGTGGGATGGAATAGGGAAGGGGAGGCTTCAAGTAGAGAGATTATTGCAAGAGCCCAGGTAAAAGATGATGTGACTTGGACAAAGTTGTCAGGAACAGACCTGAAGAGAGGTGGTTGAGATTAGGAAACAGTGTCAAGGTAGAGCTGAAGGTCTTGCTGATGGATTGGGTGTGGGAGTAGAGGGAAAGAGAGGAATTGAGGAAAACTCCTAAGTTTTAGATTTGAGCAATGGGGTGGATGGTAGCACCATCTATAGAGATGGGAAAATGAGAAAGGAAAAGGTTGTTTGTGTGTGTGTGTGTGTGTGTGTGTGTGTGTGTGTGTGTTTATAGTGGTAACAGAGTAGGAGGGGAAGGGGAAACTCCTAGTTTTTCTGTGATAAGTTTGAGGCACCTATTAGACATCCAAGTGGGCATAGCACACAAGCTGTCAGCACTCTTGGGAGACTTCAGGGTTGGAGATGAATGTTTGGCAGCTGAGGGAATATCAACAGTATTTAAAGTCAAGGAGAAAGAATCAATAGAGAGGAGATGAGGGCTGAGCCTTCCTTAGGGTCCAGAGAATAAAGGGGGGCCTTGTAGAGTCACTCAGTGTCCTAAGGAAAACCTTGGAAGAGATGGATGTGGCCTTCATTTTTTCAGTAAATATGTAAGTGCTATTCTAGAGGCTGGAGATATGTCAATGAATAAAACAAGCACAAGTCCCTGGAGCTCTTGTTCTACTGAGGGGACCTAGTCAATAAACAAGACAATATAAACACATCTGATGGTGAGAAGTGCTGTGATGAAAAATAAAGCAAACAATGGGAGTAAAGAGCACTCAGGTCGGGCAGTGTAGTATTGCTGTTTTAAGTAGGATGGTCAAAGCAGGGCTCACTGATAGTTTCATTTGACTAGAAACCTGAAGGAGATAAGAGAAGCAGCCATTCAGAGATGCAGGGAAAGAGCATTCCAGACTAAGGGAACACAAGTGCAAAAGCCTAGAGGCAGAAGAGGGCCTGGCGTGCAAAAAGGCCAGTGAGCCTAGAGTAGAGCAAGGAGGGAGAGAGAGGAAGAATTATCAGAGAGATAAGGCCTAAATATTGATGACACTAATGCTTTTGCAGGTTCTACTTCCAGCCTCCCAATGGTGTATGAGCTAGCTATTGCTGTAAAACAAATTCCCCTCCCTCCCAAATTTAGCAGCTTAAATCAATAATAATTTATTTTCTCACAGTTTTGGAGGGTCAGGAATTCAGGAGCAGCTTAGCTGGCTGATTCTAGCTCCAGGTCTCTCATGAAGCTGCAGTCATCTGAAGGCTAGACTGAGGCCAAAGATCCACTTCCAAGATGCTCACTCACCTGGCTCTTGGCTGGAGGCCTCAGTTCCTTGCCATGTGAGCCTCTCCATAGGCTGCTTGAGTGTCCTTATCACATGGTACCTAGAGATCCAAGAAAGAGCAAGGAGCATCTGCACTGCCTTTTATAACCTCCTCTTGGATGTCACATACCTTCATTTTTGGCATACTGTGTTTTGATTTGTATCAAATAATTTGTAGACATATTTTTTCCAGCTTTACTGAGATAAAATTGACAAATAATACTGTGTAAGTTTAAAGTATACAACATGGTGATTTCATATATGTGTATATGTTGTGAAATGATTACTACTTTAAAGTTAGTTAACATATCCATCACCTTAGTTAGTTACCCTGTGTGTGTGTGTGTGTGTAGTGAGAACATTTAAGATCTACTCTCTTGGCAACTTTCAAATATACGGTGGTATTAACTACAGTCACCATAGGGTACATTAGATCCCCAGAACTTATTCATCTTATAACTGAAAGTGTATCTTTGACCAGCATCTCCCCATTTCCCCCTAGGTCCCTGATAACTGCAAATCTACCATGTGCTTTTATGAGTTTAACTTTTTTAAAAAATTGTGGACATTTTTTAAACAATTCCAAAGAGATGGGTTAAATCATCTCTGAGGAGGGTCTAAAGGTCAGGGCAGCAAAGAATAGCCCAACAAGATCTATAGAGATATGGGAAGAATATATATTTACTTCATAATTATTGAATTATCATCAGCCAGCATTTACAGTTGACCGGAGTTGCAATCTGTTTGACTTTATTAAATTACCAAAACTGATTTAGGAAACTCTTTGAAATGGGCATGGTTGCTTTTGAGACTCAAGTCCTTCCTTTCCCCTTCTGTGGCAGCATTCCCCCTGTCTTTTTATAATAAAACCTCACCTGGTCAGAACACGCTCTCAGGGAAGGGACATGTGGCAGTCATTTTCGCGTACATATAAATTTAAATCATTACCTCTCCAGTGGGTATTTAAATTTTAAACATGTGATACTTGAAGAGATGGCCTTTTCCCCCATTAAAGAGATTTCACTTAGAGGGGCTGTAATAGGTAGAAGTATTTCTGAAGGAGGGATGGTGTGCTTGTTGGCCCCAGAAATCTCTCACAGTCTTTGGGGTCCTAGGTCTCCACATGAGAAGATGGATCTTGCTTATTTCCATGAGGGCCTTTATGCTTCTATCTACTCACCATACACTGGAGACTTTGCTGCAGTTATTCAACCACAAATAGAAGTTCACATAGCTTTTCTGTTGCATTCACTACCTGGGGATGGTGTTTACTGAGTAAAGCGATCAATTTAAGAGAAAAAAAATTCATTCTCCCAACTCTACATCTACATGACCCCAAACAACAATTTTACTCCCCCCGCCCCGCCGCAGAAGTATTTTCCATTTCCCAGTTAAAGGATTGCCTGTTGCATCTTGTATTTAAATAAGAATGTGTAAGGTATTCATTCTTTAGCATTTATTTTCAGAATCAGTGAAGCAGTGGGTGTTATTTGGAACAGGTTCAGATGTGTCTTTAGACACAGGGCTTAAATTTTAAGACCCAGTTTTAGCTTAATCCATACTGGAATGATTGAGATAGCTTTTGGAGCCTTTGATTGTTTGTTATTATATATAAGATTGAAATTATATTTTCTAATATACTTAAATCTTTTACTTTTCAACATGAATAAAATGTAATTTTTTAACCAACGGATTCTATTTTTTGCACAACTAATCTTCTCCTCAAAAATATCTTTTCAGGAGCCAAATTTAGAAAGTATGTGGGTCATTCTGCACATGTCACAAACGTCCGCTGGTCTCATGACTTTCAGTGGGTATTAAGCACAGGAGGGGCTGACCACTCGGTTTTCCAGTGGAGATTTATTCCAGAAGGTGTCAGCAATGGCCTGCTAGAAACAGCACCCCAGGGTAAAACCAGTAATAATTTTTCAACATCTATTTATTTTTCAATAAAAATATCAAAGAATGGTCTAACATCTCTTCTGAAGGTAAAGAGTTAAAGCTGTTTTGAAAAATTCGTTCCTACAGTAAATTTAACATTAAAAAAAAAGAACAGAAAAAGCTTTTGAGATATGGGCCACTTGAGTATGGGTCAGTTGGATAATTTCCTTCAAAGGATTTTGCTTATACCAAATGCAAGTTGAAGGTCTAAGGTTTACATGAAGAATTAACTTTTGAGAATAACACGAACAGATACATCTCGGCCTCCTTAGACTATTCTAACAGGTGGCGGGTCTGCTGGGTCAGGTGACAAGGTAACATTTGGAATAGAAGTTGCCTCCTGAACGGCATTCAGAGAACGGTCCACAATCAGGGCCACTGTGTTCCAGTTCAATGGATGTGTATAGTCCTTTAATTTACTGTGATGTTGGCAGGAATGATCATGTAATATGTGAGGAGATGTTCTTATTGGGAGGGGTTCTGCAGCCATTTTGACCATGGCAATTACCAGCATGGGTGGGCATGTTAACAGGCTAATGAGGATCTTTACTGAACTGAGTGGTTGGATTTCTTTCTGTCCCAGCCTTCTCCTTGGGAAAACCTAGCCCCCTGCCCGCCCCCTTTTTTCCCCTTTCAAAGCAAGATTTAAAACCCAAAGATCTGTTATCTAATAGAAGTGTGGAAATAGTGGGGGGAGTTATCCTAGTCTGGTAATACTCCTGAAAAGGGGGTTAGAGGTATGGTGAACTTAACGAAAAGATGAAAAAAAAAAGATGTTTTAAGAATCTACAACAAATGAAAACTATGATGTAGTTATTTTTATTGACCTCAATAGGAGAGAAAAAAATTTTTAAATAAAAGTTTTAGCCATTTAAAGTCTCAGAATTTCTGCTTGTGTCTCACGGGGTGTTTCTGCAGAAGGTGGCTCCGATTCCTATAGTGAAGAATCTGATTCGGATTTATCTGACGTGCCGGAGTTGGATTCTGATATTGAGCAAGAAACTCAAATCAATTATGATCGCCAGGTCAGTAAACAGGGAGCCTCATGACAAATGCCTTTTAACCCCGAATCTTGATCTCATTGAATTTGGACATTGCACTAAAATTGGTTAATGCTTAGGCAGAAGAAAATCAAGAAAAGAATTAGGGAAATTGCCTACTTCTTATCTTTAAGTACAGATTTGAAATAAGGCATTTACTGGATCATATCAGTAAAAAATTGTTAAGTAGAGGTAGTAGCAAATTTTCAAAACGGAACCCATGACAGTTTGGGTTTTCTGCCTTCCTAGCAGCTAAAACTTTAAAATATTTTTTACAGAAAAACGTGCAAGTAAGTTACAAGATTTTTCATTTTCTTAGCAGATCATTAAAGCATGTGTTTTCTTTATAGAATAGGTATCCCTGGAGGCATGGTAGTTTGCAAATGAGCTGTTGTCCTGATTCCTCTCTTAACTTATGGAGACCGTTATCCATTTAATTAAAGTAAAAGTCCAAATACAATGCACATTATCCTTCCAGTCAGAAATCATCTTTAGTAGAAAAGTTGGACAATTACAACCAAATTTTTTGAAAATAGACACTTAATTTTAGCACTAAATTGTGTGTATTAAAGGGCGTAATCCTTCATTGGAATCTGGACAGGTATCACCTTCTTAATGGTGATAACCCTAGGGATTCTGTTTTCTTTCTAGTCATTTAACAGAGGTATGTGAAGCAGATTCCATACGTGAACATGGAGTGAATAAGATTTCAGACACAGCAACCGTCAGTGTTGCCCCATGGAAACTTACCACATAGGCCTGTGGCAGCTGCCATGTATCAAGTGTCTCTATGGGGCCACATCCTGTGCTTTACATACACCGAATTCAACCCAACAGTAACCCCTGAGAGGCTGAGTACTTTGCCCACATCCACATTGCCTGTAGTGGGTATGGGCTTCTCTCCAAAGTGCACATTGTGAGTGCTACTTGGCTTTGCCTCTACATAAGCTCTGAATGTACAACTTTTCAGATGATGACTTTTTTTCCCCAACCCATAATTGCCACTCACTGATTCAATATTTGAAAAATTAGGTTAGTACAAAAGTAGTCCAACTGATGGTTTAGGTTAACTTCAAGACTAAATCGGTTTGACTGTGTATTGTATTATGCTATAAAACTGCTAAAGATAAAGATTTGAAAGGAAATTATTAATATCATGCAAATATTACACCCTAATATCAAGGGGAAATGGAATTTAAGCAAAATAAACACACAATTTAGGGAAAAAGAAATGCAATTTTTTTAGTTGGGATGTTTCTATTTAATAAAAATAGTGCTAGTAAAAGAATGAAAAGGAATGACTCAATTGAAATTCATGCCTAGGATTTATATATTCTCCCTGACATCTTACTTTCTAAAGCTTTCACCTAGATTATTTAATTCATGTTGTCTATATTTGATTCCTGAGTTGTTCCTGAGCAGGGAGTCTGTTCTACAGATGGGACTTTGAGGCCCACAGAGGTTATGAGACTTGTTCAAATAAGCGGTAGAAATGCCAAGACTAGAATTCAGTTCTCTAAAGTAGTTGATGAGCTGATGAAAGCATCATGAATTCAGATGAATAATTATCATTAGATTTTAAAAGCTTGGTTCACTGCATCTGTAATAGACAAGGCAGTAGTGAGATATCTTCTGACTTCAGTTTTTTTTAAACGATTTTTGGTCAGATCCTAAATATGAATTTCATTATAATATTTTCATGATTTTTTTGTAATGTAGTTTGATTAAATGAAAACTTTCCTATATGAAGATGAGAAATTATGAATCGTATTTCATTTAAATGTGTTAAATTTATATCTCTTGATTGTAGGGTATAAATACATGATAGACAAAATTTTAGCTACATGATTTTATCTACATTTAAATTATCGAGAATGTTCTCTCAGCCAGCAGCACATTTTAGGTCCTAGGTTAGACCAAGAGCTTTGCTCTGTATCCCAGAGTCTGATCTGAAAGATTCATGAGGTCATGAAAGAAGGATAATTCCAAAGAGTGATCACCATGATTCATGTGGCCCACATTTTACACATTTCTGAATCATCAAGAGATTTCTTGCCTTAGAAGAAATCATAACGAAATATTTAAATTATATTTTATTGATAATTTTATTTAATAATTTCCTTTATTTATCAGAAAAGTAATATATTTTCTGGATATAAATTGATTTAGAAACATAATAGCAAATTTTTTTTTAATTCTTTTAAATCCCAATGACTTAAAATATATTTCAAGTTAGTTTTGTTCATTAGAAAAAAGTAAAATTCAATCTCATGTCTCATGTTCTCAATTTTGTTTGTCTTTTCAAAGAACCAACTCTTAGTTTTGTTAATCTTTTCTATTGTTTTCCTACTCTCTATTTCATGTATTTCTGCGCTAATCTCTGTTACTTCCTTTCTTCTGCTAACTTTGAACTTAGTGTCCAAACTAAGTCCAAACTTTTTTTCTAGTTCCTTGAGGTATAATATTAAGTTCTTTATCGGAGATCTTTCTTTTTCCTTAATGTATATGTTTATTAGCTACAAAATTTCCCCTGAGAAATGCTTTTTCTGTATCCTGTAAGTTCTGGTATGTTGCATTTCCATTTTCATTTGTGTCAAGATTTTTAAAAATTTCCTTTTTGATTTCTTCTTTGATCCATTAGTTGTTGAGGAGTGTGTTGATTTCTGCATATTTGTGACTTTCCCAGCTTTCTTCCTGTTACTTATTTCTAGTTTCATACTATAGTGGTCAGAAAATATACTTGATATAATTTCAGTCTTCTTAAATTTATTGAGCCTTGTTTTGTGGTCTAACATGATCTGTCCTAGAAAATGTTCCTTGTGTGCTTGAGAAGAATGTATGTTCTGCTGCTGATAGATGAAATGTTCTGTATTTGTTAAGATATTTGGTCTGTAGTATTGTTCAAATCTGCTGTTTCATTATTGATTCTCTGTCTGGATGATTAATCCGTTGTTGGGAGTGGGGTTTTACAGTTCCCAACTATTATTGTATTGATATTTATTTCTTCTTTTAGTTGTTAATATATGCTTTGTATATTTAGATGCTCTGATGTCAGGTGCATAAATATTTACCATTGTTATATCTTCTTGATGAGTTGACCCCTTTATCATTATATAATGCCCTTCTTTGTCTCTTGTGACCATTTTTAGCTTCTTATGTTTTCAAAAACTTGAGTTCCTGCAGTTAAAGAGAATGTCAAGACATTAATATATTTGAAACCTGAAGAGTCTCTAACTAAATGTTTCTGTTACGCTTGAAGGTTTACAAAGAAGATCTACCTCAGCTAAAGCAACAAAGTAAAGAGAAAAACCATGCAGTGTCCTTCCTCAAACGAGAAAAGGCTCCTGAGGACAGCTTGAAACTCCAGTTCATACATGGGTGGGTGGTCTGTCACCAATCTTATCACCTTGTCGTCCTTCTTCTCAGTGCTACCCCAATTCAGGCTGGCTCTTCTCTCCAGTTTGCACTTACCTGTGGTTAATATTTTAACCACGGCTCTCTGTCCAGTTTTCTCAGTGTTCTATGGCCATCTCAGTGTGTGTATCTAGATTTTTCACACTTCATGTACTTTTGTGTTGCATGTGTTACTACCACTCATTATTATTTCATTTTATTCTCTCCATCTCTGCTTCCTTTATCCCGTAACTCCTGCTCTGTTCAGCTGGCTTTCCCAGGACAGTATTTCCTTCAAATGCTTTTGTTCACATGTACCCCAAATAATTTTGAATTTTGAAAATCATGTACAACCTTCCACACTTTAAGTTAACATCTAAGCTTTTTCAACCTAAGCTTAAATGGTTGTGAAGAATATATCTTGTGTTTTATGAATACTCACATTATTTATTTAGATGGCTCCAGTGGAACCCAAATGCATAGATATTTGATTCCCATTATCATCAATATCGCAAATACATGAACTCATATTTCTATTCTACTTCTCCTACAGAATTTTACCCTAATATAATATTTTTATGCTTGTAAGTCTTTTATTGATTACCCTGTCATAACTTCAACAAGGAAAAAACGTATCTATATGGTCAATTTAAATTTAATTCTCCGTGACCATAAGTCTCTAACTCTGTGCTGTCTGGTACGATATCTACTTGTAGCCAACGATCACTTGAAATGTGGCTGGTCTGAATGTGCTCTATGTGGAAAATGCACACCAGAGTTTGAAGGCTTAGCATGAAAAAGAAATTTACCTCATTAAAATGTTTTATATTGATTACATGTGGACATGATAATATTTTGGACATAATGGGTTAAATGTTCTTAAGTTTCATCTGTTCCTTTTTTTTAATGTGACAGTTAGAAAATTTTTCAATTACCTATGTGACTCACATAATAGTTCTGTTGGACAGTGCTACTCTAAGCATTAACAATTTTTTTCTGGATTTAATTATTGTTATAACTATTAGTAATAAATAGCTGGCCAAATCAACATAAATGTAGTACAAATTCTGATAGTTATTAAACATAAGTAATTTTATTGGAAAATTTCTTTTAATAAGATAGAATTGTTTCAATGAGTTCAGATATATGTGCATATATATTTCTTATTGCTAGAGGGTAACAGTTTAGCATTGAATCTATTCCAATTTTTCACTTTTTAATGTAAGCGCTAAGAAAGCTTATTCATATCTAGCTACTTAAGTAGATGAGAACAGAGGCAGTTTTATCACAGCAATGGTGATCAGTTCTTTAAACTCCTCTTTGTCATAGACCAAAAATATGTGGCGTGATTTTGATATATCACACAAAAATGTAGTTTAGTGATCCATCAGCTAAGAATTCAGTTAAATCACTGTTCAAATTTGTTAAAAGCAAAGAATTGGAAGTCACTTGACTTGCAAAAGGATTTCTTACCCAGTTGTTAGAGTTATTCACTTTCAACATCCATCCGCACTTGTACTTGTTTTGGTGTCCCTGGAAGGTTTGACATTCCAGGGTAATATACCATAGTAAGATTCCCGATGGATGAGAGGAATGACTTCCTAAATTGGGAGGAAGGCGATTAGGAAAGGGGAGGTGGGAAAGGAAAGCCAGTACCTCATCACAGGTGTGTTCTCAGACTGGTCAGTTTTAAGAGAAAGCACATATGGTACCTGAGGATCTGGAAATAGATTCTGTTAAAATTATCAGTGTCCATTTGCCTCTTAGAAAGTCATCACATGCCCTCAGGGGTCCTCATACCCCCACTGACGATCACTGTCCTAGGCAACTGTGGAGACACCTGGGTTCTGCTTGTCCATGTCCATATTAACATGTTAACTTTATCTTCTTACAACTTCTGCTCTGTTCATTCACTGTGCGTTCAACGACTGTGCATCTCTTGGACCTGTGCTTCAGCTATAGAGGCTATGATTGTAGAAACAATCTGTTCTACACACAAGCTGGAGAAGTGGTCTATCACATTGCTGCAGTTGCTGTTGTGTACAATAGGCAACAACACTCGCAGAGGCTGTACCTGGGACACGATGATGACATTCTCAGCCTGACCATCCATCCAGTGAAGGACTATGTGGCCACTGGGCAGGTATATATCTCTCCTGTAAGATGAGAGTTTAGCCAAAGAGAGAGAGGATTTAATTTTGAATTCAGCTTACATATGAGAAATTCAAAAAATACTTGGTAGAAATAAACCTAAGGCAGGAAGCCTTAGTGCAGTGAATGCTGGATCATTTCATGATGGTGGGAGAGTCAACCAATACATTCCAGCACTTTTGGGAAGGCTTTGAGGGATTCTTATTCTCACATGATGATATCTATGAATAGGATTAGGTAAAACTAGAGTATTGTAAATTCCATGAAGTCTTAATGTATTTTCCTCATTACTGTTTACCCAGAACTTAGTATATCCTAGGTACTCAGTAAATGTTTATTGAATGAACCATCTTTTAATACTACTGTAACATCCAGTGTATAGTTATTTTTGTAAAACTTAAAGTCATATGAACTGTGGCTAGTTTATTATACTTTAACCTTCAAAAAATTAAACTTTATATGAACCATTTTGGAATGCCAAACTTCGGATTGAGTCTATAATTGAAAAGCTGCTCAAAATAGAGCCCTGTAGTCAATCATTTTGTGTGGAAAAGGAGGGGGATAGAAGTAAACTCAGTAAACAGAGAATCTGTTAAACTCAGATTTATTGTCTTGCTGGTAAAGCAATACTATTGTCAACAGTATTTTCAGTGTTGTGCTCTTTTCTACCAATGTATAGGTTACATTTTTGTTCAGTTTTATCATGGGCTTTTAACTGTAGGTAATACTTCACCTGATCCTCAACATCTAAGTGGCAAATTCCAAGAAAATTTTTGACCTTATGAAGGTCTTTTGACCTTATGAGACAACAAACTATTTCTGAGACTTGACATACAGGAGGTAAAAGTGTTTGAACAGGGTTTATAGCCTGATGTTCATGAGATCCATGGATGAACCTGAGGGCCTGACGGGAGTCAACCCCCAGAAATGTCCATCTGGGGGGGAGAAGAGTTCGTAGCTCTTATATTTGTAAAAGGATTACAGTCCTCCAAAATGGAAGAGCCATTAATTGAAAAACTGGTTTGCTGCTCCTCCAACGGCAAATTAGACCATCTATTCTGATATTAAGTTTTGTAAGTAATTGATCACTACTTTGCCTTTTCACTCTTTCCTGCCCCCTCCCCCTTTATTGTCTTTCTTAGAAACAGAAGATGCTTGATTCATGGGTGTTTAATAGTCTTCCTTTGAAAGAAAAAACAGAGATTGGTTCTTTACATAAACCCCTGAGGAGTTACCACACTCCATACTGTAATTGGGAGGCAGACCAGTATGCCAATAGCCACTCCAGGGGTAACTTAGCCTCCATAGGCCAGTGTAGGAGTTGGCCAGACTCTGCTCAGTTATGTGCATGGCTTTATGTCCCATTTTCCCTTTTAGAGTCATCATACCCAAAAGGGTTTTTTCCCCCTATGCATTATAAGTGAGGAAAACCACTTTAGTATTACAGTTTTCTCTGTTGTTGGGAATTGGTATGATAGAAGCTTGTGTCCCCTTGAGGAGAAGCCACCTTAATGACAGAGAGTTAAGCCATGAAACTTTCATTTCCCAGGGGGAGAAGTAGGGTCAGGCCTTCTTGAGGCGGGTAAATAATTGAGGCGGGTAAAAGAGCTCTGAGGATAGTGCCATGAAAACATACAGCTGAGTGGAATCATGTGTGGAGTTGAGAAGGCAGAAGGGAAGGGTAGAACTAACTGACAGAAACAAAGCACAGTGGACGTTTGAGCTAGTTTTAAATATCCCTTAACTGGGAGCCATGTACCAGGTTAGATTCTGCTGGCACCCACCTTGATGCCAGAACAAGACCCTTAGACCCTGTGCCTCAGTTTCCTCATCTGGAAAACAGTGGAGTTGGACCAGATGGTTTCCCAGGGTCTTCCTACTCTCCAAATGTGTGGGTTTTGATTTCTGAGCAGCACTTGACTCTAAGGAACAAAATCATTCTTATTATAGTTTATAATTAGTTAATAACACTCATCCTGTAATTTAAGGTTGGGAGAGATGCTGCTATTCATGTGTGGGACACACAGACTCTAAAATGTTTGTCACTGTTGAAAGGACAACATCAGAGAGGAGTGTGTGCGCTCGATTTTTCAGGTAAGCACCAGTTTGCCACTGGAGTCATTGACAGATGCTTCCATATTTACTTTGGGTTTGTTTTTTTTTAAAAAAAGATCCTTTTATTTAGTTTAGTCCTGCTTGTAAGGAGGTAAGCCCTTCATCTGTCAGCTACCCAGTCTTAGACTGGAAATCAGATGTGTGAATGTGATCACACCTCCTTTCCTCATCTTCCTCATTTTCTCTCTCCCAACTCGTTACCCAGAGCTCACACTGTATTCTGCATTTGCTTGAGAGATGTGAAATCCAGAGCAGCTGTTACCATTGAAAGACTTAGTTGCAAATGTCTGGCAGTGACTCAGAACATCAGTTTCATCTCTCCAAATAAGTGGGAACACAGCACCTGTGATTTAAAATGTAAAGAACTAGAGCGGGGGGTGCAAATTCTCTGCAGAGGTCCACTTTACAACACTGGTGTTTTGGAAATAAAATTTCATATTGAAAAATTAGAACTGAAGTTTCCATCTCCTTAATTTAAAATTTTAACACTGTGCTGTTAAAAAAAATACTAACTTATAAATATAATTTTCTTTAGAATAAAACCATTTCTTTATGCTAGAATTGAAGAATGAGGGCCTATCGCAAAAGGTGTTTTTAACCTAGAAATTTTTAATAACCCCAATGTAGATATTAGATCTGTAGAAAAAATTTCTAAACTTTCTACAGAAAACTGATTCTGTAATTTCCTTTTTCTAAATTTCGTTCAAATGTTTAATATGTGCAATGTGTATAATATTGGTTGTTAAATTCCATTTCACAACCCCAGTCTCTCTCTTATGTACCTCCCTCTCTACTCTCCTAGTTCAGGCCCGAACTTCCTCTAGTCTGTGCATGGTGGTTATGCTGGTCTCTGATTCCATCCCCACTTTGTCCAATCCATCCTGCCCATTTCTGGAGTCTTCTGGAAGTGCAATTACATTGCTACCACATAGACTCCCCTTGGTTGACTGATTCAGGGCTGAGCCCATGTTTGGACATTCATGGCCTTCTATGATCTGGCCTCAACCTTCCTTTGCAGTGTTTTCACCCACTAACCCACTCGTGCTCCTTTCCGTCTACCTAACTATAGAACCTAAATGCATTCCTGTCCTTTTTGCCTGTGTTCCTTTGCTCATGCTGTTACCATGTGTCTGTTCAAGTCCAACCATCCTTTAAGACCAAGCTCAAAGTTTTCTCCTCCATCCTTCCAGGGAGAAATGTCCTGTCCCTTCTTCTGTATCCCTTAGCCCATTTGTTGTCATTGCTCTTGTGGTACCTGTTAGAGTCTATGTGGTATAGTAGTTATGTGTCTTAGCAGCTCCTATGCCCTTCTCAGACAGTAAACTACTCATCTAGCCCGTCTCTCTGTTCCCCACTGCACATGCTGTAGAGACACAGAAGCTACTCCAAAAACGTGAATGAATGAATGAATGAATGAATGAAGTTTTGCTTAATGCTCTCTGTCTTGCCTTTCACTACTGCTACTAGAACTTCACATTGTAAACCATCTTTGGATGAAAGTTATCTTTATTCTCTGACCAATCACATGGTACAGATTTGTGTGAGTGTGTCACATGCTTATTCTCATATGCTGTAACCTACTATACAAATCTGAGTTGTTATATCACTATTAGAAGTTATTCAATACTTTGGTTATTGAATTAGTAAAAATCAAACCTAAATTGTTCATACTCTACGCTGGTGGGCATGTGAGGTACATAAGGCATGAGGAGCAAGGAAGAGAGAATTACTTGGCTACCACCTGCCAGTTGAAGGCCCAGATAATGCACCTGATAAACGGTGAATACAAAGTCCTAAACTTCCAGGAGTTTGAGGTACATACAACTTTCATAAGTGTACCATGTATCCTTGATAAAGCAGTAAAATCTAAAATGAAGCTATAATTTGAGTTCAAATAAGATTCTATTCCAAAGATGTGAATGGATTTCTGCTTTTTTTTTTATTTTAACAGTTCTACCTGATGGCTGAACTGTGTTCTTTTCCTAAATTAACTTGCTAGCGGATACACATGTGTATACTTAATATAAAAATTATATTAATCAGTATGTTCTAGAAGAGTGGTAAGATACCCATTAAATAAAATAATAAAACCTAAATGTGCACTAGGTTATGGAGACTCTCATATTCATATTGTCAGCAACTTTGCAAATTGACTCAATAATTCTAGTAGACAATTTGGCACTGTTTAACAAAAGCTATAATTCAAAATGACAAGTATGTGGACCATGTGTATTTCATACACATTTCTATGTATCAAGTTAAGAAAAAAAGTAGAACTCAAAGTATCTACTCACTGATTTCAACTGAAATGTGTGTATGTGTATTAATGTATAAACAGTGGCAGGAAATTTAGAATACTAGAAATAGAATTCAATAATCATCAGATTATTTTTTCTAGAGAATTGAATAAATTTTTGGTTTTTAAATTTAGGAAAATCAGAAGAACCAACTCATGCTGAATACGTTTAGAGAAGAGATTAGAGGAATGTTGATCAAAAACATTGATTATGAGGCAAGTTAGTAGCAATAAGCTGGTACCCAGTAACTTGATCTCTGCATTTCTGAGAGCTTCCGTCTCTTCTGGGCTTAGTGGTTTTATAAAAGGAAGATCGAGAAATTAGCTGCACTTAGAATTCTTCCCCTCGTAAGGCAGCCCCTTACGTCATTGCCCGGGATAGAGAAACCAGGCACTCTGGAAGAGGCCGAGAAGCTGATTCTGTCACTGCTTCTAATTCCCATTTTGGGAAAATAAAGAAATGCCCAGATATAAAATACTTTCTGCATAAAAAGGATATTTCAGTTTTAACAATACATTCTCTATTCCCCAGATAATAGTCACTAAGGAAGCGCCCATTTATGCAGCAAATGTGGGGTTTTTTTGTTTGTTTTGTTTTTTGTTTTTTGCGGTACGCAGGCCTCTCACTGCTGTGGCCTCTCCCATTGCGGAGCACAGGCTCCAGACGCGCAGGCTCAGCGGCCATGGCTCACGGGCCCAGCCGCTCCACGGCACGTGGGTTCTTCCCGGACCAGGTCATGAACCTGTGTCCCCTGCATCGGCAGGCGGACTCTCAACCACTGCGCCACCAGGGAAGCCCCGAATGTGGTATTTTTGATTGTGGAAAATTATATTTTTGTCTCAGAGTTGAAATACGATGTTAATTTATAAATGGCAGAAAGGAAGCTAGGTGATAGTTTGAGAAGGCGCTAACATTAAGGACCATTCAGGAAGTAAGGAAGTATGTACTGTGTTTGATCCATCACCGTGTATGGTTACATGCAGATGAACTGTGGTCGATTGATCTTTGTGGTCTCTATGGCCCTACTGAAGGTGTGACCTGAAGCCTCTTTGGTTTAATTTATATTGATAGTAGTACCTTGTGCTATAATGATATAGCTTTAGTCTTAAACAGATGCCTGCACCACTTTATAGGCCAAGAATGTAGATACAGAGAGTCTGGTTGTATGGCTGCGGTAAAAGTCAGACAGTGGCAGATCCAGAGCGAGGACCCAGGTCTCCTGGCTCTCAGTCCCGTGAGAAAGCCACCAGGCCTGGGGCCGTCAGCTGGTGGAAGCCGTGCCGGCTGTGCTCTCCCTCTCGGTCCTCCTGCCCTTTCCTGCCCCTGCCCTCCGCCAGGGCTGGTGTAAACTTTTAGCATGAGAGTCGTACCTGGACCACTCATTGTGCCCCCCTACTTCCTCACTCCTTCTACCCGATGGCCAGTGCCTCCAGCTGCCTCCACCCCCGCTCTCCAGTGTAAATGTGGTGTGGGCATGGTGGTGCATAGAGGCTGCCACGTGCAACAGCACCCTCGTGAAAAGAGACCCCTGTCCTAGAACAGCCATGAGTCAAACACTTTCATGAGCAGGAGTATCTATCCCTTCTTTTTGGATGCTTGCAGTAAAGTGAGGAGTTCAAGTCAGAATGCTGAAAGAGAAGATGATTTAGGTTTCCCAGTTTAACCATGTAAACAGGACACCTACATTGGTTATTACCTAGCTGGTGGCCCCATCTGAGTGCCTCAGCGTATCTCCACACCCACCTGTCTCTTACACGTCAGCTCATCTTGGGGGGTGTTGTGGAAACCTGCCGATAACAGAAAGAAATTAGAGAAAGAGATTGTCATGGAAATACAAAGCGGGCAAATGATGTGAAAACTAGACAGCAGATAAGCAGTTACACCTAGGACTTTAGATTAATCTATTCTTGCCACTCTTCCAAAGCAAACAAAAAAGATGACATTTTTAATCAAAAACATTTCTAACAACATAACCCATACCTCTAAATTATGTCAACTAGAAAGAATGAATTTATATTGTGTCACTTAATTGAGCAACTCGTTGTGGATTTATTTTCACTGTCTGGGGAAAACAGAGCCGTCTTTGCTTCTGTACTTGCAGACAGGAAAGTGCTTCCACATGAACAGAAAACCAATTAGAAAGGGAAATGTTCAGATATAAATATATTCTAGCCTAAATATCATCCTCATATTTTTAAAAACCTTCATTGAATAATACTGATTTCCACAAGGGCACATCTAAGACTAGTGTGATTTCATTGTGTCGGTTCCAAAAACCTATGCATTTTTTATGAGCCCTGAATACAGGACCAACTTGTAATTATCTGAGTAAGATATTTCTCTTTCTAATTTGCCCTTTACTGTTGACATTAAGCTCCTTAGAATTATTTCTGGACTATGTCACAAAATATCCATAATTAATACATACTGTGACTGGAAAGATTTGAAAGGACATTACTTAAACCCTAAAAATATGGTTGAAAATCAAAAACTCTGACTAAATGGTCAAGGAACAATGGATTTTCAAAGCTAAGATCAAGCCTCTGTGAGGGGAAACAAAAACTCAGAAAAAGTTAAAGATAGCCAATTATATTTCCAAACTGTGTGGT
This sequence comes from Grampus griseus, assembly GCF_964374135.1. Taxonomy (NCBI): domain Eukaryota; kingdom Metazoa; phylum Chordata; class Mammalia; order Artiodactyla; family Delphinidae; genus Grampus; species Grampus griseus. Next base: position 45,243,996 of record NC_139009.1, read on the forward strand.
ATGTAGAAATTGCCCACACCTGCAGAATTCAAGAAACAGTCACCATCCTAAAGAAGAGGTATGGTTGTTGAGGCACCTCTAGATTTGTTCTGCTGCTTCATTGTTACTCATAGTCACAAACTGGGGTAGAAAGGTGGTATAACTGGGAAGACAAGCTGATGGGGCCTTGCAGAAATTCCAATAAAAAGAAGCAAAAAAAAAAAAAAAAAAAATCAACTTACCCTGAGGACTTCTTCAAAAGACATAAAATGTAAAAAAAAAAAAAACTATCATTTAAAATGTGTGGATGTTTGCATTCTAAGAAAGACATACTAATATAGCTACACAGGTTACAAAAGAAAACGAAATGTAGAATTAACAAATGCAAAAAAAAAAGAGACACTGAATATCTGTGCAGTGCTTTTGATTAAAATTTTTATATAACAGAATATTCCCATTCCCTCTGCACCATCCGTAGGCATATTCCATTTTTATCTCCCAGTATCATCAGAATTCATTGAAAACCATCTCAGTACGAGGATCATGTTGGAAATGTGATACAAGTACTGTAAGTCTTAAATAAGAGTTTAGGATCTAAAAAGGGAGAGAGAACTCTCTAATAAAAATAAAATCACCAAATACAGAGACATGCTAATATGGAAATGTAACCAGGCCACACCAAGAGGTACAGGAAAAGTGATGTTGCTGGTAATGAATCGGAAGTCATCACCAGTCCCTTCTCCCAAATGCATGAAAAGACACGGGGCACAGTTTAAAGCCTGGTAACATTTAAGCATAAAGACATATTGTGATTGAGAAGACACATTTGTTTATAATACTCACCTGGTGGTGATTTAGGCCTTTGTCAAAGTGTTAATGTCTTCACCTACTGTAGTCTAGGAGCTTGAAAGGGTTAATGTAACTTTCAAATCCTTGCCTCATACTTGGTGGTAGTAGAGGATTGGGGAGGATTTGGTTTGTTAAGCCAGGCTCTTACTCTCCTTTTTCCTCCAGAAAAGGAGCAGACTATGGTTCCCAGTTGGTCGGGGGAGGGTCTCTGGAACAAGTAAGGGCACCCAAGGGTTGGGCGTTAGTTAAGCAGCATTTGGGGAGGGTCACCAGATATAGCAAATAAAAATACAGGAGGCCCAATTAAATTGGAATTTCAGATAAGCAACAAATAATTTCTTAGTACAAGTATGTCCCATGGAATATAATTGCATGCAATATAACATTGCAAGGGACATACTTGTACTAAGAAATTATTCATTGCTTATCTGAAATTCCAATTTGACTAGGCTCCTTTATTTTCCCTGGCAATCCTAATTTGGCATCTACCCCAGGGCTGTCTTTGAAAATACCAGTTGAAACCCTGAGTGGGCTGTGGAAAACGGTTTATCACATACTCATGTTTCTTTACCCTAAGGCCATTGGCTGTGTGTGGCCGGAGAATACACCCTGCTAAACTGAGCCTTGGTGAGCTTGGCCAGCCGTCTCCTAGCCCACTCCAGGCTAGGGAGGAACTGCTGACCTGAGATGTTTCTCCTGTGAAGCTTTGTGAGGAGGCAGCAAAGGAAAGACTTACTGACTGTACCTCTTCTTCTGTCTTGAAATGAGAAAGCAAATTAACTATTTTGATTTCAAATTCATTTACATATCATATATATTTTTTTATTTTGGAAAACAACCTGTCCGAATTATTGATAGTGTTATAAATAATATTTAATACTAAGGGAAAATGTTCATCATATAACAAGTAAAAACAATAAGTAATAGTATGTTCATTATGATCCTGGTTTTGTCTTTTCAAAGCACGTTTAGGTAGAGAAACTGATAAGGATATATATCAAATGTAGGCCTAGAAATTTGGATGATTTTTAAATTTCCTTTGTCGCTATCATCTAAATGTTCTACAACAAGCATATTACATTTGAAATAGGGAAACTAAGACATTAAGATTTTTTTAAATTATAAAGTCATCTTTTGAAAGAATTTTCCAAGTTAGTTTCTATGATGCTCTTATTTTGGAGGGTTGAACAGAACCAGTTGTTTTTTTTTAGAGCGCAATAGACTGAGTCACAAAGTTAAATGGCTCTTCTAGTAAATGTCATGAGATTTGTCTGACACAAAGTAAACAAGGTTTTGGTGACTTACCTGAGAAGCTCCCCCCAGCCCTGTGTCTCAGATTGGAATGTTGGGTCAGCGATTTAATTCAGCAACCAGTTATTATACATTGAGAACCTCCGCTATTAGTAGTTATGCACTTCATTTAGTGAGGTCCCCTTAGTGTATTATTCTCCTAATGTATTTGAGCCTAAATAATATTCTTAAGATCAATTTCTTGTTCCTCTTTACAGTATATAAAATGTTGTGGTTTTTCATTGAGAAATGAGTCATTTGACATTTGTGTTGTTTTCATACAGCCGATGGAAAATGTCTGGTGTCGGTTGGTTTAGACGATTTTCACAGTATTGTATTTTGGGACTGGAAAAAGGGAGAAAAGATAGCCACCACCAGGTAAGAAGCTGCCGAGGTCTTAACGGCATCCTGCCAATGATCACACTGCAGTAAAAGTTAATAGTTTGCATTTTCTGGTAAGATTTCATCTTCAAACTCAGATGAAGTTCCCATAGAAAGCTTAACACCTAAGTAAAAACATATTGTAATATTTCATGGTGACAAACCTGACATAGAGGAATTAATGTTTCTTTCAGGCAATTGGAAAATTCTGAAATCCTTTCCAGAGAGTTATTCATCACTTTGCTTTTAGTAATATATGCATTATCTATATCAAAGCTTCTTCCCAGCAGTAGGAAAGCAGCTTTCCTCAGACTTGTGCCTTGCCCCTTGTTTTTCCACTATCTTAGCATCTAGTGAAGGACTGTCAATGTCACTGGAGTCAGAAGTTCCACTTGTCATGAGGCTGCAGCATGCAAAAAGGAGGCCTGGCGTGTGCACCTGCCACTTGCTTTCAAAGCAGGCAAATTGTTGCCCTAATCTCCCCATCTTATAAATAGACCTTCCAAGACCACCTGCTATTTATAGGCCACCTGTCCTCCCTTGCCCCAGCCTCCCTCCCTGCTGAATCAGCCCTAAGTCTGAACACTACTTTCCACTCCTGCTTACATTGGTCTTAGCTGTTTGCCCAGCCATAGTCGGAGGTCAAAATAGTTGGCCGCCAAGGCCCAGCAATACAATTTGTTGCCCAAGGCATGTTATCAGTTTATCTCTCTACTGGTTCTTCCCTGCGTAAACCAACTTCCTTTTTATCTGGCACCATAAAATCATTTTTAGGTTAATGACTTTGAACCCGAATATTCACTTTTTAAATTGATATTTTAAATTATATAGGAAAAAAGTGTTTTTTGGCAATTTGATTTAATGAATGAAAACCTATAGATTGCTGGAGACTCAGAGGAGGAGCAAATGGAGCCTTGAGGACTCCAGCTGACCGTCTTAGGAGAGAAAGAGGAGCTTTTCTGATGACGGAATTCTTGGCAGCAAATGACAGCTCATAAATCCGCCTACCCAACCGGTTTTCCTTTTGCTCTCTCTAGTATTCCTCACAGTTATACCACTCCCCGCTAATACTCAGATTCAGCTTCTAATCGCAAGTCCGCTTTCCTTCTAGATTAATGTACTGAATTTTACTTTAGTATTTCTGATAACATATCATCTGCATTACAGATAATCTCTGGCAAAGCACATGTCTGCATTTCAAAAGCAACAGAAACGCAATTTTCCTGCTAGAAAACCCTCTGCACATGTGGGTAGCTCACCTGTTATATATCAGAAACAGTAATAGAAATGGAAGAAAGAAATATTTATTAATATTTTAGAAGTATATATTTGATATGTTTGGTAGTGTTACTTCTATTTAATTAACACAAAGTGACTTAACACCATTATGTTAATAATACAGTTTATTTTTAGAATTGTTCCCAAGCCATATGTCACATTCCCCTAACAGGACACCTGCAAAGTTGTCTTCAGAGACCAATTCTGCAATTGTAACATTCACCATTGCTCTATCCAAAGAGTATCAGAGATTGTTAAAGTTCTTTGGATGAATACTAGATTTTTAAATAATAAATAATATTTATACAATATTATCAATCATAAATATTTATGTAAATAAGTAACCAAACAAATTAAAATTCTATTTATGGCCTGAGATTTAGGTGCTTAAGTAGATAGAAACTTTAAAAACAGGGACATGAAAGAAGTGACAAAGAAAAAGGAGTAATACTTTACCAGTGGGACCTTACTGACCTTACTGACTCCAAGGGTCTAATTTACTCTAAGAGGATGGCTGATTCAGTGACACCCCTCACTCTGCACTTCTGCGTCTCACTCACGGCCTGCATCGCCACTAGCAAGGCTTAACAACAAACCTGCTTCCCGCAGGTCGTGCGGTTCTGGCAGGTAATGTTCTGCAGTAGCACCCGTCACCCAGGATGTGAGATTTCCCCATGGAGGGAGGGGCACAATGGCTGTGATGGCATCACCGGCAGTACCGCTGCTGCCCAAGGCTAACGTGGACCCCCTGCACTCAAAAGCCGCCCTTCAGTTGGGAACATGTTTAAGTGAACCTATGTTTTTATCAGCTCAGAGAAATTAGAGAAGTTTGGAATTGGCCCATAAAGATCTTATTACAAGATCTTGATGAGACTTGAATCAATCTCTTTGCACAGTTTTTTTGGATCTTTGCTAATTTTCATGAATGACCTCAGTCCCCTCCATTACAAATGAATTTTTTAGTCTCTTTTTCCTTTTAAAGATTGTTCAGATTTTAGTCTAATATACAAGCAACCTATGTAATAACCAAGAGTAATCTCTTAAGGGCAGTAGTGAAATAGCCTGATATCAGCGTCAATCAGGGCAGAACAATGAGATAATTAATCAGGCACCTCTATGTCCCTTTATTTAGATTTCCATCACACCAGTAACATGACTGGGGGACAATGGCTAATTATTATTGACAAGCTTCATCTCAGAAGTTTGGACAGTGGGGATATTAAGCAAAAGGTACAGTTATCAAGTTGCATAACAAGATTACTTCAATGTTAGTGAGAAATAGTTGTGCTACTAAAAAGCTTAGGGACAAAACATAGGCCCACATGGAGCAGGTACATAGACCTTCAGCGTATGTGTTAGCTCCACTGCTTGTTCTATTTTAGGTCCCTACCCTTACATACATTTAGTGAATGGGATCAGGTCTCCTGCATACCAAATTGAGATCTTTCTCACTTTCCTTTTTAAAGTTTTCTTCTGTTTTCAAAATAATACATGATTATTAAAAAGTTAGAAAGCACAGAAAATCACCAAAAAGAAAATGAAAATGATTCATAATTCCACTACCCAGACATAGCCATGGCTAACATTTTAGCATATGTTCTCTGGTATATATTCTGCTAATATTTTTATCCATTTTTATTCATATGTGGGGTATTATGCATACTGCTCTGTAACTTGCTTTTTTTTTTTTTTTCACTCACCAGTGTATCATTTTCCTTTCTTCTTCTCAATGTTACCTGGCTTATTCTATGTTATTCTATATTGTAAGCCATTTTAAATCTTTTTTAGAACTGGGGTATAAGTCAAACATTCATTCAGTCTTCCACTTGTGGGCTACCTTCACAAAAAAGGAGAAAACCAAATCACATACACTGAGACTGGGCCTCTATGCAAATGAGAGGGTTTTGAATAGAAGATTGGGAAACCAACTCACGTGTTGTGCAGCTGCCCTTGGCTTCTAGAAGAGGAACGTTCCTTCCCTTTTCCCTGTACTTGCTGATAGAGTTTAAAACGTGGCCCTACGTGGTGAATTACCTATGACTCAGGTCATAGGAATAGTCCTGTATTAGGGCAGCAGTATGGACTCTCCTACATTCTTATTCCATCAGGGTAGGACCTGAAACTCTTTTCATTCTGTTTTTCTTACGCACACACACAGTTGTAGGCAACTTCTCTACAAATTTAGCAAGCGTCTAAAGGGAAAAATAACAGAGGTATTCAAAGAATGTTCTTTATTTAGGTGTTGACATTAACTAAACATTTACGTGCCATCACTAGTCAGTTTAGAATTTTAGCTACAAGATAAACAACATTGATGTTTTTATGACACCAAGAAATGAGGTGAAAACTAAAGTGTGCTCTCAAAAAAGATTTTTCCAACCATCTAATTGTTTGACCTTGTATAGACACTAGCAAACAAAACAATGCTCTTTTCTATGTATGGGATGTAATTTGTGATATCTGTTCTCAATTTTCATTTCAGTTTTCTCTAGCGTCTTCTCTCTAAAGTTTATATTAATGATTTAGGAGCTGTGGGGATTTTCCTCCAATCAAGAAATCTTTGGATGTTTAGTCTTTCTTATGATTATCTGGTTCACTTCTCCTCTTTATGTTAAGCACATTTTCTCTTCTCTTTTATCTAAACCTTTTTCTCACTGTCCTAATTGTTCCTGATACTTTCAGTGGACCTGGTGTCCAAGCTTCACTTTTGACTTTCAAAGAAACAAAGAGAGAAAGTTCAAAAATCAGTTTCTCCTCCTTTCCCTGCCTTTCACTGTAAGGCCTACATAATAGGTATGGAGGTGCTTTGTTCTTTCTTTACTTTTCTTTTAACTTTTTATTATGGAAATTTTAAAAGTTACACACAAGCGGAGGAAACAGCCTAAAGAACTCCCTTATACCCATCACCCAGCTGCAACATCCTACAAATGATACAAAGCTCTTCGCCCTCCCCTCGTTTTTTACTTTTGCTTTCTTTTTTGCTATAAAATTTTAAAGAAAACTCAAGACATTGTGTCACTTGACCAGTATGTACTTCATTAGGCATTTCTAACTGAAAAGACTTATTTTTAAAAACCACCATTCCATTATCACAACTAACTAAAGCAACAGTAATTTCTTTCTTTAATTTATTACTCTATTTAAAATCAAACATATCTGACTGTTTCAAAAATGAGAGTTGGTTTGTTCAACTCTGCATCCAAACAGGGCCCGTGTATTACGTTTGATTGTCATCTCCTTTAAGCCTCTTTTATTTTATAGCAGTCCCCCTCCCACCTTATTCTTGCCATGGATGCATTTGAGAAACCAGGTCATTTGACCTATAGAATGTGTCACATTCTAAACTTGACTGGGTCTTCATGAAAGCATGTCAGGCATTTCCCTGTATTTCCTATAAATGGTAGTTAGATCCATAGGCTTGGTTAGATTCACATTCAGCTTTTTTTCCCTTAATACTAGTATTATTGATAAATCATATACCATACAATTCACGCATTTTAAAGTGTACAGTTCAATCACTTTGTAGTGTATACAGATGTCAACTTATAATGCTGTACACTTGAAACTTATATAATAAAAATAAAGTGCATAATTTGATTTTTTTTAGCATATTTACAGAGTTGTGCAATCATTAACACTATCTAATTTCAGAACACTTTCACCACCCCAAAAAGAAATCCCATACTCATTAGCACTAATATACTTTCATCCTCTCTGGATTTTTGTATTCTGGACATTTCGTATAAATGAGGTCCTTTGTGACTGGCTTCTTTCATGTAGCATAATATTGGGTGGGCCAAAATGTTCGTTCGGATTTTTCCCTAAGATGGCTCTAGTAGCACTTAGTTGTCTTTAACTTCATTCGAAGCAATTTTGTTAGATTGTATGTGACAGCTGTCATATCAGCGTGCATTTTAAAAGACATCAAAATTGGTGAACTTTTGTGTAGCCATTTTAATATTGAAGATGAAAGAAAACAACATTTTTGGCACATTATGCTTTATTATTTCAAGAAAGGTAAAAACGGGACTGAAATGCAACAAAAGATTTGTGTAGTGTATGGAGAAGGTGCTGTGACTGATCAAATGTGTCAAAAGTGGTTTGCGAAGTTTCATGCTGCAGATTTCTCACTGGACGTTGCTCCACAGTTGGGTAGACCAGTTGAAGTCGATAGCGATCAAATTGAGACATTAATTGAGAACAATCAACGTTATACCACGCGGGAGATAGCCGACATACTCAAAATATCCAAATCAAGTGTTGAAAATCATTTGCACCAGCTTGGTTTTGTGAATCGCTTTGATGTTTGGGTTCCACATAAGCTAAGCGAAAAAAGCCTTCTAGACCATATTTCCACATATGAGTCTCTACCGAAACTTAATGAACACGTTCTGTTTTTTAAAACAAATTGTGACAGGTGATGAAAAGTAGATACTGTACAATAATGTGGAATGGAAGAGATCATGGGGCAAGCGAAATGAACCACCACCAACCACACCAAAGGCCAGTCTTCATCCAAAGAAGGTGATATTGTGTATATGGTGGGATTGGAAGGGAGTCCTCTACTATGAGCTCCTTCTGGAAAAGCAAACAATTAATTCCAACAAGTACTGCTCCCAATTAGACCAACTGAAAGCAGCACTCGACGAAAAGCATCCAGAATTAGTCAACAGAAAAACGCATGTTTCTTTGATGACCAGGCAAAAACTGTTACAGTTTGGCTGGGAAGTTCTGATTCGTCCGCCGTATTCACCAGACGTTGCTCCTTTGGATTTCTATTTACTTAGATCTTTACAAAATTCCCTTAATGGAAAAAATTTCAAATCCCTGGAAAACTGTAAAAGGCACCTGGAACAGTTCTTTGCTCAAAATGATGAAAAGTTTTGGGAAGATGGAATTATGACATTGCCTGAAAAATGGCAGAAGGTAGTGGAACAAAAGGATGAACATGTTGTTCAATAAAGTTCTTGGTGAAAATGAAGAATGTGTCTTTTATTTTTACTTAAAAACCGAAGGCACTTTTTGGCCAACCCAATATTTGAAGGTTCATCTGTGTCACAAGAAGGATCAGTATTTCGTTCCTTTTTATTGTGTGGATCCTACCACGCTTCATTTATCTGTTCATCAGTTGATGGATAGTTGGGTTGTTTCCTCCTTTTGACTATTATGAATAATGCTGCTATGAACATTTGTGTGCAAGGTTTTAAGTAAACATATGTTTAATTTCTCTTAGGTATATACCTAGGAGTAGAATTGCTGGGTCATATAGTAACTTAGTATTTAACATTTTGAGGCACTGCCAAAATACATTTCAAAGTGGGTGCACTATTTTTTTTCTTTTAATTTATTTTTATTTATTTATTTATTTTTGGCTGAGTTGGGTCTTCGTTTCTGTGCGAGGGCTTTCTCTAGTTGCGGCGAGCAGGGGCCACTCTTCATCACGGTGCACGGGCCTCTCACTCGCGCAGCCTCTTTTGTGGAGCACAGGCTCTAGATGCGCAGGCTCAGTAGTCGTGGCTCACAGGCCCAGTTGCCCCACAGCATGTGGGATCTTCCCGGACCAGGGCTCGAACCCATGTCCCCTGCATTGGCAGGCGGATTCTTAACCACTGCACCACCAGGGAAGCCCAGGTGCACTATTTTTCATTCCCACCAGCAAGGAATGAACATTCCAATTTCTCCATATACTTGCCAATACCTATTATTGTCTGTCATTTCATTATAGCCATCCTAGTAGATATGAAGTGATATCTTATTAAGGTTTTGGTTTTCATTTCCCCAGTAGGTAACGATACTGAGCACCTTTTCATGTATTTACTGGCCATTTATATAACTTCTTTGTAGAAATGTCTATTTAGATATCAGTATTTTGCTCATTTTTAACAGGGTTATTTGTCTTTTTATTATTGAGTTATAAGGGTTTCTAAAAATTTATTCTGAATATAAGTCCCTTATCAGATATATGATTTGCAGATATTTTCTCCTAAGGTCAATTTTTTAGTCAAGAGTACCTGATATGTACTTCATGTTTCACTTTATCAGAAGAAACATAATCAGTGGCATACCAGATGGTGAGGGCAGTGGGAGTAGGACTTGACAGGTGCAAGCAATAGGGCTTCTATTATCTGTAGGAATTTTTTAAAGAATAAGAAAACCAACTAAAAGCCAATCTGCTTTTTATTACTCTCCTGAGCCAGCAATTCTAAACAGTGTCAGGGATGGAATTCCTCTTTCTCAGGAATTCCAGTCCACCCCATGGTGTGCCACTGCCCCAAATGTCTGGTTCTCCTACTCTTAGTAATGCTCAGCTCCATTGTGGGTTCTGGTACTATCAGCCTCATCCTTCCATTGAAAGCTTCCCATCCATGTATTATCTAATTGTTGTAGCATCCATTTACAACTATGGGCTGCATTGATTATTTAATTAGGGATTGAAAATGATAATTTTCTAATTTATTATTTATTCTTCATATTAGCTAGAATTCTTCTATAAATAAGAGTTTTCTCTCATGAACCACTTGGTTTCTCTGAAATACAATTCACACAGAAAGTAGTCCTTTAAATATTAGGGGCTAATAATATTTGTTGTCTATAACTTGCAGATATTTCCCCTAGTTTGTCATTTGTCTTTTGAGTTTGATATGATGTTTTTCATCATGCAAAGGCTTTTATTTTTATGTGGTCAAGTTTATCAGTCTTTACCACTTCAAGATTTTGAGACCGATTAAGGAAAGTGTTCCCTGTCCTCTGGTTAAAAGGAAATCACCTGTGATTTCTTCTGATCTGCTATGGCTTCATCTTTACATTTAGATCTCTAAACCATTTGGAATTTATCCCAGTATTTATTATGAGGAACAGATTCAATTTTATCCTTTCTCCATATGGCTATCAAGGTGTTCCAAACACCATTTTCCTTTTCCCTTTCATATTGACTATTTTTTAGAACAGGTTTAAGTTCACAGCAGAATTGAGCAGAAAATACAGAGTTCCTGTATACCCACTCTCCCAGCCACCTTCAAATCCCCACCTGGCACCAGAGTGGTATATTTGTTATAATAGATGAAGCTACATTGACACATCATTATCACCCAAAGTCCACAGTTTACATTAGGGTTCACTCTTGGTGTTGCACATTCTATGCGTTTTGACAAGTGTATAATGACATGTATCCACCATTATAGTATCATGCAGAATGGTTTCACTATTCACTGCCCTAAAAACCCTTTGTGTTCTGGCTGTTTGTCCCTCCCTCCCCTCTGTCCTGGAAACCACTAATCTTTTTACTGTCTCCATAGTTGTGCCTTTTCCAGAATGTCATTTAGTTGGAATTATACAGCATGTAGCCTTTTCAGATTATCTTCCTTTACTTAGTAATATCCATTTAAAGTTCCTCCATGTCTCTTCATGGCTTGATAGCTCATTTCTTTTTAGCACTGAATAATACTCCGTTGTCTGGATGTACCAGTTTTTTTAATCCATTCACCTACTGAAGAACATCTTGGTTGCTTCCAAGTTTTGGCAATTATGATTAAAGCTGCTGTAAGCATCTATGTGCAGGTTTTTGTGTGGGCGTAAGTTTTCAACTCCTTTGGGTAAATACCAAGGAACATGATTGCTGGATCTTATGGTAAGAACATGTTTAGTTTTGTTAGAAACTGCCATAATGGCTTCCAAAGTAGCTGAACTATCTTGCATTCCCACCAGCAATGAATGAGAATTCCTGTTGCTCCACATCCTTGCCAGCATTTGGTAACATACACCATTTATTTTTAGTATTAATTTTTCCCCCATTGATTTGAGATCTGTCTTTATTACCTACTACATTTAAATATTGGGTCTCTTTCTAGATTTTCTATTTTGTCATTGGTTTGTCAGTCAATTTGTGCACCAATACCACACTGTTTTAATCGTGAAGGCTTTATAAATTGTTTTAATATCTAGGAGAGCTACCCTTCCTACTTTGCTTTTCTTGTTCAGACTTTTCCTGGCCATTACTGCTGTTTTATTCTTCCATAAGAACTTTAAAATCAAGGTGTCTAACTCCAGATTAAAGAACAGACACTAAATGCTCTTTTTTATTGGAATCAAGTTGAATTTATAAGCAAAGCTAGGAGAATTAACATCTTTATGATTGAGTTTTCAAACCCAAGAACATGGAATGTGTTTCCATTTTTTTAAGTCTACTTTTCTATCTTACAAATATGGGGTGTTTTTTGGTGGTTGTACTCATTTGCATATAGTGCACAGTTCTTGTTAAATTTATGCCTTGATATTTTTATTGTTGTTTATAAATAGAGTCCTTTCTTCCAGTATATTTTTCAACTGGATATTGTATATATTAAGGTTATTGATTCTGTATTTAGTTTTATATACTGCAACTTTCCTAAATTATCTTATTTGTAGTTATTTTTACGTTATTTTCTTTTGAATTTTTTAGACATAATTATTATCATTTGCAAAAAGAAATAGTTTCACCTCTTCCATTCCAGCTCCTGTGCCTTTAATTTTTTAGACCTTGTCTAATTGCATTAGGTAATACGTTCAGTACGATGTTAAATGGTAGTGGTGATAGTCTTGTTCCCGACTTTATTGGGAATAACATTCAGTAAGAATCTGACTTTCGAGTTCACAGACACACACACAAACACACCATGAATAAGGTACTGTTCCAGCACATTCTGTTTTCAAAAAAAGGATAATGGCACACAACGTCTGAAGAGCCAGTGTGTGTATAATTGGTCTTGAATGAATCTAGGTTTCTCAGTGAGAGTCAAGAACTGCAGGGAAATATAGAAGTCTAAGAGATAATGCTAAAACATCCATTAATTCCTACTTTATTGAGTGTTAGTTGAGTACTTTTTTAATCACAAGTGACTGTTAGATTTTTTTTGTGAAATGCCTTTTTGGCATCTGTGAAAATAACATAATTTTTCTCATGTATTAATATGATGTATTATTTGATTCCTTAATAATTAACCACCCTGCATTTGGTCATAAAGTACTGTTTTTTAGATATGTTGTTGGATTCTCTTTGCTAATATTTTATTTAAGATTTTTGTATCTGTATTCATAAGGGAGACTAGTCAGTCATGTTTTTTATGTTAATTGCTTTTCTTTTACATGATGAAAGTTAGGTCCTAGTATACGAGAGAAAACCATCAAATAGTCCATTAAGACCAGTAAATCCGTAGATTCTAATGTGATTACTTTATACTCTAAACCAGAAATTTCCTGGCACTGTGCAATGCTGGTCTACAGCTCCAGCCTACAGTCAGTCCTCACTTTTATATTTGTCCTTCTGTCTCTTGGGTTATAAACTTACGTTTCTGAATGCACAGCATCCTTGAGTGCCTTAAATCGATAGATGACAGCCTTTCTCTCTCCATGAATGTGAGCCAGGGGCTTCGCCTTCTTGTGAATACATTTCTAGCTGAAACTCTGTTTAACCCAAACTTATGCCTTCCCCAGCAAGAATATTACATTTGAAGCTTCTCATTAATACTTTTACAGTATCTTCTCCCTCCTCTTATACAAGACCTCTATATCCCAAGAATTACAATTCTATAGTTGTGACATTCATTTTATCTTAAGGAGACATTCTGATCCATTTAAAATATTTCATTGATTTGTTTAAAGCATAATTAAGTAGATTTTGGTAACTTTGGTAGGGTAAGAAGAAAGGGGTCAAACATGCGGAGAAAAGCCAAAACTCATTATTTTAGTGTAGACCCCGTGTGTATTTTAAATCGTCTTCTAATTTACTTGTCCTATTAGATGTGCTTAATGAAAGTTAGACTAAATGCATGCTTTTAATAAAACTCTCTAGCAGTGCTGTCATCAAAACTGGAATTTTTCCCCTATTTGTTTCTTACAGAGGACATAAAGATAAGATATTTGTGGTAAAGTGTAACCCACACCATGTTGACAGACTGGTCACGGTTGGGATCAAGCACATCAAATTCTGGCAACAAGCAGGTACTATTGTTAGAGTTTATCCTTTATGTGGTTGAAAGTTTTACTCCAGCTGGGAAAAAAACAAACAACCAACACCACTACCTAGCCTGTCTCTGCAATCTAAAATTAAAGTATGCCTAAAAGACGTTTGCTCCCAAGTAATGTTTGAGCTGTGAAGCTTAGAACACTGTATATGATACCATGCATATTCATCAATATCTAGAAAGCTTTGGGAAATGTTCTGCTGCGAAAATAATTATTTTTATATTCAGTCATCAGTTCTGAAAGCAGTGATTATGTTGGACTACTGAGCAGGAAATAATCACTTTAGTTGGGTGAATACAATTTTCAATATTTTGAGGGTTCTTTTATTTATAACTGCATTTAACACATGAATTAAATATGACACACAGTAAGTGGTCAAAATAAATCCTTGTGGTTTATAATGCTGATAATGAGGTTGAGTAAATAAGCAGGACAAAACATGGAAGGATATCTTGTTTTTCTCACTAATAGGTCAGACCTTTCATTGGGACTGTTTCTGAATTCTTAGTATCAACTTTGGTACGAAGCCCAATCTTTTACTGGGCAAAACATAAATAAGCTACTGTTCCAATGCCTTCTGCTTTTGAAGAAAGGGTCATGCACCCACCATGTCTGGAGAGCCAGCCTGCCTACAGTTGTCTGGAATGAGTCTGGGTTTCTCAGTGCTAATAAGAAAGTACAGGGAAATGTGAACATTTAAGGAACAAATCTGATGTACTTCTCCTACACAGTGATTCGTTTTTCTCACCCCAAAGTCACTGTGATAAAAATCGAGGCAAAACATACAGAAAACATGTTTACATTTTACATTACAGCCACTGCTGTTTTCACTTGCTTTGGTCAGCCTTCAGGAAGACTTGCCTGGCTCCCCAGGGCACTCAGTCACCCCTTCCTCTGGCTGGCACAGAACTTGCGCTGAACCATGGTTAGAGATGTATATCACGTTCTCTCCCCAGCCAGACCTTAAGTTCCTGAAGGCAGGAACTCTTCCTTTTCACCTTTATACCCCAGTGTCAACCACTGTGCCCGCCACAAAGCAGGGGTTCAACAAGCGCTGAATTAATGCGTGAAGGAGAAAACCTTTTATAATGTTTTTGTTATGATGTTTTCTGCCATTTTAATACAGCTTTATGTAGACACATAATGTAGACACACTGGGTTTTCCACTGAAGATAGTCATTCTAAATGTCCATAGAAGGTGTCAGTTTTTCAAAAAGTAATAAATACTCTTGGTCCACTCCAGGTGGGGGCTTCACCTCTAAAAGAGGAATTTTTGGAAGTGTTGGAAAGTTAGAAACAATGATGTGCGTTTCTTATGGGCGAATGGAAGATCTGGTGTTCTCAGGAGCAGCTACTGGAGATATTTTTATTTGGAAGGAGATTCTCCTACTAAAGACAGTGAAAGCTCATGACGGGCCCGTGTTTGCTATGTATGCATTGGATAAGGTATAGTCTATTTTCCTCATTAGCTTTCTAAAAGTTTAAGTTAGGCTTAGGAAGGTCCACACCAAGAGGATGCCTGTGTGTAAAAACAGTACCCTCTGAATTAGGAAACAGTTATCATGAATGGAGAGGAGCACAAATGGTCTTTAAATTTCTCTTTTGTTTGTAATTATTTCTTTATGTGCAACTTCTCTCTTCTGTTTTCACACTTTTTCTTCCTGGCTGTCACTCCTAAGGACTCCTTAAGAAGTGTTGGGATAAATGCAGACATGCAGTAGCCAGAGAGTCCTGATAAATATTTCAACACAGTCTTCCACCTCGGTGGCACAATGAGCAGAGACCTGGAAGTGCCTGGTGTTTGAATTATTGTCCCTCCCATCAGTATGACCTGAAGTTATGTTGATAACCAGCTTGTTCCTGTGTAGACAGGCTCAGTTTTAACAAGCGTGTCAGAGTGAAGTCTTTTCACTGGCTGTGTTAGTTCTCCAGAGAAACCGAACCAGTAGGATGTAGATATAGATAGAGATATACACATACATATACATATACGAAAAGGAGATTTATTATAAGGAGTTGTCTCATGGAGTTACGGAGGCTGAGAAGTCCCACTGAAGCCATCTGCAAGCTGGAGACCCAGAAAAACCGATGGTGTAATTCAGTTCAAGCCCAAAGGCCTGAGAACCAGGGGAGCCAATGGTGTAAATCCCAGTCTGAGGGTGGGAAAAGATAAGATGTCCCAGCTCAGTCAGTGAGACAGGAAAAAGGAGGGTGATTTTGTCCTTCCTCTACCTTTTGTTCTATTCAAGCTCTCAATGAATTTGATGATGTCCATCTACATTGGGGAAGGCAGTTTACTGAATCTAGCAATTCAAATACTGATCTTATCGAGAAACACCCTCACAGACACACACAGGAATCATATTTAATCTGGGCACCCTGTGGCCAGTCAGTTGACACATAAAATTAACCATCACACCAGCTGTACTTCTACTCAAGCTCGTCTTTGTCCTGATCTGTCCCCTGCCTTGCAGTGTTGTTTTAAATAAAGATCACACTTGTGAATTCCCCAGTAGTCCAGCAGTTAGGACTCCCTGCTTCCACTGCAGGGGGCACGGATTCGATCCCTGGTTGGGGAACCTAAGATCCTGCATGCCTCGAGGCATGGCAAAAAAAAAAAAAAAAAAATAGATCACACTTACCTTCAGTGCCCTTAAAACACTTTCTTCAATCAATTTGCCAGAAAATATCAATTTTTTGTTCACTGCTAGTTTGCTGATGGTACCAGTTTATGTGTGCTCTCTGACCTCCAAACAGTCTAAGCCACCTAATACACCTTATTAAGGTAAGCCTCATTTTGCATTTACCTGTTCCCAGGTAAATATGCTGATCCCGCTATGGAAGTAGGTTCTTGTTAGATGTGCAACTACAATGGTTGTTTTAGTGGTTAAGATGTTTTTCACTAGCAAATTTGTTTTTGATTAAACTTCCAAGTTTTAGAAAAGATTAAAGCAGAATGCAAAGTTTTTTGTAGACTCAGAAGTTGATGTGATATAACTTGTTTAAACTCTTTTATTGCTTCGTAACTTAAGCTGAAAAATCATGGGAAATGGCAGGGATATCACATTATACTATAATGCATTTAAATTTAATTTGGAGAGTGAATGTCCCCAGGTTCACAATCTATAATAAGGATAAATAAGGATATTTAATATAATAAACTTCCAAAATATTATTTCCTTGTGAACTTCATTGAAATGAAGTACATTAGAAGTTTCTGAGGAAACAGAATGACTTACTCAGTAGTTTTCTTTAAAAAAAAAAAAAAAAAAAACTTTTTAAAGAACAGTTTGTATATGTAAGTTGCCAAAAAGGAAAACTAATAAAGCCAAGAAATCATAAGCTTAGAACAAGAGTAGAAATCATCATCTAGCAAAAAATACCCAATGTTAAACTTCTTACTTCCCAGGTTTTGTAAAAATTCATCTGGATTTTAATTATTGTGGAAATTGTTGTGTATTGAACAAAATAGCAGGATAGTTTTGTTATGTGAAATACCTAAGTTACTCTTAATAATAAATAATGATGGTTTTCCTGGACGTAAATATTTTAAAATATTTAACAGTCATTTTTAATTGTGATGTTAATTCCAATTCATTCAGCAGGAATATATGAGATACCAGAAACTCTGCCAGGCTTTGAGGTTGGTCCTTTTCTGTAAGAATCCACATTCCAGTCAGGGGACTAGGCACAGAAATGACTGTCCATGATTCAGGGTGCCAAATTCCAGCCAATGGTCGGAAGAAAGTGAAATGGACACACAATGAGAAAGTGTTTAATCCTGCTAGAGAAATAGGGGAGAGAAGCTTCCAGAAAATATTATATTAATATTATGTTATCATTCAGATTTTTCAGCCTCCTATACTTAGGAAGAAAACACAAAGCTTCTTTACCCAAGGGGAAATCCTTTTGAGGCTGGGTGGGTACCTTGTCATTTTGATGTGTACATAATTCTTCTGATGTGTGCCTTCACAGGGGTTTGTAACAGGTGGAAAGGATGGAATTGTGGAACTCTGGGATGATATGTTTGAAAGATGCTTGAAGACGTATGCCATTAAAAGAGCAGCATTGTCAACCAGCTCAAAAGGTGCCACTCCCGAGTATGCAGTAGAAATCTTTCTGTTCCTAGAGATGGAAAAGATAGTACTAAGTTCTTGGAAAGCCATTACCAAATCAACTGTCTTTTTTTCTTCCACATTCAGAGCCCTTGGCTCCTGGTAGAAATATCAAGGATAATTGCCTAGTAACTAGTACTTTGGAACTATAAAAAGAGAATTTATATAATCATTACAATCATTTTATTTTTTATTATACTAAATATAACAGTATTAAATGCAATTTTTCCTCCTCAGGCTTGCTTTTGGAAGATAACCCTTCAATTCGTGCCATCACTTTGGGACATGGACATATCCTGGTGGGAACGAAAAATGGAGAGATCCTGGAAATTGATAAGAATGGCCCAATGACACTGCTCATTCAGGTACTGTGTTTGCACACATCCTAAACCACAATTCACACCAGAGCTGGAACCAGGGTGAGGCAACGGGGGGCACTTAGGGCACAAAATTTAAGGAGACACTCACTTTCAGGGTCAGGCAAATGCTGTATTAATCATTATTGCTGTATAACAAATTGTCACAAACTTAGCAGCTTAAAAGAAAAACATTCCTTATCTTATGGTTTCTGCAGGTCAGGAGTCTGAACACAGTTTAACTGGGTCCTCTGTTTAAGGTTTTGTAAGGCTGTAATAAGGGCCAGGGCTGTGGTCTCATCGGAGGCTTAACTGTGGAAGGATCTGCTCCAAGGTCACTCGAGTTGTTGGCAGAGTTCAGTTCGTTGGGGATGCAGGACTGAGGGCTTCCATTTCTTGCTGGCTATTGGCCAGAGGCCACCCTCAGCTCTCAGAGGCTGCCTGTAGTTCCTCGTCACATGGGGTTCCCCAACATGGCTGCTTGCTTCCTCAAAGAGGGCAAGGGAAAGACGAAAAACGGGTACTACTATGCCTTTAAGTAACTTTAAATAACATAATCATATCATCACATACGTGTGATCATGAACATCCATCCCCTTTGCCATATCTTATTGGTTGGTAACAAGCCACAGGCTATACCGCACTCAAAGGGAGGTGGTTACACAAGAGTGTGAAAACCAGGAGCATCATGAGGGTCACCTGTCCAGCACATCTGACCTGATGCATACCTGCAGGCTTGCTGTATTAGGACTAGTCCCCAAAATCCCACTGAAAGGGGCCCTCTGATTTGCTACACCTGAGAGCAGGTCTGCACACACATCACGGATCAGGTTTTTAAAGTGCATGTGCTCAGGCCCCACCCTGGATATCCTGAATAAGAATCTGTGTTTTAAAAAAAGTTCTGTGTTAGAAGCAAACCTCAGAAGCTCTGTAGCTGATTGCTACAGGCAGCCCAGATTGAGAACTGTGCTGAGATGCGTCCTTGAGGGGAGATTTCTTTATTCTGCAACTGCACTTGCCTTCGTTTTCCTTGACCATGACTTTTTATTTAATTTTATTGAAAGTTCAGTGTTTCTTTCTTTTTAATCCTCAGATTTTTGAGACTTTAAATTGTTAGCCACATGCTATATTGCTAAGTATGTTGTAAGATTTATACTACAATATGATTTAAATAGCACCGTAAGATTTAAACTCTACATTTTCAAATTTTAAAAAGTAAATAATAGCTGAGCTAATTTTGTTTAAGTGTGCCATTCTTTTCCTTTATCTCAGCATCTCTCTTTCCTCTTTCAGTCTGTCAACCATTTGCCATCTCCTCCTAGGTAGAACTCAGTAGTTCAGTTCAATCAGTGTTTGTTGGGCTCCTGCCAAGACCAGCCCTGTGCTGTGTGTGGTGGAATAGGGCTTACTCTAGGGGCTGACAGTCCTGTCCTGAGAGGTGGACACAGAGGGAAAGTTAAGGAATAGTAGAGGCAGCGTCGTTAAGACCATCAGCTATCCTGCTGTGGGGAGATTTCAGAACCATTTTTCTAGTTTCTGTAGCACGGCAATTCAATGTTACTTGGAATAGATTGCTTTTTTTTTTTTTTTAAGAGAATAGGTTGGGGGGATGAGAGAAGAGACAGGAGGTGAGTTCTGAAAATCCCCATTGTATACACTTTGCATATAATCAACTGTCAATTATGCAGCTGGTTATTATTAGCTTTAGGGTGGTCAGGAGGAAAGTAAAGTCCCAAGCTCATTTCCTTGTGCCACTCAAGAGACTTCCAGCCTGCCTCACTCACTGTCCGTTCCTATAGGATCCAGGAATTAAAGTACATAATCATATTAGATTAAAGAAATACCATTTTAAATCAATATATGATGCAGTGGTTTGAAAGGGTCTCAGAGCCCCACAGCCCTGTCCTCTGTGTGCAAAAGGACTCAGTCTGTAAAAGAGCCCCAAGCAGATCCAGTCTGGTGGAGAGCAAGGGAGGGCTCACACCTGACCCATCCTCTGACCGTGGCCTTGGGGGTGGGAGGCTTCTAAAGGGAAGGAAACTAGAAAACTGGGGGTGTCGGGTGCTCCAAATCTAATAAATTCAAAACCAATATCTATGCCCTTCTCAGATATTTGAATGTCAGCTGCATTGGGAACTTTGTATCTTCTGCCAAATTACTGTTTTGCTCAAACAGCTTCCCAGTTAAACCGGAATCTTCCAGTTTCTCTTTGGAGAGCCACCTGTTCCCCAAAGCGTTCCAACTACAAACACCTTTCAGATGCCTGTGTGTGGTCTTCCTTTTTGCTTTACTAAGCAAAGCCTTTTTATAATTAGCCACTAAAAGCAGAAATTCAGTAAACAATCTGGTCTGTTTTATTGTTCCGTATCTAATCGTTCGTTACACTGCTTTACTGAGTGATAAGTTAGAAAAATCAGATTCATTTTCTCCCTAATCGTTCATTCATTAAACACTGTTTCATCTCAGTTATTATTCTAAGCCAGTTAAGTGTGTTTGTGGTAAGATGTCGGCATGTGGAATTTGTCCAATGCCTATCAAGCCCCTTTCGGTTTTCTGTGCTCCATGGATAGAACAATTTGTGAATAAATGCTGACCCTGAGCTATACCCAGGACGCTTAAAATGAAAATTCAGCTCTCTCTAATCTGCTTTGCCAAATCTGTGCATTCAAAGAACTAGAATAGAATTAATTAACAAGAATATTGCTGTCCAATTCCTCTGACAGAGATAAGTGGTACCTCCAGTTTTTAGAATATGATTTTATGGAAGAAAGTGGTTTGTGTCATTGTGACCAAGCTGTTTTATGAAAAGATACATATGTACTGTGTGTATTCAATGTCAAACAGGATAAAATGAGAGCAGTTCCTTATTTACTCGGATGTTTCTAAGTGGAAAGATGTTCGGCATCATATAAACAAAACTTAGGAGCAATGTGAGTCCCTACTTTGCTTTCCAAATGAATGCTTTAGCATCGCGCAGGCCCAGCTTTAGATTCAAGTTCAAGCAAAAAATTTATCCAGTACAGTCACTTTGGCTCCAGGAAACTCAAACTGTGTTTGTTCATATTTGAACCTGTTTGGGACACTCGCGGGAAGGGCTAGCCGAGAAGCATGAACTGGTTTTTGTTGCCCCGTTTCCTCCCCTACAGGGGCACATGGAAGGAGAAGTATGGGGGCTGGCGGCTCACCCTCGCCTGCCTGTCTGCGCAACAGTGAGCGACGATAAAACACTGCGGATCTGGGAACTATCCTCCCAGCACCGTATGCTGGCAGTACGGAAACTCAAAAAAGGTGCGTGACATCCCCGTACACATCTGTAAAAGTATTTACACCCGAAAGTATTGGATTCATTTGTCTGTTCATCCAGCTAATATTTACCGGGCGCACCTATTACGTGCCCCCAGATATGCTGGGTGATGGGGATTTAGTGTTTGTTGCTACACATATAGCTAATCACCTGGAGAATCGTTCCAGAAGCCTGGCCAGATCTATCAGTGCCCAGCTGTATTCTTTATTTCCTTGCACTGCACAGACATTTGCCACCTGGGGGCAATATGTCCTTCCTCTTCTCATCTAGAACTGTGGGAGCCAGTTGAAACTCATCAGCTTGTAAAGAATGCTGCTTATTTTTATGCCTGACAGTCTCCAGAACTGATTTTATTACTGAAAAATGAACATCAGTTTAAAAATAATAGTTAATATCAAGAAACAAATAAACATGTATTGAACACCCATATGCACTAGAGCTAAGAGGTATACCGAGAAGTGCAAATTCAGCAAACATTTGTTGAGCAGCTTCTGTATATCAGGCGCTGGGGATCCCAGGATGAACAGTCCTCTCTCTATTGTCAGAGACGGACAAGATTTGAACAGATTCCCAGCAACGGCTGGTCCATTCAAATTGGGTAACTTGAGGAGCGTCTCAGAACGGGACTATTTGTAAAGGAGTGGGCAGGGTATAGGAAATGACCAGGGCTGGTGCAGCACGATGCAGCTAGTAACAGCCGGATACCATTGCCAGCCCTGGGCCTGAAGGGACAAGAGGAGGGGCAGTTGCTGGAACCTTGAAAGTGAGAGCTGTGTGAGACGACAGCCTAGCAGGGGCTGTGATCGTCAGCCCGGAGGTTCAGCCAGCATGCAGTGACCCCACAGGGAGGCAGCCAAGGGAGCACATGCCCCAGCCTCCCTGTGCTTTATCCTTCCTTCCCTGTTACCCTCCCTCCAGTCTCCTGCTGCCCCTTGACCAAATGAATCAGAAGCCAGGGGGTGAGGGGCCCACTGATCAAGTCCAGGAAGGCCAGCTCCCAGCACAGAGCAGGGCGGAGAGTGGGTGAGGACAAACAAAAGATCTCTGGCACAAGCAAGGTATCGTGGAGGCTCAGGGTAAGGCCCACAGCCAGAGACAACTCCATCAGGGAGGAAACCTAAGAGCTGAGGCTCAAAGGATTTGTGAAAGTTAAGACAGGAAAGGGTGAGATTGGGGCCTGGCCCCAGAGTAGTTGTGCTAGGTACTTTTATAAATAGACATGGGGAGAGGATTCTAGGGGGATAAAATGAAAAGAGGTGTCAAGACAATAGTGACAATAATGACAGTGGCTAATATTGCTGAGCCAGTAACCGTGCTAGCACTTTGCCTTTGGTCTTCATGGGAACCCAATGAGTAAGGCCTTTTTTATTTCCACTTACAAATTATGAAGCTGAGGCATAGAGAACTTAAGTCATTTGCCCAAAGTTGCACAGCTAGTAAGTGATGGAACTGAATTCATACTCAGGCAGCGTGGCTTCAGAGAGCACACCTGTGGCCACTGCATGATGATGCCTCCCTCCACCATATTGCCTCTCTTCACACTGGACTTCTGGGTCTCAGTAAGTAGTGGAGCCAGGATTCAAACCCAAGTCTGACTCCAAAGCCCATGCTCTTACCCACTACAGGACTGAATAATTTGGCCACTAATTTGTATTGGGGAAATAACAGACCAAGTCCTCGCTGTGAGTGACTTGAATATCAGCCAATGGACTTTATTCACTAGGTTAAAAATTAGTTCAAAAGAACAACTAACACATCTGAGTTAGGATGGCCACTCAACCCAGTTTACAGCTGGTGTCCTGGTGTAATTATTAATAGCTCTCCCTTTTACTGTCAAGTGTCATCATTCGTACAGTAAATTTTTTTTTTTTGCGGTACGCGGGCCTCTCACTGCCGTGGCCTCTCCCGCTGCGGAGCACAGGCTCTGGACGTGCGGGCTCAGCGGCCATGGCTCACGGGCCCAGCCGCTCCGTGGCATGTGGGATCCTCCCGGACCGGGGCACGAACCCGTGTCTCCTGCATCGGCAGGCAGACTCAACCACTGCGCCACCAGGGAAGCCCATGTACAATAAATTTTTATGCTTAACCTAATCGTGCTGTCCCTCCTCAAGGGCTGGTCTTTCTGTTCTTTCAGCACTAGCACCGTGCCTGATTCATAGTAGGTAAATAACTGCAAAGTGAATGGATGAAGAAAGGAAGGAAGGTATTTTATACTTCAGATGAGCCAATTTAAAGTTGTTGGTGTGAATGTGGCTTTTCAGCCTGCTCTGAACAGTGGCTGAGGGGTGGGTGTGGAAGCTCAGTTTGGAATGCCTTAGCACAAGGCAGCACGACTGTCCCATCCTAGGGCTGTGCTCACCAAAGTCTTGACAATAAGAAGAACAGGGCTAGGGAGGGGCCTGTCCTTAAATAGGATTCTTATTAAATATACCCCCCACCGAGTCCATACTCTTCATGCGGAAATGTCTCCCTGTGACCCTACAAAGCAGTAGAAAGCATTGATCATGTAGCACCCTCAGCGCAGTTGTGCAGACACCCTTGGAGAGAATGTCCATATTCCATTCTTCTCATGACAGAAGAGACAGGAACAAAATCTTCCACCTCTAGAATTATGGATTATAATCTACGGATCAGAGAATTAGAGTGACTAAAAGTAGAACAATAAGGTGCTCTAAAGTAAGTTTTTTGTGTAAAGCATGATATGAAAAAAATTAGTTTCCAGAAATTTTATTACAGAGCTCCCATTCTTTTTTTTTTTTTTTTTTTTTTGCGGTACGTGGGCCTCTCACTGTTGTGGCCTCTCCCGTCGCGGAGCAACAGGCTCCAGAAGCGCAGGCTCAGCGGTCATGGCTCACGGGCCCACGGGCCCAGCCGCTCCGCGGCATGCGGGATCTTCCCAGACCGGGGCACGAACCTGTGTCCCCTGCATCAGCAGGCGGACTCTCAACCACTGTGCCACCAGGGAAGCCCAGAACTCCCATTCTTAAGTATCACGTCTTGGGAGCAGAAATACTGGTTATATTAATCCTTTATTCCTTTTCCCCCTTCACTCTACTTGTCTTTTGAAAACTCCAGGTATTCAGATACGAAGAAATGAATGGATAAACCTCAAAGAAATTGAAAACTTATTTTTAATATTATAATCATTGTCCTTGGGTTTGGAGGGAAGAAATATTTTAAATTATGAAGTTTTAGTTCTTCTCACCAGGAGTGTTAATTTAAAGACACAGTCACGTGTCCATGAACACATGCACACTTCCCCATCTCTTCATTTGCTTTGTTTGGTAGCGAAGTCTCGGATCATAACAGTGCTCTTTGTGGATTCTTTTGTAGGTGGAAGATGCTGTGCTTTCTCCCCTGATGGGAAAGCCTTAGCAGTTGGGTTGAATGATGGAAGTTTCCTGGTTGTAAATGCCGACACTGTTGAAGACATGGTCTCCTTCCATCACAGAAAAGAAATGATCTCTGACATTAAATTTTCAAAAGGTGAAGATGACAGCAAAACTTTTTAAAATGTGTTGGGACAAAAAGTTACAAGAGTGGACCCTTTTTAAATATTTCCTTGACCTTTAACCCATTTAAAAATGCTAAGTCCCTGGAAGTAAATTCCCACATAAAATGTTTTGGTGTTAACCACTCATTTTTTCTTTATAGATACAGGAAAATACCTTGCTGTGGCATCCCATGATAACTTTGTGGATATTTACAACGTCCTTACAAGCAAAAGGGTTGGCATCTGTAAAGGTGCTTCTAGTTACATTACACACATTGACTGGGACTCTAGAGGTATAGTATGTTGTGGCTTTTAAAATATAATTTCAGTTTTTAAAAATCATGTCCATTCATATACTGTTTCCAGAGCAAATGGCAGTTGAGTTTTAAAGAAAAACAGAGGGGGAAACTCACAACAGAACTGGTTGTAATTTTAGAACCCAGAGGCAACTGCTGTTAACATTTCGAGTATTTTTCCATATTATTATTATTTTTATTATTACTACCACTACTACTACTATTATTACTACCACTACTATAATTATTATTTTAATTATTTTAAATTTTAATTATTTTAATTATAATAGAATTTTTATAAAATTATTATAATTATTTTAATTATTTTTGGCTGTGTTGGGTCTTCGTTGTTGCGTGTGGGCTTTCTCTAGTTGCGGCGAGCGGGAGCTACTCTTCATTGAGGTGCATGGGCTTCTCATTGTGGTGGCTTCTCTTTGTTGCAGAGCACGGGCTCTAGGTGCGCAGGCTTCTGTAGTTGTAGCACGTGGGCTCAGTAGTTGTGGCTCGCGGGCTTAGTTGCTCCGCGGCACGTGGGATCCTCCCGGACTGGGGCTCAAACCCGTGTCTCCTGCATTGGCAGGCAGATTCTTAACCACTACGCCACCAGGGAAGTCCCTATAATTATTATTAACTCAAGCCATTGAGTTTTAAGACTGCTGAAGATATATGCTGCCTTCTATTGCCATAGCTATTACTATAGCAAGCCACCACTTCACCTCTGAGTACGGCATGCTGTGTCCTTGCCTTGTATCTCCTCCTTACTGCATTCCCTTTTCTCCGTCTCCCAGAGAACTGCCCAAGAGGTTTCAAGTAATTTTCACCCTCCATTGGAGGTAGGAAGCTACATTCAGCTCACCTGGAGTTTCTCTGGTTTCTCTCAAAACTCCCAACCTACCCCCTACCTCCTCCAAGTCATGCCCACAGATGCCATGGGGATTTGTCTGTTTATTTATGTAACAAACCTAGCTCTTGCCATGTGCAGTCTTAAGCCAGAAAATGTGGAGGATCCAGAAGGGAGTGAGACGTGGTTCCTACTCTCTGCAAAGTTTATAACTTAGTGCGGGAGACATGCTTGTACCTGAACAATATAAGAGCACAGACTGGGTAAAGCAAGGGAGTAAGAAATGGTGGGTCACAGGGCAAGTGGTGAGCAGGGGCTCAGAGTGGGCCAAGCCAGCATTAAGTACCCAGGGTGCAGCATCCGTGCTCTAGGGTGGGTCACTTTTAAAACCCATCCCGGGGACTTGGCTGATGTTGGAGTCCAGGGCAGATTTGCTTTGGAACAGGTAGGGTCCCAGCTTTCAGAGAAGTTTTAGTCTATTGTGGTAGTAAGTGGTGTCTCTGAGGAAAGAGCTCCCGGGGGAATCCATGGAGCCTTCATAGGAGTGACCTTTGAGATGGATCTTGAAAGGTGAGTAGAAGTTCACTAGATGGCGACATCTGAGACGAGCGTCCCAGGCTCTGAAGGATCAGGGTGTGCCACTACGTGGAGGTGGGAAGAAGAATGGAGGATTAAGAAACAGTAATGCTGAGTGGCTGAGGGCGGGAAGGGCAGGGAATGCAGAAAGGCCAAGACAGCAAATAAAGGAATTGTTACCTCAAGCTAGGAAGTTTAACCCTGAACTTTATCCTGTAGGCATTAGGTAACTCTGAGAGATTAGAGTGAGGCATTCCCTACCATCCTGGGGAGGGTGAGTGAGGCTGGAGTTAGAAAGCAACTAAAATAAACCAGGAGAAAGAGATGATGAGGGCCTTGACCAAAAAGGGGTTATTTCAGAGATGCCAGAATATTTTATTTCACATATTTCTTGAAGTAGTGGCCGGAGACTGATCCTTCTGCCAGGCAGGGATTTACTTGTAGCTGTACTTGCTGCACCAGAATTTGGACTTAAGTGTTACAACCCGCAGGCGTTTTACACAGTGCAATAGATGGGAAGAAGGCATGCATATCATTTATTGTGAGAGGTGCAAGTCCCAAGAAGGGCAAAGGGAAATCAGGTAAGTTCCTCTCACTTTTACGTCAGGACCATCCAGATACAGCGCTGAGGGCTTAGGCTGGCATGTATGATCAAGCAGGACACTGGCCTGGGAGACATCTAGGAACCAGTGACGTCCAGGGGGTGAATGGAAGCAGCTGCTTCTCACCCACCTTCTTTGATATTCTATGCTTTATCGTTTTTTTTGAAAAGCAAGGATTTAAAAAAAAAAAAAAGCAAGGATTTCACCCTGTTTGTTCTCTGGCTAAATCCCTAGATATGCCCCTTTGTGAGAAAGCTTTAGAACAGTGAGGGTCATCTTTATGCATATGTAGAATAGAGTGTGGTGAGTTTTATTTAGAACCCAACACACACACACACACACACACACAAAACACCTGACATAATACGTGAATCCCACCACTATGTTCACCATTAGGGGGTTAAAACCAATTATTATTTACATTTTATGGAGTGAAGGACCAAGAGAAATTGGGGCATAGGAAGAATATGTTTTGATTGGGAAGATTTCTTTAAAATTATTTTTGATTGTGGTAAAGTACACCTAGCATAAAAATTTACTATCTTAACCATTTTGAGTATAGAGTTCAGTGGCATTAAATACATCCACATTATTGTGCAACCACCATCCCCATCCATCTCTAGAACTCTTTTCATCTTATAAAATTGGAGCCCTATACCCATTAAATAGTAATTCCCCCTTCTCCATCCCCCAGACCCTGACAAGCACCATTCCACTTCATGTCTCTATGAATTTGACTATTCTAGGTACTTTATATAAGTAGAATCATACAGTATCTGTCTTTTTGTAACTGGCTTATTTCATTTAGCATAATGTCCTGAAGGTTCATCCATGTTGTAACGTGTCAGAATTACTTTCCTTTTTAAGGCTGAATACTATTCCATTGTGTGTATATACCACATTTTTTTTTTTGTTTCTGCTTTATAACACAGTGAATCAGTTATACATATACATATGTTCCCATATCTCTTCCCTCTTGCGTCTCCCTCCCTCCCACCCTCCCGATCCCACCCCTCCAGGCGGTCACAAAGCACCGAGCTGATCTCCCTGTGCTATGCGGCTGCTTCCCACAAGCTATCTACCTTACATTTGGTAGTGTATATATTTCGCTTTGTCACAGCGTACCCTTCCCCCTCCCCATATCCTCAAGTCCATTCTCTAGTAGGTCTGTGTCTTTATTTCTATCTTACCCCTAGATTCTTCATGATACTTTTTTCTTAAATTCCATATATATGTGTTAGCATACAGTATTTGTCTTTCTCTTTCTGACTTACTTCACTCAGTATGACAGACTCTAGGTCTATCCACCTCATTACAAATAGCTCAATTTCATTTCTTTTTATGGCTGAGTAATATTCCATTGTATATATGTGCCACATCTTCTTTATCCATTTATCCGATGATGGACACTTAGGTTGCTTCCATCCCCAGGCTATTGTAAATAGAGCTGCAGTGAACATTGTGGTACATGACTCTTTGAATTATGGTTTTCTCAGGGTATATGCCCAGTAGTGGGACTGCTGGGTCATATGGTAGTTCTATTTGTAGTTTTTTAAGGAACCTCCATACTGTTCTCCATAGTGGCTGTACCAATTCACATTCCCACCAGCAGTGCAAGAGTGTTCCCTTTTCTCCACACCCTCTCCAGCATTTATTGTTTCTAGATTTTTTGATGATGGCCATTCTGACTGGTGTGAGATGATATCTTATTGTAGTTTTGATTTGCATTTCTCTAATGATTAATGATGTTGAGCATTCTTTCATGTGTTTGTTGGCAGTCTGTATGTCTTCTTTGGAGAAATGTCTATTTAGGTCTTCTGCCCATTTTTGGATTGGGTTGTTTGTTTTTTTGTTATTGAGCTGCATAAGCTGCTTGTAAATTTTGGAGATTAATCCTTTGTCAGTTTCTTCATTTGCAAATATTTTCTCCCATTCTGAGGGTTGTCTTTTGGTCTTGTTTATGGTTTCCTTTGCTGTGCAAAAGCTTTGAAGTTTCTTTAGGTCCCATTTGTTTATTTTTGTTTTTATTTCCATTTCTCTAGGAGGAGGGTCAAAAAGGATCTTGCTGTGATTTATGTCATAGAGTGTTCTGCCTATATTTTCCTCTAAGAGTTTCATAGTTCCTGGCCTTGCATTTAGGTCTTTAATCCATTTTGAGCTTATTTTTGTGTATGGTGTTACGGAGTGATCTAATCTCATACTTTTACATGTACCTGTCCAGTTTTCCCAGCACCACTTATTGAAGAGGCTGTCCTTTCTCCACTGTACATTCCTGCCTCCTTTATCGAAGATAAGGTGACCATATGTGCATGGATTTATTTCTACGCTTTCTATCCTGTTCCATTGATCCATCTTTCTGTTTTTGTGCCAGTACCCTACTGTCTTGATTACTCTAGCTTTGTAGTATAGTCTGAAGTCAGGGAGCCTGATTCCTCCAGCTCTGTTTTTCGTTCTCAAGATTGCTTTGGTTATTCGGGTTCTTTTGTGTTTCCATACAAATTGTGAAATTTTTTGTTCTAGTTCTGTGAAAAATGCCATTGGTAGTTTGATAGGGATTGCCTTGAATCTGTATATTCCTTTGGGTAGTATAGTCATTTTCACAATGTTGATTCTTCCAGTCCAAGAACATGGTATATCTCTCCATCTATTTGTATCATCTTTAATTTCTTTCATCAGTGTCTTATAATTTTCTGCATACAGGTCTTTTGTCTCCTTAGGTAGGTTTATTCCTAGATATTTTATTCTTTTTGTTGCAATGGTAAATGGGAATGTTTTCTTGATTTCACTTGCAGATTTTTCATCATTAGTGTATAGGAATGCAAGAGATTTCTGTGCATTAATTTTGTATCCTGCTACTTTACCAAATTCATTGATTAGATCTAGTAGTTTTCTGGTAGCATCTTTAGGGTTCTCTATGTATAGTATTATGTCATCTGCAAACAGTGACAGCTTTACTTCTTCTTTTCTGATTTGGATTCCTTTTATTTCCTTTTCTTCTCTGATTGCTGTGGCTAAAACTTCCAAAACTATGTTGAATAAGAGTGGTGAGAGTGGGCAACCTTGTCTTGTTCCTGATCTTAGTGGAAATGCTTTCAGTTTTTCACCATTGAGGATGATGTTGGCTGTGGGTTTGTCATATGTGGCCTTTATTATGTTGAGGAAAGTTCCCTCTATGCCTAGTTTCTGCAGGGTTTTTATCATAAATGGGTGTTGAATTTTGTCAAAAGCTTTCTCTGCATCTATTGAGATGATCATATGGTTTTTCTCCTTCAATTTGTTAATATGGTGTATCACATTGATTGATTTACGTATATTGAAGAATCCCTGCATTCCTGTAATAAACCCCACTTGATCATGGTATATGATCCTTTTAATGTGCTGTCGGATTCTGTTTGCTAGTATTTTGTTGAGGATTTTTGCATCTATGATCATCAGTGATACTGGCGTGTAGTTTTCTTTCTTTGTGACATCCTTGTCTGGTTTTGGTATCAGGGTGATGGTGGCCTTGTAGAATGAGTTTGGGAGTGTTCCTCCCTCTGCTATATTTTGGAAGAGTTTGAGAAGGATAGGTGTTAGCTCTTCTCTAAATGTTTGATAGAATTCGCCTGTGAAGCCATCTGGTCCTAGGCTTTTGTTTGTTGGAAGATGTTTAATCACAGTTTCAATTTCAGTACTTGTGATTGGTCTGTTCATATTTTCTATTTCTTCCTGATTCAGTCTTGGCAGGTTGTGCATTTCTAAGAATTTGTCCATTTCTTCCAGTTGTCCATTTTATTGGCATATAGTTGCTTGTGGTAATCTCTCATGATCTTTTGTATTTCTTCAGTGTCAGTTGTTTCTTCTCCTTTTTCATTTCTAATTCTATTGATTTGAGTCTTCTTCCTTTTTTTCTTGATGCGTCTGGCTAATGGTTTATCAATTTTGTTTATCTTCTCAAAGAACCAGCTTTTAGTTTTATTGACCTTTGCTATCGTTTCCTTCATTGCTTTTTCATTTATTTCTGATTTGATTTTTATGATTTCTTTCCTTCTGCTAACTTTGGGGTTGTTTTGTTCCTCTTTCTCTAATTGCTTTAGGTGCAAGTTTAGGTTGTTTATTCGAGATGTTTCCTGTTTCTTAAGGTAGGCTTGTATTGCTATAAACTTCCCTCTTAGAACTGCTTTTGCTGCATCTCATAGGTTTTGGGTCGTGGTGTCTCCATTGTCATTTGTTTCTAGGTATTTTTTTATTTCCTCTTTGATTTCTTCAGTGATCACTTCATTATTAAGTAATGTATTGTTTAGCCTCCATGTGTTTGTACTTTTTACAGATCTTTTCCTGTAATTGATATCTAGTCTCATAGCGTTGTGGTCGGAAAAGATACTTGATGCAATTTCAATTTTCTTAAATTTACCAAGGCTTTATTTGTGACCCAAGATATGATCGATCCTGGAGAATGTTCCATGAGCACTTGAGAAAAATGTGTATTCTGTTGTTTTTGGATGGAATGTCCTATAAATATCAATTAAGTCCATCTTGTTTAATGTATCATTTAAAGCTTGTGTTTCCTTATTTATTTTCATTTTGGATGATCTGTCCATTGGTGAAAGTGGGGTGTTAACGTCCCCTACTATGAATGTGTTACTGTTGATTTCCCCTTTTTATGGCTGTTAGTATTTGCCTTATGTATTGAGGTGCTCCTATGTTGGGTGCATAAATATTTACAATTGTTATATCTTCTTCTTGGATCGATCCCTTGATCATTATGTAGTGTCCTTCTTTGTCTCTTCTAATAGTCTTTATTTTAAAGTCTATTTTGTCTGATATGAGAATTGCTACTCCAGCTTTCTTTTGGTTTCCATTTGCATGGAATATCTTTTTCCATCCCCTTACTTTCAGTCTGTATGTGTCTCTAGGTGTGAAGTGGGTTTCTTGTAGACAGCATATATATGGGTCTTGTTTTTGTATCCATTCAGCCAGTCTGTGTCTTTTGGTGGGAGCATTTAGTCCATTTACATTTAAGGTAATTATCGATATGTATGTTCCTATTCCCATTTTCTTAATTGTTTGGGTTCCTTATTGTAGGTCTTTTCCTTCTCTTGTGTTTCCTGCCTAGAGAAGTTCCTTTAGCATTTGTTGTAAAGATGGTTTGGTGGTGCTGAACTCTCTCAGCTTTTGTTTGTCTGTAAAGGTTTTAATTTCTCCATCAAATCTGAATGAGATCCTTGCTGGGTAGAGTAATCTTGGTTGCAGGTTTTTCTCCTTCATCAATTTCAATATGTCCTGCCACTCCCTTCTGGCTTGCAGAGTTTCTGCTGAAAGATCAGCTGTTAACCTTAATGGGATTCCCTTGTGTGTTATTTGTTTTTTTTCCCTTGCTGCTTTTAATATGTTTTCTTTGTATTTAATTTTTGACAGTTTGCTTAATATGTGTATTGGCATGTTTCTCCTTGGATTTATCCTGTATGGGACTCTCTGTGCTTCCTGGACTTGATTAACTATTTCCTTTCCCATATTAGGGATGTTTTCAACTATAATCTCTTCAAATATTTTCTCAGTCCCTTTCTTTTTCTCTTCTTCTTCTGGAACCCCTATAATTCGAATGTTGGTGCGTTTAATGTTGTCCCAGAGGTCTCTGAGACTGTCCTCAGTTCTTTTCATTCTTTTTTCTTTATTCTGCTCTGTGGTAGTTATTTGCACTATTTTATCTTCCAGGTCACTTATCCATTCTTCTACCTCAGTTATTCTGCTATTGATCCCATCTAGAGTATTTTTAATTTCATTTTTTGTGTTGTTCATTGTTGTTTGTTTCATCTTTAGTTCTTCTAAGTCCTTTTTAAATGTATCTTGCATTTTGTCTGTTCTATTTCCCAGATTTTGGATCATCTTTACTATCATTATTCTGAATTCTTTTCCTGGTAGACTGCCTATTTCCACATTTTGTTTATCCATTCATCCATCAGTGGTTACTTGGGTTGCCTACAACTTTTGGCTATTGTGAATAATGCTGCTATGAACAGGGTGTACAGTTCTTTTGAGTATATGTTCAGAAGTCAAATTTCTGGAAAAAATGATAATTCCACTTTTAATTTTTTGAGGAACCACCATACTGTCTTCCCCAGCAGATGCACCATTTTACACTCCCACCAACAGTGCACAAGGGTTTCAACTTCTCTGCATCTTCACCAACACTTGTTATTTTCTCTTTTGTTTTGTTTTTGATAGATAGTAGCTATCCTAAATGGCGATGAGATGGGACATTGCAGTTGTATTTACATTTGAGGAAGGTTATTTTTTTTTATTCTTTAAATGTGTTGTAGGCCCTCTGTCAGATGTAGGGATATAAAGAGGAATTAACTCCGGATGGGAAGAATAAGCCCTTGGTGGGGATCGGTGGGCTGCCACCATAGAGGGGCCTGGGCGGAGGTCGGTTTTAAGGTCCTCAGTGTGGAGCCATCACTTTGCTGGGAGAGAGGCAAACCTCACTATTTCCATAGTTCTGCCCAAAGCCAGAGTCTGTGGTCCAACTAGCACATAGGGCGATGGGAAAGACAGAGTAAGGAGGCCAGGGTCTTTAAAAAGCCACTTTGCCTCTCATCCGAAGTGGCCCCTTCAGTTAGTTAAGAGGATCAGACCAAATGGTTTCTGTGGCCTGAGAGGAGAACAGAATATTTTTGATTTTTAGGGAGGAGTTATGCCATCTGGAGAATAAGAGCAAGTGTACCCGTGAATCTTCCCTGGTTTAACTCCAATTTTGTTGCCACGAGACGTGTGTCATATTGATATTCTTCTGCTCCTGATCTCCCAGTTCCTAAAATGCCTACCCTCCAGCACGTGCCAGGCTGCCTCAAGATCAGCCTAGCTTTTCACAGCAGGGCCTCGAGGGCCTACAGAGGGAAGAGAGCAGAACTTAGATGCAGGGATCTGTTTCATTCCTTTGATCTTGTCAAAAATAGTGAACACATTTGCCGGAGCCAGCTGGCTCGTCAGGGGTGGGGAATGGCACAGCCGCCAGCCTCCGCAGCCTTCCGTGTCCATGGCAACCTCAGGTCCCAGGAAAACTGAAAAGCTCATCGGGCTTGTGCAGGAACAGCAGCTACCCCTGAATAAAAGCTCCTGCACAGAATGCCTGAGAAAGAAAAAATATAAATGGAAAGAGAGGAAACATGGAAGGGTATTTTCTCGCTGCTGTTAGTTCGTTTCCAGAAATATCAGGACTGTAAGATCTTTTACCAACTAACAGTTTGAGCCATGATAGAACATCTCATTCCCATTTTCACTGCAAATGCCCTGATGTGTTTGGTTTATTTAGTACCAATTTTGGAATTGTTCTAACTTGTAAATTCTATAGCAACCGGGGTGACATGTATGAATCACTCTGGATTATAAAGCTCTAGGCACCTGCAATATGTGTGATTTACTGTACCTGCTTAGTGATGGGGACAGCTATCTCAATGCTCTTATTCTGTGTGAATAGACATTTCTTGTTAATAAAAATGTGAGGATTCTAAAAGAATAGGGTTACTGTTATTCAGGGGCAAATTATACTTTTTGCTCTTTGCTTCTGCTCCTGTCTTCAGAATATTTCCATGGTTATATATTACAGAGCAGCAGGCAGTGGAAAAAAAGGAGTGGTGACCTAAATCGTTCCTCTGTGCTTCAAAAAAAAAAAATACAGTTTAATAACAGTAGTAAAGAAAATTTTGGGAGGGGGAAACACACCCATAATTCTACCTTCCTAACACAAGAATAATTGATTTTTTAAAAATTTCTTCATATCCCTGATTTCAGAAACCCACTCAAGCCAGCTTAAATTTAAAAATAAGAATAAAGAACGACTTCATTGGAAAGATAGGGATATTTCATAGAATCCAAGAGCAGGAAGCCACATCTCCCAAGAACTGGCTTTAGGAATGAATCAGAAAATGCCTAGAACCCAGCCAGGGAGCTCCCCTCTCCTGCTCTGAGGCAGCCCATCTCAGTGTCCACTGCTCTCCTGGGTCTGGTGCCTGCTGGTGGCCCCTCTCTCTGCACAGGCCGGCTTTCCCTAATTCATTTGCACAAGACCCACTTTCTGTTGCCCCCAAATGCCACCCCCAGTCCCAAAGGCTACATCTCCTCCCAGCAAGGCACCCACTGATTCAGCCTAAGATTCCAATTTCCCAGGAGAGAGAATTTGACTCTCTAGCCTGGTCTCCAGCCTGGTCGCTCCTGGGTCAACGTCCACCTCCAGAGTGCAGACAAGACCGCAGGGGCCCAGCCCACGGTGCAGGGCAGTTCTCAGGGAAGGGCGTGGGCTTGGTAGGTACCCACAGGTGTCTGTGGAGCTGCAAAGCATTTCTGGTGCTTGCAGAAGTGGTTTTGTAAACATTCTGCATTTTGTAAACATTTCTGCAGTCAGAAAATACTTCCCTGAGCTATTTTTATAGTTTTTGGGTTGTTTTTAAAGTAAAGCATGATCTTTGAAACTGGTGTAAAGTGAGTTGTTAGGATTATCCGAGAGCTACAGTCCTTTGAGTTCTCTTAGTATTGATCTCATGGCCAAAAATATCTAAAATTATCTATATCCAAAGAATGTTTTCATTGAATCTTTTAATCCTTTTCCCACATCCTTTGTTATTTGCAGTCACTCTTGAGAATTCTAAAAGTATACTTTGCAGATATATCTAGTTCATTGGAAAAATATTGATTACTCATTTTCATATAATGCTAAATAGCCAAAGCTCATTTAACTCCCTTTTTTCTTTTCTGATTTGTGTATGTTGAGCCATAAAGTCCGGAAGACGGGCCCATTTCAGAGAAAACGTTTTCAAATTTACTTGCTCCTCACAGCCAAGGCAAACCCCCTAATCACTATTTTATAACTCAGCAAACTGGAAATGATCCAGGTTTCATTTAGGAAATGAGAGAAACTTGTTTTTAATTAGTCATTTAGAAACAGACCTGCAACTCCTGAAGTTTAGCCAAACTAGATTTCAGACCTAGGTGGTACCCACTTAAACTTTAAAGAACATGATGTAACACGGAGTTCTTACTTTGCTATTATTTTTTCCACGAAGGACATTTCAAGGCTACTAGATATAAATAGTTATGCAAGAAAGAGAGAGAGTAGGAAACGTTAGTGTGCATATGTACACTGAATTATTTGCAGATGAAATGTTAGGATATCTGACGTTTTCTTCAAAGTAATCTGGGGTGAGGGAATGAGGAGGTTCCTGCAGCAGGGCCAGCCATGTGCGAATAACCAGGGCCAGCCATGTGCTAATAACCATCGAAGCTGGACATTGGCCCCATAGGGCTTCTTTATACTGTTACTTCCATATATGTTTGAGATTTCCCATCGTTTAAAACACGCTGAAAAAATACTAGAAAGTAGATCTTTTGAGTCATTTAAATTTTCAAGCCATAGAGGATCATTGATATGATAGGAGGAGAATTAAGAAATCTAATGTTTTTCAACATTAATCAAAATGAGTCCAAGATTAAAAATTTACATCAGACCGAAAGACTATTTTTGCTCAACATTTTGTTTTGGGAAAAGTCTCAGATTTCTTTATAAATTTTCAATTAAAAAAGGAAGGGGGAAATGGAATGAGCATTTACAGTTTGTTTTATGTGTCCTTGTCTTCCTGTTTCTAAATGTTAAAGGGCAAATTTAGAATTTATATCCTAGTAAGCACAAACGCTTACGAGGTTCTTGCTTCCAGTGCCATAATTCTTGCCAAAGCAGTTTGCTTTTACTACATTTCTGTGCTAGGAGGCAACAGGGGAAAAGAGCGAAAAAAAAAATTTTGTCAGGCTTTGGAAAAATAGCTACTTTCAATGCAACAGAGGAAAACACAGCAAGCTTGATTCTTCTAGTTTTGAAGGATGTTCAAAGTCAGATTTTATGAGGTTCGTATTTTTAAAAATCATAGCTTTGGAGTTTGTACCTTGCCATGTAATTGTCTTTACATGCACTTCTGGATCATTCAACATATATTTACTCAGTTTATGAGACTTTGATTAAAATGAATCAAAATAGTTGCAATCATGCTCATCACTTTATAACAAAAAGATAAATGCAGAGTTTAATTGTCTTCCTACTTTATTCTATCATAACAGGGAAATTACTGCAAGTTAATTCAGGTGCCAAAGAACAACTCTTTTTTGAAGCTCCAAGAGGCAAACGGCATATAATAAGACCTTCAGAGGTAACAGTCAGACACAAAGCTTTTTTAAAAAGTATTTCATGAAAATTTAGTATGTGCATTTTAACAAAACCTATCAGTTATTATTCACTAATATGAGTTATAGTTTGTGTATCTTTAAGCTTGACCATTTCTTAAATCTGCCTGCTTAGCCTGGTTTCCTACTTTCTGAGGACATATGGATTTACTATACCACAAACGTAGCAATGCATAGTTGGCATTCTGCTTAATTTTTCTCTGCCAGAAGACAATGACTGAGCTAACAATTTGGATGCTACATATTACTTTTCCCATTCTACGTGTCCTGTCATTTTATGCAAAGCTTTTTATGAACGTAAAGTTTTGAAACGTGCTTTCTCAGTGGTTACTGTTTGTAATAGTAAAAGTACCTTCTACAACAAGAGAAATTATTTTTCAAAACAAAACATTCCACAACCTGACCATCCTAATGTAGCAAACTGTTTCCTTTTTCTATATTTTCCTCGTGCTCTTAGCCACATACACCATCTTTTAATTGCTGAAGTCAAAGCCTAGATAAAATTTTTGAATCCATGAACTAACGCCTTCCTAAAAGCTCTTACTAAAGGCTCGCTGCTTTTGTCTTTCAGCCTGCACAGTGCTTCCATGTAGTGAACCCTGATGGCCAAAAAGTCATTGCCTGATTAGCACTAAGGACATCCTTTTAGTCCCAGGAGACAATCTCTCTCATTTTTTCGCTATGTAACCTTCGATGAAAGAAAAGGAAATATTGCTTCCTTAGAGGAAAAAGGGTCAAGGGTACGCCACTGAGGGACAGGCGTCTTCCTCTCTCTAGCTTCAGTTAGCCAGTAATATAAACAATCCCGGTATTCTAATGTACTCCCAGAGACATCTGGACTCATGTCCATTCATAATATTTTCATTGTTTCTAAAGGAAATATATGTGCAGTACATAAGAAACCCAAGTTGTTATGGGTGATGGCATTGTATTAATGGAAACTGTTAATGGATCGATTGATCTCACTCTCCAACTCCAGTTTATTTATCTTTGATCAGTCTTCATTTTAACTTATTTTATATGGGGAAACTTTAATAGCCTTGAGTAAGGGATGTTTTAAGTTATGTCATTCCTTCACTGAACATCTGTGGAGTGTGCCAGGCACTTCATATACCTATAATCCAGTCCTCACAGCAGCCTCGCCTGATACTTATCAGTCTCATTTTACAGACAGGGAGATTAAGGCTCCAGGAAAGTAAAAGGACCTTGGAGCTGTGATCCTAGCCTAGAGGGGTCTGCGTGTGACTTCACAGCCTAGACAGTGCAGCATCATTTTACATCACTTCACCTGTTCTAGTGCCCCAAATAAGTATTCTGCTGATAAAATAAGATGCAATCGGACATTGAGGATGAGGCCAACTTGGGACAGGTGAGCAATTATTATGTTAGAAAAAAATCTACCAAAGGGAAATTTATGTTAAGTCTTCCTGAAGTGCCAGGCTCTGGCTCTGATGAGTTAGTTTGTCCCTCTGCAGTGTACAGTTATTGTTCCAGAGGCTGATCTCTGGTGCTGTTGGTTGGGGAGTCCCTCCAGCTAATGTCTCCTCAGCCTGGCCACCCTGGTATTGGCATTACTAAGAGCTCCAAAGAGGTAGCTCATCATTTTACTTACCAGTATTGTCAGGCTCTTCAATTAAGTATGAAGGATTTTGAAAATCTCCTTTTCAAAGAAGATTTTTTTTTTTTAAGAAACAGTCATGGTGAAACTAACACAAAGTCTACCCAGCAAATTGTTAACTATGCCAAATATTAAAATGTCCAATTTATATTCATCTGATGCAGCATAGTGCAGATAAGCCGGCTCTATACTAGCAGCCCAAGTCTCTGGAGCTCGACTTTCCCTCTGCTTGCCAAGCAGGCTGGGATTTAAGTGACTAACCTCTCTGTGGGCTCCAGTCACCTCCTCTGCAAAATGATGATGATAATGACATACCTGCCTGGGGCAAGGTGCTGTGGAAGACACCCCTGGAGGACTCTTCTGCCCTCTAAAGTCCAGGGTTTTTAACAAGTTTATTTACCCCTTTTGGGTTTTGTCAGTTACAGGGATCATTCTTTTTTTTTTTTCAATTTATTTTATTGAAGTATAATTGATTCCCAATGTTGTGTTCATTTCTGCTGTACAGCAAAGTGACTCAGTTTTATATATATATATATATATATATATATATATATATATATACTTTTTTTATATTCTTTTCCATTATGGTTTATCACAGGATATTGAGTATAGTTATAGGGATCACTCCTAATGCTCCATTTTAAATGTGATTTCTGTAGCTTCCCACAAGTTAGACATGCTTCCCCTGGAGAGCACATTGTCCAGATCTGGCCAAGGGTGTTCTGTCGGGGTGACTGTAGGGTGAGCAATGCCAGCTCACTGCCCATTCCTCCCTATATAATGAGGCCAGGAAAGGTGCCACCCAGAGAGGTGGCATTGGGGATGGACAAGGAAGGTGTCAGAAATGGAATCTCGTATCTGTAAGGGAGTCAGTGGCCAGAAAGCCCGTTTCTAGAACTAGAGGGGAGGTTCCCTGCTTCTTTTCCTGTGACGGTCAGTTGAAGATGTCATAAGGAGTTGGGGAGATTCCACTTGCACCTCAGAAAACTGAGGTAATTGTTGGGGAACCACTTCTCGTCACCTAAGTCTGTGACCCTGCCTCAGGTACCCCAAGTCACTGGGTGAACCGCAGCTTTTTGGTTCCAATTCTGCATGTGTCCAGAAGAAACGCAGAATACTAAATGAGGAGAAATTTGAGTGGCCAAAATATGTATAGCACCTCCCCACGTTGTGACTAAAATCCTGGCTGCATCTTTATCTTGTCATTTCCCTTCTAGGCAGTGGTACCAAGCAGAAAACAACAGAAATGGAGGCGAGGTGCGTTAACATCGTGCACCAGAAAGTAGTTTCCAGATCCAAAGAGAGCAATCTGGCCTTTAATTTTAGCTACAGTTCTCTAATGATTTTTTTATACCCTTTTAAACAGTGCTTTAAAGTGCTTATGTAAAGAAACTGTAACGTTAAGGTATACTAGCAGATCTTGAATGAAAGTAAATGAGATCAAATTCCCCAGGAAAGTCTAATAACAAAGTGTTACTGTTACTGTTTTCTTTTTTTAAAAAGGAAAGAAAATCCTCAATTTTATCAGAATTTAACCTACATGAATTGTAAATCTTCTGTTCGGGAATTTCAGACAAAACAGTGTTAAAGGATAAAATGTATATTCGTGGCAATACAATATGAACAGCTCTTCCAGTTTTTAAGATGGTCTCTCTAGAGCATAAAGAATATTAAGAATCTTATTACTGCAGAATCTTATTACTCTTTCCTCCAAGGAAGCAGTCCTTTAAAAAGTTATGTCCTGTGACTTTTTAAAATAATTTGCTAAATGATCAGCCCCATCGATCAATCTAGCTCAGTGGTTATCAATTGGGATCAATTTGCCCCCTCTCCCAGGGATATTTGACAATGTCTGGGGACAACCTGGGGAGGTGGTGCTACTGGCATCCAGTAGGTAGAGGACAGGGATGCTGCTAAAAAGGACAGCCCCTGACAATGAAGAATTATCCCTCCTAAAATGTCAATTTTTATGCTGAGAAACCCTGATCTAGCTTATGGCATATACAATGATAAATGTCTAGGTAAGAACTAAAAACCTTTGGTATTGTCAGGTGTCCATAATTCCAACATGTTCACTTTATCTAGGGGAACATATATGGAGGCTGGACTACAGTGTTATTGAGACAATGCATATACCACTTTAAAAATGCAGCTGAGAATTTAGGCACCGCAGCATACAACAAATGCCTGGTGTTGGCAAAGTCATAATTTAGAACTATTCAGCCTTCGTTTGTTTCTTTTAAATAAAACAAAAAGATCTCTAGGTTTTACGAAAATATATTAATTTTCCTTCCTTCTTTTCAAGATTGAGAAGATAGAGTGGGACGCTTGGACCTGTGTTCTGGGGCCCACCTGTGAGGGCATCTGGCCAGTGCACAGTGATGTGACTGATGTGAATGCTGCCAGTCTCACCAAAGACCATTCCCTCTTAGCCACAGGAGATGATTTTGGTTTTGTTAAGCTTTTTTCATATCCTGTCAAGGTAATATTGCATGTTTATTATATATACTTGCTCAGTCTCATTAATAACCCCAAATCTATCTGTTCTATCGAAGTGGATTTTTAAATATTGAAGGAATAAGCAATCAGTAGTGTAATCTACAGTATCATGGTTATTTACGCTGTATAGAAAGCTTTGTGACATTATGTTTACTAGTTTGAGTCAGAGTCTCGTGGAGTAGAATTCCTCCTTGAAAGGCCGTCAGTGGACATCAAATCCAGCATCTCACAAACTGCATAGTAAGATTTTTCTCTAC
Organism: Grampus griseus; assembly: GCF_964374135.1. Classification (NCBI taxonomy): domain Eukaryota; kingdom Metazoa; phylum Chordata; class Mammalia; order Artiodactyla; family Delphinidae; genus Grampus; species Grampus griseus. Next base: position 45,285,935 of record NC_139009.1, read on the forward strand.
ATCTTGGACTGGTGTCTTTACTAGCATACTTCGAGAGATGAAGAACTTACTACCACACAAAGCAGCCCAATTCATTTGTTAATTGCTCCATTGTTAAAATGCTTTGCTCTATATTGAGCTGAATTTTTTCCTTCAGCCAAAGTTCTGCCTTCTGAATCATTGTTGAATGAGTCCAGTCTTCTGACAGCCTTTTCTCCAGTCTAAACGTCTCCAATTCCTTCAGCCACTTCCCAAGTGACATGGTGTCTAGCTCCCTCCTCCCTCTAAGCATAATCCATTTTATCAAGTCCATTGACAAATTTTTTCTGTTTCTTCTTCTTTCAGTTTTATTGAGATATAATTGACATATAACACTGTGTAAGTTTAAGGTTACAGCATAATGATTCGTCGTATACACCTCATGAAATGATTATCACGAAAAGTTTAGTGAACGTCTATCATCTAATACAGATACAAAACAACAGAAAAAGAAGAAAAAATTTTTTTCCTTGTGATGAGAACTCTTAGGATTTACTTTCTTAACGACTTTCATTATATCATACAGCAGAGTTAGCTGTAGTCATCATGTTGTACATTATGTCCCTAGTACTTATTTATCTTATAACTGGAAGTCTGTACCTATTGACTGCCTTCGTCCAATCCTCACACACACACACCCTCACCTCTGGTAACTACAAATGTGATCTCTTTTTCCATGAGTTTGTATATTTGCTTGTTTGTTTGTTTTGAAGTATAATTGACCTAAAACACTGTGTTTGTTCAGATATTACATTATTATTGACTGTATTCCCCACTCTGTACGTTTCATCCCCCTGACTCATTTATTTTGTAACTGGATGTTTGTGACTCTTCATCTCCCTTGCCCATTTCAATTCCATTTTAAACTGTCTCATCTAAAACCAGATTCAGGTCCATCCAGGTTGCTGCAAATGGCAGTATTTCATTCTTCTTAATGGCTGAATAATATTCCGTTGTATACATGTGCCACATCTTCTTTACCCATTCATCTGTCAGTGGACATTTAGGTTGCTTCCATGTCCTGGCTATTGTAAACAGCACTGCAATGAATATTGGGGTGCATGTATCCTTTCAAACCATGTTTTTCTCTGGATATATGCCCAGGAGTAGGATTGCTAGATCATATGGTAGCTCTATTTTTAATTTCTTAAGGAACCTCCATAGTGGCTGTACACCTGAAAGTAGCACAACGTAGTTAATCAACTATACTCCAATATAAAATAAAAATAAAAAAAATAAAACCAAATTTGGTGATTCAGATGCAATCTGACCATCTCAGGGTACAGTAGGACTCATCTTCTTGTTTTGATTTTATTTTTGCATTAAAACAAACTTAAGATGGCATCAACTCTTTTGGCTGCCATACCACACAACTGAATCGTAGATGTTATTCCCCCAAATGTTAAGGTTATCCCCTATCTTGGACTTATACAATTGATTTTCTAAAATCTGAGTAAGTACAGAACTTTGTATTTGTACCAAATAAGATATATCTTATTTATTTTTCCTAGTTCCAGCCTGTCAACATCTTTGAAATACCTTTTCAAAATATTTGCTTTCCCTTCCAGCATCCTCTGATTTCACAAGTGTGAGTTCCAAATCATGGAAAGAAAAAGAAAGAACTAAACACCACCACCACCAAGAGCCCCCATTCATTTTGGCATTCTATTCATTAATGTACACATATCAGTAACAGACATTTAAATCTGTCTGACCATGTCCTCATGGAGATCACATTTCTGTCTCTAATCCAGCAAGACATCATTAAAACTTAGATGTCCTGCTGAAAGCCAGATTGTGTTGCTGGTATCCCTAATCTCTCCTAATACACCAACCAATAAAAGATAAGCAGTTAGTTCACAGTGAACCCCTGTTGCTGCCTAGTCATCATTACTTCCTTTTCCAAGTGCTTATCAACCTTGTGTGTAATAATTCACCCTAGAATTTTCCAGGGATTGCATCAATTCATGAATCAGTATTTGCCAGAGTCTACTTGTTTTCCCTTTTGGATACAGGAACCTATTTTTTTGGATGCCGCCTCTCCTGGTTTCTAAACTCTCAGCTATTACTGACCTTATTTCTATGGTCACATTTAAACGTGTCTGTACTCAAGGGCAGGAGCTCTCTTTGGCCCTTTCTGGTTTGAAGAGCGTTCCCTTTAATAGAGGACATCATTAAATGCTAAACATGCTTTCTGTTCATATTAAACCATCTGATGTAAGAAGTGTTCCTAACTTTTCTCTCTTTTTCTTCTAGCCCTAAGTACATCCTTTTTTTTTTATTTCCAATAGTTCACTTTATATTTTTAAAATAATTTTTTAACATCTTTATTGAAGTATAATTGCTTTACAATGTTGTGTTAGTTTCTGCTGTATAACAAAGTGAATCAGCTATACATATACATATATCCCCATATCCCCTCCCTCTTGCGTCTCCCCCCCATCCCACCCCTCTAGGTGGTCACAAAGCACCGAGCTGATCTCCCTGTGCTATGCAGCTGCTTCCCACTAGCTATCTATTTTACATTTGGTAGTGTATATATGTCAACGCTACTCTCTCACTTCGTCCCAGCTTACCCTTCCCCCTCCCCATGTCCTCAAGTCCATTCTCTACGTCTGCGTCTTTATTCCTGTCCTGCCCCTAAATTCATCAGAACCACTTTTTTTCTTTTTTTTTAGATTCCATATATATGTGGTAGCATACGGTATTTGTTTTTCTCTTTATGACCTACTTCACTCTGTATGATAGACTCTAGGTCCATCCACCTCACTACAAATAACTCAATTTTGTTTCTTTTTATGGCTGAGTAATATTTCATTGTATATATGTGCCACATCTTTTTCATCCATTCATCTGTCGATGGACACTTAGGTTGCTTCCATGTCCTGGCTATTGTAAATAGAGCTGCAGTGAACATTGTGGTACATGTCTCTTTTTGAATTATGGTTTTCTCAGGGTATATGCCCAGTAGTGGGATTGCTGGGTCATATGGTAATTCTGTTTTTAGTTTTTTAAGGAAACTCCATACTGTTCTCCATAGTGGCTGTATCAATTTACATTCCCACCAACAGTACAAGAGGGTTCCCTTTCTCCCCACCCTCTCCAGCATTTATTGTTCGTAGATTTTTTGATGATGGCCATTCTGACCGGTGTGAGGTGATACCTCATTGTAGTTTTGATTTGCATTTCTCTAATGATTAGTGATGTTGAGCATCCTTTCATGTGTTTGTTGGCAGTCTGTATATCTTCTTTGGGGAAATGTCTATTTAGGTCTGCCCATGTTTGCATTGGGTTGATTGTTTTTTTGATATTGAGCTGTATGCGCTGCTTATATATTTTGGAGATTAATCCTTTGTTAGTTGCTTCATTTGCAAATATTTTCTCCCATTCTGAGTGTTGTCTTTTCATCTTGTTTATGGTTTCCTTTGCTGTGCAAAAGCTTTGAAGTTTCTTTAGGTCCCATTTGTTTATTTTTATTTCCATTTCTCTAGGAGGAGGATCAAAAAGGATCTTGCTGTGATTTATGTCATAGAGTGTTCTGTCTATATTTTCCTCTAAGAGTTGTATAGTGTCTGGCATTACATTTAGGTCTTTAATCCATTCTGAGTTTATTTTTGTGTATGGTGTTAGGAAGTGTTCTAATTTCATTCTTTCACATGTAGCTGTCCAGTTTTCCCAGCACCACTTATTGAAGAGGCTGTCTTTTCTCCATTGTATATTCTTGCCTCCTTTATCAAAGATAAGGTGACCATATGTGCGTGGGTTTACATGTTTAAAATCCTTTTCAGTTGTCTTAGTTTTTGACTTTTGCTTTCTTGAAATGGTACTAAAGTCGTGTGTAGAAGACTTTTGTGTTCATCCCTGGTTTTTTGCTCCAGCTACCACTTCAGCCACTTTGGTTTCTTTAGATGCCTTCCTCTTTCCTTCTTCATTTGTTAGAATCTCATCAGATTATCATTTTGGGTAGCCTTTTCTAACATACACTTATGATTATGTCCAGTGTTCCCTTCATTGTCCATCCCTAATCCCAAAGCCATCTGGTAGCCTTCTCCCAATGATTCATCACTTTACTGTCACCTATCAGCCCTTCCTATTTGATAAGAACTCAGTTCTGTGTAGCAATTCCTCACTATTTCTACATTTTTTGAATCGAGACTGCTAGCAGGACAAGTCAAGAAGTTAGTGATACCCTGGTTTTAGTGGACTCAGGTTTGGGCAGGTGTTTAGATACCTGAAATCCCCACGGTACTACTGCATCTTGCTCCTGAGCTAGATTTAGTGTTGGTCTTGGGAGTTCATCATCCACATCCCCAGCCTGAGCAGGAGGGCTGTCTGTCTATCGCAGTAATTTCAAGCTGTGTTCTTCCGCCTCCCAGAGCTCCAGGAAGGCTCCTCAGGGACAACCCCAGAAAACAAGGTAGGGGCTCTGGGGCCCCACTCCTGCTCCAACCAGAGTCACTCTGTGTTTTTGTATTTTGTACATTGAGCTTCTGTGTAAGATTTTTTCCAAGATTTTGTTATAAAATTTTCAAGCATACAGGTAAGATGAAAGAATGATACAGTGAACTCCCAGAAACCCACCGCTTAGATTCTGTGGCTCATAGTAAATTGTTGACATCAGGATACTTACCCCTAACTGTTTCAACTTACATATCATTACCTAGGGTTCAATATCTTTTTAGTATTTTTTAAGTAAAATTTATGTATAGTTGAGATACACCAATTTTTTTTTTTTTTTTTTTTGGCGGTACGCGGGCCTCTCACTGTTGTGGCCTCTCCCGTTGCGGAGCACAGGCTCCGGACGCGCAGGCTCAGCGGCCATGGCTCATGGGCCCAGCCGCTCCACGGGACGTGGGATCCTCCCGGACTGGGGCACAAACCTGTGTCCCCTGCATCGGCAGGCGGATTCCCAACCACTGCGCCACCAGGGAAGCCCCAAGATGCACCAATTTTAAGGTTCCTTTTGATGAGCCTTGACAAACATATACACCCGTATAATCCAAACACCTCTCAAGATATAGAATATTATCATCACCCCAGGAGGTTTCCTCATGCTAACTTCTGGGTCAATCTCCACCCCCACTCCACCCTCAGATGAAAAAAACGATTCCAATGTTTTTTACCATAGATTAGTTTTCCCTGTTTCAGAACTTCATATAAATGGGATGATCAATTAGGAACCATTTTGTTTCTGGCTTCTTTCACTCAGATAATGTTTCTGAGATTTCTTCATGTTGTGTGTAACAATAATCCTTTCCTTTTTTAGCTGAGTGGAATTCCATTGTGTGGATATAGCAAAGTTTGTTTATCCACACAGCTGTTGGTGAATACAGGCTTTTCCCATGTTTGATTATAATGAAGCTGCTATAAACATTTTTGGGTAAATCTCTATGGACATATATTTTCTTTCTTTTAAATAAATATATAGGAGTGGAATTTCTGGGTTATTGGGAAAAATGTGTGTTTAACTTTTTAAGAAACTGCCAGATCTTTTTCCAAAACGATTGTATCATTTTACATTTTCACCAAAAATGTAAGAGATTTCCAGTTGATAATTCAGTGTTGTCAGACTTGTAAAATTTAGCTGTCCTGAGGAGTAGATAGTGTGATCTTACTGTGTTTGTAACTTACATTTTCCTGATGACTAATCATGCTAAGCACTTTTTCGTTTGCTTATTGGTCATTTGTGAAGTGTTTGTACAAATCTTTTGTCCACTATTTCACATTGGATTGTTTCTCTTTTTATTCTTGAGTTCTACTGTGTAAGATTTGATTGAAGAAAAAATTTCATAATTTAAAAGCATTTGAAAATCACTAACCCATATAAACCACTTTGATAGTATCACTTCTCTCCTTCTTTTTTTTCCATCTGATTTTCCTGGCACTCTTTCCCTCCCAAATTCATGGACCCAGACTGATGAACATTTCTAGCTGTACAGTCACTCCTCCAATGCTCTGTGTGTGTTGGCCACACTTCACCCTCTGTTATGGACTGAATGTTTGCATCCCTGCCAAAGTTCATATGTTGAAGCCCTAACATCCAGTGTGACTGGATATGTAGAGAGGGCATTTACAGAAGTAATTAAGGTAAAATGAGGTCATAAGTGTGGGACCCTGATCCAACAGGATTAGTGTCCTTATAAGAAGAGACACCAATGAGCTCACTCCCTCTCCCCATGCACACTGACACTGAGGAAAGGCTAGATAGGAACTTTCTATGTGCTCAATATAAGGGGTCCACAAGCCAGCGGGAGAGCCCACACCAGAAGCCAAATTGGCTGGCACCTTGATATTAAACTTCCCAGCCTGCAGAACCATGAGAAATAAATAGCTGTTGTTTAAGCCACCCAACATGTGGATTTTTTTTATGGCAGCCCTACCAGACTAAGACAGCATCCCATTGCAGTGTTCTAGCACTGAATACTATGTCACCAAGTCTTGGTGATGCCTATGAGACTGTATTATCATCATGTAGATCTTTGTCCAAAATTCAAGTTCCATTTGTTAGAGTCTAATGTCATGTCTTCTTCTTAACCCTTTTCCTTGTTCTCCTTTCCTATGAGTTACTAGATCTCTCTTCCAGGCATTTTTCAATCCATGACAAACGTAAGTCCCTATATATGCAGTTTTACAGTTTAAAATCTCAGTGTGAGTATTAGTCCCCTGATAATCACATTGTTTCCAGCATCTGTAAGATAGACTCTCCTTTGGGCTTCCCTGGTGGCGCAGTGGTTGAGAGTCTACCTGCTGATGCAGGGAACATGGGTTCGTGCCCTGGTCTGGGAAGATCCCACATGCCGCGGAGCGGCTGGGCCCGTGAGCCATGGCCACTGAGCCTGTGCGTCCAGAGCCTGTGCTCCACAACGGGAGAGGCCACAGCAGTGAGAGGCCCGTGTACTGAAAAAAAAAAAAAAAAGATAGACTCTCCTTTGTCAGAGCCCACCCATTTGTCCAGTACCTTCAACCACATCCCAGAAAACCTGATGCTGTCCTTTAACTCCATCCGTATAGCTAGCCGATTGCTTTCCATAGCCTCCCTTCCTTTCCAGTGCTGTTCCCCTTCACTCTATCAGAGAGGTTAAGATACCACCATGTCATTTACATTTTTTATTTTATTTTTTTTTAACATCTTTATTGGAGTATAATTACTTTACAATGGTGTGTTAGTCTCTGCTTTATAACAAAGTGGATCAGCTATACATATACATATATCCCTGTATCTCCTCCTTCTTGCATCTCCCACCCTCCCTATCCCACCCCTCTAGGTGGTCACAAAGCACCGAGCTGATCTCCCTGTGCTATGCGGCTACTTCCCACTAGCTATCTATTTTACATTTGGTAGTGTATATATGTCCATGCCACTCTCTCACTTCGTCCCAGCCCACCCTTCCCACCCCCCATGTCCTCAAGTCCATTCTCTACTTTTACGTCTTTATTCCTATCCTGACCCTAGGTTCTTCAGCACCATTTTTTTCTTTTTTTTTTAGATTCCATATATATGTGTTAGCATACGGTATTTGTTTCTCTCTTTCTGACTTACTTCACTCTATATGACAGACTCTAGGTCCAGCCACCTCACTACAAATAACTCAATTTCGTTTCTTTTTATGGCTGAGTAATATCCCATTGTATATATGTGCCACATCTTCTTGATCCATTCATCTGTCAATGGACACTTAGGTTGCTTCCATGTCCTGGCTATTGTAAATAGAGCTGCAGTGAACATAGTGGTACATGACTCTTTTTGAATTATGGTTTTCTCAGGGTATGTGCCCAGTAGTGGGATTGCTGGGTCGTATGGTAGCTCTATTTTTAGTTTTTTAAGGAACCTCCATACTGTTCTCCATAGTGGCTGTATCAGTTTACATTCCCATACATTTTAAAAATCCACCCTCAAGTTGTTAAGTTGCCTTCTCAGAATGTCAAAGTCTCTAGAGAGTGGTTCTTCAGAGAAGAACCTTGTACGTAAAATTTTACAGACAGAGAAACTATATGTAAAATGTTGTGAACGTGGGGAAAGGGTACATAGCTTTCATCAGATTCTCAGGAATTTCTCACCTAAAAGCAGTTAACAACCAGCACTCTGGAGACATATTCTAGATTCTCTTTTCTTTCATGACCCAATGGAAGAGGAAGGTTGTGGTAGTGAGTCCTGATGGGTATTACAAAAATGCATAGTTTGGCGTGATGACCCAGAAAGACAGCTCATCTGACCTGCTGTGCCAGGTCTCCAGGAGACTCCGTCCATAGGCCCTCAGGGAACCACCAAACACCCTGCTCCTGGGGGAGCAGCTAGCTTCCTGGAACCTTCTAGTAACTGTGAATTCCCATTATTGTTCTGTGGAGCAGTGATCTTGTTTCCTATTCTGAGAATCTTGAATCATCTTTGTTAAACAGCTTCCGTGACTTAGACCCTTTTCCTCTTTCTCTTTCTCCTGTGTGGCACTTTCTTTTGCCCTGCTACCTAACTCTGATCACTTTAGAATATTTTTAACTTCGTATTTTTCTTTTGGGTTTCTTCTGTCCTGTCTAGACGTAGGAGTATGGAGAGGCATTTCTCAAGCTCTTTCACTTTCTCCTCTTCTCAAGAGACCAGCTTACATTTGTAGTTGATAAAATGGGTCAGTTCCCGCTTCCAGGAGGAAGACCAGCAGGACACGTGGCTGTAGCCACTCTGACCGTCCTCTTTGTTTCCATGCCTTCTGGATCTCACATGGTCACACAGTTGTTTCCCTTGGAAATCCTTACTTTGCTCTGCCTATTCTCTAGCAAGTAGTGGCTCTGGAGGGCTTCCTAGAAATGCTGCCTGCCTGCTTGCTCCCCTAATCTTTCTAGACTTAGTACTCTGCCGAGGGGTGGGCACTTCCACTCTGCTGTCAGCTAGGGGTCAGCCAGATACACAGAGATCTTGACCAAGAGTATTTCAAAGTCACACACTCTCCTGCCTCTGTCTCCTGCCACGCCTCTGGGCTGGTTTCAGGTTTCCCAGCATGCCCGTCCAAAACCGTCTGGAAGCCTCTTGTCAATGATTGAATAAAGTTTTCATCTGAGACACCAATGGCCCTCGCGTGACCTCAGAAAGTGCATGCAGCTTCCCACGTTGCATAAGGTATTCCCCGGGAGTCACTGAGAGGCTAGAAAAACTCTGCCTCTCTCAGTGGCTCCTGCTGGAGCTGTTTTTGCCAGGCTGTGGCTCGTGTGTCAAAAATGGAAGCTGGTCTCCGGTGCCAGCATGGGCTTCTCACTGCTTGTCAGGTCTGCACCTGGGTGAGCAGCTGAAGGATGAGCAACCCTCATCCTTCCCCACTGGGGTGGTGTGACCTGGGTGCCACTCTGAAGAGCTTTCAGTAGTGACTGATAAACTGGGTTCCGTTTACTTGGTTACGTTTGTTTAAAAAGGAGCTTACTTTGTTTTTTTGGTGTTTTTTAAGGTGCCATGTCAACTCGTTTATTAATTGGATTTTTCAGTTCATGTCTTTATTTTGAGGGGGGTTGATGTTGTTTGTTTTTTCCTTTTTCTTTGAGCTTACTTTGTTTTAACATCAATTACTTGAGTGTTTCCAGTGTTAGGAATTGTTTCCAGTGTCTGTGGCAGAAACTGTTGAGTTCGTTTTAAACCTTAACTTGCTGCCCCAGGATCATAAGAAGGCCCTTGCTCTTCTGTCACAGCCTGGACTGTGGTACAAAACTCACTGTGGGGTATGACCAGGGAGACATTTCTGATCTCTAATTTCAACCAGACTTGCCATCAGGAGTTTGCACTAGAGACCTATGGAGAATGCACATTTGATACTTGAGAGGAGCAGAAACAAGCTTTTTATACTTTCTTAGGCTCCTTCCAGAAATAGGTTCTGTAGCTTGCATTTTATTCATTCCCTCACAGACTATCTGTTGAGGACCTACGAGGCAGGAAATGCTCTAGGGAAGAAAGAGAGCTAATCCCTGCCCTCGCGGAGCTTACACTCTAGAAAAATATAGGGAAATTACTACTTACATGAATCGTTTCCTTTGTATCCAGTGGAAACTACTCTAGAGAGTAACAGGGATGAAATAGTGCAGAAACAGGAATAATGAGACTCCCAGTGGGGTCATCGCCACTTTCCGGCTTTGCAGGGCCAGCACGCAAGATTCAAGAGGTACGTGGGGCACAGTGCCCACGTCACCAACGTGAGGTGGCTGCACAACGACTCTGTGCTGCTCACGGTGGGCGGTGCCGACACGGCCCTGATGATCTGGACGAGGGAGTTTGTGGGGACCCAGGAGAGCAAGCTGGCGGACAGTGAGGAGTCAGACACTGACGCGGAGGAGGATGGAGGTGAGCCCAGTGGCTGGCGCCGGCCACGCCTTCCTCCACACCTGCTCCCGCACCACCGCAAACCAACTCTGCTCCCTTCCCGTGTCTTTCTGTTCGAGGCTATGACAGTGACGTTGCTAGAGAAAAGGCCGTCGATTACACCACCAAGATCTGTGCTGTGAGCATCAGGGAGATGGAAGGCACCAAACCACACCAGCAGATGAAAGAAGTTTCAGTGGAAGAAAGGTATGGTGTTGCCAGGTTTGCTTGCATTTATTACACTTGACAAGAAACTCGTTGAAAGCAGAGTACATTTTCTTTGCACTCAAAAGTTGCTACTTAAGCTAGTCTTTATTTATGTATATGCACAGAGTCTTAACCTGCACACAGGCTTAAGCTGAGGGAAACTGCCCACAGCCTTTAATGTGAGGAGAGGGCGGGTTACACTTTGCAGAAGTTGTTTATGGAAAATGACTTGATTAGACATGAGATTTGGTTAGGCCAGGCTTCCCTTTGCCCAGAGAGGATGTCAGGGCAGCCCAAACCTGTCCTGAATGTGATGGCTGTTGGGGGAGCATGCTGACTGGGGAGGTGGGGGGAAGGCAGGCTTCTAAGGCCTAGGAGGAATATCTGTGGATTGTGAGAAATAATCTTCCGTTCTGCCCAGAGTCTGTGCATTACACCGTATCACTTGGTGTGCCTTCTCTTATGTGTCTTCACCTGCCTAGATGTGTTCAGACGTGTCTGACCATTCCAGGCCTAACCAATTTGATTTTGTTGCTGTGGATCCTCTGTGTAGAAAGGGTTTCTGGTATTATTTTGGTGTGCTTTCTGATGTGCTACTGTAAGTATTGATGAAACACTTTAGCATTTCTAAAAAACAAACAAAAACTCATAATTACTACAATTACTTGATTTACCATATTCATACTAAGGAGGATAAATATTAAATAAAAACTGTAACATCCAAAGAGAATTTCATGGATCTCAAAGATGTTTAAGAATTCTCTGTGGGCTCTTTCCACTGACATGGGTTCAGTGTTCACATGTACCCTGGTCCCATGATGTATAATTAATGCGGTTCAAGTTGTTTTTTGCATTCAGCATGGCTTTCTGCCTAATAAGTATTTACTAAATCTAATCTATCACCTTTTACTATTAGGTGGAAATTTAAATACAAAGAAATAAAATGTCATTTCTCCTCCTGCTTCAGTTTAGTGCCAGATGTTAAAATAACATAAAATAAATGGTGGGTGTGCTACAGGCAAGAAGATTGAATTGATGCAAAAAAACCAAAAAACGCTAATTCTTCCCTAGCATCTTTGTTAAGTGTTACTATGAGGGTTCAGAGTTCTCTTTTAATAAAAAAAAAAAAAAAAGATTTTTCTGCAGTAGTCTGTAAGTTATAGTTTATTTTGCTTGCGACATGGTTTTTTAGTGGCCACAAAGAGGAAATATTTTTAAAGGAACTAATTCTAAGAATAAAGAAAGAAAATTTTTTAAAAATCATATGCACCTAAGTACATGAATAAGCTTCCCACTTAAATAATCCACTCTAAAATAAACATTTGGCCTAAATTACACATTCTTTTGAAAAAAAAATACCCAACCTTTCCAGTTCCACATAACATTATGAAATGAGTTGACTTGGCTATTATTCCAAGGTTGTTTCTGGCTGCTTGCTACAACGCAGTGATTCATCATGCTGAGATTTAGACTGGCCACTAAGATATAGAAATCTAATCACATTCCTAAATCCAAACACTACAGCTAGTTTCTAACCTAAAATAAGGTTCACCTGAACCTCTCTTGGTCTTGGTGTCTCTTTGGGCAGGTCTGTAAAAATCTCATACCTGCCCAATTTAGGAAGAGGTAAGAAACGTGAAGATAGAGAGGACCCTAAGAATTTTCAGTCTTAAAATCCAGAATTTTGAAGCTCCCTCATTTTCTTCATCACACAAGGTCGTCATAGATTAGCATACACAGGATTGACTTTTTTTAATATGAAAGAAAAAATGCTTCATAGTGTTATGAGATACAGGGGTAGGCATTTCACCACTTTACTGGCATTTAAAAAAATAATTCACACCAGGGTGTGTGAGTAAAACATGCAGTGAAGAATACAGTTTTAAGATATAAATACAGGGTCCAAAGGAATAGTCAAGCCTTTTCTATACATAGCAATGTCTTCGATAACTTAAAGAAGCCTTGACAGCATCAGTTCCCAGAGGGGACTGTAACCATAGAGCAGGGTGCCAGCTGCACAGCATGCTGGGAGCTAAGCAGGACCACACCAGGAATGGGCGAGGGGAGAAGGAGTAGTAAGTGGTGTCTGAGTTAGCAGCCTCCATGGTCATGAGTCAGTTCCTAATCAGAACTGAAAACAAGCAGTCTCCTCCAATCCTTGTCAGTAATTTTAGGGAAGCTTGAACCTCAGAGATAGGACTGTAGGCAGCTTCCAACCTGCAAAAGAAAGGGGTGCCAGGCGAGGCAGACATTCAGAGAATTTGTGAGAAAGCAGGATGAGAGAGGGAACGTGAGGCAGGGCCAAGCCCTTGGGGTAGGGGGGACTCCAAACAATAAGTCAGGCAGACAGCTTCCCTGAGTCCTCCACCTGGAGCGCAAAATGGGCTCCACAGATTCCAGCATGCCAGGCGTGAGAGAGAGGCAGATGCTCAGCATCTCAGACGTCAGGTGCAGGGGGCCAGGCATCAAACACCCAGGTTCTCCCTGGGAATATTCGAGACTGTCAACCTTGACACTGCTCCCTTTGACTACTTCAAGCCCTACTGACCAGGGACTGTCCTTGACCTTCCCTTCATTGTTCCCTTCTGTGTATACCTGCAGATACCTGGGTGCCTGTTCTATGTACCTGTACCGAGGTACCAATAAGACTTAGGCACCAATAAGACTAACGGGAGACAAATACTTGAGGACCACAGGAGATATGAGCTTGGAACACCCACTCAGTGCAGGGACTTATTTTGCCTCCTACCAGTGTTTCAGGCAGTTCTACTTCTGGTTTAAATCCCTTTCCACCTTAGAACCTGTGAGATGAGTGTGGCATCTGTCGTATTGAGAACAGTGCCTTGAAGGCAGCTGCACATTATATATCAATCAGTTTTTAAGCAACTGAATCCCTACTTCCTAAAATTTATGATAGTCATAGATTGTTTCTAATTAGACTCATTTGATTTTTAAGTAGCTGGAAGGCTTTTGATTATGCTTTTTTGTATAATTCTAATACACTGTGAGTTCTTATTCTTCAGAAGCCATACGATCTTCAGTTTCAGTCTTTCAACAGGTGGGAAAGTTGAGAGAAATGTGTAATTGCTCTCAAAAGAATACTAGGCTACACCTACCAATATGCAGTCCCTTCCAGGTGCTTACCGAGCATGCTGGTCCCCCACTTCAGCTTTGCTTTAGCACGCCAGACTGTCTTGCTTCCTTGACCCAGCCACACCTGTCCAGCTAGCACCTAGCCTTGCGTGAACTCTTGGGTCATCCTGGCGCTCAGCAGCCATCTGTGGTATTTATGTGGCTGAGGAAGGTCAGGAAGTCTTTTCCATCGTCAGGAATCCACGCTTCCAGAACCTCGTCTAGTGCTCAGAATGCACGCTCGTCTTTGGTGTTCCTGTCCCAAGCAGGGAATTGGGTCTCTATTGAGTGCGCATTAGTTTGTTCCCCATAACTACTAGATTGCTTAAATTATTGTAGACCTGAAATAGAAGAAAGTAGGCTCAAAAAGTCATAAGGTTATATGGATATTTTAAATGTAACTTTTTTTTGCTTTGTTTGAATAGGAGCTTTTTCCTGTCTTTGCACCATGTTATATATTGTATTTCTAAAGACTGCATTGGATACTCTTATCTAAAACTTCAGAAATCTTTCTTTTCTGGTTTCGATTCTTGGCTCAGGCTCCCCTAGAGTTGGCTTTAAAGAATATATAAATATAAGACAACTAATATCTTAGATAGAATTTCATAAAAGTGGTAGACAGTGAAAGGAATAACCTAAGTCTTTCACACTTGGCCTAAACTCTGTGTCAGTTGTGACCCCAGCAAGAAAGAAAGATACTCTGAAAAGGAAGTAATTTGGGGAGAGCTTAATGAAGGGACTGTTAGCAAAGGTGTGGGCAGGATTAAAAGAAACAATAGGGAGGCTTCCCTGGTGGCACAGTTGTTAAGAATCCGCCTGCCAATGCAGGGGACACGGGTTCGAGCCCTGGTCCAGGAAGATCCCACATGCCGCGGAGCAACTAAGCCCGTGCACCACAACTACTGAGCCCACGTGCCACAGCTCCTGAAGCCTGTGTGCCTAGAGCCCGTGCTCTGCAACAAGAGAAGCCACTGCAATGAGAAGCCCTTGCACTGCAACAAAGAGTAGCCCCCGCTCACCACATCTAGAGAAAGCCCACACGCAGCAACGAAGACCCAACACAGCCAAAAGATCAAATAATAAAATAAATTTAAAAAAAAAAAAGAAAAGAAACAATAGGGATGGGGTAGCACCTTGGGGATAGTAAATCATTACCATCCCAGGGACAGAAGGGGCAAGTGCAGGAAGCTCTTGCCAGACGTGGAGAAGGTAGCTGTGGGAGCAATCCACCTTACAGGAACTGAGACCTGACCGGGAGGGTTGAAGGTAACTAACGTGAGTCCCAGCAAGGAGGTACTGAAGGAATAGATGCCTCAATTGCATTCTCCTCTCACTCACTAATCTTCTACTGGTGCCTCTCTTTAGCTGAATCCAGTCAGAACCTGAAGGGCAAGACAGTCCATTGAAAGAGTCCACAACAGCCCAGCCATGGAGGGCACAGAACAGGAGAGAAGGGTGGAGGGTAGATTTTGGAGGGGCACATGGAAAATATCAGCTCATTCTTAAATTTTTTTCCTAATGGAAACTGGTGTTATTATCACAGAAGAGAACTTCAGGCCATTTTAATATTGAACAGTAATTACTATCCTTTATAAATGCCTTTGAATATGTAAAGGTGTTTATCACCTAATATTATAACTGTATCTATACAATCAAAGATGCCAGTAAATACAGCCAAATCAATATCAAGAATTATTAGAGACACTTAAAACTTTACCTAATTTAAGTGGGACAGTCTTTTTTTTTTTTTAACATCTTTATTGGGGTATAATTGCTTTACAATGGTGTGTTAGTTTCTGCTTTATAACAAAGTGAATCAGTTATACATATACATATAAGTGGGACAGTCTTGATGAGCCATAGTTTTTACACCACTGTCTAGGAGTGCCTCAAGAATCAACTCATAAAAGATGAGAATTATAAAATCAATATTTTATAAAATCAGTATTTTGTAGTCACATTGCATTTTTATATTCCACAGTATCTTTTTTTGCATTATTTTATTTATTTTTTTAATAGATCTTTATTGGAGTGTAATTGCTTCACAATACTGTTTTAGTTTCTGTTGTACAACAAAGTGAAACAACCATATGCACACGCATGTCCCCATATCTGCTCCCTCTTGAGCCTCCCTCCCATCCTCCCTATCCCACCCCTCTAGGTCATCGCGCAGAACACCAAGCCAATCTCCCTGCGCTATGCTGCTGCTTCCCACCAGCCAACTATTTTACACTCGGTAGTGTATGTATGTCGTTGCTACTCTCACTTCGCTCCAGCTTTCCCCTCCCACCCCAAGTCCTCAAGTCCATTCTCTATGTCTGCCTCTTTATTCCTGCCCTGAAACTAGATTCATCAGTACCATTTTTTTTTTGGTTCCATATATATGCGTTAGTGTGCGGTATTTGTTTTTCTCTTTCTGACTTACTTCACTCTGTATGACAGACTAGGTCCATCTACCTCACTACAAATAACTCAATTTTGTTTCTTTTTCTGGCTGAGTAATATTCCATTGTATATATGTGCCACATCTTTATCCATTCATCTGTCAGTGGACATTTAGGTTGGTTCCATGTCCTTGCTATTGCAAATAGTGCTGCAATGAACATTGTGGTACATGTCTCTTTTTGAATTATGGTTTTCTCAGGGTATATGCCCAGTAGTGGGATTGCTGGGTCATATGGTAGTTCTATTTTTAGTTTTTTAAGGAACCCACATACTGTTTTCCATAGTGGTTGTATCAATTTACATTCCCACCAGCAGTGCAGAAGGGTTCCCTTTTCACCACACCCTTTCCAGCATTTATTGTTTCTAGCTTTTTTGATAATGGCCATTCTGACTGGTGTGAGGTGATACCTCATTGTAGTTTTGATTTGCGTTTCTCTAATAATTAGTGATGTTGAGCATCTTTTCATGTGCCTCTTGGCCATCTGTATGTCTTCCTTGGTGAAATGTCTATTTAGGTCTTCCGCCCATTTTTTAACTGGATTTTTTTTTTTTTTTTTTTTTTTTTTGCGGTACGCGGGCCTCTCACTGTTGTGGCCTCTCCCTTTGCGGAGCACAGGCTCCGGACGCGCAGGCTCAGCGGCCATGGCTCACGGGCCCAGCCGCTCCGCGGCATGTGGGATCTTCCCTGACCGGGGCACAAAGCCGTGTCCCCTGCATCGGCAGGCGGACTCTCAACCACTGTGCCACCAGGGAAGCCCGGATTTTTTGTTTTTTGATGTTGAGCTCCATGAGCTGTTTGTATATTTTGGAGATTAATCCTTTGTCTGTTGTTTCATTTGCAAATATTTTCTCCCATTCTGAGGATTGTCTTTTCGTCTTGTTTATGGTTTCCTTTGCTGTGCAAAAGCTTTTAAGTTTAATTAAGTCCCATTTGTTTATTTTTGTTTTTATTTCCGTTACTCTAGGAGATTCCACAGTATCTTTAAAAATAGTGTTTAAACATCTTTCGTCCATCTCCAGAGATTTGTATTTTCACATTAAGACAAAAAAACAGAAGTTAGAAATTTTAAACTATAGAAATGTTTGGTACCAATATCCGTTTTCTTGTATGGATCAAAATACCATGCAACCCCAGTTTTGCCTCCTGTGGTAACTGGGTGATGACCACAGAAATGAATCACAAAAGCATTTTCTTAATTTCTAGATAGGATCTAATAATAACTCCAAATGTGGGATATGGTCTTTTATTAAAATCCAAATATGCGGCTCCCCTGGTGGCACAGTGGTTAGGAATCCACCTGCTAATGCAGAGGACACAGGTTCGAGCCCTGGTCCAGGAAGATCCCACATGCCACAGAGCAACTAAGCCTGTGTGCCACAACTACTGAGCCTGCACTCTAGAGCCCGTGAGCCACAACTACTGAGCCTGTGTGTCACAACTACTGAAGCCTGTGTGCCTAGAGTCCGTGCTCCACAACAAGAGAAGCCATTTCAATGAGAAGCCCACGCACTGCAATGAAGAGTAGCCCTCGCTCACCACAACTAGATAAAGCCCATGCGGCAACGAAGACCCAACACAGGCAAAAATAAAATAAATAAAAATTAAAAAATAATTTCAAAAAAACATTAATTAAAAAAAAATCCAAATATACTGACCAGCCATTAATCTTCCTAGTTGCACCTGGTGGGGCCATGTTCCCACCTCCTCCTCACCTAACTGCTTAGATTAACCATCTGCATGGGGAACAGTAATAATGGAGATTTTTATTTAATATATTCAGTTGGAACCTGTATTCAGACAGAACTCCAACTTTATGATAAAAGATACAAAATAAATACAAATTGAACTATTTTTATGGAAATTGGCATTAAAGTATTCACTAATTTTTATTTTTCTAAGTGGATGTAATAGTTAGCTTAGGGATTATTTTCTCAGTGCACCTGAGTCAGCAGTCTGTATTTTTTCAGGGTTCTTTATGAACAAGTGCTGAGGCTTGCAGCTTCGGGCTCTCTGTCCAGGGATGAATAAAAGAATGTGGGACTTAACCCTTTCTGTTTCTACACCGTCTTTATAACATTGTCTTGCGTGTTATAGCATTTTCCACCTTTTATGAAAAGAATGAGAGGTTCAAACCCTCCACCCCTGTTTTCTCACCTTAGAAGCTGCATAACTTACAGTCACAAATCACAAATCAAAATACCAAGCTAGAGCTTCCCTGGTGGCGCAGTGGTTGAGAGTCCGCCTGCCGATGCAGGGGACACGGGTTTGTGCCCCGATCCGGGAAGATCCCACATGCCGCGGAGTGGCTGGGCCCATGAGCCATGGCCGCTGAGCCTGCGCGTCCGGAGCCTGTGCTCAGCAACGGGTGAGGCCACAACAGTGAGAGGCCCACGTACCGCAAAAAAAAAATAAATAAACAAGCTAAAGCATATTTATTTCTTCCCTCAGAAAGTCTTTGGGCTTCCTGCTAGCCTCTACTGTTTATCTCAGACTGGCAAGGTCACCTCTCTCTTAAAAAAAAATTCTGAGTTAGAAAAGTTAGCTTTTAACATTTAAATTGTATTGTCTTAGCACCTGTTTGATGTAGTTTACTTGTAAATTATGGGTAACTCTAGTAATTGTGTGTGTGTGTGTATACCACAACTTCTTTGTCCATTTCATTCATTGATGGGCACTTACGTTGTTTCCATGTCTTGGCTATTGTAAATAATGCTACTGTGCATATAGGGGTACAGATATATTTTCGAGTTAGTGTTTTTCATTTCCTTTGGATATAGTCCAGAAGTGTAATTGCTGGATCATATGGTAGTTCTATTTTTAATTTTTTGAGGCTCCTCCATACTTTTTTCCATAGTGGCTGCACCAATTTACATTCCCACCAACAGTGCACAAGGGATCCCTTTTCTTCACATCCATGCCAGCATTTGTTATCTCTTGTCTTTTTGATGATGGGCATTCTAACAGGAATGAATTGATACCTCATTATGGTTTTAATTTGTATTTCCCTAATGACTAGTGATGTTGAGCATATTTTCATATACCTGTTGGCCTTTCATATATCTTCTTTGGAGAAATGTCTATTCAGGTCCTTTGCCCATTTTTTAATGAGGTTATTTGGTTTTTTGTTATTGAGTTGTATGAGTTTTTAAATATATTTTGGATATTAACCCCTTGTCAATATATGGTTTGCAAATATTTTTCCCATTCCATAGATTGTCTCTTCACTTTGTTGATGATTTCCTTTACTGTGCAGAAGCTTTTTAGTTTAATGTAGTCTGCTTGTTTATTTTTTATTTTGTTTCTTGCCCTTTAGGTGTTGTATCCAAAAAATCATTACCAAGATTTATATCAAAGAGCTTTGTTCTTATGTCTTCTTCTAAGAGTTTCATGGTTTCAGATCTTACATTTAAATGTCTTTAATCCATTTGGAGTTAATTTTTGTGAGTGGTGTAAGTTATGGGTCTGGTTTCATTCTTTTACATGTGACTATCCAGTTATCCCAGAACCATTTATTGAAGACACTGTCTTTTCTCTGTTGAGTATTCTTGGCTCCCTTGTCAAATGTTAGTTTATTGTACATGCTTGGGTTTATATCTGGTCTCTTGATTCTGTTCCATTGGTCTATTTGTCTGCTTTTATATTGATACCATACTGTTTTGATGACTATAGCTTTATAGTATAGCTTGAAGTCAGGAAGTGTGATGCCTCCTGCTTTGTTCTTCTTTCTGAGGATTTCTTTGACTATTCAGGGTCTTTTGTCGTTCTGGATAAATTTTAAGAGTGTTTGTTCTACTTCTGTTAAAAAATGCCATTGGAATCTTTTTTTTAATATGTTTTTATTTATTTATTTATTTATTTATTGTTGGCTGTGTTGGGGCTTCGTTGCTGCGTGTGGGCTTTCTCTAGTTGCAGTGAGCAGGAGCTTCTCTTCATTGTGGTGCATGGACTTCTCATTGCGGTGGCTTCTATTGTTGTGGAGCACAGGCTCTAGGCACACAGGCTTCAGTAGTTGTGGCACATGGGCTCAATAGTTGTGGCTCATGGGCTGTAGCGTGCAGGCTCAGTAGTCATGGCATAGGGGCTTAGTTACTCTGCAGCATTAGGGATCTTCCTGGACCAGGGCTCAAACCCGTGTCCCCTGCATTCACAGGCAGATTCTTAACCACTGCGCCACAAGGGAAGTCCCACCATTGGAATCTTGATAGAGATTGCATTTAATCTATAGATGGCTTTTGTAGTATTGACAATTTAACAATACTCTTCTAATGCATGAACATGAGATACCTTTCCATTTATTTGCCTCTTCCTCAATTTCTTTTATCAATGTCTTTTAGTTTTCAGAGTAGAGATCTTTCACCTCCATAGTTAAATTTATTCCTGAGTATTTTGTTCTTGATGCTCTTGTAAATGTGGTTGATTTCTTTATTCCTTTTTCTGAAAGTTTGTTGTTAGTTTATAGAAACACTACTGATTTTTCTGTGTTAATTTGTATCATATAACTTTACTGAAATCATTGATTAGATTTAACAGGTTTATGGTTGTCTTTAGGATTTTCTGTATGTAAAATCATGTCATCTGAATATAGAGACAATTTTATTCTTCCTTTCCAATTCTGATACTTTTATTTCTTTTTCTTGCCTGATTACTCTAGCTAGGACTTCCAGTACTATGTTGAATAGTGTGGCACATTTGTCTTGTTCCTGATGTTAGAGGAAAAGCTTTTAACCTTTCACCATTAAGTATGATATTAGCTATGGGCCTGTCTTATATGGCCTTTATTTTGCTGAGATATGTTCCTTCTATTCCTAATTTGTTAATAGTTTTTATCATGAATGGATGTTGAATTTTGTAAAATGCTTTTTCCATGTCTGTTGAGATTATCATATATTTCTTTTCTTTCATTCTGTGAATATGATATATCACACTGATTGATTTGCATATGTTGAACCATCCTTGCATCCCCAGGATAAATCCCACTTGATCATGGTGAATGATTCTTTTAATGTGCTGCTGAATTCGGTTTGCTAGTATGTGATTGAGAACTTTTACATCTGTATCCATCAGAGATATTGGCCTATACTTTTCTAGTAATGTCCTTTTCTGTTTTTGGTATCAGGATAATGCTGGTCTCGTAAAATGAGTTTGGGAGTGTTCCCTCCTCTTCCGTTTTTTGGAAAAGTTTGAGAAGGATTGGTGTTAATTCCTCTTTAAATGTTTGGTAGAATTTACCAGTGAAGCCTTCTAATTCTGGGCTTTTCTTCAGTGGGATAGTACACATATTTTAAAGTAGAAATCGTCACATTTAAAAATTTTAATTTGAAATCAGTCTCCATCTTGGCCATTTTTTAAAGCAAAAGTTAGTTAATGACAGTTTTATATCAACTTTATTATTACTACCATTACCTCCCCAACATTTGAAACCTTTCACATCTTTCCATTTCCCTTGTTTTTTTGTTCTGGAATCTCTGACTTTTACAAAAAGAGTTGGCTCAGTGAGAGTCAAAGCAAAATTTAGCTGCCCTTGGTTTTTCTCTTACATCTAAAACCTCAATAGATATCCAGTGTTTACCTGGAAAGTGGCTGACTGCATTCTGGCAAGGGCTTCAGGCAATCAGATGTGGGATTGGTGGACTCCCCTGGTGATCTGGTGGTTAAGACTCTGAGCTTCCACTGCACGGGTCACTGTTTGATCCCTAAACCAGGGATCAGGGAAGTTCTGCATGCCGTGGGTGACAGCCAAAAAAAACAAGTGGGATGTGGGATTGGTGTCAGAAGTGGGATCAATGCCACTTCTTTTTTAATCCTACTCCTGTTGGTTGGAGGTCTGAGGATTGCCTTAAGAGTTGAACAATCACAGGCCTTTGTTGTTTACCAGATTAGGAGATTCTTCTTAACCCCTCTCCTCAAACTAGGATGTCAACTCTGTGAAAGCAAAATTTCTGATATACTACTTTATCTCCAAATTTGATAACAGTGCCAGCACTCCATAAATATTTGTTGAATGAATGAATAAACTCCTTAACAACAAGATTTAGGTTGATTTCCAGTTGATTTCCAACTGACACCCATGGATTAGATATCAAAGTCTAAGATCTTGTCAGCATCTTGTCTTTACATTCATAATGCAGTTTGGAAATTTCTCTCTCTAAGTAGTGGACACCCCTGGCCCCTTCCAGCCCTCAGGTTAAAGGATTCTGCCTTTAGGCAATTTCAAACACCAGCCTTAAGTGGAGAGACCCTTACTCCTAAGCTACATCTCTGTGGCATTGAGGGTCATTGTCTCCTTTGGCAGGCAGAATATGACAGTGAGTGTTTAGGAGGGAATCTAGGGGATCAGGCAACTTCTCTGCTCAGTCATATATTCCACAAGTTTCCTTTCATATGGTTGAATGAGCAGTGCCTGCAACAGTTCCCATGGACAGGGACTCATCCCCAGGCACCAGGGGCCCCTTGCAATATTCACCCATTTGGCTGTCAGCATCTCATTATCTTTCAGTAACCCCTACTTGTGGATTTGCAGGCAGATCAGGATCCTGAAGGGTGATCTTTATCCTCCCCCTCCCTCTAGTGCCTCACTCTGGGGACGGTGGTTTGAGCACCCCCAGACATGTATTGAAGGTGGGGGGGGGGTTGTGTCCTGAGTGGAATCCTTCTCCTAATCCTCCATGGTGAGGGGATGGGAAAAGAATGTTTTCCACTCCACAGACTGCCTTCCCCCACAAGGCAACCTCACCCTTCATCCATTTCAGCTAGCCAGTGTGAGGAAACACTGAGGTGGCAGTGCCAGAACTATTCTTAGCAGGGGATTATAAAGAAGGAATCTGTGAATACTCTTACATTAATCTTTCAGTCCCTCTGGTACATATTTACTCTCAATCTAGGCCATATGTTCCTTAGGAAACCAAGAAGCTTTTACAAACAAAGATTAGAAGCAGATTCTGAGCCTTCTATAAATGGTGGCCCCCTCATCTCTGAATTGACAGGTCCTAGCACCAGATGACCTCAAAACAGAGTGGTCTAGCACTAGGGATTTCCAAACTTTTTCTTAAACCATGCTTATGGCTGAGTGGGGAAGGCTCTAAAGCTTATCTACTTCTATTACCTCATATCCTTTCCAAATCAATTTGTACAGATTTGTGAACTTAAACAAAAAGAAAATCCTATGAAGTAAACTGTACATCATGTTTAGGGGGATTGGTTTGCTTTAGATTTGTGGTTTTTGTTTCAGCCCCAAATTAATAGCTGCCTTGAATCCTTAGTTCCTTAATACATGGGTCCATGGTATCAAGCTAGTTAAAGTTCCACTGAATTATAAACTTCGTCTATGCGACTCTCAGTTTATCAAGGGTCAGTCCTGTGCCTATCATGGTCACCACCATGTGCCTCACACAGTGCCTTGTACGTAGTGAACAGATATTTCTTCAGCGAGTAGATGAATGGACACATTTACTTAGCCTGCTTCTCTGCATATTTAAGTAAATTAATCTGTCCTCAAAATGGTCTGCAAATCTGTTTTTTGTCAGCAAACCACTTTTACCTTTGTTTTGTTAGCACCGATGGGTGGTCTTACTTTTGTGGTGAAAGGTGTGACCCATGTAGAACTGAATGATGCCCCATCTTGCCATGGAACTGCTCTTGGTTAAATGATTTTTTATCTTCATACCCTCCATCCATTAGGAATTAAATGTTTATTTGGTTTAAATCTATTACAATAACCCGAGGCAAAAAGAACTGAAAAGTTCTTTTTACAGACAAAGCTTCTTAGTCAGCAGATTTACAATGAAACAAAGAACATGGTCCCAAGTGGCAGAGTGTAAAAATATGGGAAAAGTTTAGATAGAGTTCCCTGAATTGAAACAAACCACCATCTATAGGTAATCCCAGTTTCTCTTTTTACTTTTCATGCTATGTTTGAGGACAGAAGTCTGCTGAGAGAACCTGCCCCCCATTTTTGAAAAATGCCTTATTTTAATCAGTGAATCCACATTTCAAGTTTGCCTGAGGTTTGATGAGCATGATGTAGCGGGACCATGCTCCCATCCATGGTGACATCAACGAATAAACAGCCCAGCTCTCCTGGCACTTTCCTCAGCTTCCCTGGCCTGACAGAAGCCCTTTGTCATCACTGATCAGTAGATGCTTTGTGAGCTTGTAGTGTAAGAGTTTCTAAGAATTGACAGTCATGCTAGCAGGTGCTGCTGAATTTACCATACTGAGATCTGTTAAAACCACTCCATCCCACGGTGGAGGGACCATAAAGAGCCTAAGATTTGGTACAGAGCCCTGCAGTTGCATATGTGTTGCATGAGAGCTAAGCTCAGGTCTCACTCTGGGAGGGTGACTGAGCACGTGGAGGGCAAACGGGGCAGTGCTCTGCTACTCCAGAGCATTTCTCTCCAGGCTAAATTATTCTTCTTCCCTGAATCCCTTAATTCTGTGAGTTCTACGCTCAGAGCTGCCCTGAGCAGGTAGAAGGTGGCAAGTTTCTTGTTCTCTGACAAGGTGGAGGGAACTGAAGTTACAATATCTATTAAACCCCGATATGCTGAAATTAATCATTTCAAAGGCCTGTTGTTTGCCATGTAACTCTTCTGAAAGATGAATGGTTAGTGATTTAAGGGAATTTAATGCTACCTTCATAAATGATTTTCCCTTTGCACACCCCTTGATTTTCTGTGTTGTTTGAAGCAAAGTAATGACTTCTATGTAACTGATAATTTTAGGAACTTAGCCTGCCATTCATTAGAAAACAATTTGCTCATTTTTTTATCACAAAGAATGTTCCAGGGCATAAAAATGCAGAGGTGCTATGAAGTGCTAAAAAATGACTTTTTAATAGATTAACACACCTAGGAAATTATACTCCTACAGTGGAATCAGTTGACTCAAACCCACTTGCACATGGAGCTAAAGAACATATCACAAATGGGTAAGCGCTCTTCTACCAAGAGGGAGCTTCTCTCTCTCTCTCTCTCTCAGAAGACACTGGCGGCGTTGGGTCCTCTAATTTTAATCAAGTCTCTGAACATCTCTCAGACCTCCATTTGGAGGGAATGGGTGATACTAGGGTTGTTTACCCTCCTGCTTTTTACCATTGTGTGGTCCTGATGTGATAACTGAGAAGGTATTTGCAGAAGCAGTTGTTAGGGTGCACGATTTGTGCCCCTTGAAACGATGTCACTGGGTGTAAGGTGTGGAGGCTCGGGCTTTCTTGCAGGTGTGTGTGAAGCATATCGGCGTGCTCACTTCAAAGGAACTTCACTCCTTTGAAGTTCACATCATGCTCTGCCATCTTCTCCGCCTCCCACTTCCTGTCGTTTATCAACTTCCTGTCTCTGGCTAGTGGTCAACTGGCCGACCCCAGCTCCTGCTGTGCTGTGGCTTAAGTCATCACCCGTAGCTCCTGTCTCCATGACTTACCCTTCTCTCCTCTAGATTTCTCGTTCCCAGAACACCTGATCTTCATCCTCATCAAGACATCCAGTGTCTAGACACCTCCATTTTTTTCATCAGCTCCCTCCTGGCCTCACTTTTTGCCTCCTTAAATGCCACTCTTTCAGTCCTCTCCGCTCTCCATTCCTATATTTCTCCTACAGCCCCACGCCTCCACTCTTCTGACTAGAAAATCACATTGGTACCGATTGCCCTTACCAGAGTCCTTTCTATTCGCCACCCCACAAAAACTATTCACCTCCTTCCTTCTCCTCTCAGAGGAAGTGAGACCCCCCTCCTCTTCAAGGCTGGTCCCTCCTTCAAGCTGGTGCTTGGACCCCAGCCTCCCATCCATCCGAGCTCCCTCATCATCTCTCCTCTTTCCTATGTCTCCTCTGCCACTTGCCCAAAACTGGGTCCATGTCCTCAGCCACGAAACACATTCCAGTCTTTCCCATCCCCGCCTAACTCTCTTCAGGAGGAAAACAAGACCTCTGGCTGAGCTTTTACACTTATACACATATTCCCACCCTCACGTTCCCTCCCTTTTCTCCTTCTCACCAAGACCTTACCAAGTCTCTCCTTCACTCTCCAGCCATTCCATCTGTCATGGTGACTCTCTAATTCCCAAATCCAATCCATTCTCCTCTTTGTCTTGTTTAAAGGACAAACTTGTTTCTTCTAGAGTAGCATTGTTCAACAGAAATATAATGCAAGCCATGTATATGATTTTTCTAGTAGCCACATTGCAAAAATTAAAAGAGACGGTGAAACTAATTTTAATAATGTATTTTATTTAACCCCAAATATAAAAATGTCATTTTCATGTGTAATCGATATAAAAATAATTCATATTTTATATTCTTTTTTGAATTATTTTTACTAGGTCTTCGAAACCTGGTGTGTGCTTTGCAGTTATAACACATCTTAATGTGGACAAGCCACAGTTCAAGTGCTCAAGAGCTGCATGTGGCCAGTGCTACCATATTGGACAGTGCGGTTTTAGATATTCTTCTGTCACTTACCTTTTGGAAACAATCTCTTCTGGCCCTCCTCCAACCTCTCCAACCATTCCTTCCCAGTGCCCCATCTCTGCTTCCTCTTCCAGCCCCTCACATGCTGTTGGTCCTTAGGATTTCACTTTTGGCCATTCTCTTTTTTCACCTTACACTCTCTCCCTGATTCATATGTTCTACCTACTGGCTGATGATTCCCAAAGTCATATGTCTGAGTCCCACCTCTCAGTTTAACCTCCAGCTGGTATAGCCAACCCACAGATGTCCAAAGTTTGACATGCCAAAATGGAACTCATCATCTTCCCTCAAAACTCTTCTTCTGTCTCAGTCAGCGGTGCCACCGTCCACCTAGAGGCCCAAGCAGAGAACTGGTGTTCCACTTGAATTGCTCTTCCTCCTTCATCCCCTAGAGCTAATCAATTATAAAGTCTTTGCGGTATACTTCACCAATATTTCCTTAAATATTCACTTGTCTCCTTCACAACCACTGCTTTAGTCCAGAGATACATCATCCCTCTCTTGGATTATTACACTGGCCTCTTCAGTAGTCTTCGCCTTTACTTGTACTTCCTCTACGCCGTCCCTTATGCCCTCAATGTTTCACCCAAATAATTTGATGTTCACCTAAAATGGCCAAGTCTGGGAGTATACCTCTATTTTGTTAAAAAGGGCTGTGTTATAGGCTTCAGTCAAGAGCATTTTCAAGATAGAAGGGTTCTCTTAGGGTAGTGCATAGTTCCCCTGCCTGACACCCTTCTTTCAACTCTACTTCTTCGCTGAGCAGCTCTATAGATGGTTCTAGAAAACATGGGAATACGTTGAACAGAATCCGTTTCCTTTTGTTTTGATAATAGAGAGCTCCCATGGCTTTGGAGACTTTTCTTAAACCTGGACTCTTCCTGGAGCAGTGGTTCTTAGTTGATCCCAATCCCCCTCTCTGTCTGTCTCTCTCTCTCTCCCTCCAGACATCTTTGAAAATATAATTAAAACATGCCTCCTTTCCCCAGAAAAAATGTACACGTACAAAACAATTTGGCATGAATGTCAGGGGTTTCACTGAGTCCCTGCAGCCCATCCATGGGGGTGATAGATCTTGTTGGAGGACAGTTTTAAAACAGTGCTCACATCACCCACTGGTTCCCACCTGGAACCAGGATCAAGGATAGCTGGGTTTCCCAAGACATTTTGAAAACTCTTAGAGCATTTTGATAGCACATTTTGGAATCTGAAGAAAGCTACGTTTCCTCCAAGGACACTTTGAACATGGTCTGACTAACTACACTAAAAACAATGCCAAACTTGCATTTCTTGGCTAAATGAAGCTGAGTTCCGCCACACCCGCACCTCTCTTTATAGAAGCTGCTTGGAACGACTCTGTTTCTCACAGGCTTTCTGAGCCTTCCTCCCTAGTTGGCTCTCACGTTGCGCTCGTCTTGGGTTGTGACTGACTTCCTTGACCTCCTCAGTGACTTCAGAAGCTGCCCCAAGAGCCCTGGCATTGAACCCTCTTCAGTGCATCTCAGGTCATCGTGTACTCTGCTCCACCCCTTGCTTTGCCAGCCCAGCACCCCAGGGAGGGGCGACGGGTGGGGAGGTGAATACCTGGGCGCTGGCCACCCCTGGGGCCCTTTGTGGGGTGAGAGCCTGTGTCAGGGTAACACTCACATGTCTTCAAGTGTGTCTAAGCTTTCTCTTCAGCAGCTGAGCTGCTGGGCAGTGGGGTTGCAGCTGGGATTGACCCGTCACGGTCCTTCCATGCCCACAGGAAACATGGGGCCTGGGGTGGTGACTCCACTCAGGGGAGTGGGGTGGGTCTCCAGCAGCTTGCACCCCCAGCACTGGGGAGGAATAGGGCTGCCTCGTGACTTAACACCACATCACACACTTGAGCTCCCAGACCTCTCCTCCACCCTCTCTTACTTGAATAGCTGCACTCCCGCCTTCTCCAAGCTCAAGCCTGTCCTTCCTCCTCTCTCCTGATTATCCACTTCGCTTGCTCTCTTGCCAGGTTCCCTCCTTAAATTTCTTTCCCAATGGAAACTCTTTCTCCTTTGTTTCCCAGAGTCTCTTCAGAGCCCCACTTGCCCCCATGAGGCCCCTTCGTGTCTCTGCTCCTCCCCCCTTCCCCCATGGCTCGCCTTCCTAGCCCTTAACCTCTCTGCACCTCCCTGCTGATTCCCAGTTGCACTCACGGCCTCCTCCCTCTCCCGTCCTGTGTGCCAGCTGGGAACAACCAGCTATAAAGAGTTTATTGGACTGAAAAGTGAGTGAATGTTCTCACACGCTCTACTCTTTCCCACCTCAGCAAAGCTTTTCAGACTCACGTTTCCAAAGGAATCTGAATCTGGAAGGATTTAGATCCACTGAAAAATGCTAAACCTCCAGTGTTTGGCTGTGTTTGAAATTGTTGGCAGTCCCTACCACATCTGATGTTATGCACCCTGTTTATAGATGCCTGGAAAGAAGCCTTTAATGCTTGTATTGTGTTTTAACTTGCTTTCCTTTGGAGGCAGGGAATTGTCAAGTAAGTATGCACAGCACTCTGCAAAAGCCCAGGTGTTCGATGAGCATCTAGAACTAAGCGTTCATGCAGAATTCACAACCGTGAAGGGTCTATACTTACACTCTGCTGAATTTGCCACAATGCAGGTTTCTGCCTTTTGCCCCCTCATCTTCCGTTTTGAAGCAATACAGCTGTAAACATGCTTGTGAAATAAGAAAGAAACATTCTGAGATTGCTTTACTTTTCAGTTTTTAACTGAAAATCAAGGTGAAAGAAAGCATCGGATTGCCTCTACGTGTATATATATACACAATCTCCTGTATATATAAATACACAGTGGTTGTGCTTGTATGCATACTCTGTATACACTGTATAATATGTGACATATTATACAACCTGAGTATGCCCTGAAAACAAGCCCGGCGTGTAATCTCAAATTCTGCCTTATGAACCGTGCTCTAGTCCCAGCGTCCCCTTGCTCCCATCTCAGACCTTGGCTTGCTTTTGTCATACATTCGAAGACTCTTAGGTGGAAGAAGAAACCCACGGATTTCATTTAAAAGTTCCACTAAAACAGAAGAAAGAGCAGATGTCCCGGGAAGCGATAATTAATGCGAAGGCAGTCTAATTGTGAAAACTGGCCTGCCCCCGGCCTCCCGCTTTTGCTCAATTTGGCGGCGATGATATCAGCCGGGGGTGTCGTTTTGCAGAGACGCGCTCTCTCCCCATTCTCCGGTGGTGATTGTGATGCCATTTGGTCCAATTATCACTTATGATTACATAACATGTTTTGACTGAAGAGTTTCTGAGAAAATAAAGCTACCTTGTTTCTCCCCAGCACAAAAACGCAAGCCCTTCCAGCAGGCAAGCTGCCCTCCCAAGAAACACTGCGAATGATTAGGCTAAATTATTGAACTTGAGTCAGACACAAAGCAGCCATTGTGCCTAACTCCCAACGACATCCAGGAGGATGTGATTGTTCTTCTGACAACAAGTTTCTCCCCAGCACACTCTAAAATAAGCAGTGGCCCCAGGCGCACTGGCAAAGTCCGTAGAGGGTGCGGAAGCAGTGACAAGGCTTCCTTTTTTCTCCCTATCCTGTAGGCGCTTTAGTGCAGAGTTTGCCCAGAGACGCCAGGGTATGAGCTTTCTGAATTTGCAGAGCGGTGCACTCTTTCATTTCTGTTTTAGCTCTTTGCTGGCATGCTCGGGAAGCATGGTGTGTGCCACACGGGCATGTCTGTTCACTTGGACGATGCTTGTGCATGAATGAGGTGCTTGCTAGTGTGGCTCTGACCTGTACTAAGTCTCTCACTTGGCTTTGTGTGCTGCTCGCAAGGGGATCCAGGTAATCCTTTCTCTTTGCATAGCCCAAGAGCCGTAGCTAATGGTGGGAGCAGATGCAGGTCCCACCTGTTCATCCCTGGGCCCCTAAACTCTGAGAGAAGTCTGTTACCAAAAGATGGCCTTCCTCATATACAAGTCCTTGAGGGCTTACCCATTAAAGAAATCTCTTAATTAAAATTGGAGGCCCAGATCTCCAAAACCAAGCAGGGAAAAGTAACCTTGGGCATGGTGGTAGCAGTTGAATGCAGACCATGACCCTGAGGGACAGGGCAGTGGAGGAGTTTGTTCTGTCTTTCATGCCTTTGCTTCCTACGTGCCCTTTTGTGTGGCAAGAATGACCTGGGCACTTGGGCTTCAGGGCCCGTTCCCAGGCATGGCTTATAAGTCCTACTTCACAACACGCCATGATCTCTGGCCACCTAATTCTGAACGGTGTTGGTACATCCCTGTCTGAAGAGTGGCCGGTGGGTTCAGGAAGTGTGGCCTCTTCCTTCCCAGACTTAGGCTCCTCTTTAGTTTTAAGACCAGCCCCTCTGGCTCATGCATTCTTCCTGGCTCCCAGGAGAGAGGGACTGACCCTGGCTCTGATGCCTTACGTGTGGGGAAGCCCAACCCGGTGCCTGTGAATCCAGGACCCAAAATGTCAGAAACAGCTTTTCCTGGGGTGGGGGGTGGGGGGGAGGGAGGGGGCAGGACAGATCAAACCCAGGCGTGGGGTCCTCCAAGTGGGGGAGGGGAGAGAGCCTGGCACTGGTCTTAGCTGACCTCGCTGGACAAGCAACCTTGCTGCCTTTTGTTCAACACTGTATTTCTTTTGGCCACTCTCTGTTCTAGACCACCCGTTAGCAGAGCAGCTCCCCAGCCTGAGAAACTCCAGAAGAACAGTATCACCAAAAAAAAGAAATTGGTTGAGGTGAGGAGGTTCAACTATTTTGCTTTTAATCTGATATCGATGTTCTAAGATCTGCCTGGTGGACATCACCATCTGCAAGTCCCACACAGCGGTCCCCAACCTTTTGGGCACCATGGACTGGTTTCGTGGAAGACAGTTTTTCTGCGGATGCGGGGGGAGGTGCAGATGGTTTGGGGATGATTCAAGTGCATTACACTTATTGTGTGCTTCTATTATTATTACATTGTAATATTTAATGAAATAATTATACAACTCACCATAATGCAGAATCAGTGGGAGCCCTGAGCTTGTTTTCGCTTGCCACTCACGGATAGGGTTTTGGTATGAGTCTGCAAGCAATTGATTTATTACGGTCTCTGTGCAGTCAAACCTCTCTGCTAATGATAATCTGTATTTGCAGCTGCTCCCCATCGCTAGCATCATTGCCTCAGCTCCACCTCAGATCATCAGGCATTAGATTCTCATAAGGAGCGCACAACCTAGATCCTTCGCATGCGCAGTTCACAGTAGGGTTCGCGCTCCTGTGAGAATCTAATGCCACCGCTGATCTGACAGGAGGCAGAGCTCAGGTGGTAATGAGAGCCATGGGGAGCGGCTGTAAATACAGGTGAAGCTTCTATCGCTCACCCGCTGCTCACCTCCTGCTGTGTGGCCGGTTCCTAACAGGCACTGGTCTGTGGCCTGGGGGTTGGGGACCCCTGCCACAGATGCCTTCAAGTGACCCTAACTGGACCCGATGGCTCTCCCTTATCCTCTCTCCCTTCCACACAGTACTGTGTCCCCCAGCAGTGACCAGAGTCCCATCCCCACATCCCCTGGGTCACGTTCTTTCAGCCCTGCCTTGAAGGGTTCCTTCAGACCCTTCCCAGGTCCTATGGGTACTAACTCAAAAATGTCCCAGACCTGGCCCCTTTTCCCTGTACCTAGTACCACTCAGGGAGTGGGGTGCGTAGAGAGTGCAGGCTTATTCACTGTCTCTAATGTTGTTTGAGCCCTTGCCGTGTGCCAGTACCTTGCTGTATATATACTTCCCACCAAGTATTTCACACATGCCTCACATCTACCTACAAGGTGGGTACCATTATTGTTCCATTTTACAGATGAGAACACTATAGCTCAGAGAAGTCAAGTGATATGTTAGGCCCCAGCCCAAGATCACCAAGCCAGTACTCCGTTGTTAGGATGGCAGCTCCAGGGGACCTGCTGTTTTCTGAAAGAGGCCTCCTAACTGTTCTTTCTGCCTCCAGACTTTTCCCTTTCCTCTTTGACACATGCCTTTGCTGCCCACAGAGTTAGCTCTTGAAAATACAACTCTTCATGCCTCACCCCAGCTTTAAGACCCAGGAGATTCCCACATTCCTGATGGGATCCAAGCTCATGGTTTCAGAACCTCACCTAGGAGCCCCCTTCCTAGCTCATCACCTGAGATTCTCCACTGCAACTCATGTGTCTAACCCCACAGCCATGAATGTTCTCTGAGGCTGCCTGGGACTTTCAGGCCCCTGTGATTTCAAGCTCCTTATGCTGAGAAGCCTCCTCCTCTTCCCTCCCCACACCCCACCCTTCCAAGCCCTTCTCTGTGCAATCTTCCCTGATGCTCCCCGCCCTAACCCTCCTGTACTCCACCCTCCCCACACCCCCTCCTCCACACCCTTGTCGGGCTCTACTACCGTAGTTCCCTACTCATCTCTCTCCTCTGCTGCGCTCCAAACTCCCGAGGCAGGAAAATCTATCTGAAACATTTGTATTGGAAAAGGGAAATATGTTGCGGGGGGTTTATCATAGAACACAGCACAGGTCAAGAAATACAGCTGAACTTCAGGAAAGACAGGGTCCAGGAGCTGAAAAGCTGCTCTGAGCCAAGATGGTGCCTCTTTCTGCCCAGCAGGGCCTCGTGCATGCCTGACGCATTCGTCTCTTTTCCTGCAGACTTCTTGAACTTCTTTAGTAGACTGTGGTGCTATCCAGTGCCCAAGTTTTACATCTCTTACCAGGGTCCTCAATTCTAAATTCCTGGCGGAAACTATCTGATTGGCCCAGCTTGAGTCAGTTGTCCACCTAGACTGGGGAATCACATATTACACACGCAGTTTCTGGGAAAGACATGGGGTGGGGAAGAGACTAGAGGTGGGTAGCCGCTCGCTCAGTTGAAAGGAGGAGAAGGGCTTTCCAGGTGAGAGATAATTTAAAAAAAAAAAGAGTCATAAAAATAGGAAACCTCCTGATATGTGGGCTAAATGGACATGTCAGCTTGACCAAGGGTCACAGGAGATGTGAGAATAGGGCCTGATTGTGCCAACTTAAGGAGTCTGGACTCACCCATAGGTAGTGAAAGTCATTGAATGCTTCTGAGTAAGGAGGTGTTGTGGTATTTTAGAATTAATCTGATGTTTGCAATTCGCAAGCTTTGGAGAGAGAAAAGGCTAGAATCAGGAAACCTAGAGAAAAGGGACCCACATCTTCTTAATCTTGTATCCCTCCCCCCGCAAGCCCCAACCAGCAAGGTGCCCGGTGCAGAAGAGCTGCCAACAGTACAGGTGTGTCAAGTCGAATCAAGAACAGAGCTGATCTGAATCAGTCACTGCTTTTGTCCTGGAAGACAAGGCAGGAAGAAGAGAAAGACTGTAAACCTAGAACAGTATCTAGTTGTTGGGGAGAAAAGAATGTAGATGGTGTAGAAACTTTGTAGGGCAAGCACCAAGCAACAGAATGAGCATGGCATTTGCCTCAGTGCCGTGCTCTGCCGGTCCCTGCTGCCTCTGGGCGAATCAGAGCAGAGCTCTGAGACACCATTCAGCTCACCTTCGAGAGCACCTGCCAAGGCGCAGACGTAAAACTTCTGGGTAACCTTTACCGGATATCACCTTGGTAGGCTTTGCCTCGCCTGAGAAGCAAGGAAGCAAATCTTTTCTATTTCAAAAACTCACTGTAATTCTACATGTTAGCCTGTCCCCCTATTATGTCAAAGAAGTAAAGAAAGGGTTGCACTGTATCCCCAGCTGGTCAAGGAGTGAGTGGTTGGCTGTCTCACCAGCCTCATGGTCCCCATGACATGCGTGTCCCCGACGTGCGGGTTTGTTCCTGTGCCGTTACTTCCTCTAAGGACCCTTTCATCCTTGTGTGGGAATGTAGGAGCTGGCTCTCGACCACGTGTTTGGCTACAGAGGGTTTGACTGTCGCAATAACCTGCATTACCTGAATGACGGTGCTGACATCATCTTCCACGCGGCCGCGGCCGGCATCGTTCAGAACCTGTCCACAGGTAAATGGGTTGGGAGAAACCGCCATCTGAACACAGGCTTTTATTTTAGCCTTTTATGCACGTTCCCACTGGTTAAATGCCCGAAAGCTTAAGCTCTCTCTTCCCTTTAGAGCCATTCCGCTCCATTCCAGACTGGTGTCATGTAGTCCTGGAAGATGCTCAGGCCCACGTTCACAGAGTCAAACCCTCTTTCTCTTTATCCCTCACCCAGCCGCATCTCATCTCAGGCCCTGGAAGGGAGGTGTCGGTGTTTCCATCAGCTCCACGGAGGCCGAGAGGGATGGAGGGAAGCCAGAAGGAGGGTGTGGGGAGTAGAGAAACCCTTATAGACAGTAACCAAGAATAAAAAATGGGGGAACTTTTCTCATTGATTTTTAACAGTCACCAAAATTTTCAGCAACTCAGATTTTCAAGTTTTGTTTGTTTTGAATAATTAACCACATTCACAGTGAGAATGAGAACAATAAACAAGAATACCTAAAATGTCCCTTAACTATAGAATGACTCTTAAATTTAAAAAAAAGTTTAAAAAGAAACACCTCAAGCAAAAAGAATCATTCAGAAACTAATTTAATAGACACGCTTATTTTTACCACAAGATTTAAACACAGTAACATGTTGCCTTTATTTGCTTTATATCTTAAAATAAACCTTTTCTTCCCCTCAAATTTTTATGCTCCTTCATAGTTTTTTGTAGTTCATGCATAGATTTTTTTAGACAGTAAAATCACTGGGCACATAATGATTTGGTTTTTGGGGGCGAGGGGAGCCTTGGAATTTTCTATACATTTTGCTCAATTTTCTAGCCACATGTTACCAGGTTAGTAGCAATGTGCTGTATTCCATGCCATCACTCACCTCTCAGTTCCTGTGCATTTGGGTGGGTTTACAGTGACCACTTGGGCAGTCAGCAAACTGTTTGCTGCAATAGACGATAAAGCTTTTCCTGTCCTTTCTTCCACTTCCTGTGACACATGTTGACTTAGGGCTTCAGGGGGGTGAAGCCATCACCTGTGCTATCCAGGCACCCAGGAGATTAGCACTTGGATAGATAAAGATGACTAAAAGGGATTTCCTAAGTGTTCTCCTGTTTAGTCTTCCCTTTCCAATTAGTACGTAGTGCCATTTTGCTCAGCAAAGCGCTATCTCCAGGTGCCCCCTCCCTGCCCTGCCCAGAGGAAGAGACACTGAGAAGCCGTGGGTCCTGGGCTGCAGGAGGAGGAACCGTTCTGGACTCTGGAAGCCTGTGCACTTGGGCGCCACCCAGGATACAGAAGGATTGAAGTGGAACTTGTGTGTTTAGATTAGATAACAGATACCAGCTCTCCAAAGGAGCTCCCGTCTCCCTAAGGATGATTCCGAAAGTGAGAGTTCGGCACTTTAAGCTCTTGCTTCTACAAGGCCTTTCCAAAGACTCACACAAAGCTTTGGGGTTGCCCCAAGAGCTCTTTCAGTCCCCTGCTCACCCTGCCCCATCTCTCCTAGGGAGCCAGAGCTTCTACCTGGAGCACACGGATGACATCCTCTGCCTCACGGTGAACCAGCACCCCAAGTACAGAAACGTGGTGGCCACCAGCCAGATAGGTAGGAGGGTCCTGCAGCCGCCGAGGCTCTCCCAGCTGAGCAGAGACATTGACTTAGCAGCAGTTACTGGGGAGGCAGCAGGCAGGTCATTGGTATCCACCCTTTCTTGATGTCACTCTTGATTTTTTGAGCCCTGAATGTATCAATGTTGCCTGAGTTGATACAACCAGTGATTGGTGACCTGAAGGACCATTAAGTCAGACCAGAGCCTCATCATCCAAATAAACGGGTGGCCCCCATCCCTGGGGACTTGTGAGAATAATTTTTCAGAGCCCAGGTGTCAAGTGAAGAGCCCCACATCTGAAGCCTGGAGGTTGTGCTTGGCAAGGGTAGATTCCAATATGTGTGCCTGGCTCTTCTCACTCTAGGAAAATGCCAATGACAAATGTGAACTGATTCACATTTGTGAAGAGTGGTGGTTGTTTTCTTTTAACTCTGTCATTTCAAAGGCAATTTTTCCAAACATATCTTCCTGCTTGTTTTCATTGAACCCATGCCCATTTTAAAATTTAATTTGGAACTTTCTGATGCTGGTGTTAAGTGCTTCACTCTTAGAAACATGACTTATTTTAGCTATTGTTTTCCCTTGACGCTTCCTCATTGCCATTGCTCATCCAATGCAGGTGATATTACGGAGACCCCAGGTAAGGCTGTCCCACCTGTGAGTAGTTTGAATCTGCACAGCGAAACCATGTCTGTGTACTTCGTTTGCTGATTGTACCTGGCTGAGTTGCAGATACAAATCATTGACCTCACCAGTTTCCTTTGTGTAAACTCCACCTCGAGTGTGTGTGTTGGACATAAACACCCTTAGGTCTCTGCCTCTGAAAGCACAGCAGATGTTTCCCGTTGTCTCTCACCTCCGGCCAGGCCAGGCCATAGGTCTCTTAGCCCCCGTCACTCTAACGCCCCGAACACCTGTCCTAAAGCGGCTTTTAGGTGAGCGTCAGCGTTGCCTCGGCTCCGCCATTCCCCAGCCTTAGCTCTTCGTCGTACCTCCCACATTCAGGAGCAACACCTTCCATCCACGTGTGGGACGCCATGACCAAACACACCCTCTCCGTGCTGCGGTGCTTCCACTCGAAGGGGGTGAATTACATCAACTTCAGCGCAACCGGGAAGCTGCTGGTGTCAGTGGGCGTGGACCCCGAGCACACCATCACCGTCTGGCGCTGGCAGGAGGGTAAGGGAAGCGGGCTTTCTGTCCCTCTGGGAGGCTTGTTTGTGGCATGGGCTGGGCTCCAACCTAGATCTGCCTCACTCCACGGCCCACCATAGGCACTGCTGCCGCATCAGCAGAAACCAGGGCTCTTGGGATCCTAGAGAAACTGCTCATCAGCTGCCACTGCATCCCTGGACCCCATGGCCTCTGGAGTCCTGAGCTGGTCAGTGAAGGGTCTTTGGGCACTTTGGGAAAGTGGCTCAGTGCTGGCTGGCTCCCTCCTCAGACAGGAGGCAGCAGCCTCCACCATTTCTGTCCTCATCACCTACCTACCCAAACTTCCTTGTCTGTCTGGTGAACCCTGGATCCTGCTGCAGCTTTGTCACCCTGATTGCCTTCTTACAGGAACTGGGATGGGGTTTTATCACCATAGTCTTAGAAACTCTTTTTATTAACATTTTTGAAATGGGGATTCACCTTATAATTAAGACTTACATTTAATGTGACAAGATTTCTATCTTGTCCTCCCCCAATATGTGCGTGCACACAGGCTGCTACTAAATTTACAGTCTTCTTTGGATCAAATGTATGCAATCTTCCATGTATATTCTCAGGGTGGCAAAAGCGGATCCAGTTAGTTAATAATGAGGTCTGTCTCCAGCCGGGCCGCCTGTATCTGGGGCATGCTAAGCCAGGCAGGCACAGAGGAAGCACTTCTCCAATCCAGGGCTTCTCGAGTCCCATGATCTCAGAGGGAGATCTGTGCATGATCTCAGGCACAGTACCTGCCCCTGCACAGTACCTGTCCCAGCACAGTACCTGTCCCAGCACAGCACCTGCCCCAGCACAGTACCTGTCCCAGCACAGTACCTGCCCCAGCACAGTACCTGCCCCAGCACAGTACCTGTCACTGCCTTGTCTCTTGCTCACCTAGGGCCCCTTCTGACTTCCCAAGTGGATTGGTGGAGCCAGGACTTTTAAATAAGCTCCCAGGAAAAAGAGAAGTCTTCCCTTTGGTAATTTTCTCCCATTATCTTTGTTGGAACCAGGATTTGTCTTTATGGAAGGGTTCTAAGTCAGCGATAATGTCTCATAGCCTGACACCAACCAGCAGCTCTTCTGAGCTGATTATGTGTAGTTTTTGCCTTCACTTCAAGTCCTGCTTACAGATAAATAATGTAGTTTTGAGGGAGGTTTATAGCCATTCTTTGTTATCATTAGAGAGTGTATTATTCATTTCTCATTTGTCTTTAACAAATTATCTTGTGGAACCCTTGGGGGGGTGTGTGTGTGTGTCTGTGTGTGTGTGAAACAAAATTAAATGGAATAAAAAAATGAGCTTAATATATAAAATGCATGTTGTCAGGTCCTAGATACGTGTATGAAATTTGTTCTGAGCAACCTGGAAGCCAGTGCAAAGAGGGAGACAGGCATCTTCACAATTAGAAGTGTCCATGAGATTAAAACAAGGCAAAAGCAAACAGTGGATTAGAAGAAATGTGCATGTTATTTATTTTGTATTTTCCCCATGATTGCTGAAATTAATCCTCTTTCCATCTCTTTATTGGCCACTTACATTGCTGCTTCTGCAGTTCAGCTGTTCAAATCCTTTTTTTTTCTGTGGGTGGGAGGGTTGTCTTTTGCTTATGCTTTGTAGCTCTTTACTGATTGTCTTTTAAAGCATCGCATATGTTTTCTTCCAGTCTGTTGTTTTTTAAATTAGTTTATAGTATCCTTGGGGACCATGTTTTTTAAAAGCTCTGAGCCCTAGGTAGTGAGGAATCTGTTCCAGTAAGTCAGGCATTCCATCTGCAGGGAGACAATTACTGCCCTGAGAGGTAACCTGAGGGTCTCCCCAGCCATTCCTGGGAAGGGATTCCAGGAGGGAGTGTCTGAGGGCTGGCTACAGGCCCAGCCATGTTAAGAACCCACCAGTACTCTAATAGCCATTTAAAAGTAAATAAATACAAGTGATGAGGAAGAGGGGAAGAAAAAAAGTATGTGAGTAAATAAAATAGGGAGATTGATTAAGAGGAAGTTGGAATTAAGACATTAAGAATAAGCAGAAAATGGAAAGAAAAGAAGTTTAAAATAAACATTAAAAACTCAAGGGAGGACCTTCAAGATGGCAGAGGAATAAGACGTGGAGATCACCTTCCTCCTCACAAGTACATCAGAAATACATCTACATGTGGAACAGCTCCTACAGAACACCTACTGAACGCTGGCAGAAGACCTCAGACCTCCCAAAAGGCAAGAAACCCCCCACGTACCTGGGTAGGGCAAAAGAAAAAAGAAACAACAGAGACAAAAGGATAGGGATGGGACCTGCACCACTGGGAGGGAGCTGTGAAGGAGGAAAGGTTTCCACACACTAGGAAGCCCCTTCTCAGGCAGAGACGGAGCGGCGGCAGAGAAGCGGCAGAACCATGGAGGAGAGCGCAGCAACAGGGGTGCGGGGGGCAAAGTGGAGAGATTCCCGCACAGAGGATTGGTGCCGACCAGCACTCACCAGCCCGAGAGGCTTGTCTGCTCACCCACCGGGGTGGGCGGGGCTGGGAGCTGAGGCTCGGGCTTCGGTCGGATCCCAAGGAGAGGACTGGGGTTGGTGGCAGGATCACAGCCTGAAGGGGCTAGTGCGCCACAGCTAGACGGGAGGGAGTCCGGGAAAAAGTCTGGAGCTGCCGAAGAGGCAAGAGACCATTGTTGCGTGGTGCGCGAGGAGAGGAGATTCAGAGCACCGCCTAAACGAGCTCCAGAGATGGGCGCGAGCCGTGGCTATCAGCGCGGACCCCAGAGATGGGCATGAGACACTAAGGCTGCTGCTGCAGCCACCAAGAAGCCTGTTTGCAAGCACAGGTCACTATCCATACCTCCACTCCCCGGAGTCTGTGCAGCCCGCCACTGCCAGGGTCCCGTGATCCAGGGACAACTTCCCCAGGAGAACGCACGGCG
Source organism: Grampus griseus (assembly GCF_964374135.1). Classification (NCBI taxonomy): domain Eukaryota; kingdom Metazoa; phylum Chordata; class Mammalia; order Artiodactyla; family Delphinidae; genus Grampus; species Grampus griseus. The sequence continues at coordinate 45,326,245 of NC_139009.1, forward strand.
CGCCTCAGGCTGGTGCAACGTCCCGCCGGTCTCTGCTGCCCCAGGCTCGCCTGGCATCCGTACCCCTCCCTCCCCCCGGCCTGAATGAGCCAGAGCCCCCTAATCAGCTATTACTTTAACCCCGTCCTGTCTGAGCGATGAACAGATGCCCTCAGGCGACCTGCACACAGAGGCAGGGCCAAATCCAAAGCCGAACCCCACGAGCTGTGCGAACAAAGAAGAGAAGGTGAAATCTCTCCCAGCAGCCTCAGGAGCAGCGGATTAAAGCTCCACAATCAACTTGATGTACCCAGCACCTGTGGAATACCTGAATAGACAATGAATCACCCCAAATCTGAGGTGGTGGACTTTGGGAGCAACTGTAGACTTGAGGTTTGCTTTCTGCATATAATTTGTTTCTGGTTTTATGTTTATCTTAGTTTAGTATTTAGAGCTTACTATCATTGGTAGATTTGTTTATTGGCTTGCTTGCTGTCTTTTTATTTTTTGTTTTAATAATTTTTTTAATTTTAATTTTCATAACAATTTTATTTTGTTTTACTTTTTTCTTTCTTTCTTTCTTTTTTTCTCCCTTTTCTTCTGAGCTGTGTGGCTGACAGGGTCTTGATGCTCTGGCCGGGTGTCAGGCCTGAGCCTCAGTAGTGGGAGAGCCGAGTTCAGGACATTGCTCCACCTCCCAGCTCCACATAATATCAATCGGCAAGAGCTCTCCCAGAGATATCCATCTCAACACTAAGACCTAGCTCCACTCAACAACCAGCAAGCTCCAGTGATGGACACCCCATGCCAAACAACTAGCAAGACAGGAACACAACTCCACCCATTAGCAGAGAGACTGAAAAATCATAATAAGTTCCCAGACACCCCAAAACACACCACAGGACTTGGTCCTACCCACCAGAAAGATAAGATCCAGCCTCATCTACCAGAACACAGGCACCAGTCCCCTCTACCAGGAAGCCTACACAACCCACTGAACCAACCTTACCCACTGGGGACGGACACCAAAAACAACGGGAACTAAGAACCTGCAGCCTGCGAAAAGGAGACCCCAAACACAGTAAGTTAAGCAAAATGAGAAGACAGAGAAATACGCAGCAGATGAAGGAACAAGGTAAAAACCCACCAGACCAAACAAATGAAGAGGAAATAGGCAGTCTACCTGAAAAAGAATTCAGAGTAGTGATAGTAAAGATGATCCAAAATCTTGGAAATGGAATGGAGAAAATACAAGAAACGTTTAACAAGGACTTAGAAGAACTAAAGAGCAAACAAACAATGATAAAAAAACACAGTAAATGAAATTTAAAATTCTCTAGAAGGAATCAATAGCAGAATAACAGGCACAAGAATGGATAAGTGACCTGGAAAATAAAATACTGGAAATAACTACTGCACAGCAGAATAAAGAAAAAAGAATGAAAAGAATCGAGGACAGTCTCAGAGACCTCTGGGACAACTTTAAATGCACCAACATTTGAATTATAGGGGTCCCAGAAGAAGAGAAAAAAAAGGGACTGAGAAAATATTTGAAGAGATTATAGTTGAAAAATTCCCTAATATGGGAAAGGAAATAGTCAATCAAGTCCAGAAAGCACAGAGAGTCCCATGCAGGATAAATCCAAGGAGAAACACGCCAAGACACATATTAATCAAACTATCAAAAATTAAATATAAAAAAAATATTATAAACAGCAAGGGAAAAGCAACAGATAACATACAAAGGAATCCCCGTAAGGTTAACAGCTGATCTTTCAGCAGAAACTCTGCAAGCCAGAAGGGAGTGGCAGGACATATTTAAAGTGATAAAAGGGAGAAACCTACAACCAAGATTACTCTACCCAGCAAGTATCTCATTCAGATTCGACAGAGAATTAAAACCTTTACAGACAAGCAAAAGCTAAGAGAATTCAGCACCACCAAACCATCTTTACAACAAATGCTAAAGGAACTTCTCTAGGCAGGAAACACAAGAAAAAGAAAAGACGTACAATAACAAACCCAAAACAATTAAGAAAATGGTAATAGGAACATACGTATTGATAATTACCTTAAGTGTAAATGGATTAAATGCTCCAACCAGAAGACATAGACTGGCTGAATGGATACAAAAACAAGTCCCATATATATGCTGTCTACAAGAGACCCACTTCAGACCTAGGGACACATACAGACTGAAAGTGAGGGGATGGAAAAAGACATTCCTTGCAAATGGAAATCAAAGAAAGCTGGGGTAGCAGTACTCTTATCAGACAAACTAGACTTTAAAATAAAGATTATTACAAGAGACAGAAGGACACTACATAATGTTCAAGGGATCAATCCAAGAAGAAGATATAAAATTTTTAATATTTATGCACCCGATGTAGGAGCACCTCAGTACATAAGGCAAATCCTAGCAGCCATAAAAGGGGAAATCGACAGTAACACAATTATAGTAGGGAAATTTAACACCCCACTTTCACCAATGAACAGGTCAACCAAAATGTAAATAAATAAGGAAACACAAGCTTTAAATGACACATTAAACAAGATGGACTTCATTGATTTTTATAGGACATTCCATCCAAAAACAACAGAAAACACTTTCTTCTCAAGTTCTTATGGAATATTCTCCAGGATAGGTCATATCTTGGGTCACAAATCAAACCACGGTGAATTTAAGAAAATTGAAATCGTATCAAGTATCTTTTCTGACCATAACACTATGAGACAAGATACCAATTACAGGAAAAAAACTGTAAAAAAAAAAAAAAAAAAAACACATGGAGGCTATACAATACACTACTAAATAACCAAGAGGTCACTGAAGAAATCAAAGAGGAAATCAAAATATACCTAGAAACAAATGACAATGACAACACGGTGACCCAAAACCTATGGGAAACAGCAAAAGCAGTTCTAAGAGGGAAGTTTAGAGCAATACAATCCTACCTCAAGAAACAAGAAACATCTCAAATAAACAACCTAACCTAACACCTAAAGCAATTAGAGAAAGAAGAACAAAAAAACCCCAAAGTTAGCGGAAGGAAAGAAATCATAAAGATCAGAAATAAATGAAAAAGGAAGGAAACAGTAGCAAAGATCAATAAAACTAAAAGCTGGTTCTTTGAGAAGATAAACAAAATTGATAAACCATTAGCCACACTCATCAAGAAAAAAAGGGAGAAGACTCAACAGAATTAGAAATGAAAACGGAGAAGTAACAACTGACACTGCAGAAATACAAAGGTTCATGAGAGATTACTACAAACAACTGTATGCCAATAAAATGGACAACCTGGAAGAAATGGACAAATTCTTAGAAAAACGCAACCTTCTAAGACTGAACCAGGAAAAAATAGAAAATGTAAACAGACCAATCACAAGCACTGAAATTGAGACTGTGATTTAAAATCTTCTAACAAATGAAAGCCCAGGACCAAAGGACTTCACAGGCGAATTCTATCAAACATTTAGAGAAGAGCTAAGCCCATCCTTCTCAAACTCTTCCAAAATATAGCAGAGGGAGGAAAACTCCCGAACTCATTCTATGAGGCCATAATCACCATGATACCAAAACCAGACAAAGATGTTGAAAAGAAGGAAAACTACAGGCCAATATCACTGATGAACATAGATGCAAAAATCTTCAACAAAATACTAGCAAACAGAATCCAGCAGCACATTAAAAGGATCATACACCATGATCAAGTGGGGTTTATCCCAGGAACGCAAGGTTTCTTCAATATAGGCAAATCCATATATATGATAAACCATATTGACAAATTGAAGGAGAAAAACCATATGATCATCTCAATAGATGCAGAGAAAGCTTTCGACAAAATTCAACACCCATTTATGATAAAAACTCTCCAGAAAGTAGGCATAGAGAGAACTTACCTCAACATAATAAAGGCCATATATGACAAACCCACAGCCCACATAATTCTCAATGGTGAAAAACTGAAACCATTTCCACTAAGATCAAGAAGAAGACATGGTTGCCCACTTTTACCACTATTATTCAACATAGTTTTGGAAGTTTTAGCCACAGCAGTCAGAGAAGAAAAAGAAATAAAAGGAATCCAAATCGGAAAAGAAGGAGTAAAGCTGTCACTGTTTGCAGATCACATCATAGAGAATCCTAAAGATGCTACCAGAAAACTACTAGAGCTAATCAATGAATTTGGTAAAGTAGCAGGATACAACATTAATGTACAGAAATCTCTTGCATTCCTATACACTAATGATGAAAAATCTGAAAGAGAAATTAAGGAAACACTCCCATTTACCATTGCAACAAAAAAGAATAAAATACCTAGGAATAAACCTACCTAAGGAGACAAAAGACCTGTATGCAGAAAACTATTAGACACTGATGAAAGAAATTAAAGATGATACAAACAGATGGAGAGATATACCATGTTCTTGGATTGGAAGAATCAATACTGTGAAAATGACTATACTACCCAAAGCAATCTATAGATTCAATGCGATCCCTATCAAGCTGTCAATGGCACTTTTCACAGAACTAGAACAAAAAATTTCACAATTTGTATGGAAACACAAAAGACCCCAAATGGCTAAAGCAATCTTGAAAAAGAAAAACGGAGCCAGAGGAATCAGGCTCCCTGACTTCAGCCTATACTACAAAGCTACAGTAATCAAGACATTATGGTACTGGCACAAAAACAGAAAGATAGATCAATGGAACAGGATAGAAAGCCCAGAGATAAACCCACACACATATGGTCACCTTATCTTTGATAAAGGACACAAGAATATACAATGGAGAAAAGACAGCCTTTTCAGTAAGTGGTGCTGGGAAAACTGGACCGCTACATGTAAAAGAATGAAATTAGAACACTCCCTAACACCATACACAAAAATAAACTCAAAATGGATTAAAGACCTAAATGTAAGGCCAGACACCATAAAACTCTTAGAGGAAAACATAGGCAGAACACTCTATGATATAAATCACAGCAAGATCCTTTTTGATCCACCTTCTAGAGAAATGGAAATAAAAACCAAAATAAACAAATGGGACCTAATGAAACTTCAAAGCTTTTGCACAGCAAAAGGAAACCATAAACAAGATGAAAAGACAACCCTCAGAATGGGAGAAAATATTTGCAAATGAAGCAACTGACAGGATTAATCTCCAAAATATACAAGCAGCTCATGTAGCTCAATATTAAAAAAACAAACAACCGAATCCAAAAATGGGCAGGAGACCTAAAGAGACATTTCTCCAAAGAAGACATACAGATTGCCAACAAACACATGAAAGGATGCTTAATATCATTAATCATTAGAGAAACACAAATCAAAACTACAATGAGGTAACACCTCACACCAGTCAGAATGGCCATCATCAAAAAATATACAAACAATAAATGCTGGAGAGGGTGTGGAGAAAAGGGAACCCTCTTGCACTGTTGGTGGGAACGTAAATTGGTACAGCCACTGTTGAAAACAGTATGGAGGTTCCTTAAAAAACTAAAAATAGAACTACCATGTGACCAGCAATCCCACTACTGGGCATGTACCCTGAGAAAACCATAATTCAAAAAGAGTCATGTACCACAGTGTTCACTGCAGCACTATTTACAATAGCCAGGACATGGAAGCAACCTAAGTGTCCATCGACAGATGAATGGATAAAGAAAATGTGGCAGATATATACAATGGAATATTACTCAACCATAAAAAGAAACGAAATTGAGTTATTTGTAGTGAGGTGGCTGGATCTAGAGTCTGTCATACAGAGTGAAGTAAGTCAGAAAGAGAAAAACAAATATTGTATGCTAACACATATATATGGAATCTTAAAAAAAACGGTTCTGAAGAACCTAAGGGCAAGACAGGAGTAAAGACTCATATGTAGAGAATGGACTTGAGGACCCGGAGAGGGGGAAGGGTAAGCTGGGAAGAAGTGAGAGAGTGGCATGAACTTATCTATTTTACATTTGGTAGTGTATATAGCTAGTGGGAAGCAGCTGCATAGCACAGGGAGATCAGCTCGGTGCTTTGAGACAACCTAGAGGGGTGGGATAGGGAGGGTGGGAGGGAGACGCAAGAGGGAGGGGATATGGGTGTGTGTATATATATATATATATATATATATATATATATATATATGTATGTATAGCTGATTCACTTCGTTATACAGCAGAAACTAACACAAGAATGTAAAGCAATTATATTCTAATAAAGATGTTAAAAAAATAAATTAAAAATTCAAGGACTGGAAAATAATGATGAGATAAAAATAGATGGGATAAGACTAGAAGCTCAGAGATTTTAAAAGGAGGTAAAAGAGCAATAAAAATAACTAACTGTAGTTACTGCTTACAGAACCCTCACTGCACCAAGCCTGTTCTAAGGGCTTCCCTTTTATCAATTCTTTTAATCGTCACAACACCTTATAAAGTGGGAACTATTATTATCCCCAATTTACAGATGAGGAAACTGAGGCACAGAGAGGTTAAAATAATTTTTCCAAAATTGTTGTACAGATAATTGGTGGAACTGAGGTTTGATTAAGACAAAGGTTAAATAAAACTCAGGACAGAAATCAAAAACAGAAATGAATTAGGTTGAGGGAAAGAACTAGTAATATAAAAGGTAAGCATTTTAAACCTAAAAACCATGAAAGAAAAAGGAATGTGGGGAACTTTTTAAAGAAATTAAAAGCAGAGGAATTTTGGAGAAAACAACAGTCTGAAGGAATGTGTCTCCAGTGGCACTGTGGGGAGGCTGCGGCTTCCTGTGGGGTGAATCCTGTTGGAGGTGGCAAGGCGGGGGATGCCCTTAAGCTGTTTTGCCCTTTTCTCGTATCTGGAAACCTCTGTCTCCTGGGCCATCCTTTCCTCCTCTGTTCACAGATGCCTGGATGTGGCTCGTGGCTTGTGGGGACGGGGTAGAGTTAGGTTGGGGGTTCTGTTAGCAGCACCTGCTGCTCTGGAAATTTCCCAGACAAGGTCTCTTTCCCACCCGGGGAGTAGTGTTTGAAGGTGGGAGGGGGCGGCTGAAGAAGGAACCAGAAGTGTGCCCTGGGCCTTGCTGGGACAGAGAGCCCTCTGTCCTGGGCTGCAGCTCCCCTGCCTGGCCCGGGAGCGTAGGACCCACCTCACCAGACTCTCTCACCCACGCAGGTGCCAAGGTTGCTAGCCGAGGGGGCCACCTGGAGCGCATATTCGTGGTGGAGTTTCGCCCTGACTCAGACACACAGTTTGTGTCTGTCGGAGTCAAGCACATGAAGTTCTGGACCCTGGCAGGCAGTGCCCTGCTTTATAAGAAAGGGGTCATCGGGTCCATGGAGGCTGCCAAGATGCAGACGATGCTCTCCGTGGCCTTCGGTGCTGTGAGTTTCAGCAGAAGCTTCCTGACGGGACCCTGAACCCCTGGGCATGGGCATGGGGGGCAGGTATATCCTAGAAGCTGTGAACAGCAAGGAAGCCATTTCCACAGATCTCCTTTACTGGATTATTTGCAACCACTATTTTGTTTCCTTAGCACAGATGGGTGAGTTGACTGTATTTTTCCCCTCAAAATGTTAATCAGAAAAAAGCAGGACCCCGACCCAGGGCTGGAGTTTCATTATTCCAGAGCCAGATTGACTTGCAGGCCTGTCCGACTAGGCTAGATGGCCACAGAGGCTGAGGGGCATTTCCACCACTGGACAGCATCCCTTTCCCCCCAGTCCTCCTGTGCCATAAATCCCCTGACACCCTCACACAGGCTGCGGGCTGCCCTCAGCCAGCACAAGCTCCCCTGGGGAAATTTTGGAACACAGCCAGCTCTTGGTCCTCCAGGTGTGGATTTACCCTCCTTGTAGATGAGGCCAGGAAAGTCTCCTTGAAGACTGGGGTCCCGCCCTTCCCTGCAGTCACCTGAGGCTGCTCCCAGAATGGAAGTGCATTAAAAAGCGGAGCTGTGCTCAGTGGGGAAATCAACTGTTCCCAAAACTAACACCGCAAAGCTAGGTGATTTCCTTACCATATGCTCTTTTGAGAATTCTTTCGCCTTCCCTTGGCACAGAAGGTCAATTTGAGTGTGTTAATGTTTCTCTGCCTCTGCTGCCTTAGCAGTGGAGTGGGTGGCTGGGAGGGAACCCTCTCGAGGGCTGCAGGAAGTGTCCTGGTGTGGAAGGTGTCCCTTTGTTTACAGAACAACCTCACTTTCACGGGTGCCATCAACGGCGACGTCTACGTGTGGAAGGACCACTTCCTTGTCCGACTGGTGGCCAAGGCTCACACAGGCCCCGTCTTCACAATGTACACAACCCTTCGGGACGGGCTCATAGTGACCGGTGGAAAAGAGCGGCCGTAAGCCCGAACTCCTCTGGGAACAACTGGTCTTTTTGGATTGTCTTGGGAGAAACTGACAGAAGCATCTCCAACTTGGAGAAAATGCAGATTTTCACTCTCCTGTCTTTTTTGCATCATGGAGATGAGTCTGCTATCTCTCCCAGAGGGCCCTGGGTCAGAAGCTTCAGAAGTAAGGGTCAGAGAGGTGGTGCCTTGGTAGTTGAAAAACCGGAGAGGTGTTCTCGAACAGACCAGGTGACTGTGCTGTCCATTAGGTGTTACTGTCAGTGGCTCTTTGGGAGGAGGCAGGAGGGGTGAGAAGAGGGCGGACGTCCAGTGCAGACCGGGACCGTGTGAAAGCCAAGCTGCAAAGTGGGAGAAACATTTCTCTTCGTCGTTCGATCTAATAAAAACATAGCTTGATTTTTTTAGGTTTCGATTCTTCCTCCCACGGTGGTGGCATTTGAAAGCAGTCTAGGAAATCTTTAGGTTCAAGGGGTTCTGGTAGCTCATCAGCAGGGCTTATGAAAGGGGCCACCCCAGAGGGTCTGTCCTGCTGGGCCTGGGGATGAGGGGATGGGACCTTGAGGAGATGACAGGGAGAGAGGGCAGCGGAGGGTCCTGGGCGGTCTTAGGATGAGGGCTAACGTGCTAAGTTCTTGATCTTTTTCAGGACCAAAGAAGGAGGTGCTGTGAAACTGTGGGACCAGGAGATGAAGCGCTGCCGGGCCTTCCAACTGGAGACGGGGCAGCTGGTGGAGTGTGTGCGCTCCGTGTGCCGCGGCAAAGTGAGCACCGGGTGGGGCGGGCCTTTGCCAGCGACGCCCAGAATTCGTCCAGCACCTTCCCAGCCGGACACTTGCCCTGTGCTGAGTGGTTGAGTCCTTAGAACAAGCCTCCCGGGTGTGGCTTAGTGCAGAGGGGAAGCAGCTTAGCACAGTCAGACAGACCTGGGTGCAGAGTGTGACTCACCCAGGAGAACTGGCTGTGTGACCTTGGCTGTGTTGCTTATCCTTTCTGTGTCCAGCACACGGGTTGTTAGGACTGCATGCATCATACATGCACAGCGTCTTTCGTTATGCCTGGCACATGGCCACAGTCAGTAGATGTTAGCTGCTGTTATTATAGACAATGTTATTTTAGGCACAGGGATATTAAGTAGTTGCCCATGCCCAAGGGTACGCAGCCGGGAAGGGGAAGGACTGCCAAACTGTCTGACTCAAAGCCATTGGTTTTCAAGTTGTACCTGAGCTAAATATCACACACCACTGTGGAGTTTTGCTTTTGTCTTTTAAACATGGATATCCAGACTCGTATCCAGAGCCGCCAAGTCAGAATCTCGGGAGTGGGGCCTTGACCTTGATGTGTGTTTTCCTTTTCTTCTTCTTTATTTTTAATTCCCCAGGAGATTCTGAAGCACTTGAAAACAAATCTCTTAACCTCTACTTAATACCTTGTATTTATATTTTGGAATTGGTATCAGTCTAAGAATTTGCTTTCTAGATGCTCTCCACTAAAAAGGCAAACCAGATTTGGACTCTACATAATTGAAAATTGGGAATTTTATTTTTAAATAGATACACAACAATCACCCGGAAGGGTAATTAGACAGGAGATGAAGGCAGAACGAGGCCCAGAACCTAGAAGTCATCTGGAGATGGATTTTGTTCAGTGCGAGGAAGAACTTAGGAAGAGCTTGGGCTGTCCAAGAGCAGAAACTGGCTGCCCCGCTCTGCAGTGAGCCTGCAATCACTGGACCATTCAGCAGAGACGAAACGATGGAGAGCTCTGGTGGAACTCTCCCCAAGGTGGCGGGGGGAGTACAGGCCAAGTGAAGGGCTCGCTTAAGAATGGCAAATCAGTGGCTAAGAACAAAACACTTCTTGGCTCTTCCTATTTTAATACCAGTGCCAGCAAAGGCACTTTCCCAAGTTACTCTAATAGTGTTTTTTTATATTATTTTATTTTAAATTGTGACAAAATATAGAGAACATAAAATTTACCATTTAACCATTTTTAAGTGTACAATTCAGTGGTATTAAATACATTCACATAGTTGTGCAATTATCACCACCACCCCTCCCCAGAACATTTTGCATCTTGTGAACCGGAGGCTCAGTGTCTAATAAACAATAACTCCCTTTGCCCCATCTCCCCAGTCCCTGGAAACCACCATTCTACTTTGTCTCTATGAATCTGAGTATTCTAGGTACTTCATATGAGTGGGATCCTGTAGTGTTTGTCTTTCTTCTAATAGTGTTTTGATTACAACAGGGAAAGATTTTAGTGGGAACCAAGGATGGAGAAATCATTGAAGTTGGTGAAAAAAATGCTGCTTCCAACATCCTGATTGATGGACACATGGAAGGGGAGATCTGGGGCCTGGCCACACACCCCTCCAAGGACATCTTCATCTCTGCCAGTAACGACGGCACAGCCCGAATCTGGGACCTGGCTGACAAGGTCAGGGGCCGACGCTGCCCAGGCTCGGATGCCCCATGTGGGCCTCGGAGCAGTGACAGCCCTGGGCGAGGGGAGGTTCGGCCAGGGTCAGGCCAGAAGGGGGCATGGGGCTGGGCAGGAGATCGGCCACAGGGCAGCAATTAAGTTAGAGGGACTGATAATAAAAGAAGTCCTGTTCACACACACCCATTCTATATATATATCTCTTTAGCTGTGTATCCATCTATGAATATTTATAGTACAGGAATAATATAATTGAGAATGATTATTCTCTTGTCATGAAAGAACCCACAAAACTAAAAAACAAAGAGATAAATCATGTCTTCCCTGGATGGGAAGACTAAAAATGATTTAAAATGTCAAATGTTCCCAAATGGAACATTTCAATCAAAACCCCAACAAGGTTTCTCTTAGCATTTGGAAAAACAATTTAAAAATACAAAAAATTTCAAAAAAATAACTTGTCTGGAGTAAAAATGTCAAATAGGAAAGCTGGGGGGGGGGAAGATTAATGTTACCAAGTCTTAGCTGATAGTAAAACAAGTACTTAAGTTCTAATAATTAAAAGACTTGGTTTCATTACAAAATGGCTAGTAAATGTTTCAGTCATATTTTCAGTGTAAGGATCATAGAACAGACATGGAGAAGGCTAAGTGTGGTGGTTATACTCCTTAGTTCATAAGGATTATGTTTATTAACACCCACTACATACCCGGTGCTTCATATATGCTATCGTTAATGCTTACAACACCTTGCAAGACGAATACTAATATCGATTCTCTACACATGGCAAGACGGAGAAGTAACTTACCCAAACACACCCAGCTAGGGACAGAGCCAGGATCTGGGATCTGAACTAACACATGCTGAAGCTCAAACTCTTCCCCCGAGCAAGAGGTCAGCAAGCTGCAGCCCAAGGGTCAAGTCTGCCTGCTGCCCGTTTCTGCAAAGTAAGCCATGCTTTTTGTTTATGTTGGTGTCCATGGCTGCCTTTGTGCTTCACTGGCAGAGCTGACTGGTTGTGAGAGACCATATGGACTCCAAAGCCTAAAAATATTTACTCCCAACCCATTCACAGAAAAAGTTCGCCAACCTCTGTCCTAAACCGTGTTGTCTCTCCAGCTGCTCAGGCAAAACATACTGCCCCCCTCAGCCACTCAGGGACACCTACTATTAGAAGCAAGCAGTTTGGAGCCTCCCTAGAGGCAGCCTGGCTGCTCTGGCCTGGGTGCAGGATTTCCCCTGGAGACCAGCTGAGGCGGCCAAGGGCTCAGGTGGTATTACTTTGTGTCAATGTAGAAGCTGCTAAACAAGGTGAACCTGGGCCACGCGGCCAGGTGTGCAGCCTACAGCCCTGACGGGGAGATGGTGGCCATTGGCATGAAGAATGGAGAGTTTGTCGTCTTGTTGGTGAACAGCCTGAAAGTTTGGGGGAAGAAACGAGACCGGAAATCTGCTATCCAAGATATCAGGTACATAGCAGGCAGTCTGGGCAGGGAGGAGAAAGGCGGGCATTCATTCTCCCTCCCATGGTTCCCATTCCAGGAGGGTCATGGCTGGAATGAAGAGCTCACTTGTGAGAGGGTCCCTTTCAGTGAGCCAACTATGGAAGGAGACCCTCTCACACGTTAGTTCTCAGACATGTCTTTGCTAATTTCCATAAGAGTGTGGTAAAAACTTCTCTTAAAAGGCCTTCTACAAAAGACTGCACACATCCATTTACTTACTTACAGGGGGTTTTGATCCAGAGAAGCTGTCGAATTCCATAGACTTTAGGAAAAGCTAACCACACGTGAATCATGACGTGTGATCTAATTGCCTTTGAGCTTGGGAGGCCTGTCCCAGAGCAGACCTCATGCCTGACCAGCCCTACACAGCCCTCCTCACGGCCTGTGCTCTTGGATTGCTTTTTCTAGAATCAGCCCAGACAGCAGATTCTTAGCTGTTGGTTCTTCTGGACACACAGTTGACTTCTATGACCTCACTCAGGGCACAAGTCTGAACCGCATCGGCTACTGCAAAGATATCCCAAGCTTTGTCATTCAGATGGATTTTTCCGCAGATGGCAAATACATCCAGGTATGCTTTGGCTTTACTGATATCTGGGGTAACCGTTAATAATAGTATTACAAACAATGGCTTTTATGAAATCAGTGCTTACTCTGTGTCAGGAAATGTGTTCACTGGAACTGTTTAAGTACTGTTAGTTTCCCTATTTTATAAATGAAGAAACAGAGGCTTAGAGAACTTAAGGAAGTTGAATAGAATTTAAAATAGTACTTATTCTTCAGCAGGAAAGCGGGAAACAAGCCCTAATCATCTTGAGCCTCCTCTCACCACCACCCCTTCAAGGCGTCCTAATTCCTAGTTCTCTGGGGCTGCACAGAAGCCTGTGTTGCTTCTTACACTTACTAATCTCAATTCCACATCCCATGGGTAGTGTGGTCCCTCCAACTCGGGACTCAGACTCCAGTCAGCCAGCCTGGAGTGAGAGCCCATCACTGGCCCCCGGGGAGACTGACAAGCGGGGAGGGATCGCGAGGGCTCCCACTCTTGGCACTTAGAGCTGAAAATAGAACAGTGATTTCTCCAGCACTTTGAACAAATATTATGCATTTGTGAGCCAGCCTGGAGTCGGGTAGTCTTTGTGAAAGGAGAGAGGACGCTTCATTCATCAAGTGTGGACTGAACCAGGCGCTACGCCAGGCTTTTGGGTGTATGAAATGGGCCTGGTCCCTGCTCTCCTGGAGCTTGCCTTGTCCTGGACAAGACGAGCATTAAACAAATCATCACAAAATATACCTATAACTACAGATTGTGATTATGTGCCGAGAAGGAAAAGTATAGCGCCCTGCGGGAGCATTTAACAGGCACTGACTGTTGTTAAATAGATGCACTGACATCCTCTCCATACGGTGCTGTTTAAGCTGAGGTCTGCAGGGTGTGTAGGAGTCAGCCACCCAAGGGTGGCGGGAACATGGTTCCAGGCCTTCTGCATGAAGGCCCTGATGTGGGAAAGATCTCGGCTCATCCCTGTACAGCAGGGATATCTGGGGTGGCTGGTCTAGCACCCCAGGGAGGGAGGGGGCTGGCGATGGAGGCAGTGGCCGTTGGCTGGAAAATGATCAATTGCCTCTAGAAGTTTCCCAGAGAAGCCAGGATCAGGTCCTAATACTTCAGAAATCATCTCCGTCAGCTGCTGTCCATAAGAAGACTTGCCTCAGCTCTGTTGCACAGGACCTTGGTTCTCTGAGAACAGGGGTTCCCAAACGTGAGCGCGCACCAGAATCACCTGGAGGCTTTGTGAAAGCCTGCTGGGCCCCGCCCTCAGATTGTCGGACTAGGTAGGTCTAGGGTGGGGCCCAAGAACGTGCATCTCTAATCAGTGTCCAGCTGAGGCTGATGCTGCCGCTCAAGAACCACACTTGGAGAAGCTGCCGTAGGACTTTGGAAAATAGCAAGAAAACGGAGGGAAAAATGCCCTGCTTATGTGAACTTTGCGGCGGGCTGACCACAGGCTTTGCAGCCTGGAGCTGAGCTTGGGTTTGGTGAAAAGTCCTGGGGATGCAGAGGTTGGGAAGCAATACACCCAAAGGGGAGTCCTTTGGACGGGAAAGAAAGTTGATAGGCCTGGCTGCTTCCCACTTGCAGGTGTCAACAGGAGCCTACAAGCGCCAGGTGCATGAGGTCCCCCTGGGGAAGCAGGTCACCGAAGCCACGGTCATTGAGAAGATCACCTGGGCCTCCTGGACAAGGTGACTGGAGGAAAGCTCTTCTGGAGGAAAAGGTCACAAGGGAGACTCTCGTCCCAGCCTCAGCCTCCAAGTTTGTGTGTGGCTGGGATCCGAAGCAGCTTAGAGACAGAGCTCTTTCCTTTGTGGGGTCAGGGCGGGAGGCCTCTTGCTCCCAGTCTGGGCCGCTGGCTTTGGTCTGACCTGGGCTTTTGAAATGCAAAGTCCCTCTTTTTGTGTAATCTGTCCTACTCGTCCCCAACCCCATCTAGCAAGTTCAAAGGGAAACCATCCCCCAGCTCTTGGCCAGACCCCCTGCGGTATAGTGAGGCCTCCTGCAATCCCTGGGAGGGAGAGGGAGGGCCGGCAGTGCCGGGTAGCAGGGTAAGCAGCAGGGCCCTGCCACGTCAAGGGAAAAGAGGCCACCAACCCGTGAGCTTGGAGAGCCCCGCACTTCTCCCAAGCTACATATACTCAGAAGCATCGTAGGGAAGAGGGAGAGAATCAAAGATGGAGGTAACTTTTCTTTTTAAGGTGAAAGGGACTGGGGCAGAGAATAGTAGGAGCTGGGGCAGGTATTCAGAGCGGGAGGGGACAGGTGCCGTCCTGCCGGAGGAGCCACGTGACCATGCTGAATTCCCCTCTCGTTCCTGGGAGAGGGTGCCTGACTGCAGGAAGCCTTCCCACCCGTCCACCTGTCTCACACCTCTTCCTATTGGAACAGCATTCTGGGAGATGAAGTCATTGGCATCTGGCCACGAAACGCAGACAAGGCTGATGTCAACTGCGCGTGTGTGACCCACGCTGGCCTGAACATTGTCACGGGAGACGACTTTGGGCTCGTGAAGCTCTTTGATTTCCCATGCACAGAGAAATTTGTGAGTTTTCCTTAGAGTAACTCCCTGCACTGCCTCCAGGCTGGCTGATCTTCTGCGGTCGGCTGGAAATCGTGGCCACATCTACACGGCCATGTAGAATCTAGAACAAGAGGAATCTTGTCACAGCCCTGGGGAGACTTGGCAACACCTAACCCTTTCCTCTCCCTCAGGAGGGGAAGTCCTGGAAGCCAGAAGGATGGAGGGGGGACAGAGTGGCCACAAGTGGGGCAGGAATGAGGCAGGAAGCCAGCGAAGGGCTTGCTCACAGAGATGTTCAGACCCAACGGGCATCCCATGGGTGAAGGGAGGTCCTAGGAGGGGGGAACTGAGTCCTGGAAGTGGTCCATGGTGGCTGAAGGAACAGGGTCTCTTAATCACTTCCATTCACTTTTGCTCACAGGCCAAGCATAAGCGTTACTTCGGTCACTCGGCTCACGTGACAAACATCCGTTTCTCTCATGACGACAAGTACGTGGTCAGCACTGGAGGAGACGACTGCAGGTACCAGCCTGATTTTTCTAGCTCTGCTCCCAAGCCTAGCCTTCACCCCCTCCCGTCCCCACCTCAGGTGTCAGCTCCTCCCAGGGGCACGTGGAGGGGCTGAGGTGGGACAGTGAACCAGAGATCCAGTGACGACTTTCTAAGTAGAAGGGCTTTAGTCTCTGGTGACTCCCAACCCAATTCTTTTTTTTTCTTTTTGCGGTACACGGGCCTCTCACTGCTGTGGCCTCTCCTGTTGCGGAGCACAGGCTCCGGACGCGCAGGCTCAGCGGCCATGTCTCACGGGCCCAGTCGTTCCACGGCATGTGGGATCTTCCTGGACCGGTGCACGAACCCATGTCCCCTAGCATCGGTAGGCGGACTCTCAACCACTGCGCCACCAGGGAAGCCCCCAACCCAATTCTTGATGGGACTCTGTCCCCACTAGAGCTGTCCTGGGATTGGTGAGCAGCCAACGGCATGCAACAGCTACTCTGAGCATTGCTGGCTGGAGGGGCAGGTAGTGAGAGGCCCAAGATACTGATTCCAGTAGGAGCTGTTGGACAGCCCACGGCGTCCACTGCATATAATCAGGAGGTTAGAATGACCTTGATCCATAGGCCTTTTAACTCAGAACTTCCAATTCATCACCAGAGTTCTTAACGTGGATCATTAATCCACAACCGAGAGGTTTAAAAATAGTAATACTGAGGCTCAGTCACCCCGAGAAACGAGCAGGACATGTGTTACCCGTTTATACACATGAGATCAGATAAGGGGCGAAGCCGTTAGGGCCAGTGCTATTTAGTAGCAGGAGAGCCTCAACCAGCTATGTGGATTCCTGAGCCAGGGCTGCTACTGACCTTAACCACTGCTCACTGTGAAACAGGCCCATTGTCCTGTGAGGCATGGCTGGTCTTCCAGTGCCTTTTGGAAGGACCCCTACCAGCCTGCTCCAGAGATGACATCAGCACTTCCAAGAAAGCAGCTTTCTCCTGTCCCTCCACAGAGGGCGTTTCTTATTTGGAGTGTGGAGCAACAGGATGAGGTCATTCGAAGTCACTCAGCTTCTCCACATCTAATGTAGTTGAAGGGCTTTATCGAAACGTGAATATTGGTTTCTGTTCAGCCCAGGCAGAACTCCTCGGGGGGGATCAAGAAGAAATGCATGCATTCCAGATTTATTTTTAGTGGTCTGAGGTTGTGGAAAAGGCACCTGAAGAGAATTTCAGCCCACTTCCTACCCAAAAGCACTGTGTAGAAAATGGCCCCAAAAGATGCTTTCTGATGGCCTGCCTGGGAGCACCCGTCTCCAGGCTGCTGTGCCAACCGCTGCTGGCACTTAGAGCCCTTGAGATAGTACTGACAGCAGCTCCCTGTGGGGCGCAAACACCCATTCAAAGCAGCATCCGCCAAACTGTGAACAGGCGAGCACTAGGAGACATAAGCGAACCCGTCCCCAGGAGATACGAGGGGACGCTTGATTACTAAAAAAGGCTTAGACGTCACCTTTCCAGTGCAGGGCCCCCTTGGCCTTTGCAGTCATGGGAGCCTACCACAATCCCTGGCCCTGTGCTGAGCACCAGGAAGGGCTCTCCTACTCGAGTGGAGCTGATAAAACCTTTTCAGTAGTAACAAGAGAGATAGTATGAAGTCAGGCTGCCAGAAGTCCTCCCGTTCAGAAGGGACACGCAGGCTGCTGAAAGAGCCGAACGAAACAAAAAACAATAGACCTTTTAAAAAAGCAACAGACCTTTAATTGGTGGCAAGATCCCTGGTTTGTTTTTTTGAAATTGAAATCAAAATGTTCACTACACCACCTGGGCTTGACTCCGGAGCACTTGGCAAAGTTGGTTTTTGTCACTTGACAAAAGCATGATGTCCAGCCCTGCAAAATGACTGTTTGGTCTGCCTTTTCAGTGTGTTCGTGTGGCGATGCCTGGAAGTGCCAGAGTCCTCTTACTTTATTGCTGCTGCTGCCGCCAGCCACCGCGGAGGCAGTGATGAGGTGCCTCCTGGCCGCCAGCTGCTGGGAAAGGCCTACGACACCGCAGGCCGTACAAGCTCCAAGTGCTAGTGAAGTGGTGTGACGGCGCCCATCGCCTGGAATCTCCAAAACCGTCAGGCCAAAAAGGAAGGTCAGTTCTAACACGTTAAGACTGCTTGCCTCTGTTCCTGAGACCAAAAACTATACGTACTAACTACACTGACAAAGAAATCCTATCTGACAATGTAGCCCACTAACAAAATTTAAAGCCTCAGTTACCCTAACCAATATGTAGCTTTTGATTTGCATCAAAACTTTTACAAAAGATGTTTTGCTAGTATGTTTCTATATACTTTAAAAATGTTCATTTTTACAATTAAGGAAGTTGAACAGGACAGCTTAAGTTAGATTCACTGAACTAGAAATACTGATAGCCTCTGTTCTCCACATTTAGCTTTCAAAACCAAATGAGCCATGTATAAACAAGTTGAGACACTTAATTTTTTAACGTTTCATTTGCAGAGTTTTATATCCATTAAGTGCCTTTGAAAGCTTCCAGGTGTGTGGGCTGCTGTCTCCCCTCCCACAGATTGTCTCCTTTCTACATATGGTGCTAAAACGTCAAAACTGAGGAGGGCTACAGGACCCTCAGCAGACTCCTGCCCTGCCACCCAGGTCAGGTATTTAGGTCAAGGCTTCCTAAATGAAAGACATCAGTTACCTGCCTGGGAAACAGTGGCTATTTGAAGTTGAGCAGCAAAGAAACTTAAATTCAGGAGTCGGAGGGTGGGTGGGTAGAACCGGTTTTCATCATATTGAGTGCCAAACCCACAACATCCAAAACACTTCAAATAAAACAAACCTCTACTACAGAACAGAAGGGAAAAAAAAAAAAAAAGTTCAAGTAGGTCCAGGAAGGTGAGCTGATTTATCTCGTTAAACCTAAATGGTGATAACTGAGGTGACCTGAGGCTGTGCTGGGTTTACCACTCCCAGCGTGGGGTGGACTTGGCCCCAGTGATTAGTGTCACGTGAACTACATAGGTCAAGTCTGGATTTTTAAAAACTCTTTGCCGAACAAATTCCTAAGCCCAAATAATATTTGACAACTCAAGATTATAAAAAAATCATCTAGTTTAGAGTTCCTCAGAGTTGGCTGGATGATAGGATGTGACTTGGCCAGCAAAACCAGAAGGCATCCTAAACCACGTCCATCGTACTTGACACCTGGCCGAGCGCTGACAACGGCGAGGGCTGACGGCACGCTCAGGAAGGCAGGCTGGTGAGTGAGGGACTGGGACTCTGAGCACATGTACCGATTCGTCCTTCTAGTCAGTGAACTAAAAAATTCTGCATCTTGAGTCACTGGCTATTTGCAGTTGTCAGTTTACAGGAAAGGTGAAACGAAGCATTTTCAATTAAATAGATTAACATTTACCACAGAAGTGCTTCAGCATTCTAAATGGATTAGATCACTCATTAAGCTATTTTTATATGCCAATTTATTAATGCCTTACATTAATCCACTGATAGGTTGTTGGGCCCACAGTTAGAGTCCCTATGCAGCCCTAATTCTGTGTTCTGTAACCATGTGACTGGTGATGCTGAGTGATAACCACGTCTGCCTATATTGTACCACTGACCTTTCATACTGATCGGATCCTGCATTGAATAACCACGTGAAAAACAATAAATTGATCAATGAGGATATGTTCACTATATTTAAAAAGCAATAGTGTCTGTGTGTCAAGAAAAGTTCTTAAATCTGATTTGTAAACATTTATATGGTATGATTTTACGTATGTTCGTAAATCCTGCACTGTATTCTAGGTTAAAATATTGGTGCATGTATTTTCAATTATCAAAGTATAAAAATATTTAAAAAAACATTTTGGTATGTGTCAAATAAATTTGATTATATAAATTGTTCTTTAGGTTTTCAAAATAAATGTAGCTGTACTCTGAGCTTAAAATCTTTCTGAAAGTACAAGCCACCGCACACGCGTGGAAGTGAAGTCTACCATTTTGATCTGCAGCACGTTCAGGAAACCAAAATACCAAACATATTTTAAGTCTATAAGCTTTATTGATACTTCGCTTTTACAGTTCACAATGCATTCCACAGATTTAGTTCAGTACAGCTTAAACCACAATTGTATAAATCGTCATTTTATAATTTCTTGCATAACAATGTTTGATATTTGCAAACAACACTTTTGGAAGCATTAGATTTCAGTCCAGGGTTTGTGACAAAATTAACTACAGTAAGACTGTGTGATGAAGTTTATGTTGAGGAGTTCTATTGGCATGGCATCGTTTCATGTTGAAAACAGATGGTAGTGCTCCTAGAAATATATGTTCTTTTTCTAGCTTATGTGCTTTGGAACTACACACATGAAACCAACGACTGAAATATCAAGCACTGTGGGGCAGCTGGAAAGGTAGAAGGGCTAAGCTTTGTGAAACACTATATATAGATAGATATATAATCTATATTTACTTATATTGGCAATTAATATAACAGTAAAATTCACAATACACCTAGAACATACCAGCGAGGCGAGCCTTTTCACTCCTGCTTTGGTGGTATGATCTCGTCTAAACATTTCATTTCAGCAAATCTGCATCAATCTACACAGACCATACACAGTGCACAAACTGTGAAAAGGGTTATTTTTTCAGCTCCACTTTCTCTGCAATTCCCCAAATACAGCAAGACTACCTGCAACAAAGTATAATAATATACAGCTTCCTCAGATCTTTTATATTCACCAGTGCCTCATACAGGAAAAACAAATATGATTACTGTTTAAATCCATACATAGCAGCTTACAACACTTAAGATGATGAACATGAACACAGGGCAGTCAAGACAGGTCATTTTTCCTCAGATACTGTGTTGCTAAAATAAAGATCTGTGAAACTGCACTGCAATGTCAAGGCTTCATTCTTCCCTGACCCCTCCCCCCGCCCATGGAATCAAATGAATATCCCCTTTAAACTCCTACTGTTAATTATTTCAGGTTTTTTCATTCCGCTTTGCGCTTCAATCCAGGGATTTTTGCTTGGATTCTACAAATGAAAAGGAGGGGGAAAAGGTTAGTGTAAATATTTTGGAATTTTAATATTTTGTTTTCTGCTTCTTAACTAATTAATTCAAGAATTACTTGTACATTGCTCAGCTTATACAAGAAATAAAATCCTAAGGCTGTCAAACTATGAGCTATAATTTTGCCACCCTGGCCTTACAAATTAGACTTAAATAAAGCCTTAAATACATATAAGTATTATATGTGTGTGTGTGTATATATATATATATATATATATATATATATAAGTAATAAGAAATTAATGATCCAAATGTTAGAAAAAAAAATCTTTTGGCAACTCTGTCACACTTTAGGTCTGATTGAAATTGACTAATCATTATGTCTTAAATATGAGAATACTGCGCTGTTGTCAAAGTCAGTACACCTATCCTTAGTGTTAAAAAAAGATTTTAAATACTTACTTAGCCATAGCATCTTTAACATTCTTATTTGCAAGTCCTAGATAATGATCTATTTGCGCCTGAAAGAGAGGTAGAAAGAAGTTACTAGAAAATTACCATTGCTAAAAAATCTTATTAAACATATTAAAGGCTTAAGAAACCACATTTCTCATTTTTATAAGGCTTTGGAAACTGGCACTGATCCATTTCTAAGTTCCATATAAGAGCGTGTGCTCTGTATTCTGAAATCTGCAGTTAAATTACCTGATGCCGTTCATAAATAACAGGAACACTGAAGAGTGAAATCAGAGCTGAAAAAGGAAATACACAACCTTTAAAACAGACTGGTATGATTTAGGGAACAAACACTACAAAGCCATCAAACCGGCAGCACTCTTGAGATAGTCAGAAGTGTTCCTAATGAGGAAGACACAAGGCTCCTGGATGCACCTGCTGGTGGGGAGCCACCACAGGGCAATGAAGTAACCAAGGGAGGCTGCAGGAACCATTCCTGGCTTCAAATCACATCACGCAGACTTTATAAAATACAGGCATCCCTGGTCTTGGTTAGTTAGATCTATGACTGCACCATCAAATAAGGCCACCCTTGATCTGGTTTATCACTGTTAGTTGGAGTAGTCTTCAGGAAGTAAAGTGGCTTTTCCATAAACAGTATCAGTATTAGCAATTTATTTAAAGAGATCACAATCTCTAACCTATATCCTCTATTTTTCCTATAATATAAGGATATTCTCCACTAAAATGTCTTTAAGCTCCTTGCACACCATCTTTTTTTTTTTTTTGGCTGTGCTGTGTGGCATGTGAGATCTTAGTTCCCTGACCAGGGATCGAACCCGCACCCCCTGCAGTGGAAGCACAGTCTTAACCACTGGACCGCCAGGGATAGTCCCCCATCTTTTTTGTAATTTCTCATTCCAGTGGTTTTGTAGACTTACCCAAGATCAGTAGCGTGAGACCATTGAACAAGGCACCAACATAGGTGAATACCCACATCAACACTGCAAACTATAAGAAAATAACATTAGCCACTTAAAAACAAAATTCAAGTAAAGGTTTTTCTTAATGATTTTTTTTTTGATGTGGACCATCTTTAAAGTCTTTATTGAATTTGTTACAATATTGCTTCTGTTTTATATTTTTTTTTGGCCAGGAGGCATGTGGGATCTTAGCTCCACCGCCCAGGTATTGAACCACCCGCACCCCTTGCATTGGTAGGCAAAGTCTTAACCACTGGACCGCCGGGGAAGTCCCCAAATAAAGTTTCTTAATTAAGCCTTCAAATAAAAGCAACCCATCTAAATGCCAAACTAATAGAGGCATACTCCTTGGAGACTCGGTAAAATAATATGGGTATTTCACTTCTAAGTTGCCAGTCTCCATTCAGGAATTTCTGAATCTAATTAAAACAATTAATAGACTCAATTCATTTTTCTCTGGACTACACTACCAAATAGTTGATTCTGTTTTCTCTGAGATCAGAAAACATACCAAAGGTACACCACCTATAGCACTTAGCTTCTAAATGGGAAGACTGGAAAGCTATCATGAGAATTAGCTATTAAAACTGATTTTAAAGTACTAACAAGTTAAGTGATTCAAGATCTGTATGAGCTGAATAATTCAGACATTATGAGGACCCCTTGGAATGAGGACTCCTCTAACTTTTATACCTATTAATAAAATTGACCGTTATTATTCTTTTAGCCACTGCCTTCTTTATTTATTTAGCAAACACTAATCCAGTTCTTACCATATTAGTGCCAGGCACTGTTTTAAATGCTTTACAAACTCATTTATTCCTCCTAATAACTTTATAAGGTAGGCACTGCTATCATTACCACAGGAGATGCAGACACTAAAAAAATAGAGTGTAGTAACTTGCCCAAGTTGAGGTAATACTTCACTCATATATCATATTTCACTGTCTCCTCCAGGGGACTGGGGACTGCAGTGAACTGACTAAACTCTCCTATTTTAGTAATCTGGTCTCAAAATCTGGGATTTTTTTTTTTTAATCATTAAATACAGCAGTTTGGGAAAGGCCTTGTTTCCAAAAAGTGATTTCATTTTGAGAAGTCCTTTATTTCCTCTACATACTTTAGTTTACTCAT
Organism: Grampus griseus; assembly: GCF_964374135.1. NCBI lineage: Eukaryota > Metazoa > Chordata > Mammalia > Artiodactyla > Delphinidae > Grampus > Grampus griseus. The sequence continues at coordinate 45,349,703 of NC_139009.1, forward strand.
GAATGGTTGAAAAAGAGGATTTCAAAGTTTTCTTCCAGTTCTTGGCGACATCATATAGTAAAAACTCAATGCCATGTTCAGAGAAGTTCTTGAAGACTTATAAACACAAAGTCAGTCCAGATTTTATTAAACATTCAGCAGGAGCAGTTCCTTTGCTTCCTATTAAGAACCTTCATGTGTCTGGCAATCTCTCTGCCATATTTAATTTAGTAGGTCACACACACCACCACGATGCCACCATGTACAACTATTTAGGTACCAATAACAGTATATATGAAAAGAAGGAGAGGAGAGAGGAGTTAGCACACGTCCATCATCTAAAGCAGGGATCAGCAAACTTTTTCTGTAAAGAAAGACAGTAAGATAATAAACATTTTCGGTTTTGTGGGCCACAAGGGATCTCTGTCACATATTCTTTAAATATTATCCTTTAAAAACATAAAAACTATTCCTAGCTCCCAGGCTGTACAAAAACAGGCCATGGGCCGGTCAGACAGTAGTTTGCTAACCCTTATCTAAAGCATATCTTTGTCCATGTGTTCATTCACTCAACAAAATCTGATTGAATGCCTACTATGAGCTGGGTACTGAGCGGTAATTAAAGTATTCAGACTCTAGTAATTATATTTACTGCAGGTTAGGAAGACACTTTGGATTCCTGCAGCAACTGTCAGTTCTACAAAGAGCAACACTCTGCTTACCCCTACACTGAATTTAATGTTCAAGTGAGCAAATATCAAGCCTTCTTAGCACTCATCAATTGAAAATCAAAAATTAAATGCTGCCCTGGGTCTTTGCAACCACTATGAAACCACTGATAGAACGGTTTGAAGCATGACTCCAGTTAGCAAGCCTTTTCCCTCTCACATAGTTTTAGACTCCTATTGCAAAAGCTAAATATAACTGCTGCACTTGAGCAAGTTTACCATAGAGTAACAGAGCTAATTTCATCCATCACCATCCACAAGTCGACACGGAAGAGTCGACCTTCTACATTTTAGAAGAAATTGCTTTAGCAATAAAGACACCCTTACCATAACAAAATTCAGAAACTAACACACAAGCTAGAAATAAGTCCTAATTTGGTCATTAAGTCACCGACAAGGCTGCACTCCAAAGCCACAAAGAAACCCAAGACCTCACACCTAGGTGATCTAAGGGGCTCAAATATCACTAGACTTGCCTCTTGGAGGACACTCTTTCTAAAAGCCAGACTATCCAGACACAAAGAGAGGAACAGAGGGCGGCTTCAAAGGTCTATGGGGCCAGGCAGGTGACATAAACACATGAGGGAGCCTTGGTACGGACTGAGGCAGATATGTGCATCCTCCCTCTCAAGGAGCACACACAAAATCCAGCTCCACAGACTGTTGCCGAGCAAGTATTCCAGGCTAATGTTGCCAAATTTTCCCATTTAAAGAGAGAGACCAGAAATTCACATTTTTATGTGCTATCACAGAATTTTTAAATGTTGCAGCTAAGTTTGGAGAAAATTTAACACTTCAGGGGCCCAAAACGAAAATATTGGGTAAGGGTTTCCAGAGAACACACCATCAGAAAAGAAAGGCGTTAAGAACCAGCATCTAGCAATCGCACAATTACTAAAACTGTCAATAACAACAGCAGCTAACAAATTTTTGAACATACATTAGGTCAGTTAATCTCATCATAACCCCAAAAGTTAAATACTGTTATTATCCCCATAGAAGAGAAAACCAAGACACAGAAAGATTAAGCAAGTTGCCAGACAAGAGGTGACAGTGATCTCAGGTTTATCTGACTCCAGAATCTCTGCTCTGCTATATAGTAAAACCATTTACAGAGTAATCATTTATTAATGGTCATGAATGTACATGCTATTACAAAGAGGCAGGGAAAAGGTCAATAAACACTTTAAACCTACAAATTCTGTACTCTTCTATGGCAAGTTCTTGGCAACACTGCAGCCAATGCATATTAATTGAGGAAGTCAAAGGCTCGTCTCTCTTTAGGCACTAATGAGACTGGAGGAAAGAGGGGCAAAGTACAATGGAGGTCTAGTAAGTACTTAGCGGAAGAGGGCAAGGGCCATGTCTTGTTTGTCTTTTGTCCAGGGGAAAAGGGAATTCAATTTAAGTGCATATCACATACATATCTCATTGAAAAGCTCTGCAGATATTTTTATTAGATGATGTCTCCGTGGGGTGGGGAGGCATTTTTAAGGAAAATGGGAGGAGGGCGTTTAACAGAATTTCAGAAATTACTTTAGCAATTCTGACATTTTCAAACTTTTTCTGAAGTTTTAAACACTGAAAATCATTTGACTTTTGACATCTTCAGCCTCATTCATTAGTATCACATTTTCCCCAGCCCATTTCCTGTCTAATTTTTCTGTGGGCCAAAGAAACCAGAAAGGAAACTGTCAAAATGTGTATGTTGATTAATGCCTAGGAGCCCGAGGGCTAGATTTTAATGTTCTTTTGGGTCAGCTATTTCTGGAATTCAGGCCTTTTTTGCTCACTTTCAGATTTCAGACTGAATTCTGGAACATTATGGTTACCGGATGATCAGACAACCATAGCTAAAAATTTTCTTGTAATTTTAACATATATTTTCACTGCTAGTCACAGAACTACTGTCATAAAGAATCCAGTCTTTATCACCCAAAGACATATGACGGAAAAATAAGAACCTCTGCCGAAAACACCTAGTCTTAGTATCTAGTACATAAAAGTATTAGGCTTTTTCTTGGGATTTGAGGTTTCAAAAGGCAGAACCCCCCTAATAAAGCTGAGCCTTACTCAAGAAGTCCCAAAGCTGAGCCCAGTGGAGACTGTCACATGCTTTTCTTTTATAATAAAAGGGATGCAGAAGTAAGCGTAGGGGGAAAACTATAGCCTAGGGTTTACAGCTTAAAGACATAACTTTTAAAAACAGTGTTCTCCAACCAGTGTCCTTAGAAAAATTAAATCACAATTTCAGGGGATGGGACCCCCAGCCCTTCCCCTTCCCAAGTATTATCTTATAGCTCCCCAGTGGTTCCAGTGCGCAGCCAAGGCTGAGAACCATTGTTTTAAAACAAGAGTCCCTTTCAAAGACAGCTTAACAGAAGGTCAATCACAGAAATGGAATTAAACCTTAACTAGGTGGTTTAAATTTGTTCAACTATCTTATACTAGTTTTCTGGTGGTAATAGGTTATTTAAACACAGTTGACGAGTATCACTAGGTTAAAGAAAGTTATCCAGGCTCTTCTGGACTTCTCAGAGAATAATAAAGTGATATACACTAGGCTTGTCAAGAAAAGGACACATATACAGCTTTCACAGCTTAATTTTCCTAGAGAACACTCCTCCTTTACTTCCCTTTCCATTCATTCTCCTCCCCTTAGCTTATGTCTGGCATGCAACATAACAAACCCACTTTAAAACAAATCCTGAGGATTGATCAAAACATTTGCCTGTGGTAAAATTTTACACTAATGTTTGAAATAAATGCTACTGAATGGAATTAGAAATATTTTTTCAGTGATTTTGCCCATAATATTTGACTAGAATTAATCTTTTGGGAAATGGATTGTTGCTCAATCTATAGACAGTTGAAATCTTTTCTAGGATTTAGAAGCTTGCAGGTAACTGCAAAGAAGCAAAACAAATGGAACAATTACAGTTGACCTTTGAACACAAGAGTCTGAACTCCACAGGTCCACTTGTCAGCATATTTTTCTCAACAGTAAATACTACAGTACTACACAATCCACAGTTGGCTGGATCCATGAATATGGAACCAGGGATACCAGAGGAACCGCAGATTCAGAGGAGCCTTGGATGAGGAGGAACCGGGGATATGGAGGGCCAACTATAAACTGTACATGGATTTTCACCTGTGAGGAGGGTCAGTGTTCCTAATCCCCAAATTGTTTAAGGGTCAACTGTACACAAGAATTTAAAAGGAGAAATCTGCAGAACATGTCTTATTTTTATTTGTCCAAGTCAACCACCAAAAAGAGATCTAGACCAGGCACAAATGATGAACCACCACCTCACATCAAATCTTTTCCAACAGGCCTGATGAACCTTGGGGTTTGGTTATTTCTTTAGAATAACGTATAGAATAGCCTCTCTCTCACAGCACCAAAAAAATGATAATAAGCAAAGAGAAGAAAAATTTCACATGGTAAGAATAGTGGCTCTATATTTTTTAACTTCTGAGGAAGAAGGTTTCAAATAGAAGTAGCGGTGATTATGACCCAGAATCTCGCAATGTAGATTATATAAATTTGAGGGCATGAAATACTTATAAAGACAGTGAGTTATAGAGAAACCTCTTTCAAATTTTAAAAAGCTATTATTTTTAAAAAGCCACAGAGCTTGATACAATGTCAATTTTCTAAATGAGAAAAGATTTATAAATGAGACTAATTCCCACTGCATTTTCTTGAAATCAGGGTGGTTTCCATTTTCCTAGCTATGAACCATATGATAAAAGTAATCCCAATCAAAAGCTGGATCCTATAAATTTTTTTAAAACTCTGTTATTTAACAAGATCACAAATTTACCTGGAAACTGGAGAGCCTGGGGCTATTTATTAGCAAACTTTCCAAATTTAAAATCTGAATATAAGGAAATAAAATCAGTTTAACAGAGCAAATTGGTTTTTCCTTTACATTGAAAAAGTGAAAGAAAAAAAAAAAGAACTGCAAAAACCATTTTTGCTTGCTTTAGGGAGGAAGAATATGATTCTCCTGCCAACTGCTGTAGCCAAAAGGCAAAAAGTAGCAGAGTTAGAGGGAAAATAATTTTCTTTTTAAAAATGCTCTCTATACGAACAAAAACTATGGGGGATAAGAGTGGCAAATGCTCAAGGAACTCTCTCTAGAAAAAGAATACTATTAAGTCATTTTGAAAAGAGACAAGTGTTGTTTTTTTCTCAGCTTTTTCCAATTAAGACATATTAAGCAAGTATCCTGTGTTTCTATAGTACCCTTAATTCAGTGAAGAAACAAATGAAATCTATAATACTCACACACAATGACATAAGGTTTAAAAGTCCCCCCATGAAGAATCAAAAAGAACCACAAAGTTTATCTAGGAAGACCCTTCGTGTATATTATGAGGGTTTTGCATTGGGAGAATAAGACTAACATCCTACCTTATTCTTTGCCTCAACAGATTTTGAGACCTAAATGCAAAGTTCATTCTAAGTGTTAATATGTTGAAACAACTGTTATTTATTTGGAGCCCTGAATGAATTGCCATCTGGAGAAGTCACCAAGCAGCTTTCCTTGAGCTCTGGGCTTGCCAAAAACACTACTCGGGAAAACCATTCAAAAAAACTTAATAGGGCTTCCCTGGTGGCACAGTGGTTGAGAGTCCGCCTGCCGATGCAGGGGATACGGGTTCGTGCCCCGGTCCGGGAAGATCCCACATGCCTCAGAGCAGCTAGGCCCGTGAGCCATGGCCGCTGAGCCTGCGTTCCACGACGGCAGAGGCCACAACAGTGAGAGGCCCGCGTACCACCAAAAAAAAAAAAAAAAAAAAAAAAAAACTTATTAAAAAAATAAGTTTTAAACTTAATAAAAAACTAAGTTTAAAACTCAGTTTAAACTTAATAAAAAAATAAGTTTTATTTTTCTCTTTTCTAATCCTTAAGGAGAAAAAGTAGTAAACTACACTTCTAATGCAGCTCTTTTTTTATCCAATATTAAGAAACAAAGAATGTTTTAAAAATATAAGAAAAACTCATAAAAATAAAGCATTCCAGAAAGTAACCTATCTCGTTATGTGCCATTTCCCGTTACTTTCAAATTAGCAAAATCACTCAAGGCAAGAATATACCAAGTTGTTTCTCTCACTTATGCTAGCTTCCTCATAATAACACAATTGTTTAAAAAAAAAACACAAAAACCCAAGGTAATTTTCAAAAGAAATTTTTAAAATGAGATTTAACAGCAAAAAGAAATTATCTCATAAATGTAATTTATTAATAAAATTTCCTCATATTCTATTTTCAAATACCTGTGCAAATCAGATTTTAAAGGCTTTCTAAAGTATTTAATCAGTCTTCCTCTAACATTTTCTCACTTCCTTAGCCTTTGCAAATATTTCCACACCTACATAACTGTCTACACAGAGGACTGTGTATAGATGACAATAAACTCTGAAAGAACAAATAAGTTTTCAACTGATTAAAGACAAGGGGAAACTTTAAATTGTAATTTGTAAAAACTGGAATACAATGAATGAATCATTCCCAGATCAATTTGTTTTATTTTTAAACAGGTATCTTCAAGAATGCCTCTTCTCTCAAGAAAAATGTTAAATTAGACATACATAGCTACCTTCACTGCTGTACGCTGCAAACATGACTTTTAGTTTATTTTTGTTGCAGTTTTTATTAAGTCTATAAAAACAGTGACTCCTCAATCAAGTTTCATGATACTTTTGTTTGAAGTCAGCCCCCCCAACAATTTTTGACTGCCAAATTCAGAGATGGCCCTTTGCTGTTTGAAGCTCTGTTATCACTATTTACAGTGTTTCTTCTCAATCAACTCCTACCCACACAACCCTTCATCTTAAACTGCACTAGTACCTTCCCCTCAATAATTTTTCAAACATGTTCTACCTGAGCACTCAAGCTATATATTGTGAATACCACTTCAATAAATAGGAGCTGGTTTCTTCTAGGACCCATGTGTACAAGGTTCTATTTGATTTACTCCCAAATATTATTTGTTCCCTTTTGAAACTAATCAAACATCCCAAATGACATAACTATGATATTTTAATTTACAGACTGACATCAGATTATTTCAAAGCACTACTACAGAATGAGTCACTAAATGCAAGCAATCTACACAAGAGATAATAATAAAAGTTAACTAAATTATTTACCATTAATATTATTAGTAACGGACGTTCCAAGCCTTAATAAACTGAGAGAAGCACACAGCTGAAAATAATGTCTATTTACTGGCCTATTAAGGCTAAGATATTTGTCAAAAGCATTTTGAGCATTTAAACCTATTCTGACCAGTTCAAAAATTGTTTCACCGAATCTAAAGACCCAATCATCCAATTGCTATGACATCCTTGGTTTGCACAGTAAATTGCAAACTTGTACGTATCTATTGGGAAAGAGAAATTATGGTAATTACTACCACAGTACATTTCTACCCAGGCTTAGATTGGAAACAAGTCCGTCTTAAGTCACAGGCAATAATACACACAACACAAACGGCAGGTTCCACATAAAGGAAAAGCACTAAAGTCCCAGTGCTTGGGGTTCACATTACGTGACGAGTTTAGTGCTCGCTTTAAATCAGTCTGAACTTTGGGGAGCTTACTTGCAAGGTGAGACTCTAACAGCTGCTATGTAGCAAGATCCAAAAACTAAAGAAAATTCCAAAGTTTACCAACTGGTGATTAGTCAAAGTGTTCAGAATATTAAAGTTTTTCCAGAATAAAGATCCCAAGAAAGTATACAGAATATGAAATAGCTTATATGTATGAATGAATCACACACAAGCTAAGAAATTAAGTGCTAGACTCTAAAACAAAGTCAAGCAGATGAAATCATATCTGGTAATAACTCTATTAGATAATCTTTATTCTTACAGCCAAAACTCTCTTTTATCTTCTCACTTTTAATCCTTATGATTTCTAAAAGTATGAATTTATAACATTTTTCTTTAAAAAGGAATTGTCTTTCCTCCATCTTAAATATTTGATCAGATTCTGAATTTTGGAACCCAAGTTTACAGTAATGATTTCATTACATCTTTATCATTTACTTTAATATAGAAAATAAATTTTACTCTCTTAACTCTGATATTAAAATCTGGGTATGCCAAAAAATGGAAAGCAAGTAAATTTACCTTCAGAGAATCAACTAAATCATCAACTAAGAAGAGGCGTCTGAGTTCTTTTATCGTGCAGTTCACATGGCCAAGAGCAGAATTACTGTACTTCTGAACCAACTCCTCAGATATAGCAACTTCAGATTCCAAATACGCCCTAGAAAACAAAACACAGCGTAACTGTCACTGACTGGATGATTTTCCCTGGATGTCTGTCAATCAGCAATAATATATCTGTAAAAGAGGACATTAGTAAAATATTTTACTATGGAAGCCTACTCTTTCCAAATTAAGCACAATGTAAAAACCAAGCATGGGGTATTTCATTGATAACGCGGGTATAGAAAAAAAAGCAGACGCTTTGAAACCAGACCTATCTGAGCTTGAATCTTAAGCTCTACCACTTACCTGGCTGTGTAACGTTTGAAAGTTATTTAGTCATCCCTGTAACCTCAGTTTCCTCACTTATACAATGGAGATTATCTTGAGATTTCAATGAGTAATGTGCTTAACACAATCAGGCACGAAGAAGCACTCAATAAATGGTAGTTATTATTATGGATTATTATGGATTTGGTTTTTTCAGGAGGACATAATGTTATCCCATCAAAAAGTTTTGTTCCTAACAAAACTTCTACTCATTTCCAAATACGATACTCTCTCAGCCTAATCTTTAGGGGAAACTATCCAATAAGCCAAGCCCCCAATTGTGAAATGGCTGCCAAAAGTCAATCTCAGTGAAACACAATAGTTCCTGTCCATTTAGATGCCCCAATCTATACTGAATACAGCTGGAATTGTTAAAATTTAAGAAGACAACTGTAATGGGGGGAAAAAGTCAAGTAGGCAGGAATGCAAAGAATTGTTTCATTAGTTACTGTTTCAAAGAAGCCATTTATCTTAGAGCAATCAGAAGTGCTAAGGATTCTCTCTTATCTGTTGGAAGCAACTCTTTACCCAGTCCCTCCTCAAAAACTCCCCATATCCGTGGACCCTAGTTACACTGGAAATTACAGTCCTCTTTGATAACTCCTTGTCTCATAGTTTTACCCCTGAAATATGCCCCAAATGCACAGGCTCAGCAGCCATGGCTCACGGGCCCAGCCGCTCCACGGCATGTGGGATCTTCCTGGACTGGGGCACAAACCCGCGTCCTCTGCATCGGCAGGCAGACTCTCAACCACTGCGCCACCAGGGAAGCCCTGTGCCTCCTCGTTTACATTCGCTATGCCATCACTATAGTTTAAGTGCTCATTATTTAAAAACTGGAATAGTCTATCAGTGTCCAAACCAGTCTCTAATCTATCTTCTGATTCACTCCTTCAGCCAATGCCAGATTCGTTTTATTTGAGCTATACTAGATAGTGCTATTTAGGTTGAACTCAGGTGGGAATTAGGAGGCATGCTACCACCTAGCTATGTAACCTTGCAAAAGGCATTGAACTTCTTTAGGTCATGGTTCCAAATCTACAAAATTAAAAAACAGACTTCCTGAATCCATTCAGACTCAAACATTCTATGATTCTATGGTTCCAACTTTTCTACCACAGCCCTCCTAAATCCTTCCAACCTTATTTCTCACTACAATGTTGTAGCTCAAACTTGAGCCATTCACCAAACATTTTTCATCTTAATGTGAAGTTTTATTCCTCACACTGTTTTCCCAATCCACAGTGCTCTCCTCTCACCTCTGGAGATAGCACACCGTCAGTCAGCACCATCTCAAATTCCATCCATACACGATGCCTCTCCCAACCCTACTATGTAACTCTAACAATGCTTTCTTTTGTATTATTCTTACAGTAATTACCATATCCAGCCCTGAAATATAAACATGTGTATACTTGTATATTTTTTTCTACTAAAGTATAAACTGTCAAGGACTAGGAATATATCTTCATTAGTACAAATGTCTAGCATAGGACACTTGTTATTTATTAGCCAACAAATAGCAAGTTATTATTATCAAGTTAAAAATGGTCAAACATTCACACCTACCCTTAAATCAGCAAAAATTTATTTATGCAGCTTTAAGAAATCTAGAAAAGTGGCTGATACGACTTTAGCTGGTATTCTGCTTCTTTGTACCACTGCTTTTGTTCTTGCTGAAGACAGGATGCCTGGCCAGCAGGCCACAAAGGCAGCACTCTCCATCAATGGCACCCTGTGGATCTTTACATTCATTCAACTGGCATTTATGTGATACTAATGCAATGCCAGCACAGTCGTCACTATTTTCCAATGACCACAGGTTATTACATAAGAACTGTATGATATTAACTTTACTGTGACTGGAGAACTTGGAAAACTGTCCAAAAGGCTTATTAAATTGGCATGTTGGCTGAATTTACTTTATAATAACCATAAAAGGCCTTTGAGCTAAGGACAGTGTTTCTAAGGAAATAAAGAAATCACTAGTTTCTTCTAAAAGTCTTCTTTAAAAAATCAAACAATATGTAAAATTTATAGATAATTTAGAATTGTTCGCTTGACAATGTTTTTACATATTTCAGTGTAACTAATTAAAAATCATATTCCTTTACGATTTGTGGCATGATATAACTCTGCTATTTTGAAGTTGCAATTTCAAGTTACTGAATTCAAAGTTTGTTTCCCCATCTGTAAAATGGAGTAGTATCTATTCTCATAGTTTCGTGAAAACCGGGAGCCTGAAATTAGGATAATAGTGGTGTTAACTGATAGAAATTGACAAGTCTGAGATAAAAGACTCATTTAAAGACATGATGAATTCGTGGCTGTGGGGGGCTGGGTGGGGAGTTGCTGTGAGAGGTACTGATGCAGAGTGTCTTTTGGGTGTGATGAAAATGTCTGGAATGAGATGGTGACAGTTGTACAATTCAGTGAATATACTGAAAACCACTGAATTTTATAGTATGTGAATTAGACTTATCTCAATTTTTAAAGGGAGGTGAGGGTGGGGAACGTGATGAGTATGAAGTGAGGTCAGAAGATCCAAAGCTGAGGTGCATCCACCCCATTAGCAATTGCAGAGATAATGCTACTTGTCAAAATAAGGTAAGAAGATGACGGTTTAGAGGCAAGGAGATGCTGAAATAAAGGAGCTATCCAAAGGATAATACAAAAGTAATGCCTTAGGGAAGGAAAAGAAGAAACTAGATAGAGAAGGAATGGTAAGAAAAGACATAGACATGATGAGGAAGCATAACAGAAAAATATTAACATACTATTGGAAAGAAAGGTATTTCTAATATCAGATAGCATAAAAAGTAAGCAATAAAGAAAATATAACTCTCACCAATCCCAAACATGTTAAAAAGATACAGCTTCCATACAAGTAAAATTAGGTAACCAATACCTACTTCTAATAAATAAATATTACTAACAAGTAGTAGAGTTAGGCGAATGATACATAAACCCAGTCTTTTCCATCATGAGCCTATGAAATGACTGTTAGGAAATCTCAAATGCAGATGCTTTTGGTATAGGTTTTCAGCAAACATTTGCAATTATCTTTTAGCAGTAAAAAATGCATGCCTGTAACTCTACAGATAGCAGAGTGAAGTCTCACTACTACTCTTGTTTATAGTGCTGCCAACTGTGTGCCTTGTTTTCCAAACATCTCACCTGAATGGGTGGCCTTCATCAGATTTCTGGATAGCCTGGATCACACCCTTATATATCCTAAAGCTGATAGTCACAGAGAGCAGGGCCAAGGCAATGTAGGCCGTTACACTCACAATGCTGAATACCGTCAATGAAAGCAGCAGGAATAAGCTGGCACCAAACACCACTCCAGTCTTCTTAATGTCTCTCCAATAGAGAAGGTCAACAACTAAAAATTTAAAAAGAAGAAATCTGAAATTAGAACATTACTTTACCCATTTGTATTTGGCACGTTTATATTTACTCCACCCACAAAAGTAAAAAGGCCTCTAGATAAACCAAAACCTAAAATACTAAAGATTAACTTTATAAGCTAAATTTTAAACCCACCCTAAGCTGTATATTAGCATAACACCTTATATTGATTTCCACTTACCATAAAATATTTCTCATTCAAATCTATTTCCTACATGTCCAAGTCATCCTGGCTCTACAAGATTATTAAATCTCTCAAGCCCAACATAGCAGGACACCTAATCTAAAACAAGAGGCTTCTTAAAAATCATCTTGAGGGTTTTTATCTTCACAAAATGCATGATATATTCAAATAACAAAAAAAGTATCTTATGCACTCACTAAAATAAGATATTTCAGTGACACAAAAATATATTTATCTGCAGAAAAATCACTAATTCAAAAAAAAACATGCCAAGAAACTAAAACTTTACTAAAAACTACACAGATGAGTTTCACAGCTCTGCTTTTAAAAGATCTCTGAGAAACTTAACAAAATTGTAACCTAACTTGGCTATCATTAAACAAAAATTTCCTGCAAAGCAAATAACAGAGGGAAACAGCCTTTTTAGATTACCTAAAAAGCTATCTCCCTCTAGGAGGAGGTACATGCAATGCCATAAAACTTTAGGTATCAAAGAAAAAATGTGTTGCAGTGTTATATAACGTTTATTAATAGTAAGGAATCAGACAAAGCTTAACCTAACAAGTCTGCTCTTGGCCCATGGACACAGGCCACTGTGGGGATCAAATAACCAGAGACCTGTGGTTTCAAGATCAGGTTATGTACAACCCAAGGAGAATTCTGCAGTGTGCCAAGGGGCTCTTGAATTCACAGGCTAAACATAATTCACCTCCTTCTGGACTGTGGACAGTTAGGGTGGGGGGAGCAATCTTACAGTAAAATAAATATGGATATACTCTCGAGTACAATTTTAAATAGTTGTTCATTTTTAAGATGAAGGAGGTGACAAAGAAAAATCACATTTCTGGGGGCTGCTTTGGTCTTGATCCCCAGGTCCTCGAAGGTATTTGACTTTAACGGTACCCCTGTTAAGGGTACTTTTGTGGGAAAAATTATGCATGTGAACTGTAAAATGTTAGATATTATTATGAAGCCCTAAATTCCCATTACTAAATATCATTTGAATACTGATTAAGATATTTTAAATGCCCATCACAGTGTGTCGCACATAGCAGGGATTCAACAACATTTATTATGTTTAGGGAACATTTATTCCATTCTCCTAAACAGGATTTGATTTGAATGCTATTAATTTAACATCCTATATATGATTTACGGCTTTGTTTTCAAACTCTGATTTCAACTATTTATTAAAGTTTTCCCTATTTCAAGTTCGCTCCAACTCTGCTGAAAACATCTACATCAGTTTTGTTCGATTCAACTAGTTTCTACTACTGTACCAAGATACTAACACAACTGCGACAGGACCAGAACTTGAAATAGTGTATCTACACTATGAATAATAAACACTGAATAAAGAAATAACAGCGATGCTAATAGTTTTCTGACATTCAGCAAACACTCAATGAGCTGATACTGTTCAAAAAACTCAACCTAGGGCTTCCGTGGTGGCGCTGTGGTTGAGAGTCCGCCTGCCGCAGGGGACGCGGGTTCGTGCCCGGTGCGGGAAGATCCCACACGCCGCGGAGCAGCTGGGCCCGTGAGCCATGGCCGCTGAGCCTGCGCGTCCGGAGCCTGTGCTCCGCAACGGGAGAGGCCACAACAGTGAGAGGCCCGCGTACCGCAAAAAAATAAATAAATAAATAAAAATAAATATACAGAGAAAAAGAAAACAAAATGTCAACCTATGAGTAACTTTAAATAAACTGTATTGCTGTGTTATGTCACAAACATGTTACTTTATAAACCACATGGAAAAGGATTTTAAAACATCTAAGTTTTCACTATTATAGGGCACCTAAAAGTTGACAACCTAGAAGAATAAGCAAGTAAGGTACACCCCAAACCTGGTTTTATATGAAAAAAACCCTCCTTTGTAAAAATGTCTGGTCCTCAAAGTGCTCCAAAACATTTATTAACCTTCAAAATTACTATTAGTGATAAAAAATAAATGCAGATAGCCTCACTATTCCTTACCATCATTAAAAACTAGTCAGTACAGGAATAAAGAAGCGGACGTAGAGAATGGACTGGAGAACATGGGGAGGGGGAAGGGTAAGCTGGGACAAAGTGAGAGAGTGGCATGGACATATATACTACCAAATGTAAAATAGATAGCTAGTGGGAAGGAGCTGCATAGCACAGGGAGATCAGCTCCGTGCTTTCTGTCCACCTAGAGGGGTGGGATGGAGACGCAAGAGGGAGAGGATATGGGGATATATGTATACGTATAGCTGGTTCACTTTGTTATACAGCAGAAACTAACACACCATTGTAAAGCAATTATACTCCAATAAAGGTGCTAAAAAGAAAACTAGTCAGTAAAACCTGATTATGAAATAAATGACTTAGGCTTAGAGGTATATACAACATATATTAACGTCTAACCAAATTACCTAATAAAATAGAGTTACTGTTTGAACAGTTTCAATGACTAGATAAGAATTATTTATAAGTAGTCTATGATTTCTATGTAGATGGCTATGGTGCAAGGAAATATCAGTGACTGGGACTCAAGAGACCCACATTCTAGTACTGGCTCTGCATTGTATAACTTTGGATGAGGCTCTACTTCCTCTAGACTCACAGAAACTAACATGATTCACAGTTAGTACAAAGATACATATCAATCTTGCATTCAAATTCCTAGTCAGTGCGTCCAAATTAGTGAGATTTAATGCTGTATTATCTGTGCCAAATAAAATTTTAAAATATCTGCTTCCTTTCTCGATCTAGATTTACTGGGGCGAGACAGGCTTAAATATTTTTATTTATATCAGTGTTTTTGAAATGCACCTTCCTAGAAACTCTTTCTTTTTTGGTCAAACATTATTAAAGCTTTAGGAGAACAACAAATTCATATTCCTATAATTTTTCAAGCGATCATGAACTATGTCACTATGACAACAGTATGAGAGGTGCCAAAAAAAGACTGAAAAGCTATACACTTTTTAGGCCTGAGAAATGTTTTCCAGGTTGCTGATCTGCAGTCTCCACATATCCCTTTATTTCCTGAGTCAACATTTACTGGGCACTTAAATTATACCAAATACTGTCTGTAGACATTACCTCTTTCAATTTTTAAAACCCTATGAGGCAGGCTTTCAGACAAGAAAGTGAGAGCCAGCTCTTATATGACTGGACCCAAATGATTTAATTAATAAGTGGTACAACATGAATTTTTAACACAGGCTTCCTATTGATAAAGCTCACACTCATGTATGATGCCAAATTAAAGGCCCAGCACATTAAAGTCCTTCAAAATGTTACACATTTGCACATATAATGAATAGGCAGAGTATAAGCAGATAATTATTACATGTGAGATGAATCATAAAGGCCAAGAAGAAAGTAAAATTAACAAGATAGGTTAATTGATAAGGAACTTGTAAATTTTAATATATATACTTCACCTACAGTTAAATCCAAAAAGGAGAAAAGAGCTCTATTCCAATATTCTTGACCTGTATGTTTCCATAGTAGAAAACTATAATTAATCAAGCTGTTGAAAGCATCTTTTAAGAACCATATGAATCTGATTAAGAGTGTGGTTTTCCCAGTAGGCTTTCCTATTGGGCAGAGAATACCCTCCCTACTAGCTTAATATGTACATACAGCTGATAGTTAAAATTCTGGTGCTTTGGGTATAATAAAGTCAATTTCCCCAAAGTTGATGACATGGGAATAGTCATGTATATGATCCAGCAGTATTCAGTGACTGCAGCCTAATATAAACCTAACTGCATGAAAGTACAGTAAACCATAACCTACTGCTTCCTTTCCACCTATTAAATGGTTCCTAGAAATGAGATCTTTTCAATAATTGGAAGAGCTCTGAAAATCTGGTATGCAAGTCGATACATATTGCATGAAAATACGTAAATAGTTATACAAGAGTTCTCAAAGCAGATACCATGAGAGTCTTGTGGAAATAAGCCCCAGGGATGCCCTGGTGGAGCCTTAAAGCACAGAGGAGGAACAAAGGGAAAAAGAGTCAAGAGAGACAGGACAACTAGGTACTGATAGGCACACGTAAGACAAAAGTAATATTTCCTAGAATAGGAAGGTCTGAGAGGCAATCTATACTGTTATCACAGTCATTGTGCAAAGTATAGAAGGATTTCAATCCTTTTTTGTAAAGGAATTTAAGAAATTGTTAGTGAAGCTGTACGGATGAAAAAATATTAGTTTCTAGCCACCTTAATTGACACTCACAAATATTTCAGGTCTCAGATTATTTAAATTGGTTTAAATGAAAAAACTTTGGAAGATTAAGTTTATCCAGGATTGTTGATTCTCAATGGAGGGAGTCATAAAGTTTTATTAAAACCCTTTCTGAGAAATATATTGAAACACTATTGCTTCTAATATCCATCAAGAAATTTATATCCATTAGTTAATTTAGATGTTTGCTCAATCCTGATACCAAAATCAGGCAGACACATCACAAGAAAAGAAAACTACAGACCAAGATTCCTTATGAATACAGACAAAATAATCCTCAACAAAGTACTAGCAATCTGAATCTAGCAACACATAAAAAGGATTATACACCATGGCCAAGTGGTATTTATCACAGGGATACGAGGTTGGTTCAACATATGAAAACCAATCAATAATACACCATATTAAAAGAATCAAGGATGAAACCCCACATGATCATCACAACTAGACACAGAAGAAGCATCTGACAAAATCCAAGACCCTTTCATTATAAAAACACCTGACAAACTAGGAATAGGAATGGAAGGAATGTCCTCAAGCTGATAAAGGTTATCTACAAAAAACCCACAGCTAACATCATACTTAATGGTGAAAGACTGAAAGCGTCCCCACCCACTAAGGCCAAGAACTAGGCTAGGATATCCCCTCTTTCAACTTCTATTCAACACTGTCCTGGGGGGGTATGGAGGCAGGGCAATTAGTCAAGAAAAAAAATAAAAGATATGCAGATTGTAAAGGAAGAAATGCAACAATCTCTATTTGCAAATAACATGATGTTGTAGGTGGAAAATCCTAAGGAATCCACCAAAAAACTACTAGAACTAATGAACAAGTCCAGAAAGGTTGCAGGATTAAAAAAAAAAAAATCAATATACAAAAATCAATTGTATTTCTATACTAGCAACAAACGATCTGAAAATGGATTAAGAAAATAATTCCATTTACAATAGCATCAAAAAGAGTTTAAAAAGAGTGAAAGACTCAGAAACTGAAAACTACAAAGTATCAGAAACTGAAAACTACAAAGTATTGTTGAAAGAAATTAAAGAAGACGAATAAATGGAAAGACATCCCATGTTTATAGATTAAAAGGCACTATTATTAAAATGGTAATTGATCTACAGAGCAATCTCTATCAAAATCCTAGCTGCCTTTTAGCCAAAACTGACATACCAGTTGCAGAATTCCTATAGAAATGCAAGAGATCCAGAATAGCCAAAAACAATTGTAAAAAACAACAAAGTTGGAGAATTCACACTTCCCCTTTTCAAAACTTCCAACAAAGCTACAGTAATCAGTTTGGTAGCTGCAGAAGGATGGACAGATTATGGAATAAAATGAAGAGTCCAGAAATTACATTTACATTATGGTCAACTGATTTTGACAAGGATGCCAAGACATTCAAAGGGGAAAAGAATAGTTTTTTCAACAAATGGTGCTGGGACAACTGGATATCTAACTGCAAAAGACTGAAGTTGCACCCATACATTACACCATATACAAAAATTAACTTAAAATGGATTAAAGACCCAATGAGTTTAAAGTACAAAACTTAGAAGAAAAAAATAGGTATAAATCTTCATGATTTTGGATTAGGCAATGGTTTCTTAGATATGTCACCAACAGCAGAAGCAGTTTAAAAAAAAAAAAACAGATAAATTGACCTCAATAAATTAAAAACTTTTGTGCTTTAAAGGACACTATCAAGGTGAAAATTCAACCACAGAATGGGAGAAAATATTTACAAATTAAATATCTGATAAAAGACTTGTATTCAGAATATATTAAAAAAAACTTCTTACAACTCAACAATAAAAAGACAAACCAATTAAAAATGGGCAAAGGATTTGAATATTAATTTCTCCAAAGAATACATACAAATTGCCAGTAAGCAATGAAAAGATGCTCAACATCATTAGTCATCAGAGAAATGCAAACCAAAACCACAATCAGATACCACTTCAGACACACTAGGATGGCTAAAGTAAAAAAGATGGACAATGACAAATGTTGGCAAGAGTGATGATGATTGGAATCCTCTTACATTGCTGATGGGAATGTAAAATTCAGCCACTGTGAAAAACTGTTCGGCAATTCCTCAGAAAGTTAAACAGAGAGTTACCGTATGACCCAGCAATTCCACACCTAGGAATTTCCACCCAAAAGACTAGAAAAAAATCTATGTACACAAATGTTCACAGCAGCATTATTCATAATAACCCAAAGTGGAAACAGCCCAAATGTCCATCAACTAATGAATAAACAAAATATTCGTACAATGGAATATTATTGGGCAATAAAAAGGAATGAAGTGCTGATAACATGCTACAGCATGGATGAGGCTTGAAAATATTATGCTAAGTTAAAGAAGGCAAACACAAAAGGTTACACAGTCGTATGGTTCTGTTTACATGAAGTGTCTAGAATAGGCAGTTCTAGAGAGGCAGAAAGTAGATTTGTGGTTGCCAGTAACTGGGAGGAGGAGAGATGGCGAGTGACTCATGATGGGTTTAAGATTTTTTTTGGGGGGGGGAATGAAAATGTTCTGAAATTAAATGATGGTGATGGCTGCACAATTCCATAAGTATACTAAGTCAATGAGCTGTATGTACACTTAATTAAAAAAAAAACAAACTCATTTTAAACATGTTTCTCTGCTAGGTTGTAAGCCCCAGAAGACAGCATTTTATCTTACTACCTACCACATCTCCAGAGCTAAGCACAAAGCCTGAACCAACTAAACCTTCAATAAATATTACTAATTGATTACAATGAATGCACACTTAATGCCAGTTTAAAGCATGCACTAATCCTAATTATTCAAAAAATGTTTCTGTGCTTTGGATTTAACATTTGTTTTATTTAAACTACCATCAGATATCCACACTTATTAAGTAACAAATAGCAATGCTTTCAGATAATTTATAAAACAGTAAATATTGTTTTACAGGCTTGTCTCTCCTTACTAGACCCTGAAGGGCTGCTTAAATGCATTTCATCTTTATATTCTCATTACCTGCTTCATTAATATTTGCTGCACTGTCTGAATAGTGATCAGATTAAAATGTTTCTATTCCTAAGAATAATTAAAGACTGTAATATTTTCAAATTAAAATAAAGGACATCTTTAAATAAGAACTATAGGGTCACTAAAATGCTAATTTTGGATTCCTCTGTAATCACTTTATTAGTTTTGTTTATGAAGGAAGAGTTCAATGGCCTCTTTATCCGTGAGAAACCAAAATTAAGACAAAGGGCTTGTAAAGGAAAATTTAAACCTTCATGATTCCTGAAGTTTCCTTCTACACTGCAGAATGGAGTGTTAATCATGCAAGGCAACCTACTGTGATGTAAACTTTATTCTTAAATAAAATGTTCATGAAATATCCTTTTAAAGATCTGAAATTAATCTAACAGTGCTTTTTCCTCTTATAACAATGGAGGATGCTTGTGTATTACTAAAATAATTTTGATCAATTTAAACAAATTTTTGTCACTTAAAAAAAAGTGATTTATTCCCTGCAGTGCTTCCCCACTTTTGTTTTCCAAATGTAAATGTGAAAAATCTTTATTTTGATAGTGCTTTAAGCAGTAGCAATTTATCAAACTAAAATTTTCATTTAAAATAATTCAGTACACTATCATCTCTTATTCAAAAGAAACACTTCTGGCCCAATGCAGAGTAAGACGAGTTGCCTACATCTGGTAATCATTAACTGTCATCTGTCATAGCTAAAAATAGTGCCAGCCTTACATGCAGGAGCCATCCAATTACATTTTGCCTCAAATCAAATTCTTACTGTAGCTCTTCCTTGAACAGCCTGAAGTCAGGTTTCAATTTTTAAATCTTTTGTCTGGGTGGAAAAAAACATTGAACTAGGTGGTCCCCAAAATACTGGGAGAACAAGGAACAGCTAGCAGTAAAATGCCTACTTCCTAAGCAAAAGCAAATATTAAGTTCTCTTTAATAAAGTCAGATGAAGAATGAGAAAGGGAGAAAGGCAGTTAAAAAGGAAGTTAATAAATAAACATATGAATATTAGAATGATACTAAATTTTCAGTTGTTATTTTTCACAACCATGGTCTTTATATTAATAAATAATTATGTATTTATTAGAAATCACAATCCTTAAATCAAATTCTTCCCAATTGCCAGGAAAAGTGACTAGAATTCAGAGTTGATCATTTATTACCGCATAGTAAGCATTTTATCTCCATATAATAACCATTCACTTGGCTAAAAAATGACAGGTGGTGGTCCACAAAAATATCTGTGCAGAGTGGGAGCTTAACTCTTTCAGCAAACACGGTAAGAGGAGCTTGAGTCCTATTTCTTCCTTCTAGTTACCATCATGTAAAATTAGAAAAATGATAGCCACCTAACAAGTTAGTTGAAAATGAATGGAGATTTCACACATGGAAATGCTTGATGAATTAAACACACTAAATAAAAGTAATGTCTGAAGAGATACAGTCAGGCAGGGCAATCAAATATTAAATACGATGCTTAACTAAGCTCTGATTATTTAAAAGGTGAGTTCAACTTTCTCTGAAAGCACTGCTAACTTGGTTTCAGTTAGCAAGTTTCAGGTTGAAGGATACCTAGTATTGCTACAAAGTATCTCAACCAAATACTTGGCAAACCAGCATCTCTCTTGGCCATCTCTCCTCATCCTGTAGCTAGAGTTTTTAAAAGATACAATTTCAGGTCCTTGTCTTTTTCATCACTAAAGCTTCCCTGTCTTACTTCTGACAACTTTACAGTATGTTGTCCATTTCAACAACCACACATCTAAGGAAGAAATATTTTACATAAAACTAGTATAAATTCTATATTTGCCCTTTCTATAAAAATTTAGTAATCCCCTATTCTGAGCAAGGAACTGTGCAAGTACTTTATATACATTATCACTAATCACAACAACTCTATAAAGTGTTTATTATCTGCACTTTATACATTAGGCAATCGAGGCTCAGAAGTATTATTAAATAAATTGTGCAGGGTTACTGATTGAAATTCAGGTCTGACTGTGAAGGTCTCACTCTTTACATCATACCACATATTTTGTATTTAAAGGAATTTATCAGTACTCAAGTTTGCTTTTTACCCTACTTGAGGATTCCAAATAGTGTTTCAACCCCAATTTAAAGAGAGAAGTAATTAACTAACACCATGAGCAGAGTTATATACACAGACCAGTAACTTCCAGTAACATAGATTCAGTAATAGGAGTAAATCATGTTCTGTTCAAATTGCAAATTGTAGTTCCTAGAAGCCATCTAAATTGTCCCTCTCTCTGAAAAAAATAAATTAAAACTATAAATAGCTATAGCTAGATAGATATTAATAGATAAGACAACACAAATCAACCACAACACAAAACTGCAGATCTTCCTAATAATGTAGCATTTTGTACGGTTAATGTTTTGAGTGATGTTGGAGAATTACTCCAAAAGAGATTGACAGTCCAATAGGCACTTCAAAACAGAATATCTGACCTCAAAAGATTAAGAGAAGCCACGAGGAAAGTCATTAAAACCCTTGAACATTTTTGTAAAAGGACATTACATGTGATCCACTGTGAAAATTCAACCACAAAAATATCATGTTGTGCTACCAAACAATTTTCTAGTAAAAAATACACACCAAAAAGCCCAAAAGCTTGATTCATCTCTGTTCATTCTAAGACTTATGCACAGCTGTGATTACAACCTAAACTTTGTTAAAAATAAGCTAAAACTTATTTTCATAACTGTTGGTTTTATGTTTCAAGTCTTAACCAAATCTTTTTCCCTCCGTTATTTGCCATGAAATTTGAGCTTACTTTAAGTGCTTGTTTCTCTTATATTAAGTATCCTCAAGTAGAAAATGTCTTAATATACTGAAGGAAGGTAAAACTACCTATGATTGTTGCTGCCTTCTTAGGAAAATCCAAATTTCTCTGAGACTGAAAACAGTGAGGTTCAATAACCACCACAACAATTTATTTAATTAATTAGTTCATGTTGTTTTCAACACTTCCTTTAATCCCACATTCCATTTCCAGCTTTATTAGAAGATGACAAAAAATACAGCAGAAAATAATTCTAACTTCCCACTTCCAACTTTACTTCTTGTTGGCATACACACATTACAAGAAATAGGCACCAAACCTTAGAAATAGGAAATTGCTGCCAAAATCCTGTTTTCTACTAATAAAAACTAAATGGAAAACATACTGTTCCATAACTCTATAAACCTGAAAAGCTTAATAAACTGGAATAGGGGGAAAAGTCTGAGCAAATTACTAGTTTAAAAAGAGAATCAACTTCACTAGTAGGTAAACTAGTTACAGTTATACTTCTATAACCTTACACACCTATGGCACACACTCAGTATAAATGCTCAATGAATAAATAGCTAATAGTACAGATAATGAAATAAGGTAAAGTATTCACATCACTGACCAGGATAATCTATTTTAATTTTAGATTATTTAAGTGGAAAAAAATACACAAATGAGTATATACAACAACTATACACTAGCAACAGCTATTCTTATGGAAAATCAGAATTTTGGGTAATCTGAGAGTAGTAATTCCTAAATCTGTCTCAATTGCCAACTCTTAACAATAGACTTGCAGACGTATCATTAACATTTAATAATTTTTTAATCTTAAATTGCTTTGAGCTACCTAGAATAAATATAAGATCGTGGTATTGAGGAGAGACAAACAGTATTTTAGTGTCTAGCAATACCTTACATAAATGCCTAAAAGGTTATTGGATTAAAAAGTTTGAAAGCAATGAGGCAAATTTAAACATATACATTACATACACATAAATACACATCCAGTAACATAAATGAGCATTATCCATGATAATGACCCTATGCCACTAGCTGTCTAGTCCTGAACAAATAATTTAATCTCTTTAGTTTTCTTGGTTTCCTTACCCATAAAACAAGAATAAGTGACTATTAAGATGTCTTGCCTGTGGGTATGATCTAAAAATCCTGGATTTACAGAAGTTGCTTAATTAATTGCTCCTTTAAAAAAGGGGTAAGGTAGAGGATCCCTTTTATTTCTCCCATTTGAAAAACCATTTAAAAAAATTCCCAAGAATGGATGTATAAGGCTCAGGCCAGGAATAAACCTGGCTGAACATCAAAGTTCTCATCCTGTCACTTTGTTGAAAAGCTGTGTGGAGTCAATGAGGAGACCCAGTGATAAGGCCACCACTGTTTCTTTTGCTGCCTTCAAGGAATTTACAGACTAGAAAAAAAAGCCAATATTTATTTATATATATATATAAAATATATATTTTTAATTACATATATATATTACATGTATTATATACATATATATTAGTTATATATAACTGTAATATATATAGATATAGATATATAACTGTAACAGAAGGCACAAAACGAAAAGCAAGAGATAGGAGTTCTGAGGAATACTGGATTCCCTCCACCTGGAAGGTGAATACTTCAGGAAGGATTGGGCTTTTGACAAGACTTGGGCAAAATGAAATGGGAAGGGGGATTTTAGACAGAGAGAAAAATACAAGCAAATGCAAAGAACAGGCATGTTTAGGAAACAAGTCCTTCAATGTGGCTGGAGACAGAGTAATGGGAGATGGGATTATAAAGGCTAGGATTAGACCATGGAATGCCTCTTAAAAGTCCAGGATAGTATGAACTTAATTTGAAAAGTAAAGGAAAACCCCTTAAGTGCTATGATTAGAGCCATACTTTAGGAAGATTAATTTGGCTTAACATATAGGATTTAGTGGAAAAACCAGTTAGAAGTTCTGACAAGGAATTAAGAGTACCCGGATTTGGGTAAATAAAGAAAACTGAGAAGATATTTCCATTGCTCCCACTACTTATCCATGCAAAACTTTAAACCATATATAGGAGAAAAAAATTACCAATTTACTTTTTCAATTTAAATCTGGTTCTCATCAAGTAATTTACTTAAAACTGACAAAACAGCTATCTTAGAAAGAGTTAAAACCATCAGAAATGCGTATGTAGTACTTAATCTTGGCCAAGGTTTCAGGACAGACACTCCTATACATTACTCAAAATAATTTGTATCTTTCTGAAGGGAAGTTCTGCAACATGAACCAAAAGCCTAAATACTACAACCCAGCAATTTGGAAATAATTATGAATAAGAGCAATAATTTATATTCAATTATATTCATTTTAGCTTTCTTCATGTTTGCAAAAAATTTAGGAATAACTTGAATATTTAACTATAAGGGATTAACAGTACATACTTAGAATACTACACCCATTAAAACAATGTAGAATATTTCTAAATGAAAGGTATTTCCCCATTTAGTGTGAGAAAAATGATTATGGAACAAAATGTACCATACGTAACCCCAACACATACACACACCGTTAGAAATACACACCAAAACCACTCTGTGAAGTGATGGTTTTATTCTTCCACAGACCTTCTAAATTTTCTACAACATACACACGTACATACACACACACAGTGTTGCACTACTAAACCAAGATCCAGAAGAAATATCTAATGAAATGACTAAACGCTGGGTTTCAACTACGTTTAGAACTGAAAAGCAGGAGGCTTCCTCCAATCAATAGGTCTCGCAATTGATTAACACCCAAGTTCCCTTCTCAGGATTTTTTTTTGGGGGGGAGATTCCCAGGGACATTTATTTCAAGCAGCCAAGACCCCTTTCTCCTCTCTACCTGAATGTCAGTATGAGCGTACACCTTTACCCATATACTCAGTAACCTTTGAAAGAAATTGAAAGTGACTTAGCAAAAGTAAAGATAAGGGAGCCCTACAAGAACCTCTGCAAGAAGTATGCTCCAGAAATGGTCCAAAGTCAGTTTTTGTCTTGCCGTATAATCAAACTGAATTTTAATGCTAGAAACATTTCTGTCCCCATCCTACACAAACTCCTCTCAAAGGTCGCCTACAGTATGTTAACTGCCAAATCCCAAAAACACTACTAATAATGGGTAGTGTTGTACATATTCCTAAAATTCAACAGGGTCCACAATCATTTCTCAATCTTCACATTAAATGGCTTCTCTCTAGTATTTAACCATCCATTCCCTCTTGAAAAATCTCTCCCTCCCTAATATCAGGGAACCAGCCCTAACCTGCTGCTTTTACTGCTCCGACTATAACTTCCTGATCCCTCCTTGTGCTCCATGTCCCCACAATATAGGTTTTAGGCTCTCCTTCCTTAATCTTGTTCCTTTTTTTTTTTTTTTGCGGTACGCGGGCCTCTCACTGC
This sequence comes from Grampus griseus, assembly GCF_964374135.1. Lineage (NCBI taxonomy): Eukaryota > Metazoa > Chordata > Mammalia > Artiodactyla > Delphinidae > Grampus > Grampus griseus. The sequence goes on from NC_139009.1 coordinate 45,375,059, forward strand.
TGTGGCCTCTCCCATTGCGGAGCACAGGCTCCGGACGCGCAAGCTCAGCGGCCGTGGCTCACGGGCCCAGCCGCTCCGCGGCATGTGGGATCTTCCCGCACGGGGGCACGAACCCGTGTCCCCTGCATCGGCAGGCAGACTCTCAACCACTGCACCACCAGGGAAGCCCCTTCTGTTCTTTCTATGCAAATTTCCTCACAGTATTCATCTGTCTCACTTTGCATTCAATTCCCAATTCTGCATTCATCATTAAGCCTGTCATTTCTCTGAGCTTCAAATTTGAAGTTTCCAAAACAGAACTTTGCATCATTTCTACCTACTTTAGCTCTATTTCTACTGACACTAAAGCACTAGCATTGCCAAGGTTGCACTCTGACTGAAATTTCATGTTGTCCTTTGAGTCCCTCCCTCACCCTAGTCCCACAAATCTATGTCAAATATCAAGTATTCCTTTCTAAGTTTCTCAAACCTGCCACCTCCTTTTCATTCCTACTTCAGGCCAAGTTCAGGCACATCTGGGCACAAATACAGTCATCCTGTTCTGCCTCTAAGTTCTTCTCCAATTTATCTTATATAGCACCCCAAAGCAGTCTTTCAAACTTGCTGTCATTTTACCACTCCCTACTTTAAAACTTCCAAAGGCTCTTTATTTCCTTTATGATAAAATCCAAAAGTCAATGTCTTCTGCAATCTGACCCAGGGTATCTTTTCATAAAACCAGAGAACATCAAAATTGGAATACTAGAAATCATGCAGAAGAGGAAACTGAAGACCAAAAACGGTAAGATTCTCACTCTGGCCAAAATCAAAACATATGAGAACAGAAACTTTAAAAACCAGGTTGGTGTTTCCTACATTTGCCTAATATTAACACAACCCTTTGTCAAGGTGCTTAACATATTGCCATGCCTTTCCCCTATAAATTCTGATGTGGTAGATCTGAATAGCGTCACAGGAATCATATAAAAATAAAGAAGCACTAGGTGATTCTCCTCTTCAGGGAAGTTTGAGGAAACCTGACCTAGATCTTACAAGTCTTCTACATTCTTTACTTATACCAATCTTATCTTTCAACTACTATCCTATAAATATTCTGTTCTACCCAGAAAGCTCTATTCACTGTCTAAATTACACCTTGTTTAGTGGTTAAATCATTCTCCCACCCCACCCAAACCCCCAAACCTACCCAATTCCTTCTATTTTAAGCTCTTGAAAATCTTTTGACTGTCTTAATCAATGCTTTCCATTTTAACCCCAATAATCAGGTACTTCATAGATTTCATTTATTGTAAGTATCCCACTAAGAACAATAGAAAATCCAAGATGAAAAATGTATAAAATATAAATTATTAATTTTGGTCTTAGCCTGCAAGATAAATGTCTTAAATACTAGTTAATAAGCTAAAAAAAAGACTCTTTAAAACACGGAAATCAGAGTATCTCTCACTTCTTTATACCCTTACATGTTACCATAATCAGATATACCAACTGGATGTATTTCAACCATGGGACTTAAGGAGGGAACAAGGGTGGCAAAAGAGTAGAATAATATATGGGCTTAAGTTTGTTTTTTAATATACCTAGAAAGCTTAGACTCTTTCCTCTATCGCCACACTTTTCATAAAATGAGGAAAAACTCACTCCATGGCAGTTTCAGCTTCTCACGGATTTCCATTTAAGTCATAACCTCTAATCTGCAACGTTAAAATTAGCTGCTGATAAATACTAAAATATAACTTAAGCAATGAACCAGAACAATAGGTAAAGTTAGTCTTCCCAAGCAAAAAAGCCAAACACTAAAAAAATATCAGGCCATTCCACTTACATACAAAATGAGGCTCCCCAGAGACAGACATTCAAGCGTAAATTTGATTTTATACTTAGTACCTAAAAATAATCAAAATAAATGTCTGGTATAATAATATGGACTATACTGGAACTTAATTTCTCCAATCTCAAAATATTCCTAAATTAGTTTAGCAAATAAAGAACTTAAGATGCTATTAAATGGTCTAAGACTCCAATTATTAATACAGAGCCTTAATAGTTGATGAGTAGGCCCTGATGTGATTTTTTACCTATTTTTAAAGTCTGGATTTATTGTATTGTTATCACTACTATCAGTTTTACTTATCGAAAACTAATATAGCAATTTACTTTCCCTTTGTAATGCTAATGGTCAGAAAAGGATGAAGAAATAAAAATCCTTCTGTTCATTAAATTCACATGTAAAGAAACAATAAAGGTAAAACTCCAAAGCTATATTATTTTCTGTTAAGTGTTAACTGTAAGATCTTTCCAATGTCTCAATATGAACTCAATCTTAAGCTCACCTTTTCCCCACAATACTTCATTGAACCAATTTTTAAAAGGATGTTGTAAAGGTTCCTGTAATTAGCTACACATATTGCTTTTAGAAACATTATCACCAATCCTGCTAACAATTCTGCTATAGAAATTTTTTTTTTTTAATTATAAAACTTGAATGTGGCCAGGAAAACAAATTGCTTGTGTGGAATGTCTAACTGGACTACTTAAAAATAGCTCTAATATGGGAACATATGTATATGTATAACTGATTCACTTTGTTATAAAGCAGAAACTAACACACCATTGTAAAGCAATTATACTCCAATAAAGATGTTAAAAAAATAGCTCTAATAATTTTTAAGACAATTTATTATAAAGGTCAGATACACAGCCCACCCACCTTCCCTTTTTCTTAAAATGGCACATTTAACCATCTACATAATAAAATACTTTAAAAATATTCATTACACTTACAAGCTTAAATTCTTACACAACCCCAATCCACTGAGACTTGAAAGGATCTGGGCTTTCAAGGGGGAGGAAAGGGGATCAAGATCACTGATTGGTTATTACAAGGACAAAGGTTAGTGACTTAAATATGGACACACATTTAAAACTACTGTGTATACATTTTAACCATTTTAAGATATACAAAATTATAATCTAATTAAAAGGTGACTGGTAATAACTTTAAAGGTTCAATAATATTTCCAAAGAAGAAAACAGGCTTACTGCAAACACAGGATCTTGCTATCTACAAACCTTCGGATAGAATTTCAACTACACCAAATCAGATTAAAAAAAAAAAAAAATACTTAGTCACAGAAAATATGTCATTATGGAATACAAACATGGCTATGTAGATTTATCACACCAAAGTGACCAAATGAAATTATGTTAAAACTATATTGTTCACAACCTGCAAGATTAAAGAATAGAACCTAATCAACGATAGGACTGCAAAGACTAAATCAAATGCCAGTGAAGCAGAACAGCGTGACATTTTCTCATACATAACGAACCGCAAAAACACATTTGAAATAGCTGTTTTAATCCTTTACTCTTAAACCCTTCATAGGCTTCATTTTCAATCCAAAATATATCTAAATTGCAAAGCTTATTCATAGAAATATATATTACTGGTCACATTAAAAAATGAATAAAGATTAAAAAGCAGATATACCCTTGTCCTTCCAAGTTTTCTTCTGACCGTCCATCTCTTGTCACGATCTGCCCTACAGATGCAATTATCAATTATGCATACCAACAGAAAAGCTGTAACTGCAAAAATCTACCCCCTGAGACATGAAATATCCGTTTCCTCAACCGTATCTGCAGTCTCCTCTGCTGCACAACTGCAGCAGGACTGAAGTCACCTGACGCCTTCTGGGTGTGGAGCAGTCTGACGCAGTGCAATCTGTAACTAGGCTACTAATACTCAGGCACTACCGCCTTCCTCTATCTGTTTATTGTTCTAGTCTTTTGCTTGTTGCTCACACCAAATGGAGCTACTTTTGCAGGGGGAGGGGAAGGCCACCAAAAGAAAAGAAAGAAAAGAGGGTTGTTCTTCTGGCAGAGTAAACCACTGAATATATTTGAAATGCACTTAAAGCCATGTACAGTTTTTTATAATCTTATTTTGTTTTATTTTTATTTATTTATTTTTTGACAGATAGGGGAATTATGCTGCTGGTTTCCAGCTTCATTTAAAACTTTAAAATCAATGGTTACCTGATAAGATAAAAATGGACTGATCCAAAGAAGGGTAACAGCTTACATTTCAAGCCTGGGAAATGCGAGTCTCTTCTTACTTTCTCTTAAATTATCAGCATTTTGCACCCTTATGAGGGTGTGACAGGAGAATCACAAAGTCAAATTATTAATGTTTACTGAATATGTTACTTAAATAGAAAAAATTTTTTACTTAATTTCAGCAATCTCATATTTCTCAGGTAATGCTATCTTTTCCTTCTTTTGCAACTACAGAAATCCAGAGACTTGCAAATATATACTTATTCTTAATTACCACCTGCTCCAAATCGATCTTTCAATAAATATCTATTAGACACCACTGCAGGTACTATTAATAGACTCTTTGCTTGAGGAGAAATATTCAGGTGCTAATTATACCACATTTGCTTTGAGAAAGTGACATAAGACCAAACTAAAATTTTACTGATAAAACAAATCTATATAAGAAATTTCTGAAATTTTTGTTCAACTTTATAAAATTGGCATTCGTTCCAGTGCAGAATATTACGTCCTTACTAACGTCTCACAACTGTTTTAACTGATATTACCATTTGACTTAGCATTAAAGGCAACATATAATGACAAATCAGCGAAAATATTTTTAAATGTGAGATATGCTTAAGTATTATAAGATATGGAGCCTATGTACAAAACTACATACTTCAGAAGACTATATAGCTACATTGAAATAGGTATGATATTTTTTGGAACTTGCTGTAAAACTGTGTGGGCTGCAAAACCCTGCAAAATTCTTCAAATCAGAAGTGGCCTGAATATCAAGAACTCAGTTCTTTTCCTCCCTGCCTCTCTAACTCCAAACATAAATAAAGCAAAGCAATTTTTAAAGAGAGTCTAGTATTCTCAGCTCAGAAGTTAATATTTAACTTTAAACTTTATTCACTGAACCCTTGTATAATGTGATATTTGAGAACACTTGTCACCAAGTCATATCATAGCTGAAAATCTCTGGCCTCTTCATGCAATAGTTAGAAATCCCAAACTATTCATTAACTACATAATATTTTCAAAACAGTATTTTTTAATAATGAATCCCTTAAGACTGAAGGCCAATAAATACTTTAGCATTAGAATAACGCACTCAAAAACATCGCCCAAACACTGTTTTGAAGTCAGAGATTACTACACTAATAGTAGGGGGGAAAAAAGATTTCTTGAGAAAAAGGGTATTTACCATTCATTTTATTCACATCTTCCAGTACTTGACTTGGTGTAACAATTTTTAAAAATCATCTGAGAGAGCAAGAACATATAATAACACCCATTCATCTAAATGTTAAACATACTTAATAGCTCCCCTGGCAGATTAAGAGGTCAAAATAGGAGCCCTGAAATTAGACCTTACATAGTAATATCTAATTCTTTAGCTTTTATGATCTTTGCAATTTAGGCTATTAAGTTTACAGGGAAAACTAACTAAGATAAATCAATTTACATTTTGCCCATTTCTTTCTTAGAAAGTTTTAAAACTAGAGTTGTTTTAAGTTTGGTAACCTAAGGAAAAAGTGCTTAAATTTGAAAATCTGATGAGACCAATCTGTTAAAAATGTAAAGCCACTGGGCGAGGCTTATTGTGATGACAGGATCAAATGAGTTTGTGTATGCAAAAGGCCTTAGGACAGTGCCTGATAAAAAGTGGCCCTACGTAAGTGCTAGCTATTTACTATTATTATGCTAAAATTTTTAACCAGTAAACCACAAGGAAACAAAGCCTGTAAATCATATCTAAGAAAGTGCATATATTAAGCCATTCAATTCTAGGCAATAACCCAATACCCTCTTTAAAAAGAAGCACCCCACCACACACACACACACACACACACACACACACACACAAATTACTGTGCTTTGTTACTGTAGTTCTATTCTCCTCCAGCTCAGAAAAAATTTTATATGGGTAGATTACAGGTCCTATTCCATATTAAATCCCAAGATAACAGGCAAATAGAGAACATAAATCTGTTAAAAACTTATTTGTTTTCCTTCAAATATTTAACATTTTGTTTAAAAATGAAAAATTATTTCAAGGACAATTTTCAAATAGAGCAGATACCACATTGATTATTTGGGATAGAAACTTATTTTCCCTTAAAAGTAAAGGCTTCCAAAGGAGAGAAGCACAGAAGATTCCTTTATTTATAATACAAGCAAGTAAAAGTGCTGTCTGAATTCTAAGTCCTACTGCATATTGTGCATGGGGGTAGGGAAGGGGGGAATTCTTCTCTTCCTAAACTCAAAATCAGCCTTACACTGAACTTTTGAAATCACCTGTTCTGAGTTCATGATTGGCAACTTCTCATTCCTCAATGTCCATAAACCCAGTACCTCCCCAAAGCATGACAAAAACCAATGACCAAAACCACCCCAAACACACCTCTAACTCCTTTCCAAACAGTACCCATGCTCTAAAATTACCTACACTCTCTACATTTCTCTTCTCTTCATATCTCAGATCAAAACTCTCATTTTCTTCGTGAACTTACCTCATTAGCAGGAAAATTATATGATTAAAATAAGTCCTACTAAAGAATAAAAAACTCCTTTCTCTATAACACTCTCATAAACGTGTGTGTGTGTGTGTGTGTGTGCGTGTGTGTGTGTGTGTCTCTTGTACCTAAGTGGCAGGATTTCCAACACTAGAGGACTGTATTTTGGAATAGGCAACAATATGTAAACTCTAAGACCTCCCAGGCCAGCTCTCCCAAGATATTCCTCTTTTTCCATTTCTTTCCTTCCTCTAATTCTGAACCCCAGAAAAACTCAAGTTTTTGTTTTGCTTTGTTTGCTTTACAATGTTTAGAAATGAAGGCAAATAAGGTGAGAAAGAGGTGGTCATTTGGATTGAAAGTGCTACTCTCTAAACTGGGGGTTGCTTGTATGCAATTCTTGATCGCTAAAAAAATTATTTCTACTTTCCAGCAACAGATAACAGGACTTTTTAATAAAAAGAAAAAAATTACAGCTACACAGTAGTTTTAAACTTACTTCAAAATTTAATTATTCTGAACTATACAAAAGTATAAAACTAAACATATGTCCCATTACTGAAAGATATTAAATAATGCTGTTTAATACCATATGCTGTAACGTAATGCCCTCTATGGACTAAATTACAGCACTTCAGCACTAACTACTGAATTGAACCTTAAGACATGAACAAAGACTTTAGTCTAGAAAATGAATGACAAGTTAAAAAATAACCAAAATATAATGAGCATTTTAAGGTCTATAAACAATTCCATATAAGCTGATAAAAATACATACTAAAAATTATACAGAAAGAAACTGAAAGTGATACTATTCAATGAGAACTAAATAAATGTTGATTTCTTATATTATAATCTAAAATAAATACACAGATAATCCAAAAGATCCAAAGCATTTTTAAACCTGGAATTTAAAAATTTAATAGTCATTGGGTTTTGAACAGATCTTTTAAAACTTTTAAGTTTTCACTGAAGTACATGTTTGGGGGAATCTTTAAGGTCATTTCACAATGTTTATCATAGCATGATTCAAGCATTTGTTTGATTCAGTACGATGTGTCAAAATTCAAAATCCTTTTATAAAGTCATTTTCAAAATCATTTGTTACTGTGAAGCAAATATCCACAACTCACTAAATTTCTCAGCCCAACTGAATTTCCATATGGTCAATTACAGAGCATTCCACAGACATCGTTTTCTATCTACAACACTAGATGGCACCAACACCCATAGTACCGTTGACTGTCCAACCCAAAGCATGCAACCTGGCTAAAACTGTTCTCAATTTTCTGGCTCTTCCTTAGGATTGTTGCCTGGTACTAGGGGACTATCAGAGTGTGATGGGGATAGGAAAACAACTCCAACACCAGAAAGCCATGTGGGATAAAATGATCTCTGACCAGAATTCAAAATCAATTTTGAACAGATCAGAATTAAACATAAAAATGAAACTATAAATTAGTAAATAAATTAAGTTATAAATTTTCCCAGGTGAAAACTGAAAATATCCACCAAAATGCAAAGTAAAATAAAAATTATTTAGAAAACTAAGGGAAAACTGTAACATGACAAGGATTTGCATCCACTCTATATAAAGAACTCTCATAAAATCAGAAAGAGGCGATTCTAAATTTTAAAATGGGCGAAGAGTATGAACAGGCAATTCACAAAAGAAATACAAATAGCCAATAAATATGTGGAACATGCTCACCTTCACTAATAATCGAAGATCGAAACAGCAAGATAACTACTTTAACCTATCAAACTGGTAAAGGTTTTTTTTTTTTTTTAAAAAAAAGACAGGTATACAATGTCTGGAAGGATACATGAGAAGTCTAGTAAATGACTCTAAGAAGGAGCACTAGGCAGCTTAGTTAAGACAGGAAGAAGACTTACTGTAATAGTACTTTTTGAATTTTGTGTAATGTGTAAGTCCTTAGCTATCAAAATTTTCTGATTAAAAAACAATATTAATAAATAATACTAATTGTTGGTGATCAATAGAGAAATGGGTTTTTGTCTTACTCCATTAGAAGGGTAAAAATCAGTACAAGTTGTGACAAAAGATTAATCTGCAAAATATACAAAGAGATCATGCAGCTCAATATCAAAAAAAAAAAACCCAATCAAAAAGTGGGCAGATCTAAATAGATATTTCTCCAAAGAAGATAGACAGATTGCCAAAAAGCACATGAAAAGATGCTCAATGTCATTATTAGAGAAATGCAAATCAAAACTACAATGAGGTATTACCTCACACCAGTCAGAATAGCCATCATCAAAAAGTCTATAAACAAATGCTGGAGAGGGTGTGGAGAAAAGGGCACCCTCCTACACTGTTGGGGGGAATGTAAATTGATACAGCCACCACGGAGAACAATATGGAGGTTCCTTAAAAAACTAAATATAGAACTGCCATATGATCCAGCAATCTCACTCCTGGGCATATAACGGAGAAAACTAGTTTGAAAAGATACATGCACCCAAATGTTCATTGCAACACTATTTACAATAGCCAGGACGTGGAAGCAACCTAAATGTCCATCAACAGAGGAATGGATAAAGAAAGATGTGGTACATATATACAATGGAATATTACTCAGCCATAAAAGGAACAAAATTGTGCCATTTGTACAGACATGGATGGACCTAGAGACTGTCATACAAAGTGAAGTCAGAAAGAGAAAAACAAACATCATTAGCTTATATGTGGAATCTAGAAAAATGATACAGATGAACTTATTTGCAAAGCAGAAATAGAGACACAGACATAGAGAACAAACATAAGGATACTAAGGGGGAAGGGGGTGGGTGGGATGAATTGGGAGATCGGGATTGACAATATATACACTACTATGTAAAAAATAGATAACTAATGAGAACCTACTGTATAGCACAGGGAACTCTACTCAGTGCTCTGTGGTGACCTAAATGGGAAGGAAATCCAAAAAAGAGGGGATATATGTATACGTATAGGTGATTCACTTTGCTGTACAGCAGAAACTAACACAACGTTGTAAAGCAACTATATTCCAATAAAAAATTTTTTAAATTAGTACAAGTTTTCTGATAGCCAATTTTTGTCAAAACGCTTAAAAATGCACATACCCATTTCCAAGGGTTTTATTTCTAGTAATTTATGGAAAAGAGTAATTTGGAGATATGTACAACATATTTAAACATAAAGAGGTTAATAATAGCATTATTTATAAATTTAAAAAACTGGAGACAATCTAACGATCGTAGAGAACTGATTAAATTATAATATATCCAATACCAAGGAACACTAAACATTAAATAATCACACAGCAGAAAAATAAAGACATGGAAATTTTGGCATTATGCAATATAATATATTGCTGAATTTTGTAAAGCAATAAACAATATATAACGTATGATCCCAGTTTGGAAAAACACCTTTTTTCACTGCATTCATAAAGTATCCATATGCATAGAAATAGACTAGAAGAATATATTCTAAAATATTAGCAATGATTATGTCTGGGCAATACAATTACAATTTTTTTGTCATCTAAATGCTTTTCTCTACTTCTCAAATTTGTACAATTAGCATATATTACTTCAGATTGCTTCATGTACTGCTACCCTGACTTCACTGACAGTTAGCAGGTCCCTGAGAGAAATTCTGACTACTAAATTTAACTGAAGCTCAAATAGATTAAAACATCTGCCCAGGGTCATACAGCTAAAAAAGTAATCCAGTAAAAAAGCCAGGATTAGATCTTAGGTGTGTAAGATGCCCAAGATGAAGTTCTTTCAACCATATTATATGTAGCAGTATCTATCTTTTATAAAGGTTCATATTTCATATTTATTTTCAATCTGTATTGGACCCACAGTAAGCACTAAATAAATCCACACTAATTTGACAATGTCAAACATTTGAGTAAATATAATCATTTCCTTATTAATAAGTCAGTTTCTAATTTAGCTACACTTATATTTACTCAAAGCCTTCCAGTTAAAGATAATTCTACTCAATGTGTTAGATTAAACATTTTCATTTTTCAGGGTACTTAAATTTCTACTTTCATCAGATTAACTGCTCACTGTCCTAATCAAAACCCAACTAATAATATTCAAGAAGCATCCTATATATGCTCACTAAAAATGTATTTTAACAAAATACTTAATATCTATAATGCTTTACTGAGAAAGCCCAAAAGCTATACAATCAATTTTTAAAATTAATATAAGAAAAATGTTTTGTTATAAACATCATCAAAAGAAAGTTCTTATTCATGAACACATTTAAGAAGTATCTATAAATTGGCAAAGGATAATTTTTAATTCTTTACCTAGATAAATGGGCCATTTTTCAGCGAGTTCTTTATTATGGCAATACTATTTGGTTATTCCTGGAAAGCACATACTTTAAGTGTAATGAATAATTAACATCTGGTTGGTTTACACTTCACTCACCAAGTTACAACAGGTCAGCAAAACACAATCTATACTATGATTATGAACTTAAAATGTTCTGTGCACTAGTGGCAAACCAAGTAACCAACAAACATGTATTAAGCAATCACTATCATTAAGTCAAGATCTCAGTGGTTTCAATGGGAGACATTAGCACCTTTCTTCACCAATGACCCACCAACAACAAAGACAGCAGCGGTCCAGCTGAATAACAATAGGGTTATTCAGTCTCCACATGGAAGCAACAGAAGGTTACCCTCATTCTAATATCCCTACTTATAGAAGACCACATGAGAAAATGTACACAGTAACCAATGTTCCTGACATTTTTAAAAATGCCTTGCATTGGTTAATGCCCCCAACACAATAGGTATGTAATAAAAGCAGCAGCACCCTGGTCATCTGCTATTTAGGACAATAACTGCTTGCTCCAAAACTGTGAAGGGGACAAAACCTAGGTCTCATCCCAGTTCTTCACTTGTCGGAAAAAATATCTCCTTTGTGGAATCGGATAAGAACTAATATAAATAAGAAAGTTAGTCAACTAATCTATGACAAAGGAGGCAAGAATATATAGAAAAGACAGTCTCTTCAATAAGTGGTGCTGGGAAAACTGGACAGCTACATGTAAAAGAATAAAATGAGAACACTCTCTAACACCATACACAAAAATAAACCCAAGATGGATTAAAGACCTAAATGTGAGGCCAGAAACTATAAAACTCTTAGAGGAAAACAGGCAGAACACTCTGACATAAATCGCAGCAAGATCTTTTTTGATCCACCTCCTAATGAAAATAAAAACAAAAATAAACAAATGGAACCTAATGAAACTTAAAGGCTTTTGCACAGCAAAGGAAACCATAAACAAAACAAAAAGACACCCCATAGAATGGGAGAAAATATTTGCAAACAAACCAACCAACAAAGGATTAATCTCCAAAATATATAAACAGCTTATGCAGCTCAACATCAAAAAAACAACCACCACAATCAAAAATGGGTGGAAGATCTAAATAGACATTTCTCCAAAGAAGACATACAGATGGCAAAAAGCACATGAAAAGATGATCAACAACACTAATTATTAAAGAAATGTAAATCAGAACTACAATGAGGTATCACATCACACCAGTAAGAATGGCCATCATCAAAAAAACTACAAACAATAAATGCTGGGGAGGGTGTGGAGAAAAGGGAACCCTCCTACATTGTTGGTGGGAAAGTAAACTGGTACAACCATTATGGAGAACAATATGTAGGTTCCTTAAAAAAATACATATAGAACTAACATATGATCCAGCAATCCCACTCCTGGGCATATAACCGGAGAAAACTGTAATTCAGAAAGACACATGCACCCCCAACGTTCATTGCAGCACCATTTACAATAGCCATACATGGAAGCAACCTAAATGTCCATCGACAGAGGAGTGGATAAACAAGATGCGGCACACATATACAATGGAATATTACTCAGCCATAAAAAAGGATGAAATAATGCCATTTGCAGAAACATGGATGGACCCAGAGATTATCATACTGAGTGAAGTCAGACAGAGAAAGACAAATATCATATATCGCTTATATGTGATCTAATCAAAATAAAATGGTACAAATTATTTACAAAACAGAAATAGAGTCACAGACGTAGAAAACAAACTTATGGTTACCAGAGTGTAAGGGGGGGGGATAAATTGAGAGATTGGGACTGACATATACACACTACTATACGTAAAATAGATAACTAATAAGGACCTACTGTACAGCACAGGGAATTCTACTCAGTACTCTGCAGTGACCCATATGGGAAAAGAATCTAAAAAAGAATGGATATATGTGTAACTGATTCACTTTGCTGTACACCTGAAACTAACACAACATTGTAAATCAACTATACTCCAATAAAAATTTTTTTAAAAAAGTAAGTTAGCCCAATGTCTGGAACACAATAGAAGCTCAAAAGTACTGTGCTTACTACATAATATGCAACCTCGGTAAAGTTTCGTAACATCCCTAGATTTAGGTTTTGTCATCCATGAAATGATTCCTTCTTTCAGATTATGGTGAAGACTAAATGAGATGACTATGTGAAAATGCTTGGTGCTTAAAAGATTTCCCATAAATGGTAGTCTCCCCTTTCTAGGTAAAATGCAAAGAATTCAGGTTCTTTTCTCAGCCTTTCAAAATTCTTAATTTAAAAATGTCCTAGAGAGAAAGAAAACCTAAAACTGAAAGCAAACTGAAACAAATCTAAGTTTATTTCAAATGAGTATTATAACCACACTGAAGATGGGGGAAGGTAGAAGGAAAAGGGAAAATAAAACTAATCCGAGTAACCTGGGCAGGGTTGAGGGAGGTGGATTTGAAAAATAAACCTGAACCCTTTATTATGTTTATTATAATGATATTATAAAACATTCTAAAACTATTTTAGATATACTCAAGGATTAAACAAATTAATAAATGTATTGGTAGTGTCAGAAGCCAGGTTCTCACTATAGAAGGAACATACAAATGTGAAATGGGGGAAGAAAGAAATAGTCCTCTGGGAATGTTTTGGATTTGGAGGTATCTATGTAAACACATGATTTCATAAATATGTGTATGTTTATTTGTATGTATGTATACAAGTATTTCCTACCTCGGTCCACTGGAAGGGCTAAAATGGAAAGACCCCACAGGAGCAAAGTACAATTAGCATCCAGCTCTTGATCACTGAAAGGAATCAAGGATCCTTGGAGAAACTGCTGACTTCAGGGCTGGGACAGAGTGGGCAAAAGATGAGCCTACAACATTTCGTTATGCTAGAAAGTAAGAAGTGCTTCCCTCTCCACTCAAAAAAAAAAAAAAAGGACAGCTGCATGTCCTTGAGCCAATTTGAAGGGGAGCCCTCCAAATCTGTGACCATTGACAACCAAAATAAGTACAGCAATGAATTATGAACCATTGGGGGGAAAAGAGAAATTCATGAATCCATACTGATAATTAAATAGTTAATTAATGGAAAAGGAGAGCTCTTGCTAAGAGTAGAATGCCAGGGTTGATTGATAAACGTGGAGGAAGTATTAGAACAGAAAAATCATCTTTTGCAAACTTAATGGTAAAGAATAAATCAATCAAGAACCATCAATAGATACTAAATCTAGGGAGGGAATTTTGATGGAGGGCAGGATATTTACATGGTATTGAAGTGTCACCCATCAGACTGCTTATTAGTTGTCAGGAAGGAAGAAAGATAGTAATTATACAATAAGGAAATCAGGAACCACCTTGACCAGATGGTGTAAATTAAACCTCATCAATGAGGGACTGATGAATAGTAGGTACCTCCAGATTGCTATGAGAGAGGCACTACATTATATTCATTTTGGCCATGAATCCACAAACTTAATCTAATCACTAAGAAACATTAGACAAAACGCAAAACAAGGAACTTTCTATTAAAGGAAGAAGGGAAAGGGCCTGTGTTCTTTAAATATGTTACAATCGTAAGAGATAAAGACTGGAAATGTCCCAGATTAAAGGAGCCAAAGGTAACATAACTAAATGCAAAACCTGGCACTAGACTGGACCTTGTAGTACAGGACACTACAAAGAACATTATTAGGTCAACTAACACAACTAGAATATGGATGGTAGATTAGAAAAAAGTATTGAATGAATGTAAAATTTAGAAAGTTAATAGCTGTACTGAGGTTATGTAAGAGAATATCCCTTTTTAAACTATTTAGGGGTAAAACAGAACGTATATAACTTAGTCTCAAATGGTTCAGGAAAAAAAGGATATACTGTATCTATGTATCCATTGTCTAGTTATCTATAAAAAGAGAGATCATAAATAATAATGTAAATGGAGAAATGTTAGTAGGTAAATTTAGATGAAGAGTATAAGACATTCTTTGTACTACTTTTATTTTTGCAATTGTTTTTAAGTTTGAACTTATTGCCAAATGGAAGTTAATTTTAAAAAAGCAATCATCCTTTTTTTAAAAGAAACTCTCTAAATGAGACCATAAGTTTAAAAAAAATTCTGCTTAATTCCAGTCAGAGAAAAATTTAGCATCCAATGTATCATAAACCCTCCTTTAGCATAGATTGGTCTTTCAGTTTAGTTCTGAATAAACCTGAATGTTTCTTTTCACTGAGTCACCCATGGCCAGTCTCAAATCCATCTATGTCCCTAACTTCAAGTGAATAGCTTGAATAGCTTCAGTTTCTACATACTGACCATAATACCCACACATACCCACCTGCCCCAAAAATACCAAAACAGGATCTGGAAAACTTTTATTATATTTATATAAATGAACAGGTCTATGTGTTTACTCACGTTTGCTAACTGTAGCTTTTATAGAAGCATCTCTTTGTGAAGCCATTCCTAATATTCCAAGGTAGAGACAGCCTCTCTATGCCCTTAGTATGTGTTGATGATCTTCCACTTCCAATCATACACTTATATCCCTAAACTGTCATTCTATGCCAAACTGGGACTTCCATGCATCATCTGAGAAAAAGATTTCAGCTGTCATCTGGTAGTGCTCCCTATCAGTTAACTATTCTTTTCAGTAGTTTCACTATCTGGGTCTGTATTTAGTAGTATAAATTTAAGCAATTATTAGAATATTGTAATTATACATTTATATTTAAAATGAGTGGAAAGTGAAAAATTAAAGTGCCAGTGATAATATATTTTAAACAAAAATGGAAACCATCAGGGTACTGAAAGCATAAATCTTTAGCCACAAATTTTTTTAAAAGTAAATAAAAACATATATGAAACGCTGAGCCTCTAAATAATGACGTACAGTGAAAGGAAAAACAGAATGAATGTTCATAATTATGAACTGAGAAAAACCAGTATTTACATTTCATTGTTAAGAATACAGTTTGACAGAATTCCCTGGTGGTCCAGTAGTTAGACCTCGGTGCTTTCACTGCTGTGACCTGGGTTCAATCCCTGGTTGGGGAACTAAGCTCCCACAAACCACATGGCGTGGTCAAAAAAAAAAAAAAGAATACAGTTTGATAAAATACCCTTATTAAGGGAGAAGACTAGTATTCATTTTTCTCACAACAAATTTTATCCGAAACTATCAATAAGGCATCAATGTCTGCATCAATAATACCTTGCTCATCTCCCTTACGAAATCAGCCTTTCTTCCCAAAATTAAAATTGAATTCTGCCTACAAATGTCATTTTAAGAAAACAAGGGAAACAAACTGGAGATAATACATTATCTGAGCAAGTTTTATTTATTATTTAATACTTATCAATACTTTCAGGTTTAAATAAGAATAAGAATCAGAATTACTGAATCTGATTCAGTAATAAGAATCAGAAAATTTTTTTAAAACACCTAAATACATCATAATGAAGGATGTAGAAAATCGTTAACCATCTGAGAATAGGGATTACCATTATAACACCTTCCCTCCCTTCTGACAAATTCTCAATCCTTATCTTAACTGAGCTCTCTAGTATTTGATAATGTTGATCAATTCCTCCAACTTTAAATCTTCCTCTTCCCTCGGCTCCCCCTAGTTGATGTCTGTGGCTTTAATTACAATCTCTGAGCCCATGGTAAATACACACATACGGTCAAGGTCTCTCTCAAGAGCTTCATGTTTAATACCCATCATTCTTGGATGTCTCATAGGTACCTTAATTACAATATATTCAAAACTGAGTTTTTTATTTTCTTCCACTTTATTTTCTCATGTTTCCTAACTCAGTTTCTCATACTGCCATGTATCTGCACATACAAGAAACCCAGGTTTCCTAGAGTAAGCTTTAACTCCTCCCCTTAACCTTCAGGTCCAATTCCAATCAAACACTAAGTACTATGTCTCCATGCTCATCCCATTGCCTTATGTTCATAATTTCCTCTTTCTTCAATTACAGCAACTCTAAACTGGTCTCTGCCACCAGTACTACCTATCTCCAATGCATTAGTATATTCAGTAAATACACAGTAATCATCTAAATTAGAATGCTAAATAAAAAACACATGTACAAATCACTTTACACAAATCAGATATGTGGGAAGTGTAGAGTCAAAAGAAAAAAATGAGAATTAGTACTTTTCAGGAGAATTAAAAATAGCATACCTCAATTTATACTTTTCAACAAAACGTCTAATACTCAATATGCTTAACTTTATACCTTTTACTGGAAATTACTGCATAATATTGAAAGATCAGAAACAGGTAACAGAAATGTTCTTTCGTCAAAATTTTTAAATGAAGATATTTCTGGGAAAACAAAAGTAAACACATCTGAAAATATTTTGTTTTAATACCTCTTGCTCTTCATGCTATCAGGAAACACTAAAGCAAAAGAAGGGAACAGACACTGAAGCCAATTCTAAAAAAAGTTTTTTCTAGTTCCATGGTGCATAAAAATAACCAACAAATAATTGTGTGGAAAAGCTAAGAGCAAGGGTGCGCGATCAGTGCAAGAGGGCTAGAAAAAGCACTAAAATCTTAAACTGAGACAGTAAAAAGAATTCTTATCAATGTGATATATCAGACACTATAAATGTAACATACTACACAAAATGTAGTGGAATGTTCCATAGGTCAAAAGGTGGCAAGAAAGCACAAAATAAGGTACGGATTGATTACCTGAAGTTTTACTCAGCTCTGCTGAAAACATAGCAGATGGTGGTCTGTACTCTTTTTCTGTACCAGAAGGAAGTTTTTTCTCAGCTTCTTGCACAAGAACTTTGGGTTTAACTATACTGCCTATCCCTGTTTGAGCATCCAAAGCAGAAACATCTGGAGGCAGTAAGGGCACCTTTGAAATATCAGCCCTATCTTTGGAGAATTCATCTGGGACATGAACTTTTTCTTCATCTTTAGGCTGTACACTCTTGACAGAAACTTCATGGGGTAATTCTGAGCAAGGCAACGACCCAGCTCCATCCTGGACACTAGCAACTTCACTTTTGTAGGATATTTCTAGGTCACTGTATTCCCTGGCTAATGTAGGAGAAGAATCTGTTTTAGAACTGACAAATGTAGGGAACTCATCTATAATCTCAATTGGAGATGAATCTGAAAATGTTTCACTCTCTCTTATTTTTGCTTCCTTAGCAATGTATAAGCCATCATTTGAATAAACTGCAGTGTTGAGCTCCTCCATCTGCAAAGGAATTTTCTCCTTTTGGATCAATGTTGAAACTTCATTAGATGATAAGGTATCTTTTGTGGTACCTAAATTGGGCTGAAAAGATTCCAAATACGGCTTTCCCCCCTCAGGTGGTGGTGAAGCACTAAGTTTTTCCTTATTTTCATGTTCTATCATTGATTCAGATGAAGTTTCAATGAGATTTTCTTTTACAAGTATCACAGCTTCATCTTGTTTTTGTGGAACTTCAGGAATTGAATCATCACTAAATAAGTCAACTGGTTCAGAATCAGGTGAGGAATCTTCAACTAGCTCAGAATGAGTGGGCACCAGCTGTGCAACTTTTGCTATTTCTGAATAACTAGAGAAATCTGGAGTTGGTTCAGTAGAGAGCTTTGTTTCTTTAATTAAATCACATGCAATAGATATATAAGGAGCTTCTGTTTCTTGAACAGCTACACTAATACTTTCAGCCTCTTTAATTTCTTCATTCATTCCTGATACTTTTTTTAGTGATACATTCATGGCCTCTTCATATGGTGGGGGATTTTCAGGCTCAAGTTTTATGCTTTCATAATTAACCAAAGGAGGAGCTTCTAATGGTGATGAACTGAGCTGCACTGCAGAAGCACCACCACTAGGAACTATAGAATTTAATGGTGCTTCCATGACAATGTCAGGCAAAACTGGTGAAGGAGTAGCTTCAGATTCTTCAAAGGATGGGCAAAGCTGTGCTACAGGGTAAAGTGACTCCTGCATAGCTTCTGAAGTTTGAACCAAGTCCATTTTTGTTTCAAAAGCAATTTTTGTACCTGTAGCTTCACTCAATTCACTTTCACATGCTTCCTGTACTAAATCTGGGGTTAGACCTTCATGCATGTTTGCCACTACTTCCTCAGTCACCTCTGATAAATGATCTGTTGTGTCATAATCTGTTTTAGAATCCTGTGTTGCCACAAGGAAAGGGTTTGATGTTTTGGCACTAGCATTCTTCTCTGTTACAATTTGGGCCTTTTTTTCTTCTATTTTTTTTTCATCTGTCTTATTTTCTGAAGTATGATCTTCCAACAAGGGAAAAATGTTTGCTGAAGGGTTAAAGGGAGCACATGTGATATATGCTCCTGAACCATCTTTTATAGCTTCTGGTGTACTAGGAAATGAAGTATCATCATTACTACTTTCACTATCTTTTTCACGATTTGTTTGTTCAAGGCTATCTGAAAAACGTTCCGTATCCACTTTACCTTCCAATTTGCTCTCTATATTACCTCCAGCAGCCAAAACATCACTATCTTGCTTATAAGTATCTTTTACTTCCCACACTTGCTCAAATGGTTTGAAGTCTGCATATTCCTCCCTCATAGGAGCTTCTGCTACAATTCCCTTTTCATTAAAACTGTCTTTTGTTTTTTCTGGAGACATAACTCTACCCTCTTCTTTAACTGATTTGCTAAGGACTATCGGTAACTCTTGCTGAGTACGAAGGATGTTATTACTAACTAAGTCCTCTTCTTCATCTTTATTCTTCACAATTATTTCTTCCCTAGGATTTGCTACTGTTATGGCAGATTCTGCTCTTGGAGAGCCACTGAATGATGATCCCATTTCTGAGTATTCCAATTCTGAAAACTCTGGTAAATCTCTGTCTACAAATGGTTTTTTTGCCTTCTCTGAGAATTCTTTAGAAGCTTCATCTGAAATTTCTCGAAATGTTCCTTCGGTAGGTAGTACTGCTGGTAAATTACCAAGGTATTCATGTTCTTTAAAAGAAGCAGCTGAGAGAGGAGCTAAAGAAGGAAGAGAAGCAGCAGTTTCAAGCAGGACAGATGGAAAATCCTCTTGACCAGCAGAAACAGTGTTACCTGGCTGCTCCTTCAAATCCATAATTTTTTCTGTGACCATGGACAGAAAGGAAAGTTAGAGAATGCCAGTGTTCTCAGATTTAATGCAAGTTTTATGACAGATTCAAAAATACTGTTAGTAAAGACTGTTAACTAAAATGCTAATAACATTTAGTTAATAAATAATAATCAAGTAGACTGAATCATAATTGAAAAATTAAAGCTACTGTCAAAAAACATGTGCATGGCTACAGAGGCTATTATATACTATGCAAAGACATCAAGTCTTTGAGAAAAACCTCACGTACAATTAACTGAGAAAAGCTACTTCTAACTAGTCTCAGAGGAAGAAATGAGGATTTGAGAAGAGAGTTTGACAGCATAACAAAGAAAGGGCACTGGATAATTAACTGTCATAGGCTGACATTCTTTTCTATGAAAGCCTGTCAGCTATAAGCAAATAAACTGTATTTGGAAAAAATGACTAGTCAATATATAAACATAAATCAAGGGGCCAAGAATTCCTTACACATTTCCAATTATTAATCAGGTTTCTACCCATTTCTCTCTTGGACACTGCATATAAAATGCAAATTTCAACTTGGTCAGTAGATAAACATTCTTGGAACCATGCTTATTTTTAGTAAATTCAAACTACTAAGCATAGAGTGAACATAACTAAAGAATTAAAGTTAGAATACACAGAGGATAAAAGGCTAGCAGAAAGAACTTGCCTGCAGAGGAGTGTATCACAGGCTCAGATGCAGCAGGAAGAGCAAAAAGTGTCTCATCTGAAAAACAAATAGAATATAACCTCAGCAGAAATAAAGACAGAGTTGGAAAGAGACTAAAGAGGAACAAGCAAGGGGTTCAGTTTGTAATGAGTTAACACAAAACTTTATCTACAGAGAAAAAGCCATGATGGAAAGGAAAAAGTAGTACCATTAACCCAGATTAAATTATAATATATATTATAAAATTGATTAAATGATATCTATAGAACCTATCATTTTTCAAGAGGCAAAAACATGTTTATGTTAAAGAAACTGCATGAACCAAAGTGGCTTGAATATACTAATCTTCTTATCTTTTTTTATTGGTATATGTTCAATTTAGAACACTTTCAGAAAATCATGCATATTCTCTACTTGTTATTCTAAGTGATTTACATGATGCAAGAACTCATTTTACTCCTTACAACTCTAATGTTACAAGTGTTGCTGTTAATATCTCATTTAACAGATTAAAAAAAAAAGAGTGATAGACAAGTAACTCACTCAATAGATTAAGTAGTGAGACTCAGACAATTCAACTCCAGAGCTCACTTTCTTAACCAATATATGCTGTATGTTATAAATTGAATGTTTGTGTTTCCCCTAAAATTCATTATGTTCAAGCCCTAAGGTTCAATGTGTTGTGTTTGGAGATGGGGCCTTTCGGAAGTAATTAGGAATATATGAGGTCATGAGGGTGGGACCATGGTCACAGGAAGAGGTCACGTGAGCACACAGAAGGCAGCAACCTATAAGCCAAGAAAAGAGGCCTCAGAATGAAACCTAACTTGCCCACATTTTGATCTTAGACTTCCCAGCCTTCAGAACTGTAAGAAATAAATTTCTGTTGTTTAAGCCACCTAGTCTATGGTATTTTGGTATAGAAGCCCAAGTCAACTAATACACTATATACTGGTATATTAACCTTGTACAATGTCATTTTATACCTGCAGTTGGGAGATCTTGAGCTAAAGATCTTCTGTGGTTTATACTAGAGAAAGGGCTCTAGCAAAAGACAATGTGAAACAGTCTGAGAGATGACAGGAGGTATTCCTTTAGTGTAGAGGACCTAATAAATTTAGACACTTCTATCTGGAAGAACAAGCTAGACAAGGCTGATTAATAGAAAAAAAAAAGAAATCAGAGATGTGGCTATCATGAACATGGAACTTGTCTTCCAAGGGTATTCCTTTTGATGAGTAGGAGAGTTAAATTCATAATGTCACATAAATTTTAAATTCATACTAGGTATGATGTCATATCTAAAGGATTCTTAGATGGGGTGGAGAGGGGAAATCCATTTAAAAGAGTCTCCTATAACCTAGAACAACAGGTTGAATGGGCCACTCATCCAAACCAGTAAGACACACTGCCTTATGAGATTTTATAAAATGTACACATATGTGTACACACTTTTTAAAGATGACTTGTTATGTAATATTAGTTAAATTACACAGTTCTCGTTTGTAAAATGACAATTTGAAAATTCCTTTCAGCTAAAATAATGAATTATAATGATGTACAAACGGAGATTTGGGGGTCAAAGAGCAGAACCAAATAATTACACAGCTGCTCCACCCAAATAAAAGGAAGCAAATTCTTAACTAAATGGTTGTCTTTTTCATCTAGACAATATAGTTAAAAGCCAACTAATTTAGAGACAGTTTACTTGTAAAGTGAACTAGAAACATGTTAAAATCAGAGGGAAACCAAACTATATCTAAAGCTGTGCCAAAATTTTGAAGTATTTTTTAAAAATATATCCTTATGCGTATCTAATACCAGAATATCTCTTATAATAAAAACTATATTCTGACACTTGGTCAAGTGAGAAAGTTTATAAATTGGTAGTTGAAATATTCACAAATTTCCAAAAAAAAAATAAGTTCTCATTTTGTAAAATGAGACTCAATCCAAAATTAGCCACAAAACAAGTATTCCATTTCTAAAAGCACTTAGAAAAAAATCCAGAAGAGGTCATTACCATTTTGCCTTCAAGAAGAAGAGAGTTGCTCAGGGACTCCTACTAAGGCCCATCATGAATCATGGGATCAAACTGCCTGGGTCCAAACCCCAGATCCATCACATATTACACAATATAAATGTGTAACCCTGAGAAAGTTACTACTTAGCCTTTCTGTGCTTCATTTCCTCATTTGCCAAATAAGAGTAACTACCTCAAAATGTTGTGAGGGAGGGAAGGGGAAAAAAGAAACAATTTGTCCTAAGTCACAGAGCTAGGAGGCCAGAGAGCCAGGATTTGAATAGGTCTAACTCCCAAGTTCATGTGCTGTATCCTATGCACGAGTGCAATAATAAATTACATATTCCAACTTTATCAGCCCCATAAATTTGAGCTCCTGAAACAAGAAAAACAGTCACCCAGCAAATACCCTGTAATTATCCAAAATATTTGACTGATTGTTTGCTTTTACTTCACCATATAACAACATTTATAGAGATGTTAACGATGGCCAGGCACATTGATTTCACATGGTCTTTTTTTTTTTTTTTTTTTTTTTGCTGTATGCGGGCCTCTCACTGGTGTGTCCTCTCTCGTTGCGGAGGCTCCGGACACGCAGGCTCAGCGGCCACGGCTCACTAGCCTAGCCGCTCCGCGGCATGTGGGATCTTCCCGGACCGGGGCACGAACCCGTGTCCCCTGCAACGGCAGGCAGACTCTCAACCACTGCGCCACCAGGGAAGCCCCACATGGTCTTTTAATACTCAAAACCACCCTGTAAAATAGGTACTACTGTTATCTTGATTTCACAGATGAGGAAACAGAGGCATAAAAAGGCTAAGTAACTTCCCCAGAGTCACAAAACTAAAAAAAGTGATGGATCTGAGACTGAATCCATAGTTTACCAGTCCATGCTCTTTCTTTTAACTGCTCTGCAGTACTTCTTTTCTAGACTTTACTATATAAATTTAGAATTTGAAAATGACTAATAAAATTAACGATGTCAAAAGAAAATTTTGATCAACAATACTTATATATCACAAAAGCTACCAAATTCTAAGGCCAAAACACCTAAAAATTATCTATTTCCTGTTCTGAAAAAGAATTACTGATTTTCATCTTCCTTTTTCTGCAAGACCCTCACTTTCACAAGTGAATAAACTATTTTATAATAAGGGATGCTATATTAAGTAAAAAATAAAATGTTCTGAATTACTGAGATATGTTACACATACACTTACATTACTGTGCTTACAAAAACGGTAAACAACTCCCCTTCTTTCTATGATCTACTCATAATGCCAAATTCTAACTACTGAATGAAATTAAAACCTTAATCATCAATCTCATTTGTACTATTTGAACAGCCAGAAGAAACAATAAATATTAAGGACTTAATTATATATATCCACACTAAGTAAAAACATAATGTCATATTACAAAAAAAAAAACAAGTTTTCACTAAATAGGCAAAAGGGAAGCCAGAACTCTATTACGTCTCTCCTCTACAGTCATCAAAAAGGACAAGTCTATACATTTTTCTTGCTCGAAAACATTTAAAAGCTCCCAGTTACATACTGAATTACACCAAAAATTCTTAGTCAGATATATAAGGCCCTGCACTATATGGCCCCAATTTAACTGTCTAAGCTTATCTCAACATCTCCTTACATGTCATCTATGCTAACAAAATAAACTTCTTCCTAACCAAACCCATGCTTCCCCCTCTTGCATATGAATGCTGACATCCACTAATGCTCAAATTCACCATATTCAGCCTCACTAACTCTCTCTGTAAAACCTACTCATTCTTACCTTATTTTTGTTAATCTTCTACATTTCCAGGTACCTAAGCTCAGAGAATAAAGCAACTTATTGAAAGTCACATAGCTTAGTTAATGACAAAGCTAGAAAATAATTTAAACTATAATCATATATACATATTTCCTTATTACCCTCAGTAAAATGAATAGAATCACTGAACTGCTTATAATGACAGTATGAAAGACTTCCAAATGATCTATTCCTCATGTTGGCCCTAATGCTAGATTCTTTTCCTTACCTAAGCCTAAAACTAGAATATAAGTTTCGATTAACTGCCTCAGGGCTACAAACTGTGAACGCTAATTACTTCCACCACACAAGAATCAGTTGCAAAATTAAAGTTCACTGGAGAAATTTTTTTTTTTTTTAGTAAATCACTTTTCAAGAAAGTAAAAATGGCATTATCAGTTTTGAATTTATTACTGGTCAATTCAAAATATATATATATGCTATCACAATCTCACCAATGTCCACACACTCTTATACTGAGTATTTTCCTTGACACGTTCATTTCAAAACCTGTTTATCAACCAAAAGTATAAGTGGTCAGGGCTTCCCTGGTGGCGCTGTGGTTAAGAGTCCGCCTGCCAATGCAGGGGACACGGGTTCCAGCCCTGGTCCGGGAAGATCCCACATGCCCTGAGGCAACTAAGCCCATGGGCCACAACTACTGAGCCTGTGCTCTAGAGCCCGCAAGCCACAACTACTGAAGCCCGCGTGCCTAGAGCCCATGCTCTGCAACAAGAAAAGCCACCGCAATGAGAAGCCCGCGCACAACGAAGAGTAGCACCCGCTCGCCGCAACTAGAGAAAGCCCACACGCAGCAACAAAGACCCAACGTAGCCAAACGTAAATAAATAAATAAATAAAACTTTTAAAAAAAAAGTAAGTGGTCAGTAAAATCATATCTAATTTATAAAACAAGAAAAATAAACTGCATTTTAAAATCATAGAGAAGAACCTCTGCTTCTAGCCATGAAAGTAATTTTATCACACTAACCCTTCCAACATAAACAACTATAAAACTGGGCAAAATATATGAAGCAACTGTCCTGAGACACTGGACCACAGGCAGAAGTGTAATTCCTGAGAAGAGGGAAGCACACCAGAGGAATGCCCTGGCTTTCCATCTGAAAGCACTTTCTGTCAACAGCACATGGCAGAGGAGCCCAAGGATACTGCGCTCTTGCTGAGCAGAGGAAGCTGTTGAGTTGTCCGGGATTTGTGGGGCAGGGTGACATACAAAGGAAAGCTTCAAAGAAAAGGTGCTCCAGAAATCTAGATAGATGTTCCCTTTAAACATTTGGCTGAATACAATGCTGCACATATAGATCACAAGACTTACCAAGACCCAGCAGACAAATCTATGATAGAGTTGTGAGCTGAATGGATATTCTGGAGGCCAGACTGTTCTGGAAGACCTGACCTAAAGTTCTGGCCAGTCAGAGTGGAGAGATCTCATAAACACCCCAAGCATAAAAGTGAGATTCCAGAAAAGGTACACCTTAAGAGTGGGACTACTATAACCCTAAAGTAAGGGATACTCTAGACCAAGAGTCAGCAAAACATGGCTCATGGGCCAAAGTTGTATTGGGAGAAAGTCATGTCCATTCATGTGATGTATTGTCTATGGCTACTTCTGCATTATAATGGCAAACATGAGTAGTTAGATAGAACCTGTATGACCCACAAGCCTAAAATATTTACTACTTTGCCCTTAAAGAAAAAGTCAGCCAGCCACTGCTCTAGACCCACCCTAACTTTAAAATCAAGACTTAAAAAAGATCAAGGTGATTTGCCAGCAAATCAATTGCCTTCCAGAACAAAACTATCACCACATCCATGACAAGCAGTATAAAATAAAAAACTACTGGACATGAAAAGAAGAAAATTTGAGCATAAATAAGAAAAAACAGCCTATATAAACAAAAAGAAATAGTGTAAATGGTGGATTAATGAATATTAAAATGGAAATTTAAACAGCTTTTAAAAATTCCTAAGTATGTACAGTAAAAGACAGACATAATGAGTGAACAGAGAGTCTTGGTAGAAAAACATGGGCTAGAAAAAGAACCAAATGGAAATGCTGTAACTGAAAAGTACATTAATCTAAAGAAAATTTCACCAGATGAGCTTAAAAGTAGATTGGACAATGGAGAAGAAAAGATCAATAAACTTAAAGAGCAACAGAGAGAAAATATCCAAACTGAAGCACAGCATGAAGAACAAAAAGCTGGGGGAAAAAATGAACAGTCTCAATGACCTATGAGATAATCAAGCAGTTAATGCATGCATAACTGGAGTCCCCTCAAAGACAATAATGACTGAAACAGGAAAAAAAAGTTTTAAGATATAACGGCCTAAAATTTGAAAATAGTGATAGAAAATACCAGCCCACAGATCCAAGAAGCTCAATGAACCACAAGCAGGATAAACACAAAACCACAAAGAACTACACTGTAGAGGCCAAACTGCTGAAAACCAAAGACAGAGAAAAATCTTAAAAACAGAGGGAAAAGGCAGGTAAACAATAAGAATGACCTGACCTCTCACTGAAAACAACGCAATCCAAAAGATAATAAAACATTCTTTAAAATGATGAAAAAAACTGCAAACCTAGAATTGCATGCAGTCAACCCTCATAATCTGATTCCTTAATTTGCCAACTGGCCTACTCACTAAATTGATAAACCCAAAATCAGTACTTACAGCAGCAGGCACATGCAGAATAGCCATACATTCCAGTCCCCCAACATATGTTGCCAGGTGAGGTCAAACAAGGCAACCCTATTCCTTCTTGTTTCAGCTCACATACAGTAAACAAGTATTCTTTTAGCAGTCTATTTACTGCCCTACTGTTTGCATTTCTGTGCTTTCTGTTGGTATTCTGATATGGTCCCTAAGCACAATGCTGAAGTGCTGTCTAGTGTTCTTAACAGCAAGAAGGCTATGATGTACCTTACAGAGGAAACACGTGTGTTAGATAAGGTTCATTCAGACATGAGTTATAGTTCTGTTAGCCATGAGTTCAATGTTAATGAGTCTACAATATATATCAAATAATGTGTTTCTTTAAATAGAAACACACTTAAAACAAAGTTATATACTGACGAGTAACAAAAATGTTATGACTAAAGGTTCACAGGAACCTAACCCTGTATTTCCCCTAGGGACAATGATTCAGTATCTGCTAATTCAGTATTTTCTGTGACTTTATAGACCATAACCACCACAAATAACAAAATTGACTGTATTCATCAAAAAATCCTTCAAAAGTAAAGCTCAATTAAGATATTAACAGACAAACAAAAGCTGAAAACAAAAGCTGAAAGAAATCATCACCAAGGGACCTGCACAATAAGAAATGTTAAATGAAGTTCTTCATAATGAAGGAAAAAGATGCCTGATAGAAACCCAAATCTTCATGAAGGAATGAAGGGCAGAAATGGCAAATGTATGTGTAGATACAAAATATTCTCATTCCCTAAGTTCTTTAAAGAAATGGTAAATATATGAGTAGATATAAAGTATTCTCATACCTTAATTTCCTTCAAGAATAATTGACTTTTGAAGGTATACAAATTTGGAAAGAAGCAAAACTGTCACTGTTTGCAGATGACATAATATACATAGAGAATCCTAAAGATGCTACTAGAAAACTACTAGAGCTAATCAATGAATTTGGTAAAGTAGCAGGATACAAAATTAATGCACAGAAATCTCTGGCATTCCTATACACTAACGATGAAAAATCTGAAAGAGAAATTAAGGAAGCACTCCCATTTACCACTGCAACAAAAAGAATAAAATACCTAGGAATAAAAAAAAAAAACTGACTTTTGAAGCTTAAATAATTACAATATATAATAATATATGTAGAAGTAAAATGTAAGACAATAAAAGCACAAAGGATGGAAGGAATATGTAGAAGTACAAAAAAAACAGAAGCAGATGGGACAAAGAGAAAAGAGACTTAAATGGGGACTTCCCTGGTGGTCCAGTGGTTAAGAATCCATCTTACAATGCAGGGGACGCTGGTTCAATCCCTGGTGGGGGAACTAAGATCCCACATGCTGTGGGGCAACTAAACCCACACGCCACAACTAGAGAGAAGCCCACGCACCGCAGTGGAGGATCCCACACGCCACAGACTTAAATAGACTTAAGTGAATCATATTAATAATTACACTGGGGGCTTCCCTGGTGGCGCAGTGGTTGAGAATCCGCCTGCCGATGCAGGGGACACGGGTTCGTGCCCCGGTCCGGGAGGATCCCGCATGCCGTGGGGCGGCTGGGCCCATGAGCCATGGCCGCTGAGCCTGCGCACCCGGAGCCTGTGCTCTGCAACGGGAGAGGCCACAACAGTGACAGGCCCGCGTATGGCCAAAAAAAAAAAAAAAAAAAAAAATTACACTGAATGTAGTAAACGGCCCCAATTAAAAGGCAGAGGTTTTCAGGCTAGATAAAAACCCTACTATGTGCCACTTAACAGGACACACACTCTAAACATAAAAACACAGGTAGATTAAAAGTAAAAGAATGTAAAAGGATATATGATCCAAGCACTTATCCTACAAAATCTGGAATGGCTATACAAATGTCGAGCAAAAGTAGATTCAAACACAAGGAGTATTATCTTGAGATTACCAGAGGTAAAGAGGGGCATTTGATAATGAAAAAGGAGTAATCAGACATAACACTAAATAGATATAACAACACTAAAGGTATATGGGAAAGGTGTAAGGGAAGTACATGAAGCAAAAACTAAAGAGAGACAAGGACAAATCTACAAATATTATTTAAAAAATTTAACACTCAACTCTCAGTTAATTGATAGACTGGACACACATGCACATAACACACACACTCAATAAACAAGGATATAGATGATTTAGACAACACTCCAATGAACTGACTTTTATAGAGCACTACAACCAACAACAAAATATACATCCTTCTCAAGTACACATGGAACATACACCAAGATAAGCCATTTCCTGGTCTATAAAGCAAATCTCAATAAATTTAAAAGGATTGAAATCATGCAGCGTATGTTCTTTGACCACATGAATTAAATTGAAATCAATAAAATAGAATTCTGGAAAATGCCCTAATGTTTGGAAATTAAACACACAATTCTAAATAACTCATGGGTCAAAGAATGTATCACAAGAAAAATTAAAGAATAATTTAAATCAAATGATAATGGAAATCTGCAGGATACAGCTAAAGCAATGCTTAGAGAGAAATTTATAGCTCTAAATGCTTTTAGAAAAAAAGGTTAAATTCAAAGTTTAAAGCTTCCACCTAAGGAAACCAGAAAAAGAGCAAGTTAAACCCAAATAAGTAACAGAAAATAAATAACAGCAGAAATCAATGATATAGGAAACATGCAAACTACAGAGAAAAATCAATGAAACCAAAAGTTGGTTCCTTGAAAAGATCAATAGAATTGATAACCCCTAAAATGATCAAGAAAAAGAGAAAAGTAAGTATTGGAAATAAAAGAGGGACTATCACTATAAATCCTAAAAAATAAGAGAATATTATGAACAAGTTTATGCCAATAAATTAGACACAAATTCCTGGATGTCCACTCATCAAGATGAAATAGTCAAGTTCCTTGAAAGGCATACATTTCCAAAACTGACACAAGCAGAAATAGAAAATCTGAATAGCCTTATATCACTTAAAAAAAGAATACCCATAATTTAAAACCATCTCCACAAAGAGAACTCCAAGGCCAGATGGCTTCACTAGTAAATTCTATAAACATCGAAGGATGCTTATGAAACTCTTTCAGCAAATTAAGGAAGAGCAAGCACCTCTCAAAATGTTTCACAGACTTATGCACTAATACCAAAACCAGACAAGGCTATTACAAGAAAATAAAAATACAGATAAATATTCCTTACACAGGCATGCAAAATTCTTTAACAAAATATTAGCAAACTGAATCGAGAACTTGGTAGAATAATAAAACTCTCAATAACTTAATAATGATGGTGATTAGTTGAGACTGAAAAGTTATAAAGGCTATTTGTGAAAGAGATTTATATGATAGGTTTAAACCCCCTTAGAACAAAGATGAACAGAATTTTAAACAAGTAAATTCCCTTCTTTTCTGAAACCAAAGACTCCAGTAGATTAAAAAAAATTTTTTAATGCTTTAGGTCAGCTTCACCTAGGGCTGTCAGAACACCGAGATAAATAAATTTAACAATGGCACCTTCCAATTAGTCAAATTTACAAGTCAGTCTATAAAGTTGGGGATGAAAAAAACAAGCGATTTTTTTTCTCTTTTCACAAAGGCAGCTGACAGAACATAAATATATAATTGGTCCTATAGTACAACCACAAGAGTCCTCTGGTTTTAAGACAGCAGAAAATACTTTACGGGTGGGGGCTTGTATTCTTTCCTAATCTCTTACATGTACCTCTCATAACTACGATCTCTACTCATCTTTTTGTCCCCGTACTCCGCCCTAAACCTGGTTAAAAAAAAAAAAAAAGTGTGCTAATTTTTTCTTAATATTGAACTTCCAAGGGACCACCAATATAACCAGACTATTGCCAAATCTGTTTGAACAACAAAACTTTATAAGCCTTCTTCATCTATGGTAATAAGAACAAGTCATTAAAGAAATAATGTTTTTTTTTAAACTAGAGGGCCACCTAAGCAAAGGACTCAGGGACTGCTAAAAAGATAATCCAATATTTAGCAGCTTACAGCTCCTACTATAAGAGTAGGAGTAGTACCTATTGTTTGGCATTATCTATCAACATTTTCAATGCATATACCCTTTGGATCTATAATTCCACTTACATGAATTTATCCTACAACACATATATCCTACAACACATATATATACTTCTATGCATGTATTTGCAAAGAGGTATATATAAAGGTGTTCACAGCAATGTTATTTACAACAGAAAAAGCTGAAAGACAACCTAATTAACCATCAATAAGAGACTGATTAAATAAAATAGGGTACATCCATATACCTTGTATATGTAAATAAATTAATGCTTTAATTCAAAAGAGTTGGGATTTTTTTTTCTTTTTGGCCACACCACGATGCAGAACTTCCCTGACCACAGAATGGAACCCATGCCCCCTGCAGTGGAAGCATAGAGTCTTAACCACCGGACCGCCAGGCAAGTCCCAAGACTTGGGATTTTTATTTGAGAGAAAATATTGCAGTAATTCTAGAACGATACAGAATATAGATCAGGATTCATCTATAATATTATATTCATTCAACAAATATCTGAGTGCCTATGCCACATCTAAGGCACTGTGCTCAGCAATGCAAATATAATGTCATACAGTCCTTTTCCTCAAGGAAAAAAGGTAATACAGCCCCTTTCCTCAAGGAGCATACAGTCTGGTGAACAGAAATGAGTAAACATACCATTCCCATATATATAGTATGATACATATGATGAGGTAAGAATAGAATGTTACGGGAACACATGAGTAAAGTAACTTAAAAATTAAGAATCACCATTCCAAGAAACAAAAAAACCATCAATTTAGATGTGAAATTATCAATTCCCCTTTAGAGTTGAGAATGATGAGGCCATTGGTCTGAGAACACCTTAGCATAAGCAGAGCTGGGTCCTACCATTTTGCATGCCTATGTCCTACATTAGCTAGCCACAAAGGTCACACTCACCCATTTAAACACTGCTGATGAATTATGGTTCTGCCCTTACAGTTCCCATCCCTGGTGCTACCACTCCCAGAGGGACCTTCTAGGGTCTATATTTAGAAACAGGAACAAAAAGTCTCAAAGAATGTACTATAAGAATAGTTCATCTGCCAACATTTACTTCTACTTAGAGGTCCCAGGGAAAAATCAAGAACTATTATCCATTTGGTTGGTACTTTTACCCTGGGCTAGCAAAGAACCTTTAAAATGTGTCATTTAAATTGGGGCCTTGCAACAGCAGTGGTTCAAATAAACTGCTTTTAGGTATATTATGAAATAACTACACATAAAACAGAGTCAATTACTGAACAATAGAAAATATGTTCCTTTTTGGAAACGTTTCATATAACATAGCAAATCTTCCAAGTTTACAGAAATACAGTGCTCAAATAGCATGTTTTCTAAATACTATTCCACATAATTACACATGTATCAAAGGTTCAATATATATTCATCACTTCATTTTAAAAAGGATTTGAGGAAGCTCATGAGTTACTAAAAAGAACTATAAATTTGACACTGAGCTTCCTAGGAACCAATGTGAAATGTAATTCACTTTATCCTTAAGGAGCACACCACTTGTTCCCAACTGTTATTCCTAGTCAAAAAATTAGAAATGGTTAACAAGAGAATTATTCAGAATCTCTAAATTCATCAGTTCCATTCCTTGTTATCATTTTCTAGATTATAATAGGAGGAGAGAGGATGGGGAATGGATTATGGCATGACATCCCTTTCTTTAGAGGCAACTACTTCCTGGGAGTGTCACATCACTGTTTACTTGAACTTTATGTTAAGGACTGATACTTAAGATTTAAACTATGTATCACTCAAAATCTTTTAACATTTCTAATATGTGCTCCTAAGCTGATATAAATAATCATATAATAAATGACTTTGTAAAAGACTAATAATTTTTAATCCTTAAGCCATAACCTATACTTATGAGCAATATTCAATTCTATACAAGCTTCCACTGCAAAAACAACTTTGGACAATCTCTGAAATTGATTTAATAAGCATCAACATTCTTTTCTTTGTATTTATATCCATGGCCTCCAAGTCCTATCAACTTTGCTTTCATAAAACGTCTTATTAACCTAACTATAAAAACAGAGATTCAGAGCCAAAAAAAGCATGCTTCCTAGAGTTTCTTATATTCCTCCCTGTATTCCATTTCCACTGAATGAACTACTAATGAACTAGTTCAGGCTCTACTCACCTCTCTCAGAACTACTGTGAAAGATTTCTAAATAGTTCCCCTATTTTTCTTTCCAACTTATCTTGAATATTGTCACCAACTCACTTTTCTAACACTGCTTTCATGATGCCATGCCTCAGTTCAATAATTTTCAGTGGCTTCCCAATGTCTAAAGCAGTAATTCAGAAGGATGAAAAACAATGAAATAACTTTATATTTGGGAAACAACAACAACAAAAACATTTTTTGTTTCATTATTTAAATTGCCAAAAGCAAAGGCAACTGTGAATGGCAGAGCATGAATAAAAGCAGGATGATAAAACCCTAATTCCTTAATTTGGCATTCAACACCCTTCAGAATCCAGATCTACCACACATTTTCAATCTTAATTAACACTGGCTTAGAACACGTCCAGAGACCAGCTCAATGCCATCCTTTATGAATGTTTGCATATCCTCAAAGCCTAGGTTAACCAACCACCTTTTTAACCTGAAGCCAATGCTTCTCCATGAAAAATGGTCAGCAGGGGAGAGGCTTCAGTCTCACTTCAGTTACTTCATTGCAATGGGGATGCTCCAAGCACAACAGCAAACAGCAAAATTACAACTTACCAAGTAAGGGAAATCAGCGTTTACTCAAAAAATAGGGTAGACAACAATGTTACATACACAACTGTCAGGGATCTACCATATTCACTAACATAAATCCTCTTCCAGTCAGACTGCTCTATGTTTCTAACCATGTTCTGCACATTTCTCAGCTCTTTGTCTTTACTCACATCAGTCCTTTTAGTTTCTCTAAGTCTTCAAAACTACATTTCTGCTCCAAAATCCCAATATAAATATTTAAGGAGCACATTTCTAAAATAAACAATATTTTAAAAAGCAAATTTTTTTACCATGGCCTGTTAGAGACCTCAAATGATCTAAGTGTAGTCCACCTCCCCACGCTCACCTTATACCACTCTCCCCCTAGTTTTTCTCACTAGTCTTCTTACTAGATTCTCAAACATACAAAGCTTATTACTGCCTCAGGGCTTTTGCCTCCTAGGAGCTTCTTGGAAATTTTTTACACCTGCAGCTTAAATCTCCCCTCCTCAGAAAGGCCTCTCTCAGTGCCACCCTACCTAAAAAGGCTCCCACACATCTCAGTCATTTTCCACACCACCATTCTGCTTATTTTCCTCATAACACTTAACACTAATCTGCCTTCCTTAATTATGTGCATATTATCTGTACTCCCCCCACGGGGAACACATGTGTCTTGCTTATTGCTATATGCTCAGAGCCTAGAATAGTGCCTCTTTGTAGGTAATCAATAATCAGTTGAATGAATGAACTCGTTAAGAAACCTAGACTCAGTGAAACGCCTTAACTATCTGTGCCCAAAATCATAATGTTGCTGTATTTACTAAAGGAACTAAACTTTCCAAATAGGCAACATCAATCCAGAATTAGGGAACTATGTAAAGATAGAGTCGCTGAGTAGGCAATATTCTTTCTCCTTTGTCTTCCAAACTTAGTATTCCAAAAGTCAAAATTCCAAGAGAATGCTGTCACCTCCTGAATCTCCAAGGTTCAAACAACAGAACTCTTTTCTTTGTTTCCATGAAGGAATACAAGATGACAAATTAGTATGCCTTTCTTAATCATTAAATTTATCATTTGTAAATTTCTTATTATTTAATATTTTTCTACCTCAGTTTCTCTAAAATGTGTGTTTTTACCCAGAAAAAGGAAAATATGAGTTACTCCTCAGATTCTAATATCTTTAGTGTAGTGAATAATGTTTTGAGTAATGTTTGGGGGTATGTCAATATCAAAATGCTACTCAGAAACATCACTATTGGCTTATTTTCCCCACTGTGGAGCAGGAGTGAATTGAAGGAAAAAAAAATTCTTCTGTGATCTCCCACTGAGTTCCTTTTTCTAGAAAAAGAACCATTTCTAAAATCCTACAAGGCTATGACAATTTGTCAGCAGGCTGTTACACTACCTGATTCTTGGTTCTTGCCCTTTTATACATAAAAATCCTACTACTAGTGGGACACTTTGTCCCAAAAGTAACAAGCTATTTGTTATTGAGCTAATTAACGTGTCTAATAAGATGAATTCTCAATCTCTAACGAACTTGATTTTTTCTCTTCCAAAATAAAGTTTCCCAAGATGAAAAGGGTAATAAAACAATGTCACTAATAGTAACAACACACAACCAGATGCTCGTGAATGAAAAGATTTGAAAACTATTCAGACTATGCAGATTTGTCTCTGCAGACCTAAAACATTACTTCTACGAAGTAGTATTTCTAACCAATAAACGAAAACGTCTGTCTCAAAACATTTCATTAAGTCTCATGGCAAATCTGCCACAAGTTCACCTGGCCTATTCCCGATAGGGAATCCACAGGTTTCCCCTTCTTTAGGAATGTCAACCATTTTGCCTTTTCCTTTTTTCTCTACGATTCAATCACGATGCTTAATAGGCTAAACCTGTCCACCCTAACAGCAATTCCCCTGACCCTGCGGCAGAGGCCCTGGCAGCACTGCGCCCCCTCGGAACACGACGCCCAGGTCCTACTTCCCCGGCTCGGTTAAGCCGGGAGGCGGGGGGAGACGCCACATCACAACCCGGTAAGCTGGGCGGTGGCAGGCCTTCGCCAGAACTCCTCTCCCCAGTTCTCCACGAGTCACACCACTGGAGGCGCTCTCCCTTCACTGCAGTCGGGTCAAAGTGGACGTTCTCCACTGGACCAGAGGGGAGAGGGGGGGATGAAGCGCATGGGGCCACCCAAGCCGAGGGAGGGTTGAGGAGGGGGGCCAGAGGTGAATGCAGGCAAAGACCAACAGCAAAACTGCGTCTTTTCCCCAGGAGCAACCCAGACGGGCAAACAAAAGATTAGGCCACCAAGGCCTTCCATCCTCACCCCGGAACCGAGCCAGCCCGATGAATCCGCACCCCTAGTTCCTCGATACACACCCAGCTCCTGCAAGGGGTGGGTTCCTAACTTCCCGGACGCGGTGGAATGGAGACCTGAGAGAAGAACCTGGGAGCGGGCGGGGTGCACTTGTTCCCCGACACCCAGACGGACAATAAAGAACACGCCCGGGCTTCCTTCGACCGCCCCACCCTGCTCCCCGCGGCTCCCACCAGCGGGGGCGCCTTGTCCGCAGACAAAGCCCCCTACGGGCGGAGAGGAAGGCTGGGCGCAGGCTTTGGGGGCTGCGCACAAAAGAGGGAGGGGCGCGAGGGGCGGCGCGAGGCGAAGGGCGCGGCACTCACCCACTGAGCCGGAGGAGCCCCTGCGTTTGGGCGCGGCCGGCGTGGAGGGGGGCGCGGCGGGGGCAGGGGCGGCCGGGATCCACGCGGGCTCCGCCTGAGGGCTCACGTCGGCCGGGGGAGGAGGGGGAGGCCGGGCTGGAGGCTCATCGTCCTCAGAGAGCTGGGAGGGCGAGGTTTTGGTAATGGAGGGTAGGGAGGGCGCTGGCTCCGCCGACGACGCGGGGCTCGGGTCCCAAGACGGCTGCCGCTCCGGGGCGGCGAGGGGCGCTGCCGGCAGGGGCCCCCGGGGCGCCGGGGGCACGAAGTCATTGCCGAAGTCCAGCAGGGGCGCGCCAGCCGGGGTGGCGGCGGCGGCGGGCACTGGGGCCGCCGACAGCGCGGCGGCGGGCTTCCTCTCGAGCACCTCCAGCTCCTCCAGGTCCTCGTCCTCGTCCTCGTCTTCCTCCTCCTCTTCCTCTTCGTCCTCGGGCTCCTTCACGAACTGGTACTTGAACGCGGGCTGAGGCCGGGGCGGGCTGTCCGAGGACGAGGAGACCATTGGCGACTGGTCCATGTCTTCCATTGCTGGCGGGGAAGAGATGATGCTGCAGCTGCTGCCTCCGCGGGAGACGCTTCTCCTCACAGCCGCGGGCAGTTATGGGGGGTGGGGAAGACTGAGAGGGGCAGGGCCCAACGAGCCGAGGGACCTGCAGTGGCGACGGCTCCCGGAACAATGAGACTGCTCCTCCTGCCTCCGCGCCCGTGATGCGCCACCCGCCCCGTCCCCAGTTGCCGCCGCCGCCGCCGCCCAGACGAGCGAAGGAGAGAGGCCAGCCGACTCTCCGCCCAGTTTGGCGTGACTCACGCTCCTGCCAGGGAGAGGCAGGCACTAACGCGGGAGGAAGCGAGCCAATCGGCTAAGAGATAGAGTTGACGGGCAACCAGCCGGCCCAACGGGAAAGGAAAAAGACGCAAGTGGGTGGGTGTTACCGCACTTCCTCTCTTTTACCGGCCAGGCTGGGTTCGATGGGCGGGGTTTGGAGCTGGGACCCCCACAGTCCGCCTAGGGTAGTAGAGGGTCGAACTGGGGGTCTAGGCCTTGCCCACAGCTGGAGGTCAGTCTGTGTAATTAGAGTACTGGGAAAGCGAGCCCGCTGCCTGCCTGCCCTGAAGGGTCGGAGACGCTCCTGGCGCGCCACCGGAAAGGCGTTATCTTGGGGACTGGGAGTGGAAACTTTCCTCCCAAGAAAGGAAAAATCCCAGAGCGCAGAAAGGTACCAAATAACGGGACCGTGGAGTAGCCTTAAGGATTGAAGTATACGTTAAATTTTAGATTTTGAAATAAGATTGTCTTTTTTCAAACTTAAATTCCCAAACCACCTTATCACTACTACCATCACCACCTTAAAAGAAAAAATAATATTTTTGACAGTTTTAAGATCAGTCCCAGTCTAAACTGCGGATCCTGGATGACGTAGGCAAAACAGCTGGGCTGGACGATCTAGGGACTGGGGCAGACCATTTGAAAGTCTGCTCATCTTCAAAGAGGGTTTTGGGATCTGCCCGCTACTGGACTCTTACTTGGTAGAAGGGTGAGTCACCCAAAGAGGAAGGGGAGAGAGGAAAGTGGAAAGAGAACGATGCCTTGGAGGGCAAATTTGATTCACATTATATTTCAGTCACTTAAGGCTCATGAGTCAACATGTCGGATGATTCAGGCCTTCTGGGAGTCAGGAAGCCAAATACATACTCATTTCTTTGGTATGCCAGAATAAGCATAATCCCCATTCCACTTTTTCCAGAACTGGAGGGTTTAAAGAAAGTGGTTGCAGAACATTTAAGTATCAGCATCCAGAGATTTACAGATCCCTTTTATCTTTCTGATATACCTTTCAAAAATATTCCCTTCCTGCCTAATCTGGAGGCCCTGGAGAGAGGAGGTTAGCTTGCTTTCAAGTTGCTCACAGTCTAGGCCTGCAGTGTTCAATACCTTAGTCATTGGCTACTCCTGGCTATTGAGCACTTGAAATGTGAGTCATCTGAAATGAGATGTGCTGTAAGTTTGAAATGCACACTAGATTTTGAGAGTTAGTACAAAAAATTTAAATATCTCAATTTTTATATTGGTTACATGTTGGATTGATAATATTTTGGCTATATTGGGATAAATGTAATATATTATTAATTTCATTTGTTTCTTTTTAATGCATCATCTAGAAATTTTTAAATATATATGGCTTATATTTTATTTCTATTGAACAGTGCTAGTCTGAATTGACGATTAAGAAATGTTGATTGGGACTTCCCTGGTGGCGCAGTGGTTAAGAATCCGCCTGCCAATGCGGGGGACACGGGTTCAAGCCCTGGTCCAGGAAGATCCCTCATGAGCAACTAAGCCCGTGTGCCACAACTATTGAGCCTGCACTCTAGAGCCCGCGAGTCACAACTACTGAGCCCGCATGCCACAACTACTGAAGCCCGCACGCCTAGAGCCCATGCACCACAATAAGAGAAGCCACCGCAATGAGAAGCCCACGCACCGCAACAAATAGTATCCCCCGCTCGCCGCACCTACAGAAAGACCATGTGCAGCAACAAAAATCCAATGCAGCCAAAAATAAATAAATTTATTTTTTTAAAAAAAAGGAAATGTTGATTGCCATGGGGAATCACGGGTTATTTAAGCAAATTCTTAGCTCCAACTAATTAATATTACCCTAGGCTCAATTTGGGTATTAAAAAGGAAAAGCAGGGGTTGGGGGGAGGGAGGAGGGACACAGAGGTGGAACACAGGAGATTTTTAGGGCAGTGAAACTATTCTGTATGACACTGTGATGATGGATACATGACATTTTACATTTGGCAAAACTCAGAACTGTACAACACAAAGAGTGAACCGTAATGTAAACTGTGGACTTTAGTAATATATCAGTATTGGTTCATCACACCAATGCAAGATGTTAGTTATGGGGGAAACCGATTGAGAGGTGGGCATGGGAGTGTATAAGAACTCTCTTTAATGTTCAATTCTTCTGTAAATGTAAAACTAATAAATAAACTTTATTTTTTTTTTTAAAGGAAAGGTAGAACAAGATTTCCTGGCAATGTTACCTGATCAGGTTAGTTATCAACAATACATTCAAGACCTGACTTATCGGGGCTTCCCTGGTGGTGCAGTGGTTAAGAATCCACCTGCCAATGCAGGGGACACGGGCTCCAGCCCTGGTCCAGGAAGATCCCACATGCTGCGGAGCAGCTAAGCCTGTGCACCACAGCTACTGAGCCTGCACTCTAGAGCCCGCCAGCCACAACTACTGGAGCCCGTGTGCCACAACTACTGAAGCCCGCATGCCTAGAGCCTGTGCTCCATAACAAGAGAAGCCACCACAATAAGAAGCCCTCGCACTGCAAAGAAGAGTAGCCCCCACAGGCCACAACTAGAGAAAGCCCACACACAGCAACGGAAGACCCAATGCAGCCAAAAAATTAATTAATTAATTAATTAATTAAATCTATTAAAAAAAAAAGACCTGACTTACCAGTCCCACAGAGATGAACTGGCTTTATTTTTAGAAAATTGTTGTGAGTTGCTTTGAGTTTGTTTGTTTTTAGAAGGGTTGGGAAGAGTAGGAAGAGAGAAGTGTTAGTGTAGAATTTGGGGGCAGGAGGTTAATGCCAAAGTAAAAATTTTTAACAAAACAGATTCCTCAATAATAAAACAGTCCTGTTTCAAGTATTTGTCAAATATTTGTCAAAAATTATCAAAAACATACATGATTTTTCAACTAAGTCCATATACTAGCAAAAATATACTAGCAAAATTCTATGGTATGAACTCTTCTATTAAATCACAATTGAGCCATCAGCAGTTCAGTCTTCCCCATACTGTTTTTCCTACTGTGATTGTTCTGAAACTCCTTAATGGAAAGTTTCACAGGGTTTTAACATATTAATTGTAAGTTGCTTATATGATATTTCTGCATTCGTATATCTCTGTATCTGCTATTACTAAAATAGTCACAAAGAAATATCTTTAATTTATTAAAATTGTCATAAAAGAATGATTACAGAAAAGTGGTAGATTTATAATTTTAATATTAAATAGCATTAAATATTGAGGCAATAATATAAGCACTCTCCTCTGACACAGGAGAAAAATAAGAATTTTATATTGTTATCTCAGTGACTTCTAAAAAATTAAGTATTTGATGGATGAATAAGAATAAAGAGCTTATCCAGTGTTCATAGAATGGTCAACAGAGCATAAGGAAAGGAGAATGTTACTGCTATACCAGAATTAAAAGTAGTGTTAGTGACACATTAGGGTAACTAGATGTAAATACCACTCTCACTAACAAGAACATTCTTATAGGTATTTTGAAATGGTTAAAGGAAGAGTATAAATTCTAGTTCATAATAATAGAAAATAATTATTCAATGAATTATCTTTGAAATTATCTTACCAGATGTAGAAGTTTAAAGTTTCCAGTTACAATGGGTTAATAACTGTTCTCTCTTAGAACATTAAAAAATATCCATTCAGGCTGGTGGGATCTCAGAGTTGGAAGAACTCTGGGAAATCAGCTTGACCAATCTCCCTCCCATTACAAGAATTCCCTACAGAAGGTTTTTTAAACTTGGCCATCTGTGGTAGATTAAAAATGGCTACAAACTCTGCAACAACACCCATCAAGAGGTTGGGTCAATTTCCCCATCTCTGGATCTGGCCTTGTGACTTTTTTGTCCAATAGAATATGCTGGAAATGTTCCAAGCCTAACCAGCAGAAGTATTACAGCTTCCAAGCTCTCTCTCTTGGCATGCTGAGGCCCCAGATGACAGACATGGAGAGAAAGACCTAGCCGTCCCAGCCACAGAGCTGATGTCCCAGAAATATGAGACCATCTCAGAATGAATGTTCAGCCAACCCACAGAATCATGATAAATAATGAATCACTGTTTTAAACTACTACCTTTTGGGATGGTCCATTACGCAGCAAAAGCTAACTGAAACATCAGCCATGTTGTGCTTCCATTATGTGCTTAATTCATTCATACATGATATGTATATGTATACATTGTGTATTTACTCTGCACCAAGCACTGTTCAAGACTCTGAACAACGGCACTGAACAAATCAGACACAAATGTGCATGAACACTTTCAGTAAAGGAAGACTCACTACTTAGGGAAATAGCCCATTCCATTTCTGTAGTAGTATAGCTTATTGTAGAGTGTTGAATTGACACCTAATCTGGTATACATACATAGAACAGGTTAATTGTCCTTGCATCATGTATGCCCCCTGAGAGAGTTAAAAGCGTGGGATGGGTGTACTCTTGTCTACATACTGTAGGATGTAGACTGGAGAGTAGATTCAGCAACCATGGGAGAAAGATGAAAGGTAGATTCCTGACAAATCTGTTACAAGAAGCTGTGCATCACAGCTTTTTTGCCGACAGAGAAAGACTTGCTTGTGTTCAAAGAGCACCAATGAGCTACGTTCAACCTTTGTATTCAAAAAAGACTAAAACATCATTTTGGCACTCTTAAGGGAAAAATTAACAGCTTGTATGTCATTGTCCCTACCATTTCACTGGGATTTTAGATTTCATGAAATGTACCTTTTTGTGAAATGCAGCTTATGGTTCTGGCTAACATCTTGACATACACTAAGTTCATCTGTAATAAGAATAGACATATAAATAGTATAAGATCAACGTCTTTGGCCATGCTGGTTATACACTGACAATTAGAGTTGGACCTAAAATTAAAATTTCAAGTTTCAAAGAGAAATCATATAATATGCAAGTGAAAGTCATAAGGCCCAAAAAGGTCCTCTGCATTTCCTTCCTAGTTTAATATGCATCATTTCTCTGGTGATATTTATTTTGATCTAGCAAAAAAACTATTTTTGATCAGTTGTTCTAAGCATCACAAATCCAAGCAAAGAAATTCCTAAACCATCTTAGAGAAATAAAAGAAAATCTGTCCTCATGAGAAAAAAAGAACTACAACGAAGAGTTTACAAAATTATCTGGGTTATAAATAACTCACTCTAGTAGGTATCCCACTCTTCCTAATACCTAAACATTGAGGTATAAATTTTGTTATTTTATTGTGAATGGAAATAGAAACCAGGTGGTCACTATCTTTAAAATAAACATTATTCATTTCTTCAACTAAAATCTATTGAGCATCTAACACATTTCCTAACATCAAGGAACATATAGTCTAGTTTATGTAAGAATATATAGGTATATATACATATGTGTGTATACACATTCATATATGTGTGTATATATGTATATACATATGTGTATGAATATATATTACATGTATCAATATATAATAGAGAGAGGGAGACAGACAGACAGACTGGTCTAAGTGAAACATAACTATTGCTTATAGTTCAGGCAGAAGTTGATGAAAGCCTAAACTAATAGCATAGGAAATAGGAGAAGATAAATTTGAAAAACATTTAAGTTGAATTCATAGAATTTGGTGACTAATAGGATGGAGAGGCTGAAGAAAGAGAAGCTGATTCTAAGGTTTAAGTTTAGGTGACAAGGTAAATTGGTACTGCCATTATTAAAGAAAAGAAGTCAGGAGAGGAGCACAGAATGGGTGAGTAATGCTGGGGAGGATATAATGACCTAAATTTTTAGATCCAATGAACTTGAGTTGCCTGAAGAACATTGGAGTAGTAGAAATAATCAGGAGACAGCTGGAAAACTAGGGCTGGAGCTTAAATCTAGTCTGGAGAGCAGGTAGCTAAACCTGTTGGTTAGGTTTCATGGGTAAATATTTGAGGAAAAATGGTGGGGTAAAGGAGAGGATGGCCAAGCAGGTTGGTG
The DNA here is from genome assembly GCF_964374135.1 of Grampus griseus. Taxonomy (NCBI): domain Eukaryota; kingdom Metazoa; phylum Chordata; class Mammalia; order Artiodactyla; family Delphinidae; genus Grampus; species Grampus griseus. The sequence continues at coordinate 45,418,634 of NC_139009.1, forward strand.
GATACTGTCTACTGCCCATGGGAGAAAAAGGCCTAGAGTAGAGCCCTGGGAAAGATCAACATGAAGTACCTCTGGACGTATTTGAACAATGTTATTTCCACTGATCCTTTTCTTTTCCTAGACAGTACAAATCAAAACAAAACAAAAAACTCCAATAGGTCCAGTTTTTAAATAGGCGCTCATTTTGTTTTCTCCATTCACCTTAAACTCAGAACTCAAAATAATATTCCAGTAAGTGCCCAGTTTAATTCTATTCAGCAGTAAGTAATCTATAGTAATAGGGACAGCACCAATAATTTAAGCCTCAGATAATTCTTAAACCCTCATTAAACTGGTAACTCCAGCCGCTTAGCCAATAACAAGTGGTAGAATTGCCAGGTAGACTTTTGCTTCTTTCTGTAACTAACCAGCCACTAATGAAGATGCTAAAGAGAAGGAAATGGCTGAAAGAAAGGCAATAAGAGATTAAGCAAACTCTATAAATTACAAAATTAAACAATAAATGATTCTTTTATATACGACTTGTATTTATGAGGTATACGATTTTTTTAATCAACAGATCTATATTGCTCATATTCAACTTTTTTTCTACTTTCCTGAGAACTGAGAAACACATTCATCACTGGAAATGCTATAGTATATTACCCTGCATGTGTCTTTTTTGAAATTCATTTTCCTTTTATTACTACAAACTTATTATCATCTATTATTTCCATTTTATCTGAGTTTTATTTATTGTCCGGAGTGGAAATTTTTCCTGTCAAGTGGTAAAAGTAATGTTGTAAGTCACTTATGAAATGATAAATACTATTTACTCTATTGAGTTAAATATGGTGTGTCATTCATTTCCTCTCCCTCCTAAAACCCCATTAAAATGTCAGTAAAGCAATAAAAATGGTATTAACCAACAAAGACAAAGAGAATAACAGAGGAGACAACAGTGTATAAAATATTTCAACATATTTTTGGAAGACAAAGCAGATAGAGGAGCAGTTACTGATTTAGCAGACTGTGAAGTTACAACCTAAACACATCTCAAGGGGCAATATCAACTAGAAGTAAGTCATTTTGTGCCATAGAATCCTTGAGATGCTCAGCCCTTGGAGGTGCTAGTATTGAAAACAAGTGGATTAAGTAAGAGAGGAATCCTCAGCCCCTTTGTCCCCTTCCTACACCCAGAAAGCCTGCAGCAAGGCTTAAACATATCACCACTGCCCCACTATCACTGCTCCCCCAGCCCCTGCTGTCCCCTATACCTCATTCTCCTCCAGAAAGGAAACTGGAGGATTCATTTGTGGAGAAACAAAATGGTTCCAGTGAAAATTTCTCAAAGTATTGGCATTTGGAGTACCCCAGTAAAAAGACTTGATGAGCCCCACCTGCCCCCTTCTCCCCACAAAGCTTCTGTCCATTTTTTAAAATTCTCTACTCTTAAACATAAAACAAAACACAAGAACCACCAGTCATTTCACAAAAGTCTTGAATGGAAGCTAAAAATGAAAATAAACAGAAAAAGAAACTTGAGGGAACAGAGGCATACAGAAAACAGAAGAAAACATCATAGAAACTTTAATATTTACAGGGAGATAACAGCATATATCACTCCATAAAACAAAAAACAGAAATAACAAAAAGGAAAAAAAATCAAAGAACATGAGTGAGTTCACAAATTAAAACCAATTTCATGTTCATAGCAGCATTATTTACAATAGCCAAAAGGTAGAAACAGCCCAGGGTCTATTAATGAATGAATAGAAAAACAAAATGTGATATATACATACAATGGAATACTATTCAGCCTTAAAAAGGAATGAAATTCGGATACATGCTACAACATGGTTGAAGACTAAGTGAAATAAACCAGACACAAAGGGACAAGTAATGTATGATTCCACTTATATGAGGTACCTAGAATAGTCAAATACATAGAGACAGAAAGTAAAACAGTGGGTACCAGGGCTAAGGGAAGGTGGAAATGGGGAGTTAGTATTTAGAGAGTATTTGGTATACACAGAGTTTCATTATGCGATGATGAAGAAGTTCTGGAGATGGATAGTGGTGATAGTTGCACAACAATGTGAATGCATTTAATGCCACTGAACTGCTCACTTAAAAGTGGTTATAATGGTAAATTTCATTTTACTACATCAAAAAGATTTTAATTGCAACTTTAAAAAATTAAAGTGTTGGAAGTTACATTTGTAAAACTTCCCAGGGAAATAGAAAAAAGAACAAAAAGATGTATTAGTAACAAACAAATGGAAATTGAAGTATTTTCTTTTTTAAAAAAAGCAACACCATTTACAATAGCCTCAGAAAACATGAAATATTTAAGGATGGATTTAACAAAATATGACCAAGACCATTACACTACAAACATTGCTAGAGAAATTAAAGAAACTAGAAGGACTTCAACTTGACTTCAAGATTTATAATAAAGCTACAATAATTAAGACAGTGTAGTACTGGCATAAAAATGGACAAGTAGATCAGTGGAACAGAATAGAGTCCAGAAATAGACTCATAGACCCACATATGTATAGTCAGGTTTTTACACTGGTGTCAAAGTATTTCAGTGGGGAAAGCATAGTCTTTTCAACAAATTGTGCTGGAAAAATTGGACATCCATATGCAAACACACACACACACACACACACACACACACACACACACACACGACCTTTGATCCTTATCTCACATCATAATAAAAAAATTAGTTCAAAATGAATCATGGACATAAATAGAACAGTCAAAGCTACAAAATTTGGCAAGAATACATAATGAATGTTCTTGCAAGTATAAAATGGTACCACCAATTTGGAAAATCATTTGGTAATTACTTATAAAGTTAAACATACCTAATGATATGACTCAGCAATTTTACTCCTGGATATTTATCCAAGAGAAATGAGAACTGGAAACAACCCAAACGTCCATCAACTAATGAATGGATAAACATATTGTGGCTTTGGAATCCTACTCGACAATAAAAAGGAATAAACTATTGATATACACAGCATGGAGGAAACTCAAAAGGATTATATTAATGAAAGAAGCAAGACACAAAAGCCTCCATACCCTATGATTCTGTTTATGTGATTCTTAAAAGGGCAAAACCACCAGGGGCACGGGGAGGGGAGGGAGTGATTGCAGAGGGGATAGGGAACTTCTTGGAGTGATAGTGTTGATGGTTACACGACTAATATACGTTGTCAAAACTCATTGAACTATATGATTAATATGAGTGAACTTTGTTGGATAAAAATTATATCTCAGTAAAGCTGATTATTTTTCTTAAAAAAGACAAAGATGTAATACAGAAGACAAACGATGAAAAAGCTAGAAGATAAATTTGGGAGGCCTGTGAATCACTAATAAGAGTTCCAGAAAGAAAGAACAGAAAAAACACAGTTTCCTGTTAACCTAATTTGTCCTCTGGGAAGGTGAACTTGCAGTATGGTACTTCAAGCTCCATGACAGAGCATTATTTAAGAGTTTACATTTTAACTTAACCTTATAAATGTGTGCAGACTTTTCTGGGTGTCAATAAATGTTTTAAGACTATTTCTTAAACAATTTTCCTTCTCTAAATCACCTTCTATCTCTATGAAATTGATAGTGTTGTAAATAAAGCTAAGTCTAGCTTAAGTTGTTATTTAGATCTTAGAATTGGGGCTAGTTGCTGTTTTCAGGTGACTATGTACTGTGCAATTTTTTAAAAAGAAACTATTATTTAAAATGAATGTTTCCTAAGCATATTGTGCTTTCATTGCTGAACCCCTGAAACCCAGCCATTAATCTTTTTTTAAACAGCTTTATTGAGGTATAATTCTCATACCATACAATTCATGCATTTAAAGTGTACAACTCAGTGCCAACTATTCTTCACCTTTTGTACAAGTTTTGAATAAGATATGGAAGAAAATACGATGTGATTCAGTAGAGCAAGATTCTAGATCCCCAGCTTGGTGACCTTTAGGAGCCTCTGGGCTTCAATATCCTCATCTGTGAATCAGGGGATTAAACCTAATGACTCTCTCGCTCTGATCTACCTTCAAAATCATTTTTTATTGTTTATTTTTAGCCTTTAATTTCTCTCTAGTGCCAACATCAAATATTGGGATAAGCAGCTCAGAAAGATGTATTTTACAGTAGGAGAGTTGCAACAATGCTCTGAATTAAAGATGATGCAGGCAGATTTATTACAGCATTTGGAAGTCTTCATAAATGTAACGAGATTCTTTAGAGCCTTTCTTGAAAGAAGACAGTTTCCTTTTATACGTTTCAAAGTAAGAAAAAAAAGAGAAAGAGGATATTCACATGGTGTGTTTAACTTAGATGAGCTTCTCTTCTAACTTTATCTTTCTCATTTCTGAAAGCAAATATGAAAACTATGTAGAAAGTTGAACCGGCTTGGAAACATATGCAAGAAAACGATATTAACGTCAGTGATTCAGCCACATATCTTAATCAAAAATATAAAAAACATTGCCTTCCAAGCTTTTGCTGAAGTAGAAAATGAAGAGTTCCCATAAAAGCCTGGTTGACATGCAAAATTTTATCACTGCAGATTTTAATAGTATATTCCTTCATTTGTTTCTTTTCTCTATTTCAAATAACAAAGGTAAAGTTATGCTTTTAAATTAATATGCGTATATTCCTAAAAAGCTTACAAGGGATTTCTTAGTAACTAGATATTGCTGTGGGTTGAATGGTGTCCTCCCCAAAGATATGTTAAAGTCCTAACCCCAGTACCCCAGAATGTGACCTTACTTGAAAATAGGGTCATCACAGATGTAGTTAGTGAAGATGAGGTCATAATGGAGTAGGGTGGGCCCTTAATCCAATATGATTGGGATCCTTTTAAGAAAAGTAGAAGACAGACACATAAGGAAGACAGCCATGTGAAGATGGGGCAGAAATTGGAGTCATACTGCCACAAGCCAAGGAACACCAAGGCTTCCAGAATCTGGAAGAGGCAAGGAAGGATTCTAGAGGCTTTGAAGGGAGCATGGCTCAGTCAACAAGTTGATTTCCTACATCTAGCCTCCAAAAGTGTGAGAGAATACATTTCTGTTTCTTTAAACCACCCAGTTTGTGGTATTTTGTTATGGCAGCCTTAGGAAACTAATACGAACATAGCCAAATTTTACATGCATGCGGATGTGCACACACAAAAAGAGAACCCTCATTTTAGTCAAATTATTGGATTTCAAAAAAACTAATATAATCAGTGTGAACTTGAGTAATTAATTAAAATAATGCATGATGCCTTATAACCTTTACACAATCTCTTGAAGACATTGCCTTTCTAAATTTTGTGTTATATAAGGGAACTAAGCTGAAAAAAAGGAAAGGAAAGGAAAGGAAAAAGAAAAGGAAAAAGGAAAGGAAAAAAAGGAAGGGGGAGGGGAGGGAAGGGGAGGGAAGGGGAAGGGAGGGGAGGGGAGGGGAGGGGAGGGGAGGGAAGGTGTATTTTTCCAAGGGAGATATAACACAATATCTCTGAGAGAGGCAAGACTGCCTACTCAAAGGATAAAAACTCAGAAAACAGCTACAAGAGAACTATTTCTAAATCGGCAGCCAAGTTACAGCATTTGTTATTACTAAACCATTTGAGTCTCAAAGGAAGAATTTGAGACAGTAATAACTTATTTCATAATTTTATGATGAAACCTACATGGAAAATTTTCATAAACAGCTTTAACTATGAAAATACTAAACAAGGAAGTGATAGACAATTTTTCTTCATGTCCTTTGTTGCTAGATTTAGTACATGTGATTTCTTTTATTTATTTATTTTTTTGGAGAAAAATTTTAAACTTCATTAAAAGATATTATAGAGACAAAGATATGAAGAGTTATAAGATTCAGTATCATAAAGGAGGCAATTAGTCCCAAACTGATTAGTATGGTCAAAGAAGTTCAAATCAAAATCACAAGACTTTTACATGAAACTTGACAAGGTGCTTTGAAAATTTACATAGAAGAACAAATAGTTGAGAATAGCAGACTCTCTCAACTCGCTTCCCCTATCTAGCTTGGTGAAACCACAAGCTCAGTTAAATCCAAACCTGCTTTCTCCATTCTTGCACCATCATAACTTAAAGTGGCTGGAGAAAAGCATACAGCTCTGCCGTCCAACCTGAATTTGTATTCCTCCTCACTAATCTCAAATGTACCCTAACTCGATATGCCAGTCATTATGTATGTGTATATGATTTTATTGGAAATCTCTCTGAGAACATATTTAGGGATTCATGAGCCCTGTAGGGTCTTAGCTTATAGATTACGATTCAAGCATGGCATTCCTGCCTGTTGTCTTTATAGGGTCATACTGATTCTCCAAAACTTTACAAACACTTCATAATCACTTTCCATATTTAGATCAAAACCTCTCCAAAGCAATAACCCATCTTGTCCTATTCCATTCTCAAGTCTCACCAAGCTTAGTTATCAATTTTACTTTCATCTCTTTTGCCACTTCCAAGCAGAGCTCTGCTGTTATAGCCAGTACGAGTGACCACCACCAAGAAGAGAAGCATTCAAGTGAGCAATGTTATTACAAATAATAACAACTTGGAAGGGAAAATATTATGTCGATTTGGAGCTAGAATGCTCTCAAAAATTTTTTTATTCACAAACAGTTTCCAAATGTAAAGCTTGTGAGAAAGGTGCCATTTGCCAAAGGTAAGCCCTAAAGAAATGACTAGAGAGGTAAACGACAACCAGACCAGTTCAGACACACTTCATTCTGCGGCCTCACAAATGAACTGCATCGGCAGATGTCATTCCTGTTAAGTATGCCCCCAGAATATATTCTAAAACATGTTAAACAATTTGACAATCACTGTTTTGAAGAATCGCCTTCACTCTGAGACAGTGAAGGTAGGGGTTAAAAGCATAGATTCTAGAGCCAAACGTCTCAGGTTTAAATCCTGACAGTCTCACTTACTAGGTTTGTGATTTTGAACAATTATTTTCTCTGTGCCTCATTCCTTATTTGTTAAATAGGGATAATAATCGTGGCCACCTCAAAGACTGGTTTCAAGGATTAGTTGAGTAATCATAAAATACTTACAAGAGCACATGGAAGTATACTATGCAGTTTAGTTTTTATTCATAAACATTATGTAGGATATTTTATGCAGTGAAATATGAATTTCAGACAGTACAAGTCCTGGGAAGTTCTGAGAAGATGCTGCTATATTTAGAAGGAAGGAGGGATGTAAGGAAGGAAAGATGGATGGAAGACTGCTAACATTTGTTCTGCTGGAAAATCTCACCTAAAAAGACAGTATCTCTTTTGCTTTTCTCAAATAGCTTCTACTAATACCATGCTGAGCTCGTAGATAAGAAAAGTATTGAGAAGAAATAACATCCGTGAAGTTCATTTAGCACCATTATGACATGTAAGTGCTTTAGAGCCATATGCCTTATGTATTAAAATTTGGTATTGTTACTTAGGCAATACCTGTCTTTCTTAGTGGCATTCACCCCCACCTTCTTCAAAACAGAGATGGAAGGAAGGATCTGGTATGAATTACACATTACTCTGTGCTGTTATAATTGGTGATTAGGCAGTGGTCCTTGTTCCTGACTAGGAGACATCCAGGAGGTAACCAGAGGTGATAACAGAAGCATCAGCTAGTGTGAGAATTAACCCAGAGAAACTTTAAATAAAAATAGGATAAGCAGGAGAGTTCCCTGGTTGCCTAGTGGTTAGGATTCTGGGGTTTCACTGCCATGGCCCAGGTTCAGTCCCTGGTCAGAAAACTGAGATTCTGCAAGCCACATGGTGCGGCCAAAAAAAAACCAAACAAAAGAATTAGGATAAGCAGTCCTCCAGGTCTCAGGAGAGTATGCTCCTCATACTCTGGGTTGCTTCCTGCCAAAACGAAAATAGATCATCAGCACTGGGTACCTATCTGAACCAAAGGTGGCCTCAGGGCCATGAAAATTAAAAGCTAGTTGACCAAGACTGCATTAGTAGGCACTTTGGGGGATATTAGGCTGGTCCACACCCCTTTGCTTTAACTTCCCTACACAGGGCTGAATCCCTGGCATCTATGTTTGTATCGTTTCCCTGCTCGCCTGTCCAGAGCTGATCAACCAAGGATGCGCACATGACCCTAGTCAGGTCAAACAGCACCTCAATCTCTCTGTCTCTGTCTCTCCGTCTGTCTCTAAGAATTAGCCCTGAGAGATAAGAAGCTGGGCGGTCACCTGAACTGAGGATGAGTATACTCAAGAGCAAGGGGGTAGCTATGTTTGGCCTTATGCAGCCAAAGCAACCCAGTCAATCTGGAAAGAGAGAAAGAGAGAACTGGAGCCAATGAGCACAGTAAGTCAGACAAGAATTGGCTGCTTGTGTTCTTGACGGATCCCCAACTCCTGATTCTAATCCTTCCTGAAACCTGGCTGTACTGTCTACCTTCCTCGAGATACTCCATTCTTTAAAGAAATTTCTTTTTTGTTGTTGTTTACATTGGTATGAAATAAATTTCTGTTACCTGCAAACAAAAGAGCGTTGATGAATGCAGCTACAGGCATTATTGTATTATCTATGGTGTTAAAATCTTTTCTGATGATCGTTATCTGTAAAAGGCAGGTAGGAATGAGACTTCTCTGGTTATCCTTTTTATGTCGTTTTGACCTTCAAATTGTGTAACTGTATTACCTATTCAAAAATATTTAATTTAAAATTATTGTTGAAATAAGCTCTGCATATAGTGATAGTATTTTCCACATCAAAATTCAGGACATCTCATTTAATACAGAATGCAAAAACAGATCAGAATTTTAAAACTCAGGCCCAGGGCTTCCCTGCTAGCGCAGTGGTTGAGAATCTGCCTGTCAATGCAGGGGACACGGGTTCGAGCCCTGGTCTGGGAAGATCCCACATGCCGCAGAGCAACTAAGTCCGTGAGCTACAACTACTGAGCCTGCGCGTCTGGAGCTTGTGCTCCGCAACAAGAGAGGCCGTGACAGTGAGAGGCCCGCGCACCATGATGAAGAGTGGCTCCCGCTTGCCACAAGTAGAGAAAGCCCTCGCACAGAAAGGAAGACTCAACACAGCCAAAAATAAATTAATTAATTAATTTAAAAAAATACTCAGGCGCATGCACCTTAGCTAGAAGTTTTTTTTACGGTGCAGGATCATAGGGTATGCAATAAGATATATATTTCCTATGTTTAAGTAGGAATGACTGACAGTATGGCTTGGTATCCAGAGAGTAACTCAACCCCCCTCAATGGACCTCTTTGGGATGCTATGAGATCTCCTGACCTAGGAAAAATGCACAAATGCAAAACATACTCTCTTAAATGGTTCCTGCACCCTTTGAAGCCCATCCATGGCTGCCAATATATTACAACTTACAGGAGGTAAATTTACATACCTGAAATGACTAAATAATCATACGGTGGTATTAAACATCTTAGTTAGTAGAAATTGGGGACATAGAAGATACAGAAATAGAGCACACTATAGAAAAGAGCAAAGCCTACGTGGGAAACATACGGACACAGGACTAGCTGGAGCAAGAGTTTGCGTTAGCAAATTGAACAGAGACAGCACATAACACAGCGTCTGCGATTTGGGTACTCAATTAATAGCAATTATTATTGTTGTTAGGAAATAATAATAATTATTATTAGGAAAGGAAGATAAGGTCACATAGGTAAGGGGAGACCATATTCTAGAGGACCTGGAATGTCAGAGCAGTTAAGGCTTTACAAGTCATTGTATGTTTGCGCTGGAAAAGAACTTGATTCAATAAAACTATTTGGAACATGAAAAGAATAACTTGGAGAAAGTGAAGGGAAAATGGGTAGTAAGAGTATTTCATTGGGTTTTTTTTGTAGTACTAAAGATGAAAAGAACTTAAACAAGGGTGGTAGAGTGGAAATAAATAATATATTTGAGGGACTTAAAAAAAATGAAGAGACCTCGGGGGCTGATTAGTGATATACAGGGGATAAAGGAGAGGGGAAAGTCAGGGAAGATATATTTTTGATTTATTGTATTTTTATTATTTACTTATTATTAAATATTACTAAATTGATTTTCTATTTTATGGAACCTACAAGTGTTGCACTATGGGAATGTTTGCTCTGGGTAAAGGGTACAAACATTCTTGATTAAGCCGCCCACAGCTCACACCAAAACGAAGCTGAGATATGACGTGGGAGGGAATCAGGGGTTTCTCTTCAGCCATGAACAGCTTTTAACTGAATGTGTAGGCGGTGATAATGTTAAATGCACCACTCAAAATCACAGATTCTTTTTTACTCCTAAGGGATTACTATGGTATACATGCCAGCTACCAGCCACTTTCAGCTGGCATGCATTTCACAGCTTTGCTGTGTGGAGGAAATTTTTGCTGAAGTTCTCCTAGTAGAATCCGCAATGTTCTCCTATTGGGTTAAGCGCGATTCATGGTAGTTGGAGGTTTTCTTTCTCTCTGGATGATCACATTGGGTGCAGCTGCAGGAGCTCAGCCAGGAGAACAGGGAAAATAAAGTGGTGCTTCGTGGTTGCTAAGAAAAATGGGGGAAAAAATCCCACAGAAAGCTTTAGAAATCATCTCTAAGTCAAAATGTACTTCAATCATAAGGTAGCTCAGTTAGTTGTCCTTGGCACACTGCAGAGTCAAAAATGCAATGCTGGTCTTAAGTTTTGGCTTTCAGAAGGTAGTGCCATACATAAGGGACGTGGGACAGTCAGAAAACAAGGCTTCTGATACCAGATTTCTAACTACGGAGAGGACCTTGAGCAAGTCAATTAATCTCCTGTTATTCAGCCTGCAGCAAGGTATCATTTCAGGAATAAATGAAATTTTGTTTTCAAAGCTCTTTGTAAATGTAAAGCACGAGGGAAAAATAAGGTATTTTTGGCGTTTTTTACTTTTGTTTTACCTGTGTTGTTCCTGACCCCCTGAGAATAAGATCTATGATTTAGACTTAATCAGTTTTTTTCTTTTTTAAAAAAATAACTTCATACATATAGTAAAAATTTAATTATTACTTTTCAATGAAAGATGCCAGAAAGGAGAAAACTCTCCTGGAATGTGGTTGGCTAATCAGTAGGAGATACAGCCAGCAAATGGTGTTACGAAACCCAAATTTGGGTCCACCAGCCCAAAGCACAATAAAGCCAATCTACTGACATCAGATTATGGTGAAGGAAAGTACAGTGTTCATTGCAAGGCCAAGCAAGGCACATGGATAGCTACTGCTCAAAACTCCCGAATGGCTCTCAGGGCAGGATTTTTAAAGGCAAGGTGAGAAAGAGGGTCGAGGGCTGTCTGCTCAGCTTGTGGACATTCTTCTGATTGGTTGATGGGGAGGTAACAGGGTGATGTTACAGGGGTCAGTGTTATCAATCCTCAGGCTCCAGCATCTGGGGGCTACATGCTCATGGTCATCATGCAGTTAGCTTCTTCTATCTGGTGGGAGTTTTAGTATCTGCAAAACAACTCAAGGATATGGCTCAGGATATTATCTATAGCCCCTGAGGAGGAACTAAAGGTCCTTGACTTTGGTTTATGGCTGAACTATTATTATTTTGTTTTGCTTGACTGTTTTCCTTTGTTTCTGCAGGTGTTTGGGGGGATTTTTTGTTTGTTTTTTTCACTCCTCTGATTAAATTTGCTCTTTGGAATTCAGGGAAGGCCTAGGAGGCTAAAGATTTTTTACAAACTAGGGGAAACAGAGGGTCTGTCCCTGGGAAGGCCCTGCAGGGTCTTGCTCTGTTTCAGTGGGTGTCTGGCTATCTTACTATTTGCAGGAGTAGGAAGAAGAGAGAACTGGCTATCTTACTATTGCAGGAGTAGAAAGAAGAGAGAAGGTGGGGAGTAAGGAGAAGAAAAACATCTACTTGAATTTCTAACAATCTCCTGAAAAACATGGAATTTAGTTTTTCATATTTGGTTATTTTTCTTTTATTACAAAATGCCAGTTCGATGTCCTGGACTCCAAAAGAAATAGGTACAGGGCAATAAAATTAATAATAGTATCCTGCTCATTATTATTTTACCATTTTAATGTTTTCTACCTTTTGGGATTTGGGGTTTTTTTTTTGAAGTTTTATAGTTGTTCTTATCTTTTTAATTACAATTATACCACATGGTTATGTTTCAGTTGTACTTATTTTTCAAGTACCATGATCTCTTAAGCGATGTCTGCTGAATTTTCAGTGTTAGTGGAAGTCATGGGTAATTTCTGCATTTCTTTCCCATACTCATTTATTCCTTCATTTAACAAATATATATGAAGGGCCTACTCCATGCTGGGCCCTGCGTTACACAGTGGTTATGGAGTGGGAAGCAAAACAGGCAGAGTCCCTGCCCTCATACAGCTTACAGTCTAGTGGTGGACTTCTTGTTGGCCCCCAGTATCCATTATCCCCTTCTTCTTGGGAAATAAACCCCCAATTTGTTATGCTGAAGAATTTTAAGTAAATAGAAGTCATCATTCTTCCCCTAAATTTTAATATGCATCCTTTAAATTGAGAACATTTTCCTCTATGGCCAAAATAACATAATCACAGCTGATTATTAATAATTCCTTAACAGTATATCATATCTTAATACCCACCCACATTGACATCTCTCCACTTTTCTACACAATGCCATTTATAGGTGGTTAGTCCAAACCAGGATCCAATTGAGGACCACACATCACATCTAGTTGTTATGTTCCCTCAGTCTTCTTAAAATAAATTAGTCCCTATATTCATGATACTGAAATATTAAAGAGACAGAGACAGTGACAATTGTTCCAATTCCTCAATCTGTCTGATTGCTTCCTCAGGGTATCATTTAGTTCATTTCTCTTTTCCTTGTAATTCCTGTAAAACTGGAAGTTATAACAAAAGGTCCAATTAGACTCAAACGTTTTTGGCAAGATTACATCACAGGTGGTACTGTGTACTTCAGTCACATCAAGAGGCACAGCATATTTGACTTCGGTACTGGGTTAAACTGATGACGGCCTGACTCCTCCACTATAAAGCTACTTTTTTCTCCTCATGGACAAAAAGGAATCTGTGTAGAGTTTTGGGGGGCACTTTATGGAGGTCCTTTTCTCATCAGCCATTTACCTAAAATAGTTTTAACACCAATTGCTAATCTTTGCTTGAACCAACATTAAAGAACTCATGACTTTTAACTGTGTTTATAACCTCCCCCACCTTGCATAAAGACCACATTTACCTTCCTGATTCCTGATGGAGGAAATAAAAGCATGAGGTCTGGAGCTTGAGCAACCACTTTGAACTGTGAGGTAGAAGCCACAAGATGAATTCAGTGGAGCAGCTAGAGAGAAGGAACCTAGATCTCTTAGGATCATAGAGCTATCATACTAACCTTGATCTACCTATCTCTAAACTTCGTTTATATGAGAGAAAAATGAACCACTATCTTTTCCAGCTACTGTATTTTGGTTGGCAGTTGAACCAAATCTTAACTGATGCAACAAAGAAGATAATAAATAAGAAAATACATATATATTTACAATTTGGGGTAAGTTCTACTTAAAAAATAGAGTAGGAGAATAGAAGATAGTGGCTACTTAGATCAGGTGATGAGGAAAGGCCACTCCAAGGAGGTTAGAGTTAAGCTGAGAATGGAATGCTGAGAAGGAGCAAACCATGTGAGATGGTAGGGAGTCTCCTAAGGAGAGGAAACTGCATGTGAAAAGGGATGAGGTGGGAAAGGGCTTGCACGACAAGCTCAAGGAATTAAAAGGAGGCCACGTAGCTAGAGCTTAATGGCACCAGATGGGGTGGGACAGGTTAGTAGATGCCACATTACTCTGGATTAGTAGGCCATGGTAATGAGTTGCATTTCTTTCTCAGATGTTATGGTAAGAGTTGTAAGCAGGAGAATAAAATTGATTTATGTTGTTAGAAATTATTCTCACTGCTTTGTGGGGAACAGACAGAGGGTGTCAAAAGTGAAAACACCTGGGAAGTCCCTGGTGGTCCATTGATTAAGACTCGGCATTTTCACTGCCTGGGCCCAGGTTCGATCCCTGGTCAGGGAACTAAGATCCCACAAGCCTTGTGGTGCAGCCAAAAAAAAAAAAAAAAGTGAAACCACCATCACCAGAAAAGAGACTATTTTGGAGGTCTGGGCAAGAGAAGCTAGTGGCTTGGGCTACTGTTGCACTGAGGAGGGGAAGGAGAGAAGAAATAAGAGATGGTTATGAGGGAGAAATGACAGAACTCCCTGATGGGTGGAATGTAAGAAGAGGAAGGTATCCGAAATAAAGCTTGGGATTCTGGCTTAAGCAACACGTAAGTGGGTGAGCCTTTTTCTGAAGTGAGGAAGACTGGAAGAGGAACAGGTGGGAAGTGGGGAGAGGAGAGAAGTACATTAGAAAGGGGTGGGAAGTCAGGATTCCATTTTAGAACTTTTGAGTTCCAGATGTTGAAGCAGAGGTGTCAGGCAGGCAATTTAATATAAACACCTAGAGCATGAGAGCAATGTATGGTTTCCAGTGTTTTTAAAAATTCCCCATCCCTAAATTACCACAGGTGATACTTTATTTTAAAAATATACTTTGGTCACTCAGTATTTAATCAAAAGAAAGAAACCATACTAATAAACCTATTTCCAGTAATATTAATTTATTAATAATTGTAGTTTCAAGCAGTGAATAACCAGAACCATGTTTACGTTTAGAAACAGGTGATAATGTCAGATTGTTCTAAATGTTAAGTTTGTTTGTTAGTTTGTTGGAAGTTGTAAGTTAAGTTTGTTAAGTTTATTCTAAATGTTGTAGTTTGTTTAAAGATTAAACCAAAAAACTAATTTGCTAAAAATTACTATTGAGTGTCATTTTGGTAAAAATGAAGTGATATAGTACTCTCAATTTTTATTTGTTTTACTTATGATATGCTACTGAAATAATGTTTTATTTAAAAGATCTGAATTAGGTAAAATATTGATTTAAAAACATTAATTTAAGCTCTCAAATGATAAGAAACACATGATAGCAAAAATTTATTTTTAAAAGAAACTTCCAGAGTCATCCCAGGTTTAGACCATCTGTAGCACTTTTGCAATAATCATTAATATTTAAAAGGTTAACACAAAAGTTCCTAAATCATCAAAAAATAAATTGGAATATTTTATTTGGTATATTCTATCATTTGGTAAAATATACCAAATAAAATGAATGCTTATGTCCACTAAAAGACGTGTAAAGAATACTCATGAAAGCTTTATTCATAACATCTAAAACTTTAAAAATAAAAAACCAAATATCTATCAACAGTAGAATGGATAAATTCATGCAATGGAAGACTATACAGCAATAAAAAGGAACAAACTACTACTACACACAATAATGTGGATTGATCTCAGAGAACTGATGTTGAGCAACAGAAATCAGGCACTCACATACCAAAAACGTACAGTATGATTCTATTTATATGAAGATTAAGAACAGACAAAATCAAACTATGTTGATAAAAATCAGAATAATGGTGGCTGGGTTGGGGTGGTATTGGCTGGGAACAGCTAGGGAGCAAAATTTGCCACCCCAAAAGGTCCTCTCTGGTATGTGGATTATTTTGAGCTGAAAACAATCAAGGCCCAAAAGACTCAGGAAGAAATCTTTGACCTTCCCCCTAACTGCCTAAAGAATGTAGCTGGAGGACCTGTTCTAGGACAGGAGCGATCACCATAGATAACTGTAATATGAACTAGGTGTATAGACAGGGAAGAACCTAGCAAAGTCTGTTTGTTAAAATTCCTCTCTGTGTCCCATTGTCTCTGTATGGCCCAGCAAACATTTATTTACCAAACTTTTGCTTTTCCATCTCCCTGTAAATTGCATTCCACCCCCTTGAAGTCCCAAACCACTACTCCCAACATTCTCTTTTGTCTTTAGCTGAAGATGGTATTTAAGATGAGGGCTTCAGCCATTTTGAAGAGTTACTCAGTTTTTCTGGGTCTCTCCCATGTTAACATGTTATCAAACTTCTGTGTGATTTTCTCCTGTTAGTATGTCTCATGTCAATTTAATTCTTAGACCAGTCAGAGGAACCTAGAAAAATAGAGGAAAATTTCTTCCTTCCCAAAAATCAACTTGGTGGAGTCTTCTAGAATGCTGGGAATATTCTATACTTCGATATAAGTGGCAGTTACACAGGTATACATATACATGTAGAAATTAATGTACATGCACATGTATATACACATGCAGAAAATAAATTTTAAGATTAGTGCATTTTACCGTATGGATATTATTATTGTCAATATTTTTTAAATTCAGTAGTCAATTATTGTACATCCTCTAATAGATTAATAGAACTTTAAAAAAGGAATAGAACTACATACATGAATCAACTGAAATGATATCCAAACATATTAAGCAAAAAAAGCAATTTGCAGAGTCGTTTGTTTAGTATGATTCCACTTGTGTGCATGTTTTAGCAGATATATGTATGATTGTGTGTCCACGGACAATTTGTAAAACGATATACAGGAAATTGTTGGCAGTAGTTATCTCAGAATGCTGGGGTATGGGACTAGGACTTGGGGTTTTTACATAGGCTGTCTTTTTATTCAGTCTATACTTTTTCATACTTTTTATATAATATTTAACCTAATTTAAAAGATTTCATTAATCTTCTGTGTTTTCAAAATTGCATTAAGTTGAGCCACATGAAGTTGTCATTTTTATGTCAAAAAATGAGAGAAGGTCTTCCCTGGTGGCGCAGTGGTTGGGAGTCCGCCTGCCGATGCGGGGGACACGGGTTTGTGCCCCGGTCCGGGAAGATCCCACATGCCGCGGAGTGGCTGGGCCCGTGAGCCATGGCCGCTGAGCCTGCGCGTCCGGAGCCTGTGCTCCACAACGGGAGAGGCCACAACAGTGAGAGGCCCACATATCGCAAAAAAAAAAAAAAAGAGAGAATATTGACAGTTTCTCATAGTTAAATCTAATACAATGAACAGATATAAAGAGGTTATAGAAACCATTCATTTAGATATTACTAATTCGGAATTTGAAATAATCTGCATGTCAACATAAAGAGCATAACTCAAACCCAATATGATTTGAAAATATATTTGAGTTTAATATTGGTCACCTGAAAGTAATTTAATAACCCGTTTTTCAAACTGATGATAATTTGAATTGTTCACATGCTAATAATTTCTAACAGTTTCTGAACCTATATGGTAGTATTTCAAAAATATGATGAAATTTAAAATTGGAAAATCTTAGGTCAGATCTCATTATTTTACTGTCTCTCTGACCTAAGATAAGCTACTTGATTGCTCTGGACCTCTTTTCTTTTCTTTTCTTTTTAATAACATGGAGAAAACAATACCTAACCTATAAGATTACTCAAAAGATTAATTCGTTGATGCATATAAAAGCACTTTGGGTACAAAACACTATCCAAATGTAATGATTATTGTTTTAAATGAGGAAAGGAAATAGCCCATATTTGCTTTGAAGAGATCGTTTGCAGTGCCCATACTGCAATTTATGGTACCCTAGATCAGTGGTTCCCAAATCATTGTTCTCAGGACCCCTTTACACCCTTTGCAATGTGGATTTTAGCTATTAACATTTACTGTAATATAAATTAAAATAGAAAGTTTTTACATACCTATTTTAAAATAATATTAATAGGGGCTCGTGCGCGGGAGTCCATGTGGGCGCCGGCGCGGCAGGAAGCAGCGCGGGGTTGCCATGGCGGAGCTGCAGCAGCTCCGCGCGCAGGAGGCGGTGGACTCTATGATGAAGAGTCTGGAGAGAGAGAACATCTGGAAGATGCAGGGCCTCATGTACTGGTGCAGCGCCGGCTGTTGTGAGGACAGCCAGGCGTCCATGCAGCAAGTGCACCAGTGCATTGAGCGCTGCCATGCACCTCTGGCTCAAGCCCAGGCCCTGGTGACCAGCGAGTTGGAGAAGTTCCAGGACAGCCTGGCCCGGTGCACTATGCATTGCAACGACAATGCCAAAGATTCAATAGATGCGGGGAGTAAAGAGCTTCAGGTGAAACGGCAGCTGGAGAGCTGTGTGACCAAGTGTGTGGATGACCACATGAACCTCATCCCAACCATGACCAAGAAGATGAAGGAGTCTCTCTCATCCATTGGGAAATAGATGTCTGCTATTGGCCATCGGGGCTGAAGGCAGGAATCTATTTAAAAAGACGAATGGGGGTTCGGGTTTTCTAAGGAAAGTTTATGAATGAGGAAATTAAGGATGGCAGCAAGTTTAAGGCCTATGTCACTTGCCTCTGGACACTGGTTCCTTTGTGTTTGAATCCTAGAAAGTGAAAAAAACTGGTGCTAAAATTTGGGTCAGAGATAGCACAGGAGAGTTTTTACGAGCCTGAATTTCACGTGGCAAGTGCTTATCCTGGCAACAGGGAGTCTCCTTTGTACCAAACCAGAGCCCTCCAAGGTACCACATCCTCTTAGTACACAGATACCAGCAGGCTGGCAGGTTCATCTGACCTGCTTATGAGCTGGTGGAGTGTGAGGAGAGGTATTTCTGTTTGTTGCCAACCTCCTGTTTACCAGAAGAATCGCTACAACATTTCCCACAAACTGGAAATAAAACAAAATCCATGAGGTCACTAATTTAGAAGGGGCAATGGGGCTTCTGGGGATTTGTTTTGCTTGGTTTTGTTTTATATACAAGGGCATGAAGTTACTTTAAGATGTAGAGTTGGGAGAGGCAGTTTGGATAAAAACTCTGAAAGGGTCCTTGCGGATATTCAGTTCTGGCCGTCAGGATGTGGATGCGCATTTCTTAAAATTCTCACACATGACATCTTTCAGCCTGGAGACCCTGCAAAAATATAAGAAGCGCTATCACACTGGTAGGGGAAGCAAACCTTCCCTCTGACTGGCAGCCATGATGAGCCCTGAGGCTGTCTGCAGCAGAGTCAGCCGAGTGACAAGACAATCTTGCAGTGACACTCACCCTTGAAGGGAAAGGGGATTTTGATTGTGCTATATGTTAGTATTCAGGAATGAACAGCGAAAGAGGAATTGTTAGCTGCTTAATTAAGAGAGTTGTGAAGCACTGGCTTTGGAAAAATCTGGTTTTCATAAAACAAAATAGAATGAAAGCCTAAACCCAGTATTGCTTACTTTGCCCCCTGTAATAACAGAACTCTGTTGAAACAATCCCTTGGCAACACGAAGGTCAAAGGAGAAACAGTAAGCAACTCAGGGGCAAGCTGTGACTCCTTTACGGCAAAAAACGGGACAGCCCCCCGTCACCAAATACCACTTTTGCGACGTGTTGTTCTTGCCCCAGTTTGGGCACCTTTTCGTTTTATTAAGGACCTTGTTGTGTTTTTACCAACTTATGACTTGATAATATAGCCTGTCTGTTTGCTGTTTCAAGACTGTGATATATTTTCCTAGTGGTTTGGTTTTAAAAATAAATAAGATAATTTTTCTTCCAAAAAAAATAATAATATGAATATACCCATTCATTACATGTTAACATAACTAAGTTTTGTGAGAAAGAGCTATTTTTCCCTAAAACAAAGAATAATTAGTGAGATGAGAGATACTATTTTACATTTTGCAAAGGTCTTTAAAGTCTAGCTTAATACAGGACAATTGGATTCTCACATCTACTTCTGCATTCCATCCGTTGCAACATGTTGTTTTGGTTGAAGTAGATGAAGAAAATTTGGCCTTACATAGATATGTATTTGGAAAAGGAAGGAGCATATTAATAGCCTTTTCAGATAATTGTTAATATGACTATTTGATACTACACCAAAACCCAGTAAGTTGTGGTATTTTAAAGGTTATTTGCAGTCCGAATCTGAAACCAACAAACTTGGTTCATTGCTTTTGTGTGAACAAAAAGTTCACATCAATGAACTTCTACTCTGCTACATTAAAATCCATTGGTCTGTCTTGCACTTTGAATGAATCATCCACCCATCCATGATTTGGTAACATTATTCATTGGTTATATCAAAAATATCAGTACAAAGATTTATTCAGGTCTTCCCAATGTTGACACTTTTCCTTATACAATACTATACAATCACATTAATTAATATCACCACTCATCTTATTAGGAAAGTCTTTTAGTATTCAGAAACTGTCAAACTCACAGTGGTGGATACAAGTTTTCCAAAATTCTGATTTGTGCTTAAAAACTCAAATTTTAACCTTAGAAAATATTGTAGGTTTTTTTTTTCACTTGAAATAATAGGTTCACTTCATTTATTTTTTTGAAACGTTCTGCCAAACACCCAAGTTTGAATAACCATAGTTTGTATTTCAGTAGTTCTTCCAAGTAAACCTGGTGCTCCATGGAAAAATTGGCTAGTTCAGCTTGCAACTCAAAACAATTGCGCAGTGCTTTTTCTCAAGACAACTACTGCACTTCTGTACTTCAATATGTAGCCACGGTGTTTTATGTGTACTTACCATTTTGTCAACCAGAATATTAAAAATATGGGTATTCAAGGGTCAAGATTTGACAGAAATTAATAATTTCTACTGCTTCAACAGGATCTTAAGTAAAATTTTAAGTGAAACTGAATTTTCTTTTTACTGCGAGTGCATGGAGGTGAGGAAGACATTGGAAACTAGTACACTTGAAAGCCACTGCTTGACTTGTGCCAAGGCACCAGGGGTTCTCATAACCATTCCTCTGCAAAATGAGTGAGGAGAGTGGTACAGAAAAAAGAAAAGCAAATAATTTCTTAATATCATTATGAGAAAAATTTGGACCTTTCAGATTTTCTGAAAGCATCTCACGAGGGCCCAGGGGTATGGGGGCCACACTTTGAGAACTGCTGAGCTAGATGAAAATTCAGCTGAAGAAACTGACACATTTTACCTAGTTCAGAGCCAACCCTAATGAGACTGATTAAAATAGTCGTGGTTAGCCCAATCACATGCAAGAAGTCACTTCTTTAAGATATGTAGTTCTAATCTTTATTACTGAGATGTGGATAACGCTTCTCATCCGCGTCAGCATTCTTTTGGAAAATAAAATACCAAAATAATTTGGCCCTCTCTACCTCCTTCCTTCCCCCCAAATCAGAAACTCTCTTCAATACTCTAATTGCTCCTCTAATTTAGTACATTCAATTTTGCCACTGTCTAAGAGCAAGCTGAAAATATCTGAATGTCCAGAGACTACCTAGGCATAGTTCACTGATATTAAACAAATAGGGTTACAATGTGTAGGGCAGTATGGAATATAATTGTTTGTCCTCCTCCCAAGAGAAGCATAGTTTACTCTGCTTCTGGGAAAATTAGCCTGTGGGTTTTCTTTAAGGCACTCTGGGCAGGCTTTCAAAACTAATAGCAGAAGCTCTGAGATAGGCAGTTCCCAAGAGAGACCCAGTCAGCATTCCTGGTGGTGCCTCCAAGGGCCTGCAACTTCATCCATCACCCAGTCTCTGCCAGACTGTGTGCTCAGTCAGAGAGCAAGTGAGAGGGGCCAGAGTGGAGAGGTACCACATCAGTTTGATGTCAAAGAGGAAAAGGCTGGGGGAAACACAGAAATATGAATTAAGCCGGGGAGGTGGGGAGGATGACAACTGGGGAGCAAGGATTGAGAGAGGGGGTGAAGAATTAAGAGGAAGAACCATATGGGACGTTAAGGGAACATATTATTGAGCTCTCTTTTTAAAAGTTTTGCCCATCATTAGTTTATGTAATTCTGACGGCAGAGACTGAACATGTGACTAATTGAGAGCATGCCAACCACCATTAACCAAGGCAGAGAGACATCTAGAGCAGGGTTCCTCAAGTCTCAGCACTGGTGACATTATGAACAGGATAATTCTTTGTTGTGGGGTCTGTCCTGTGCTTTGTAGGATATTTAGCAGGAGGCCTAGCTGCTACCCATGAGATGCCAGTAATACTCCCTCCCAGTTAAGACAATCAAAAATGTCTCCAGGCATTGCCAGATATCCTTGGGGGAGGGTTGAGGGGAGGGGGCAAAATTGCCCCTGGTTAAAAACCACTCGTCTAGATGTATCATTACCTCAGCATAGAAAATCTTCCATTTCTTTGTCTCTATCAAAGACAAACAGCTGCTCTGATTTTTTTTTTTTTCCCTGCGGTATGCGGGCCTCTCACTGTTGTGTCCTCTCCCGTTGCGGAGCACAGGCTCCGGATGCGCAGGCTCAGTGGCCATGGCTCACGGGCCCAGCCGCTCCGCGGCATGCAGGATCCTCCCGGACCGGGGCACGAACCCGTGTCCCCTGTATCGGCAGGCGGACTCTCAACCACTGCACCACCAGGGAAGCCCTGTTTTTTTGTTTTTGTTTTTGTTTTTAATGGAACTGTAAAACTATAAGCCCAAGCTGAGTTCCTGGGAATTGTTTCACATTCTACCTCACTTCTATAGTAATAATTTACTGGCTAGAGGGGTCTCCTGCTTGTGATCTATAAGAGAAAATGTCCAGCTCAGAGTCAGTCACCCTGCGTCCTATTACTGCTCTACAAATAAATCCTTGTGTCTCGGTTTCATCATTTCTCAAATGGGTGCAATAGTACGTCACCTACCTTCTGCACAGGTGATTATAAGGATACAATGAAAGGAGATGTAAAAGTGCTTTAAGAAATTAAGAGAAAATATACTCAGATGTAATTAGTCATGTTCTTTGCAAAAAGGGAAACCCCTTAACAAGCAGCCTCAAAGTGTTTGACTCCCTTTTCTACTTTTAACTGCATATGATTTGCCTTGCCAGTGTAGGAGTGGGACAATTTGCCACTAAAAATACCAGTTGTTTGCTACTGCTCGTGCACAGAACAAATGTGATCTGATTCTATGAAAGATACTGCAGGCACTCACTGACTACAAACACTTAATTTCTAGATTATCTCTTCTTAGAAAACAGTAACACAAACCCTTCATCAGAATCCCAGCACTGCTGCCATGTTGTGATTGTAATGAAAAAAAATCCAAACAAAACCCCAGAATCTTTTGAGAGATTCTGTGGATTTATCAGTGAAGGAAGGGAAGAATCATAACAGTTTAGGAGAGATGAGTCTACATAACTTTGTGACATAGAGGTGTTATAGTGAGTGAGTTAGCTTGAGAATTTTAGAGTCCAAAAGGAGAGAGAAGAACAGAAAGGAAAGTTGAAAAATTTCTAAGATAAACTTAATTTATCTGAGAATTTTCCAGACTACAAGAAAGTAGAAATGTTCACCATACTCCTCCCCCTGCTTCCTGCACTAAATGGCCCCCACCCTATCCTGTATCATTAAAATAGTCTCCCTTTGTATGGGTGTGCACAATTAATGTAAATAACTACTTATTGATGGAAATGTGAGTCATTTCTAGTTTTTCTTTCTTTCTCTTTTTAATTATAAATAAAACTGACTAAATACCATCAGAGAAAATTGTCATGTGTATCTATATTTCCTTGGGATGCATTCTTGATCATGAAGTTTCTGCATCAAGGGGCATACACATTTTTTAAAGCTTTCATTTTTGATAAGTTTTTTGAGGAAGTCCCTTTCTTTAATCATCACGGTGTCATCTTGGTGTTCTAGATATATCTCCACCACATAGCGCTTGAGTACATGCCTAATAAGACTTGATATACATTCTAATTTTGAAGTTGTCCAAAGGAATGTTTACATGATCTTCAAATTTGGAGATCTCTAAATATAAATATCATAATTATAGCCATTCTTCGTCTTCTTTTTCAGGGTTATCATTTGTGCTTTATACTTCCTCAAATGTGCCATATATCTTTCAGATAATCAAAAGATAAATTGTTAGTGTTCTTGGGACTTCCCTGGTGGCGCAGTGGTTAAGAATCCGCCTGCCAATGCAGGGGACATGGGTTCGAGCCCTGGTTCAGGAAGATCCCACATGCCGCAGAGCAACTAAGTCCGTGCGCCACAACTACTGAGCCTGCGTTCTAGAGCCCACCTGCCACAACTACTGAGCCCATATGCTGCAACTACTGAAGCCTGTGAGCCTAGAGCCCGTGCTCCGCAACAAGAGAAGCTACCAAAATGAGAAGCCTGTGAACCGCGACGAAGAGTAGCCCCTGCTCACTGCAACTAGAGAAAGCCTGCGCACAGCAACAAAGACCCAACGCAGCCAAAAATAAAATAAAATAAAGAAAAAAGAAAAAAAAATTGTTAGTGTTCTTTCTGTAACTCTACCCCCTGAAACAAGATTCTTCAGTTGCTGTGCTTCACCATTTTTTCTCTTATTCGATTGCCTCTTCCAGTTTCCATTACCCAATACAATTATCTATTTCTGCAGTTTTATTAGGCAATGCTATTAAGAGGCTAAGCTGAACTTCATATATTTTAAAATAAATCATAAAGAAAAGTTTTACTGTACATACTATACAACAAAAAACAAGACAATTCTAACTAGCTCTATTTCCCACAGAAACCATTTTTAAACGGAGTTTATTGCTATGCATACACCTAGATGACCTTTTTCTTTCCTGCTGGGGATAACCTTTAGCTCAATCTCATTATTTATTTCTCTCCATAAATATCAAACAACCAAGAGTATCAATTTAATCAGTGTGCATCTCATCATATTTAACTATCTATGGTACTGTCTGCAGATAACTTTATAGGAAACATAAATATGCAGTAGCATAAATTTGGTTGTGACCATTAGAAGAAACAGTGCAGTAGTTCAATTCTCATGTGCTGTCCACAGGGCTAAGAGTAGAAGGAGAAAGGGAATTTGGCAACAAATTGGTTTACTTAAGGAAATGGTCAATGACTGCTCCAACATCTTCTGGGAATTATAGCAGAATGTGCAATCTATATGAAGCTATATCATGGTGTCAATGTACAAAAATTCCAGGAACTCATTAGGTACCACTTTAAATACAATCTCTAGAATTCCCATTTGTCTTCAGACTGCTCATACCAAAGGCCTTCTGAAAACATTTGCTGAATCGTGTACTGAAAATTATAATCTAACAGCCTAATTCACAGATATTGAGAACTGAAAAGAACTCTACAGGTAAAGCACAATTTTCTTCACTTAAAGGCAAAGAAAGAGACTGATAAACTTGTTCAGATCACTTATTGGTAAAGTGGCAGTGCCAGAACCTGAGCCTTAGTCTCCAACATGAGATCTGGCGCACCACCCACATCACCACACGCCCTTAGGGCCACCTGCCCCAGTCACTTCACCAGGTTACATTAATTGTAAGCCTAAGCCAAAGCCACAGCATGTTCCAAAGCAACTCACTTGCCTAACACAATCAATGAAATTAGGTGGCAACATTAGCACAATCCACCCTTGGAATAGATTTCAAGTCTCTCTCAGACACTCACATTCTTGAGGGTGATGTGCTTCAGTAATTCACTTGCTTTGCAGGATGTTGTGAAAGGTGGTAGTGACCCTAAAGCTAGCTCACAGATGAGCGCCATTGAATAAGAAAACATTGGAGACCTTCAAGATGGCGGAGGAGTAAGATGTAGAGATCATCTTCCTCCCCACAAATACATCAGAAATACATCTACATGTGGAACAACCCCTACAGAACACCTACTGAACTCTGGCAGAAGACCTCAGACTTCCCAAAAGTCGTGTGGCTGACAGGGTCTTGGTGCTCCAGCCGGGTGTCAGTCCTGTGCCTCGGAGGTGGGAGAGCCGAGTTCAAGACATTCGCCCACCAGAGACGTCCTGGCTCCACATGATACCAAACGGCGAAAGCTCCCCCAGAGATTTCCTTATAATCGCTAAGACCCAGCTCCACTCAATGACCAGCAAGCTACAGTGCTGGACACCCTATGCCAAACAACCAGCAAGACAGGAACACAACCCCACCCATTAGCAGAGAGGCTGCCTAAAATCATAATAAGGTCACAGACACCCCAAAACACACAACCAGATGGGGTCCTGCCCACCAGAAAGACAAGATCCAGCCTCATTCACCAGAACATAGGCACCAGTCCCCTCTACCAGGAAGCTTATACAACCCACTGAACCAACCTTAGCCACTGGGGGCAAACACCAAAAACAATGGGATCTATGAAATGGCAGCATGTGAAAAGAAGACCCCAAACACAGTAAGTTAAGCAAAATGAGAAGACAGAGGAACACACAGCAGATGAAAGAGCAAGGCAAAAACCCACCAGACCAACAAATGAAGAGGAAATAGGCAGTCTTCCTGAAAAATAATTCAGAGCAATGATATTAAATATGATCCAACGTCTTGGAAATAGAATGGAGAAAATACAAGAAACGTTTAACAAGGACCTAGAAGAACTAAAGAGCAAACAAACAATGATGAACAACATAATAAATGAAATTAAAAATTCTCTAGAAGGAATCAATAGCAGAATAACTGTGGCAGAAAAACGGATAAGTGACATGGAAGATAAAATAGTGGAAATAACTACCACAGAGAAGAATAAAGAAAAAAGAATGAAAAGAATTCAGGACAGTCTTAGAGACCCCTGAGACAACATTAAATGCACCAACATTCGAAGTGTAGGGGTCCCAGAAAAACAAGAGAAAAAGAAAGGGACTGAGAAAATATTTGAAGAGATTATAGTTGAAAACTTCCCTAATATGGGAAAGGAAATCGTTACTCAAGTCCAGGAAGCACAGAGAGTCCCAAACAGGATAAATCCAAGGAGAAACACACCAAGACACATATTAATCAAACAATCAAAAATTAAATACAAGGAAAAAATATTAAAAGCAAGGGAAAAGCAACAAATAACATACAAGGGAATCCCCATAAGGTTAACAGCTGATCTCTCAGCAGAAATTCTGCAAGCCAGAAGGGAGTGGCAGGACATATTTAAAGTGATGAAAGGGAAAAACCTACAACCAAGATTACTCTACCCAGCAAGGATCGCATTCAGATTTGAAGGAGAAGTTAAAATCTTTACAGACAAGCAAAAGCTAAGAGAATTCAGCAGCACCAAACCAGCTTTACAACAAATGCTAAAGGAACTTCCCTAGGCAGGAAACACAAGAGAAGGAAAAGACCTACAATAACAAACCCAAAACAATTAAGAAAATGGTAACAGGAACATACCTATCGATAATTACCTTAAATGTAAACAAATTAAATGCTCCAACCAAAAGACATAGACTGGCTGAATGGATACAAAAATAAGACCCACATATATGCTGCCTACAAGAGACCCACTTCAGACCTAGGGACACATACAGACTCAAAGTGAGAGGATGGAAAAAGATATTCCATGCAAATGGAAATCAAAGAAAGCTGGAGTAGCAATACTCTTTTCAGACAAAATAGACTTTAAAATAAAGACTACTACCAGAGACAAACAGGGACGCTACATAATGATCAAGGTATCAATCCAAGAAGATATAATATTGTAAATATTTATGCACCCGACATAGGAGCACCTCAATACATAATGCAAATGCTAGCAGCCATAAAAAGGGAAATCTACAGTAACACAATTATATATATATATATATAGTAGGGAAATTTAACACCCCACTTTCACCAATGGACAGGTCAACCAAAATGAAAATAAATAAGGAAACACAAGCTTTAAATGACACATTAAACAAGATGGATTTATTGATATTTGTAGGATATTCCATCCAAAAACAACAGAATACATTTTCTTCTCAAGTGCTCATGGAACATTCTCCAGGATAGATCATATCTTGGGTCACAAATCAAGCCTTGGTAAATTTAAGAAAATTGAAATTGTATCAGGTATCTTATGTTACCACAACACTATGAGACTAGATATCAATTACCGGAAAAAATCTGTAAAAAATACAAACACGTGGAGGTTAAACAATACACTACTAAATAACCAAGAGATCACTGAAGAAATCAAAAAGGAAATCAAAAAATACCTAGAAACAAATGACAATGAAAACATAATGACCCAAAACCTATGGGTTGTAGCAAAAGCAGTTCTAAGAGGGAAGTTTAGAGCAATACATTTCTACCTCAAGAAACAAGAAACATCTCAAATAAACAATCTAAACTTACACCTAAAGCAATTAGAGAAAGAGGAATAAAGAACCCCCGAAGTTAGCAGGAGGAAAGAAAACATAAAGATCAGAGCAGAAATAAATGAAAAAGAAATGAAGAAAACAATAGCAAAGATCAATAAAACTAAAAGCTCATTCTTTGAGAAGGTAAACAAAATTGATAAACCATTAGCCAGACTCATCAAGAAAAAAAAGAAGACGACTCATATCAATAGAATCAGAAATGAAAAAGGAGAAGTAACAACTGACACGCAGAAAAACAAAGAATAATGAGAGATTACTACAAGCAACTATATGCCAATAAAATGGACACCTGGAAGAAATGGACAAATTCTTAGAAAAGCACAACTTTCCGAGACTGAACCAGGAAGAAATAGAAAATATAAACAGACCAATCAAAAGCTCTGAAATTGAGACTGTGATTAAAAATCTTCCAACAAACAAAAGCTCAGGACCAGATGGCTTCACAGGCAAATTCTATCAAACATTTAGAGAAGAGCTAACACCTACCCTTCTCAAACTCTTCCAAAATACAACAGAGGGAGGAACACTCCCAAACTCATTCTACGAGGCCACCATCACCCTGTTACCAAAACCAGACGAAGATGTCACAAAGAAAGAAAACTACAGGCCAATATCACTGATGATCATAGATGCAAAAATCCTCAACAAAATACTAGCAAACAGAATCCAACAGCACATTAAAAGGATCATACACCATGATCAAGTGGGGTTTATCCCAGGAATGCAAGGATTCTTCAATATACACAAATCAATCAATGTGATACACCACATTAACAAACTGAAGGAGAAAAACCATATGATCATCTCAATAGATGCAGAAAAAGCTTTTGACAAAATTCAATACCCATTTATGATAAAAACCCTTCAGAAAGTAGGCATAGAGGGAACTTACCTCAACGTAATAAAGGCTATATATGACAAACCCACAGCCAACATCGTTCTCAATGGTGAAAAACTGAAACCATTTCCTCTAAAATCAGGAAAAAGACAAGGTTGTCCACCCTCACCACTATTATTCAACATACTTGTGGAAGTTTTAGCCACAGCAATCAGAAAAGAAAAAGAAATAAAAAGAATCCAAATCAGAAAAGAAGGAGTAAAGCTGTCACTCTTTGCAGATGACATGATACTATACATAGAGAATCCTAAAGATGCTACCAGAAAACTACTAGAGCTAATCAATGAATTTGGTAAAGTAGCAGGATACAAAATTAATGCACAGAAATCTCTGGCATTCCTATACACTAATGATGAAAAATCTGAAAGAGAAATTAAGGAAACAGTCCCATTTACCATTGCAACAAAAAGAATAAAATACCTAGGAATAAACCTACCTAAGGAGACAAAAGACCTGTATATGGAAAACTATTAGACACTGATGAAAGAAATTAAAGATGATACAAACTGATGGAGAGATATACCATGTTCTTGGATTGGAAGAATCAACATTGTGAAAATGACTCTACTACCCAAAGCAATCTACAGATTCAATGCAATCCCTATCAAACTACCAACGGCATTTTTCACAGAACTCAAACAAAAAATTTCACAAATTATATGGAATCACAAAAGACCCTAAATAGCCAAAGCAATCTTGAGAAAGAAAAACGGAGCTGGAGGAATCAGGCTCCCAGACTTCAGACTATACTACAAATCTACAGTAATCAAGACAGTATGGTACTGGCACAAAAACAGAAATATAGATCAATGGAACAGGACTGAAAGCCCAGAGATAAACCCACACACATATGGTCACCTTATCTTTGATAAAGGATAAAGGAGGCAAGAATATACAGTGGAGAAAAGATACCCTCTTCAATAAGTGGTGCTGGGAAAACTGGACAGGTACATGTAAAAGAATGAAATTAGCACACTCCCTAACACCATACACAAAAATAAACTCAAAATGGATTAAAGACCTAAATGTAAGGCCAGGCACTATACAACTCTTAGAGGAAAACATAGGCAGAACACTCTTTGACATAAATCACAGCAAGATATTTTTGACTCACCTCCTAGAGAAATGGAAATAAAAGCAAAAATAAACAAATGGGACCTAATGAAACTTAAACGCTTTTGCACAGCAAAGGAAAAACGTAAACTAGACGAAAAGACAACCCTGAGAATGGGAGAAAATATTTGCGAATGAAGCAACTGACAAAGGATTAATTTCCAAAATTTACAAGCAGCTCCTGCAGCTCAATATCCAAAAAACAAACAATCCAATCCAAAAATGGGCAGAAGACCTACACAGACATTTCTCCAAAGAAGATACACAGATTGCCAACAAACACATGAAAGGATGCTCAACATCACTAATCATCAGAGAAATGCAAATCAAAACTACAATGAAGTATCACCTTACACCAGTCAGAATGGCCATCATCAGAAAATCTACAAGAAACAAATGCTGGAGAGGGTGTGGAGAAAAGGGAACCCTCCTGCACTGTTGGTGGGAATGTAAATTGATACAGCCACTGTGGAGAACAGTATGGAGGTTCCTTAAAAAACTAAAAATAGAACTACCATATGACCCAGCAATCCCACTATTGGGCATATACCCTGAGAAAACCATAATTCAAAAAGAGTCATGTAGCACAATGTTCATTGCAGCTCTATTTACAATAGCCAAGACATGGAAGCAACCCAAGTGTCCATCAACAGATGAATGGATTAAGAAGATGTGGCACATATATACAATGGAATATTACTCAGCCATAAAAAGACATGAAATTGAGTTATTTGTAGTGAGGTGGATGGACCTAGAGTCTGTCACACAGAGTGAAGTAAGTCAGAAAGAGAAAAACAAATACCATATGCTAACACATATATATAGATTCTAAAGTAAAATAAATGGTTCTGAGGAACCTAGGGGCAGGACAGGAATAAAGATGCAGATGTAGAGAATGGACTTAAGGACACAGGGAGGGGGAAGGGTAAGCTGGGATGAAGTGAGAGAGTGGCATGGACATATATACACTACCAAATGTAAAATAGATAGCTAGTGGGAAGCAGCTGCACAGCACAGGGAGATCAGCTCGGTGCTTTGTGACCACCTAGAGGGGTGGGATAGGGAGGTTGGGAGGGAGATGCAAGAGGGAGGAGATATGGGGATATATTTATATGTATAGCTGATTCACTTTGTTATTAAGCAAAAACTAACACATCATTGTAAAGCAGTTATATTCTAATAAAGGTGTTAAAAAATAAAATAAGTAAACATCAAGGTAGAAATAATAATTTTACCATATTATTCTTAAGCCAAATATTGTAGATTTAGAAATGATATTTCAGTTTTTCTTTAACATTATAGAGGCAAGGGAACAGTAGTAAAAAATAAACAAGTTGCTATTACTAAATACTTCTTTGCTTTGTAGAAGACTTTAACCTGCCTTCCTTTTCTTCTTTACTTCAACAAATATTGAAAACCTACTAAAAAAATACTTGCAAGATACCATCCTGGGAGTTGTGGGCAATAAAAAATGAACATACCGAATGGTTAAAAAATGAACTCAAAAATGAAATTTCAAAAGCTTTGCTGTCAAGTAGGGACATTATTTGTAAACACAGAGTGAAGGTGGAAGTGCTTTAGCAGTGGTGCATGTAAAGTGCTGTGGGAATTTGAGGGAGAGGGTAGTTACTTCCAGGTAGGATCACAGAAAGAGTTAAGGAGAAAGTAAAATTTAAGGCTATTGAAGAGAGTTAAATTTGAATAAATGGAAGGGAAGGAAGAGAATTTTAGTTTGAGAGAAATGGAATGATCACACAAGTAGAAAAACCCAGTGCAGGTACTGGCAAAAAAAGAGGTTGAGTTCATCTGAGCACTGGGGATAAGGATGAGAGATGGGAAATGGAAAATAAATTCAAAAAGATAAACTGGAGCCAATAGACTGCTAGGAGGTCATGGATTAGTATGGTCCAGGCAAGAGGCAAGGACAGTCTGTATTAACGTGGTATCTTGGAGGTGGGCAAGGAGAATATAGAGGAGATTGTGGGCATAAGAGGTTTGGTGGTGTCTCTATGGTTTAGCAGTTGATTGATCTACTAGGCAAAGACGAGGGAAGAACCAAAAAGGTTGCCAAGGCTTCAAATCTCAGTCCCTGGAAAAATGGTAGGGAAACCCAAACCAATCTTGGTCTTTATGGAAGCAAAAAGTTTACCAGTGCTAGTGAGAAATTAATTGTGTCTGGGTGGTTGACTTATCATGAAGGAACAAGTCCTAGTTCTTCTTCCATCTCTTGGGAGGGCAGACATATCTTTGTGTCCTGGAAGACTAGGTGTAGGTGACCTTCTTTTTTTTTTTTTTCAAGTCTGGCCTACTGAGTCTGTCAGGCAACCTAGATGAGTAAAGAGCTTGAGTATACCCAGGGAGAGCTACTGGAGCACAAATTTCTGTGTAAAGTGGCAGAAGACAACGAGCTCCAGCCTATGGTCCAGTGGGAACACTGGTGGTGTTGCCAGACCTTGTGATCTTTCAATAAAAGCTAGAATTTTTGACTTTTTAATGAATTCTCTACATTTTGAATGTTGGCAATTAATTCAGAGTGTTGAAAGATACTATAGTCATTGAACAAAACTTGTCTGCTGTCAGATCTGACCAGAGGTCACCAGTTTTCTGACTGAGTGTCAGATCATGGAGCAACAGATCTAGACTCTCCTATAGAAACATGGTGCCTAGGATTAAAGGGATGAAGAGTCTGTCCCAATGTTCCTGAAATGCATAAGCTCTAGAATTGGTATTGTCATTGAGAGAACAGATTCTCAGACTGCCTGAGTCCAATTACTCACCCCTTACTAGCCAGGTGATCTAATGCAAGCTAATCTCTGTACCATAGTTTCTTCAATTTAAAAATGAGTATAATACCATGACCTGCCTCAGATAGTTGTGACAATAAAATGAATTAGTATGTCAGAGCAGGGCCTGGTACAGGTTGTGTTCTATGTAGCTTGCATTATAGTTGGCCTTCCCTATCAACAGAAACGGAACACACAGATATGGATGGCTGACTAAGGGACTTGAAAATCCATGGAATTTGGTATCCACTGGGGGTCCTGGAATCCCCTATAGATACCAAGGGACAACCGTACTTTTGTTTAATCTCAAGGGGAAAGGAAAGCTCCCTACACTTTTGAGTGTAGGGAGTGGATCCACACTGAGTGGATTTCCAATCATCCTGGTTAGGTGGAAGTACTGAGTCAAATTTAATTTGATATAAAAAAAAGAAAGAAATGTGACTCCTTATATCTGAGTGACAAAGAGCAAATTCATACCAGTTACCATGATTCTGTTGTCATATTTCATCTCCATCATGATATTTCTCTCCACATTCTGTGTCAGACTTATCATTTTCATACCCTCTTTTAATGCCTTTGTACCACATTCCTCAAAGTTATTCATAAGAAGAATAGACTTTGTTTCATTTCAAACATGATTATGCTTCAAACTCCTCTTTGAGAATTTTTCAATGAAGTCTCTATTGAAAGCAAAGGGCATTGAAGAAAGGGTAGGAAAAATTGAGTAGACTGAAACCACCTTTCTATTAAGAAAAGATTTTTATCTTCTTTTAAAATATTCTATTTTTCCTAACGTATAGGGCATATGGTCCTTCCTCTGTCTTTTATTTATATCCAATAAATTAGTGTTTTTGCACATTTATACACATGATACATATCATAAACTATGCTTTTGACGGTATTTCTCTAGTCAGACTTAATTAAATTGATTTGAAAGAACTTTACACTATGTAGACAATAGGTAACCTTTATCTTTCAAAAATCTTTTGGTCTTAAAAGTGAAAAAGAAAAAAAAATTTCTTTTGGAAGGGAGTGACATGATATTTTTTTTTCTGTATTTAGATCTTTCAAAGGGGCACAGTGCCTTCCCCCTCTCTTAAGCGGCTACGCACAAGAAAATGAACCCAAAACTCACTCTTCATCTAATTTAAATGTCACATTGGCAACACAGCATTATATGCATATAAATGCACAGATAACATTTTGAATATTAAACTTTCCTGATTATTGCACTAATTGCAAATCCAGAGAGTTTATTTCATCTTGGTGATAGAAAAAATGGAAAGCTCCTGCCTTTCTGCTAGTCAAGATTGCTAATTCATTTTTACCAAGTGTGGGGAAAAGGAGACCTGAACACACATAAATTCTGCTGTTTATCCTCATGCTGACTTTAAATACTACAGCCATTTTATTCTTCCCAGTAGGTGGGTACTTTCTTAGTAAAAGGCCTAAATTGAATTTCAATCTTTGATGTAATCTCTAGGCATAAATGTGCAAAAATTTGTATCTATTAAGATTATATTTGTAATTTCTGAAACTATAGAGATTATTTCTCACTGGCTGTACTATGTCCTTGTTTGGAGCTCAGGATCAGGCTGATAGACCTGTACCCAAGGTGCTCGTTAATATAGGAACCAAGACACGTTCACCTGACACTTTGGTTTTCCATAAACGCAATAGTAAATAATCACCTCTGTCATTGTTTTCTACACACTCAGAAGTTATGTCACAACTAAAATGTTATTGGAGATACATTTCCCCCCAAAGTCAAGGACTCAAGAACAGCCAATTCAGGAGTAGCCCCCAGAAACATATTCCCAAATAAGTTCCTAAAACAGGCAGTCCCCTGGTGGGCTGCCATAGCAAACCAATCTTGGTGACTAGCCCAATTTTACCCACCCGTGGTCTGGTGGCCCTGGTTTGTTCCCTTCCTTATAGTACAGGAAACTTCAGTGCCAGCAGGACTCAAAGCCAAGCCCCCTGGTTATGACTACGGTCATGATTCATGGCGGATGAGGCCTGCTGCTTTCATGGATAAATACACTTCCTATTTGTATAACAGCACTTAAATTGATTCAAACCTTTTAGGAGACCAATCTATAACATGGTTAAAAGGCCTTCCTTTGACCCAGTAATTCCACTTAAGAAAATAATCCTACATTTCTGCAAAGCTCACTACAGCAGTCAATAGTTCAACAGATACGTACTGTACTGAGTATGAGGCACCATAAACCAGATTAGGTGTTGGAAGTAACAAAACCATTGCTTGCCCTTGGGAACTTTACAGTGGACTGGAAATTTTATATTTATCATTTACTGAATGCCTACCGTGTGCCAGGTACTCTACTAGGCATTTTATATGTTTTCTCACTTAATCATTATAACCTATAAAGTAAAGTAGTAGCAGCCTCATCTCACACTAAAATGGTTGGGTAACTTGCCCTGAGTTATACAGCTAAGTAGCATTTCTGAAATTCAGACCCAGGTCTAAAATCTCCAAGTTTTACGCTTTACCCACTAAACTTTGCTGCATTATGATTTAAAACAATAGTAACAACAATCATTGTATCAACAACCATCCGAGGTAAACAATAGAAGGATGAATAAATAAATTAATATGATTAGGTTGGATATGCAGTCATTAAAAGTGATGTCTTCAACACTTTGTCACAACACAGAAAAATGCTTATATATAAATATAACAATAAAAGCAGGACGTGAATTTGTATATGCAGAATGATCTAAACTATGTTTAAACACACACACATACACACACACACATATATATTGGAAGGAAAAATACCAGTTTTGTTAAAATAGACAAATCTATATGTTCATTTAAATAATACAAAATTAAGGGGAATTGTAAGAGGAAATGTACTTTCATATGTAATCCAGAGAAAACAGTTCACCCAAGCCTGCAGAATTCACTTTTTAGAAAGGGCACTGGATCTTCCTTTCTCTAACAGCCATAAATATTTCCCTCTCACCCTCCTGTCATCCTTCCCTCACCTAACCTGTATTAGTCAGGGTTCTCCATAGAAACAGAACCAATAGGATATATGGAGAGAAATATAGAGAGATTTAATCTAAGGAAATGGCTCATGCAATTGTGGGGTTGGCAAGTCAGAAACGTGCAGGGCAGGCTGCAGCTGGAGGCCCAGGGAAGAGCTGTCGTTGCAGTCTTGAGTCCAAGAGCAGTGTGGAGGCAGAATTCCTTCCTCCTGAAGGTGTCTTAGTATTTTCTCTTAAGACCTTCCACTGACTGGTAATGTACACTCATATATCGAAGGGTAATCTGCTTTACTTAAAGTCTACTGATACAGATGTCAGTCTCATCTAAAAAATACCTCACAGCAATATCTAGACATGTTTGACTAAACAACTAGGTACCATAACCAACCAAGTTCACATTATAAAGTTAACCATCACATGATTGTTCCCCAGTCTATGCAGAAAAAAATGAATTTGTGTTTCAGATCCTGTCCAGGCTCATCCCATCCTCTGACACACATCATTAAGGACCCCAGCTTCGGTCTGACATTAGGCCTTATGAGACATGAACATCATCTCACTATACATTTGTTGGATCATATTAAATCAAATTTGTAGCTCCTTAAGGTTTAAAACATATGTTCATGGATATATCTTGTGTAATCTTCACAAAAGCCATTATCGTAGTCCTAATTGAGTCAAACCTAAGGCCAGAGAGAATATTATGACATGTCCAAGATCACAGAGTTAACAGATGATAGAGCTCAGAGAAGTCAGGACTTCCAACTTCAAGCCCTTACTATCAAACACGTGCCATGCACGGAAGTGCCACACACCCTCAAGGACAGCAGCTATTTTAATTTAATTTAATTCAATTTCCCAATTCATCTAAATTGAAAACACATAAAGATTAAGGTGACTGCCTGGCTTATCGCCCAGTACAGGAATATAAAGCTGTATAACAAGTTCAGGAACTGACCACTGTCTACAAATACATGTTAGGTTTGTTAAACCTAACCTTGATTAAAGTATAACATGCTACTCAGATTATAAATTTACAGCTCAATGAATTTTCACAAAATGAATACCCCCATGTAACTGCTACTAAACCCAAGAAATGGAACATAACTGACATCTCTGAAGCCCCTTAGGGAGCCCTCCCAGACATCACCTTTCCCCTAAAGTTACCACCGTCCAAAGGTCTATCACCATCAACCAATTTTGCCTAGTTTTCAACTTTATAAAAATGGAGTTCTATTGGATGTGCTTTTTTGTGTCTGGCCTCCTTTGCTCTACATTATGTCTGTGAGATTAATCCACTACTTTGTTCGGTCCTGTTGCTGTTGTGTAGTAACCCATTGTATAAATGTAACACAATTAGTTCATCCAGGCAACCATTTGGGTTGTTTCCAGTTCGGGAATGCTGTGAACAGTGCGACTAGGAACACTCTTACACATGAGTCGTGGCCCATCTATGTATTTCTTTCTGTTCAGTACATAGCTAGAAGTGGAATTTCTGGGTCACACATCTGCGTATATTCAATTTTACTGGAAACCGCCACACAGCAAAGGTTGTACTAACTTACACACCACTAACAATTGATGAGGTTTCCAGATGTTCCACATACTCACTCATTAATATTTGTTATTGTTGTCTTTTCAATGTTATAATTCTACAACATATGGATAGATCCATAACAATATCATTGGTTTGCATTTATAAAAAGTTCATATAAATGGTATCATGCCGAAAATATTCTACAACTTATTTTTGAGATTTATCTATTTGATACAAATAGTCCAATGTATTCTCTTTCACTGCTATACAACATTCTGATTTTTCAAATCTGAATCCTGGTGATGCCCATTTTGGTTGTTCCCATTTTTTCACAGTTATACATGATGATGCAAAGACTGTTCTTATTCATGTATCTTTGCACCTTTGCTTGGGAATTTCTCTAGAGAGCAATGGCTGAATTATAGTATATGTATATCTTCAGTTTTACTAGATATTGCCAGAATTGTTTTCCAAAATGGTTGTACCAACTTATACTGCTACAAGCTGACTTAAGGGTGTCCTTGCTCCAGATCATTTGTATGGTCAGGTTTTTAAAAAATGTTTGTCAAGCAAATGGGTATGTAATATTCTTAATAACTCTCTTAAGTTTTCCAAATAATTTATAAATACAGATACTTGCATTTGCAAAGAGAAAGACAGCCTCATTCCCCTTCTCGGTTCCCACAGAACTGTGGTTCTAGAACCTTAGTGCTCTTCGTCTAAGTAGGGCCAGGAATCTGCCTGACCGTACATGCAGATGTCTGAGAGCTTAGGTCGAGGAATGCCGCCTCAGGGCCTTGCATGTCCAGCTACAGCAGTTCTCTCAAGTGTACTTAGTGGTTTACATTACCTTTGCCCAGCTGGGACATGAGCTGCCGGGGGGCAGAGAAAAATTCTATGCACAGTCTTTTATCCCTAGGGCCCAGTCCACAGAGGGGACTCAATGAGTATTCAAGGACATAGGAAAGGAAGGGAAAGTGGAAATGACAGCTTTTTCCCTACTTGGTCTGCATCACAACTTAGAGTGTGTGGGGACACGTAAAGTTTGTTTATTTAAAAATACAAACCACACATGCATTCTTTTGGATTAACTGTCAGGTGATTTGATAATACTCTTTAATATAAATAGTTTTCAACTTGGACTAATGGCACATCAAAACTTTTTATATTGGGCTTCCCTAGTGGCACAGTGGTTAAGAATCCACCTGCCAATGCAGAAGACACAGGTTCAAGCCCTGGTCCGGGAAGATCCCACATGCCATGGAGCAATTAAGCCCGTGCGCCACAACTATTGAGCCTGTGCTCTAGAGCCATGAGCCACAACTACTGAGCCTGTGTGCCACAACTACTGAGCCTGTGTGCCACAACTACTAAAGCCCGCGCACCTAGAGCCTGTGCTCCGCAATAAGAGAAGCCACTGCAACGAGAAGCCCGCACACCACAACGAAGAGTAGCCCCTGCTCACCACAACCAGAGAAAGCCCACACACAGCCACGCAGCCAAAAATAAATAAATAAGTAAATTTATTAAAAAGTAATAAAAATAAATAAATTTTTAAAAACCTTTTATATTATTTTCTCATATATTCTCTCAGCAGGAATATATATTGGAATATGTTCAGAGCAGGGCACTCCCTTGATCTAATAACTAATAGCACATGATATGGGGCTGGCAGGGAGGGACAAACCAGGAATTGTAGTCAGAAGGCACCTTAGAAATCATCTAATCCAAACACCTCATTTTACAGAAAAGGGAATAGGAAGACTTGCCATGTTTACCAATGACGAAGCAGACAGTGGGGTTTCCAGGACACCCACAGTGAGGCCAGACCACGTCTTCCCAGGCCAGGGTCACTGGTCCACCAAAGAAGCAATAGTTCATAACCATAACCCAGAGCTCATAACTCCCTCCTCACTTCCTTCAACCATTGTGATGCCCCTCAGAGCAGAGTCCTTAACCTGGGCTCCATGGATAGATTTTAGCAGACTTGACAATGAATGTTCCTTTACATACATTTTTCTTGGGTAAGGTCTATAGCTTTCCTCAAAAGGGCCTGGGAAGCAAAATAGGTTAAAAATGACCACTTGGATTTGGTGAAAGGCAGAAAGAAAAGAATCTTCTGAAAGCAAAGGAGCAGAGACGGTTGGAGACAGAGAGAGGAACGCAGAAAAGGAGAGAGCCCAAAGTGGAGTTTGTACAATGGTGGGACCATCAATCAGGAATGAGTCCACATTAGACAACATTTTTTTAACGGCAGCTTATCTGGTTTCCCATCCTCTGGCCAATTTATCTCAGGATGCTACAGAGGAAACAAAGTGTTTGGAAGAACTGAACCCACAGCACATGTTCTATCATTAACTTAAACATCAGCATGAATGCTAAAATCCAGCACTAATGTACCCAGCGCAGCAGCAAGATACCCACCCCTTCCAGGATAGCACTGCTAAATGCTTAGCTCTGGGGCCAGGGAAGGGTCTCTGCTTTGGTTTTGAGGTCACAGAACCCTGAATGTATCTTGTCCGCCTCCACAGTTCTTTCTGGTCACGACCCATTTTGATCAACCCAGCCACTTTCTTGCACTGTCTGCATTAATGGACATATCAATTGCAGAAAAACCTGTCTCCTTGTCTGGATGTGCTGAAAATTCAGTTAAAGAACAGAAATGTTCTGCTCCAGCAAAGCGAACGTTGTCAACTGCATGTTTTGCGCTTTAGCTATTTCTGTTTCTAGTTGTCATTTCCTAAATCTGAATGAATAATGAAAAATTTGTCTTAATTACATGAAATGCAGAAGCACTTGAGGTACAAGTCTTTTCCAAAGCAAAATGCCTTCCTCTGGCCGTCACTCCTCTGCAAAACACTGTGGTCCCGGTGCCGAGGGTGGGGTCTTACTCCTTTCCTTGCCACTGGTCTCTCCAGGCATGTGGTTACAAGATGCCTCCTGGGATAGCTGGGGCATGGAGCCATTCCCCCATTACCCACATCAGTGATCGGGGAGCGGCAATGAGACTGAACGCCCTCCTCTGCTCCCTGCCCCCAGAAGCTGTCTGAAAGTCAGAATAGGTACAGGGGTCGAGACTCTTCAGGGATTGTTAAAGTTGAGAAAGGCTTACTTTTTACAAATAGAAAATGTTTTCTAGGGAGAGATTTGTTTAATGAATTTTCTTTTCTTTTTTCTTTTTTTTTTTTTTTTCCTGAGTACTTGGTAGATTTGAAAAATGGGTCTGGAGCTGCTCGGGGGAAGGATGAGGCAGGGGTAGAGAGAGCCTGGAAAGTCCAGTAGCTGGGAATGTGAGGTATCATAAGACCATAGAAATATCCCTAAATATGCCTCAGGTAGAGTGAGCCAAGACATTTTAAAATCAGGGAGGACTAATATTCCATTTAACATTATTACTCCACGCTACTCATACACTCTGTCTGAGGCACTCACCTCTGTCTCCAGCAAATCTTTAGTGCAGTTTCCTGCACACTCTCTAGCTTTACTGGCTATGGAAATCAAGGAAGTGGCTGAATTCCTTCCCTTGGGGGAAGGATATTGCAGAGGAAGAAGAGACAGTCCATAAACTGCACTGATTCAACAGAAGCAGAAGCAGGAGCTAGGTAGAGGTGACAATGAAAGTGAAGCCACTCCTCCCCTCCGTCTACCCGGAAGTTCTCCCATATCATCTTAAGCACTCTGGAGTTCCACGAAATGTGGAGTAGGGTTTTGAGCCCATTCTAAGGGGCAAGGTGACTACAGCTGATGATTCCCAAAGACCTGTCTCTAGCACTTGACCTTGGATCCAATTGCCTAATCAATTTCTCTTCTTAGATGTCTAACAGATAACTCCAATTTCAAATGGCCAAAAGCCTATCAGGCAGAAGGTAAACACATGAGCCACGAGATGATTCCTTGTGCTGCAACCAAGCTGTGAAATGTTGCCTGGGGAATACATAGGAGATGCAATTTTCACAGTCCATTGTCTCTGGACTTCAAAATACTACTTTTGAATAATATAATAGAGTGGATACTTACTTGACTCCTATTGGAGGAGCCCAGTGTTCATCAGAGAATGAAAAGAAGCCTTTATTTCAACTTCTCCTTCTGAAGAGGATAATAATGAAACATTTTTTCAGTGTTGAATAATGGCATTTCATAGCATGTGATTAATAAATTGGAAAAAGATGGTTAATTGAGTCAATGAGTAATGAAAAAATTTGTCTTAATTACATAATGAGTTTTTTCAGAAATTTAGGATCTTAAATAATCTGAAGATGGAAACATACTGAGAACAATTTTCTCCATTCTCTCATACCCAGATCTGAAAAGATAAATAGAAAAACATATGTCCTTTTACAAATGGGAGCATTTTAATGGAAAAAGAAGAAATAAGCACATTATTCACCTGTGTATGTAAAATATCTACTCATTGTCATTGAGTGAATGTTCACAAAATACAGTTAATACGAAAACTTAAAGTTGTAGAAGATTGATGACTAGGTAAAAGTTGAGTTTTATTAGTTGAAATTCCCTTAAATTGTATATTTTTATATATTTGTGCTGGTTCTACCTCAAACAAAGGCTTCAATTTTGAAATATAACCAGAGTTGTATTGTACTACGTTTTAATAGGAGCTATTGCTGAGAAGTCTAAATATTGTGGGTTTTGTTTTGTTTGCAATAGAATGAGTTTAGATGCACCAGGATAAATCTTATTTAAAGGAAGTCTGTTTATAAATCACCACCTTTAACTTATTGCTTATATAAATCCAAGTTTTGTACTTGATCTTTACTTAAAATTAGGTTCATATCTGTAGTGTATTATGTTCTTTGCTGTTACATTTGACTCATGTCCTATATATTCTGTAATT
This sequence comes from Grampus griseus, assembly GCF_964374135.1. Lineage (NCBI taxonomy): Eukaryota > Metazoa > Chordata > Mammalia > Artiodactyla > Delphinidae > Grampus > Grampus griseus. The sequence continues at coordinate 45,460,822 of NC_139009.1, forward strand.
TCTTAAAATAGTGTTTTGCATTATTTCTTTGCTGGATAAATTGGACAAACACTGAAGACAAGAATCTTTCCATCACTGCCTTTAGCACAGTTAATTGCTCTTGCCCTAGTGAGGTGTTCCAAGTCTGATGTCAGATTTACTTGATATGATATGCTTGACAGTGAAACTTTTTAAATAAATTATTTGTTTATATATATATTTTTTAAATGGCCAAAAGCCAATTCAACTCCACCCCATAAACATGCTCCTCCCTTCATCTTCCTCATCTCAGTTAACAGCGCTGTATCCACTCAGTTGCTCAAGCCTCACACTTCCAGTCATCCTTGATTCCTCTTTCTCTCGTCTAACCAAGCCATGAGCAGGCCCTGACAGCCCTGCCTCCAAGACACATCCCAAGTTTGGACATTTCTCACCTTCTCCATGCATCTCTGATGATCCCCCCCAAGTATCAGTCACCGTTCCTCAGCTGAACTAGTGCAAGAACCTCCTAACTTCCTAGTCATCCTGCCTCTATTCTGGCCCCCAGTGGTCTTTTTTCTACATATCAGTAGCAGCCAGATAGGGGTGTGTGTGTGTCCAAATCAGAACATACCAGTCCACAGTGTAAAATCATCCATGGTATCCGCTGCAATTCAAACTCCTCCCCGTGGTCTATTGGGCCCTCGTGACCTGGCCCTGCTCACCTGTCTGACCTCATCTCCTTCCTCTCTTCCTCCATTCATGGGGTGTCATGCACACTGACCCCTTGTACACACACACACACACACACACACACATACACACACACACACACACACGGTGCTCCTTCCCTCAGAGCCTTCATACTTGCTATTCTTCTGCCTAGAATGCTTTTCCTGTAAATTTTTGTATAGCTGCCGCAGTCCCAGAACTTCTGCCCACTTGTCACTCTCTATGTTTTACCTTGTCTTATTTCCTAATAACACATATTTGTTGTTTGTTTACATATTTTTCATCTTTCTCTCCCCATTAGTATGTGAGCTCCTAGAACAGCACCTGGCACAGAACAGTCACAATGTGTGAAAGAACGCATCTGACTTTCACTTGTTTCCTGTTTTCCCTCCACCAAAGGCCATCCTGAACCGTGGCATCTGCTAAAACCCTCACTCATCTAAGTTTTGTCATTTAACTTTTCCCCTAAGTCAGGTAAAATGGACCAGGGCCTCCCCTGGGAAAAACAGAGGCCTTGCTAGAGCTGGCAGAGGCCTGAGGAAAATTCACACACAAAGAAAGTTTCATTCTTTCCAAGTATCCAGTTTTGTCTCTTTTTATAACTTTATTGAAATGTTCTGCTCTTGCCATTTCATTTTTCTTCAGACCTTTTCCCAAAGGGTAAAACATTTGTGTTTGACTTTTAGTCACTAACCACAGTTAATGACTAAAAAAAAATCACTTTTTTATTTATCAATTCAATGTTGCTTAGGATCCTGATAACTAACATAAATAATCATGTGTGTGTGAGTGTGTGAGTGTGCAAACAGCACATGATGAGGGCCTTGCCTTGTTCTGGTTGGTTGAAAATGCTTCTGATAGCCCGTGATGTACATTCATGAGGCTGCAAATTGCAGTAGCAGCTCTTGTAGAGAAGGAATATTGCACATGTTTATTTTTTTATGCAGTACAGAATTTGTATTTGTTCTTAGTAAATACCTGTAAACACCTAGTTCAACAGATTCTGTGCTTGAAGTGGTCAAAAATACATTTGAATTGTCTTTGACCTCTAACTGGCTGAAAGCACATGTACAAGTATATTGTTTCGCGCGTGTGTGTGTGTGTGTGTGTGTGTATCTTGAATAACTTAAGCAGTAAGCTCCCTGGGCCTCGAGGAAGTGTTTTACATTCTCCTGTTAGGCCAGAAAGGTGTTTGTTGTGGTTGAGGGAGGTCCTGGCCCCCATAATCCCTAAGGGATCCCCCAGCTCAGCTTAGAAGTCACGCTTCTCTCTGAGAAAGACCTGCGTCTCGCTGAGACCTGGAGTATGCCAGGATACCCACAGCTCTCCGCAACAAGGGGGAATTAGGAGGAGTTAAAGATAAATGAGGGTAGGAGGGAAAGAAAAATTGGTAAGAGGAAAAGGGTAAAGGGTAAATATGGCCAGTTCTGCCCTCCCCTAATTCAAGCAGAGCTCTTTACTTAACTTCCCTTTAAGATCTGCTAAGGAAAAAGATGCATTTAATTTAGATATGCTTCTGCTGTCTGCATGCTTTACTTTGTTTAAGAAGAAAAAGAAAAAGAAATTATAAAGAAAAACATTTTCTTGCTTTCCCCTTTTTTAAAAAAGGAGTATGAGTAGGACATGGAAATACCATGAGTCGATTTTCCTGCAATCACTAACGTATCTGGGTGGCAGAGGAGATGGAACCATAATGGATGGTGCTATAATCTTTCTTTCTCTCTGCCATGTGAGGACACAGAAAGAAGAAAGCCATCTGCAAGCCAGGAAGAGAGCTTTCACCAGGAACCAAATCAGCCAGCACCTGTTCTTGAACCTCCCAGCCTTCAGAACTGTGAGAAATAAATGTATGTTGCTTAATCCATCCAGTCTCTGGTATTTTGTCATGGCAGCCTGAGCTGACTAAGACAGTGATTTACATGAATTCATTTAGCAGATATTTTCTGAGCCTCTCCGGGTACTATCCCAGGGCTGTGGACAGAGCAATGATAAAGCAGATGAGGTTCTGCCTTCCTGGTGGGACTTGGATTCCAGTGGGGAGATCTGCCACAGACAATAAACATGTAAACAAACAAGCAAATTTTAGATAGTGATAAGAGCCATGAAGGAAACACAACAGGGCAATGCAGTGCAGAATGACTGGGGAGGGCTTACTTTAGATCAGATAGTCAAAGGAAGCTTGCTGAGGAGGGAATATTTGAGCTGAATGATGAGGAAGAGACAACTAGGAGATAACCTGGTGGAATAAAGCCCAAGGCACAGGGAACAAAGATGTTAGCATTGTGCTAACTGATTGTTACCTCAGAGTTAGGCTAGGTGAAGAATGAAGTAGACTTGAGAGAGTGTTAATATCCAGAAGTGGAAGTAAGAGATGCATAGCAAGAATACTTACATAAGAAGCTTCAGGCTTTGAATATCAATGAAACAACAATGGTCTCAGAATGACCTCCTACTCCACACAAATCCTCCCCTGTATTTCCTACACCATCATCTGCCATGCATATAACATGTAACAGCCATACAATAATATCACGATGTTAATCACAGCATCACCCACCTCCAAGTCAGTTTTATTAGATCAGTGGGGTACATCTGTTACAGTTAACAAACCAATGGTGACATGTTATCACTAACTAAAGTCAATACTTTATTCAGATTGCTGATGTATTTTTCTGTTCTAGGAACCCATCCAGGGCATCACATTACACTCAGTCATGTCTCCTTGGGCTCCTCTTGGCTATAACAGTTTCTGAGACATTCCTTGTTTTTGACGACCTTGACAGTTTTGAGGAATATTGGCCAGATATTTTGTAGAGTGTCTCTCAATTGGGATTTTCTGTGTTTTTCTCTTGATTAGACTAAAGCGATGGGTTATTGAAAAAAAGACCACAGAGGGAAAGTGTCATTGTCATCACACCATATCAAAGGTACATACTATCAACATGACTCATCACTACTAATGTTGACCTTGATGCCTTGGCTAAGGATCCAAGTCATTTTTGATTCCTCACCTCTCATCCCTGGCATCCTACCAACCACCAGCTTTTACCTGATATAGGTCCCAGGCCCGAGTTCTCATTAGCATCATCCCTACAGCCTCAAGTCCAAGCTCCCAGTCCCTCCCCAGCATCCTCCATGACACTATCAAAGCTGTCTTTCTAAGACAAGCTCTAGTCATACCCTTTCTCTGGTCAAATAATCCCACTTAGGAAAAAAAACAAAAAAAACCCTTTGTTTTAGTTGGAAGATAAAGTCCAAGTTTTCCAACATTACATGTAGGCTACTGACCATAAACTACTTTCTCATTTCGTCTCCTGCCTTGAGCTCTGGGTTTGGCACTAGCACTGGTCACTCACAACCTGCTCATTCCTTCATGCATACTGCATGCGGTATTGTTTACCAAGCTTCTGTTCCATGATGGTCATCCTTCTAAGCCCTGGAATACAGAAACTGCTGAGAAAGGGCTCCCTACACTCAAGGAGTGTGGTGTAGTTAGAGTGACAAGCCTTGTAAAGGGATAATTGCAGGTTTGTGGGGTAGATGCTAGGTGTTAATTTAGGTGTGTACAAATTGCAAAGGGAGCATCTAGGCCAAAGTTCCTCAGTGGCTCCAGTACATTGGGGAGATTACACAGGGGAGTGATATATGAGCAAAGACTTGAAACAAGAAAAAAGTTCACCAAGTGGCCAAGAGGCCAAGAGAAGTTCTAGGCAAAGGAAGCCACAACGGTGAAGCAAGTTAACATGGAAGTACTTGCAAAGTGTGAAAAAATAGCTAGATTGTGACAAAACAAGCTAAGGAACTTGGATGTTAACCCACTGGATAGTGTTTTCAAACTCTCGGTCTTAAAATCCATTTAGTAAGACCCTGACTATCATTATTTTAAGTGAAAGAGAATAGAGGAGAAAAAATTAGTTCTGTGAACATTCAGTTTCTGTTACTGTACACATAAATATTTGCATATCTTGGTTTGCAATGTAATCTCTATTTCTTATTGGAAATCACCTTTAAATAAGTTCTTTAAAACACTGCTATAGGGAGGTCTTACAAGGATGGTATCAGGGACGTGTGTTCAAACAGTATTTCTCAAAGTTCTCCAATAATAATACTAATTCAGAGCCTGTGTTATAAAAACACAGCTTCCTAGGCCTCAACCCAGACTCAGAGACTCAGAATGTCCAAGGAAACACCTGGTAATCTGCATTTGTAACAAGCACGTTGGGTATTTCTGATGAGGGAAGCTTGGAACACTGATACTCTGACTGCAGAATGGAAAATAGATCAGAATGAGAAGAAACTGGACAGAAGGAGCAGTTAGAAGACACTTGCTATTGTCCAAGAGATGCAAGCCTTGAACCAAGGCAAGAGCAGTGGAGAAAGGAGGAATTGGTGGCTTCACGAGACCTTTAGAAGGTGGACTGTAGATATGGAGGTGCAGGACACAAGGGCACCTGAGTCTGGAAGCTAAGAGAATTCAGTACCACCAAACTAGCTTTACAACAAATACTAAAGGAACTTCTCTAGGCAGGAAACACAAGAGAAGGAAAAGACCTACAACAACAAACCTAAAACAATTAAAAAAACGGTAATAGAAACATACATATTGATAATTACCTTAAATGCAAATGGTTTAAATGCTCCAACCAAAAGACATACACTGGCTGAATGGATACAAAAACAAGACCCATATATACGCTGTCTACAAGAGACCCACTTCAGACCTAGGGACACATACAGACTGAGAGTGAGGGGATGGAAAAAGATATCCCATGCTAATGGAAATCAAAAGAAAGCTGGAGTAGCAATACTCATAATAGAAAAAATAAACTTTAAAATAAAGACTGTTATAAGAGACAAGGAAGGACACTATATAATGATCAAGGGATCAATCCAAAAAGAAGATATAACAATTGTAAATATCTATGCACCCAACATAGGAGTACCTCAATACATAAGGCAAATGCTAACAGCCATAAAAGGGGAACTCAACAGCAACACAATAATTGTAGGTAATTTTAACACCCCACTTACACCAATGGACAGATCATCCAAACAGAAAAGAAATAAGGAAACAAACTTTTAAATGACACATTAGACCAGGTGGACTTAATTGATATTTATAGGACATTCCATCCAAAAACAACAGAATACAGTTTCTACTAAAGTGCACACAGAACATTCTCGAGGATAGATCACATCTTGGGGCACAAATCAAGCCTTGGTAAATTTAAGAAAACTGAAATCATATCAAGCATCTTTTCTGACCACAATGCTGTGAGACTAGATATCAATTACTGGAGAAAAACTGTAAAAAATACAAACACATGGAGGTAAACAATATGCTACTAAACAACCAAGAGATCACTGAAGAAATCAAAGAGGAAATCAAAAAATACCTAGAAACAAATGACAATGAAAACATGATGACCCAAAACCTACGGGATGCAGCAAAAGCAGTTCTAAGAGGGAAGTTTATAGCAATACAATCCTACCTCAAGAAACAAGAACCATCTCAAATAAACAACCTAACCTTACACTTAAAGCAATCAGAGAAAGATGAACAAAAAAACCCAAAAGTTAGCAGAAGGAACGAAATCGTAAAGATCAGAAATAAATGAAAAAGAAATGAAGGAAACAATAGCAAAGATCAAAAAAACTAAAAGCTGGTTCTTTGAGAAGATAAACAAAATTGATAAACCATTAGCCAGACTCACCAAGAAAAAAGGGAAATGACTCAAATCAACAGAATTAGAAATGAAAAAGGAGAAGTAACAACTGACACTGCAGAAATACAAAGGATCATGAGAGACTACTACAAGCAACTATATGCCAATAAAATGGACAACCTGAAAGAAATGGACAGATTCTAAGAAAAGTACAACCTTCCAAGACTGAACCAGGTAGAAATAGAAAACATGAACAGACCAATCACAAGCACTGAAATTGAAGCTGTGATTAAAAACCTTCCAACAAACAAAAGCCTAGGACTAGATGGCTTCACAGGTGAATTCTATCAAACATTTAGAGAAGAGCTAAAACTTATCCTTCTCAAACTCTTCCAAAAATTTGCAGAGGAAGGAACAGTCCCAAAATCATTCTATGAGACCACCATCACCCTGATACAAAAAAACCAGACAACGATACCATAAACAAAGAAAATTACAGGCCAATATCACTGATTAACATAGATGCAAAAATCCTCAACAAAATGCTAGCAAACAGAATCCAACAACACATTAAAAGGATCATACACCATGATCAAGTGGGGTTTATCCCTGGAATGCAAGGATTCTTCAATATACGCAAATCAATCAATGTGATACTCCATATTAACAAACTGAATGATAAAAAACATATGACTATCACAATAGATGCAGAAAAATCTTTTGACCAAATTCAACACCCATGTATGATTTAAACTCTCCAGAAAGTGGGCATAGAGGAAAGATACCTCAACATAATAAAAGCCATATATGACAAACCCACAGCCAACATCATTCTCAATGGTGAAAAACTGAAAGCATTTCCTCTAAGATCAGGAACAAGACAAGGGTGACTACTCTCACCACTGCTATTCAACATGGTTTTGGAAGTTTTAACCACAGCAATCAGAGAAGAAAAAGAAACAAAAGGAATCCAAATTGGAAAAGAAGTAAAGCTGTCACTGTTTGCAGATGACATGACACTATACATAGAAAATCCTAGAGAGGCCACCAGAAAACTGCTAGAGCTAATCAATGAACTTGGTAAGGTAGCAGGATACATAATTAATGCACAGAAATCACTTGCATTCCTATATACTAACAATGAAAAATCAGAAAGAGAAATCAAGGAAACAGTCCCATTTACCATTGCAACAAAAAGAATAAAATACCTAGGAATAAACCTACCTAAGGAGACAAAAAACCTGTATACAGAAAACTATAAGACACTGATGAAAGAAATTAAAGATGATACAAACTGATGGAGAGATATACCATGTTCTTGTATTGGAAGAATCAATACTGTGAAAATGACTGTACTACCCAAAGCAATCTACAGATACAATGCAATCCTTATCAAAATACCAATGGCATTTTTCACAGAACTAGAACAAAAATTTACACAATTTGTATGGAAACACAAAAGACCCTGAATAGCCAAAGGATCCTGAGAAAGAAAAACGGAGCTGGGGACTCACATTCCCTGACTTCAGACTATACTACAAAGCTGCAGTAATCAAGACAGTGTGGTATTGGCACAAAAACAGAAATATAGATCAATGGAACAGGATAGAAATCCCAGAGATAAATCTATGCATATATGGTCATCTTATCTTTGACAAAGGAGGCAAGAATATACAATGGAGAAAAGACACACTCTTCAATAAGTGGAGCTGGGAAAACTGGCCAGCTACATGAAAAAGAATGAATTAGAACAATTCCTAACACCATTAGCGAAAATAAACTCAAAATGGATTAAAGACCTAAATGTAAAACATAGGCAGAACACTCTTTGACATAAATCACAGCAAGATCTTTTTTGACCCACCTCCTAGAGTAATGGAAATAAAATAAAAAGTAAACAAATGGGACCTAATGAAACTTAAAAGCTTTTGCACAGCAAAGGAAACCATAAACAAGATGAAAAGACAAACCTCAGAATGGGAGAAAATATTTGCAAACAAAGCAACTGACAAAGGATTAATCTCCAAAATATACAAGCAGCTCATGCAGCTCAATATCAAAAAAAACAAACAATCCAATCCAAAAATGGGCAGAAGACCTAAACAGACCTTTCTCCAAAGAAGATATATAGATTGCCAACAAACACATGAAAGGATTCTCAACATCACTAATCATTAGAGAAATGCAAATCAAAACTACAATGAAGTATCACCTCACAACAGTCAGAATGGCCATCATCAAGAAATTCACAAAAAATAAATGCTGGAGAGGGTGTGGAGAAAAGGGAATCCTCTTGCACTATCGGTGGGAATGTAAATTGATACTGCCACTGTGGAGAACAGTATGGAGGTTCCTTAAAAAACTAAAAATAGAATTACCATTTGAGCCAGCAATCCCACTACTGGGCATATACCCTGAGAATACCATAATTCAAAAAGAGTCATGTACCACAATGCTCATTGCAGCACTATTTACAATTACCAGGACATCGAAGCAACGTAAGTGTCCATTGACAGATGAATGGATAAAGAAGATGTGGCACATATACACAATGGAATATTACTCAGCCGTAAAAAGGAACAAAATTGAGTTATTTGTAACGAGGTGGATGGACCTAAAGTCTATCATATAGAGTGAAGTAAGTCAGAAAGAGAAAAACAAATACCATATGCTAACACACATATATGGAATCTAAAAAAAAAACGGTACTGATGAACCTAGTTGCAGGGCAGGAATAAAGACGCAGACGTAGAGAACGGACTTGAGGACACAGGAGGGGAAGGGGAAGCTGGGACGAAGTAAGAGAGTAGCATTGACATATATACACTACCAAATGTAAAATGGATGGCTAGTGGGAAGCTGCTCTGTAGCACGGGGAGAGCAGCTCAATGCTTTGTGATGACCTAGAGGGGTGGGATAGGGAGGGTGGGAGGGAGGCTCAAGAGGGAAGGGATATGGGGATATATGTATACTTATAGCTGACTCACTTTGTTGTACAACAGAAACTAACACAAAACTGTAAAGAAATTATACTCCAATAAAGATATATAATTAATTATTTAAAACTCTAGTGTTTAAATTGTAAATGAATTTACTCAAATAATAGCTACCAAACAATTATACATTATTGCCACTGATATTTCTTGACACAGTACCATCTGGGTTTTGTCTTCCTATTTCTAGCTTAACGTTCTCACATTTTATTTTAACAAGAGCTACTGAAATTTATGTTTTTCATACCACTGCATAGCATAGAAAGTGTATATATTAAAATCATGAGTGATAGAATAAGTTTCATTTTATCTTAGTATCTAAAGGATTTGGGGCCAAATTACTCATGTATTCTTTGATCAGAAATAGTGTGTACCTTGTGCAACCCCAAAATTAGTTACTTCATTAAAAATTTTTATGATAACTTTTCAAACATATACAATAGTACAATATTAAAAAACTTCCATGTACCCATTACCCACTTCAGTAATTACCAACTCAGGGCCAGTTCTGTTTCTTCTCTACCCCCTACTCCTTGCATATTATTTTGAAGCAAATGCCAGAGAGCATGTCCTTTCATCAGTAAAAGTGAAGCCTTTAAAAAAATATATCATTATTACACCTAAAATAATTAACAGTATTTCCTTAACATAATAAAATATTCAGTCATTATTCATATTATCAATTTTTCATAAATATAACTTCTTTTTAAAATATATATATATTTATTTATTTAATTTTTGGCTGCGTTGGGTCTTTGTTGCATACGGGCTTTCTCTAGTTGCGGCGAGTGGGGGCTACTCTTTGCTGCGGTGCGTGGGCTTCTCATTGTAGTGGCTTCTCTTGCTGCGGAGCATGGGCTCTAGGCGCACGGGCTTCAGTAGTTGTGGCACATGGGCTTAGTTGCTCCATGGCATGTGGGGTTCTTCCCTGACCAGGGCTCGAACCCATGTGCTCTGTATTGGCAGGCAGATTCTTAACCACTGCGCCACCAGGGAAGTCCCAATATAACTTCTTTTACAACTTAAAAAATAAGATCTAAATAAGGTTCACACATTGCAATTGGTTGATATGCCTCTTATGCCTTTTCATCTGTCTCCCTCTTTTTTCATTTTTCCTTGTAAATTATTTATTGACAAAACCAGTTCATTTGTCCTGTAGCATTCCCCACAGTCTGGGTCTTTGCTGCTGGCGTTCCCACAGTGTAGTGTACCATGTTCCTCTGTCCTCTGTATTTTCTAAAATTGGTAGTTGGAATGAGAAGCTTGACAAGATTCAGATTTTTTGGCAGGACTTTTTCATGGGTGGTGGTGTCTTCTTCCTTCTTCCATGAGGAGATAAATATTGTTTGGTTGTCTCTCTTTTTTGTTATGTTAGTAATCAGTGATGCTCAATGTCAAGATCCATTAGTTCTTTAGGAGTTGCAGAAAGGAAATACTCTAATTTTATCATTCATGTGTCATTTAGCAGCTGAAATACTTCTGTAAAGAGGAGCTTCAATCCATGTATTATTCAGTTACTCAGGGATATTGTTCACATAGGGAAGAGAGGTAAAAATAATAGAATTTATTTACCAGTTTTCAAATCAATAATGAATTGCTTCCAAATCATCTTTTTTTTGTTTTGTTTTGTTTTTTGCTGTACGCGGGCCTCTCACTGTCGTGGCCTCTCCCATTGTGGAGCACAGGCTCCGGACGCGCAGGCTCAGTAGCCATGGCTCACGGGCCCAGTCTCTCCGCGGCATGTGGGATCCTCCCGGACCAGGGCACGAACCCGTGTCCCCTGCATCGGCAGGCGGACTCCCAACCACTGCCCCACCAGGGAAGCCCCCAGTCATCTTTTAAACGTGATGAATTTTTTAAGCATCATTATGAACTCATAGATTTAAACACATTTGTATATTTCAATCCCCTGCTGTTGTTATTCCTATTGATGCTCAAATTGTCACATCTTTGGCTAATGGGAGCCTCTCTAGATTGGCTCTGGAGTCCTTTAGGAATGACCCTAGTAGACTTTGATAGCTTTCTTGCCATCTGTATGGTAAGATGTTTCAAGTTTCTCTTGTTCATTTCCTGCCCCAGACCTTGAATCAGTCTGGCTCTTTTTTTTTTTTTTTTAATTTTTAAATTTAAAAAAGTTATTTTTTAATTTTAAAATTATTTTTACATCCTGGCTCCTTTAAATGGAAGATGGTATTTCCAGACCTCCATCCAGGCTCTGGGGGTGCTCATTGCCATTGGGTTGATTTGAAATTGACTTCAGAGTTTTAAATTTCTCAGACATACTGGTGGCTAACAACGCAGGCTCCAGAGGTAGACAGGCAAGCAGCAGAGGCTCCTGGGTTTGAATCAGGGCTCTACCACTTATTAAGTATGTGCCATTGGCCCATTTTATCAACTTATCTGTGCTTCAGCTTTCTCAATTGTAAAATGAGACTAATAAAAATGCCTAAATTCACAAGATGCTGGTGAGATTTAAATGAGGTAATTCCTGTAAAGTGCTTAGAATCACAGGACTTGTGTAAGGGTTGGCTATTAGCATTCTTATTACTACTCTCTTTTTAGCCTTGTCATTGTTGTCTGCTCATACTGTGGGTCATCTTGTATGCGACACAGACTTAGTTTTATTCTTAACTGTAGTTTTATTCATAACTAGTGACACAGTGATTTATTTTAAAAAATGATTCTAAAGTTCCATCTGCAACTTTTATCCCACTAATGTGAAGCTCTAAATGATGTAACACTCACACATATTAGAACATTTCCTATAAAGGAATCCAAATTCAACAAAGCTAATAGCATTCGTAAGGTCCCCAAGCACCAGCGTACTTCCTGCTTTTTATACTCATCTGGAAAGGGGCAAATTGGCAGGAACCTGGCTGGGAGTGGCCCAACTGGGGAGTTAAGGTCTCACTTTTCACCGGAGTCACTGCCAAGCTACATTTGTCTGGTCTTTCATCGTGCAGCACAGGGAGATGTTAGGGGTGGCATTTCCCAAAGTCCTCCAACTCTGTTTCTAATCAAACTGGTGGAACTGTGAGACATATCTCAGGTCACGTAAATCCTAACACTGGTCCTGTCTGGATGCCCATCCATATTATCAAATATCCATCCATTCAACTATTTACAATACAACTCTTTCTTCAGGTTTGGGGGGTTAAAACATTCAGGGCTGCCGCCACTGAATAGTTCAGAATAAAGACAGTGAAAGAGAAGCAGCAGCCTGGGAGCTGTTTCCCTGGTGGTCCACTAGATCCCAACAAAGGCTCCAGGCACCTCACTAAACCTGAAAGCCTGACAGACCCCTAATATGAAGAGTGTCTAAACTGCTTATGCCATGGGTTCCTTCAAACAAAGGCGTTTGCTTGCAATTTTACCTCCTTGCATCACTGACATATAATTGCACTGTCATTGCATCAGCTACGCCGAGTGTCTGCAAGGCTCTGGCCAGAAATTCCCAGGATGTACCAGGTCTATCATTGCCTAAATAAAAATTTACTCAGTTGTTTTCCTCTTTGTTTTGTATGTGAGTGTGTGTCTTGATAGAAAGCACTCAGGATTTTTTTTGAGTAGCTTATATGTTATTAAGATGATATAGCACTTAAAGCACTTTAAAAATAATAATTGTAATCCAAGTGTTTGTCAACAGGGAAGCATCTGTGGATAAATGATGGTAGATTCATATAATGGAAATGATTCAGTCACTAAAAATAATAAAGTGGATCTTTAGGTGTTGACATGGAAACATGTTTTTGAGAGGAAAAAAAAGTTTCAAAACAGTATGTATAGTGGGATCATATTTTAGTAAAACAATAATTATTATACATGTTGGCATATGAATAGAAAAAAATCTGAAGGATAGCCCAAGCTGTTAATAGGGATTATCTCTAGGGGTGAAATGATAATTGTCTTTTCCTATATATTTCTGTAGTCCCTGAATTTCTTATGAATAAGTATTAAATTTTTCAATCAGAAAAAGAGATTTTTGGAAAAATCAGTGTTGTTATTGATATAACTTGTTCAGAACAGCGAAAGAATATATTATCAATTGTAATAATATTAATGAGATTTCTCATGGTAACTTCTTGGTTGAGTGGTATAATATAAGTAACCCTCTGTGAAAATAGAAGTTATTATTAATATAGTAACCACTGTGTTGAAAAGCAATATACCTAGCCTTCACTGAATCCAAAATAATTTAGTATATGTTTTTATGCATATATACAACCAAAAAGTTTGATAGAACAATGAACTAATCACATTCATTCATTAAACATATTTTCCACTAATAGTATGTTCCAGCCAATGTGCTAGATGTATAAGTACTAGCTAGACAGTGGTGAAAAAGATAAACCCAGTTTCTGTCCTCTTATCGTATGAACAACCATATGTATATCCTGGAGCATAGTAACAATTAACTAGAAGAACTGCTGCATGTGAATAAATAGTAAGCAAATAAATTAATTGTACTGCTCAAATTTTTATGGCTACAGTGAATTTTTCCTTTGATAAGGGCTAAGTGACTAAAAATGTATATTTCATCAGCATATTCAAATTTTACAAAATTATCACTCACTGTAGGATATAGGATCATATACTTTGACACTTCTAAATCAAATGTAAAATTAAAAGAACATAAATAGTTGGGAAATCTTTCTTACTGGTATTTCAGTTTTAGATGTGATATCTGAATTCTAAAGACATGAAGAAAGTCTCTGGTCTCATTTTGAATTATCAAGTTAACAAGTCAATTTTTAAAAATTATTAATATTAACTTTCCTTAAAGACGAGATGTTCTTATTTCATAACCTTCAGTCCAAAGCATGCCGACATATTTTAGCCCTTTCTTTGCAACAGATGATGATTTAGGGGGAAAGAGAAGGGAGGGTCAAAATGTCAAGTGAAATAGCATTGGATTTAGATTTGGAGAGTTGAAATTCCTCGAAGATGTCATATCTACTATTACTCTATGCCAGGAGTCAGCAAACTTTTGCTGTAAAGAACCAGAGAGTAAATGTTTGGGGCCTTGTGGGCCATGGAGTCTCTGTTGTGATGGAGTTCAGGACATACTACCCCAAAAGAGGGCACCTTGGCATATTAAATATTTTAAGCCAAAGGAATTTTAAAAAACAGCAGAAGCAGGAAGGTCACTCAGGACTCCCCCTACTTGTCCTCTTCCCTGAAACAGGTCGTAAAACTCTCATGTGAAAGATGCCTTCCCTGTACCAGGAGGAAAGAAGACATTCTTAGCACCAAAAGCAGGGAATTGAGGACGGAGAAGGCTGTACAAGCAAACCTTATCAAACTAACCCTTATCTTCCTACTTATTTCTTCATCATTTACTACCCCAGCCCAAACCTCTTTGTCTTGTCAATTCTTCACAAATGTATTTGTGAGGAAAGTTATAAAAGCCTCCCGTTCTGGTCATTTTGGGTCTTTATTCACTTGTAAAGTCTCCTACATACACATAAAAATTCAATAAAATAAAAAAGACAGTTCATCTGTCTTCTGTCAGTTTAATTTTCAGACCCAGCCAGGGACCCTATGAGAGTTAAGGAAAACTTTTTCCTCCCCTACCATAGAAATGACTCAACTCTGCTGTTGCAGTACAGAAGCTCCCACTGTCTGCACATAAACAAATGGGTGTGGCCATGTTCCAATAAAAAGTTATTTAGGGACCCTAACATTTAAATGTTATATAATTTTCAAGTCATGAAATATTGTTTTCTTTTGATTTAAATATGTAAAATTCATTCTTAGCTGGCCAGTCTGACAGAAACCTGGTGGTAGTCAGACTGGACCCATGGCTACAGGTTACTGGCCTTCGCTGCAGGCCAGCCCTTGATGCTTAGAAACTGCTGCTTCTCTTTAGACCTGGAAATGGGGAGGGGGCTGTGGTGGGTAAGGGAAGGAATACAAGAGATTTGTAAAACAAAACTTCATAATGTTACGCTTCTAAAAGCAACTTTAAGTCTGTTTATTAATCTAAGAAGTTACTAACATAAAGTACATTTTTAAACCAAGTTAAGAAAACATTTAAAGAAACAGTGAGGCAGCTCTGAATGAAAGAGCTGTCCATTCTTTGCCAGTGTTATTGCTGGACATTGGTTAAAAACTGAAAACAAAAACAAAACTTTGCTTGCATTAATAGGTGAGAAATAGCATCTCTCTATTGTTTTCATTTACATTTCTTTGATTACTACTCATATGAAATTTTTCCATGTTCATAAGCCATTTATATTTCTTTTTTGGTGAATTGCTCATTGCCTTCTGCCCACTTTTCTGTTAGGATATTTATTTTTCTAATTTAGTTTACGCAAGCTCTTTATATTCATATGAACCCTTTATCTACTATTATAGGTAACAAATATTTCCCCATTCTCCCTAGCTCTCTTATGTTGTATAGTGTGTTTATGACAGTTCATCTTTTTAGTCAAAAGCAATCTTTTCACAACCTACAGACTGGGAGAAAATATTTGCAAATGATGCAACCAACAAGGGCTTAATTTCTGAAATATACAAAAAGCTCATAAACTCAATAACAATAAATAAATAAATAACCCAATCAATAAATGGACAGAAGACCTAAGTAGACTCCAAAGATTTCTCCAAAGAAGACATACAGATGGCCAACAAGCACATGAAAAGATGTACAACATCACTAATTTTTAGAGAAGTGTAAATCGATCCTAAAACGAGGTATCACCTCACACCAGTCAGAATGGCCATCATTAAAAAGCCTACAAATAATAAATGCTGGAGAAGGTGTGGAGAAAAGGGAACCCTTCTACACTGTTGGTGGAAATGTAAATTGGTGTAAATTGGCAGCCACTATGGAAAACAGTATGGAGGTTCCTTAAAAAGAAAAAAAAAAAACAGAGTTATCAATATGATCCAGCAATCCCACTCCTGGGCATATATCCAGACAAAACTCTAAATCTAATAGATACAGGCACCCCAATGTTCATAGCAGCACTATTTACAATAGCCAAGACATTGACACAAACTAAATGTCCATTGACAGATGAATGGGTGAAGAAGATGTGGTATAAATAAGATGGAATACTATTCAGCCATAAAAAGAATGAAATAATGCCATTTGCAACAACATGGGTGGACCTAGAGAGTATCATAGTAAGTGAAGAAAGTCGGACAAAGACAAATATCATATGATATCACTTATATGTGTAATCTAAAATATGATACAAATGGACTTATTTACAAAACAGAAACAGACTCACAGACATAGAAAACAAACTTATGGTTACCAAAGGGGAAAGGCGGGGGAGGAATAAATTAAGAGTTTGGGATTAGCAGATACGAACTACTATGTATAAAATAGATAAACAGCAAGGTCCTACTGTATAGCACAGGGAAATATATTCAATATCTTTTAATAACCTATAATTTAAAAGAATATGAAAAAGAATATGTATAACTGAATCACTTTGCTGTACACCAGAATCTAACACAACATTGTAAATCAACTATGCTTCAATTAGAAAAAAACAGTCTTTTCTTTTATATTTTATTTCTTTTATGCTTAAAATAAACTTCCCCCCTTCAAGATCACATAAACAATTGATTATATTTCCTACTATTTGGGGAGTTGCATTTTGTTTTTCTTTTTGGCCACAGTGTGGGGCTTGCAGGATCTTAGTTCCCCAGCCAGGGATTGAACCCAGGCCCTCAGCAGTGAGAGTGCGGAGTCCTAACCACTGGACCACCAGGGAATTCCCAGGAGTTGCATTTTCTATTAAACTGTTGGGACTTGGAATTTACTTTGATGTATAAGCTAGGGATCCAAAGTAATATTTTCCTAAATAGCTCATCTATTTTCCTATATTCAAATCCTGCCTAATCTTCAATCTCAGCTCAAATGCATGTCCTCCATGAAGGCTTTCAGGATCTCCCACCTGGGAGAGAGCTCACTCTCCTCTCAATTCCTACTATTCCATGGTTTTTCTTTCTTTCTCGTATTATGATTATCTGTGCATCTCTCTTCTATTGTACCACACTGTAAGTTCCTCGAGAGCTGGGACTGAGTTGTATTCATCTTTGTATCCCCCAAAGGTCTCACCCACTGGTGGAAACAAAGGGTGAGTGATGGCAGCTCAAGGCCCTACCCTCATGCCTCTGCTGCCTCTCACAGAGGGAGGGCGGATCAAAGCTCACAGCCAGGAGGGAACTGCCTGCCTAGTGCATCTGGGGGATTTGTGGTGGCCACGAGTCCAAGGCAGCTGTTATTTAAACAAGACTGGTATTTATAGAACAAGGTCATGCACTCTGGGCTGAGCAGATACAAAAGTGAGCAGAGATGTCCGTCAGGCTCTGGGTAGATAAAGGGCCCTCTGGGCACCCAGAGCTCTCATATCCGTGAGCATCAGGAATGTCCATGCCACTCCCGGACAAACAGGGATCCCGAGACAGGATTTCTCATCCTTGACCAAGTATAATTACAAAAACAGAGATTGGGAGATACTTCTGAGTGACTCAGGAAAGGCTGTCTGCCGTGCATGGAAATCAATGCAGACTGGGTTCTGAAAAATCTCACTGTGCCCTCCGCTACCTTAGAGACTGGGCTTTAACTATAAATCACACCTTTCTTATCATGTTAAATTCAGTTTTTTTTATATACACACACGCACGCGCACATGCACACATATATAGCTTTAGGGAAGTATGATTAAGCATTTTAAAATACTGGCCTATTTCAGTTGTAATTCTCTGAATTCTAAGCTGTAGAGCACTTAGTAAATTGAGTGTCTATTTCCTCCCAGGGTAGAAAGGGAACAGGATGGAGAGGGCTCCAGGGTGGAGGATGGGCCTGGAATTCCACGGGTGTTTGTGTGTGTGTGTGTGTGTGTGTGCGTGAGAGAGAGAGAGAGAGAGAGAGAGAGAGACGGAGATTGAGATTGAGAATGGGGATTTATTAGAGGCAGGAGTCCCTTGCAGTACACGCGTGAGTGGGGTTTTCTGGTTGTCTCTTTGTTTTGTTTTCACTGTATTTTGAGGGGAAGAGTCAGCAAGAGTGGCTCCAGTGGAGAAACTAGGGAAGCGGTGTTGACAAAAATCGTCTATTCTGGATTTGGAAATAAAAAACCACTAGGCCTTGTCTCTATCCTTACCGACCTCTCCTCACTTATTACCCTGATAAAGAGAATAAGAAATAAGAGAAATAAGAACAAAGAAATAAAAGAACAAACTCTATGACTAGAATCCAGAAAATAGTAAGAACAGAGGATCTACAGGAACTCTTAACGGTTATATTCCTCAGAGAATAGTTCCAGGAGCTCTGTGCCGAACACGTTCCTGAAAAAACATGGCAAGAGAAGGTCAAGGCCAGAAGTCTTTCAGGTCCACAGCCTTTTCTAGTGACCGCAGGCTCAGCTGGCTATTGCTCCAAGTACCATTTCTGAATGATGAGAAGTAGAGTTGTTTTAAATCTACAGATTGAGCTATTATTAATTTTTTAAATAAATTTATTTATTTATTCATTTATTTAATTTTTGGATGCATTGGGTCTTCGCTGCTACACGCGTGCTTTCTCTAGTTGCAGTGAGCGGGGGCTACTCTATGTTGCGGAGCGCAGGCTTCTCATTGTGGTGGCTTCTCTTGTTGCAGAGCACAGGCTCTAGGCGCGTGGGCTTCAGTAGTTGTGGCTTGCGGGCTCTAGAGCGCAGGCTCAGTAGTTGTGGCGCACGGGCTTAGTTGCTCCCCGGCATGTGGGATCTTCCCGGACCAGGGCTCGAACCCATGTCCCTTGCATTGGCAGGCGGATTCTTAACCACTGAGCCACCAGGGAAGCCCTGAGCTATTATTTTTAAATGCATCCACTTGTGAATTGTTTCAGCCACAACTCTTCAAAGATTGGTAAATTATAAACCCTTAAAATCTTGAAATTTAATAAAAACCCAGCTATATATGAAAAGAGTGCTAAATTCCCTTTAAAATGCAGTAAATGTCCAAAATCATAAGCCATAACACAGAGTCCAACAAGTAGGTGCCTGCATGGGAGAAAGTCCCCGAGCAGCTTGAGCCCTTCCACAATAGATGCAAAATTGGGCAGATGTCAACACTGATGATAAACCAGGGTGACTCCAACACAGCTTGGGCTCCACTGATCACTCCTGGTATTATCTGTGCTTACAAAAGCCAGATCCTCACATTTCTTACAGAAGGACCACCAGGTACAGTATCACGTAGCTAGGTGAGCCCTGAATAGAAAAGGGATACATCAACTTTAATAAGAAATCCACCCCTGGAATTTCTGTCCTCTGAAATTTTTCACTCTGGATACTGACTTGGCATTCACCAAGCATTCTGCTGAAACACCTTCTAGAACAGGAAGAACTTGAGCAGGATGGCTATTTTGCTGTTATGCCCTAGAGCAAGAGGGTGTCATTATGTAAGCACCCTATCAGGGGTTTGTCAGGGGAAAAGCAACAGTGACGCAGAGCATGGGATGGCCTGGGCGCCCTGCAAGCACACAGCATCTCCAGGCAGAGAGCAGACAGCCTCTAACTATCTGAAAATGAGGCTCACTCAGCCAAGGAAAGAGGAGACTGAGGGCACACCCACATAACGTCTCCGACTTGTGCAGGGGGATTATTACTCACAGGGAGCAACTGTGTGCTCTACACTGAAGAGTGAGACATTTGGCTCACACCCCTAAGTAGGAAGAGAAAACTGCGGGTAAAGAAGGAATGTTATCAAAAAAAAAAATTCTGGCATCTCAATTTCAGAGGGTCTCTTTCATCAGTAGAAAGTACAACTGAAGCTATAAATGAAGCAGGGGCGAGGCCAGGTGACCTCTTCTCACCTTCCATTTTCTTATGGCAATAGGTATTTACTCAAGGTTACAATAATATCAAAAAAGCAGGGAATTCCCTGGCGGTCCAGTGGTTAGGACTCTGTGCTTCCACTGCAGGGGCCACGGGTTTGATCCCTGGTTGAGGAACTAAGATCTCACATGCCGCACAGCGTGGCCAAAGAAAGAAAGAAAGAAAGAAAGAAAGAAAGAAAGAAAAGCTATACTTCAATTAAAATTAAAAAAAGAGAAGCAGAACAATCAAGAATACCTTGTGATATATCAGAGCCAATAAAGGCTGGAAAAATTCTTGCTGATGAAGAAAACAAACGTTCCCAAAGAGCATTTCCTGATTACTTATTAATAATGCAGACCAATGTCAATCTATCTTAAGAAATACATACATCCATTTGGATCCATTTTTTTTGTTTGTCTCATGCTTTAAATAAATACCAAATGTGTTCGCTCCAGAAATAAAACTAAAAGCCAACCTCAAATCAGAGAAAACACAGGTTATAAAAAAAAAAATTACATTATCTTTCTTTTTACTCATTTGCTTGCACACCTTGGGAAATCTGCTAGTTGCAAAGTTGTTTTTTATTTTCCAATAATTTCTGAGAGAACATTGGAATATTTGCAGGAAAGAAACCACTTCACTTTAACCTCACTCTTCCACGATTTCCAAACAGAAAGTAAGTATAGATAATGATGAAGCAGTTTTAGAGACATCCTAGGCCCAAATAAACAGTGGTATTAACAGAAACAACTGAATGTCCCCAGCAACTGTAGAAAAGAGATCTCACAGCATAGTCCTTATTGCAAGTCACTTCCTTCTGTGATCACCTCTGGGAGAAATCAATGCTTTCCTCTCTTGTTCCTATAATCCCACCTTGAAGGTTGTGTGCATGCGTGGGGGGAGGGGAGGAGAGGGTCGTCCCCCCATCCAGGACCACACTAGTGACTTTCCCCTCACAGCCACCTCCCACCCTCCACTGGGTGTCAGAGACTAGCCCCAGGGACCCCCTCAGGAGGGTGTCTGGCTGTTTGAGAGGAGGGGTTCCCCACTGGGCAGTTTGGGTTGGGTTCAGCGAAAGCAAAGTCCAATTGTGGAGGCCAAGTGGCTGGTAAGTGTCTAATAAATGTTAACACCCACCCAACCCTGTCTTCATCCAGACACATTAAAGAGAAATATTTGCTAAAATCCCCTTGAAAACTGTTGTGTACACCACCGTCATTCGTCTTCCTGACTGCTGCTGCCTTTTGTCTTTTGGTGGCTGGCTCGGCACAGACACTGCAGGATGACTCAGCGAGCTGAAGTCTGCCTTGTGGGCATGCACGGCTCTCAAAACTGCTGTAACTACCAGAAGCAGCTGATTGCAGTGGTCCTCTGGGGACTCTGCTCCAAGGATGACAGTCAAAAGGAAGTGAGCACTTGGGCAGTGCCTTCCAATTCAGCGCTGCTGAAGTCAGGGAAGGGTGCACCTGAGCCTTGGGAAGAGCTCGGGGGGTCAGCTCGAGAGGCTGCTTGGGGATGAGCTTGCTGAGGACTATACCAGGCCCACCTCACCAGCTCATGATATTGGGTGGGGTGACGACCGTGATGACTACAAATAACACTGCTAATAAAGGTGCTGTGGACCGCACGCTTATTACTCGCTAAGCACTTGGCACAGACAGCCTCGTAGCAACCTTGGAAGGCAGACATAAAATCCTCGTTTTACAGGTGTGGAAACTGGGGGTCACAGAGCCTACAGCCAAGTGGTGATGAAGCAGGATTTGAGCCCAGACCTGGGGATTAGGAGTCCAGGCTCCTAACCCCATCAACACTCCTGGCTTTCAAGAAGCTACATTGTCCATACCTATACAGCTCCAAACCTAAGAAAGCACGGCCAGCGGAAGGGCTAGGAAGCCCCCAGCTGGCCTCTGAGCTTTCTATAGAGGAGCCTCTCCCCAGGCACTGCCCCTGCAGTGAACTTGGAGCCAGACTCTGTCCCAGCTATGTCTGCAGCAGCCCTCAGAGGCTCTTCCGGAGGCCGACGCTTCAGGGCACTGCATCCACACTGCTGCTGGCTCCCAGCCCAGCCTTGCAGCTCGGGCTGTCTTATGGAAACAGATTTCCAAATGGATAAACACTGAAGTTTCAGGAGGAGGCCTGCACTTCTATAACTGAGTAAGTAGGGCTTGAAGGGGCAAGGATAATTATAACAGATGACCCCCGACTCTCATCTAACGCTAGAATCGGAGCTCTCCTCTGCTAGAGGGTTCATCAGAGCTGCTCATGACTCTGGTTTACTTGTTGGATTTCTTCTGCAAACCCTCAACTGGAGTTTGTGGAACCACAAAATAGCTAAAAGTGAAAAGGGGAAGTGGCAAGAGTCTGGCGCCTGCAAAGATGGGAAAATTGGTTTCTGAATAACACACTGTAGAATGAAAACTTGTGACCAGAACAACGTGGGCAGCCAGGAGCTCAGAGGATGGTCCAGAGAGAGCAGGCCTGGCCACACTGTGATTATTCCAGGGCCCAGATGAAACCTCAGGGCTGGCATGAGAAGTAGGAACACGGTGACCTGACAAGGAGAGAAAGGCTCTGTCCTGCGCTTGTCACTAGAAAAATAGAAAGACTCCCCACCAAGAGGGACCCCCGCACTCTTTCTTCCGGGAGGAGGGGAAGGGGCTGGGGCCATGGCTCCCTGAGATGGGGGAAGGCGTGTCCTCTTCCTTGCTGGAGGGGGGCATTGCTTACCTACGGAAGAGGGTCCCTCAGAGTCCCAGTGCTGGGGTTTCTACAGTCTGGGGACACTCAGGCCAGTGTGGAACTGAACACAAGCCTCATGGATACTCCCTGACAACAGACTAGGATCTCAGGTGAGGCTGTGTTTGCCTTTCTCCTCATTAGCACCCCTGACTGCTCAGCCCTCCCAGGAAGCTTCTGTCAGTCAGTCTACAGTAGGGAGAGGAGACAGGGTGGCAGTGGCAGCTGCTCTGAGAGGGTGCGGCAGTGACCCTTGTTGCCGTTGGACAATATTATAGGCTCATCCGCCTGCTTTCCTCTCACATACCGCCTCCCCCCACGTAGGAGTCGCAGAAGCACTTACTAGCCTTGTGGGAAGAAGAGGGAGAGGTGACCTCCAGGCCAAAGCAGCTGGGGACCCAGAAGGCCAAGGAGCCCTTGGCCCAACAGTCTGGTGCCAAATGTAGGAACTTCTCTGCTCCAGGAATGTTCTTGGCCACCCCTCCCCGGCCAAAAACAGAAAATCAACTCCTTCTGACCTGGGTCCTGAGCATGTAAGCCAGGTCGGGAAAGAAACGCTCTAACACTTGGCCTCTTGGCCCCTGAAATGGCCTCACAGCCTTGCTTTGGGAAACCGTATTTTACTTAAAACTTGATTTTCTTTGTACTTGTTGAACGTTTTACTTTCCTTTTACAATGCTAAGTATTCAATTTATAGAAAAATATAGCTAGGCTTCTTTTTCTCCAGTCAGTGGTTTGGAATCAATTGTCTTTCCATGAATCTGTAATAAGACAGGCACAGTTCAAACATTTTGTGATGTCACGTCTTCGCTCTGAGACTTGGTGCAACTTTCGCTCCTGATGACCCTGGCTTGTTCTTCCTCCCACTGCCGTGAGTTAGTCTGCGGCTCCACTGTGCAGCCTGAGAGGTGAGTCAGCACAGGGAGAAAACTCCCTTCTCTAAGCAGGGGCTGGAGCTGGAAGGGGACAAGAGGCTCCAAAGTCCAGGTCACGAGAGATGCCATGATTGACTAGGGTCACTCCGAGAAGCAGAGAAGGTTACACACGCATCAGGCTGCCTTTGACAACCGGTCCTACTGTGTTCTTCTCTGAAGCTTCTCTGGGTGCAGACGCTCAGGGTTGGTGACAGCATAAAGAACAGCAGTCCCCATCCCCTCCCTATGTCAATCCCAGGGGACACCAGAGGGTGTATCAGCTGACAGGCAGCATTAAAGACAGCTTGAAAAACAGAGGTACTTACTGCACTAACACCTACATCTGGGCTTACAGGTCTCATGAACTTGGGATATAGAAGCCAAGACTGAGAGAGAAAATTAAAAATTCCCCCCTCAATCTACCAAACTATGTTCTTGCCATATGGGTTAAACTGTGTGTATTAGATTTCTACAGCTTTTGTAGCAACCTACAACAAACTTAAGTGACGTAAAAGAACACACATCTTATTCTCTTACAGCTCTGTAGGTCAGAAGCCTGACAGGGGTCTCACTGGGCTAAAATCAAGACGTTGGCAGGCCCGCATTGCCTTCTGGGAGCTTCAGAGGACAGTCCCCTTCCTTGCCTTTTCCAGCTTTTGGAGGCACCCACATTCCTTGATTCGTGGTCCTCGTCCTTCATCTTCAAAGCCATCAATGGCTGGTTGAGTCTTCCTCACAGCATATCCCCCTGAAACTGGCTTTCCTGCTCCCTCTTCTTGGAAGAACCTTGTGGGCCCACCTGGATAAACAGGTTCCAGGGATTGGTATGTGGGCATCTTTGGTGTGGGTGTGGGAGGGATGATTCTACCTACCATAACTGTGGAAGGTCTTTAGAAATTTGAGAATAAAGAAGAAACGCCCTTATCATAAAATAGTGGAAAAAGAAGGGAAGAAGTCCACCCCCCTGTCTCAAGCTGCCGATGTCACTGCCCAGGAAACACAGTCTGTTCCCAATATCCCTCAGTAGTCTACTCCAGGGCACTAGGACTTTGTCACCAATAGAAGGAAAACATTCTGTCAGGCTCATCCCTTTTGGCAGGTGCTTCTTCTCTCACCACATGAGAGCAGGGGAAACTGTCAACTTGCATATCTTGTTCAAAGTTAGAGTCACCAATATGCCACTACCAAATGACTGCCAATTCCTTTAAGCTGTCCTTTCAGAACCATTTTCCAACCTTTGAACCATTTTGACGGCTCATTGCTTGCAGAATCCCAATTCAGGGAGGCATGAGGCTTTGGGGCAAGCCAGTGCTTATAAAGTGACAGCTAAGGCCCTCTGGCATCTACTATGGCTACCATTGTTGTCACCAGTTTCTGTTGTGAGAGACAACCCTCAAAAGAGGATCATATAACAAGGAGACGGGACCAGCCTCAAATTCCAAAGCCAGTCTCATTTGCTTCAAGAGGCTGATCTAGAACAGGCAGCTGATAGGACCCTGGCTGTGCTAGAAGTCACGTGACGGGTTTGAAACAGATAACGAGAAAAACACACCAAGAGTACCAAAGCCTAGACATAAAAAGATGATAAAAATAGCTAAGAGTTACTAACACACACAGTGGTTAAGAGCAAAGACTCTGGTGTTAGGCTGCCTCCGCCACATACTAGCTGTGGGATCCTGGGCAAGTTTTTTTAACCTCTCTGGGCCTCAGTTTCTTCATCTGAAACTGAGGGTAACAATAGAACCAATCATATAGGGTTGCAGAACCTAGCACATTGGAAGCATTCACTGTTAGCTGGAATTATTATTAGCTAGATGCTACGCTAAGGATTTTTCAAGCATTTCCTAATTAATCACCAAAATAGCCCCATGAGATATGTACTAATATTATAATCTCCATTTTTAAGATGGAGATGACCTTAAGGTCACCTAGTTGGTAAGTAGCAGAACCAGAACCAGAACCCAGGTTGGACTGCCTCAAAGGCCTTGCTCTTAACCTCTGTGGAGAGCAACAGTCTAGGGGGAAAGACTGACAGAAATTGCGCCTTATATGTCTTGTCTCTTCTACTCTTTCTAGCACATGCTTTAAGCACAGTTGTTTGTGTGATGGATGAGAAAACCTGAATGAAACTAGCAGGAAGACAGACATGTGTTGCCTTGAAACAGTCCTGGGTCACCCTCTACCTGATCCAATGCCACACACTGGTTGAATGTTGGGAGCTCAGAGCTCTGAGCATTTCCTTTCTGTAAAGGAGAGATGCCGCCTCCTGAAGGTCCTCCTAACTCTCCTCCATCCCATCCCTGGCACAGAGAAGACACAGCTGGAGCCCTGGAGCAGTCATTCCCAGTCCTCATTTGGCAACATCCTGTGGAATCCACGATTGGCTCAAGGAACACCATGAAATTCTCACTAACCAAATTAATTTTAATTTGCTGTCATTTTAAAGGAAAATCTGTGCAGCTTTGAGGAGTTGCTCTGGATCCAAGCAATGAGAGGGCGCGGCAGCTTTACAAAGGGCGAGAATCGCTGTGTTGAAAACTTAATGAAATCTTGAAGACAAAATGTTGAGCAAAAGAAACCAGACACCAAGGAGGAGGTACTTTGTAATTCCATTTAGATAAAGGTCAAAAATAGACCAGACTACGCTGGGCTATCTAGGGATACAGTTTTAGACTGTAAAAATATAAAGGAAAGAAAAGAAGTGATCACCACAGGAGTCAGGAGAGTGGTTCACTTTAGGGTAGAGAAAGGGTTTGGGATTCCACTGAGAAGGCGCCTCCTAGGGTTCTTGACCTGGGTGAAGTGACCAAGGGTTACTTATATGATAATTCATTTAGTTTTACACACTTCCCTTTATATAATTCATCAATGTGCTTTTCTGTGCGTTATATTTTGCAATAACAAAGGCTGGGTTTGGCTTTGTTTCTCTAACGAAATTTTCAGCAACCCCACCTGAGAAGACATAGAAAAAGTTATAGGAACAATTAACTTTTAGTTGGACTGTTGAGACCTTGAGAGATCATCTAGCTCAGTAATTTTTAAACTTTAGCATGCATAAGAGTCACCTAGAGAGCAGGTTAAAATGCAGATTGCTGGGCCTCACCCTCCAGGGATTAGGATTCAGCAGGTGGAGTCTGGGGCCCAAGATTCTGAATTCCTGATGAGCTGTCAGATGATGCTGATGTTACCACACTCAGTAGCACTGATCTAGTCTGTTCCCAAAGTGTTGCCCCATCCTTTAAAAGACACCCAAGGAAGACAGTCCACATGACACAGGCTGTAAGATATGGTCCTCAACTTGATTGTTAATGCAGAATCTGTCTAGCTTCTAGTCTTGACAGGTTATTGAATCTAATTCATTGTTCTTACAGGAAGTACTCCTCCCTGCACCCCAAATACATACACACACACTCTCTCACTCTCAACACAGTCAATGATCTGTGTCCATTTGAACTTTAACAAAACCAGAAGTAAGTTTAGTGGTGTTTGAAATCATGCAACCAGCCATCAGTGCAAAGGGAAAAGGATAGAAAGCTTCTAGCTCCTGGGATCATGAAAAGAGACTGCTCTCTAATGCAGATAAGGGCACAACCATTCTGCGGTTCCCTGTTCTACTGACTGCGCTCAGCCAACAGCCATCAATATGGATCGCTGCCAATGTATCAGGGAGAAAACAGCCTGACTTCTCTCCTGTCTAAATTCTGCATTATATTTCCTTGTATGCTATGCAAAATGAAAAACAGAAGTTAAAATTAGAAGCTGAGGTTCTAGTGAGGCTGATGTGTATTGGGGGAAAGGCAGAGAGGAGAAGTCATAGTCGGAGGGGTTCAGAGGAGAGCTGCCTGGGGCCCCTGCCCAAGCTGTCACAGACAGCAGCCTGGAAAAAAAAATACAAGGGAACCAGATGAAGGTGGGAGGCTGCTGCACTTCCCAATTATCACACCTGCAGAGAATCCTTGTGGGTTTTTTGGGTTCCCTAAAAGTGCCCTGACCTACTTTTCAAAATGTTGTTTCCTTATTCACCAAAATACACTCTTAGTGAATTGCAGTCAAATTTTCTGCAATTATCCAATCTACAGTTTTAGTTTCCACTGTGAGAGCTATCGTATGTGTCTCCATGCATAATAGTAATATATTCAACAGTATCAGGCTGATGGTGGATACGATGAATTTCTTAAAGTGACAGGCAAGCTTCAGTTTTAAATGAATCTATCTGGAAAGCTTAGAGCAAAGCCTTGAGTCTATTTAAGAACACGTGATGGCTGCTGGCTTCATCCCTCAGCTAAGGGGCCCAGGCTCACCAGATGTGAGTATAAAAGCCTTAAAGTGGAAGTAAATACAACGATGCCTTGGACGTATAGGACCCTTTTCTTCACAGAACCTCAGGCATTCCTCGTTACAGTGTAATCCCGTATTCTCTGGGCAGTGACCAGACCACCTTGGTGGCAGTGACCAGACCACTCAGCCACAGTGGAAATTTTGGAAGTATTACAGGGAGCAAAAAAAAAAGAACAAAAAAAACAAAAACAAAAAGCTGTGGGGAGAAGTAAATACTCCCCTGGGGTGTCGCAGGGCAGCCTTGCTCCCAGGCAGGTGGGGCAACACTCAGATCCAGGGCATGTGGTTTCAACAGCTGCCTCCTCCTCCCTTCTGTCAAAGGGCTGCTGAGAAAATGAGATGGAACTTGTGGCCAACCCATAATTATGCAGGGGCGTAGGAATCAGGCCACTGACTAGTCGGCTTCCTATTTCTCCTTCTCTCAGCCCCTGGCCAGCCTGAGAGGTGGGAGGATGTGGACGGGATTCTGAAAGTGCCTCTCCATTTGCTTCTCAGGAGCTGGGGAAAAAAAAGCACGGTCAGTGCAGCGGCTGTCAAATGAAAGCCCATGGCTGGGTGTGGGCCGTGTGCACCTGGACCAGCCAGGAGGCTGAGAGTGGGGTGATGGATGAGTCCCACACCCACCCTGGGTGCCTGCCTGGCCCCCGCAGCACCTGAGTAGGGCCGGGGCATCACAGAGCCTCTCTGAAGAGCAGAGACCCAAGCAGAAGGAAACAGAAGGTTCTTAGAAGCAAGGCAAGCCTTCCTGTTCTCTGAGGCTGCTGCTCCCAGCAGGCCTTCCCCACTCCCCGGTTCAGGGCGTGGGCAGATGCAGGCGCAAACTGCCGCTGGGCCCCTGGCAGCCCCAGGGGAACTAGAGCCCAGGCGCCAGGCCTCCCCAGGGGCCCTCCTCATGGCCGGGAGCTGACACCCAGCCTCTCACTGTTCCCCAGCTCTGCTTGTCCCCTTCCCGCTGCTCAGCAGCCAGAAGTGGCGCAGGGGAATCAGAGAATGTGAATCTGAACAGATTAACGTGGAGATGGTTAAATAAATGTCCAGGTGATTTTTCTGTGTTTCTATGCTCCTCTGACCCCCATTCTAAGACAAATGAACAGTGTCTATATGAGTGAAGGCCTGGGGCTCTGGCTACGAATATAGTGTTGTTATTATTACAGCAACTGGGAGGGAGTCATGCCACCTCCGGGCAGGGCTCTGGTGGGCCGTGTGGGAGGCGACTGTCAACAGCTGCTGGGTGGAAAGCTTGTTTATTGTCAGAAGCCTGGCGCAGAGATCAAGACAAGCTTGGTCTCCAGATCACACCCACGTGGCTGCAGGCAGCGGCTGCTCCAGATATTGCATCGAACTGCAGGGGTCCCCAGGATACCCAGTCAAGGATGATTCAACCAACAAGGAGACCCAGGAGAGCTGGGAGAATTCCTGTGGGACCACCCAACTGAACACTCCCAAGAGAAAAGTGCAGCATACAACGCCTTCCCCAGCAGACCAAACACAAGAACCCAGAACCAGCTGCAAATCCCACACAACAGCTCCATGTCCTGAGACAGTTTCTCATTCATTCACCAGATACTTATTGGGCACCTTCTCTGGCAGATACTGTACATGGGACGAGGAATAGAGCAGTGGACTAGGCAACCCCAATCCCTACTCTCACAGAGTTTACAGTCTAGAAGAAATTACTTGCAATTAAGCTGGTTATTATGTGATGAGTGTTTTGATAGAGGAGAGTCAAAGAGGAAGAGCACAACAGTAGGGGAAATGCAAACTGACCACAAGGAACTGCCTTGATAGGGAAACTGTCACTAAGAGATACTGTGAAGTTCAAACTATTAGGGTCTCAAGAGATGTCAGCCTAAGGCTGTCACTGCTTTCTCTCTTTCTTCAGCTAATTAAACTTTTAGCTAATATCTACCCATCTGGTGCCTGTTCTATTTCATTACCAGTCACTCGAACATAAAGCTCTGGGAATAAATAATTATAATCATAGAGCATCCATCAAAGTATCCAGAGTTCTATGGGAAGCATGACTGACCCCTTTATCCATTGAGGTCATTATAGTCAGCATGCTATCCTCATGTTCCATGATTCCTACTCTTCCTCTGACAATGATAATCACCAGGAGCCTCTCCCCCGAGAGGGTCCAGCCCTTTGTGGTATCATACAAGCAGCCTTGTATCAACTAAGAGCAGAGGATGCATTAGACATCCTCAACCACAAAGACAGAAAAAGTGAGGTGATGAGAAGTTTCACCAACTTCCTCCAGCACAGCAACCAAGGTGAATCCTTTAAAATGCAAGTCAGATGATGCCCTCTCCTGTTCAAAACCTTGCGAGGCTCCCCAGCTCGCTCAGACTAAAAGTTGAAGTCCTAGGGCTTCCCTGGTGGCGCAGTGGTTGAGAGTCCGCCTGCCAATGCAGGGGACACAGGTTTGTGCCCCGGTCCGGGAAGATCCCACATGCCGCGGAGCGGCTGGGCCCGTGAGCCATGGCCGCTGAGCCTGCGTATCCGGAGCCTGTGCTCCGCAACGGGAGAGGCCACAACAGTGAGAGGTCCGCGTACCGCAAAAAAAAAAGAAAAAGTTGAAGTCCTGAGGACGGTCCACAAGGTCCTCCATGAGCCAGCTGCTCATTACCTCTCTGACCTCCTCTCCTGCTAATCTCTCTGCGTCAGTCATATGTGTCTCCTGGCTGGTCTTCTTGAACACACCAAGCACACTCCCTCCTCAGTGCCTTTGTACTCATCCCTCTCTGCCTGGCACTTTCTTCCTTCATATATCCACATCCTCATTCTCTCACTTCCTTCAAGACTCTGCTCAAATGTCACGATACCAGTTTGTAAGGGGCTTTCCCTGGCCACCCTATTTATGACAGCAATGCCTCCTTCACAGTCCTTGTCCTCCTGCTCTGCTTTATTTTTCTTCACAGATGGTATCACTATCGGACACACTGTATACTTTGTTTATTGTCTGTCTCCTCTGCTAGAATGTATACTTCTTTAGGACAGAGGGGATTTTTTCTGTAGTTTTTCCCCCTACTGTTTTCAAGTGCCTGGCCCATAGTAGAACCTCAACAAATATTCATTGAGTGAATGAATGGATTAATCAATTAATTAATTAATGATAAATTAATTGGGAAAGGAAGACCTTTAGTAAATGGTGTTGGGACTTGGTATTCCAGACAGAAAATAATAAATTCAATTCCTACCCTGCACCATACACCAAGCAAATTCTAGATGGATTAAATACCTAGATATAAAAAGTCAGGGCTTCCCTGGTGGTGCAGTGGTTAAGAATCCGCCTGCCAGTGCAGGGGACACAGGTTCAAGCCCCGGTCTAGGAAGATCCCACATGCCACGGAGCAACTAAGCCTATGCGCCACAACTACTGAGCCTGTGCTCTAGAGCCCGCGAGCCACAACTACTGAGGCTACATGCCTAGAGCCTGTGCTCTGCAACAAGAGAAGCCACTGCAATGAGAAGCCCATGCACCGCAATGAGGAGTAGCCCCTGCTTGCTGCAACTAGAGAAAGCCCACGTGCAACAATGAAGACCCAATGCAGCCAAAAATAAATAAATAAGATAACTAAATTTATTTTAAAAAATAAAATAAAAATAATAAATAAACAGTAAGTCAATTATATCGCAATAAAAAATGGAAAACATTAAAATATATATAAATAAAAAAGAAAAAGTGAAACCTTCAAACTTTCAAATCATAAGATAGGAGTCTATCTTTATGATTTCAAAATAGGAGAAATTTTCTTAAATAAGAAGTAAAAAGCACAAGCCATACAGAAAAAGATTCATACATTTAACTACAACAAAAATTAAAACTTCTGTACATCAAATGATACCCAAAACAGCAAAAGAAATTTTAAAATAAAATTTAAAAACCAACAAAGTAGGATAAGAGTTCTATAACACATTGGCCTCACAAAATATTAGAATTTGGAATATATAAATAATTCCTATAATAATAAAAGGTAAATCCCAGTAAAAAGAAAAGAAAGGCAATCACAAAAGAAGAAATTTAAATGGCCAATAAATGTAAGTAAAGCTGCTCAACTTCACTAGAATGCAGGGAGACATAAATAAAAGCCATGAGCCACTCACTTCTATTAGACAGCCAGCAGTTGAAAATCTGATAAAATTTATGTTGATGAAATTTTGGAAAAACTGAGACCTCTCATTTACTGCTAGTTTAAGTCTGAATTTGTACAGCAACTGTGGAGGGGAATTTGGCAGTCAAACTGCAAATGCACACACTGTCCAACTCAGCAATTTTACTTGTTCTGGAGAAACCCTTGCACATATGCATAGGAGGACATATGTGAGAATGTTCATAGCAGTTCTGTTTGAAGAGTAAAACATTGGAAGCAACCTCAGTGTCCATCCATGGGGAATGGATTGTCATATGTTCACACAAAGGGCTACTATCCAACAGGGCTTCATAAACTTTTTCTGGGTCAGATATTAAATATTTTAGGCTTTGTAGATCACCTAAGTCTGTACTGCAGATTCTTTTTTTTTTCTTTAACATATTTTAAAAATGCAAAACCATTCTTAGCCAGATTTGCTCACAGGCTGGATGCTTGTAGCCATAGTTTGCCAATCCCTGCTATAACAGCAATTAAAATTAATCTATTGGGTCTATTTGTATCAACTTGAATAAGTCTTAACAACAAACAATGAGTGAAAAAAACAAATTCCAGAAAAAGTATGTACAGTTTAGGGAAATATTTAATCTTCACAAAATATAAATATATATACATATGTAGTAAATCTATAAAAATGTGTATGGAAAGGATATATATAAATTCACAGTAGAGGTGAATTGCTTTTAGGGAAGCAAGAAGGAAAACAGGATTTGAGTAGGATACCAAGTAATATTATATTTTTTTCTTTTATATAAAATAATCTGAGGCATATATGATAAAATGTAAATACATATTCATTCAGGGTATTGGGCACATAAGTGTTTCTCATGTTATTCCATGTACTTTCCTATAGTTGACATTTTTTCCTGAAATACATACAGAAAAACAAACGAACAGCAAGATTGCTAGATCATATATCAAAATTTTAATAGTAGTTATTTCTGCTAGGTGGGATTTCTTATTTTTACTTATCTGTATTTTCTAAATCAACATCTGTCTCTAAAAACTGGAGTTGATTTTGTAATAAGAAAATAAAGTTTTACTAGCCACAGCAATCAGACAAGCAAAAGAAATAAAAGGTATCCAAATTGGAAGGGAAAAGGTAAAATTGTCATTATATGCAGATGATGTGATACTATATATAGAAAATCCTGAAGACTCCATACAAAAACTACTAGAACTGATAAATGAATTCAGCAAGGTAGCAGGTTACAAGATTAACATACAGAAATCAACTGCATTTCTTTACACCAACAATGAAATATCAGAAAGTGAACGTAAAAAAAAACAAAACCTTTTAAAATTGCACCCCTGGGGACTTCCCTGGTGGTTCAGTGGCTAAGATTCCGTGCTCCCAATGCAGGGGGCTGGGGTTCGATCCCTGGTCAGGGAACTGGATCCCACATGCTGCAACTGAGAGTTCACATGTCACAACTAAGGATCCCACATGCCACAACTAAAGATCCCGCATGCCACAACTAAAGATCCTGCATGTTGCAACTAACAGATCCTGCATGCCGCAACTAAAGATCCTGCCTCTGCAACGGAGATCCCGCACTTGGCAACGAAGATCCCACATGCCACAACTAAGACCCAGCACAGCCAAATAAATAAATAAATATTTTAAAAAATAAAAATAAAAAAAATAAAATTGCACCCCCAAAAATAAAATACTTAGGAATAAACCTGACCCAGGAGGTGAAAGACTTATACATTGACAATGATAAAACATTAATAAGGGAAATTAAAGATGATTCAAAGAAATGGAAAGATATCTTATGCTGTTGAATTGGAAGAATTAATATTTTTTAAATGGCCATACTACCCAAAGCAATCTACAGATTTAATGTGATCCCTATCAAATTACCCATGACATTTTTCACAGAACTAGAAGAAATAATCCTAAAATTCATATGGAACCATAAAAGATCCAGAATTGCCAAAGCAATCCTGAAGAAAAAGAACAAAGCAGGAGGCATAACCTTCCCAGACTTCAGACAATACTACAAAGCTACAGTAATCAAAACAGCATGGTATTGGCACAGAAACAGACATATGGATCAATGGAACAGAATAGAGAGCCCAGAAATAAACCTACACACCTATGGTCAATTAATCTTTGACAAAGGAGGCAAGAATATACAATGGGAAAGAGACAGTCTCTTCAGCAAGTGATGTTGGGAAACTTGGACAGCCACGTGTAAATCAATGAAGTTAGAACACACCCTCTCACCATACACAAAAATAAACTCAAAATGGCTTAAAGACTTAAACAAAAGGCACAACACAAATAATAAAAGGTAAATCCCAGTAAAAAGAAAAGAAAAATACACAAAAATAAACTCAAAATGGCTTAAAGACTTAAACAAAAGGCACAACACCATAAAACTCCTAGAAGAGATCAAAACATTCTGGACATAAATTGTACCAACGTTTTCTTAGGTCAGTCTCCCAAGGCAATAGAAATAAAAACAAAAATAAACAAATGTGACCTAATCAAACTTACAAGCTTTTGTACAGCAAATGAAACCATAAATAAAATGAAAATACAACCTACAGAATGGGAGAAAATATTTGCAAGCAATGCAACTGACAAGGACTTAATTTCCAATATATACAAACATCTCATACCACTCAACAACAAAAAACCAAACAACCCAATCGAAAAATGGGCAGAAGACCTAAATAGACATTTCTCCAAAGAAGAAACACAGATAGCCAACAGGTACATGAAAAGATGCTCTTCATTGCTAATTATTAGAGAAATGCAAATCAAAACTACAATGAGGTACCACCTCATACCAGTCAGGATGGCCATCACTAAAAAGTCTACAAATAGCAAAGGCTGTAAGGGGTGTGGAGACAAGGGAACCCTCCTACACTGTTTCTGGGAAGGTAAGTTGTTGCAGCCACTGTGGAAAACAGTATGGAAGTTCCTCAGAAAACTAAAAATAGAATTACCATATGATCCAGCAATCCCACTCCTGGGCATATATCCAGACAAAACTATAATTCAAAAAGATACATGCACCCCTAAGTTCATAGCAGCACTCTTCACAATAGCCAAGGCATGGAAGCAACCTAAATGTCCACTGACAGAGGAATGGATAAAGAAGATGTGGTACAGGGGGATTTGAGAAGATGGCGGAAGAGTAAGACGTGGAGATCACCTTCCTCCCCACAGATATATCAGAAATACATCTACACGTGGAACTACTCCTATAGAACACCCACTGAACGCTGGCAGAAGACCTCAGACCTCCCAAAAGGCAAGAAACTCCCCACGTACCTGGGTAGGGCAAAAGAAAAAAGAATAAACAGAGACAAAAGAATAGGGACGGGACCTGCACCAGTGGGAGGGAGCTGTGAAGGAGGAAAGGTTTCCACACACTAGAAGCCCCTTCGCGGGCGGAGACTGCGGGTGGCGGAGAGGGGAAGCTTCAGAGCCACGGAGGAGAGCGCAGCAACAGGGGTGCGGAGGGCAAAGCGGAGAGATTCCTGCACAGAGGATCGGTGCCGACCAGCACTCACCAGCCCGAGAGGCTTGTCCGCTCACCCGCTGGGAAGGGCGGGGGCTG
Organism: Grampus griseus; assembly: GCF_964374135.1. Classification (NCBI taxonomy): domain Eukaryota; kingdom Metazoa; phylum Chordata; class Mammalia; order Artiodactyla; family Delphinidae; genus Grampus; species Grampus griseus. The sequence continues at coordinate 45,496,711 of NC_139009.1, forward strand.
GGAGCTGAGACTCGGGCTTCGGTCGGAACCCAGGGAGAGGACTGGGGTTGGCGGCGTGAACACAGCCTGAAGGGGGCTAGTGCGCCACGGCTAGCCGGGAGGGGGTCCGGGGGAAAGTCTGGACCTGCCGAAGAGGCAAGAGACGTTTTCTTCCCTCTTTGTTCCTGGTGCGCGAGGAGAGGGGATTAAGAGCGCTGCTTAAAGGAGCTCCAGAGACAGGCGCGAGCCGCGGCTATCAGCGCGGACCCCAGAGACGGGCATGAGACGCTAAGGCTGCTGCTGCCGCCACCAAGAAAACTGTGTGCGAGCAGAGGTCACTATCCACACCTCCCCTCCCGGGAGCCTGTGCAGCCTGCCACTGCCAGGGTCCCGGGATCCAGGGACAACTCCTCCGGAGAACGCACGGCGCGCCTCAGGCTGGTGCAACGTCACGCCGGCCTCTGCTACCGCAGGCTTGCCCCGCATCCGTACCCCTCCCACCCCCGGCCTGAGTGAGCCAGAGCCCCGGAAGCAGCTGCTCCTTTAACCCCATCCTGTCTGAGTGAAGAACAGACGCCCTCAGGTGACTTACGCGCAGAGGCGGGGCCAAATCCAAAGCTGAACCCCAGGAGCTGTGCGAACAAAGACGAGAAAGGGAAATTTCTCCCAGGAGCCTCAGGAGCAGCGGATGAAATCTCCACAATCAACTTGACGTACCTGCATCTGTGGAATACCTGAATAGACAATGCATCATCCCAAATTGAGGAGGTGGAGGACTTTGGGAGCAAGATATATTATTTTTTCCCCTTTTCCTCTTTTTGTGAGTGTGTATGTGTATGCTTCTGTGTGTGATTTTGTCCGTATAGCTTTGCTTTCACCATTTGTCCTAGGGTTCTGAACGTCCGTTTTTTTTTTTCTTTTTACTTAAAATTTTTTTTCTTAATAATTACTTGTTATTTTAATAACTTTATTTTATCTTACTTTATTTTATTTTATCCTCTTTCTTTCTATTTTTTCTCCCTTTTATTCTGAGCCGTGTGGAGGACAGGCTCTTGGTGCTCCAGCCAGGCATCAGGGCTGTGCCACTGAGGTGGGAGAGCCAACTTCAGGACACTGGTCCGCAAGAGACCTCCCAGCTCCACGAAATATCAAACGGCGAAAATCTCCCAGAGATCTCCATCTCAACACCAACACCCAGCTTCACTCAACGACCAGCAAGCTACAGTGCTGGACACCCTATGCCAAACAACTAGCAAGACAGGAACACAGCCCCATCCATTAGCAGAGAGGCTGCCTAAAATCATAATAAGGCCACAGACACCCCAAAACACACCACCAGACATGGACCTGCCCACCAGAAAGACAAGATCCAGCCTCATCCACCAGAACACAGGCACTAGTCCCCTCCACCAGGAAGCCTACACAACCCACTGAACCAACTTTAGCCACTGGGGACAGACACCAAAAACAACGGGAACTACGAACCTGCAGCCTGCATAAAGGAGACCCCAAACACAGTTAGATAAGCAAAATGAGAAGACAGAAAAACACACAGCAGATGAAGGAGCAAGGTAAAAACCCACCAGACCTAACAAATGAAGAGGAAATAGGCAGTCTACCTGAAAAAGAATTCAGAATAATGATAGTAAAGATGATCCAAAATCTTGGAAACAGAATAGACAAAATGCAAGAAACATTTAACAAGGACCTAGAAGAACTAAAGATGAAACAAGCAATGACGAACAACACAATAAATGAAATTAAAAATACTCTAGAAGGGATCAATAGCAGAATAACTGAGGCAGAAGAACGGATAAGTGACCTGGAAGATAAAATAGTGGAAATAACTACTGCAGAGCAGAATAAAGAAAAAAGAATGAAAAGAACTTAAGACAGTCTCAGAGGCCTCTGGGACAACATTAAACACAACAACATTCGAATTATAGGGGTCCCAGAAGAAGAAGAGAAAAAGAAAGGGACTGAGAAAATATTTGAAGAGATTATAGTTGAAAACTTCCCTAATATGGGAAAGGAAAAGAAGATGTGGTACATGTATACAATGGAATATTACTCAGCCATAAACGAAATAATACCATTTGCAGCAACATGGATGCAACTAGAGATTATCATACTAAATGAAGTAAATCAGAAAGAGAAAGACAAGTATCATATGATATCACTTATATGTGGAAACTAAAATATGACACAAATGAACCTGTCTACAAAACAGAAACAGAATCACGGACATAGAGAACAGACTGGTGGTTGCCAAGCGGGAGGGGGTTGGCAGAGGGATGGAGTGGGAGGCTGGGGTTAGCAGATGTAAGCTTCTATATATAGAATGGATAAACAGTAAGGTCCTACTGTATAGCACAGGGAACTATATTCAATATCCTTGATAAACCATAATGAAAATAATATTTTTAAAAAAGAATGTATATATATATATATGTAACTGAATCACTTTTCTGTACAGCAGAAATTAGCACAACATTGTAAATCAACTATACTTCAATTTAAAAAATAAAAATTAAAAAAATAATAAAGTTATAAAAACTTTCTAAGGTACCAGCTCCACTATTGAACATGTCTCATTTGGGGAATCCTGCATGAAGAGAGAAATCCTACTTCCATCTCTGAAGAACTTGAGTGTCATCCTGGAGAAAGCACTTGCACTGGGTCAAAACAAGTACCAGTCATCTTACCTAGACATAAGACCACGTCTGCTTTTCTGTCTCCTGTTTCTCCATCCAGTGAACATTCTTCTCCTTGGCTGGGCAAGGCCTTAGGACACTGCCCACCACTCTCTAGCACTGTTAGAGGATGAGGCTGTGATGATAGTTAAGCACCAGTGGGAGATCTGCTACCTGGCACCTGGCAATGGTCATCCCCTGTGCTCAGCTGACCTCTCACTAGGCCTAGGTCACCAGCTCTTGGGGCAGGAATGGGGAGAATAAGTACCCTCTGTTACTTATTGTGACTTCCTCTCTACCTTGGGAATATAAGTTTTTCAAGCTGTTTATCGGTATGGAACCCCTACTTTACAACTTAGGATGTGCTGGGTTTCCATTTTTAGAACACAGTACTGGTGTTTAGGGGTCCCCGACTTGGAGCGCTTTTTGGCTTGCAGTACAAAGATGCTTCTGCTTCCCCACCAAGGTTTGCATCCATGCCCTGAATCAGGGCTGACTCCATGGGTTTGTAACCTGTGCAGTCATACAGGGCCCAACTCCCAGATTTGGTTCAATTCTCTGTGGCCACTCTCTTGAAATACCTCATAATTTTACCTTTGAATTTGTGTTTTGTAAGCAAAGTCTGATGATACAACAAAGCATGTGGGTGAGCAGAGGAGATACTCTGACAGCAGAGCACAAAGACACACACACACACACACACACACACACACACACTCCAGCCTGTGGGCACAGTAGGCAATGTGCTGAAGGGACAGCCAGGCCCAGATCTGAGCTCAGATTAGTGACAGTGGTGGTAGCAACAGAAGAAGCATTGATGGCAGTAGTGGCCACAGCCCCAGAAGAGGGAGAAGCTCCTCATGGAAGCAGTGCCAGTACAGCGGTGGGAGGCCAGCAGACCCACCACCCCCAGAGCCCATCCCTGCAGCACCCACACAAATAATAACTCTCCAGTCTGAGCTCTGGGATGGGAACTGCTATTGCTCAGTCAATAAACAGGTGTCAGTAAATTATTATAAAATAAAATTGTGCACATGGACATTGCAATAAAACCCAGCAGAAAGTTACTAGAATTCTTTAAATAGTTTAGAATTTCTGGTTTTGAAAAATGTTACAGCACTACAAAGCAAATATCCACAGACTTAGAAAGTAAAGACCATTGCATTCAACAGAAAGGACATTATTTTCGTATGAAGCTTCAGATAAGCCAATTATTAATAAGAACGAATTTTAAATTAATTAATTTTATTATAATGAAAGATAAAGCAATAGAATGCATAAATAAGCATTTTTAATTATACACAAATCACGAATTGCTTTCAATTTCATGTACAACCTCTGCAAGTTACTGGAAATACCAGAGGAAACATTAAAATGCCATTGTATAAATTTATATTTAAAATTAAATTCAGACATACAGGAAGCTGATCATCAGCTCTTGCCATACTAACATTTCTATTTTGAAATAATTTACCCTATTGTTTCAGTCTCTAATATACCTAACATTTCCAGTAAGAGTTGTACCACAGAAGGATCCTTCTCAAAATTAACGATTTTCAAAAATTATTTGAGATCTTGCATTTGCCAAGAGTGACTAAAGTCACTTTCAATTACATCAATTGAAAATGAAGTTACTAAAAGTACAACTTTTGATGACCTAATAAATGAATTTGCAAAAAAGCAAACCAGTAAAATCTTATGATCAAGTTATTGCATTAATAAAGTGTGATCATTTATTGTATTATGTAATATTATATGACATCAAAAGCATGTTTTTGCATTTGTAAGTTTATGTTGTAATTTTATATTTTATTTTTTTTTTTGCGGTATGCGGGCCTCTCACTGTTGTGGCCTCTCCCGTTGCGGAGCACAGGCTCCGGACGCGCAGGCTCAGCGGCCATGGGTCACGGGTCCAGCCGCTCTGCGGCATGTGGGATCTTCCCGGACGGGGGCACGAACCCGTGTCCCTTGCATCGGCAGGCGGACTCTCAACCACTGCGCCACCAGGGAAGCCCCCTATGTTGTAATTTATGTAACATTATTATGCCTATTATGTTTATAAGCTACAAGATCTCTTTAAAAGAAAAAGTTTTATATTTTAGTATAACAGCACTTTTCTTTCCTTCTTTTTGGACAAGGGACCCACATTTTCATTTTGCACTGGGTCCTGCAAATTATGTAGCCAGCCCTACCCTGGACCATTTTCTAGAGGTGATCTGGCCACCACTGCTCTTTGTAAAGGAGGTCAGACAACTATCTCTTAGGAAGCTGGTCTTGGGAAGCAAAATGACCCATTCAGAGATGGACTGGGGACCTTGTGTCCCGATTACACTGGCCCACAGCTGAGCAAAGGCAAAATAACACACAGGCCAGTCATAGGCCTCTTCTCTGTTGACCACAGTGGAATTACTAGCTCCCCATACATAAGCTCCGCAGCCAGTTATGGCTGAAAGCATCATCCCAACCTCCCTCTCCTTCGTCAATGTTTTACTTGTCCTTCTCTGATGGATATCTGCATTACTCTAGGGACACAGCATGGAGCAAGACGGAAAACCCACTGAGAGGGCTCAGCACAGGGTATGTTACCTTGTTGTTATTCAGACCCCAACAGTCAGCTTCTCAGCCTTTCCCTCTAAATCCTGTTTGGTGATTCCTGTTAGATACCCAGAAGCTCTCATAGGGTCACTTCACCAAGACAGTCAGAGTCTTGGCAATGGAGAAAAGCTCTGCAGGCACTTAAGGCTAAATCAGAGGAAAAGACCGCCATCCTTAGAGTGAGGAGTCTGGGACAGAAGCTGCCCCAGGTGATGCTCTACCGTTCTTCAGAACAGGGCGGGACAAACAGATTCTGCTGACAAGGTGATCTCCTTTGGATCGCTTCATTTCACTTCACACAAACGACTTTGGCAACTTTTGTAAAAAAAAAAAAATCACGCATAGGATTGTACTCGGGCCATCTGAACCCTTCTCCAATTTCCACTACCGTACAGTTTGACAACTTGATGATTTCCTGCCCTGAGCTACTTTCTGTTTCCATGTATCTTCATCACAAGTTCCTTGAGGACAGAGACCATGTCTTCTCCTTCACATGTCCCCAAGGCTGCAGGTAAAACAACAATGCTATAGTTTCTAGAACACTAACACTCACTTTCTCATCCATTAACCCATCAATCCTCACAGCACACACCACACCCTCAAGCCAGGATAATGCTCATTTTACAGAGGAGGTGATCAATACCTCGAGAAGGTCACTGGTTTGCCCACACTGCACAACTGCTAAAGGGCAGAGCTAGGACCCAATCACAGACCTGTCTGATTCTGATCACAGCACCTTTGGGGAAGGGGCCATCTCTAACAAGGCAGGCATCGCTCCTTTTTTGCACACTGCCTAGCACGGTTCATTACAAATGCAGATACTTGAGCAAGACCTTGTGATGATAGATGTTTTCATGTTTAGCAACAGGACCACAACTCCGTGTCTGCTTTTTCTACTACATGGCAGCACATCCTAAAAGTATCCCTCCTGTTACACCCATCTGCACTGTTCCAGGACTGCTGAGTGTGTCAAGGACTTTGGGCAGGAAGGGATGGGACTCTCCACTCTCCTCAGACCAAAGTGTGAGGCCACTCTGGTCTTTCCGGTGGCCTCACACTTTCTGCACCCTCCCAGGATGGAGTGGGCAGCAACAGCAACTTGAAGCGCTCTGCCTAGACTTGCTTTGTGGCAGCAGTGACTATCTACAAACTGTGGCTGCTGTCCTTTGCCCTCCTAAGATGAAGGAAATGTGGAGGTGTAGGCCTCCAGGGCATAGCCACCCCACCTGGGCTTCTCTCCTAAGTGTCAAAGACCAAGCAGATGCTGGCCCACAGGATAGTCCCAACTCATTGCAACCTTAATAAATGTTTTCACATATTTATAACCAGGGCGTGAGGAAGGCCTACTTAAGGTTCAAAAACACAGAAGCCACGAAGAACAAAGACTAAAAACCTGGGCCACATAATAATCCAAAGTTTGGAAGCATAAAAGATATCACAAAGTTAAAAGAAAATGACATATTAAAAAATCTGCAGCATGTGTAACAAGCTAGGGTTAATATTCAGTATATCAACAATTCTTACAATTCACTAAGAATAAGGTGAACCATTTAATAAAAAGGGGGAAAGAATATAAAGAGGCACTTCATAGTGAAAGAAATAGAAATGGCAAACAGCAAAGGAAAATATGCCATATCTCACTGTAAACAAAAATACAGTTAAAATACTAAAATATCATAGTTCACTAAATTAGCAGACATTAAAAAGACTATTAATATCCAGTGCTGGAATTTTAGTTGGATTTGCCCAGCAAAAAATGAGAGAAGACTCAAATAAATAAAATTATAAATGAAAGAGGAGACATTACAACTGATAACACAGAAATACAAAGGATCCTAAGAGATTACTATGAACAAGTACAGCCCAGCAAATTGGACGACCTAGAATAAATTGATAAATATACAACCTACTAACAATGAATCATGAAGAATTAGAAAATCTGAACAGACCAGTAATGAGTAAGGAGATTAAATCAGTAATTTAAAATTTCCCAGCTAAGAAAAGTCCAGAACCAGATGGCTCCACTGGTGAATTCTACCAGACGTTTAAAGAAGAATTAATGCCAATCCTTTTCAAACTTTTCCAAATAATTGACCTGAATAGACTTCCAAAGAAGACATACAAATGGCCAAAAAGTATATGAAAATGTGCTCAACGTCACTAACCGTCAGGGAAATGCAAATCAAAACCACAATGAGATATCAGTTCACACCTGTTAGAATGGCTATTATCAAAAAGAAAATAGGTAAGACAAATACTATATAATCTCGCTTATATGTGGAATCTAAAAAAGCCAAACTCATAGAAACAAAGTAGATTGGTGGTTGCCAGGGGCTATAGAGTAGGGAAAATGAGGAGATGTTGGTCAAAGAGTATCAACTATTACTTATAAGAGGAAGAAGTTCTGGGGATCCCATGTACAGCATAGTGACTATAGTTAACAATACTGTATTGCATACTTGAAAGTTGCTAAGAGAATAGATCTTAAATGTTCTCACCATAACAACAGCAAAATGGTAATTATGTAAGGTGATAGATGTATTAACTAACCTTATTGTGATAATCACTTCACAATATTTTTGTGTAACAAATCATCACATTGTACACCTTAAACTTACAGAATGTTAGACATCAATTATATCTCAGTAAAGCTAGAAGAAAAGAGGAAAAAAAAATATCCAGTGTTAGGCAGTTAGGTTGCATCAAATTTTAAAATGCGTTATGCTCTTTGACTTGGCATTCTACTTCTAACAGCTAACCTAGAGAAACATGTGCACTTGTGAATAAAGAAGCACGGGCAGAAATGTTAATTATAGCACTGTTTATAAAAGTATAACATTGGAAATAACCTAAATGTCCTATAGTAAAGGCATGGCCTAATAAGCCACGGGACAGACATCGCAGGGAACGTTTTGCAGCGGTTAGAAAGAATAGGTGATATGCTGAGCACTGATATGGAAAGATTTCCAAGACACAGGACGTGAAAAAAAGTGAATTGTTTAACAATATGCATAGTGTAATCTACATTTTAAACATGTAACCCCATAAAACCACACATTTCTATATGTATATATATGCATGTGTAAATGGATAGAAATACCTCTGGAAAAAATACTAAACTGGTGGGGCTTCCCTGGTGGCGCAGTGGTTGGGGGTCCGCCTGCCGATGCAGGGGACGCGGGTTCGTGCCCCGGTCCGGGAGGATCCCGCATGCCGCGGGGCGGCTGGGCCCGTGGGCCATGGCTGCTGAGTCTGTGCGTCTGGAGTCTGTGCTCCGCAGCGGGAAGGGCCGCAGCGGTGAGGGGCCCGCGTACCGGAAAAAAAAAAAAAAGAAAAAAACTAAACTGGCAATAAGTTCTCTCTGGGTAGCAGAGTGGGTTTGGGGAGGCAGCAGCAGAGGGGCTCTTGCTATGACTGTTCTGTTGGCTGATATTTTTGCAAGAAGTATGTATGCATATATTACTTGTGCAATTTTAAAAGAAAAAGGAATTAACATAGGCCTAGGGTTGCTAAAGGACAGACCTATCAAATCCATTAGGTCTACCCTCCCTTTGGGGGCCCAAGTAGCCCAGTTCGGGTCTGGAGAGGGGGGACGGGGTAGAGAAAAGGAGCCACCACCTGCCCAGTGTCAGCCCCCACCCACATGCCAATAAGTCTCCTGACTTTCTGACAGATGTTATTCTATTTTCCACTGTGTCTCAGGTCAGGCTCCCTGAGAAACAGACTCTGAGACTGAGATTTGTATGCAAGAGGTTTACCGGGAAGAGCTCTGGGGAACAGCACCTCTGGGGGAGTGAAGACAGGACCGAGCAGAGGCTGAGGTGCAGTCACAACAAAGGCCTTAGCAGGTCCCAGAAGGAGCTCTGGAGCTGAGAGGGCTCTTCAGAGTGGTCCCAGCATGGGGGGAGGGGGCTGGGCCTTTGCACCTCCGCATGACCAGTCACTGGATGGCGGCTGCCTCTGGGAAAGGAGTGCAACTTTGGCCAAAGCAACTCACTTCAGCTGAGAGGCTGGTCCTGGGAGAGACTCAGCTGTGGGCAACAGTTGGAGGAATGAACACCTCAGCCCTGAAGGGGAATCTGGAGCTAAGTGAGCATTTGTCTCAATGTCGATTCCTTCAAAGATGTCAGGTTGCAAAAATGAAGAAATAATTCAGACTGACCTAGCACCAACTCTGGCAGGTCCAGAGCTAAACCCCTAAACTGCATTGTCTTCTTTAAACCTCACAAGTCTGAGCTGAGTACTAATATTATCTGTTTTACAAGTACTAATATTATTTGTCACATAGATGAAATTGAGGAAATTGAGGGAATTATACGATACAGAGGAAATTGAAGCTCAGAGAAGTAAAGTAATTTGCCTGAGGTCACACAGCTATCAAGTAACACAGACAGGTTTCAGTCTAGGTCTGGCTGATTCCAGAGCCAACAAGAGGGGAGGTGGCTTATGAAAAGCTCAGCCAGGACAAAGAAAAATAAGAGCAACAATGGAGAGGTGTTAAGAAGGTAATTAATACCATTCTTCTGAATAGCAGGTTGGAACAGAGATGTCCAGGAGCCACACAAAAAGTCCTGGGCTCCCTGTTTCTCTTCATTGTATAAAGAAAATCAAGTATTTAATTCCCTACATATTGTACGATGCTAATTTTAGCATGTTTTAAAACATGCAAATATTTACTATTTATTATAGTTATCAATATTTACTAGTATTTATTATGATATATATATTTCTTAATACAACCAAATTAGTATAAGTATAAAGACATGCAGGAGAGAGATAAACACCTATGGAGGGAGGGGTGCTGGACGAGAAACCATTTAAGTCTTCCATTTATATTTATATTATACAAATTCTTAAGCTGGGTAAGGAGTACAACAGTATTTGTTATATAATTGTGTCTACAAAAAGTAGAAAGAATAATGCCTTTTGTAATTTGAAACAGTTCATAATAACTGTTTTTCAAAAAGAAAAGTGTTCAGATAAGAAAGCTTATAAAAGCTAAGCAGTAGCACATTATTTACACTTGTATATTTTTGTTTATTTCGATCCTTACTCTAATTTGAGGATTATATGGCTTAAAAATAGAAAGTACCTATTAATAAATGTGCAGGTCCTTTAATGAAGACGACTTATAGAAAAAACCCTGGTGAGTGTGTGCAAAGACAGCCCACGTGCCAAGTCTTTAACATCAATTCTAATGATGTACCTACGATCCACCTGGATCTTTTATGGAAACAGGATGAAAATTATAAACACACATGTAATGTATATACAGGATTGAGGAGGGCTGGTTTTAACACAGGAAGCCACTGCCTCCCTTCCCCCCCCCACACACCCTGATCATGTGACCCACCGCCCTTTGTTCTGTCACAGTCTTCCACTCATGGGGGGGCACAGAGCAGTAGACCTCCCGTTGCCAAATATACAGGCTCCACCTGCCCCACCAGCTGCCCCAGGGTTTCTGCTAATCCCTAAGGACATCCCTAGCTCTCCTGGGCTATAGATGACCCAACCTCCTCCTCCTAAGATTTGACTGCAAAAGTGCTTGGGGCCATGTTCCTGCACTAGGGGCAGTGGAGAAGGGAGTGCAGAAACCAGAGATGAAGAGCACACCCCACACTGCTTTTGGGGAGTAAAAGCCCAGCGACAGCTGAATCTCTGAAGCAGCCCATTCCCTTAAGAATCTGGAGTGTCAGGGACACCAATTCCCCCTCCTTGGCTCCTTGGGGCCTCTGGGTTCCTGTGGGGGGCCCCTCTGGGGAGTAGGTTGGCTGGGAACCACACTGTCATGTGTGGCCTCTGGCTCCCCATCCACGGATCACCCACAAGCCAGTGAGTGTCACAGTCGCACAGGACAACAAGAAATGACCTTCAAGCAGATGGCTCACAGGCCTCAACCAAGACAACAGTTTTTGGTTTTGTTTTTGTTTTTGCGGTACGCGGGCCTCTCACTGTTGTGGCCTCTCCCGTCGCGGAGAACAGGCTCCGGACGCGCGGAGTCTGAGTGGCCATGGCTCACGGGCCCAGCCGCTCCGCGGCATGTGGGATCTTTCCGGAGCGGGGCACGTACCCCTGTCCCCTGCATTGGCAGGCGGACTCTCAACCGCTGCGCCACCAGGGAAGCCCAAGACAGCAGTTTTTAAAAGTGTTTCTAAAAATATTTTGTAAAGCTCCCAGTATTCTTTTACTGGTTCGAACAAACAAATGGAAAAAGATTTTTTAAGTCAATCAGGAAAATTGAACACATTCTTATATAATGTTTTTTAAACTACTGTTAATTGTGTTGGGTGTACTAATGGCATTATTTTGTTCTGTCAGAAGTCCTTACTTGTCAGAGATACTTATTCAAGTATTTATCCATAGAGTTATGTGACATCAGGAATTTGCTTTAAAAACCACCAACAAAACAAAGTAGTGGTGTGAGGAGTGAATGAAACAAAAATGGCAGTGTGTTCATTGTTGAAGCCAGGTGCTGGGTACTACACTTTCTACTTTTGTGTATGTTTGAAGATTTTAAATAAAAAATTTAAAAGTGATCTCATGAGGGGTTAGTTTCTCACCACATATACATACTTTTTTTGTTTGTTTTTTTCCCTTTCTCTGCCTTTTTTCACTTACAAAAGTAATATGTTCTTGTAAAAAATGTCAAGCAATACAGAGGGCTATAAATCCACTTTCCATTAATAAAGGCAAGAACTGTGTCATGTGTATTTCTTGTCACCTCGTCCTTATGCAGGACACTGTCCAGCACCCGTATGTGCTCAATTTAATGCAGTTAGAATCACTGTCCCTCACACAAGACTGGAAGGGACCTTTTAGGTTGTTTATTCCAATTCCTTCATTGTACAGATGGGGAAACTGAGACCCTGAGGAGAAGGTAACTGGGTCAGGGGCCCTGAGCTGGTTAGTGGCAGAACTGTAAAAAGCTCTCACAATCCTTAAGGCAGCATTTGTTGGGTAGCCCCCAAGGAGATCCCTCAACCACAGGGCTGGTGAAGCCCCGATTGTCCTGTCACCAGCACCTCCCATTCCCCCCACCCCTCTGACCCCTTCTTGACAGGAGCTGAGGGCATTGAGAGGGCAGATCCCAGACTCAGAGAAGGCCCCTGGGTGAGGTCCAAGGCTGCTCTGCGCCAGCACTCTCCCCAGCTGCAGCCCCAGACTCACTCCGCCTCTCAGAGGCTGATGCCCACCCAGTGGGCGCCCTCCTTAGCTCCGGGCAGCTCCTCTTCCTACCCCAGTACCCACGCCCTGCATGCAGTCAGTGAAGTAAGTTTGTGACCTCATGCAAAAGGGAAAGTATTATAAGAAGGTGTTCTCTTAAAGCAAACAGATACGCTACTTTTCAGGCTTAAACAGAGGGTAGGATGGGAGGTGGTAATTCACACAAAATTCTAGGTTTATGATACAGACTTTCCAAAGCCACTCTCTTGACCCACAGCCCCACAGGGCCCAAGACCTTCAGAGCCACAGAAAGGGCCAGCTCAAAACTATTCCAGCTGCAGATTTGAGCTGTTTGCTCAGGATTTGCCCAATATGAGGAGAGGGGAGGGAGTTTCATGAGAGGGTCTGGATCTGTGGTGTCCAGCATGCTAGCTACCGGTCAGTGCAGATATTAAACACTTGAAATATCCAGTCCAAAGTGAGATGTGTTGTCTCTATAAAATGCACACCAGATTTCAAAAGCAGTACGAAAATAAGAATGTAAAAAATCTCATTAATAATTCTTATATTGATATGTTAAAATGATAACTTTTTGGATATATGGGGTTAAAATATGTTATTTAAATTAATTATTGTTTCATTTCTATCACTTTATTGAAGAATAATTGACAATCAACTACACGTATTTAAAGTGTTCAATTTGACAAGTTTTGACATGTACACACCGTGAAACCATCATTACATCATATAATGTACGTGTCCATCACCCTCAAAGAGGTTTTCTCATGCCCCTTTGTAGTCCCTCCTTCCCCCTGCCCACCCATCCTAAGATAATTGAGGACATTCAGTCTGTCTCTATGGAATAGTTTGCATTTTGTAGAATTTTATGTAAGTGGAATCACATAGTATGCGTAATTTTTTACTGCTTTCACTCAGCATAATTATTGTGCAATTCACTCACATTGTTATCAGGAGTTCATTTTTTTAATTGCTGAGTGGTATTTCATTATATGAATCTATCATAGGTTTTTTATCCATTCACCTGTTGATGGACATTGGGGTTGTTTCTATTTGGGGGCTATTACAGATAAAGTAGCTATGAATATGTGTTTATCTGTTTCTTTTAACTTTTACTGTTTTTTTTTTTAATGTGGCAGCTACGAAATGTAAAATGTGCTCACATTGCATTTCTATTGCACGGGGCACACTTAGATTCTCTTCTCAGCCTTCCGCTTTCCTGGCTCAGGCCAATTGTGTTTAATTCAACCAACTGGTGCCCTGGGCCAGGTGCAGAGCCAGAGCGGGGAGCTGTTGCTACAGAGGTGAAGGGCCTGGGGAGGGGGGGCCCTGAGTACGTCACCCCTCTGTGCCCCTCAGACCCCCTTTTCCAGGAACTGTCTCAAGGCACTAGCCACGGGGCAGGGAGGCGGGAGGCAGATGCATAAACAGTCACCTTGAATTCAACATCAGAAGCCAGAGAGAGATGCGTGAAAAGGCTCAGGTGATGCAGAGGAGGAAGCACGTGTGTCTGGGGAGTCTGGGAAGTTTTCCCAGGGAGATGGCATTTGCACTGGATCCTGGAGGAAGAGAGTTCACCAACCAGAGTGGGGGGAGGAGTTTCTAAGTGCAGGGGAAAGCTCTGAAATTCCCCAGGGCAAAGCAGTTTCCAGGAACTGGGAACTCTGTGCAGAGAGGAGGGCATCAGATGGGGTGGAGAGAGCTCAGGCTGGAGAGGGGCTGGTGGGCCAGAACAAAGGGCCTGCTATGCCATGGGGGAGGGGCTGGTCCTTACCCTCCAGGCAAGGACGCTAGGGAGCCAGGAAAGAGAGCCAGGCCACTTTAGAAGAACCTCCAGGGGTGGCAAATAGGAGTGATGAGTATTTGGACCATGCCAGTGGGAATAGACAACAGGGACTAAGTTCTGGAGAGTTCAGAAGTTGGTTGGACATGAATTGGCAACTAACCTGATGTGAGGCACACAGAAGAGCACAACCCTGGGGTCCTTACAGCTGGCGCTCCTGGGTGGTTGCCATCCTCTCTTGCCTAGATTCTGGCTACAGCCCTTCCACAAGTGTCCCTCTCACCCTGTCCCGGCCACCCAACCCAGTGCTGGCACAGAGAGATTTAACTCCACAATTGTCTCCTCCCAGCTCAGTGTCCCCTGTGGCTTTCCACCACCTGTAAGATGAAATCTCACTTCCCTTAGATAGGCACAAAGCCCTGGGCAAGTTGGGCACACACACACACACACACACACACACACACACAGTGCAGTAGTGCCCTGGCTCTCCATCCCCATGGTCTCTCGGCCTGAGGGCCTTGTCACATGGCTTAGCCTAGACTGAACACAAAAGCCTCCTCCTCTTCCAGGCATGGTTTAAGGCTCCTCCAGAAGCTCTCCCTGAGGGCTTCAGACCCCTGTGCCCAATACACACTGTGCATCTATAACCTCTTTCATGCTCACTAAACTGTCACTTCTTGAGGGCAATGTCTAAGTCTTTTGTTTCTGGAGCTGGAGTACTAGAGACAGAGATATGAGGGTAACCTGATGTTGGTGGTAATTGCCTTAGGAAGGCTGAGATGAGGGCAGAGCCCCAAGGGCAACACTCTGGACACCAGGATTTCTGACCCAACACAGTGTGGAAATAGGGTCAGAGGCGATCGCTATTCTCTGCTCTGA
Source organism: Grampus griseus (assembly GCF_964374135.1). NCBI lineage: Eukaryota > Metazoa > Chordata > Mammalia > Artiodactyla > Delphinidae > Grampus > Grampus griseus. The sequence continues at coordinate 45,511,822 of NC_139009.1, forward strand.
AAAGTCTTGGGAAGGCTTATTTTGTCACAGGGGAAAGAGCTCTATGGAGACAAGAAAAAACAGCCAAAGGTCCCTGCCCTTAATATGTTCATAATTAAGATGAGGATGATAAAGCAAGCACACATAAAAGGACATCAAAACATTGGATGTCCAATGTTTTAAAAAGAGCAACAAATAAATGTGACAGGGAAAATCTGCATGGAATTAACCAAGTATTTATTGAGCTCTTACAGTGTAGTCAGGTCATCCTCGAGCTGTAAAGGATGCCACAAGTGAACCTAAGTTGCCTGCCTTTGTCTCCAAGTGTGACCACTCACAGCAGGGAAGCGAGGTCCATGCTCATGAAGACATTTGGGAATCAACCCATCCCCAGGTGGGGAGGCCCAATTGATAAATGTCACAGGTGTCTGGAATGGGGATTTCAAACTCTACTGTGCATTTGGAATACCCAGGGGTCTGGTTCAAATGCAGATTCTGATTCAGTAGTTCTGGGGTGGAGCTCAGGATGCTACATTTCTCACAGGTTCTGAGTGGAGGTCCCAGCTGCTGGTCAGGGCCCCACTTTGAGTAGCCAGGACCTTAGTGAATGAAGAGAACCATGTGAGCTGGAGCGTTCAGGGAAGGCTCCATAAATGGGACTGAAGGAGCGGGGACTAGACGAGGCAGGAGGGCATTCCAGGGGCGGGCGGCCTGAGCAGGGACATGGGACAGAGGCAAGCTTACAGAGGGGGAGAACCACGGCGCAGGAAGTCCATATGCTGGAACTGAAAATTCTCATTAGCCAGCAGCAGGAAGTGCAAGGGACCAAGTTATGTGGAGTCTTCAACGCCACACTACAGAGCTGCAATTTAATTAAAAAGGGAAAAGCGGGGGCTTCCCTGGTGGCGCAGTGGTTGAGAGTCCGCCTGCCGATGCAGGGGACACGGCTTCGTGCCCCGGTCCGGGAAGATCCCACATGCCGCAGAGCAGCTGGGCCCGTGAGCCATGGCCGCTGAGCCTGTGCGTCCGGAGCCTGTGCTCCGCAACGGGAGAGGCCACAACAGTGAGAGGCCCGCGTACCACAAAAAAAACAAACAGAAAAAAAAAAAGGGAAAAGTGAGCTGGGGTTGGTTCTTGAGTCATATTTTGCTGACACATTCAGGAAAGGTAGAAAAAGAGTAAGGAATATATATCCACGCAGAGGATGAGGGGAAATGGAGTACAGTTTCTCTCACTTCTTACTTCAAGGCATTCAGTTCCGCATCCCCATCCCCTATCCTCCATCCCTCTGCCTCAGTCCAGGCCTTGCTCCCTGAGTCCTTGGCTCTAGAAGCCTTTTAAGTCTCAGATGATCCATGAATACTGGGAAAGAAACCTTCTATGGTTCTGTGCAGCCTTTCTTTCTCTCCACGGATGCATAAACAATTCAACTGCACGTGATAAAAGCAAGGGGAGGAGGGACCCACATTAATTTCCTCGAGGCAAATGATAAGCTGGCAGATTTGGCTCTCTGGGAGGAGATAAAAGCTCCAAACACAGCCGAATGGCTCTCAGGATCCGAGCCTGGTACGGATGCAAATTAAAATAAAAACTATATAAACAGCAGCACAATGGCACCATTCAGGGCTCCTTCATTAGAAGCCAGCTCTCCAGCACCATTGCCCACAAAGACAATTTCCCTTTCTTCTCCCTCGTAACGAATTTCCAAGCTGGTCAACAAAAGGAGGCTAAGGACAAAAGCAGTTCTAATTGATGAGGCTCTTGGGAGAGGGTCGTTGGGGAGATTCATTTTATGTGTGCAAATCAAAAAGCAAATGTGATGTGTCAGACCAGCTGAGGACAGGCCTCCCACGGGGGGTGGTAGATGTGCCAAGTCCCTCCTCTCAAGGCTCCATACAGACAGATAACAACCCAAAGGTCACATGCACCAGCCAGGCCTCCCAGAGCCCGAAAGAGCCAGCTTCCTCAAATGCTGCCTTGCACAAGGGGACCCCATTCAGCATCCAGGCACAGGATGCAACAACTTGCTACCATGGCAGCCTCTCCTCTGTATTGCAGAGGACAAAGTTCATTCATTATATTATCATGAAGCATCTTTAAGGTGGGCAGTCACTGGGGTTAGGAGAGTCAGTTTTAGTAAAATCCACCACGTATTGAACGTTCAGGCTCCGGGGAAAATCTCTGCTCACAAACCACAGGTATCCCTGATTTTTTCCCATTCAGTTTTCATTTCTAATCACCTACGCCGCTTCAGAAAACTTTTCAAGTGACAGTACTCTCCAACTGTATCGTTCATCTTCATGACTTGCTGTGCAGCCATGAAGATTTCTTCACTTCCAGATCCCTTCACACTCATCTCCCAACCCACACTCCTCCCCGAACTTGGAATTCCCTACTACACCCCTGCTGTCCATCTATATCCCCTTCGCCTCACAAACCTCATGTTTCCTCATTATAAGATGGACTCATCTCATGGGCTATTGGGAGACTCAAATGAAATGAACATGAAAGCAACTATAAACAGCATACATATTTCTGTTTTAACAGAAATGTCTTAGCTGAGGCTATAGCACTGGACCATTTAGTGACTGCCAAAAATCTCTCTCTTTATCATTAAATGAGACTTTTTTCAGCCAATAGGACAAACAAGATTGTCCTACCCATCAACACCAAAAGGAACTCTCAACATTTTTAAATGATGGAAACCCAAACAGCCAAAGTGAGCCATCCCCCACCTCGGCCCCTTCATGGTTCCCCAGATATCTCACCAGCACATGCCTGGTACTCTCTGCTTCACCCAGTTTATGCTTCCGGCCACACTGATCTGACATCAGGCCAAAGGGCTGGTGCCTGGGAGAGGGAAAGACCAAAGAGAGTAGTGAGGCTGGGAGGATTTTTTTTCTCCAACTCTGAATGTTGCCTTACTTTGCCCCTTTAGGGAAGAGTCCATCATTTAGAAAATGAACTGTGTTTGCAGTCTAACAGGCAGCAGCTGCTGCGGATGGGAGGCCCTGTTCTTTTCGCACTTGTAGGCTAAGAAGCAAAGGAGGAGTGAAGAGAGGAGAAAGATATGAAAGTCCCATGACCAGACTGCCCTTTGTAGCCCTCTGCAGCCAGCCAGGTGGTCACAGAGCTCTATAGTTATTCTCTCATTTTCCCAGCTGATAAGGATAAGGGAGGTGCTATCTGCCACAGTCACCCTTGGCTTTAGGGCTGGTGGTTAGTAGCACATGACCCAGCACTATTTTCCTCAACACTTCCAAGCCCCGGCTGTCCTGGACAATGCTGCCGAAAAGATAACAATGTGTGGTTGATATGCTCAGATCTTTTCCGAACCACACTCGCATAACCACTTGTGTGAGTTTCCCAGGGCTGCCATAACAAATTACCACAAACTGGGTGGCTTAAAACTATAGAACTTTATTCTCTCACACTTGTGGAGGCCAGAAGTTCAAAATCAAGGTGTGGGCAGGGCTGGTTCCAGCTGGAGGCTCTGAAGGAGAATCCATTCCGTGCCTCCACCAGGGGCAATCTACGGCATTGCTTGGCTTGCGGCTATATCGCTCTAATTCCTGCCTCTGACTTCACATAACCTTTTCCTGTGTCTCTGTGTGTCCTCTCCTCTTCTTATAAGGGCACCTGTCATTGGACCTAGGGCCCACCCTAAGCTCAGGATGATCTCATCTCAAATCCTTACATTATATCTGCAAAGATCATTTTCCAATAAGGTCACCTTCACGGGTTCCAGGGGTTAGGACTTGGACATATCTTTGGGGGGGACCACTCTTCAACCCACTGCAGCCCCCAAGCAAAGGGGAAGGGACAAGAGAAGGACACTCCACTGAGCCTCTGTTGAAACCTGCAAGAATTCATGGGGCAAAGTGGGAAGGGGAGTTATTCAGCCAAATTATGGTGGCAAGGGCTGTGGGATACTGAATGGGACTTCAGCATGGCTGCAGTAGGGACCAAGGGACACTGGCTTGGGATCTGCCCTCTACTGAGACCCACAGAGGGCACCAGGTGGCTGCAACAACAAAATGACAGGGAAAGAGACACACCATCCATCTCTGCCCCCACTTACCCACCATCTTCTTCCCACCTCACCTACCCCTGCTGGGTAACCTATGAATCACCCTGCTTTTTACCCTCCTGCGGGTATAAGCAAGGCGGCAGCCTGGGATGAGCCCTGGAAACTCTCCCAGCAGCCTGTTAGTGAACTTTGCCTGCCTTGTGGAGGTCAGCCAGCTCTGTCCACTGAGGGGCTGTTCAGATGACTGCACTTCCACGCCTGGTTTGTGAACACAGATTCAGCACTTAACTGTCTTCTGCTGCTGTTCATGCTTACAAAAGGAAAAGCCCTCCAAAACTTAGTTCACAAAATCCAATTTAAGGATCAGAAAAAGGTATGCCAGGTACAAAAATTCTAAAAGGTCCTTTCTCCAAGGAAGAAAATATTGACTGAATCACCAATCCCAAGTTTCAAAAGGAACAGTTCTGTAAGTTTCCCCCCAAGAGATCCCTGAAATGTGTAAATAGAGAAGATCTGTCAGTGATAGTTACCAAGAAAACTTCTGAGGCCTGAGATGGCAGGCCTTCAGTCAAGACCATGCCTATAATATGTCGTTAGATCTTGTTTTTTAGGCCTGGAGTTCATTAACCATCGGAAGTCAAACTTTTCCCTACAGCGCTAGGAAGAGGAAGTCTGGCAAATGGGGTCTGAAAAACTTCTATGGATGAGTTGAGGGGCAGGTATTTGTTGACTGTGTACCTTGTGTGGGTCACTCTGCTAAATGCCAGGGATATAGCCAGGTACAGCAATTCAGACATGGCCCTGCCTTCATAGAGAGGGAAGAGGGGAGACGGTAAGCTGACTATCACAAAAATAACCATAGTTGAGCTAAATGGTACAAAGCAAGAGTATGGACTGTCATGAAATCATACAACAGGGCACTTGCATACCTAAGAGATGATTTGGATGGAAGGTTTTGTATAATACATACTCCCTCTCCTTCTTTCTCAAGGATACTGGATGGAGGTCCTTGCCCCTCTAGGAGCTACAAGTATTTGAAGCAAATCTTCAGACAGATTTTGGGGCTGTGTGCCCAATGAACCTAGAGGGGATCCTAGAGTCCCTGAGAGTGGAAGAGAGATGCTCTTGGAAAGATGAAAGCGATAGAAGCAGGTCCCCAGGGCTGAGATCAGAAAATAAGACTCTAACAACCTCATACTTAGGATGTATGTCAGGATGGCTATTATCAAAAAAGCAAAGGAACAAATGTTGGCAAGGATGTGGAGAAATTGGAACTCTTGTGTATTTTTGATGCGAATGTAATATGGTGTAACTGCTATGGAAAACAGTATGGAGGTTCCCGAAAAATTGCCCAAAAAATTACCATATGATCCAGCAATCCCACTTCTGGGTGTTTATCCAAAAGCATCAAAATCAGGATCTCAAAGAGATATTTGTACTGCCATGTTCACTGCAACACTACTCAGAAGGAATCAGCCACATGCCAGAAGGAAAGTCTGACTTTCAACTGTTGACAACAACAAGGATAAACCTTAAGGACACTATGCTAAGTGAAATCTAAAATAGCCAAACTCACAGAAGAGAGTAGAATGGTGGTTGCCAGGGGCTGGGATGAAGGAGAAATGGAGTTGTTGTTCTACAGGTATAAAATTTCAGTTATGCAAAATGAATAACTTACAGAGTTGTAGAGATCTGCTGTACAACACTGTGACAATAGTTGACAATATGCAGTTCAAAATTTGTTAAGAGGGTGGATCTCATGTTAAGTGTTCTTACAAGGGAAGGAAGGAAGGGAAGAAGAAAGAGAGAGAGAGAGAAAGAAACAGTAAAAGAAAAGAAAAGGAAAGGAAAGAGAAAAGAAAAGGGAAAGAAAGAAGATAGGACTTTAGACCAGGGGTTGACTAACTGTGGCCTACGGTCAAATCCGGCCTGCTGCCTGTTTTTGTAAATAACACTGTACTGTAACATGGCCACACTCATTTCTTTACATATTGTCTGTGGTTCTTCGGCACTTCAACAGCAGAGCTGAGTGGTTGTGATAGAGGCTGTATGACCCACCAAGCCTGAAATACCTGACCACCCTGTGCAAGGGTGTCAGCTGTTGGCTGTCTTCGGATTCTCCACATTTCTGTTCTTATTCTCCTACAGGAAAACTTGAATCCTTTCCCTACTGCTTATTAGTTTGTCACTCAACCCAAGGATTGGGCTTAGCCTTTTTTTGGCCACAATTCTAATTCACATGCACCTAGGTTGCTACCTGTAGTCACTAGACACACGTGACTATTAAAATGCAAATTGAAAGTATTATAATTACCTTAGGGCCTTCACAAAAAGAATTTTGCCACCCCTTGCTTTGGATTCCTCAGTATTCTCATCACCACACCAGAATGTCTTAAACACCTTTATCTGGGCTGCTGTGGAGGGAGGAGGGCCAAAACCTCAACAAAAGTCCATGTGCTAAGAACATCAGAGTGCACTCATAAGCACCTCCTGTGAGCCAGGCTCTGTTTTGGAAATATCAATGCATTTAAGCCCTCACATTAACTTTTGGAGGTAGGAATGATCATCCTGATTTTACACATGAGAAAACAGAGGTTCAGAGATGTAAAGTAAATTGCTGAAGTGGCAGAGTCACATTCGAACTTAGATCAGTCTGCCTATGCATGTTATCACTCCATCCAACTTCCCACACTGCCTGCTGCTTAAACATTTCTATAGAATTACTGGGAAGAATCCTATCACTTTGGATAAAGAGAGGATCAGTAGGAAATACACCAAGTGAATTCATTCTGCATAACAAACAGTATCAGGCTGCCCGCATGGCCCAATGTCACTGTGTTGGTTGGTTCCTTAGAGACTTGGAAGCTTGGAGGGTCAGTTACCACTGGGTTCTTTTGGAATTCCTGTAGTTGTGTGCTGCAGTAAGGGTGCGGGAGGAGGGGAAAGTTTGCCTTATTATAAGACCATCTTCCTGCCAGTTTATCATTACCCCAGCAATCACATCATAAAAATTCATGCTCCCCATTCAGACAAGGGAACCAGGATTGGGAGGCAGTTCTGGAAACTACATCAACAAAGGAAATTTACAAGACCTGAGGATGTTTAGTTCAGAGAAGAGAAGCAAGCTAGCTGTGCATTATGTCTTCAGGAAGCCCTGCCATATTGAGAAGAGCAGCCTTCTGTGTGTTCTGTCAGAGTTGAGAATGTAGAACAATAGTTCGAAGTAAAATGGAAGACTTGGGCTCAAAGTTTGAAAGAATGTTCCAACAACTGGAACCATCTAACAATGCAATGCGCTTTTGAGATGGGCTCACTCAACACTGGAGATGTCCAAACAAGAGCTAATGACACTTGTCAGGGATGCTGTGGCATGGATTTCTGAAACGTGTGATGGTTAGACTAGGTCACCTCTACAGCACCCTCCAATTCAAAGAGCCCACAATTCTGTGAACAAGAGATCAGCCTGAGGACCACACTGGGAAAAATCAGTGCTTTGAACCAAATATGTTCTTTCTAACTCCTTCCACATCCTAATCACAACATCTCACTAAAAGCTAGTGGCTGTTTTCAACCAAGCCCCAGTCACCTCTGGGCATATTCCAGGACTAACTGAATATTTATGACATACCTATAAGAATGATTTTTCAGTTTGTCAAGTGAAACTATAAGATCTCTGGCTTTGGAGGAGGCAGCAGGGAGTGGGTGGTCAAAATAATAATATTAGCTAATATTTACATTAACTTTGCCATTTACAGGGGAACTTAGGATCCAGTTAATCTTCACAACAGCCCTGTCGGACATGTTAGTCGTTATCATCCATTTGTGCAGGAAGAGGCTGCCCAGTTCCCCCACAGCTGCAAATGGCTACAGACCTAGTGAGTGACACCTTGAAGGCAGGAGGGGCCACGTTGGTGGACACCATTTTAAGCAACGTCCTACAGAGACTAGCTGAGAGTTTAGGATTATTAGTCAGGATTTGTTTCCAGTTTTTGTAATGAAGGTGGTCATTTTGGCTCATGAAACCTGGCAGAAGAGAATGCATTGCTCAGAACATCGTATATTTACAGTATGTAGTTTTTACAAAACTACCAGTGTTTTCCAGTGCTTCAATTATGGGAATGAGTTTCACTTTCACATTCTGAGGAGGCATTCAGCTTGGGAGGCTAGAAACTGCAAGAGATAGTTACCAAGGCTCGTGCCGTTGAATTATAGGCTGTCTTTATTGCTCATTGCTCACATCAGCAGCATTGGATTTTGTATCCTGTTTACCCATCTGGTCTGGACTGAATCATCCCCTTTTCGGTCACAGCACTTGCCTTTGGAGGCTCCCGGAAGGGAAACAATGAGCAAATGTTAGTTAACCTACGTGAGGACGAGAGGATGCTTGCAGACTGTCACTTGGAGAAACCCTCCAGTGTTGCTGGGGTCCTATCAGCGTGATGAAGGGGCCTGTAAATAACTGGGGATGGCCATCTTTGCTTCTAAAAATGAAAAACATCCCTCATCAGAAACATGCCTTCAACATGTAAGGAAGGCAAAGCTTTTAGGTAAAGAATTGGGTAGACAGGTACAGGGTAAGGCAGGGGAAAGCATTCCAGGCAGAGGATCCACTTGAGTAAAGGCAGGAAGGCATGAAAATGAAATGCCTCTTCTCTTTAACCAGAGGACAGAGTGCATACAGGGGTTCACAGGAGGCTGAACAGGTGGCTTTTAGTTTATAATATGATGCCTCTCCAATGGCAGGCTCCAGAGAGCACATTTAATGCTGGGGTCCAGTGCTTGTCAAACATGCATCAAAATCATCTGGAGGGCTTGTTAAAGCATAGCTTTCTGGTCTCCACCTGCAGAGTTCCTGATTCAGTGGGTCTGCAGTGGGGCCCAAGAATGTGCATTTCTAACAAGCTTCCCACCGATGCTGACACTGCTGGTCCAGGGACCACTCTTTGGGGACAACTCCTACAGCTAGTCAGCAGCTGATAACTGTTCTGAGTAGGGAAGTGAGGTGATCAGAGCTGAGTGCTTACTGTCTTTACCTGACCAGTTTGAAGGGCCGATAATTCTGTGAGAAGGTATGTAAGGAAAGGAATTTGTGAGAGAAGGAATTAGCCCAGGCAGTGAGTATATGTTCAGTGGTGAGATCTGATTCAAAGCATGTCATTTTTCACCCACCTGGCAGTGGGGACTAAGGGAGATGAACCACATGACCCATGGTCCTCATAGGTGAACAATGGAATATCAAAAGTTCTTTAAGTTACCAGATAAAGTGTGTCATTTATAAAGCTCTAGAATGGAGTTTTTAACCCCGAAATGCATTTTCTTTTCTTTTTTTTAAAGTATAGTTGATTTACCATGTTGTGTTAATTTTTGCTGTACAGCAAATTGATTCCTATATGTATATGTGTGTGTGTATGTACATATATATATATATACATATATATATAATTCTTTTTTATATTCTTTTCCATTATGGTTTATCACAGGATACTGAATATAGTTCACTGTGCTATACAGTAGGACCTTCTTGTCCAAATGCATTTTCTTAGTGTCAGTTTTTCTAAAGACACTGACCATGTTAGTCATCAATGACCCCACTGGCTGGCAGAAGGAATATTTCATGGCTTTTCCTCCTCTACTCTTGATCTCTTAGGTGTGAAGAAGAATGACAGATGATGAGATTTAATCTAAAACGTCTTGAGTTTCACTTCCATCACAGAAATGGCAACTAGAAAAACACAGGAAAGGTCCAAAGATCTGCCTTGTCTAAGAAATCCTGACATGGCCCAAAGAGGAAAGTCAACATGGTGCACTTCCAGGCTCAACATTAACAAAGATGCTGCCCTAACTAAGGTGGGTATGTGCTTTAGGGCAAAGCAGAAGGAGGAAAGAAGGGGGAAGGTTTTCTACTGGTAGTAGGGATGGAAGCAGGTTATTCTTAAATCCTATCCTATTGGCCTGATTGATGTAAGGGAAAGCTGTCACCCTCCACACTAAAGTATTATTGATGATTGGAACTTAATACATGGCTTCATTTTGTATTTTATCAAGGTCTTCTTGAGTCAAGTGCTATAGCCCAGTCTAGCTAGAGAACATTGTATTCTAAGGTTACACTGCAGAAGAGATGACACCCTGACCCAGCAATTGGAGGACTTGGGTTTTTTTCCCTGTTCTGAAACTCTGAATTTGGGCAAGATCTTATCTTCACTGGACCTCAGATTCTTCAGGTGAGAGAGGACAGAAATTGTACCTGGTTATCTGTATGATCCCTGCCATGACTGGTCTTCAGCAACTCTGTACCACCTATGCTGAAGCCAGCTTTATGGAATGAGAGTGCCCTGAGCAGTGGTCACGGCACCATCGCCCCCTGGACAGCTCGTTTCACCTGAACTCTGCTAAGTTTAATTCCCTGGTGTCATTAGCATTTATCTCTGTGCTGGCCAAAGAAGACCAGGGTGGGAAAATTTCAGTATCAGCTAGTAAGAAAATGATCTAGGACACTATCGATCTCAACTGGTTAGACTGAATGAGGAACACCATCAGTCACTTTAAGGGATTTCCAAGGAGGCCACAACTCGACCCTTCCCATTCAGATCACTAAGGTTGGCCAATCCCATACTCAGCTCACACTCAACACTTTCTCTCCTTACCCATCACCCCAACTCTGTTCACTTCCCTGTATTACATGTGCATGTGTCCGTTTGCCTGGCCACCCATCACAATGTCATTCTCTGTGAGGACCAGGGGCATAGTTCATTCTTCTTTACCTAATCTTAGTTTTCTCTACCCACCAAGTCTGGGGAAACAATTAAGGGCACAACTGTAATATCTTTGAGTCCTGATTCTCCACCCAGAGTCATTGCTGGAAGTCTAAGCTCCCCGTGGGTCCCCACCATTCCCAAACATGCCCCTTGACTCCACTGCCCAAGGATGACGGTCCTTCTCTGTAACTCCTCACTACGACCACGGGCGGAAGAGGAGTCCACAGAGCTCACTGCTGCTGGCAGCAGGAGACCAGGGCCCTGCCTCTGCCTGGCCTACTGCTCACCATGGGTCCACTCTCACAGTGTTTGCTCTTGTCTCTCACCACAGAAGGGGAAGCTTCTTTTTTCACCAGTGATAACAGTTCCTATGAGACTCCTCCTACCTCCCAAGGAAACCTGCTATTCTTCATTTGCAGCTCTGTCTGCAGGTGAGCAGAGCATTCCCAGAGCTAGATAAGAGAGTGTTGAATGATACACCTTCTCATGTCTTACGCCCACCAACCATGGTAGAATGGGTAAGAATGTAAATTTTCTCCCGCCTCACAATAGGTTCCTTCTCTACCTAAGGGTATTAGGACTTTAGTTTTAGTCAGAAAGTGGCAGAGTTACAATGCAGGGCCCAAGCATTTAAAGCCTAGTTATTCAGAAGCCGGTTAGGGCCTAAATCCATTCAGTTTTAGGCAGAAACTTGCTGAGGTAGGATCCAGGGCCTAAGCATTTTAAAGCCTAGTTATTCAGAAGACGGGGGCTTCCGGGAAGATGGCGGAAGAGTAAGACGTGGAGATCAACTTCCTCCCCACAGATAAACCAGAAATACATCTACCTGTGGAACAGCTCCTACAGAACACCTACTGAACGCTGGCAGAAAACCTCAGACCTCCCAAAAGTCAAGGAACCCCCCACGTACCTGGGTAGGGCAAAAGAAAAAAGAATAAACAGAGACAAAAGGATAGGGACGGGACCTGCACCAGTGGGAGGGAGCTGTGAAGGAGGAAAAGTGTCCACACACTAGGAAGCCCCTTCGCGGGCGGAGACTGCGGGTGGCAGAGGGGGAAAGCTTTGGGGCCGCGGAGGAGAGAGCAGAAACAGGAGTGCGGAGGGCAAAGCGGGGAGATTCCCGCACAGAGGATCACGGCCGACCGGCACTCACCAGCCCAAGAGGCTTGTCTGCTCACCCGCCGGGGCGGGCGAGGCTGGGAGCTGAGGCTCGCGCTTCGGTCGGATCCCAGTGAGAGGACTGGCGTTGGCGGCATGTAGACAGCCTGAAGGGGTTAGTGCGCCACGGCCAGCCGGGAGGGGGTCCGGGGAAAAGTCTGGACCTGCCGAAGAGGCAAGAGACGTTTTCTTCCCTCTTTGTTTCCTGGTGCGCGATGAGAGGGGATTAACAGCACTGCTTAAAGGAGCTCCAGAGACGGGCGCGAGCCGCGGCTATCAGCGCGGACCCCAGAGACGGGCATGAGACGCTAAGGCTGCTACTGCCGCCACCAAGAAGCCTGTGTGTGATAACAGGTCACTCCCCACACCTCCCTTCCGGGGAGTCTGTGCAGCCCGCCACTGCCAGGGTCCCGGGATCCAGGGACAACTTCCCCGGGAGAACGCACGGCGCGCCTCAGGCTGGTGCAACGTCACGCCGGCCTCTGTCGCCGCAGGCCCGCCCTGCACGCAGTGCGGGCCCCCCACCCCCACCCCGGCCTGAGTGCGCCAGAGCCCCGGAAGCAGCGGCTCCTTTAACCCCGTCCTGTCTGAGCGAAGGACAGACGCCCTCAGGCGACCTACACGAAGAGGCGGGGCCAAATCCAAAGCTGAACCCCGGGAGCTCTGCAAACAAAGAAGAGAAAGGGAAATCTCTCCCAGCAGCCTCAGAAGCAGCGGATTAAAGCTCCACAATCAACTTGATATACCCTGCATCTGTGGAATACCTGAATAGACAAAGAATCATCCCAAATTGAGGAGGTGGAGGACTTTGAGAGCAAGATTTATGATTTTTTCCCCTTTTCCTCTTTTTGTGAGTGTGTATGTGTATGCTTCTGTGTGAGATTTTGTCTGTATAGCTTTGCTTTCACCATTTGTCCTAGGGTTCTATCCGTCCGTTTTTTTTCTTAATAATTATTTTTTTATTTTAATAACTTTATTATATTTTATCTTACTTTATTTATTTTACTTTATCTTCGTTCTTTCTTTTTTTCCTTCCTTCCTTCCTCCCTCCCTCCCTCCTGCCTTTCTTTCTTTCTTTCTTTCTTTCTACTTCTACTAATTCTTTCTTTCTACTTTTTCTCCCTTTTATTCTGAGCCGTGTGGATGAAAGGCTCTTGGTGCTGCAGTCAGGAGTCAGTGCTGTGCCTCGGAGGTGGGAGAGCCAACTTCAGGACAATGGTCCACAAGAGACCACCCAGCTCCACATATTATCAAACGGCAAAAATCTCCCAGAGATCTCCATCTCAACACCAACACCCAGCTTCACTCAACGACCAGCAGGCTACAGTGCTGGACATCCTATACCAAAAAACTAGCCAGACAGGAAGACAACCCCACCCATTAGCAGAGAGGCTGCCTAAAATCATAATAAGTCTACAGACACCCCAAAACACACCACCAGACGTGGACCTGAACACCAGAATGACAAGATCCAGCCTCATCCACCAGAACACAGGCACTAGTCCCCTCCACCAGGAAGCCTACACAACCCACTGAACCAACCTTAGCCACTGGGGACAGACACCAAAAACAATGGGAACTACGAACCTGCAGCCTGCAAAACGGAGACCCTAAACACAGTAAGATAAGCAAAATGAGACGACAGAAGAACACACAGCAGATAAAGGAACAAGATAAAAACCCACCAGACCTAACAAATGAAGAGGAAATAGGCAGTCTACCTGAAAAAGAATTCAGAATAATGATAGTAAAGATGATCCAAAATCTGGGAAATAGAATGGAAAAAAATGCAAGAAACATTTAACAAGGACCTAGAAGAACTAAAGATGAAACAAACAACGATGAACAACACAATAAATGAAATTAAAAATACTCTAGATGGGATCAATAGCAGAAGAACTGAGGCAGAAGAACGGATAAGTGACCTGGAAGATAAAATAGTGGAAATAACTACTGCAGAGCAGAATAAAGAAAAAGAATGAAAAGAACTGAGGACAGTCTCAGAGACCTCTGGGACAACATTAAACACACCAACATTGGAATTACAGGGGTTCCAGAAGAAGAAGAGAAAAAGAAAGGGACTGAGAAAATATTTGAAGAGATTATAGTTGAAAATTTCCCTAATATGGGAAAGGAAATAGTTAATCAAGTCCAGGAAGCACAGAGAATCCCATACAGGATAAATCCAAGGAGAAATATGCCAAGACACATATTAATCAAACTGTCAAAAATTAAATACAAAGAAAACATATTAAAAGCAGCAAGGGAAAAACAACAAATAACACACAAGGGAATCCCCATAAGGTTAACAGCTGATCTTTCAGCAGAAACTCTGCAAGCCAGAAGGGACTGGCAGGACATATTTAAAGTGATGAAGGAGAAAAACCTGCAACCAAGATTACTCTACCCAGCAAGGATCTCATTCAGATTTGATGAAGCAATTAAAACCTTTACAGACAAGCAAAAGCTGAGAGAGCTCAGCACCACCAAACCAGCTTTACAACAAATGCTAAAGGAACTTCTCTAGGCAAGAAACACAAGAGAAGGAAAAGACCTACAATAACGAACCCAAAACAATTAAGAAAATGGGAATAGAAACATACATATTGATAATTCCCTTAAATGTAAATGGAATAAATGCTCCCACCAAAAGACACAGATTGGATGAATGGATACAAAAACAAGCCTCATATATTTGCTGTCTACAAGAGACCCACTTCAGACCTAGAGACACATATAGACTGAAAGTAAGGGGATGGAAAAAGGTATTTCATGCAAATGGAAACGAAAAGAAAGCTGGAGTAGCAATTCTCATATCAAACAAAATAGACTTTAAAATAAAGACTGTTAGAAGAGACAAAGAAGCACACTACATAATGATCAAGGCATCGATCCAAGAAGAAGATATAACAATTGTAAATATTTATGCACCCAACATAGGAGCACCTCAATACATAAGGCAAATACTAACAGCCATAAAAGGAGAAATTGACAGTAACACATTCATAGTAGGGGACTTTAACACCCCACTTTCACCAATGGACAGATCATCCAAAATGAAAATAAATAAGGAAACACAAGCTTTAAATGATACATTAAACAAGATGGACTTAATTGATATTTATAGGACATTCCATCCATAAACAACAGAATACACATTTTCCTCAAGTGCTCATGGAACATTCTCCAGGATAGATGATATTTTGGGTCACAAGCAAGCCTTGGTAAATTTAAGAAAATTGAAATTGTTTCAAGTATCTTTTCTGACCACAATGCTATGAGACTAGATATCAATTACAGGAAAAGATCTGTCAAAAATACAAACATATGGAGGCTAAACAATACACTACTTAATAATGAAGTGATCACTGAAGAAATCAAAGACGAAATAAAAAAATACCTAGAAACAAATGACAATGGAGACACGATGGCCCAAAATCTATGGGATGCAGCAAAAGCAGTTCTAAGAGGGAAGTTTATAGCAATACAATCCTACCTTAAGAAACAGGAAACATCTCGAATAAAAAACCTAAACTTGCACCTAAAGCAATTAGAGAAAGAAGAACAAAAAAACCTCAAAGTTAGCAGAAGGAAAGAAATCATAAAGATCAGATCAGAAATAAATGAAAAAGAAATAAAGGAAACAATAGGAAAGATCAATAAAACTAAAAGCTGGTTCTTTGAGAAGATAAACAAAATTGATAAACCATTAGCCAGACTCATCAAGAACAAAAGGGAGAAGACTCAAATCAATAGAATTAGAAATGAAAAAGGAGAAGTAACAACTGACACTGAAGAAATACAAAAGATCATGAGAGATTACTACAAGCAACTCTATGCCAATAAAATGGACAACCTTGAAGAAATGGACAAATTCTTAGAAATGCACAACCTGCCAAGACTGAATCAGGAAGAAATAGAAAATATGAACAGACCAGTCACAAGCACTGAAATTGAAACTGTAATTAAAAATCTTCCAACAAACAAAAGCCCAGGACCAGATGGCTTCACAGGCGAATTCTATCAAACATTTAGAGAAGAGCAACACCTATCCTTCTCAAACTCCTCAAGAATAGAGCAGAGGGAGGAACACTCCCAAACTCATTCTACAAGGCCACTATCACCTTGATACCAAAACCAGACAAGGATGTCACAAAGAAAGAAAACTACAGGCCAGTATCACTGATGCACATAGATGCAAAAATCCTCAACAAAATACTAGCAAACAGAATCCAACATCACATTAAAAGGATCATATACCATGATCAAGTGGGGTTTATTCCAGGAATGCAAGGATTCAATATACGCAAATCAATCAATGTGATACACCATATTAACAAATTGAAGGAGAAAAACCATATGATCACCTCAATAGATGCAGAAAAAGATTTCGACAAAATTCAACACCCATTTATGATAAAAACCCTCCAGAAAGTAGGCATAGAGGGAACTTTCCTCAACATAATAAAGGCCATATATGACAAACCCACAGCCAACATCGTCCTCAATGGTGAAAAACTGAAAGCATTTCCACCAAGATCAGGAACAAGACAAGGTTGCCCACTCTCATCATTTTTATTCAACATAGTTTTGGAAGTTTTAGCCACAGCAATCAGAGAAGAAAAGGAAATAAAAGGAATCCAAATCGGAAAAGAAGAAGTAAAGCTGTCACTGTTTGCAGATGACATGATACTATACATAGAGAATCCTAAAGATGCTACCAGAAAACTTCTAGAGCTAATCAATGAATTTGGTAAAGTAGCAGGATACAAGATTAATGCACAGAAATCGCTTGCATTCCTATACACTAATGATGAAAAATCTGAAAGTGAAATCAAGAAAACACTCCCATTTACCATCGCAACAAAAAGAATAAAATATCTAGGAATAAACCTACCTAAGGAGACAAAAGATCTGTATGCAGAAAATTATAAGACACTGATGAAAGAAATTAAATATGATACAAATAGATGGAGAGATATACCATGTTCTTGGATTGGAAGAATCAACATTGTGAAAATGACTCTACTACCCAAAGCAATCTACAGATTCAATGCAATCCCTATCAAACTACCACTGGTATTTTTCACAGAACTAGAACAAAAAATTTCACAATTTGTATGGAAACACAAAAGACCCCGAATAGCCAAAGCAATCTTGAGAATGAAAAACAGAGCTGGAGGAATCAGGCTCCCTGACTTCAGACTATACTATAAAGCTACAGTAATCAAGACAGTATGGTACTGGCACAAAAACAGAAATATAGATCAATGGAACAGGATAGAAAGCCCAGAGATAAACCCACGCACATATGGTCACCTTATCTTTGATAAAGGAGGCAGGAATGTACAGTGGAGAAAGGACAGCCTCTTCAATAAGTGGTGCTGGGAAAACTGGACAGGTACATATAAAAGTATGAGATTAGATCACTCCCTAACACCATACACAAAAATAAACTCTAAATGGATTAAAGACCTAAATATAAAGCCAGAAACTATCAAACTCTTAGAGGAAAACATAGGCAGAACACTCTGTGACATAAATCACAGCAAGATCCTTTCTGACCCACCTCCCAGAGAAATGGAAATAAAATCAAAAATAAACAAATGGGACCTAATGAAACTTCAAAGCTTTTGCACAGCAAAGGAAACAATAAACAAGGCCAAAAGACAACCCTCAGAATGGGAGAAAATATTTGCAAATGAAGCAACTGACAAAGGATTAATCTCCAAAATTTATAAGCAGCTCATGCAGCTCAATAACAAAAAAACAAACAACCCAATCCAAAAATGGGCAGAAGACCTAAATATACAGTTTTCCAAATAAGATATACAGACTGCCAACAAACACATGAAAGAATGCTCAACTTCATTAATCATTAGAGAAATGCAAATCAAAACTACAATGAGATATCATCTCACACCAGTCAGAATGGACATCATCAAAAAATCTAGAAACAATAAATGCTGGAGAGGGTGTGGAGAAAAGGGAACCCTCTTGCACTGTTGGTGGGAATGTAAATTGGTACAGCCACTGTGGAGAACAGTATGGAGGTTCCTTAAAAAACTACAAATAGAACTACCATATGACCCAGCAATCCCACTACTGGGCATATACCCTGAGAAAACCATAATTCAAAAAGAGTCATGTCCCAAAATGTTCATTGCAGCTCTATTTACAATAGCCCAGAGATGGAAACAACCTAAGTGTCCATCATCGGATGAATGGATAAAGAAGATGTGTCACATATATACAATGGAATATTACTCAGCCATAAAAAGAAACGAAATTGAGCTATTTATAATGAGGTGGATAGACCTAGAGTCTGTCATACAGAGTGAAGTAAGTCAGAAAGAGAAAGACAAATACCGTATGCTAACACATATATATGGAATTTAAGGAAAAAAATGTCATGAAGAACATAGGGGTAAGACAGGAATAAAGACACGGACCTACTAGAGAATGGACTTGAGGATATGGGGAGGGGGAAGGGTAAGCTGTGACAAAGCGAGATAGAGGCCTGGACATATATACACTACCAAACGTAAGGTAGATAGCTAGTGGGAAGCAGCCGCATAGCACAGGGAGATCAGCTCGGTGACCGCCTGGAAAGGTGGGATAGGGAGGGTGGGAGGGAGGGAGATGTAAGAGGGAAGAGATATGGGAACATATGTCTATGTATAACTGATTCACTTTGTTATAAAGCAGAAACTAACACACCATTGTAAAGCAATTATACTCCAATAAAGATGTAAAAAAAATAAAAACTAAAAAAAAGGGTATTAGGATCACGCATTGTCTCCCCTCCTAATATATAATTATGAAATGTTGACAATATTAGGGCTCAACTTAAGTCCCAAAATTCTTCTATTTTTTCCCCAGAAAGGCTTAGGAGATTCTCAGATAAAATAACTGCCAATAGTCTGTTCTGAGTTCCTGGAAAGGTGTATCTTCATTACATTACTTCTCTGTGGTGCCTTTCACAGCACTTGGATCAGAGAAGGTAAATGTTTGACAAGGAAATAAAGGTGTCAGATAATTCACTCTCATTTTGGAAAATGCAAAGCAAAGCTCAGAAGTGTAGGGCCATGGGGTATTTAGTTTGTAGGAAAAAGTGAGTAGAAGGAAGGGTGAACAGACTCCTGCCTGGGTGGTACATGTTCAGATGGGCAACAGGGTGTTGAGGGGAAAGGAGGCTAGAGGTCTGGAAACTGGGAAGGTAGGAAAGGACATGTGAAGAAAACTGAAATACTGTGGCTGAAAGAGGGAAACAATGAATAAGAAAATGAGACAGGAAAAGAGGAAATCAAGGTAGGAAGCTAGCAAATAGCTATTTGGCCCAGACTGCAGCTATCTCACCAGAGAAGATGGGGCTAGAGAAATGGCAGTGTAAACAAATAAGAAAATGATGTGGATACTGTGCAGATAACTCTGTCCTCTAAAGACGGGCAGGAGGTCGGAGGCTGAGTCACCAAATATCGAAGACTCCACTCTTGGGGTCCTAGTCTTAGCTCCGGTCTCCATCCGTCTCTCTGTTCTTTCTGAATCCCACAAGACTTCTGCGTACTTAACATACTTCCCCGTGAGGCTGCTGTTGCCTCCCTGTCTAGGGTATAAACTTGTTCTTGGCAAGCGCAAAGTCTCACAGTGGGTCTCCAGTCGTCACAGCCCCTAGAAGAGTGCCGAGCACAGGGTCGCCACTTACTGATTGGACTGCCATCACAGACTGGGGACTTCCCTGGCGGTCCAGTGGTTAAGACTGGTGCTTCCAATGCAAGGGGCGTGGTGTTCGATCCCTGGTCGGGGAACTAAGATTCCACATGCTGCACTTTGATAAGCGATCACAGACCGAAAACCAGAAAGACAGCATGGACCTTCCCATCAGCCTTGCAGGGGAGAGTACAGATTTTGCCACCTTAAAAACATTTCTTCATGCTCAAACACCTAGTCTGAAAAATATCCGTGTCCACTAAGTATTCTTGCAGGACTGTTCAGATGAGAAAGTCAATGAAGGACCTTTTCAAACTTAACCCAGCATCTATTCCCTGAGTGCCCACGATGTGTCAGGCACTTTGCGGGGGCCGGGGCCGCAGAGAATAATGACACGGTTCCCTATTTCTTGGGGCTCACAGTTTGGTGGGGAAAATGGCATTAAAAAAGAAATTTCACGTGTGACGAGGGTTACCAAAGGATCCTCAGAAGTGCTCAGAAGTTGGGCAGCCGGTTCTTTGCTATGGAATTGGCATCTCCTGCCCATCCAGGGGGTGGTACCTAAGGGCCAAAACAGAGACTGGAGGGGGGAAAGCTTCGGTTGCTCCACGAACCATCAGCTACTTGTAAAACAGAAATCAGAGCAGGGGTTTCTGTCAAAGTCAGGCCGGGAAATAAAGGACACATCATACACACAATGAAGCTATAACCTGTAAGGTCCCCATACAGGCTGAGATGCATTTCCCCAAGCGGCAGGCAGCTCTGTTCAGTGTCAAGGCCAGTAACACCCTGGAGAGCTGGAGGCTTAGCCTTCCTCTACCCTCCACCATCTACAGCAAAGCTGTGAATTCCAGAGTAAATGAAGAGGACCTGTAAAGCAGTGGGCTGCTGTCACAAAGCCCACGTGCTGAACTTCTCCAGGGGAACAGAGCCATTGCCGAGTCCTTACTCCTCTGTGAGAAACAAGGCTGTGGATTAGAAGCAACAGAACATTGGCAGCAGGGAGAAATGAAAGTGGAGAATGCGAAAGGTCCAGGAGAATAAGAGCTCACAACACTCTAGCTAACGGGGGAAAAGGGCCAACTCCATGTGTCTCAACCGCCTTGAGACTATCATTGACTGACAGCATTATTGCACAATTTCTGGTATAGATCAAGTCATTAAAATAAAAATTATATTACATTAAATATGTAATATTTAAGAAATCAAGACTATACTACAAAAGTTTAAAATCTAATTTTTAAACATCTAAAAATTAATTTTTTTACTTGAAGAGGTAAATTTTAGATACCAGAAAAAACATGGTATTTGGAATACACCATTGCCTGAGAAGGCTAGAAAGTTGGAAAAATAGAATGTTACTGTATATAAGAACTGGCTCTAAATTTCTGCCTTTTTGTGCATCCTTACCTAAGTAACTAAGTATTAAAGTGGTGATTACAGCAAATAGGAAAAAGAAAGTCTTACACATACAACATTGATGGTGATTACATAATATAGAAATTTGGAAAGTATTCTGGGTGTTGTAAATAAAAACTCCTCTGAAGAGCTGATGATAGGCCCTAGGGAATTCTGGTCCTAACAAAGCACCAATAAAACCAGCAGCTACTCCCCAGGTATCAAAGGCTATGATCTCCCCCAGAGGGGTTGCTGACAGCCTGGCCTCTGAAAGAGCTACCAAAATCAATACCAATCACTAGACAATGACATTCAGAGGACATCCAACACTAGAATGATCGTGTCAGGGCACCATTTGCCAGAGCTAAATGCTTGCATTTCCAAATGGCAAATCCTTTTCAGGAGCAGATGTATGACCATGAAGGCCTGGCTGTGCGGAGAGCCATGGAAACTGTTTTGCAAGCTGCTATCATTAAGCAAGTAATAACACTCCTTAAGCCTGCTTCAGTGCATAATTAAGACAGGTTTCAAATCATCAGCCACCACACCTATTGTCTGAAAGCGTCACAAAACGGGTAAGAATGCATGCAATAAAATGAACTAGGGCAAAGTTAACAGCTTCCAGGTAAGCTATGTTGGCAGAAAACTGGGCTTTCTAGAAGCAGCACAACAGAGGCACAATCCACAGCGCCCCGTGACACCACCTGCCTTCAACCCTCTGAACAAGCGGTCGGGTGGACACATAGGGGGCTTGCTGCATCCCCAAAGTACAAGAGGGGAGAGGGACCTGGATGTGTGATGAGTCTGCCCCAGAAAATAAATTCATTCCTTTCCGGAGCTCCTCCACACAGCTGGGAACTAGGAATATGCAGCGTTCTACACAAAAAAGGGTGGGTTCAGCTCAGATAGCATTTCTGCCAAAGGCCAAGGAAAAGCCACTGCATGGTGTCCACCACAAGCAACCTCAGGCATATCCTTGGGGTGAGTGTGGGTATCACCAACGCTGCGCTAGGCACCACGCACTCTGCATCCCTTTTCAGCTAGGAGCTGCCTCCTCTAGCAGCTTCCACTCCTTTGCCCTCAGAAATCTGAAAAGAGTGGCCAGGAGCCGGTGGGGTGTAGTGGAAAGGGTATGGCTTTGGAGTCAGGTGGACCTGAGTTACAATCCTGGCTCTATCACTTACTTGCTGGCTCACCTCTACCCTTTCCACCCGCCTCTCTAGGCCTCAGCTTCCACATTATAAAGAGGGATTAATAATACTTAATCTTTCACAGCTGTTTTAAGAATTCAAGGTAATATCTAGCAGAGGGATTGGCATAGAGGAGTTGGTCAATAAAGAGTAGCTATTATTATTACTAATAAATTATCACATGGGGTGTATGACTACGTGGGGATGATTAGAAGAGAGGTGGGAAGAAGAGACATTGGCACAAACAATGAAATGGGCTTCACTTTGAAGAAAGATTTTTCAGAGCACCACGTAGCTCTCCTATAGAAATCCTGCCTCCCTCAAAGGTATTACGCATGTATAAACACTCTACTTTCTTTAAGCAAGTTTCCCACAGCTTTGTTATCTGCAGCAGGCAAGTTGCATCCTGTTTTCATGGGTAGGAGAAACTGAGGTACAAAAGATCACCTGATTCTCTGAGTGACTCAGAGGAACCACCCAAGCATGAACCCAGGGGTATCACAGTCTCCACTCCTTCTGGACCCAAACTGTTCTAACAAATGATTAATATTGGTAGAAATCCCAATTAAAAAAAAAAAAAGATTAGTCCTACAATGGACAGCCCTATGTTGGGAGCAACCAGGAAGTTAATGTGCAGAAGACCCAGGCTGGGCTTCCACAGTGCATGCTCCAGCACCATCCTGTGCCAACCTTTCCTCTCTTGGTTGTGTCTGGTTCTCAAAGGAGTTGAGCAGAAGCACAAACAGACGGAACCCGCAGTATACCTTCCTCCCTATGGCCTTCTGGCCTCAACCACAGGGTGCCGTGTCCACGCCAGGCATCTGCCTATCCTCAGATCCTGGCTCTTGGACCCCACTCACCGGTTCGTAGGCACACACCTTTCCATCCAGCAGGCTTATTCAGATTAGGTTCACCCAGCCTGGGCTGAGAACAGGCAGAGTGCCCTGGTTGTTGTTGTAAAAGGAACCAGCTTCATCAGAGGCAAGCCAGCTTCCACCACTTTGTAGAATTTGACATCGGGTTTTGTTTCCTGCTTTGTTAGGTTATTCCCCCACCTCTTTGCCTCCTGCATACACAGCCCTGGAAAAGGGCCCTTCCTTGTGAAACTTGGTAGCCTCACAAAGTCCGGAGGGGGATGAGGCCAAATGGCTATCACAGAGCACTGAAGAAATCCCTTCTCTCATGCCCTTCTATTAGATGGACAGTTCGTGCTTCCACTGGAAGGACTCGAACCTGGAATTCCTTGCTCATTTAGTTGGGTAGTGTCCTGATCTTGTGTATATAAGAGCATTGTACAAGGGAGGCACTTATAAATAGGCACCAGGTTTTGTGCCCAGGAGAGTGACTGGAACATAATAGGGACAAAAATGTCTGCTGAATGAATGTTCATTTTATTGGTATACCTAAGCTCTTTTTTTTTTTTTTTTTTTTTTTTGCGGTACGCAGGCCTCACACTGTTGTAGCCTCTCTGGCTGTGGAGCACAGGCTCCGGACGCACAGGCTCAGCGGCCATGGCTCACGGGCCCAGCCGCTCCATGGCATGTGGGATCTTCCCGGACCAGGGCACGAACCCACATCCCCTGCATTGGCAGGCGGATTCTCAACCACTGCGCCACCAGGGAAACCCATACCTAAGCTCTTATTTCATGTCTTGCTACTTTTTAATTGTACATTTAAGTGATGATATACCAGCTTTTAGAAATGCAAATTCAAATTAAGTTCCTTCAGAGAAACCATTAGAATTTAGCTGTGTTGAGGAGAGCAAACTCAAGGACCCAATCACCTATCTCACTAGTAATTTTCCCTGGGAACATGACGCAGAGCTCCATCAACTGTTATTCTATTTCAGAGACCACAGGCATTCCTCTGTAGTCAGGGAGAGGAAAGCAATGCAACTTCTTGCAACAAGTTCAAAAATCCAAAGAATCTAGCAACCTAGAAAGGTCTCCCCAGGCCTGTACGACTTTGCTGCCAAGGTCACCAAGACAATAGCAACATAACACATATCAGGGACATTAGCTGGCTGGAGAGTTTGCTGTTAAAATACCTGTGGGCTCGGTCCCTGGTACCTTCTCTTTCCACTTTTGCTCAATCTACTGCAGCAGTTCAGAAGCTCTGTGACACGGAACTGCTCGCTCTGCCTGCACATTCCTCATGCCAATCCTCTTTGTAAATGTTTGCTTTAAACATAATCTGCAGCTTTACTAAGATTATGTCCTGAGCACATTTTTTTTTTGTCATCCATATCTGTGCTAAGAGAGCTGAAGCCTTCCTGCACCCTCAAGTCTTGCCTCCAGATTTATTCCTCAGGCTTTCACCAGGCCTTTCTGTTCTGATGCGGGCATTTCAGAATCAGAACGCTGCAGAATCCTTGAGCGCAAGGATCACGCATTACCCTTCCTTTGTATCTTCTATGTGCCTCACATATAGGAAGCACTTGATAAATATTTTTAGCAAACCGGTTTATTCATTGCTCCCTGAACTTGTGAAGCACATTCCCATCCCTGCACTCTTGCTGAAGCCTTGTCTCCTGCCAAGAATGCTCTCTCTGCTCCTTCCCATTTATGCAAATCCTGACTGTCCCTTGGGACCAAAATTAAGCCCTCTGAGCTCTCACAATTAACATACTATTTTTTAAATTAGTCTGGGTCTACATCTCGTCTCCTCAACTAATCTGAAGTCCTGTAAGCTCTGTCTGGGCTGAAGCAAACTGACAGAACCAAAACGAGGTGAGAAAGGGGGTCCAGTGCCAAAGCTTTGCCTCAAGGGTGATGTCAGGGGTCTTTGCAAATCAGACACTGGGATAGCAAATGAAAGATGCCTACTTGGAGGTAGAATCTATGTAAATGATTTAGACTCAAAGGCAAAAGCAAAGGAACAGAACGGGTGCAGAAGCTGAGGTTAGGATGTGGTCAGTCCAGAAGGATGCCCTAGGACAAGGCTCATTGGCCCTGACACTGATATTGAAAGTCCAGGCCCTGCCCCCTCAGGCAGAAGGACTTGGCCCTTAAAGTAGTCCTCCCCAGCTGTGGCACTGACACTGCCCAGTAGGAACTGCTGAATCCCTTATTAGAACACGTGCAACCTCACCCAGGATCTAGCACAGTGCTATACAAACGGCAGGAAGGAAGGGAAGCAAAGAGGACAGAAGGGAGACGAGTGGATCATTGGTCCACTCCCCTCAGCCAGTTCAGAAGGCCAGAGCGAGCCCAGGCATCCGCCATCCTCTCACACACCCAGTTGTTTTCATGCTTTGGGGATTGCTTTGATCTCTCTGGAAGCTTTTGAGTTCCTCAGGCATGGGGACGTTATCTGCTCTTTTTTGTATCTACCACTGAGGAACAGGTACTGGTTCCAGCCTCCAGGGTGGGCAGGGTGTGGGCGTGCGGTCTCACTGCACTGCTCACAAGGGGCTCTGGGCAAGATTCTGCTTCCAGTTAAGCAAGGGCAGCTGGGACACCTCTGTGGGTTCAGCCACTCTGCCTTTTCCTAGTTTCCCACAGTTGTCTCTTTCTCCATCCCACCCAAAACACACAAGGTAAACCATGCCAAGAGGGGAGCAGAGTCCTGCCTCCAGCAGGGCTTCCCCAGGCCTCTGCCTATTTAGGGATGGGGGTGGGGGACTGGGTCCTCATGATGCTTCCCATAGCCATCAGCAGAGGGATGGGGCCTCACCCCAGGTCCAGTTTATGGACCCATCCAAGCTCTGCCAAACTCATGACTGCCAAGTGCACCAAGAATGGACATGGTCTGAGTATGACTTGAGGCTGGGCCTGCCCTGTCTCCCTCCTTACTGTTTTTCAAGGCAGAATCACACCTGGGGGGGGGACTGTTAGCATTGTAATGGCTTCTCCCTCTAATCACATGCAAAGTTGAAAAACTAACTGTATCAGGGGAATTCTGAGCAGTAAAAACAAAACAAGGTTAAAAAACAAAACCCAAACCCCTCATAAACAAAAGAATGGGAAGTTCTGCTCCATTCTGTAAAATCCGATTTCAGATCAACTGAGTGTAAAAGGAGAAGATAGTCTGCGTTACAGAAGAGTGAATCCAACAGCCAAGCAAAATCCAAATGGCAAAATGAAGGAGGTGCGTGGTTATTTTTATAATCAATGTGAAAGAGGCAGGACTGCCAGAGAGAGAGGCTGATGGGCCACAGCCACAGAGAAGCAGCTCGCTGAGCAGACAGATGGCTGGGGCGCACCTTTCCTGTTCCGGGCCCTGAATGTTATTTCTGAGCAAACAGAAGATTGTCTCTTTATCAACAGTGTTGACCCAGCACTTGATGCACACAGAGGCTCCCCCTTGGAACCTGGACCACAACCCTGTGGGTAGGCAGCACAGGGACTGTTAAATCCATTACACAGATGAGAAAACCAAGTCCTAGAATGATTTGCTCCAGGTCTTCAAATATAAAAATGAGATAACCAGAACTTGAATCTGTCTGTTACAAAGCCAAGGTTAGAGCTCCCTGCACAGGCTCAGGGGCCCTGGGACCTCTGCTGGAAGGGAAGGAACTCGGCTGCATGGTCAGTGTGGCCCCCTGGGCTTTTTCACACCTTCTAAACAGGAAGTGAGAGTACAGACTCCTGTCCAACCTCCAACCTGCACTATTATTCCAGTGAACCCCCAGTCTCAACAGACTTTGGATGGCTGTGAACTGGCCCTCAACCAAAGGCATGAGTTCAGCCACACTCTCCTTTGCCAAAGCTGCTTCTGGTAAAACAAATCTATAAAGAGAGATTTCTCCTAAGGAGGCCCCACCCAGCTCAGCCAAAGGGAGAGAATGGGTGGGTGACAGGGCTTCCTATTTTAGGAAATCCATCAGTTCTCTATCAGCAGAGCCTGGGCCTCCAGCCAACAGGTCCCTGGAGGGAGGAAGAATGAGGACTGGGGTCAGCTGTAGAGAATGAATGCAGGTCCCCAGCAGCGGGCTCCAGGGAGGGGCGGTCTCAGCCCCTCTCAGCTCTGCTACAGTGAGGCTGCTACGGCCTGGCTCCCCTTCCACTTCCGCCAGGCAGAGGCATCGCTTCCCGCAGCCTGGCCTGAGGCCACTGGGGAAGGGGAGGGGGTGTTGAGGCTGTGCCCCTCCCCCTAGCAAAGTGTCCAGACGCCAACAGGCCCACATCTGTCCTCTACCACCCGGAAGAAGTGGCCCCCTGCTGTGTGACCCTGGGCAATTTCCTCACGTGGAAAAAAGCAGCGACAGCAGCACGTCCTTCATAGAATACTGTGGCACTCACCTAGGAACCATTGTCCCCTCCTCCCAGCAAATACTCTGAATCCTGTGGCCTCAGCCCCTCAAAGATCTTGTTCTGTGTCATCAAATACAGTTTTCCCTAAACCCCAAACACACTTCTCTCTACCCCAGCCACGTACTCCTGTGTGTAGCTCCAGCAGTCCCATTTCCGGCCCTCAGTTGTACTGAAGATTTCATCTACCAAGCACTTATATGCCAGCACCAACTGCACTGGGGAAGAGTCACGGGATGTTTGGGGCAGTGTGGCGGAAGGGAGAAGCCCCGGGTACAACCCTTTTACTTTATCGTCACCTAATTAGGCTGCCACCTACTGCTCCCACCAGCTCACAAGAAGTGCTAATTTTGCAAAGGAAAATTTGGTGCCTAACCTCATTTCTATCTCCAGATGTAGTATATTTCTCCTCTCGGGGTGTTTTCAAAGTCTTATTCTGCAGATTTCTGATGTTAATGTGTTATCTTTCTTTAAGAACTTCCCTTGGCTCAGCACCCACCCTTCCCCCCCCACCCCCCGACCATTCATCACAGGACTGAAGCAACCTCAAGAGCAGAAGGCAGACTGCTGGTCCAGCAAATGAGTGTGGACGCCCTCTCCTCTCAGACCTCTTAGCTCAGCTAAGGAGGACATCAGTTACAAGCTGGGGGCCGCAGCCGGAGGAGTGAGAGTCAGCAGCTTCCAGAGAATGAAGCAAGACATTTCAAGTCAAAATCTCTGCACGGGGGCTTCCCTGGTGGCGCAGTGGTTGAGAGTCCGCCTGCCGATGCAGGGGACACAGGTTCGTGCCCCGGTCCGGGAGGATCCCACATGCCACGGAGTGGCTGGGCCCGTGAGCCATGGCCGCTGAGCCTGCGCGTCTGGAGCCTGTGCTTTGCAACGGGAGAGGCCACAACAGTGAGAGGCCTGCGTACCGCCAAAAAAAAAAATCTCTGCACGGGCCCTGGGCCAGGGCAGCATAGTGCCGTGCAATTACAGGGAACAATCTAAAAAAATCAATCTTGAACGGGCAGCCGGTGCAGTGCCTCTGAAAATAGACAACCTCTGGGTCCTCTCCTCGGAGGAGCTGGCATCCACTACCTGCGGCAGCACAAAGAAGCGAACTTTCTAAACCAAAATAGTATCCTGGGTCTGAGAAACAATGAAGGACAAATGCCAGAGCTCAGGAAGAGTTTTATGAAATCCTAAATCACCTCTGCAAAGAGAAGCTAAAATAAGGTAAACCCGCTGCAGGCCTGTCAACCCCCATCATCACTGTGCTCCTATTAACTAGTGATCGTGACAGGAGGAGCTGGTGTTGTGTCCTCATCATCACCATCATCCCCCTCATCATCATGGCCCACCTTCACCGCTGGACGCAGCTCCTATTCAGCCCCTGGGCCTGCCTGCAGGTTTGATGAGGCAAAAGAGGAGGCTAGATTTGTTTAAAGAGGTCAGTGTGGGGATGACAAGAAAGCAAGATAAAAGGAGAGAGATGCAGAAGCACCAATTCCTAGCAGACAAGGCCTACTACCAAGTATTTGAGACTGGGCTGATTCCACCAGAGCCGTGAAGTGGTGGGTGAACCAAGGCAAGGGTTTTGCTTGTCTGCTCCCCTACCGGCACCTGCCTCCCTGGGGTCCTGGAGTTGGAGCATATTTTGAAAGAACCAAGGGACACTAAGTTCCCAAGACCCTGTCTCACATTTATTTCCTTTTCTGTTTCAACAAGGACACTATTTTGTACTTGTTTAGTGATTCTTCACAGACAATTTTCTTCTGGACTGAGGCTGGTTTTATCAGATAATCCAGGCATCTACTGGGTGCCCACCAACATGTCCTACTAGGAAATGAGAGCTGTAGGAGGGTTGATTTATGAACTAAACAAAGGAACAACAAAATATCACACACCCGGAGGCGACGGATCTGGGGACAGGAAGGCAGGACTAACTCAGGAGGATTCCCCTTCAGGACAGGCAAAGAATTCTGAACTTCCCCACCGTGTGGGAGCCCCTCTATTCCTATGCTTCTTTTTTTCTTTTTTTGTCTTGGAATTTTATTTTATTTTTTATTGAAGTATAGTTAATTTACAGTGTTGTGTTAGTTTCAAGTGTACAGCAAAGTGATTCAGTTATACATATATATATTTTTTTCAGATTCTTTTCCATTATAGGTTATTACAAGATATTGAGTATAGTTCCCTGTGCTATACAGTAGGTCCTTGTCGCTTACTAATTTTATATAGGTAGTGTGTTTATGTTAATCCTAAACTCCTAATTTCTCTCTATCCCACCCCCATGCTTCTTGCTCTGAGACAAATGTCCTGAGAAGACATCCCAGGATTTAATAACCAAGCAGCATGTGTGCCTTTCTCCATTGCTGGGGCCTGGCCTCCCAAGTTCCCAGCAAGCAGAGGTTCCACTGAAAGGGAAAACTCCCCTCTGATGAAATCAGCATATTCATCAGATGCTAATACAGTCCTGCCTGAGCTGCATCCATCACACCTGGCTCTCTTCCTTTTTTCCACCTCCCAGAATAGGGAAGGGTTACTTTTCTGCTGGGCCCACAGCTGATGAGCTTCAAGGTACAACGTGACATTAAACTCCCTGGTGGCAGTCCCTCATCGTGGTTGCCATGGTGCCCTGCAGGGCTACTCAGCTCCCTACTCACACCCAGCCTGCAGCTCCTTCGGCAAAAAGGCAGAACCTCAGTACAACTGGAGGTAATGAGCAGGGGCATTGAAATCTCATTTCAGTCAATATATTCCTCATCAACCCCAACAAGCATTCGACTTACTTATATACTCCCTGTCAACCCTGGAGAGCAGAGGTTAAAATAAAACCTCTGAAGGGCAGGACTGGTGAATGGAGAAACGAATACAGAGCACCCTGCCAATCCATAAGGCAGAAAATAAACCCCTGGCACATGGCAGGTACTCAGTAAATATCTGTTAAATGTATAAATGAATGAATAAAAGTAACTCAAGTATGGTTTAGGCCTCTTGAGGGACATTTTCTGAAAAGACACTGTTGGTATTAATAATTGGTACACTTGATGTGACATTTTCTGCCTTCCAAAATGCCTTCCTGTGTTATCACACTTGGTCTCTGCAACAAGAAAGGGCCCTAGAACTGGGCTGGGAAATCATTTCCATTTTGCAGCTGAGAAAACTAAGGCGCAGAGAGGTGATCTACCTGAGTGACTCAGCACTTGGGTGGAGGTTATGGAGGGGAAGCCCTCTCCTACCTCCTCTAATGGCTCAGCCACAGGCCTTCCTTCTCCCCCCGCCCCGGGCAGGAGCCACTGGACATCTGAGAGGGGGCAGGGGACTCAGGTGTGCACCGAAGCCCTGTCCATGCCTCGATTCACTGGAGCCTCGAATGATGAAATATTTATTTGGTGATAAGAACTTGCCCTTCATATCAAGTGGCGGCTCTTGCTTGGATTACCTTACAGTAAAGTAGACCCACTGTCAGTGTCTGCTGCCCCGAGTTGTTGGAAGGTCACTCACTCCAGCTTGCACCTATGCCGCGGAGAACAGCTCCCAGCTCAACCTCAGGCAGGGAAGCAGAACCACCAGGGGGAGATTCCTAGCTCTGAGGAGTCAGAGACAGAGCACAGGCCCTGTGCCCCTGGGCCCAGCCATACCCCCTCCTCAGGACAGCTGGCTTCTGGCCTTTGTGCTTCCCTTTCCTCCCTCAACCATGACTCCTGGGACCTGACCTGATCTTTCTGCAAAGCACCGTCACTTCCCACAGCAACCCACAAGATTCTCTCCCTGACAGGACTGCCTATTGAGCAGAAGACAGCCTTACTGTTGGGAAACATTCAGGATAAAAAGCATAAATTACAAAGGCTGAAGAAAGCCGACAAATTGTTCACAGTCACCGTCCCAGTGACTTCATTTCTAACTGACGTTTAGAGTCCCTTTGGCCTCTAGCTCCTGATGATAGGTTTCAACACGCTTCCCTCTTGTCAGCTCATCAGCCCGAACCCGCCATTAGGCATGAGTGTGCGCTATGCCAAGCTCTGGTATTCTGCAGAATCCCAGGCTCAGCCGGCTTTAGAGTACCTATGAGAATTAAATGAGATAACATGTAAGAAGCTATAGGAAATGTAGCTATATGGCAATCAGGTTAGTGGTCAGTGTACTGACTGACCTCCATCTGACTCACCTCCACGTGTTCTCAGCCCCAGGAGCTGACCCCTGAGGAAGGCACCATCCTGAGCACCCTTGCTGGCTGGCTTCCGGTTTGGCCAACATGAGGCAGCAAAAACGGGCAGGGATTTCTTCCCCACTCCCTCCCTGCCCTGGAGCCCTGTCTCTGGAGGCCCTTCCTCCACAGCCGCAGTCCCACTGGGTCAGGCACCAAGACTTCCTTCTTCCCTTTGCCCTTTGGCCTTAGGGAAGTAATGGCTCCCCCAACGCAAGTCTTCAGGTACCTCAATGTTCCGTATTTGTTCCCTCAACCCTGCCTGCTGCTCTGTGGATGCTTTTATTAAAGTCTTTCTATTTGAACCACCTGGGATAAATTCTGTATTCCTGCCAGGCCCCTGACTGATAAACTCAGAGACATCCACATCTGTGTCTAATCAGCTAAAAGGCCCAGCCTTGGCCTCATTCATCACTGGGAGCAGAGAAACGACAGTGTCCAATGCTGGTTAAGGTATCTTCAATGCAGAGCTTCCAAACCCCCAGCAAGGCCAGCTGGCCTTTCCTCCCTCCTCTCATCTTTCTAGTGGCCTAGCTGCATGGTCTTATAAAGCAGCTCAGCGTGGGCTGCCAGCAGTCTGACATCAGGATGGAAGAATACAGAGGCCTCAGAGGTTCTGAATTTTCTGCAATCTAATGATTCGCTGATCCTCTGGTGTTTGGCAATAGCTATTTCAGTTTCAAGATGCTTAAATCACTTCTTTGTTCTTTCTGCTGTGTAACTGGGGCACCATTATGAGTCTGGAGCAATTGCTGTTTGGGGTAGAGGCATTTTTATTGGCAGGGGTGGGGAATTATGTGGGTTGTTTTGTTTTTGTTTTTTTCCTTGTTCTGGAGGAGTCAAATCATTCACTTGGAAGAAGGTCAAGTTTGTTTGGGATTTTCTCCTGCAAGAGGTCCACAGCTGACCCCTTCTTCAAATGGCGCTATTTCTGTCTCTCTGTTTCTAACTTTACTTCCTCCTCTGGCTTCAGGGCGGGTGTCTAGTTTGGGAGCTCCAAGTCCTCTCCTCCTCTTTTGTATTTATCTCCCTCCAACGTCCAGGTAGTTGCAGGCTTGGCTGCCAAATGCCATTCATGACATATGTATTTACTGAAGGCCTGCCATTGTGCCAGGTGAGTCGCTGGGCACAGGGAAAAAATGGTGACCAAACACTGTCCCTGCCCTCCAGGATCTCACAGTCTAGCAAGAAGGGAAGACAAGAGGAAGCTCAGGGAAGTAACAGGAGCACCAGGGAGGGG
Source organism: Grampus griseus (assembly GCF_964374135.1). NCBI lineage: Eukaryota > Metazoa > Chordata > Mammalia > Artiodactyla > Delphinidae > Grampus > Grampus griseus. The sequence goes on from NC_139009.1 coordinate 45,544,726, forward strand.
GTACGGGGAGGGTTAGGGGGGTCACACTGGGCTCTGCCTCCTGACCATGAGTGTTCAAGGGCAGAATCAGGTTCACAGCCTATTTTCCACACCTCAGAGGAAATGTGCTTCATAAATAAGTAACCACACCTGAGTTACTATGCAAATAAGCTCAACTCTGCTCTTCAACAGCCAGGTTCACTATTTTTTTTTTTTGCAGTACGTGGGCCGCTCACTGCTGTGGCCTCTCCCATTGCGGAGCACAGGCTCCAGATGCGCAGGCTCAGCGGCCATGGCTTACGGGCCCAGCCGCTCCACTGCATGTGGGATCCTCCTGGACCGGGGCATGAACCCGTGCCCACTGCATCGGCAGGCGGACTCTCAACCACTGCGCCACCAGGGAAGACCCAGGTTCACTTTTCCACAAGCTGTTTCTCTCCAGCTTCCATGCTCTGTGCTATATTTACTGTATGCAACCCATTTATCATGGTCTGTCATTACTGAATGAGACAGTCAGCCTCAAGAAGAAAGGACAAGATTACAATTACAGGAAAAAATCTGTAAAAAATACAAACACATGGAGGCTAAACAATACATTACTAAATAACCAAGAGATCACTGAAGAAATCAAAGAGGAAATAAAAAAATACCTAGAAACAAATGACACTAGAGACACGAAGACCCAAAACCTATGGGATGCAGCAAAAGCAGTTCTAAGAGGAAAGTTTATAGCAATACAATCCTACCTCAAGAAACAAGAACCAACTCAAATAAACAACCTAAACTTATACCTAAAGCAATTAAAGAAAGAAGAACAAAAAAACCCCAAAGTTAGCAGAAGGAAAGAATTCATAAAGATCAGATCAGAAATAAATGAAAAAGAAATAAAGGAAACAATAGGAAAGATCAATAAAACTAAAAGCTGGTTCTTTGAGAAGATAAACAAAATTGATAAACCATTAGCCAGACTCATCCAGAAAAAAAGGGAGGAGACTCAAATCAATAGAATTAGAAATGAAAAAGGAGAAGTAACAACTGACACTGCAGAAACACAAAAGATCATGAGAGATTACCACAAGCAACTCTATGCCAATAAAATGGACAACCTGGAAGAAATGGACAAATTCTTAGAAATGCGCAACCTGGCAAGACTGAATCAGGAAGAAATAGAAAATATGAACAGACCAATCACAAGCACTGAAATTGAGACTGTGATTAAACATCTTCCAACAAACAAAAGCCTAGGACCAGATGGCTTCACAGGCTAATTCTATCACACATTTAGAGAAGAGTTAACACCCATCCTTCTCAAACTCTTCAAAAATATAGCAGCGGGGGGGAACACTCCCAAAATCATTCCATGAGGCCACCATCACCCTGATACCAAAACTAGACAAAGATGTCACAAAGAAAGAAAACTACAGGCCAATATCACTGATGAACATAGATGCAAAAATCCTCAACAAAATACTAGCAAACAGAATCCAACAGCACATTAAAAGCATCATACACCATGATCAAGTGGGGTTTATCCCAGGAATGCAAGGATTCTTCAGTATATGCAAATCAATCAATGTGATACACCATATTAACAAATTGAAGGAGCAAAACCATATGATCATCTCAATAGATGCAGAAAAAGCTTTCAACAAAATTCAACACCCATTTATGATAAAAACTCTCCAGAATGTAGGCATAGAGGGAACTTACCTCAACATAATAAAGGCCATATATGACAAACCCACAGCCAACATTGCTCTCAATGGCGAAAAACTGAAACCATTTCCTCTAAGTTCAGGAACAAGACAAGGTTGTCCACTCTCACCACTATTATTCAACATACTTGTGGAAGTTTTAGCCACAGCAATCAGAAAAGAAAAAGAAATAAAAGGAATCCAAATCGGAAAAGGAGTAAAGCTGTCACTGTTTGCAGATGACATGATACTATACATAGAGAATCCTAAAGATGCTACCAGAAAACTACTTGAGCTAATCAATGAATTTGGTAAAGTAGCAGGATACAATATTAATGCACATAAATGTCTTGCATTCCTATACACTAATGATGAAAAAATCTGAAAGAGAAATTAAGGAAACACTCCCATTTACCACTGCAACAAAAAGAATAAAATACCTAGGAATAAACCTACCTAAGGAGACAAAAGACCTGTATGCAGAAAACTATTAGACACTGATGAAAGAAATTAAAGATGATACAAACAGATGGAGAGATATACCATGTTCTTGGATTGGAAGAATCAACATTGTGAAAATGACTCTACTACCCAAAGCAATCTACAGATTCAATGCAATCCCTATCAAACTACCAATGGCATTTTTCACAGAACTCAAACAAAAAATTTCACAATTTGTATGGAAACACAAAATACCCCGAATAGCCAAAGCAATCTTGAGAAAGAAAAACGGAGCTTGAGGAATCAGGCTCCCAGGCTTCAGACTATACTATAACGCTACAGTAATCAAGACAGTATGGTACTGGCACAAAAACAGAAATATAGATCAATGGAACAGGATAGAAAGCCCAGAGATAAACCCACGCACATATGGTCACCTTATCTTTGATAAAGGAGGCAAGAATATACAATGGAGAAAAGACAGCCTCTTCAATAAGTGGTGCTGGGAAAACTGGACAGCTACATGTGAAAGAATGAAATTAGCACACTCCCTAACACCATACACAAAAATAAACTCAGAATGGATTAAAGACCTAAATGTAAGGCCAGACACCATAAAACTCTTAGAGGAAAACATAGGCATAACACTCTATCACCTAAATCACAGCAAGATCCTTTTTGACCCACCTCCTAGAGAAATGGAAATAAAATCAAAAATAAACAAATGGGACCTAATGAAACTTAAAACCCTTTTGCACAGCAAAGGAAACCATAAACAAGATGAAAAGATAACCCTCAGAATGGGAGAAAATATTTGCAAATGAAGCAACTGACAAAGGATTAATCTCCAAAATTTACAAGCAGCTCATGCAGCTCAATATCCAAAAAACAAACAACCCAATCAAAAAATGGGCAGAAGACCTACACAGACATTTCTCCAAAGAAGATATACAGACTGCCAACAAACACATGAAAGTATGCTCAACATCATTAATCATTAGAGAAATGCATATCAAAACTACAATGAGGTATCACCTCACACCGGTCAGAATGGCCATCATCAGAAAATCTACAAACAATAAATGCTGGAGAGGGTGTGGAGAAAAGAGAACCCTCTTGCACTGTTGGTGGGAATGTAAATTGATACAGCTACTATGGATAACAATATGGAGGTTCCTGAAAAAACTAAAAATAGAACTACCATATGACCCAGCAGTCCCACTACTGGGCATATACCCTGAGAAAACCATAATTCAAAAAGAGTCATGTACCACAATGTTCATTGCAGCTCTATTTACAATAGCCAGGACATGGAAGCAACCTAAGTGTCCATCGACAGATGAATGGATCAAGAAGATGTGGCACATATACACAATGGAATATTTCTCAGCCATAAAAAGAAACAAAATTGAGTTATTTGTAGTGAGGTGGATGGACCTAGAGTCTGTCATACAGAGTGAAGTCAGAAATAGAAAAACAAATACCGTATGCTAACAAATATATATGGAATCTAAAAAAAAAAAAAAATGGTTCTGAAGAACCTAGGGGCAGGACGGGAATAAAGACACAGATGTAGAGAATGGACTTGAGGGCACGGGGAGGGGGAAGGATTAGCTGGGACGAAGTGAGAGTGGCATGGACATATATACACTACCAAATGTAAAATAGATAGCTAGTGGGAAGCAGCTGCACAGCACAGGGAGATCAGCTGGGTGCTTTGTGACCACCTAGAGGGGTGGGATAGGGAGGCTGGAAGGAAGACTCAAGAGGGAGGAGTTATGGGGATATATGTATATGTATAGCTGATTCACTTTGTTATAAGGCAGAAACTAACACACCATTGTAAGGCAATTATACTCCAATAAAGATGTTAAAAAAAAAAAAAAGAAAGGACAATTTGAAGGGTCTTTACCTGGCCCCCTGAGCCTGAGTTCCCTTCAAGGGCCAAAGTTTACCCTGGCCCAGTCTCATGAAAAAAAACAAACAAAAGACAAAGGCTACAGAAAATACCAATAGTGATAGCTAAATCCTCTAAGATTAAGAAAAGGGGAGGGGGACCAGTAGAATAAAACCAGCAGGAAACCACTCTTGCTGCAATGGACTCCCTGAGCATTTCAGGAATTTGGTTACAGCTCAACACAAGTCCTGATTCACATTCACTCACCTCACAGGAGAGCCTCACAGGCAGAGGCTAAGTGCAGCTGCAAGATGGGCTGCTAAGAATTTTCTGATTTCAGTTCAGACTGGTTTCCAAAATGTTCTGGGGATTCTAAACTTTCACTCTCCCAGACATTTCAGAGTGTGCCATAACTAATCCCACATCTTGCATTTATTTGGGAAAGGAGGCTCCAATCTCCTATGTGGGTGGGATAGGAAGTGAAGACTGTGGAATCTGGAATCCCTTTTGGTTCCCATTTTCCTTTGTGAAAATCCTTCAAATTAAAAAGTCATTGACTGTTGGAGTTAAAAAGAGATGTTGGGGATCACTTAGTCCAATGGCCTCTCCTCGTTTTAGACAGCTAATCGAGAAAACAGGCCGTGATCAAAGTCTCACAAGCTAGGGGCTGAGCTAACCCAGGCTCCAGGCCAGCTGCACTACTGTCCTGGGAATTCACACACAAGGTATTGGCAGAGGGCAGAGGGGGAATATGTGGCTATTAAGGGAATAATGGAAAAACTCCAAAGAGGAAGAAATCAGCTGACACATAACTTGCCATCCAGGCTGGCTGTCAGGAGGCTCAAATTGGAAGCAGGTGAATCTGCCTGATGAGAGTTGAAGGAGGGAAGTGAGGAAGTGGGGGAAGGTGGGAGGGAGGATAGAATACATTTCAGAATCAACAGAATCTGAGACTGCATTTACTCTGTGTACTAACTAGGGTGACAAGGGTTGGATGGGAACAAGATTAAGGGAGATATGTTCCTGGAGGAGGGAAAATGCTTCTTGTATTAATAGGTAAAGGGTAAAGACAAGTCTCAGATGTGAGTAGATGGTAGGGAAAGCTGCCTGTGGTGAACACAGGGATGCACCCCCAGGTCCCCTTTCTTTTATGGAGGGTTTATTCCCCATGGTGGGAATGCTGCTAGAAGAAGACCTCCAGCTGTCAAACCCTCTTTGGGGACTGCCTGGGCTAAAGGAAGCTGCTCTGCCCAAGGTCTTGCCTTCTTCAGGGGCAGTGACTCATCCACAAGTAGATAAAGGCCCAGCCCTCTTGCCTCAACAGGGGACACCTGAAAGGGTCCATTCCAGCCTCTGAACTTGCCATGTGGTCAGCTGAGCTCTTTGTTGGGATTGCTACAGAGCTTACCTTCTCCCTCTGCTGGATCCTACTTTCTCCCCCCTCCTCCCATAGTGTTGAGACCATGGGTGCCACCCTAGAAAATAGCCTCCATCTCAGAATCAGCTTGGGGGAACCCAAGTGGCAGCTCTGATTACAGAGTAAACATACAGAGCCGCACTGAAAGCAGAGAGAAAACCTCCATCTGTTGAATCTGGCCAAGTAACTCACACCTGTGGAAAGCACATGGCCCAAGTCCCGATTTAGAAAATGCAGTTAAGGCTCTGTCTAGGTGACAGGCTGTCACCTCATCGCCATCCACGTGCCTGAGCAGTGAGACCAAAGAGGCCATTCCTCCCCTTGCAGGACCACACCCTACCTGAGCCAGGCAGCCAGAATCCAGTACAGGCAATTCTTAAAGACGTTTAAAGACGATTCCAAAGCCACCCTGGAGCTGGCACCCCATGTAAAGTTGATAAACCTTAATTAACTATCAGAAATGTTCTCCTACAGTAAATTTAAATTCCTCGCATCCTGCATGTATTGATTTCTTTCTGCTATCTTAGGCAGAGGTAGAAAACATAAGCTTATCGGTTTAGTGACATCTCACGATTCATCTTCAATCTCTTATTCAAGGTGAATGATCCCATTTCCACTATTTTTTTTTTTTTTTTTTTTTTGCAGAAGGTTATACTTTCCATCCCATCATCACGTCTGTGGCCTTCTGTAAAGGCCACAAAGGAATCTCTTTCAAATCTTGGTCAATTTAATGGCTATCAATTTTTCTTCTATTAGAGTCAGCTTTATCATCCTGCGTGGCAAATGGCACAGTAACAAGGCACCATCAATAAGTCAACAAGGGCACAGTCCTTGGTTTCTACTCTTCAAAGCCAGCATTCCCACAGCCTGAAGAACCTAACAGGCCTTCTAACTGAAGAGGTAGGAAGGGATCAAGAGGTGGGAAGAAAAAAAGAACTGAGGCTGCATGGTTCCTGGGAACAGAGAAGCCACTGTGCCCCCCAGAGAATGGGGAGGGGTGGGGGGATTCTGCAGAACACAGCCAGAGGCGGGCAGCTCATGTTGGGGGGTCGCATGCTTCTGCCTATGAGAAGAATCTGAGCACATTAGCTATTTCTTTCTTGTCAAGAATCCTTGAGATATTTAGATTTGAGTTACGAATTGAAAGTGAGATAAGCCCTATTTTATTTGCTTGTTTCCCTGCACTTATCTCAGGATGCTTCCTGGATCTGTACAGTAAATAACGATTTATGTAGGAGAGAGAAATAAAGGAGGTACATTCACTTATCTGGCTATCTTTGATCCACTGAATAATTATTATGTTTAACTCTGGATTGGTAGGGTTTTTATACTCATTAGGAAAACTTAACACCAGTGGTTTTCAACCACTTGGCAAGGCCTAGAGACGTTTCGGCTCGTCTTGACTGGTTGGGGTGGCGAGTAGGGAGAGCTACCGCCATCTAGTGGATAGAGGCCAGAATGCCGCTAAACATCCTACGGGGCAAGGACAGCCTCACACAACAAAGAGTTTTCTGTCCAAAATGTTGATAGTACTGGGATCAAGAAAGTCTGACTTACAGATGATTCCATGTCCTCCAAATGTATTCACCTCTTCAAGAGGCTTCAGGCATTGTGGTTTCTCCTCCTCTCCACACAATGGGCCTGGAGAAATTACAAGCTGCTTGACCCACAAGCTCACTGTCTTATTTTTGATAGAGGCAGAGCTGAGGAACAAAGACAAGAGAAACCCAACTGTGAGGTGAAAGCAAGCTTGACCTTGGCTCATGGGCTCCCTTCAAAAGCTATGTTTTATGTTGGGATCTCTGATTAGACAGGCTGAGTCAGAAAATAACAAGGAATTCTCAGAATTACTTCCTAGGTCAGGGTCTTGCTTTCAACTCTGTAATAATCTCCCCCCCCCCCACTTTGAATCAAGGATTGAATACTGTGTAAGAAGAATAACCAGGTTCTCTCTTCAATTGGTTCTGAAACCATCTCAATGATTTTGAGAAAATAGACTTTCTACAATCTGGCAGTAAATTGACCAGCCTGGGATATTTTTGTGTATACATTTCTTACTTTTCTAAAGAATAGACTGAACATGCCAGAATTTTTCAAAGCTGAAATTATGGTATAAGCAACAGCTTTGCAGACAGCCTGTGCTTCAACGTGGAGTAGCAGAAACAGAAAAGTCAGCCAGGCCACGAGGGTCTGGTCAAGTGTGTAACAGTGTGGGATTGCTGCATAACGGGCAGGATCCCACTACAGTACAGCCTTTGAAATGTCTTGAAAAGAAATCTTTTGTCTAGAAAACAAAGCCCTCAACTCCAGGCCCAAATTCACCCCACTCACTCCACCCTCATCCCTACTTCAACTTGAAAAGCTCAAGAAGAGAAAAAGCACTAGAATTTAAAACATTTTAATGTAGAGTAACTTTTTTTTTCTTTAAAGGGCCATCTTCTTATTAATACAAATACTTCTGGGAGGATGACAGAGTAGGGAGCACCAGGAATCTGTCTCACCTCCTAAACAACAATTGCTCAGGCAGAACCTGTCTGACGCAACTATGGGGACTCTGGAGGCTACTGAAGGCTTGCAACTTCCAGACGAAGGCTTGGACAGTAAAGTGCAGTTAACTTCAGTCCATTTTACCTCTTAGTACAGTAGCAGCTATCCATCCCACACCCACAGCCCCACGGCAGGCAGCTGTGCACCTGTTCCTGGAGCAGCTTGCACGTAGCTTGCAGGAGCCAAGGTGGTCAAGAAGAACCATGTCTTCCAGACATAAGGGATTTGTGCTCTGAGTACTGATTGCTACTCCAGAACTCTAGTTGCACCTCCCTCCACTGTTGCAAGTCCCTCTCCGCTCCAGCTGAAGTGAACTCTGGGGATTTAAAGGGCCAATACTCATTCTTTTCCTCCTTCCATTTTTCTCCTTTTCCCTTTTTGGGGGACAGATATGAAAGAGTAGGACATTCAAAAGCAATTCCATATACAGGAGAAATTAGAAAGTCATCATGCACACTCAGAGGAAAGCACAGGCTCAGAAAAGATCTGAGAAAACGTTAAGTTTACACCTCAAGCAGATCCCTGGCACAGAGACAACTTACAACAATCAAAACAGAAACAAAAACGAAAACAGAAACAAAAACAGAAAACCCTGGGGAAGGGAGAGAAGCTGATTTCCAGAGTTACCAAATTATTAGATTCAAATGTCCAGTTTTCAGGAATTCCCTGGTGGTCCAGTGGTCAGGACTCTAGGCTTTCATTGCTGAGGGCCCAGGTTCAATCCCTGGTCGGGGAACTAAGATCTTACAAACCATGCAGCACAGACAAAAAAAAAAAAAAAAAAAAGTTCAGTTTTCAACAAAAAATCACAAGGCATATAAAGAAATAGGAAAGTATGGCCCATCCAAAGGAAAAAAAGAAAATCAACAGAAACTATCCCTGAAACAGAACTGATTTCAGATCTACTAGACAAAGACTTACTTAAAACTGTTTTACAGTTGCACAAAGAACTAAAGGGAGAGGTGAATAAAGACAAGAAAATGATGGCTGAATGAAATAAAAATATCAATAAAGAGATAGAAAACCTAAAAATAAACCAAAAAGAAATTCTGGAATTGAAAAGTACAATAACTGAAATGAAAAATTCACTAGAGGGATTCAAAGGCAGATTTCAGCAGTAGATAGAAAAATGGAAATATTGAGTCTGAGGAACAGAAAGAAAAAAAAACTGAAGAAGAAAAAAACCAGAGCCTATGGGACCTATAGGACACCATTAAGGGGACCACCATATACATGTGGGAGTCCCAAAAGAAGAGAGAGGGAAAAGAGAGAGAGAATATTTGGTGAAATAATGGCTGAAAACTTCTCAGATTTGATGAAAGACATGAAATAAATATCCAAGAATCTCAGTGAACTCCAAACTAGATGAACTCAAAGAAACCCACACTGAGACATAATATAATCAAACTTTCAAAAGACAAAAACAAAAAGAGTATCTTGAAAACAGCAAGAGAGAAGTGATTCATCATATATAAGGGATCTTCAGTAAGATTATTGAAGATTTCTCATCAGAAACAAGCTTTGGAGGCCAGAGGCAGTGCTATTCAAAATGCTAAAAGAAAAAAAAATAAAAAATGTCAAGTAAGAATCCTAGATCCAGCAAAACTGTCCTTCAAGAGTGAGGGAAAAATTAAGACATTCTCAGATAAATGAAAGTGGACAGTTTGTTACCACCAGACCTTCTCTGAAAGCAGTGCTCCAGGAGTCCTGCAGGGTGAAATGACAAGACACTAGACAGTAACTCAAAGCCATATGGAGAAATAAAGATCTCAATAAAGTAAACACATAAGCAACTACAAAAGTTCATATTATTGTAACGATGGTTTGTAACTCCCCCTTTTGTCATCTATATGATTTAAGAGACTAGTATATTTTTTTAAATTATTAGTCAAAATGCTACTATTAGTTACTTTGGTTTTTTTTTTTTGGCTGCATTGGGTCTTTTTTCTGCATGTGGGCTTTCTCTAGTTGCAGTGCGTGAGCTTATCATTGCAGTGGCTTCTCTTGTTGTGGAGCATGGGCTCTAGGTGCTTGGGCTTCAGTAGTTGTGGCTCGCAGGCTCTAGAGTGCAGGCTCAGTAGTTGTGGCGCATGGGCTTAGTTGCTCCGCATCATGTGGGATCTTCCTGGACCAGGGATTGAGCCCATGTTCCTTGCATTGGCAGGCGGATTCTTAACCACTGCCCCACCAGGGAAGTCCCTGTGACTTTGGTTTGTAACCCTAAATTTTGTCTTCTACATCATTTAGGAGACTAATGCATTTAAAAGAATTATTAGTTTATGGTTTTGGGCACACAGTGTTTAAAGATGTAATTTAGTCAACAACCAAAATGGGTGGGGACAGAGCTATTAAAGTAGCATGGCCTTTTTTTTTTTTTGGTAGTAAAATACACATAACAAACTTTACCATCTTAACCATTTTTAAGTGTCCAATTCAGTGGTATTAAATACATTCATAATGTGCTACCATTACTACCACCCATCACTATAACTCTTTCATCTTGTAAAACTGGAACTCTATACTTATTAAACAATAACTCCCCATTCTGCCCTCTCCCTAGCCCCTGGAAACCACCATTCTACTTTCTGTCTTTATGATTTTGACTACTAAGTACCTCGTATAAATAAAATCATACAGTATACGTCCTTTTGCTACTGGCTTATTTAACTTAGTATAATGTCCTCAAGGTTCATTCATGTTGTAGCATATGTCAGAATTTTCTTCCTTTTTAAGGCTGAATAATATTCCATTCTACACATATACCATATTTTGCTTATTTATTCATTGGTCAATGGATACCTGCTTCCACATTTTAGCTATTTGAATAATGCTGCTATGATCATGGGTGTACAAGCATCTCTTCAAGACTGTGCTTCCAGTTCTTTTTGGTATATACCCCAAAGTGGAATTGCTGGGTCATATAGTAATTTTTTTTTTTTTTTTTGCGGTACGCAGGCCCCTCACTGTTGTGGCCTCTCCCGTTGTGGAGCACAGGCTCCGGACGCGCAGGCTCAGCGGCCATGGCTCACGGGTCCAGCCACTCCGCGGCATGTGGGATCTTCCTGGACCGGGGCACGAACCCGTGTCCCCTGCATCGGCAGGCGGACTCTCAACCACTGCGCCACCAGGGAAGCCCCATATAGTAATTTCATGTTCAATTTTTATGCTAAGTGAAATAAGCCAGTCACAAAAAGACAAATACTGTATGATTCCATTTATATGAGGTACTTACTCAAAAATCATAGACAGAAAGTAGAATGGTGGTTGCCAGGGGCTGTGGGGAGGAAAGAGGGAAGTTACTGTTTAATAAGTATAGAGTTTCAATTTTATATACAAGATGAAAAGAGTTATGGAAATGGATGGTGGTAATACATTATGAACGTATTTAATACCAGTGAACTGGACACTTTAAAATGGTTAAGATGTATTTTACCACAATTAAAAAATTAGGGGGAAAAAAAAAAGAATGGTCCTTAAATTACCAAAGATTGCCAACAGAATGTTATATTTTAAAATGTGACTAGCGGGATTTCCCTGGTGGCGCAGTGGTTAAGAATCCGCCTGACAATGCAAGGGACACGGGTTTGATCCTTTGTTCGGGAAGATCCCACATGCCGTGAAGCAACTAAGTCCGTGCGCCACAACTACTGAGCCTGCACTCTAGAGCCCGTGAGCACAACTACTGAAGCCCACACGCCTAGACCCCATGCTCCGCAGCAAGAGAAGCCACCACAATAAGACTGCACACCTCAACAAAGAGTAGCCCCCCAGCTCACTGCAACTAGAGGAAGCCCGCGTGCAGCAACGAAGACCCAATGCAGCCAAAAATAAATAAATAAATAAGATTATATGTAAAAAAAAAAAATGTGACTAGCAACAACCAGACCAACATCACGTCTTCCCCATAAAAGCAATTCAATTCACTGAAAGAGATGAAAGTCTTAGTGGCATCTCTATCGCCATCTACTGAATCGAATTTGTACTATATTCTAGTAAATCCTAACCAAAGAAAGGTCTTTGTAATATATGTGCTTTCATTTAAATTCTAGCCACTGGAGCCTCTTGGTCAACGTTTTGCCCACTCTCATTATTGATCCTATTATCAGCACAAACCTGTTTCTGGATGTTGTGTTCAGGAAATGATTATTTTAAGTGCTCACTCCAGAGAAGCTGGGCAAAGATTGCATGCAAACTTTACATGCAGACTATTTGCTCTCTGGTCAGGGTCTGCAATTCAAAACCCATGATCGTTAAACCATAAACGCCTAGATCTTTAAGCAACTTGGCAGGGATCTTTGACAATTCAGTCCCATTGCTTCCAAAATGTACACTGATTCTCTGTTTTCAAACTGTGTGAGCGTGTGTGTGGTGAGGAAAGAATTCAGGAGGAAATGGATGGGAGTTTTTTTGTTTTTGGCTGCGTTGGGTCTTCATTGCTACGTGCGGGCTTTCTCTAGTTGCGGCGAGTGTTGGCTACTCTTCATTGCGGTGTGCGGGCTTCTCATTGCGGGGGCTTCTCTTGTTGCGGAGCACCGGCTCTAGGCGCACAGACTTCAGTAGTGTGGCACGCAGGCTCAGTAGTTGTGGCTTGCGGGCTCTAGAGCACAGGCTCAGTAGTTGTGGCACAGGGGCTTATTTGCTCTGCGACATGTGGGATCTTCCCGGACCAGGGCTCAAACCTGTGTCCCCTGCATTGGTAGGCAGATTCTTAACTACTGTGCCACCAGGGAAGTCCTGATGGGAGTTTATTATTAGACATCTCCATCTGCATATAACCAGAGTTCAAGGGTGACATGCACTTCGTGTTAAGCACAAATCCATCTAAAGCTGGCCTTATTTATAATAGTACATACTGTATGATTTGACCCAAGAAAACAACATAACAGAATATAACTCATGCAACTGTTCCTTGGATGAAAAAGGTGGATCCTCCTCAGAGGCCTTAAGATGTCAATACACATGAGAGCTTGAAGGTACAGTTTGCACTGATTTTTAAAAACTATAATATTGCTTCTTTACCAACCTTATGGTAATAGAGTTGGAGAATACTGATAGATTAATTCTTTAGCATGAGAGAAAAAGGTGTCAAATTTACTTAAGAAGCATGTTTCTTCTCCTCTTTCTACACACAAATTACATCTGTGCTACTTTCCAAGTTCCTCTGTGTTAGAAATCAAAATGGCCTCCATTCTGGATCAGGGATACATATTATAGTAACTGTAACTTGTAGGTTAAAGAATCCTGCCTTCTATTGCCAGGACATCAGTAAATTGGGCATTCTGTAGCAGCTTTTTCTGAATCAGAAAACATGGTAGCATTTTACTTCCTTTAACCATTCAAAAAGCTTCATTTAAAGTCAATGGAAACAAGAAATTAAATCTGGCCTCCTGAGTTTAGGAAAGAGGTTTTAAATTGGTGGTCTATAGGTCAAGTGTAGTCTGTAGATATGTGTTCTGTGTGGCCTGCACAGTACTCTGAAAATCAGGATTGCTCTTGTCAAATCTACATTTCCAGCTTCTGATAGGGTAATTCTAAGTCCATAATCCTGCACGACAAAATTGGCTGGAACCTACCACAATTGTTCCTTTTAAGAAGTCCCTAGATCCCCCTATGCCTGGCTGTGAACCATCTCACTCATTTACAGTAGGACCAGACATCTATAGATACTTGAGAGTGACCTTTTATTTGGAGGCTAAGAAAAGAATATCAAGGAGAGACTGACATAGATTCCCAAGGTATGGAGGGTACCTGTAGATAACTGACAATTAAAAAGAAGCAAAAAGAAATTGCTAAATAATAGTATCTTTATTATGTATCTATTTTTTTTTTATTCAAGAACATAACAAATTGCTACTACTAGCAAATTGACAACTTTCTATGGGTTCAGTGGTGCTATATTGGTTTACCTTTGTTAAAATGCTGTTTTTTCTGAGAGGGAATGAAAGAAATTATGAGCCTTCTGTAAAATGGGAAAAGTTGAGGGGAATTCCGTGGGCAGTCCAGTGGTTAGGATTCTGTGCTTCCACTGCAGGGGGCATGGGTTCAATCCCTGGTTGGGGAACTAAGATCCCTACATGCCACGTGGTGTGGCAAATAAATAAATAAATAAACAAACAAACAAACAAATAAATAAATAAAATGGGAAAAGTTAAAAAAAAATCATGAGGCCTGTACTCTGACTTTTAACTTATGTTTTAGCAATCTAACAGAATTAAAGGCAACTGAAAAATAACATTTTCATCTGTTAAGGTTAAAAAAGTGATTGAAAATAACGGGTATTTTCTAATTATCCAGGATTTAGAAAAAGTTTTAAATGTTAAGAAAATTTTTTGATTAAATTTGTTTCAGAAAATCTCTAAACCTTTGCAAATGAATGAAATTAATGGAAATTCATTTTGATAAATGCTTGACTACAATAATTAAACAAAAATGTAACTAGTACAATTAAATCTTTCAGACTCTGAAGGAAACATTTTCCTCCCTTCTGTTGCTGTGGTAGACAGAACACCTAATTTGAGTCAGAGAAACTTACTTCACCATGGTCCTTGCTATGTGATCTTCGGCGTGTTACTTTGCCTTCTGAATTCCCTTTTCTTCACCTATGAAAATGGGGATAATAATATCTATTTCACAAAATTTTTGTGAGGATTTAATAAGAATACATATTAATAGTACTAGCACAGTGTCTGGCACAGAGAGAACACTTTAAAAATATTTGTTCTCTTCATACATGGCAGGCAAAGAGGTGCCTTGTATAAAAATGAAAAAAGCCATGGGGGGGACTTCCCTGGTGGTGCAGTGTTTAAGAATCCGCCTGCCAATGCAGGGGACATGGGTTCGAGCCCTGGTCCGAGAAGATTCCACATGCTGCGGAGCAACTAAGCCCGTGTGCCACAACTACTGAGCCTGTGTTCTAGAGCCTGCAAGCCACAACTACTGAGACCACGTGCCACAACTACTGAAGCCCACAAGCCTAGAGCCTGTGCTCCACAACAAGAGAAGCCACTGCAATGAGAAGCCAGCACACCACAACAAAGAGTAGCCCCCGCTCAATGCAACTAGAGAAAGCCTGCGCACAGCAACGAAGACCCAATGCAGCCAAAAAATAAATAAATAAACAAATAAATTTAAAAAAAAAAGCCATGGGAGATGAATAGGTAAAACACAGAGGACTTTTACGGCAGTGAAACTATTGTGTATGATACTATAATGGTGGATACATGTCATTATAAATTTGTCCAAACCCACAGTATGTACAACACCAAGGGTGAAGCCTAATGTAAACTATGGACATTGCGTGATAATGATGTGTCACTGTAGGCTCATTCATTGTAACAAATGCACCACTCGGAGCGGGGCGGGTATTGATAACAGGGGACGCTATGCATATGTGAGGACAGGGGGTATATGGGAAATCTCTGTATGTTCTGCTCAATATTGCTGTGAACCTACAACTGCTTAAAATAATAAAATCTATTTTAAAGCCATGGGTTTAGAAAAATATGACAAGTTTTGGATATTTCTAACCCAATGGAGAATTTCTATTATAGCTATTTCATTACAGCTGTCAGAGAACAATGTCATAAATCAAACATTAATGCAGTGTTGACCCTGAAAATTATAGCTACTAGTATGACCTAATACCCATCAACATACAACCTAAAAAATAAAGCAGGAATCCAACAGAAATGCACATATATGTTCATGAACAAGACATGTACAAAAATATTCATGAAAGCACTATGTGTATGTGCTACGCTGGAAACGTAGATGTCCATCTATGGTAGAACTGTGGTATACTTACACAATGGAATAATAAATAGTGATGAGAATAAACAACTGCACATGACATGGATGAATACCACAAAAATAATAAAGAACCAAACACACAAAAATAAATACATTATGATTTCATTTATCTAAAATTCAAACTCAGGCAAAACTCATCTAAGGTATGAGAAGTCACGATAGTGGCTATCTCTGGGAGGGGGATAATAATGACTGAAAGGGGGCTTCTAGGATTCCAGGGGTGTTATTTCTTCATCTGGGAGTTGGTTACATAAATGTGTTGACTTTGTGAAAAATTATTGAGCTGCACAGTTATAACTTGTTCAATTTTCAGAATTTATTATTGTGTATATGTATATATCAATAAAATTTACCAACAAAATAAAGCTAGAGTAAAGCTAATTCACAAGATTGGCATTAAATATGAAAGATTCCAGGTCCAACTTGGTATTTATTCATTGACCTGCTTATTGCAACTTACTTTGTACCCAATACTGTGTTTGATTTTGGTGATATAATGGTAACTGTTATGGGTTGAATTGTATGTGCCCTCCGAAAATTCATAAGTTGCAGCCCTAATCCCCAGTACCTCAAGATGTGACCTTATTTGGAGATAGGGTCTTTAGAGTTAAAATGAGTTCATTAGGGTGGGTCCTAATTCAATATGACTGGCATACATATAAGAGGAAATATGGACACACATAGAGCACATAGAGGGAAGATGACATAAGAGATATAGAGAAGGTGGTCACCTATAAGCCAAGGAGAGAGGCAAAGGTCTGAAGCCAATTATTCCCTTACAGTCTTCCAAAGGAACCAACGTTGCCAACACCTTATATCAGACTTCTGGCCTCCAGAACTGAGACAAATTTGTGTGGTTAAGCCATTCAGTTTGTGGTACTTTGTTTCAGCAGCCCTAGAAAACTAACAGAGTAACCTTCCCCCATTTTCCACACCCTCAAAATGTGCTGTCCTTGCCATCAATAAAAAGTACTGTCCCTGACTGTAACCATGATAATAGCAATAAAGGACAGCCTAGAAAAAAGAAATGTAGCATAATTAAGGAAGTCATAAAAGGTTTCCCTGAGGAATTTTTAACCAAGCTAAAGCCTGAAGTAAAAGAAATTATTAACTAGGTAAAAAGAAAGGGATGAGCCTTCCAGGTAAAAGAAACAGCATATTTTCAAGCCCCTTACAAGAGGAACAGAAAAAATACAAGTGTCTGGCTCAAAATAATGTGTAATACAGTAGGAGATGAGTCTGGAGATCAGCTGGAATTCAGATTATGCAGAATTTGTTAGGCCATGTTAAGGACTTTGGATGTTATCTCAAAAAGCAATGACATGAGACAACTATTTAGTGCATGATAATATGATGAAATGTGAAATACTCAGCATCACCTATGAAGCATCCTTGCCAAAATAGTTGAAACTAAATCTAGTTAAGTTTTTACAGCTAGCTTCCATTTACAGGAAATATGGGAAAAAGAAAAACAAGTTAAATAATACCATAAGGAAGCAATCAGACAAATCTAAAATGTGGAACATTCCCAGTAACAACCAAGCCAGTCCAGTCAGTCAATGGCAAGAGAGAGAAAAAGAGAGGAAGAATACCCTATATGCAGAGACACAACAACCAAAGAGAATACATGGACCTTGTTTAGCTCCTAACTGGAACAACTCAACTGTAAAAAGGCATGTTTAAGCAATTTGTGAAATGTGAATACAGACTGGATATTAGATAATACTAAGGAATTATTTTTAGTTATTTTTACAATATTCTGTCTCTTCCCACTGAAGCTGTAATCTTGATAGCAGAGACCATACACAAAACAGGTATCCAGAACATGCTGGGTTTGTTTTTGTTTTGGCCGCACTGTGCAGCATGTGGGATCTTAGTTCCCTGACCAGGGAAGCGCAGGGTCTTAACCACGGGACCGCGAGGGAAGTCCCCACAATATGTTGCTGATGCTGGTGTTGAATCCTGGTATTTACAATTTAGGCAGAAGGTGAAAAAGCACTGGGAAATCATCTGTGGAACTACTGAATTTTTGAGTTGTGAATGACAAATGGAATTATCTAGCCAAAATAAATTCATGAGGAAAAGGACACAAAAATAGATCGTGGTAGAGCTGGTCTAGCACAGGCTCCTATGCCACGAGGCTCATGTTATACCTCTTTCAGTGCAGCTTATAGGGAGGTTCTCACAACTTCCAAGCCCTGTACAGCTCACAACTCAACTATTTCTCCTTCCCCCACTTGACTTTATATTCTTGCTCTTCCTCCCAACTCCATCTCCAGGCATTTTACTTTAGATTCACTTGACAAATTTCACTTTCCTTGGGTAAACTGCCAAAGGTACTGCTAACAAAGAAGAAGAATAATGAGTGGAGGAAAAAACATTTTAAAACCAAAGCAAAATTAGCAGTAACAACAACAACAGCTTCTGTTTCAAGCTTTTTTCAGATTTCTGTACCTAATTCATTCTCTTGGCTTTCATGAACACATTTTTTTTCCAAGTTCTGTCAACGGATACATAGTAGCTTTCTATCAATCATACAAGTCTCAAAGAAAAAAGGGTGTTAAGCCATTGGTACATAAAGAATCAGTGCTGCTGAAATACCCTCTCCTTCCCTTCCTTTTTTCCATCCTTCATATTTTCTTTTCAAAAATCATAGCTAAGGACTTCCCTGGTGGCGCAGTGGTTAAGAATCTGCCTGCCAATGCAGGGGACATAGGTTCAATCCCTGGTCTGGGAAGATCCCACATGCTGCGGAGCAACTAAGTCCATGCGCCACAACTACTGAGCCTGCGCTCTAGAGCTGACGAGCCACAGCTACTGAAGCCCACATGCCTAGAGCCCGTGCTCTGCAACAAGAGAAGCCACTGCAATGAGAAGCCTGCGCACCGCAACGAAGAGTAGCCCTCGCTCACCGCAACTAGAGAAAGTCCATGTGCAGCAAAGAAGACCCAATGCAGCCAAAAACTAAACTAATTAATTAATTTAAAAAAATCATAGCTAATATGAAGGTCAGAAATAAAAATATTATTAGTTATTATAAGCCTTTTATAACTAAACTGCAATTTAAATTGCTTTTAAAATTGTACATAGGTATTACTTTTAAAAAATATTACATTTTAAGTGCTCAGAACAGTGGGCACTAAGAATGGTTTGTAGCTGGACATCACCAAAAGCTGTGTGAGGGAGCACCTTGTTTCCACGTGCACTTGCAGTGGGAGCGGTGCGCAGGCCCTTGAAGACTTTGATATTTTCTTTATAAAATAAAGCTCGTTGTGAGCATTAAAAGAAAAAAATTACATTTTAGAAAACTGAATTATAGCTATCCAGTACTGTGGTTACCAAGATACAGAAAAATTGAGAACTCAGCCAGTATTCTTCTGGATTTGTAAGATAAGCCCAGCAACCCAAATATTAGTGGAAACAGATAGCTTAATATAGGCAATAAGGTATGTTATATCAAATACTCCAAAGAGGGATAATTATACAAGTACAAATGCATAGATATGTGGGATTTGGGAAGTATAAACCAAGTAGAGGAATATGTGTTTCTGGGACCTATTACATTGAAATAAGGGTTATCTTCTATTAAGTTCTTCCACTATGTAATATATTTATATTGCACATACATATCACTAAACCTTTTGGGGAGATATTACTGCCCATATTTTACAAAGAGTAAGAAGAAGAATTTGAACTTGAATATGAAGCTGTCCGATTCCAAGTTTACATTCTTTCCACTATAAAATAACATATATACATTCAGTTTAAAATTAGGAGGGGAAAACTTATGCTCTTTTATTCTATCTAACAGCAGCTCACTTTTACCATGTTCCATGATCAAGGCTGACATTCTGGTATGGCATAAGGGCTGAAAGCTGTTCTGATTAGTTGGGTATCTGTTGTTTGATTGGTGCCTATGCCATGCTGATCATTAAATATTTTGAATATCACACCTGTCCATGACACAGAACTCTGAGTTTTCAATCAAATACTTACTCAGACACTTGAAATCATCTAAAACCACTTCGTATGACATATTCCATGCCTACAGGTATCCTGGGTCTAAGATGTAGAACTACTACTTCTTTGCAAAATTTGGCTATTCTCTCTCTAGATAAGAACATGCTGAAATTCCCAAGTTTTATAGCAGAAGCTTAACATTTGCCATTTATATATACCAAAGCATGGAGCACATCTTTGAGTCAGTAGTACAAAATTACTATACTCTAGGTTTTTGCCAGTGAAAACCTTGAAATGGCATCCTGCCTTACTTGTTACAAGTCAGACTTATAGCATTTGATATTTGGGAAATCAGTCTGACAGATACTACTCACACCTTCCTCAGTTCTTGCTATTAAATTAGATCACCAGAAAGGAATATATTTAGACATTAACTTATGCACTTAGATATAAATGCCTAAACTGAGATTTATACACTTACATTCTTAGATTTTATCAAGATTCAATATACAGGAGGGATAAATTAGGAGTAGCATATACACACTATTATATATAAAATAGATAACCAGGGGCTTCCCTGGTAGCGCAGTGGTTAAGAATCTGCCTGCCAATGCAGGGGACACGGGTTCAATCCCTGGCCCGGGAAGATCCCACATGCCACGGAGCAACTAAGCCAGTGCGCCACAACTACTGAGCCTGTGCTCTAGAGCCCGTGAAACACAACTACTGAGCCTGCGTGCTGCAACTACTGAAGCCCGCGTGCCTAGAGCCCGTGCTCCACAACAGGAGAAGCCACCGCAGTAAGAAGCCCGCGCACCGCAATGAAGAGTAACCCCCACTCGCCACAACGAGAGAAACCCCACAGGCAGTAACAAAGACCCAGTGCAGCCAAAAATAAATAAATAAAATAAATAAAATAAAATAAAATAGATAATCAACAAGAACATACTATATAGTACAGGGAACTCTACTCAATATTCTGTAATAACCTATATGGGAAAAGAATGGATATGTGTATTGGGTTGGCCAAAAAGTTCATTCAGTTAATGAATACATTGTTCAACAAAGTTCTTGACGAAAATGAAAAATGCCTTTTATTTTTACTTAAAACCGAATGAACTTTTTGGCCAATCCAATATGTGCATAACTGAATCACTTTGCTGTACATCTGAAACATAATGTTGTAAATCAACTATACTCCAAAATAAAATTAAAATTAAATAAAAAATAAAAATTTTAAAAAAGAAAAAATAAAGTACATAGGAATTTTAGAAAGATTCAATATACAAAATGACCATATAAAAAAAGGAAGCAATGGTGTAAATATTTCAAGGACAAATCTAAACGTCATCATAAAGAAGCATGATATATTTCTGAGAACTTCATACTCCAGATTTATTTATAAGTTAGTTATACCAAAATCAGTTTGCCTAACTGATATATATAAAATGTTGTACAGGCTCCCTCAACTGGTTAAGATGTAGAACTACCAAAAAACATGCTGCATCAAGTTGACTTTATCATCCTCTTCAGAAATTTCTGTAACCCCAGCTTGAGATCGAAGAACAGACATGATGTCATTAGATAATTTGCCAAAGCCATTCTGTAAACATATATTTGCTAATTCTTGCCACTCTTCTAGGGAGCAAAATGGATCATTTATCATAAGATGTTCAACTGCATCTGAGGAAATAAAAATACAATATTATAATATAGCACTTATTTGATAATCCATACTTAGCAATTCTTCAAAAATAAAGAGATATCATTTCAACTCCATTACTATTAGACCTGATTCCTTTAAGTGTAACGTGGAGTGCCTAGTCGAGCTCATAGTAAGTACTGAAGTGTTAGTTCCTTCTCCTCCTCCTTTTTCATTAACCTTTTCATGCCTCAATTCAACTCTCCACCATTTCTCACATTACCTATTCCTCCACTCATCTCCTTCTTGGTAAGGTCAGCAGATGCTGAAGGCTGAAAGGAAGGGAGCTCAGAAAGTGAAGAATGTGGGCTCAGCCTTATTCACAGTCTGTAAGGTACCACTAGGAACTATCAAACAAATCTGATGGTCAAGTTTTCATGATCCTTCAAACACTTTTATAAATGCCCTATAGTGCTAACCTAAGGGTTTAAAAAACTTTGGCAAAACCTCCATCCTATCTCTAGACAGAGACCTCTTAATGATGGGCCTGCTTTAACAAATATTTTTCTAAAGGAAATAAAAGAAGGATTTTGTTTATTAAAGAAAACTAATGATATTATTTACTTTTGAAAATCAATTATAGTGACCCTCTTTGGAACTATTTATGGAACTCGTTTATCTACTACCCGCATTACTTATAATACTTGATGAAAGAGGATCTCTATTCAGGTTATTGTAATCACTATCATTTTATTTCTACCATGATTACTATTTTTCTATCAAATAAAATATTTTAGTTGATATCTGTAATGATAATTTCTAAATTATCTTCCCAACTATGTTTTCATGTAATTTACTATTCTTTCTTTGGCCCCATATGATAATTTAAAATCAATCTGTCTGCTCAAGTTTCTATATTAAATTAGAGAAAGGAAAGAAAAAAGTGAGATCTAATTAGTTATTCCTGATCCCACTCCAGAGTGAGGTTCAGAGTAAATAATATATGTAAATAATATTTTCATATATATTTGGTTTAGGAATAAAAAACATAAAGTTTATCTAAATAACATTTTAAAAAATATATATAAATTATTAAATATACACATGTTAATATATATAAAGAGTTTACAGTAGTCATAGCTATTATAATTATTATGATGTTACCCTCAAGCTTCAGAAAGAGTCTCTCTTCATTCTAATTCTCTCAACAAATATATACTACTGCCAACAGATTATTATTAACATGGTAATCTTTACATTTATAAACACCTAAAGTTAACTCTTGCCAAGAATAAACTCTTAGGAAGATAGAGTTAACTCAAACATAATAATCTTGAACCTTTCCCTAAATAACCCACTACTATTTCTTTCACTACAAAATTTTACTTCACTTACCTTTCCCATCTTTATTTATTTCTTGAAGTAGCTTAATGCCAACTTTTTTCATATCTACAGAGAACAGGTGAAGTACAGCAAGACCAAAAGATAAATATGGTGGTTTCCCATTCCATTCTTTAGTGAGACACTGAATTAATTCAGTGTGGGGACATAACTTTATTAGCTGCAGCAGGTCATCTGAAAGCAAAAATGAAAAACTGTGTCTCAACATCCTAATATGATACATCAACTAGAAACTGGGACTAGATAATGTCTATATTTGCCAATCAACTCTTCTTT
Source organism: Grampus griseus (assembly GCF_964374135.1). Taxonomy (NCBI): domain Eukaryota; kingdom Metazoa; phylum Chordata; class Mammalia; order Artiodactyla; family Delphinidae; genus Grampus; species Grampus griseus. Next base: position 45,567,789 of record NC_139009.1, read on the forward strand.
TTCCAATCCCTCCAAAGCCCTCAATGAATTCAACATTACTATCTCCAATCCAAAAAAGAAAAAAAAAATCATACTCAGCATAGGAGAAAACAAAGGAAAACTACCTAAACATAGTACCAGGAAAAAAAATTTATCAGAGAACAGTCTTGGAAAGAAATGTGGTATTAAAAAAAGGACCAGGTTGACAATCACGAATCCTGAATTCTAATCATAGCTCAATCAGTCACTTAATCTTTTGGACCTCAGTTTTTGCATCTTAAAGTGCTAGAATTAGTATCTCCACAATTTCTAAGCTCCCATCTAATACTACGTTATTTTTGTCTACATCTTGTTGCTCATTTGGGGGCCAACTTCTACTGAGTATATCTTTCTTGCTGTGCCTTGCACAGAAAAGGGGCTCAGCAATTTTTCCTAAAAATATCAAGTATTTAGAAACCCAAATATGAAGATTTTAAGAAGCTGTTAGCTAGTTCAAGTAGCTAGAGGTTGAGCCATATGAAGTTGCCTACACTTGACCATTTTTTACTTCAAAAAAAAAAGCAATTTCATATGGTTTAGTCTACTAGTTAACCATTCAGATAATCTAAAGCTACAATCATGATTTATATTCTTAAATTTATAAACTTTGTGTTAACTTACTAAATTTTTTTAAGTAAAAATATTCTTGAGCCACAACAGAGGTAATTTTCAGAATAATTTTTGAGAGCATTTCAAGAACTACGTGTAAACATACCTGCACTCTAAAAGGTAATACAAGGTAATCTAGTGTTTATTAAACACATATTTATTGTACTGTGAACTTACATATATTAAATTACTACACCTAATATTCAGTATAAGTCAGATATTATTATTCTCACATTACAAGTGAGGAAACAGGCTTAGAGAGGTTAGTTTTCCCAGAATTAGACACACAGTCTAAAGAAGAACAGTTCATCTGACCCCCAAAGTCCATGACCTTCCAATCTGTGGTGCTGCTCCTCCAAAATAATAAATATGTATGTGTGTGTGCATTGTGTGTATGTATATATATATACATGCATACGCACACAAAGAGAGAGAGAGAGAAGGAAAGAGAAATGGTAAAAGATGAAGCAAGGAATAGCAGAATATAATTCTATATCAATGAAGTCAAATAATTCTTTAAAAATTTTCCCTAGAAAAGAGGTAGAAGTTTATGATTTGGGTCGCTCAATCTGGCCTCCACTAAGGTGAAGTTATTTATATAGGACAACCCTGTCTCCAACATTTCATAACTCATCCATCTCTCTCCATTTCATTCAATCAAGTATTCAAATACTCTTCTCCATTAATTGATTAACCAATATTTACTCCATTATGTACAAGATATGGTCTCTGACTAATTAGAAAGGACACAAGTTCAAATCCTATGAACCTACCCCTCTACTTACTTCAGAATGCATTTCCTTATTCCTTGGTTTGACATGTAATAATGATCGTTATTTATCTTGTATGTTCTATTTTAATAAGGTTATAAGGGTCTATATATCAACCATGGTACTGTTTAACTCACATATACCTAGATACTTAGAACAGTGGTTCTCAAAATATGGTCTAGGGTCCATAAAGTCAGAACTATTTTCATAAAAATACTAAAATTTGCCTTTTTTATTCTCCTTCTCTCACAAATATACAGGGTGTTTTTCCAGAAGCTACATGACATATTACAATAGACTGAATATAGGATCAGATATGGGAAGCCAGCTATCTTCTACTAAACCAGACATTACAGAGATTTACAAAAATGTAAAACAGTGTCACTCTTTTCCTTAAATTGTTTAGCTTTGGAAAAGTTACTTTTCATAAAAATATTTTACTTATGACAATACATAATTGGTTTATTGCTGTTGGTTGTTTTTGTTTTTGGCCTTGCGGCACAACTTGTGCTTAGTTCCCCAACTAAGGATTATTAAACCTGCACCCTCAGCAGTGAAAGCACAGAGTCCTAACCACTGGACTACCAGGGAATTTCCTATTATTGTTATTTTAAACGTGAAATTTTGCCATTTGCAGCAACATGGATGGACTTGGAGGGCATTTTGCTAAGTGAAATAAGTCAGACAAAGAAAGACAAATACTGTATGATCTCACTTAATAGGTGGAATCTAAAAAAATAGATGCATCTGACTCACCTCACTCAGCTGCACCTGGGGAAGAGCCAGCGGACCAGCCTGCAGACTGACGTGACACTGCCCTGCTGGAGACCCTGATTATATCCCACAATAAGCTGAGAAGCCTGCCCTTGCTGGGATGGGCACTGCCGGCACTCAACACCACGGACGTCTCCTTCAACGAGCTGGCCTCGTTGTCTCCTGATACCCTGAATGGCCTGAGCCACCTCCAGGAGCTCTACCTGTGTGGCAATAGGCTGCAGACTCTGCCCCCCAACTCCTCTCCCACCCCCCCACCCCCCAGCTCCTGGCACCCACGCTCCAGCTGAAGAAGCTCAACCTGGCTGAAAACCAGTTGAGAATAGAACGAAACAGAAACAGACTCACAGATATAGAGAACAAACTAGTCATTACCAGTGGGGAGAGGGAAAGGGGGAGGGACAATTTAGGGGTAGGAGATTAAAAGGTACCAACTGTTAAGTATAAAATAAGCTACAAGGATATATTGTACAACACAGGGAATATGGCCAATGTTTTGTAATAACTATAAATGGAGTATAACCTTTAAAAATTGTGTATCACTATATTGTACACCTGTAACATATAATATTGTACATCAACTATACTCCAATAAAAAATTTTTTCTGGTTTAATTTCTTTTTTGTTAAAGTCTTTATTGAATTTGTTACAATATCGCTTCTGTTTTCTGTTTTGGTTTTTTTTTTGGCCGCAAGGCATGTGGGACCTTATCTCCTGGACCAGGGATCGAACCCACACCCCCTGCATTGGAAGGCAAAGTCTTAACCACTCACCACCAGGGAAGTCCCTGGTTTAATTTCTAATAGGATAAATATCAATTGGTAGAACCCACACAGACAAAAACTCTTTGGGATCTTCAATGTTTTTTAAAACTATGAAGGAGACCTGAGACCAGAAGGTTTGAGAGCCTCGGATCTAGAATAACCCAGTTTCTAGATTGTTTCTAGCCTCGGAGTCTAGAATTCCATATCTAGAATATAACCAGACAGGTACATTCACTTGTTTAATGACGATGGGGAAGGTGAACAAACAAATCATTTCAGGCTTTATTCTAGAAATCATTAGGGAGGAAAAATGAAGTGTTTTTCCTTCTAAAACAGATGCTCTATGAGTCAGATTTATGCTTTTGGAACAAAAGACTTTTTTAGGACTTCACCGTTTTTGTTCTGTTTCTTTGATTTGTAAATGTAAAGCTGACAGTCTAAATCTGAGAAAGACCATTTTCTTCTGAAACCAGAAAGTATTAACAAACTGAGTCTGTCCCCTGAGGCCAAGGATGATCCTTTGGAAAGCTGTGGTTGTTTGTCATTAAAAAGTAAAATAAGCAGAGTAATTTTTCAAACATTGTTTCTACCTTTTAAGCTTAATTTTCCTCAGGTTATTATTATCTTATGATGTTGTACTAAATAAATTCTGAGGATAAATATCAAGGTTCTAATTACATAGGAGAGTTAATATTTCTTACATTAGTACAATATACAGTTGTCCCTTGATATCCACGGGGTTTGGTTTCAGGACCCCCTGCAGATAGCAAAATCTGAGTATGCTCAAGTCTCTTATATAAAAAGTCTCTTATACAAAATGGCATAGTATTTTCATATAACCTACACACATCCTTCCATATACTTTAAATCATCTCTGGATTACCTAATACAATGTAAATAATATGTAAATAGTTGCAAATACAATGCAAATGTTATGTAAATAATTGCTGGTGCACAGCAAACACAAGTTTTGCTTTTTAGAACTTTCTGGAATTTTTTTTCCCTCAAATATTTTCAATCTGAAGTTCACTGAATCCATGGATGTGGAACCCATGAATATGGAGGGCTGACTGTATAATTATTTTACAGTGTAACGCACTACTAGAGGAACAGGATAATATGATAATGAGTCAATCATATTTCTGTATACTCATGCAAGGCAAATTTTGCAAGCAAAAAAAGAAACTTCACATTTCATTCAATAAAAATTCCAAGAGTAATTAAAACCTTGATTTCTTGACTAAAATAATTCTATGGAAAAATAATACTTAACACAGAAACTGAATCTGTATAAATTAGATAATATTAATAAAATATATAATTCATTCAACAAATATTGTGTTGTAACTACTCTGCCAGATTCTGTTCCATCGCTGTGTCTATATAGGCAAATTACATACCGGTCTGTGCCTTAGCCTCTCTTTGGACACAGTTATTTTTCATCTATAAAATAGGGATGGGTTTCCCTGGTAGTGCAGTGGTTGAGAGTCCGCCTGCCGATGCGGGGGACATGGGTTCGTGCACCGGTCCGGGAAGATCCCACATGCCGCGGAGCGCCTGGGCCCATGAGCCATGGCCGCTGAGCCTGCGCGTCCGGAGCCTGTGCTCCGCAACGGGAGAGGCCACAACAGTGAGAGGCCTGCGTACCGCAAAAAAAAAAAAAAAAAAAAAAAAAAGGATAATAACAAACCTAGTTCATAGAGTTAACATAAGGATTAAGTGAGATAAGGCATGTAAAAAGCTGAACTATAGCTATTATTACACTAATAATATCGGGCATGCTGTTACATAATGAATGACAAAAATTAATAACTCTAAAAAACAGATTCTAAGTAAAAGTCAATTTACTCTTTGAAAATGATCAGATTCGACGACCATAAAAGATTCTTTTTCCTGGAAAAATGTGACCTAAAAGTGCTATATTTTGTTCCATTGTGCAATTTCTTAGAACTGGAGTACACAGCTTGCAAAATCAGGATTGACATAGGCCTGGGATATGGGGATATGTCAGGACTGCCTGTACATTAAGGCTACTGCTGAACTAGACTATAATAAGAGATCAGCTCATTCAACTAGGGTCACCCTGGGGTTTCCCTGGTGGCGTAGTGGCTGGGAGTCTGCCTGCCGATGCAGGGGACACGGGTTCGAGCCCTGGTCTGGGAGGATCCCACATGCCGCGGAGCGACTGGGCCCGTGAGCCATGGCCGCTGAGCCTGCGCGTCTGGAGCCTGTGCTCCACAACAAGAGAGGCCGCGATAGTGAGAGGCCCGTGCACCGCGACGAAGAGTGGCCCCCACTCGCTGCAACTAGAGAAAGCCCACGCACAGAAACGAAGACCCAACACAGCCAAAAATAAATAAACAAAATTAAACAAACAAACAAACAAAAAACTAGGGTCACCCTAAGGTCCACAATTCTCTCAGATCACTGCCCAGCTGCAACCTAGGTGTTTCAAACTTTTTAAATCAACATTATTTCACAAATTCTTCATTTCTAATGCTTATATTATAGTTCAGAATGATATATATAAGTTCAGTTACTTTTTAAAAATCCTTTAAGTAGCATGGTCCAAATATCTGCAAGTTTACTAAATGTTTATGTACTGAAGAAATATAAAATGTATTTGAATGTCCACCATCAAAGTCAATCAGCTTCAGCTTACCTGTTTTCACTAAAAATTACAAAAGAAATCTACTTACCGGTATACACAAAACAAGCTTTATAATGTGTAAGTCCAAAATATTGCCTACTATCATGGGTGATCTTACAATTCAAGTCCAGAATTCGAATGTATACAGATAATAGCCTTTTTCACTTACCAGAAGTAAAGTCCTTGAACTGTTGTATGTATTCCATGGCCCCTTGAATTTGACCCTGTTTACACAGGCAAAGAAGAGCTTTCTTGCGCAGGCCACATTCACGATAGATAATCTGAGCTAAAGCCAGACACTTGGCCTTGTTATAAGTATCCTGCTTCCCATAATCAAAAATCACATCCCCAGCCTCCTCAGAAAATGTCAGCCTAGAGCAAGCAGATCAACAGGGCACACATTAGTGAGCTCCTGATGAATGGATGAGAATGAAATATTTGAAAATTCAGCACAGTAGAACTGGATTTTCTATGGTCTATAAGGATTCCAAGTTAGTAGGCAACTGATGAAATTAAACATATCCAAGACTTAACAACAAGAACAAAACGAATCAGCATGTCTTCCTTTGGGGGAAGTAATTTCGGTGAAACTGAGCTCAACTTTTAAAAAAATCTACAAACAAGGTTAAAATTCTCCTGAAAAGATTGGTGGGATTTAAAATTTCAAGGTAAACAAAAATTCTCTCATAATTGAGGCTCTCAATGTTCTTAGCTGTTATGTAGATTCCAACACCCTGCAGAATGTAAGAACTTATTAAATGTTGGTTAAAGATAGTGACAAAATCTTTAGCTCAAAATTACCAACAGATCTTGCAAGCATTTGTACTAAAACGAAAACAGAAAGTGCGACAGCAGTTGTTTTTTTTTTTAATTGTTATAGATTTGAAAGAGACAACGGGGGGAATAAAGGGACTTGACTGTGTCTATTAGGAGAGACTGAAGAAACAGTTCTTTTGAGATGGCTCAAGTAAGTAGATTTCACTTTTCATCAATTTTAGTGCACCATCTTCATACACAATTGAAGGGAACCATCTGTACTACTAACTCCACCTAGAAACTATCAGCATAAGCCAAAAAACATCTGGGTATCATTAAAGATATCACTTCTAATTACTGGCTGTACTGAAACTGGGCTTTATTGTTTGGGTGTTTTTTGGCCACGTCATGCAGCATCCAGAATCTTAGTTCCCTGACCAGGGATCGAACCCGTGCTCCCTGCATTGGGAGCATGGAATCTTAAACACTGGACTGCCAGGGAAGTCCCATAATTATATTTTTAATTAATAGCTACAGAATAACAACAGTCACATAATATTAGTGTCTGTATACATGTAATATAATGCCAATAACAATAAAATGAAATCCTGAAACTCCTACAAAATGTCTCTCTATTGAAAATTAAGTAGATAAAGCCCTCTGTGTTTGTTGGGGCAGGCAGCAGAGAGGTGGGTTTAAAAGCAAAAGGCAGCTCCTGAGTACAAATCAATTATTTAGGAAGCAATTCCCCGACTTCCACATTTTAATACCAAAATATAAGTTTTGGTAGTTAAAGCCACAACGTTTCCTGAGACTGAACAAGTCATTATTTCAGTTGTTGTAGTGACTGCATTACTGGAGCAACATGAAAATACCAGTATCTTAGTATTTATTTCTTATTAATACCACTATTTCATTATTTTCAGTGGTCACCCTCACGATGCTGTTCCACCTGAGAGAAGGCCAGAGTTGAGACTAAGGTTGCTCTGCCTTCGTTTGTCACTTTCCAAAAGGATGATCAGAAGCAAAGAGTATGATTAAAAAGAAAATTATCCAAAAGGAGAAGGAGGATCAAGCCCCAAAATGGAATTGGCCCCAAAGGAAAAGCAGGTGGCGGGTGGTGGTGGGGGGTGGGGTGGGGTGTGTGTGTGTGTGTGTGTGACGGGGGTCAGGGGGTGAGAAAAACAAGGATTCTAGCCCTGGGGTAAAAGAGGTAGCAGTCAGACACCCAAAACAAGGTTTTGCCTTGTTTTCAGTCTGTAGCACATTTTCAGTAGTACTCATCCAATAATTTTTTTGAAAAAGGCCAGATTTTTGTTTTTATGAGTTTCTAATGGAGACCTGAAATGTATGAATAGGTATAATCCACAGTTATCCAAAGCCTTCTAATTTTAGTGCATAGTTTTACCACACAGTTCCATCAAAGCTTAAGAAAAAATAAAAATGCTGCCAGAAGATTCAAATCTAATATTTTAAAATTAATCACTACCAATATGGTATGGAGTAAAGCCGTAATGGTTTTTATAGTGTCTAAGGTATCTAAATAGAAGAAACCCAAAACATGGAAAATCCAAACAATATTAATTAGCTCATGAATGCTCTAGAGTTGAGTGGGTTAAAGAAAATTGTCCTATTTAGAATAAAGACATTTATGCTAAATGGTATGTCCAGAAAAATACAGAAATACAAATATGAATAATTCAGGAAAAATGCAGTGGTATTTTCCCACTTTATGCACTCAGGGAAATGCATAAGAGTTTAAATTCTTACAACTAAGAGGTAGAATGGGCCAAGTATATGTAAGGAAATTAATCTTGTCTGAAGTGTCTTTGCACTAGATAACAGGTGTTAGTAATGAACATACACTTTCTGATGCTGTCCTCATGCCTGCACCATTTCCAGGGCTCCCTGACAAGTACTTTTTCTGGGGAGTGTAGAAGTGTGACCAGGCAGGGAAAGAAAGGAGGAGGCAAAGGCTGAAAAGAGGGGTACACATATGAAGAAGTTTCCTAAAACAGGAATTACGTGAACATAATTATTATTATGTGAATAATTAATTACTGTGTGAACAGTAAGTGAAGGCATAACAAGACAGGGTGAGAGAAAGCTACTTTGCGCTGGGAAACAATAGTGAGATCAACCCAGGGCAGTTTTATGACTATCCACAGTTGTGCAGGGAAATGATGAATTTGAAATGGGTAGCAGTAGGTAGTAGTATGCAAACTTGCCATTTTTGTTTGGGACATTTCTAAGTCATGGATTTGTTATTTAGGGAGTGCTTACATTTGTCCATCTACTCCCTTATGATACAATTCTTAAAGATGAGAACTGTACCTAGTCTCTAATATGTATTCTATGTCCCTATGCATTTAGAGCCAAGAAAGCATAGCCCTCAGGTTGCAAAACAAGAAGGCCATGGCTACTAGAGAGAAGACAGGGAGGCCTTTCGTCTCTCTGCCTTCCAATACTCACAGCCCAACCCATGCCCACATAGACCCAGCAAAAGGAGCTGTTATCTATTTCCAGATTGATCTTCATAAGCTGGTAGACACAGTTTTGGTGCCTACTCAGGTCCCCTTTACTGTGCCAGTGCCCCTTCTCCAGCTGATTATTGACAGCTCATAGCTGCCCCTCCTCCAAAGAATTGCCTTCAGCTGACTGGAGCCACCTCACCTAGAAAGTTATGCCTATCTTTCAACCCCTTAGTAATCTAGAGCTGACGACTGACTAGTAAGGGATAAAAAAAGCCAGTCCCATAAAAAAGCGGTAACAACTTTGCGGTATGGCTTATGCTCCACAGCTCTCTCTTTATAATACTAATACTAGACTTCACCTGAGTTCACATCCTTGCTTGGCTCTTTCCCTATCCTGTCTCACTCCTTCCGTTATAAAATTTCCCAAGCAGTAAATGACATCAGCTAAATCCAGGTATCATACTCTCTTCAAGGGCATAGGGAGCCTGAGTGCCAAAAATATTCCCCTTTGCCCCATTATTTAGCAATAGTCCTGCCTTCTCATGATAAAGTCAATCAGGACTTCCAGACTCACAGAGCCTAAAGTTGCAGGCAAGGGAAGCACAAACTCCCTGTGCTGATGGTTCATTCTAAGTGTCAACTTGATGTTGTTGGTCAAATAATATCAAGTTGACACTTGATATTATTTGACCAACAACAGATATTTGGTCAAATATTATTTTGGGTGTGTCTGTGAGAATGTATTTGAAGAGAGTAACATTTTAACTGACAGGCTGAGTAAAGCAGATTGCTCTCCTGATGTGGGTGGCCCTCATCCAATCGGTTAAAGGCCTGAATGGTACAAAAAGGATGACTCTTCCTCAAGAAAGAGGGAACTCCTCCTGCCTGACTACTTAGCTGGGACATCAGTCTTTCCTGCCTTTGGGTCTCAAGGCTGCCGGCTTTCGGACTGGAAGTTACAGCATTGACTCTCTTGACTCTCTGCATTGCTGATTGCAGATCTTGGGACTTCTCAGCCTCTATAATCATATTAGCCAATTTTTTATTTATATATATTTTTTCTGTTTCTCTGGAGAATCCTGACTAACACACTCTCCAAGCAGGCTCCTGGGAGTAATAGTTGAGCAGGGCCACTCTTCATTTCCCAGACCCAAGTATTCTACGTATTGGGAATACAGCACTATATAATTATCATTGGTTTAAGGAGTACATGTCTTCCTAAAGGATGTTCCTCTGTCTTCAAAAGATGAAGTGACAAGTTGGCATCACCTGGACACCATCTGAACCTTCCATGAACCAAATTTGGGTTTGTTTTTTTTTCTTCTCCTGTCTGTTGGTCTTTGGTAACCCCACCCTTGCATGAGCCCATAGGTGTGAGCTGTGGAAGTAGTGTCCATCAGGCAATGGTAGTTGACATGGAGTCTGGGCCACTTATTCATGAAGCTTACTTGTGTGGGTAGTCCCAAGACAACTGAACACTGTTAGTGGGTAAATCAATAACCATGGTTTATAAATGGGAAAAGAATTTGGGGACTTCCATGGCGGTCCAGTAGTTAAGACTCTGTGCTTCCACTGCAGGGGGCACAGGTTTGATCCCTGTTCAGGGATCTAAGATCCAGCATGCCATGCAGCATGGCCAAAAAAAACAAAAAAGAATTTCGAAAAGAATAGATGTGTGTGGATATGTGTACCTGAATCACTTTGCTGTACACCTGAAACTAATACAACATTGTTAATCAACTATACTCCAACATAAAATCAAAATCAAGAAAAAAAAAAAAGATGGTTTGATAAAGGCATGGTAACCACAGTCATTCTACCAGACAAGCTATCAAGACCAAAACTGTAAGTAAGAAGAATCTATAATGAGTTATAGAGAAAGATAATGAGTACTAATTAATATGTATGAATCTCAAAATAAATGTAAGTGAAAGAAGCCAGACCAAGGAGAGAAAAGAATATACAATGTGTGATTCCATATATATAAAATTCTAGAAAACGAAAACGAATCTAGAATAACATGAAGTAGATCAGTGGTTATTGAGAGGTGGTGGAATGAAGGAGGAGGCATTACAAAGGTACATAAGGAAACATTTGAGGGTCATGGATATGTTTATTATCTTGATTGTGGTGATGATTTCATGGATATATATATATATATATGTCAAAACTTAAATTGTACACCTTAAATATGTGCGGTCTACTGTGTATCAATTGTGTCTTCATAATGCTGTTTTTAAAAAACTAATCAAATTGTACACTTTAAACATGTATAGGTTATTCTATGTAAATTATATCTCAATAAAGTTGTAAAAAAACCGAATTACAGCCCTAGGACCTAGCAACAAGGGCTATAGTTCCTCCTGCTAACCCTCCTCTTATAAGTTTCCCCAAGAATTGATCACAAAATCCTAGAGAAGATATGCCTGGATGGAGTGAACTTAATGTGAGAAGCATATAGATCTGTATTGTGCAAATGGTTGACTAAGGCAGATGCTGTTTTGGCGTCCTGCCCTAATCTTCCTTACTGGGCCAACGTACCCTTCCCCAGCTGCTCTGGGTGTTGGCTGCCAGTGGCTCACAGGTCCTTCCCTTCCATAGGGAATTGCCCTGGGCTAGTGGGAGCCACCATGCCCAGACTTATGTATTCCCATCTAGGCAGCCCACAGCCCTTGACTGACTGATGGAGAAGAAAGGAAGGCTGGTCCCTTGCCTCAAGTGAGAACAGCTCTGTGATGTGTTTTATGCTTCAGAGACAACCCGCTATAAGTAAGGCCAAGGTTAGAACTTCCCTGAGGTCATGTCCTTGCTTGGCTATTTCCCCTTCCCTGTTCTGTTTCACTCAGTCCCTTATAGGTTTTTCTTCAGAAGCCCTCCTTCTATCAACCATGTACACCCAAATTCCTGTTTCAGGCTTTGGTTCCAGGGAACCCAATCTAAGGGAACCCTGGTACAAATCTGCCAATTTGTGCCGAGACTCAACTCCAAGAAGCCACCTCCTGCCTGTCCTTGCTGGTTTGTATTTTCTTTTAAATGCTACCTTGGGTCCATGTCCCTCCTGCTTACAAGTTTTCTCCTGGGTTTACCCTTTACATGTATCCACAGCCTGCCTGAAAACAGGTTCCTGCCTTATCCCTCTGAGCAGTATGATACTGATCAATCCTTTTCTATCCTTACCTATCAACTTCCATGCACCATTAAGTGGTCATGAAACATCTTGTCAGCTGCCTTGAGTCAACTCCTGATCTGGGCTCATTGTGACTAGGCTCTATTACTCCATCCATGAATGCTTAGTAAATACTTTGTGACTGATTAGTTGCAACAGAGATTTGAAATAAATGCTCAAATAATGTACTGATAAGAAAACTATTAAAATTTGAAAACAAAAAACTTTATTAAGCAAATTTCAAAATTAAGTTAAAAGTTTAACTTTGCTTACCTTTCCTGGGTGACCCAATTGATAACTAAATCTAAACGTTTTTCAGATAATCCACATTTGATTCCTTCCAGGGTTAGTTCTGCATCAACAGGATGTTTAAAAGCATGACTTATGCTAAAGATAGCCTCAAAAAATAAGAGTAATGGGAAAGGCTTTCCTCTAGTTTTTCCAACAGCTACAAAGAGAAGAAAAGTTTTTGAGTCAAATACTTTTAAGTAATAGTTTGCTTTTCCTTACTTCATATTCTTATTTTCATCTCATTGCATTTTCTAAAAATTTTAATCTAAAATTACGTATTTATAATTTTTAAGTAATGCTTGTGGATTAAACTTTATATTTTGGATAATGGCTAAATATCATATGCTATGTGAAAACCTAGGCAGAGGTTGGAGTGATGAGTCTACAAGCCAAGGAACGCCAAAGATTGCTGGCAGCTACCTAGAAGCTAGGAGAGCAGCATGGAATGGAAATCTACTTCAGAGCCTCCAGAAAAAGATTAAAAAGCTATAAAATGGGAATTCCCTGGCAGTCCAGTGGTTAGGACTCAGCGCTTTCACTGGCATGGGCCTGGGTTCAATTTCTGGTCAGGGAACTAAGATCCTGCAAGCTGCATGGTACAGCCAAAAAAAATTTCTTTTATTTAAAATTTTTAAAAAGCTGAAAGAATATACTACCAGCAGACCTGTACTATAAGAAAGGTTAAAGGTAGTCCTTCAAGCAGAAGGAAAATGACACAAGACAGGAAAACAATCTACACAAAGGAATAAAGACCAGAAATGGTAAATGCTATGAATATAAGCATTTAGAAGTAGAGTTGATCCCTGAACAACGCAGGGGTTAGGGGCGCTGACCCCCACTCAGTCAAAAATCCATGAATACGTGTATCCACATGGGTCCTCCATATCCACAGTTCCACAACCACAGATTAAACCAATGATGGGTCATGTATTACTATAACAAGTATTTATTGAAAAAAATCCACCTATAAGTGGACCTGTGCAGTTAAAATTCATGTTGTTCAAGGATCAAACTGTATACTGTTTTTAAATTTTTTTTTTTTTTTTTTTTGGCGGTACTCAGGCCTCTCACTGCTGTGGCCTCTCCCGTTGCGGAGCAAAGGCTCCGGACGCGCAGGCTCAGCGGCCATGGCTCACGGGCCCAGCCGCTCCGCGGCATGTGGGATCTTCCCGGACCGGGGCACGAACCCATGTCCCCCGCATCGGCAGGAGGACTCTCAACCACTGCGCCACCAGGGGATGCATGAAGTAGTACATAATCACCTGAATGTAGAATGTGATAAGTTAAAGATATAACCCATAAAGCCTAAAGCAACAACCAAAATAAGACAACAAAGAGTTATAGGCTCATAAATCAACAAAGGAGAAAAATGGAATCATAAATAAATTCAAATAATCCAAAAGACGGTAGAAGAAGCGAAAAAAAATAACAGAGATGAGAAAAAACAGAAAACAAATAAAAGTCAACCATGTCAACAATCACATTAAATGTAAATGATCTGAACACCCCAATTAAAAGACAAATATTGTCAGACTGTATAAAAAAGCAGGATCCAAGTACATGTTGCCTAAAAGACACTGACTTTAAATACAAAGACACAAATTAAGTAGATTAAAGTAAAAGTATGGAAAAAAGATACACCATGCTAATATTAATCAAAAGAAAGATGGAATCACACTTCCAATTTCAAAACTTACTACAAAACTACAGTAATCAAGATAGTATGATTGCACAGGATGGACATCTAGAGCAACAGAATAGAATTAAGAGTCTAGAAAAAAACCTCAAACATTTATGGTTAATTGATTTCTTACAAAGGGGGGCCAAAACCGTTTAATGGGTAAAGAAAAGTCTTTTCAATAAATGGTGCTAGGAAAACTGGATATCCACATGCAAAAGAATGAATTTGGACCCCTATCTCACACCAAACAAAAAAATTAACTCATCGTAGACCACAGACCTAAATGAATAAAACTCTTAGAAGAAAACATAGGATCTTAAGTTAGGCAAAGATTTCTTAAGATACAAAACCAAAAGCACAGCCATTAAAAAAGATCAGTAAATGGGACTTCATCAAAATTAAAACCTTTTGCACCTCAAAAAACACCAACAAGAGGGACTTCCCTGGCGGTCCGGCTTGGGACTTTGCCTTCCAGTGCAGGGTGGGTGGGGGTTCGATCCCTGGTAAAGGAGCTAATATCCCACACACCTCGTGGCCAAAAAACCAAAACATAAAACAGAAGCAATATTGTAACAGATTCAATAAAGACTTTAAAAGTGGTCCACATCAAAAAAAATTTAAAACAAACAAATGAACAACAACAAAAAAACCACCAACAAGAAAGCAAAAATGCAATCCACAGACTAGAAGAAAATATTTGCATATCATCTATCTGATAAGGGATTTTTACCTGGAATTAAAAAGAGCACTTCCAACTCAATAATAAAAGCACAAATAAAACAATTATCAAATGGGCAAAGAATAGACAATTCTCCAAAGAAGATAAAATGGCCAACAGGCACATGAAAAGATGCTCAACATTGTTAGTCATTCAGGATATGCAAATTAAAACCACAATGAGGAAAAAAAAAACAAGATACCACTTCACACAGATTAGAAAGACTTTAATCAAAATGACACGCAAAAAAAAAAAAAAAAAGACAGACATTGGGCTTCCCTGGTGGCGCAGTGGTTGAGAGTCCTCCTGCCGATGCAGGGGACACAGGTTTGTGCCCCAGTCCAGGAAGATCCCACATGCCACGGAGCGGCTGGGCCCGTGAGCCATGGCTGCTGAGCCTGCACGTCCGGAGCCTGTGCTCCGCAAGGGGAGAGGCCACAACAGTGAGAGGCCCGCATACCGCAAAAAAAAGAAAAAAAAAAGAGAGACATTACATGTACCAAAATGTTCACTGCAGCTCTATTTACAATAGCCCAAAGATGGAAACAACCTAAGTGTCCATCATCGGATGAATGGATAAAGAAGATGTGGCACATATATACAATGGAATATTACTCAGCCATAAAAAGAAACGAAATTGAGCTATTTGTAATGAGGTGGATGGACCCAGAGTCTGTCATACAGAGTGAAGTAAGTCAGAAAGAGAAAGACAACTACCGTATGCTAACACATATATATGGAATCTAAGAAAAAAAATGTCATGAAGAACCTAGGGGTAAGACAGGAATAAAGACACAGATCTACTGGAGAACGGACTTGAGGATATGGGGAGGGGGAAGGGTGAGCTGTGACAAAGCAAGAGAGTGGCATGGACATATATACACTACCAAACGTAAAACACATAGCTAGTGGAAAGCAGCCGCACAGCACAAGGAGATCAGCTCGGTGCTTTGTGACCACCTAGAGGGGTGGGATAGGGAGGGTGGGAGGGAGGGAGACGCAAGAGGGAAGAGATATGGGAACATATGTATATGTATAACTGATTCACTTTGTTATACAGCAGAAACTAACACACCACTGTAAAGCAATTATACTCCAATAAAGATGTAAAAAAAAATACACACAAAAAAAGATAGACGTTACAAGTATTGGTAAGGATGTGGAGAAATGAGAACTCATACACTGGTGGTGGAAATGGAAAATAGTGCAAAGTTTAGCAGTTTCTCAAAGTATTAACACAGAGTTTCCATATAACCCAGAAATTCTTATTTATTTATTTATTTGTTTGTTTGGCTGTGCCAGGTCTTAGCTGTGGCAGGCAGGATCTTTGCTGCCACTTGTGGGATCTTCATTGCAGCCTGTAGGATCTTTAGTTGCGGTACACAGAATCTTTAGTTGCAGCATGCAAACTCTTAGTTGCCGCATGTGGGATCTTTAGTTGCAGTACACAGAATCTTTAGTTGCAGCATGCAAACTCTTAGTTGCCGCATGTGGGATCTAGTTCCCTGACCAGGGTTCGAACCCAGGCCCCCTGCACTGGGAGCTCAGAGTCTTAGCCACTGGACCACCAGGGAAGTCCCTAACCGAGAAATTCTATTCCTAGGTATCTATCCAAGAAAAATAAAAACATATCCACACAAAAACTTGTACAGAAACGCTCAGTTGCATTATTCATAATAACCAAAAAGTAGAAACAACTCAAATGACCATAAGCAGATGAATGGATAAACAAAATACAGTACATCCATACAATGGAATATTATTTCACCATAAAAAGGAATGAACTACTGATACATGCTATGGCATAAATGAACCTCAAAAACATTAAGCTAGGGCTTCCCTGGTGGCACAGTGGTTGAGAGTCCGCCTGCCAATGCAGGGAACACGGGTTCGTGCCCCGGTCCGGGAAGATCCCACATGCCGCGGAGCGGCTGGGCCCGTGAGCCATGGCCGCTGGGCCTGTGCGTCCGGAGCCTGTGCTCCGCAATGGGAGAGGCCACAACAGTGAGAGGCCCGCGTACCGAAAAAAAAAAAAAAATTAAGCTAAGTGAAAGAAGCTAGTCACAAAAGACTATTTATTGTATTATCATATTTATATGAAAGGTCCAGAATAAGTAAATCTATACAGACAGCAAGTAGATTAGTGGTTACCCAGGGTTTGGAGGATAAGCAATAGAGAATGAGGAGTTAATTGGTACAAGGTTTTTTTTTGGAATAATGAAAATGTTCTAAAATTAAATTTCAGTAATGGTTATACAACTCTGTAATTATAATAAGTTGATTAAATTTTGTGGCACTTTCCCCACATATGCCATATGCATATGCTAATTTAAACCTCAGACTTATGAAAGTTACTGTTTAACACCCAAAATGCCCTGTGTCAGCATTCATGATATAAGAATACTTTTGCAGTGTAACATGATCTGATAATCACTCAGTTATTAAATTGTAAATAATTGGGATGGTTTCTTGACTTCAAGTCCACTGAATAAAAACTATAAAATTACACTCTGTGTTACAGTGTACTAGGATCAAATACTGAAAACTGTGTGGGCAAAAATATGAGACACGCCCATTTGCACACAATTCATAGTCATGCGATCTCCATAAATACATATGTTTATATACACTATGTGTAGACAACAGATTTTCTGTGTTCAGGTAAAAGCATGTTTTTGTTCAAATTGCTGAATTTAAAGGTATTTTTAAGAAATTTATTTAAAACAAGCTGTATATATTTGACATCAAGAATTTCCACTTAGAACTAAGATAAGACTAATTAATCTCTAGATTTGTAAGCTACATTGAGTATACCTCCCCTTTATGTATACCCCTGCATCTCCTTCTGAGCTTCTCATCTTTTAAAAATGCATCTTAGTTTTAAAATAAAAGAATATTTTGTGATTCTCAGAAACACTCAGTAAGTACCACCAGTCTAGTATTGGTGAACTTCTCAGAATAAAATCCACATACCTAGAAAATGAATAAAAGTTGGCTGTTTTCCAATTTCACTGTAATTATATTTATTTAAGCATTAATTGCAAGCACTGAGTTTTACTTAAACTTGCAATCCCTACTTTGAGTAGACCAAGTCAAAGGGAGAAGAGAAAGAAACTCAGGAATATACTAATATCACTTAAAAATTTTTTTTAAATTTTTTTAATCACTTTTAATTTATGCTAAATTCAGAGCACAGCCAAAGAAAGAGTTCCTGGGTATTTATAAGATGTCTGAAACTTCTGAGTAAAAATTAAACATTTTAACATTTAACATTTAAAATTAAACATCAATGTCAAAAAAACAAAACAAAAAAAACCCCGAACACTAAAAACTACAAAATATTGCTAAAAGAAATTTTAAAAGACCTAAAAAAAATGGAGAGATATACCATATTTAAGGGTTCACTGGATCAGAAAATTCAATACTGTTCAGTGTCTGTTCTCCCTAAGTTGAACTACAGAGTCAGTGCAATCCCCAGCAGGTCTTTTTGTAGAAATTTACAAGCTGATTTCAAAAATTTAAACAGAAATACGAAAGACCTAAAATAGCCAAACCAAATCTGATGAAGAACAGAGTTAGAAGACTAACACTATCTGATTTCAGCACTTACTATAAAGCTACAGTAATCAAGACAGTGTAGTACAGGCATCAAGATAAATAAATAGATCAATGAAATAGAACACACCCATGGACAACTGATTTTCAACAAAGGTACAAAGGCAATTCAGTGGAGAAAGTCTTTTTAATAAATTATCCTCAAACAACTGAATAGCTCTCAGCAAAAAAATAAACTTTGACCCATACCTCACACCATATATAAAAATTAACTCAGGGGCTTCCCTGGTGGCGCAGTGGTTGAGAGTCCACCTGTCGATGCAGGGGACGCGGATTCATGCCCTGGTCCGGGAAGATCCCACATGCCGCGGAGCGGCTGTGCCTGTGAGCCATGACCACTGAGCCTGCACGTCCGGAGCCTGTGCTCCGCAACGGGAGAGGCCACAACAGTGAGAGTGAGAGGCCCGCCTACTGCAAAAATAATAATAATAATAATAATTCAAACTGGATCATAGACCTAAATGTAAACCTAAAGCTATAAAATCCTTAGGGAAAAAAAAATAGGAGAAAAATCTCTGCAGATTAAGCACAGATTTCTTAGGTACGACACTAAAATCTCAATCCCTAAAAGAAAAAAACTCATAAATTAGATTTCAACAAATTAAAGACTTCTACTCTAAGAAAGACACTGTTAAGAGAATGAAAAGACAAGCCACAAACTGGGAGAAAATATTTGCATCATATATCTGGTAAAGGATTTTTATTCATAGAATGGAACACTACGCAGCAAAAAAAAAGAATAAATTATTGATAGATGCAATAACATGGATGAATTTCAAAATAATTAGGCTAAGTGCAAGAAATCAGTCAAAAAAGGATACCTACTATATGATTCCATTTATATAAAATTCTCGAAAATGCAAACTAATCTTTGGTGACTGAAAGCAGATTAGTAGTTGCCTGGGGACTTGAGGGAAGCTCTGGGAGGGAGACCAATGGGAGGGGTGGGGAGTAGTGGGAGGGAGGGATCACTGCGGGAATGAGGGAACTTTTGGAGGATACATATGTCAAAACCTAACAAACTGTACAGTTTATGTACAATTTAGTGTATGTATGTCAACTCACCACAACAAAGCTGTTTTTTAAAGGAAGTGGAGCAAATCTGACAAAATATTAACATTTATTAAAACTTGATAGCAAGTACATGGCTGTTATTTATGTTTCTCACACTTTTCTGTATACTTGAAATATTTCATAATTTAATTTGGAAAACCTAATCAAACCCCTTAAAGTTACAGGTAAGGAAACTGAGTAAATGGTAGACCTTGTTTCCCAGTTCAATACTCTTCCCATTCTATCAGGAAAAAAAAAAGTATAATTAGCATACATATGTAAGGTTCAGAGAGAAATGCTTACCCTTAAATTTACTCACTGTCCCAATGTTTTGAAGAATTCTTCTAGGACTGTTTGCTGCAAAATAAACTGCCTTTTCATATTCTCCAAGTGAGATTAATTCATTCAACCTACAGCCAGCGCATTTCATTATATAGTAGTACACAAAAAAAGAAAAGTGATTAGAAATGTCTAATACAGGCTAAACATAGTAGCATAGTAATACAGAAAAGCACCTCTAATAAACTATAACTAGATTCATTCACTCTGTGAGATACTCTTTTCACTTCCTTCCCTAATATTGTTTTTTGTAGCCTCAGAATAAGACTCACCTGCCAGGTGACGTGAACCTGATCCTGTACCTTATTCCTATAGTGCTGAGAGCAAGCCATAGAAAGAGCAACTGAATTTATTCCGTTGAAAGAACTTCAACTGAATTTATAATGAGCTCAGATTTTTTTTCTCTCATATTATCTCCAGAAGAAAAGAGGAACCAGGGGAAAGAAGGGCAATCTGCTTAAAGGCTCAGCCTAGGGGAAATATTAATTGCACACAAAGGCTGCCAAGTTGAAGATCAAGAAGTGTCCTTGGTATTCAGAAGCCTTAGTTGTTCGGCCAGGAATCAGACTCCCAACTAAATGTGAGACTAATTCAAAGAAGAAAAGATAATAGTTCAGATACCTTAAGCTTCTACTTCTCTTCCTAGGGCAAAACATCCCCAACTCAGTCCTTACAATTAAAACTATGGCGGGGGGAATCGGGAAGATGGCGGAAGAGTACGACACGGAGATCAGCTTCCTCCCCACAGATACATCAGAAATACATCTACATGTGGAACAACTCCTACAGACCACCTACTGAACGCCGGCAAAGGACCTCAGACCTCCCAAAAGACAAGAAACTCCCCACGTACCTGGTTAGGGCAAAAGAAAAAAGAATAAACAGAGACAAAAGAATAGGGACGGGACCTGCACCAGTGGAAGGGAGCTGTGAAGGAGGAAAGGTTTCCACATACTAGGAAGCCCCTTCGCGGGCGGAGACTGCGGGGGGCGGAGGGGGGAAGCTTCCGAGCGGCGGAGGAGAGCACAGCAACAGGGGTGCGGAGGGCAAAGCGGAGAGATTCCTGCACAGAGGATCGGTGCCGACCAGCACTCACCAGCTCGAGAGGCTTGTCTGCTCACCCGCTGGGGCGGGCGGGGCTGGGAGCTGAGGCTCGGGCTTCAGTAGGAGCGCAGGGAGAGGACTGGGGTTGGCGGCAGGGGGCTAGTGTGCCACGGCCAGCCGGGAGGGAGTCCGGAGAAAATTCTGGACCTGCTGAAGAGGCAAGAGACTTTTTCTTCCCTCTGTTTCCTGGTACGCGAGGAGAGGGGATTAAGAGCACTGCGTAAAGGAGCTCCAGAGACAGGCGCGAGCCGGGGCTAACAGCGCGGACTCCAGAGACGGGCATGAGACGCTAAGGCTGCTGATGCCGCCACCAAGAAGCCTGTATGCAAGCACAGGTATGGACACGCCCCTTCCGGGGAGCCTGTGCAGCCCGCCACTGCCAGGGTCCTGGGATCCAGGGACAACTTCCCCGAGAGAACGCACGGCGCGCCTCAGGCTGGTGCAACGTCAGGCTCACCCCGCATCCGCACCCCTCCCTCCCCCCGGCCTGAGTGAGCCAGAGCCCCAGAGTCAGCGGCTCCTTTAACCCCGTCCTGTCTGAGCGAAGAAGAGACGCCCTCAGGCGACCTACACGTAGAGGCAGGACCAAATCCAAAGCTGAGCCCCAGGAGCTGTGCGAACAAAGAAGAGAAAGGGAAATCTCTCACAGCAGCCTCAGGAGCAGCGGATTAAACCTCCACAATCAACATGATGTACCCTGCATCTGTGGAATACCTGAATAGACAACGAATCATCCCAAATTGAGGAGGTGGACTTTGGGAGCAGCGATATATATATATTTTTTTCCCCCCTTTTTCTCTTTCTGAGTGTGTATGTGTATGCTTCTGTGTGTGATTTTGTCTGTATAGCTTTGCTTTTACCATTTGTCCTAGTGTTCTGCCTGTCCATTTTTTTTCTTTTTTAAAAAAAATTTTTCTTAATAATTATTTTTAATTTTAATAACTTTATTTTATTTTATCTTACTTTATTTTATTTTATTTTCTTTCCTTCCTTCTTCCTTCCTCCTCCCTCCCTCTCTCCTTTCTTTCTTTCCTCCTCCCTCCCTCCCTCTCTCCCTCCCTCCCTCTCTCTCTTTTCTTTCTTTCTTTCTTTCTTTCTTTCTTCCTTTCTTCCTTCCTTTCTTTCTTTCTTCTCCCTTTTATTCTAAGCCGTGTGGATGAAAGGCTCTTGGTGCTGCAGCCATGAGTCAGTGCTGTGCCTCTGAGGTGGGAGAGCCAACTTCAGGACACTGGTCCACAAGAGACCTCCCAGCTCCACATAATATCAAACGGCGAAAATCTCTCAGAGATCTCCATATCAACACCAGCACCCAGCTTCACTCAATGACCAGCAAGCTACAGTGCTGGATACCCTATGCCAAACAACTAGCAAGACAGGAACACAACCCCACCCATTAGCAGAGAGGCTGCCTAAAATCATAATAAGGCCACAGACACCCCAAAACACACCACCAGACATGGACCTGAACACCAGAATGACAAGATCCAGTCTCATCCACCAGAACACAGGCACTAGTCCCCTCCACCAGGAAGCCTACACAACCCACTGAACCAACTTTAGCCACTGGGGACAGACACCAAAAATAATGGGAACTACGAACCTGCAGCCTGCAAAAAGGAGACCTCAAACACAGTAAGATAAGCGAAAGGAGAACACAGGAAAACACACAGCAGATGAAGGAGGAAGATACAAACCCACGAGACCTAACAAATGAAGATGAAATAGGCAGTCTACCTGAAAAAGAATTCAGAATAATGATAGTAAATATGATCCAAAATCTTGGAAATAGAATAGACAAAATGCAAGAAATATTTAACAAGGACCTAGAAGAACTAAAGATGAAACAAGCAATGATGAACAACACAATAAATGAAATTAAAAATACTCTAGATGGGATCAATAGCAGAATAACTGAGGCAGAAGAACGGATAAGTGACCTGGAAGATAAAAGAGTGGAAATAACTACTGCAGAGCAGAATAAAGAAAAAAAGAATGAAAAGAACTGAGGACAGTCTCAGAGACCTCTGGGACAACATTAAATGCACCAACATTGGAATTATAGGGGTTCCAGAAGAAGAAGAGAAAAAGAAAGGGACTGAGAAAATATTTGAAGAGATTATAGTTGAAAACTTCCCTAATATGGGAAAGGAAATAGTTAATCAAGTCCAGGAAGCACAGAGAGTCCCATACAGGATAAATCCAAGGAGAAATACGCCAAGACACATATTAATCAAACTGTCAAAAATTAAATACAAAGAAAACATATTAAAAGCATCAAGGGAAAAACAACAAATTACACACAAGGGAATCCCCATAAGGTTAACAGCTGATCTTTCAGCAGAAACTCTGCAAGCCAGAAGGGACTGGCAGGACATATTTAAAGTGACGAAGGAGAAAAACCTGCAACCAAGATTACTCTACCCAGCAAGGATCTCATTCAGATTTGATGGAGAAATTAAAACCTTTACAGACAAGCAAAAGCTAAGAGAGCTCAGCACCACCAAACCAGCTTTACAACAAATGCTAAAGGAACTTCTCTAGGCAAGAAACGCAAGAGAAGGAAAAGACCTACAATAACGAACCCAAAACAATTAAGAAAATGGGAATAGGAACATACATATTGGTAATTACCTTAAATGTAAATGGATTAAATGCTCCCACTAAAAGACACAGACTGGCTGAATGGATTCAAAAACAAGACACATCTATATGCTGTACAAGAGACCCACTTCACACCTAGAGACACATACAGACTGAAAGTAAGGGGATGGAAAAAGATATTACATGCAAATGGAAACCAAAAGAAAGCTGGAGTAGCAATCCTCATATAAAACAAAATAGACTTTAAAATAAAGACTATTAAAAGAGACAAAGACGGACACTACATAATGATCAAGGGACTGATCCAAGAAGAAGATATAACAATTGTAAATATTTATGCACCCAACATAGGAGCACCTCAATACATAAGGCAAATACTAACAGCCATAAAAGGGGAAATCGACAGTAACACATTCATAGTAGGAAGACTTTAACACCCCACTTTCACCAATGGACAGATCATCCAAAATGAAAATAAATAAGGAAACACAACCTTTAAATGACACATTAAACAAAATGGACTTAATTGATATTTATAGGACATTCCATCCAAAAACAACAGAATACACATTTTCCTCAAGTGCTCATGAAACATTCTCCAGGATAGATCATATCTTGGGTCACAAATCAATCCTTGGTAAATTTAAGAAAATTGAAATTGTATCAAGTATCTGTTCCGACCACAACGCTATAAGACTAGATATCAATTACAGGAAAAGATCTGTATAAAATACAAACACATGGAGGCTAAACAATACACTACTTAATAACGAAGTGATCACTGAAGAAATCAAAGAGGAAATAAAAAAATACCTAGAAACAAATGACAATGGAGACACGAAGACCCAAAACCTATGGGATGCAGGAAAAGCAGTTCTAAGAGGGAAGTTTATAGCAATACAATCCTACCTTAAGAAACAGGAAACATCTCGAATAAACAACCTAACCTTGCACCTAAAGCAATTAGAGAAAGAAGAACAAAAAAAACCCAAAGTTAGCAGAAGGAAAGAAATCATAAAAATCAGATCAGAAATAAATGAAAAAGAAATGAAGGGAACGATAGCAAAGATCAATAAAACTAAAAGCTGGTTCTTTGAGAAAATAAACAAAATTGATAAACCATTAGCCAGACTCACCAAGAAAAAAAGGGAGAAGACTCAAATCAATAGAATTAGAAATGAAAAAGCAGAAGTAACAACTGACACTGCAGAAATACAAAAGATCATGAGAGATTACTACAAGCAACTCTATGCCAATAATAGGACAACCTGGAAGAAATAGACAAATTCTTAGCAATGCACAACCTGCCAAGACTGAATCAGGAAGAAATAGAAAATATGAACAGACCAATCACAAGCACTGAAATTGAAACTGTGATTAAAAATCTTCCAACAAGCAAAAGCCTAGGACCAGACGGATTCACAGGCGAATTCTATCAAACATTTAGAGAAGAGCTAACACCCATCCTTCTCAAACTCTTCCAAAATATAGCAGAGGGAGGAACACTCCCAAACTCATTCTACGAGGCCACCATCACCCTGATACCAAAACCAGACAAAGAAAGAAAAGTACAGGCCAATATCACTGATGAACATAGATGCAAAAATCCTCAATAAAATACTAGCAAAAAGAATCCAACAGCACATTAAAAGGATCATACACCATGATCAAGTGGGGTTTATTCCAGGAATGCAAGGATTCTTCAATATATGCAAATCAATCAACGTGATACACCATATTAACAAATTGAAGGAGAAAAACCATATGATCATCTCAATAGATGCAGAGAAAGCTTTTGACAAAATTCAACACCCATTTATGATTAAAACCCTGCAGAAAGTAGGCATAGAGGGAACTTTCCGCAACATAATAAAGGCCATATATGACAAACCCACAGCCAAAATCATCCTCAATGGTGAAAAACTGAAAGCATTTCCACTAAGATCAGGAACAAGACAAGGTTGCCCACTCTCACCACTCTTATTCAACATAGTTTTGGAACTGTTAGCCACAGCAATCAGAGAGGAAAAGGAAATAAAAGGAATCCAATCAGAAAAGAAGTAAAGCTGTCACTGTTTGCAGATGACATGATCCTATACATAGAGAATCCTAAAGATGCTACCAGAAAACTACTAGAGCTAATCAATGAATTTGGTAAAGTAGCAGGATACAAAATTAATGCACAGAAACCTCTGGCATTCCTATACACTAATGATGAAAAATTTGAAAGTGAAATCAAGAAAACACTCCCATTTACCATTGCACCAAAAAGAATAAAATATCTAGGAATAAACCTACCTAAGGAGACAAAAGACCTGTATGCAGAAAATTATAAGACACTGATGAAAGAAATTAAAGATGATACAAATAGATGGAGAGATATACCATGTTCTTGGATTGGAAGAATCAACATTGTGAAAATGACTCTACTACCCAAAGCAATCTACAGATTCAATGCAATCCCTATCAAACCACCACTGGCATTTTTCACTGAGCTAGAACAAAAAATTTCACAATTTGCATGAAAACACAAAAGACCCCGAATAGCCAAAGCAATCTTGAGAACGAAAAACAGAGCTGGGGGAATCAGGCTCCCTGACTTCAGACTATACTACAAAGCTACAGTAATCAAGACAGTATGGTACTGGCACAAAAACAGAAATATAGATCAATGGAACAGCATAGAAGGCCCAGAGATAAACCCACGCACATATGGTCACCTTATCTTTGATAAAGGAGGCAGGAATGTATAGTGGAGAAAAGACAGCCTCTTCAATAAGTGGTCCTGGGAAAACTGGACAGGTACATGTAAAAGTATGAGATTAGATCATTCCCTAACACCAAACACAAAAATAAGCTCAAAATGGATTAAAGACCTAAATGTAAGGACAGAAACTATCAAAATATTAGAGGAATATACAGGCAGAACACTCTATGACCTAAATCACAGCAAGATCCTTTTTGACCCACCTCCTAGAGAAATGGAAATAAAAACAAAAATAAACAAATGGGACCTAATGAAACTTAAAAGCTTTTGCACAGCAAAGGAAACAATAAACAAGACCAAAAGACAACCCTCAGAATGGGAGAAAATATTTGCAAATGAAGCAACTGACAAAGGATTAATCTCCAAAATTTACAAGCAGCTCATGCAGCTCAATAACAAAAGAACAAACAACCCAATCCAAAAATGGGCAGAAGACCTAAATAGACAGTTTTCCAAATAAGATATACAGACTCCCAACAAACACATGAAAGAATGCTCAACATCATTAATCACTAGAGAAATGCAAATCAAAACTACAATGAGGTATCATCTCACACCAGTCAGAATGGCCATCATCAAAAAATCTAGAAACAATAAATGCTGGAGAGGGTGTGGAGAAAAGCAGCGAACACTCTTGCACTGCTGGTGGGAATGTGAATTGGTTCAGCCACTATGGAGAACAGTATGGAGGTTCCTTAAAAAACTACAAATAGAACCACCATATGACCCAGCAATCCTACTACTGGGCATATACCCTGTGAAAACCATAATTCAAAAAGAGTCATGTCCCAAAATGTTCATTGTGGCTCTATTTAAAATAGCCTGGAGATGGAAACAACCTAAGTGTCCATCATCGGATGAATGGATAAAGAAGATGTGGCACATATATACAATGGAATATTACTCAGCCATAAAAAGAAACAAAATTGAGCTATTTGTATTGAGATGGATGGACCTAGAGTCTGTCATACAGAGTGAAGTAAGTCAGAAAGAGAAAGACAAATACCGCATGCTAACACATATATATGGAATTTAAGAAAAAAAAATGTCATGAAGAACCTAGGGGTAAGACAGGAATAAAGACACAGATCCACTGGAGAACGGACTTGAGGATATGGGGAGGGGGAAGGGTGAGCTGTGACAAAGCAAGAGAGTGGCATGGACATATATACACTACCAAACGTAAAACACATAGCTAGTGGAAAGCAGCCGCACAGCACAAGGAGATCAGCTCGGTGCTTTGTGACCACCTAGAGGGGTGGGATAGGGAGGGTGGGAGGGAGGGAGACGCAAGAGGGAAGAGATATGGGAACATATGTATATGTATAACTGATTCACTTTGTTATAAAGCAGAAATTAACACACCATTGTAAAGCAATTATACTCCAATAAAGATGTAAAAAAAAAAAAAAAAAAACTATGGCAAACAGGATTTAAAGAGTGTTGCAAATGAATGTGGAACCGCAGAGGAGAAAAACACCAAAGTAACATTAAGCAAATTACATAAAACTTTTAACCTCAACCAGGGTTTTTCTCTCGTATCTGAAGCTGATAGACTTAGAGGTGTAAGGAAATAATCCAGGCTTTGGTGCTCCTCAAAATGATCTTTACCCCTTTTTTGTACCATATCAACAAGCAAATCAACAGCTGAAAACTATTTAACATAGAAGACTAGGAATATTACATATATTCACTACATACTGGCCTCATAGCGTATGAATTAACCTCTTAAAGAATAAAGTCTTAGATCTCTAACCCTCTACTATAAAATATATATAATAATTTAATAAGTATTAGGGGGAAATATGCCTTCCTAATATGTCATAGGATGGAAATAATGAGAAACAAAGGACTAAATTGGCTAGGATAATCTGACACAAGGTCATAAAAAAATATAAAAATATAAATAAAACTTAACACTACAATCCACCTATAACCTCTGAAAAATCTCCTAGACCATCAATCTGGTATTTTTTCCACAAAGAATCTATTTTTTTAAATTCTAGCTTATTTTCTAATTTGTCTACTAGAGTAGAATTTTAAAATACAAAACCTAGAGACTACAACTCAAAAAGATGCAACATAAATGTGAAACATTTAATATCTTTAAATAAATATTAAATAAATGCTATAATATCTTAACAAGGAAAATCAAAAAGCTTTTTAAATATTTGCCTTTCAACGTAGTATAGCAAAATTTCAGCTTCTTTTGCCTTGCCTGGGTCATCTTCAAGTAGTTCCTCAACAATGCCTTGTTCACCTGTAAATACTGAAAGCACCACTGGATGATATTTAAGGTTATCAATCAATAGAAAATAACAAACATATAAATGTTTAATACCAACAACTTAATGCTATAGTTTCTAATAGCACCAACCTCTTCCTAAACTGAGTAGCTTCCCCATCCCTTTCTTCCTTATTTTCAGGTATTCTCTCCTTGGCTAACCAAGTCTACTCTTTACCAATTATTTGTCAGCTGTTGAAGGAAGAAGCCCACAGGGTAACAGAGACCTAACAGAAGTAAGTACATTTTTAGTTTCTTTAAACTCAGCCTAGGAAAATCCCCATTCTTTAGCTTTCTGGAGAAAAAAACTGTTTTCCATTATTCATGTTAATTAATAAATATAGATCCTCTACCGTGTAAATCTTTATTTTTCTCAATGTGCTCCATGAAGTCTTGAAATGATCTGCTCATATCAGATTTTACCCACAAAGTAAGTGCCTGTGAAATAATCTGCAGTCTTTGATGACTATAAAGATAAAAAACATTAACAATATACTGAACCTAAAATCAAATAGTGGAATCTTAAAATAAACACAAATAAAAGCTTCAAACTGTAAAAAGTACATATTCAACTTTCATACCGGAACTGTAATTCATTGTTCAGATTTTCAGCTAAATCTCGCCGTTCTAATACCACAATCATTTCCTCATCTAAATCTGCCTTCCTCTGAGCTGGTAAATATTTTTTTGACATAAGTTGCTCAATTTCTGCATATTTATCTTCAAGATGTTTCAAGTATTTAGTGAGAGCATCTAAACTGACAGATTCTTGGAGAGTCATGCCTAAGGGAAAAGGGAACAAATCAAACAAGCCAAGCCACATGTGGGACTCTTGTGCTCAAACAGCAAGTCTTAGCAAAATAGGTCAGATGGTTGGCTATGTTAAGAAATAATTAAGAAATTGTAGCATGAACTTGAAGATTATTGAACATAAACAGAATTAGCATACATTTCTAAATGGCTGGTAGTTCTAAACAAATCATCAATGAAGACTTAGTGAAGACTGATGGTCCAAACCTTAGCATTTTAAGAAAAAAAATTTTCAGGACCGCATCACCACATCTTGCAAACCCCTAAATATCAATCTTATTCAGTAACACCAAGAACTTTTGCCTAATAATTCAGGATTCCTGTTCAATGATTTTTCCCTAACCAAACTTTCCATTAGTCTACTACAACTAACCCCAGGGTAATCTGTTTATTCTCTCCAATGCAAAGTTTATAAATGCCTGCCAAATCTTCAGTCCTTTCTCCCTCGGTCATTGTCCCCTCTATTCATTATTCATAACTGCCCCCCACATACACACACACTTCAAATGACTTTCATTCTCATTCAGACCAATTGTTGCCTTTAAAGGCACATCTCAAAATTCTCTTCAAGAAACCCCCCTGGATTAACCCTAATCAATTTCAGTCATTCCCTTACACCCTGTATCCCTTCAGCATTTAATCAATTTGTCAGCTATTTTGTACTTATTCATATGTATCTTATTTGTAGTCTGCTAGTCATAATTTTATACTTGAAAGTGAATCTAGTCCCTGCTTCAATCAATCATAGGATGATCATTCAACTTCAGTTAAAATCCTCTGGTGTGGGGTAGCTCATTATCTCAAGACATAGCTTCTTCCATTGAAACCAAATCTGACTTCCTAAAATTTCCACTTATTGATTCTGCCTCTGGATAAACACTAGTTGGAATTTTGAAAAGTTTTGAATGCAGTTATCTATTCTCAAAGTCTTTCTTTACTCCAGGATGTATATTTGCAATTCCTCTATCCATTCATCATACAAATCTCTCAATATTCTGGAGGAATTCCAGGATATACTCCAATTTCTTAAAATGTGGCTTGGCTGAAAATGAGGAACCAGTGAATGCTGACATCAATGTGAATCAACAATATTCACCATAACTTTACGTACCACAGTTTTTTCACATATTTCATGGGTTCTCAAACTATAAAATGCATCAGAATAACCTGGAGAACTTGTTAAAACACTGACTGCTGGGCTCCACCACCCGACCCCGACTCCCATCCCTGGAATTTCTGACAGAGTAAATCTGCAGCAGGACAAAAAAATTTGCATTTCTAACAGGTTCCCAGGTAATGCTGATGTTGATGTAGGAATCACACTTTAAGAGCCACTGTACTATACTTTATATAATCCAGCCAGACTGGAACTCTTTCAATCGTTTAGGGTTGTTAAGTTTTCTCATTCCCTTGTATGTACCTAGAGGCCAGACTAAAGCTGTTTGCAAAGTCTGGCTAAAGTCCCGATATACTTGGAAGATATATACATGGTAACACATATATATTAATTTGTGTAACTGGAAACAGTTGGAATTTCTCTCAAATATTTTAAACAAAATACTGTACCTGGAATAGGTTTTGAAGGATCTTTGCAGCAAATACAACATTGTTCTTTTGTGTCATACTCTGCCCTAAGTTGTTTCATTTCATCTATTTGCAATTGAATCTTTGAGGAATTATTTTCAATAAGCCTCATCCTGAAAAACAGAAAGGCTTTTTTATGTTTCTTTCAATGAATTATTTAATCATACAATTCAAAGTAAAACAGGTTAAATTATTACTTTAATTTGGCTAATTATCATTTTGTACCGTTATGAACGTAGACGGAAGTTTACAAAAGAATGCCTAGGAAGTTAACTAACCTCACAAGTGAGGAACAATTTTCTTTCAAAGCATCAATAAAATCTTATACTGCCTATGATTCGTAACCTTATTGGAAATTTGTAAGTATTAAACATAATAATCTAGCCGCAAAGTACTATGTCTATTCCCTTTAGTTGAAAATTACCTTTGCAATTTAAAAATTATTTTTGTTAAGTAATTGTATTAGTTTCCTGTTGCTGCTATAACAAATCACCACAAACTTGGTGGCTTAAAACAGCAGAAATCTATTCTTTCACAGTTCTGGAGGCCAGAAGTCCAGTATCAGTGGGCCAAAATTTGTGTTTTTAGGATTGTGCTTCCTCTAGAAGCTCTAGGGGAGCATCCATTCCTTGCCTCCTCCAGCTTCCAAGGGCTGCCGGCCTTCTGTGGCTGCATCACTTCAATCTCTGCCTCCGAGGTAATGATGCTTTTTCCCCTTGTGTCTGTGTCAATGCTCCCTCTACCTCTCTGTATAAGGACACTTGTGATGGTATTTTGGACCCACCTGCATAATCCAAGATAATCTCCCTAGCTCAAGATCCTTAATGTGATCATATCTGCAAAGATCCTTTTTCCAAACAAAGTAACATTTCCAGGATTAGGACCTATTTCTTTGGGGACCATTATTCAGCCTACTCTATTAATTTTGATTCTAGAGCTAGAGGAATGATAGCATCTTGAGATAAAACTGAGTTCATCCAGAAATGGAGGTTTTAAAGACCAAAAAGTAAATAAAACCTTCTTTTAAGCATTATTTGAAATTTACTTCCTAGTTTATCACCAATATTTTGGCCCAGGGAGGAAATAATAGATTAAAATCAGTTAGCTACATAAATGTTACAAGAGTTTTGGTAAATTAAAAACAAGTTTGTCAGTAGATAACCGCTACCTAAGTCTGATTACTATATAGAGTTCTTGGTAACTACAGATGGCTCAGGGTAGGAGCTTGCAGTATTTATGAAAGAGGGACTGTGGAAATAAAATATCCTTGGCTTTCATCCAAATAGTTATGCTTTAGGAAGAAAGACATGTTAAAAGTAAACAGACTTTCGAAAAAATTGAAAGCAGGGACTCAGACAGATACTTGTACATGAATGTTCATGGTGGCACAAGTCACAATAGCCAAAGGTGGAAAAAACTCAAGTACCCATCAACTGATAAGTAGATGAAATATGGTACATACAAACAATGGAATATTATTCAGCTATAAAAAGGAATTAAGCTCCAATACATGCTACAACATGGATGAGAAGGTATCCAGTCATTGCTCCTATCCACAGCTACTTTTATGATCTCTTTATCTTTGACAATTTCACTACAGTAAATCTAGTTGAGTATTTCTTATTACTTACAATGGGATTCTTTGGTCTTCCAGAATCTGTGAATTGATATCTTTCACCAGTTCTAGAAAATTCTCAGCCATATTCTCTTCAAATATTGTCTCTGTCCCATATTCTCTTCTCTTTGAGTTGTGATTAGACATAAGAATATAACTTTCTCACTCTGTCCTCCATGGTTTTTTTATAATAGCTTTATGGAAATATAGTTCGTATACCTTAAAATTCACCCTTGTAAAGTATACAATTCAGTGAATTTTAGCATATTCAAAGAGCTGTGCAAATACTACCATTTCTAGTTCCAGAACATTTCATCACCCCCAAAATAAGCCCTGGATCTGCTAGCAGTCTGCTAAGCAGAAGGCAATTTTCCATGCAGTCCTCAAAGGTGGAGCAGTTTACCTCTTGTTCACTCTTCAAGGGTGTAGCCCTTTATCATCCCGGCTTTATATGGGGAGGATTTCCCAGTAGACTACACCCCTTGGGCAGATAGATCCTGGGCTCTGTCTTTTGTACCCCTGTGCCACAGACTAAAAACTAAAGCTTATGGTCACTAGTTTTGATAAATGCTTTCAGGGTCAAAGAAGTTTTAGTGTGCTTCTCTATCTTTTGTCTTCTGTTATGATTTTGCCCTAATATTTCTGTCACTGCCCTGTCAGCTTCCTGTTACTTTTGGAAAAAAATTTCTTTACCATCTTATGTAGCATATTTTCCCAATAGGAAGATCTATCCCAACATCTAGCAAGCCACATTACCAGAAGTGGAGGTCAAATTTTACATAATTTTCCAGGTTGACTTGAAATTATCTGTAATAATTTACCCATCAATTACCAAATGGAACACTGAAAATTTGAGACTACTTAGCAAGAATGAGCATTTTATCCTCTCCCAGTAGGTTATTTATCTTTGTGCATCAGAGCATTAAGTGCTCTATTTCAGATGGTAATCATGAAATTGTACTATTAAACCTTCCATGCAAGAAATCACCTGGAGCAATTATCTGTATCCCTCATTTTATGATACTACAATGTGCCTCCAATTATCCTAAGAGATATTATAAAATTCTCAAACAGAATTAGTATTATTTTTCAAGTAAAAATATAGTAATTTCAATAAGAAGGGTAACATAAAAACATGGCTTTAAAATAAAATTGAAATTGAAAAAGAGTAAGAACCACTGGTTATAGTTACAATGGCTAGTTAATATAACAAAGTAACAATTATCACTTTTGGGCTACTTACTAATATACTTACTTTGCTTTAAGTTGAGTTATTCTTTTCCTATGATATACCAATGCTGTGGGCTCTCCTGCCAAAACTTTAAGTTTTCCATGAAGATGAAATGCAGTTCTCTGGCTTTTCTTTATTGTCTCAATAAAGGCATCGTATTCTTTTTTGATTGAAGTAAGAATGGATTTGTATGCAGTGACATACTCTATTACCTAAAATATGATTTTTTTCTAGAAGACTATGGATCAAAAGACTTGCAAATACAGATTATAGATTTTTTTTAATGAAACATGATGGGCCATTATAAATCTAAAATTTTACAAATTTGAGCTTGCATTCATACGCAAATACCACTATTAAAGACAGTTAATTGTTACTGAATATATGCTCTTTGTGAATCATTACAATCCTGTGAGCTTAAATATGAGAGAGAGAAAAAAAACCATGTTTTTTGCTCTACTAGGAATTAACACATACATTATATGAGGTCAGATAAAACCAATACCAGATCTAATTATCTCAATTCTGGATCTCTTAAATACCATTACATATCGTCCCTCATTACCTCCAAGTCTAGTCTCTGAAGGACTTCATTCAGACCTTAAAATCCTGGACTCCTTTCTCTTCCCTGTTTTTCTAACCCATCTGCTCCAACTAGCTGATCAATACTCTCAATTCCAAACTGTATTTCTAATCCCAAGATGTCAAGTGCAACTGGAGAAAACCCTTCATACCTTACATTCATGGTTTACAATGGTGTTTAAGTACATAATATCTCTGGAACGATAATGGAAGAGAATGGAAACCTACAGAGAAGGAAAGGAAAACAGAAACTTACAGAGAAGGAAACCTACATAATATCTCTGGATTGTTAATAGAAGAAAACAGAAACCTACAGAGAAGGAAAGGGAAGTAGGGTCTAAGATGAGAAGGACCAGACTTTCCACTGTATACTCTTATTGGTTCTTTTACTTTTCTTTTCTTTTTTTTTTTTCCTGGTTAATCTTGTGTAGGCATTACCCATACAAAGAAACAATAATAACTAAGGAGCACTTTAAAGAAGTTAAAAAACAAAAAAATTAAAAATAATTTATGGTTGCCAAATTCTGCTCACAAGGATTTTGGAAGGTGTCAAGGCATATAAAGAATAGATGTGATCAATCCACAGTTTTCTCTGAAAGATACAATTAGGCTTTCTACCTTTACTATATCTCTAGTCTCTGGTATACCACACTGTTAGCTAGAAAATACCTAGAAAAAATTATCCAGGTAGACATCTGGTCTATCAAGAAATTGTATAAGGAGGGGAGTTCCCTGGTGGTCTAGTGGTTAGGATTCGATGCTTTCACTGCCATGATCTGGGTTCAATCCCTGGTAGAGGAACTGAGATCCCGCAAGCCATGCGGCCAAAAAAAAATGGTATAAGGAGATAATTGCTCAATGCCAAGCACCAGGAAAGGATATCTGAATGGGAGATATTGGTCATCTTTTTGACATGACCATACTACCTAACCACCCAAAGGACTGCCACCCAGCAACTTTCAATAAAATAGAGGTCATTAATCTGTGGTCTTCCAAATTAAATACCCCACGGTTCCTGGCCATCCTCTATTCCACAAGCCTCTATGAGGTGCTGCAACAATTCAAAACAACTCAGATATGTTGATGGATAGAAAACAGACTTGTAGTAACATCATGATCAGCTCCCATATGGTTTTGCTAGAAGAAATAGATTTCAGAACACCCATAGGAATCTTTAAGAATGCACAGAAAATGCATTAAAGTAAAGGAGGGAAACTTGTATGCCAGAGGTAGAACAGTTTTGCTTGGTCTACAAAATATTTTAAAATTTAGGAAATTTCACCCCAAACCCAAATTTTCAGGTTCTCTTGAAAACTGAAAAATCTAACAATGTGGAACCCCCATTCCTTAATGGCAGTAATCAGCTGGAGCTTTAGATTGGATTGTTTTTTCATTTTACCACCGTCCCCATGATTCCTTATTCTGTTAAATCCAGTACACTTAACTCTTTTATATGACCTTCTTGGCCTCTAGGGATTCAAGTTTCAGACTCCGGTATTAAGGTTTCCATTAACTCCCCCCAAAACAGAGCCATCCTTACCAGGTACAGGGATCTGAGGGAGAGAAGGAATGGTATCCATTCCACCTCAGCCCCTACACACGAATATACACTATTTGTACAACACGCTACCAGGATGCAAAAGGCCAGTCACTTTCTGGAGTCCAATTACCTCCATAATTCACCCTTATCTGTTGAAGCTCACTCTTCCTAGCTTTGGTTTTCTTTGCTTACTAAGTCCTTTGCTTACTAAGTCCTTGGCTCTCTCTGCAACGTACCCTCAACTCTTGTTACACAGCCTCAGGTCCTCCTTGCTTTGATTTAGGCATGGTTCTCTAGGCCAAATCCTCTATCTTTGATTTTAAACAGAATTTGGTATTTGTTCTCTGGTTCTAAGTACTCAGAGATGCAAGCTGACACTTTCATCTTTTACCCAACCAGATCCTTCCGAGAAGGAATATTAGAGAAGGCAGGCATTAATAGTTTATTAACAATCAAATGTGTTGGAATAACATGAAAATGGAAAGGCAGATTATCTTATTGAGAAGCTAGAATAAAAGTTTCTCTAAGTACCAAATGATTTCTATTTCAGATCCCCTCTCAGTACTGAAGAATAGGATACTTCACAATGTACAAATGTACCATTTATAACTGTACAATGTACAAACAGTCCAAATGGAAATCCTGGGGGGTAGGGAGAAAAGGACTAAAGATACAGAAATTATCTTTTATTTAATCCCATGTCTTTTCTCTAAGAATTAAATTTACCAAAGCTCCTCCAAAATGACGTCACTATAACTATACTAATTTAAAGCAGAGAGCTCTTCATGGAAGAAAACTTCTGACAAGTGTTAGCATTTAGACATGCAAAGATAAGTATGTTACAATTATGATAACTTTCCTTTGCTGATTTCACACAAGTAGAGTCTCAGCATGATTCTTGATATTTATAAAACCTATTCAATACACTACCTTCAGTACCTTTAAATATTCACCTAATACATTCCTTAATGACTACAACACCAAAACAATTTCATTGATCATAACAACTTATAAAATGAAGCTAATCTGCCAGTGTACCAGTTCCAAAAGACAGATTTTCCAGATGACTTAAAAGGAAGAAAAGATTTTTTCCATTTTATACTTTTATGGATAAGCATCAATTTTCTTAATTCCACTTGTAGGTATATATCACTACTTTGTGTTCACTTTTCCTTAGAGTGAGGCACTATATTTTTATTTAGAGGAGAAATAAGACTCAGTGTGTAATGTTTAAAATTTAAACAAAACACTGAGTTCCTATTTTGCCTATGGCTGTTTTACTCAGAGACCAATAGTTTACAGAAGTCTTCACATAAGTAATAATTTCTTCTAGGTAAGGAGGAAAGAGTGCTGACTTCACTGATTTGACTGTCAGGGCATCTTACGTGGGTAAAAAAAAAAAGTGAGATAAAAAAATGAGGATCGGTGGCCATATTGCAATTGTTGTTAAGGAAAAGCAGGTATTTCTAGAACCTTGAAAAGCAAAATCAAATGTTACATAAAGCCACAGCATTTTCTTACCTCCATATTTCCAACATTCAGTGCAGTTAAACCCCTTGTTTACCATGCCTATCTAGACCTCTAATCTACAAGGAGTCTCAATTTAATATGCTAGATCAAATCTAAACCAAGATTTTAATTATACCACAAACCAACCCAAAACAACAAAGAACTACCAGGTTCATGCTTACAGCCCAATTCCTAACAAATCAGATAATGATTTGAGATGGAAGGTCAAAGTGATATCAGAGGGCACAGCTAGGTTGTTGCTCAAAAACTGATAGCCTGCACTTAAGCTACAATAACTGAAACTCTCATTAACTGTCTAGTAATATAAATCCAGCATTGCATTTTCCCCATTCATCCCTTTCTGACAAATTGGATGAACTTCTCAAAACTGACAAATGGAATGTAGTCAAACAAGCAGTGGTGTTACTAAGGCAGGAATATTAGGTGTCAAGATAGACCATTTCTACTACATAAAAAATCTGTTGTCTTAAAGCATTATGATACCTTATCAAAAACGTTTCGGTATATGATGTAATATTCATCAGCAGGTCCTTCCTCATTACAGCCCACTCTTTCAGTTTCTGTAATTATGTATCTTTGCATTCTTTCCAAAAATTCCTTGTCACTTCTACTAATGATAGGAGGGAGAACTGCATGTTTATTTATTTCTTGGACAGACATATGTCACAGCCTGCACACCTGTTCACCAGAGAAAAGTCTTGACTTGCTTTTGCAACAAAGCCAAAACTTTTATAAGCCTGAAAGAAAAAGACCATCAATTAATCTAAAGCTTAAAATAAATTAAGTCAAATATTGATCTAGGGCTTCCCTGGTGGCGCAGTGGTTGAGAGTCCGCCTGCCGATGCAGGGGACACGGGTTCGTGCCCTGGTCCGGGAAGATCCCACATGCCGCGGAGCGACTGGGCCCGTGAGCCATGGCTGCTGAGCCTGCGCATCCGGAGACTGTGCTCCAAAACGGGAGAGGCCACAACAGTGAGAGGCCCGTGTACAAAAAAAAAAAAAAAAAAAAAAAGACCTAATTTATCTTTATATTGATGAACTGGATAATGAGAAATCAATTATAAGTGAACATAAAGTAGTTCCAACAAAGCAATAATCCATAAATGGATCAACAGTTTTCCTAAATAAGAAATCAATTTTTTTATTCATTCATTCAACCAATATTTACTGAGTGTCTATTAAGTGCCAGGCATTGTTTTATAGCTAGAGATTCAGCATTCCCCATTATCCTTCCCCACCCATATGCACTCCAGTGCATAATACAGTTATAAATAATATAAAGTCCCTGGTTCCTTGATAGCTTACAATCTATTAAGGGAGACAGACTATAAATAATGTAATTTCCGGGAATTCCCTGGCTGTCCAGTGGTTAGGGCTCAGCGCTTTCATTGCCGTGGACCCAGTTCAATCCCAGGTCGGGGAACTAAGATTTTGCAAGCCGAGCAGCGCAGATGGAAAAAAAAAAAAAAAAAGTAATTTCAGATAGTAAAAGATAAAAGTCAAAGGAGGAAGGAATGGGTGTGATCACTGGGGAATGGGTGGTCACATCTGAACACCAGTGGCTTCCTATTACCCTTAGGATAAAATCCAAGTTCCTTTCCTTAGTCTATGAATGCCCTATAGGAACCAGGGACTTTTTCTCTGACCAAATCTAGTCTTTTCATGTCCCTGTCCTCCTCATAACCCCCATACGCTCCTATAAACTTGCTCTCTTACCTGAGGGTCTTGCATAATTCTCTCCCCATCCCTGCATTCCCTTCCCGCATCCTCACCTCTCCTCCATAAGATACACACAGTACTTCCACTCTCATTTACTTGGCTTTATTTTTCAGATCTCAGCCTATACAGCTCCAGGAAAGCTGCCCTGGATTCCCTTAAATTTGATCAAGTGCCACTGCTATGTCCTCCCATGTACTGTGCACTTCCTCTATCATGATATTATTACTCAGAATTCTGGTTATATTCTCTACCTCTCTCAGTAGGCTCTAAATTTGATAAGATCAGGAACCAAAATGTTCTCATTCCCCATCTTCCTTCCCCACACATATGCATTCCAGTGCATAATACAGTTTCTAGCAGAGCACATGATGTCACCACCCACCCCACCCCCCCAAAAAAAGAAAGTTGATTATTAATCAGTAATCACTGAGCAATAATCTGGTCTGCTCAGAAGACATGACTTGTGCCCTCAAATCAGAACACAGCTAAAGTGATTGTTTCTCAGCATCTACAAAATGCCACTGAGTTACACAGAACAACTCAGATTACCTTGCACTCACTCATTCAAGTTAGACACTTAGGGATACAGAGGAAACAAGTCACAAGGGCTCCTAGACAAGTATTGATTCTAGTTAAATGAACCTCTGCCACAGAGCAGAGAAGGCAGTGTGACCAGTGGGCACAACGGGCTACAAAAGCCCAGAGGGGCACCTCATTAGTCTGTGGGAGAGGGCAGGGAAATATTAGGGAAAACATCTCATGAAACAACATCCAGGACAATGCTTAATCTGTGCTGCATTTATTTATTCAATAAATATTGGGGGGGGGTGCTTCCCTGGTGGCGCAGTGGTTGAGACTCCGCCTGCACGGGTTCGTGCCCCAGTCCGGGAAGATCCCACATGCCGTGGAGCAGCTGGGCCCGTGAGCCATGGCCGCTGAGCCTGCGCATCCGGAGCCTGTGCTCCGCAACGAGAGAGGCCACAACAGTGAGAGGCCCGCGTACCGCAAAAAAATATATATATGTTGGGGGGGGGGACCTACTGTGTGTCTGCCGCTATTCTAGGCACTAGAGATATAGTACTAAACAAAACAAAGTCCCTAACTTCCCAGAGGTTACATTCAAGTAATGAGACAGAAGACACAGGAGTAAAAAACAGTATAACAGATGGGGGTAAGTTGTATGGGGAAAAATAAAAGAAGGAAAGGGGTATAGAGAGTAAGAAAGGTGGGAGGGTGCCATTTTACATAAGGCATTAAGTCAGGAAAGAGAATAGCCCTCACTGATAAGGTGACATTTCAGAAACCTGAAAAAAGCAGGTAATGTAGATTCCTGGGAGGAGAGTGGTTGAGGCAGAGAGAGATGCAAGTCCAAAGGCCTCAAGGCAGGATAGCATATCTGCCAGCAAGAAGGCCAGGAAGACTAGAAGAGAATGAGAAAAGGAGAGAAGAAAGATGAGGCCAGAGAGGTAGCTGCCAGATCACGTAGAATATAGGGCCTTAAAGGTAGGAGCACTACCAGCCCATGGGGCACCTTTGTGCAGGTTAGAAAAAGATGCTCCTTTCTCTGGGAAGACGTGGCAAGAGGAACAATGAGCTGAACTGTGGCCTCCAGTCATTCCAGTGTGGGAGTGACAGCCTTGCTTATAGGAACTTAGGCTTAACTCAGAGAGAGATGAAAGCCATTGGAGAGCTGTGGGCAGAAGAATGACAACTGACTTTCATTTTCAAAGAATTGCTCTTGCTGCTCTGTGAAGACAAGAGTCAAAGCCAGAAGAGCTACTGGGAGGCTACTACAATAGTCCAGACAAAAGATAACGGTGGCTTGAATCAGAGTGGTAGCAGAGACGGTGCGAAGTGTTCTGCATATACATTAAAAGTAAAACCAAGATGTGCTGAGGGATTCGATGTGGGTATGAGAGAACAGTCAAGGATGACCATAAAATTTTTGGCCTCAGCGATTGAAAAGATGAAATTGCCATTTATGAGATGGGAATATCAATTTCATAAGATCAGGAGTTTGGGCCTCCCTGTTAGACATGTTGAAGTTCAGGTGAGTCTGAGTGAGAAATAAGTTTATAAGTTATATGCATATAAATGACATTTAAAAGTTATGAAACAGAATGGAAAATGATCTGGGAAATGTCAACAAAGCAGAGGTCCAAGGACTGGGCATTGGGGGCACTCCAAAGTTCAGAGGCCTGGTAGATACAGAGGAAGCAACAAAACAGCCTGGAAAAGAGCATCCAGGGAGATGGAAGAAGAGAGATGGAAGTCGGGTGAAGAAAGTGTTTCAAAGAGGAAAGAAATGATCATCTGTGTCAAATGCCGCTGATAGGTCAAATAAGATTAAATGACCATTGAATTTCACAACACGGAGGTGATCAGTAACTACAAGAGCTATTCCACTGGA
This sequence comes from Grampus griseus, assembly GCF_964374135.1. Classification (NCBI taxonomy): domain Eukaryota; kingdom Metazoa; phylum Chordata; class Mammalia; order Artiodactyla; family Delphinidae; genus Grampus; species Grampus griseus. Next base: position 45,609,244 of record NC_139009.1, read on the forward strand.
ATGGTGGAGACAGACGCCTGATAGGAGTGGGTTCAGTCAATGGAAGGAAAAGAATTAGAGACAATGAGTATAGACAACTCTTTCGAGGAGTTTTTTTTGTAAAGGTGGAGATTAGCCGGCAGAATATGGTAGGAGAGCGTTCCACAGAGAAGAAACGTTTTCTTCAGAAGTGCCAAAGCATGAAAGAGCTTGTCAGGAACTTCAATTAGCTCAGTGATAAGTGAGTAATGGGTTTGGCAGACGAGGCTGTAAGGAAGGCAGAGGCTATCACACTAAGGAATTTGGATTTTATCTTGAAGGTGAAGTAGCATTAATGACATAATCATTTTTACTTTTTATACGTTGGAGGCAAAAGTGAAGGTGGGTTAGAAAAAAACTGGGGACAGAGAAAATTAAGGAACCTGAATTTGGGGATGGAGATGCAGAGAGGAGGGCACAGAGAGATAAAGAGAGAAGACATTAGGAAGGTGCACGCACAGGATTCTGTGGTTGCGCAGCGGCGAAAGGCCAGGGGAAGGGAGTTAACTCGCCCGCCTTGCCAGGACAGCCCCCCACCCATAATCCAAAAACTTCCTCTTAGGACTTTCACCACAACTCCCAACTCCAAACTTGGAAATTCTACAATAAATAAACCTTTCCGCGGGTTTCCTTCCCATGTGGCCTCATTTGAAAATTTGAAAACTCCAGAGATTTTCAACACATTAAACCGTTTCACACTGCGTAGTGACATATAAGACAGAATCTTCCTTAAACTAGGAGAACATCCGGGGTTGAAGGCGGGGAGGGGGTACAGGCCGAGACAAGGACGGACAAGCGGTTTTGAGGATACCACCTATCTTTCAGCTTGCCTGGAGTGGCCACAGGTGTGCCCTTCCCTTGAAGGCCCAGGGGAGCGTCTGGTGGTAGATCGCTGATCATCCGCCCCTCACCGCCTCAGTAAGTGGGTGATGACACTTTCGGTCCCCCACTCTTCCCCAACCTCTTAACCTTCCCTCCTAGTCACTTCCGACCCGTTTCCACCTTCCCCGAAACCATTACTGCGCTTCACCCTTGCTCTCTCCTCACCTTAACCCCTTCCTCCAAATCCCGACGCCAGGGTTAGGCGATAGTAACTAGGGAGCCCAGGGCTGTGGAACTGCATCTTGGGACGAGTAGTCCTAGAGAAAAGAAAGCAGCGGAACACTACAATTCCCAGAAGACACTTCCATTTCCTCCGTTTTCCTCATGAGGCCCCCTCAACCCCACCCCCTTTTAAAGACCCTCTTAGCCACGTCAACTACGGTGGAAAATTCTTTTAAAGACATTTTTAAGTTGCTTAAATCTGCTATTTCAAGAGCGTTCTGAAAGCTAAAGTGAGAAATAAGCCAGGCTACCGGAAGGAGAAATGAGGTCACGACCTGGTCTGGCACGTGGCTGGACAGCCGCTGCGACAGCACTCAGGCACTTGACGTGGCCGCCTAGGAGGCGGGGCCTCCGCGGGGGCCCCGGGAAAGCCCGTGGGCCGGCACGACGCCCTTCTTTTCGGATCCGCCATCTGCGGTGAGTGTGTACTCTGGGCTGTTCTGCGGCCCGCGGCCTGCCGTCGCACCTCCTCTGTCCCCAACCTCACCGTTTCCTCCTTTTCCTCACCCTCAGGTGGCACCGCCGCCAATATGCAGATTTTCGTGAAGACCCTGACGGGGAAGACCATCACTCTCGAGGTACGGGCCAGGCGGTGGGAGAAGTCGCGGCGTGAAGGAGGGGGACCTGAGGCGGGTTTCGGCACGCGCGCTGCTTTCCGCCTTAGAATACGTTTCCGAACCTGGGTTCTAAAACTTGGCCGTAATAATTGAGCTGGGGATTAGGGCAGGTTTCCGATGCCTAAAGTCCGAATCTGTTGCCTCTGGTGGTTCCCGCCAGGTAGCCGCTGCCGGGGTCGCGAGGCGGGAGGGTAGCGCCCCCCGCAGGTGGGCGCGAGCACGTGTGGCCCGGCCGCCGCCGCCCGGGGCTGGGGGAGGGAGCGTGCGCGCCGGGGAGCCTGTCTCCAGCTGCGTGAGCCAAGGGCTCTACTAGGTAGGTTTCAGCCCCCACCGCCTCGGCTCCCTGATGACCTTCCAACGGAATAGAGCGATTACTCTAGTTCCTGATTGTGTTACCTATACGTTTGCACTTCAAAACTTCTAGGTCGAACCCTCGGATACAATAGAAAACGTAAAGGCCAAGATCCAGGACAAGGAAGGCAAGTTAACATTTTCTGATTCAGAAAAACTAACCTGCAGAGGCCCTGTCAGGCGCTAGACATACCTGCTCTTTGTGGGGTGGGAAGAGGTCAGATTGACAAAAATGCATTTGGAATAACACAGTAGACAGACGTTTATTAGCGTGGAGCCAAGCTGTAGTACTTTTCACGTGTGTGATTTTGGACGTGTTAGTTAATTTACACATGTATACTTATTTGTAAAGTGGTTAACATGTATTAGGATTAAATGAGATAAACCGTTTAAACATTTACAATTACACTTTCCCTGTAGTAAGAACTCATTGATGGATGTTAGTACCATTTATTTGATTCAAGATTATAAATCTTGAGCAGATATGCTTGTTTTGCAGTCACTTAATTTGTTTGTTCAACTTGTTTCCCATTAGGAATTCCTCCTGACCAGCAAAGACTGATCTTTGCTGGCAAGCAACTGGAAGATGGACGTACTTTGTCTGACTACAACATTCAAAAGGTTTGTTTGGAGGAAAGCAGCCCTTTAAGTATAATTTATTTTTTTATTTTTGCCTGTGTTGGGTCTTTGTTGTGCTACGTGGGCTTTCTCTAGTTGCGGCGAGAGGGGGCTACTCTTCGTTGAGATGCGCGGGCTTCTCATTGCGGTGGCTTTTCTTGTTGCGGAGCATGGGCTCTAGGCATACAGGCTTCAGTAGTTGTGGCGTACGGGCTCAGAAATTGTGGCTCGCGGGCTCTAGAGCACAGGCTCAGTAGTTTTGGCCACGCGCTTAGTTGCTCTGCGGCGTGTGGGATCGTCCTGGACCAGGGCTTGAACCCGTGTCCCCTGCATTGGCAGGTGGATTCTTAACCACTGCGCCACCAGGGAAGTCCCTTAAGTATGAATATTTGTATCTTAATTTGGAAATTTTGACTAATACTCAAAAAGTGGGGAGAATAGCATTAGATTAGCAGATTCCCAGGTGATTGATACACCAACATTTGAGAAGTGCTGCTATAGTCTTCTACGTTTTAGATTTTGCATATTGCATCCCATGGTGTAATTTAATGTGTTCCTTAATCTGTCTATGAACTAAGAGTTTACATAGGAATCAGATACCTCTTCTTTTCTGACTCCCCCATGTGTGGGTGTACTTCCTGTCATATCCAGTTAGAATGTGCATGATGCTGGTTGTCCATTCTCCATGGAGCAGTAGCATTAATGTAACCATTTTTAAAGGCTGTTTTGTTCTCTGTTCAATAACAGGAGTCCACTCTTCATCTTGTGTTGAGACTTCGTGGTGGTGCTAAGAAAAGGAAGAAGAAGTCTTACACCACTCCCAAGAAGAACAAGCATAAGAGAAAGAAGGTTAAGTTGGCTGTCCTGAAATACTATAAGGTGAGCCAAATTATTAAAGATAATAATTTATCTCTGGTTTCAAACTCTTTAATATAAAAGTTCGGGGTTTTTTCCTGTTTGGTATTTGAATAAGCTCTATATAATGGGGTTTACCTCTAGGTACTTTATTCCAAACTAAGTTTCTGATTTTGAAGTCAGATCTGGGTTCAGGTCTTAACTCTGTCCACTTCTTGCAAGGCTGGGCTTTAAAAACTCTGAACTTTTTTCTTGTAGTAATTATTGGTGAGAATTTGGGGTGCTTCGGTTTGTAAGTACTAAGAAATATCACTGTTGTGTGATTAAAAGGTTAAATACTTTGAGTCATTTAAGCTAGACTTCATAGTATGTTGTAAGATTATCTTAACAGCAAGTTTATGCTTTTTAGGTGGATGAGAATGGCAAAATCAGTCGCCTTCGTCGGGAGTGCCCTTCAGATGAATGTGGTGCTGGAGTTTTTATGGCCAGCCACTTTGACAGACATTATTGTGGCAAATGTTGTCTGACCTATTGTTTCAACAAACCAGAAGACAAGTGATTGTATATTGGTTAATAAAAGACATGAACTAATGAACTACTGTTTAAATGTTGAGTTTTATTTCAGTGATTTTAAAAGTGGGTTTTAAAGATCAAATTGATCGCACTATTTTCTTAGGTAACCTGTACTTGGCAGAATTATGTTGTATTTGATACCAGCTGTCTAGATACAGGTCAGTTCCTTTGTACCTCAGCAGTACTGACTTTTTTTTTTTTTTTTTTGCTGTACGCGGGCCTCTCACTGTTGTGGCCTCTCCCGTTGCGGAGTACAGGCTCCGGACGCGCAGGCTCAGCGGCCATGGCTCATGGGCCCACCTGCTCCGCAGCTTGTGGGATCTTCCCGGACCGGGGCACAAACCCGTGTCCCCTGCATTGGCAGGTGGACTCTCAACCACTGCACCACCAGGGAAGCCCCCAGTACTGACATTTTTGACTGATAATTTTTGGTTGTAGGGACTTTGCTGTATATCACAGGGTGATGAACAGTATCCCTGGTCTGTACCCACTTGCTGCCAGTAGCACACTACCCCTCCCCACAACCAAAAGTATCCAGACATTGCCAAATGACCCCTAGGGGTAGGGAGGAACCTCCGCCACCCCCAGATTGAGAAACATTGGTTTGTGTGAATTGGTATTATAACCTTGCCTAAAAAGAAGCTACAATGTATTGACACTTGTTTCCTACAAAGGAAGTTTAAAGGCGGCAGAGCTCGCAAGTTACCAGTTAAAAAAATTCATCTGCATATGGCTGATTCACTTTGTTTTACAACAGAAGCTAACAGTATTGTGAAGCAATTATACAACAATAAAGATGTTTAAAAAAAAAAATCACCCAAAGTCCTTTCATGTTGAGTGTGAACTCCTCTTTGGAATTTTAAGTTCTGAGGTTTGCTCATTGGTACTGCTGACACTGAAAAATAATCGTTTTCACAGTATTTGACTGGTACCATATTTTATGGAGCGCAGTTCAGGGAGGCTTACTTCTTGATATCAATGAACTAAAGTAAGCACTTGAAGTTTATTAAACTGATTATTAGATTCACTGATACACCAATAATTAACAATTCCCTTTAGCCATATTCTTTCCCTACTCCAGGATTTCTAGTTGGACGCGTCCTTAAATAAGGTTTCCTAATTCTGTAGCATTTTGACAGTTAACACCTGTTAATGCTCGGCAGAACTTTCTGACCAGTAGTGAGTGGTGAATTATTACCTTTAGTAAGACGAAACTAGTTGCTCTGTAATAAAGCAAAACATTTAATTATTTACATTTTTAATACAATTTTAAAATCCTGGATCCCAAGAAGTCTTGGCTAGAACTTCCTTTTCTTCATAACAGACAATATCATCTCCCACTTTAAATTCTATCTTTTCTTCATCCAAACTAAGACCACAATCCATTCCAGTTTTGATGACTGAAATATCATCTTTATGGTGTTTCAGTGAGATTAATGAGCCTTAAAAAAGAGAAAAAAAACGTATGGTTCATATAACTCAAATAAGTACCCAACAAGTGCAGTTGTAGTCTGGTGTTAAAAGGAAAAAATTACACTGAAATTCTTACAGATTTTACAGTCCTGTCATGTTAAAAGATGGACAAAATACCAGGGAAACCAAAGAAAAATGAAGTTTGCTATAAACAAGATGTGATTTGTAGCGAAAAGTACTGTCTCCCTTTTCAAAGGTTAACACTTTACAGGGGATGGGGGTTATACTCAGGACTTGAAGAATGAGTTACACCAGGATGAAGACGATGCAGGCACAAGCTTGTTAAGAAAGGATGAAAATATAATGATGTGGATCCAAGTGTAGGAGAGACATGGCTGGAAAGGTAGTTTGGGGCCAATTTTTAGAACCTTAGAAAGATTTGGGGACTAACAATCCTGGGAGAGTCATTAGGACTGGAGGCCAGATATGAGTTAGCAAGAAGTGGCCTGAACTAGGATTATGGGAGTGAAAGATTTCAGTTACCCAGGATCATCAGGTTTTGGTGACTGGATATGATATTATAGAAAGAGTTTTATGTTGCTTACCCTTCCAAATAACATGTCCATTACGTATTAATTTAAATTTTTTTTGTTTTTCTAACTGTCCCTTTTGGACTCTGCAGCCGGCCACAGGAACTTTTTTCTTCCCTTCTGTTATAGAGAAGGTAGCTAGTATAGAAGCCTCACCTTTAGGAAGAAGAGAACATTAAGTATACAGAAAACAAAAATTCTGAGAAATACATAATTTCTGACATTCGGCAGAGTAACAGTTAAAGGTGTGAGAAAAATTACAAACTCGTGCAAGAAAGTCCTAATTTTCTCTAACTCAACCAACTTTACTTTCCTGGCCAATATTAGAAATAAAAACATGAAAATCCTTGGGTATTCTTGGAAAAGAAAATCAACAAAACTACATGTGCTTACCAAAAGAATGAAAAATAAATGAAATGTTCACTTTTTTGGATGAATAAAATGCAATAGAAGATGCTATCAGTTGATAAGATTAGTATAATTCCTGTCTGCTCCATGAAAACCTGATTTTCAGTTGTCCCTCAATATATTTTCTTGAATGGACCATCCCTTGTTGCCTGATTTATTTTTAATCTCACCATGGGTAATTTATATACACTTAAGAGTACTAATTCTGTGAGTCAGCTTAATTTTTTTTTACTGACTGAAATTTAAAACAAATTCCAATAATGACACAGTACCACACACTATAATGTACCAGTTTTCTAGAATTAGTGTTATTTGGTGCTCGCTCTTACCCCTGGAAACCCTCATATGACTCAGTTTTCCAAATTGCTCTTAGCACAAGAACATACAAATCTCTGTGTGATCATGTTAAGTAGGTCAGAAAAGCCTAAAATAAATCTGTACTGTGGACCAAAAATGCAAATACTGAGTCTCATCATGAGGAAACAGACAAATCAAATTAAAGTACATTCAACAAAATCACTGGCCTATATACACGTCAAAAATGTCACGGTCAAAAGACTGAAGAACCTAATCTGTGATCCTGGACTGAGGGAAAAATATATATTTATAAAGTACATTATACAGGGACAATGAACAAAATTGGAACATGGACTGTGACTTAGATAAGAGTATTAACGTTCAATTTCCTGAGTTTGATACTTGTTGACTTAGATAAGAGTATTAATGTTCAATTTCCTGAGTTTGATACTTGTTCTGCAGTTTTATACGAGAACATCCTTGTGTTTAGGAAATGCAAATATTTACGGGCAAATGAACACGATATCTCAAATTTACTATCAAATGGCCCAGAAAAAAAATGTGTGTGTGTGTGTGTGTGTGTGTGTTTGAAGGGGGAGGACTAAAACAAATGGGGCAAAATGTAAACAACTGGTGAAGTGGGAGGGAGTTGCTTATACTTCTCCAGTAGTTTTTCTGGAAATATAAAACTATCATCAAAATTAAAAGTTAACCAAAAATATCCGGATGTGGGGAGGAAAGAGAAGAGATAAACTGATTCAGTCCATCTGAAATAAATTTAGCCGTTAAACTGGCCAAGGGATATGTTAGAAAAAAATATTTTTAAATGTTTAATATTTAAATGTAAATTTCCTTCTCATGGTGGATTTCTTTGCCAGCTGCTGGACAAAATCAATGGCTCCTTCCACAACACTGTTAATAATGTTTATGCCTCCCATCCCAGTCTACTCTGTATTACAATTAGTGGTTTATGTCTAACTAGAGGGCAAGTTCTTACTGCCTTATTTGCCTTTGTATCCTCACAGCCAAAAGCACAACACCTTGCAGAGGGCAGGTGTTTATAATTCATACGAAGTTACACTGAACCTTTATCTATAGTAGTCATTTTTTTCTAGAACACAGGATATGTGTTGGAACAGTGAACATATTTAAACAGCAAAATACATTTCCCTTAAACTTTGCTTTCAAGTGTTATTTACAGCAGGTTAGATACGAATGTTTAAACATTCAGTGAACACTCACCTATTGTGTGCTCTTCCACAATGCAGGGCAATCTACTGCTCAGTTCCTCCTGCAAATCTTCAATAAGACGGTAAATGATTTTGTGAAGTTTAATTTTTACTCCTTTTTTTGCAGCCGACTGCTGGATAACATTGCCTGCATTCACATTGAAGCCGTATATAACACCTGGAAAGCATAAATACAATAAAGTAGCACAAATATTGCATTAAACAGTTTGTCTTCCAAGCAAAAACTCAAATCTAAATTTTTTGCTTCTATGTAAATTAAAAGTGAGTAGGAGAGGTAAATTCTACAATTTTTTCTCATGAAAACTAGTTAATTTTTTAAATTAATGAAAGGATTTTATAAATTCTACTGTGGCTTATTAAACAAGGAAAATTTCTTTATGATTTTTAAATCCAATCATTTAAGGAACATTATTTTAAATGACCATTACGTGCAAGGCAATATGCTAAACGAAGCTTTCATACCAGAGAAATAAGAAAAAAATGATTAGAACTGAAATACTACATTATTTTAATAACAATTCTGTTATTAATTATAATCTTATAGTCTACAACTTTTGTTGTTTGCTTTTAGATATTCAGCTGGCCAAAAGATATTCAAAAAATACAGATGACCCTTGAGCAACACAGGTGTTAGGGGCACCAATCCTCCGTGTAGTTGAAAATCCGAGCGTAATTTATGGTTGGCCCTCCATATAATTGCGGTTCCTCCACATCCGAGGAGTTAACCAACCTCGGATCTTGTAGTACACTGTAATATTTACTATTGAAAAAATCCACGTATAAGTGGACCCGCAGTTCAAACCCGTGTTGTTCAAGTGTCAACTGTAGTTACTTAATTGGTAAAGTTCAAGAGTTGTTTAAGAAATGAAAGAAGTTCCATGGAGCTGACCATTTTACCAAAGAACAAATAATGTATTTAACTGCAAATACGTTGGGGGTGTGAAAAAAAATTTACGCAAATGGCTTAATCAGGAGAAAAACAGAACCACCTTGAAAGTCTTATTATCATTAAGAAATCATTCAATGCATCATACTATCTGCATTAATAGAAAAGTCAGTGCCCATAAAATACTTTGAAATAACCAACATTATTGAAAACATCTTTTCAGTAGTAGAGGTAACATCTAATTCTAATCAAGTTAGGTCATGAAGTACCCCCTTCCTAAATGATTCATTAATCACTCAATAACACTGGTGCTTTGCCTAGATGTTAAACCTAGTTAAAGCGACAGTCATGCAGTCATGAGTCCCCTTTCCATGTATCGTAAGTTTGACTCACAAACAGTCCCCTTTTCTTCAAGGCATATAAAGCTAAAAAGAGCTTTTGATTTAAGAAAAATATAATTTGTAAAATTATAAGTAAACAAAAATAGGCAACCAAAAGTAAAAGATGAAGGAAAGTACTGAGTAGGCTGATTGCAGATTGAAGAGCATTCAAAAAGTCTAAATGAAAGAGAGAGAGAGAGAGAACCAAGCCTGGGTTGGGGGGGAACCTGGAAGTGGTGAGGAGGCAGTAATGGTACATTCAAGAAATACTACTGGGGCTTGAAATAGTTCCCCAAAGTTTCAGTACAACAATGACAGCCACAGTGGAGCTGTGGCTGCAATACTGCACATCCCACTTGCCCTCAATCACTAGCTGAGACTGAACTGCAACAGGAAGGGGGATACCGATGGGGGTAAAATGTCAGGTGTGACTAGCCCAGCAAGAAAAGACAGAAGCAAATGGTTCAGAGTATGCTCTAGGGAACACAGTTAAAAAAACAGGAAATGGAATCCTCACCATGAAATGTTTCAGCAAGGTTAACATCATTTTCACTAATATCACCCACACCAGAATGTACTAACTCTAGTTCACACTCATGTGAAGCATCATAGGTATCCATAATGTTCAAAATGGCCTCTACGGAACCGTCAACATCACCTAAATGCAGCAAAAGTTTAAAATTATTGGTGATAGGAGTTAGAAATTAACAGACACAAAAATGACAATAATCTATTTAAAGCAATAATAGGAATAGCATTTACCACAAAATCCACTTTTCTTTAGGTTTAGCATTATAAGTATCTACTTAACTGAATAAAGTATAAAGAACCAAATGTACATTTACAACAAAATCCACTAGATAAATGTTTACTAAGGAAATCTCCCCCAGTGAGGGGGTGGGCAAAAAGGGTGAAGAGGGTCAAAAGGTACAAACTTCCAGTTATAAAGTAAATATGTCATGGGAATATAATATGCAGCACGGTGGCTATAGTTAATAACACTTCACTGCATATTTGAAAGTTGCTAAGAGAGTAGATATTAAAAGTGCTCATCACAAGAAAAAAAAATTTTATAACTAAGCATGGTGACAGATGTTAACTAGACTTATTATGGTGATCATTTCACCATATATGCAAATACTGAATCATCATGAAACTAATATAATGTTACATGTCAAGTATATCTCAATTTTTTAAAATTCCCCCCCCAAAATACTGAAATCATTTTGGCTTAAATTTAATGGCCAAATTAATTGTGAGAATGACGAAATACATATATTCCTAAAATGAGATGTAAAGTAAAATCTTTTAAAAGTCACCTTTAATAATTATAGGAAGTACATTTGAATCTCCTCCTGCTTTTTCTTTTGGCTTTAAGGGTTGCTGCTGTTTTTTTATTTTGTACTTTATAAATGACCTCGCCTTCCAGTGCAAAGTGCCATACTTCTCGCGGGCTTTCCGATGTGCTTCTTGGTGTTCCTTTCGTTTTTCTTCTATTAATTCCAGATCCTCTTTATTTTTCTCCTGTTCTTGCTCATACTTCCTCCAGTGAACAACTTCACGTGCCCTTGGCTTTATAGGGGAAAAAAAAAAAAGGGAATTATTTAACTAAATAGAAACCAGTAACTGCTGGTTTTTTCCTCCACTATGAAATTAGCCTAGCTCATATATGAAACCACTAATTTTAAAGTTTTAAGAAACTTACAAAACATTTATATGGAGGCTTTGTGTAAATTTGAAATTATTTAAAAATCTTATCTCAAATTTTAAAAGCCAAATTTTACAGCCAAACTCTAAAATGACATCACTAGCCCCCCCTCACAGCCCGTTATAGTCCTGAATTATTTATTACTTATTTGGTATAACATTATAGATTGATATTTTAAATCATTATATCATATCTACTGTAGAGGAATTAAGCTTGATATACCTCAGATTCTACTTCAAGAATTTCATCTCCTGCAGAAGGGAAGTCTCTCCAGCCTATAATTCCCACTGGCATGCTGGGACAGGCCTCATTGATTACTTTGTCATTTTCATCAAACATTAAGCGTACTTTTGCCCAACTCTTTCCAGCAACCAGAATGGAGCCTTTTCTCAAAGTTCCTCTTTGAATTATAGCTGTAGTAACAGGACTAATATGAAAATAGAAGTATATACTCTTAATGCCATAATCATGATATAATGGCACTTTCTCAGTAAAGATATCTTTATGAGATTAAAAAATATATAATTTGAACACACAGGGTTAATTCCACCACTTCTCAACTTCTCAAACAGTTTTTCATACTATAAAGACATTTCTTCAAAATTACAAGCTAAATGTCCATCAGTGGAAGAATGGATAAAGAACATGCAGTATGTATGTATAATGGAATATTATAAAACCTTAAAAAAAGAAAATCCTGTCACATGCTAGAATACGGATGAACCTCCTGGACGAACATATGCTAAATGAAATAAGCCAGTCAAAAAGGACAATATTACATGATTCCACTCATATGAAGTATCTAAAGTAGCCAAAATCATGGAAACAACTACTGAAAGATAGCTGCCAAAGGCTGGGTGGAGGAGGGCGGGGAAATTAGTGCTTCATGGGTACAGAGTTTGTTTTGCAAGATGAAAAAGTTCTAGAGATCTGTTGCACAACAATATGAATATACTTAATACTACTAAACTGTACGTTTCAAAATAGTTAAGATGGTAAATTTAATATTATGCAATTTTTACAATTAAAAGAAAACAAAAAACATTTCTTGTAAGGTTATGGTAGTGAAGGGTGCAGACAGCTAAGTGTTCTGACAGAATCCTAATCTCCTTTCTATAATTTGTTAAGCAGTGAAAAGACCTCTTTTGCTAATAGGGAGGGAAATTAAAGAAGAGAACACTATTCCAACAATCTTACTATATATTAATGGGTAAGAACATAAAGAATTTAGAAACCCTAAAATGCAACAATTGCCATTTTATTCCAAGTTATGTTAGTCTATAAGGCTTTAGCAATTCAGTTAAGTCAGTGGGGAGAAAAAAAGATACCAAGCAAATTGAACTACTAAGTCACCTAAATATGACTACTAAGTGTATACACATATTTGCTAAGATCTACTGATACCTGCATGTTTGTGTTCTGTGTGCCAGTGCAATAAAGTACTTTTTATTTTTATTTTAAAAAAATATATATTTTTTGGCTGCACCGCAGCGGCATGCAGAACTTCCCCAACCAGGCGTCGAACTCGTGCCCCCTGCAGTGGAAGCGTGGAGTCTTAAGCACTGGACTGCCAGGGAAATCAATATTTTTTAAAACAAATGCTTTGAAAATATTGTTCAGGGACTAACAATAATGTGCAATAAACATAAGATACTGTTATATAATCAAGTCACAAAAACAATGAAATAAAATTATTAGAAAGCAACCATTTTAACAGACCTACCCTCTTCCTTTGTCTGTGAAAGATTCTATTACTGTTCCTTCAACTGGACCAGTAGGGTCTGCTTTCAATTCTAACATTTCTGCAAGAGCAATTGTTGCCTCTGCCAAAGCCATCATGTTATCGCCCTTTAATAACAAAAACCCTGTTAATATACATTAATAAATAATATCTGTAAATGTAAATACCAGGATCAGAAAGCCAAATAATTCTCGACAGTTACACTTTTCTCTTTAAGCATTAAAAACATGAATTACACAATACTACGAGACTAGATATCAATTACAGGAAAAAAATCTGTAAAACATACAGACACATGGAGGCTAAACGATACACTACTTAATAACCAAGAGATCACTGAAGAAATCAAAGAGGAAATAAAAAAATACCTAGAAACAAATGACAATGAAAACACGACAAACCAAAACCTATTGGATGCAGCAAAGCAGTTCTAAGAGGGAAGTTTATAGCAATACAATCTTACCTCAAGACACAAGAAACATCTCAAATAAACAACCTAACCTTACACCTAAAGCAACTAGAGAAAGAAGAACAAAAAAAACCCAAAGTTAGCAGAAGGAAAGAAACCATAAAGATCAGAAATAAATGAAAACGAAATGAAGGAAAAAATAGCAAAGATCAATAAAACTAAAAGCTGGGTTTTTGAGAAGATAAACATAATTGATAAACCATTAGCCAGACTCATCAAGAAAAAAAGGGAGAGGGCTTCCCTGGTGGCGCAGTGGTTGAGAGTCCGCCTGCCGATGCAGGGGACATGGGTTCGTGCACCAGTCCGCTAAGATCCCACATGCCATGGAGCAGCTGGGCCTGTGAGCCATGGCCGCTGAGCCGCGCATCTGGAGCCTGTGCTCCGCAACAGGAGAGGTCACAAAAGTGAGAGGCCCGTGTACCGCCAAAAAAAAAAAAAAAAAAAAAGACTCAAATCAATAGAATTAGAAATGAAAAAGCAGAAGTAAGAACTAACACTGCAGAAATACAAAGGATCATGAGAGATTACTATAAGCAACTATAGGCCAATAAAATGGACAACCTGGAAGAAATGGACAAATTCTTAGAAATGCGCAACTTTCCAAGACTGAACCAGGAAGAAATAGAAAATATAAACAGACCAATCAAAAGCACTGAAATTGAGACTGTGATTAAAAATCTTCCAAGAAACAAAAGCTCAGGATCATATGGCTTCACAGGTGAATTCTATCAAACATTTAGAGATGAACTAACTCCTATACTTCTCAAACTCTTCCAAAATATAGCAGAGGGAGGAACACTCCCAAAATCATTCTACGAAGCCACCATCACCCTGATACCAAAACCAGACAAAGATGTTACAAAGAAAGAAAACTACAGGCCAATATCACTGATGAACATAGACGCAAAAATCCTCAACAAAATACTAGCAAAAAGAATCCAACAGCACATTAAAAGGATCATACACCATGATCGAGTGGGGTTTATCCCAGGAATGCAAGGATTCTTCAATATACGCAAATCAATCAATGTGATACACCATATTAACAAACTGAAGAAGAAAAACCATATGATCAACTCAATAGATGCAGACAAAGCTTTTGACAAAATTCAACACCCATTTATGATAAAAACCTTCCAGAGGGTAGGCATAAAGGGAACTTACCTCAACATAATAAAGGTCATATGTGACAAACCCACAGCCAACACCTTTCTCAATGGTAAAAAACTGAAAGCATTTCCACTAAGATCAGGAACAAGACAAGGCTGCCCAGTCTCACTGCCATTATTCAACATAGTTTTGGAACTTTTAGTCACAGCAATCGGAGAAGAAAAAGAAATAAAAGAAATCCAAATCGGAAAAGAAGAAGTAAAGCTGTCACTGTTTGCAGATGACATGATACTATACATAGAGAATCCTAAAGATGCTACCAGAAAACTACTAGAGCTAATCAATGAATTTGGTAAAGTAGCAGGATACAAAATTAATGCACAGAAAATTCTTGAGTTCCTATACACTAATGATGAAAAATCTGAAAGAAAAATTAAGGAAACACTACCATTTACCACTGAAACAAAAAGAATAAAATAGCTAGGAATAAGCCTACTTAAGGAGATAAAAAACCTGTATGCAGAAAACTATAAGACACTGATGAAAGAAATTAAAGATGATACAAACAGATGAAGAGATATACCAGGTTCTTGGATTGGAAGAATCAACATTGTGAAAATGACTCTACTACCCAAAGCAATCTACAGATTCAATGCAATCCCTATCAAACTACCAATGGCATTTTTCATAGAACTAGAACAAAAAATTTCACAATTTGTATGGAAACACAAAAGACCCCGAATAGCCAAAGCAATCTTGAGAACGAAAAACAGAGCTGGGGGAATCAGGCTCCCTGACTTCAGACTATACTACAAAGCTACAGTAATCAAGACAGTATGGTACTGGCACAAAAACAGAAATATAGATCAATGGAACAGGATAGAAGGCCCAGAGATAAACCCACGCACATATGGTCACCTTATCTTTGATAAAGGAGGCAGGAATGTACAGTGGAGAAAAGACAGCCTCTTCAATAAGTGGTGCTGGGAAAACTGGTCAGGTACATGTAAAAGTATGAGATTAGATCACTCCCTAACACCATACACAAAAATAAACTCTAAATGGATTAAAGACCTAAATGTAAGGCCAGACACTATACAACTCTTAGAGGAAAACATAGGCAGAACACTCTATGACATAAATCACAGCAAGATCCTTTTTGACTCACCTCCTAGAGAAATGGAAATAAAACCAAAAATAAACAAATGGGACCTAATGAAACTTAAAAGCTTTTGCACAGCTAAGGAAACCATAAACAAGATGAAAAGACAACCCTCAGAATGGGAGGAAATATTTGCAAATGAAGCAACTGACAAAGGATTAATCGTCAAAATTTACAAGCAGTTCATGCAGCTCAGTATCAAATAAACAAACAACCCAATCCAAAAATGGGCAGAAGACCTAAATAGACATTTCTCCAAGAAGATATACATATTGCCAACAAACACATGAAAGAAGGCTCAACATCATTAATCATTAGAGAAACACAAGTCAAAACTACAATGAGGTATCACCTCACACCGGTCAGAATGGCCATCATCAAAAAATGTACAAGAATAAATGCTGGAGAGGGTGTGGAGAAAAGGGAACCCTCTTGCACTGTTGGTGGGAATGTAAATTGATACAGCCACTATGGAGAACAGTATGGAGGTTCCTTAAAAAACTAAATGTAGAACTACCATATGACCCAGCAATCCCACTACTGGGCATATACCCTGAGAAAACCATTGTTCAAAGAGTCATGTCCCACAGTGTTCACTGCAGCTGTATTTACAATAGCCAGGACATGGAAGCAACCTAAGTGTCCACAGACAGATGAACAGATGAAGAAGATGTGGCACAGTTACACAATGGAATATTACTCAGCCATAAAAAGAAAGGAAACTGAGTTATTTGTAGTGAGGTGGATGGACCTAGAGTCTGTCATACAGAGTGAAGTAAGTCAGAAAGAGAAAAACAAATACCGTATGCTAACACATATATATGGAATCTAAAAAAAGAAAGAAAAAATGGTTATGAAGAACCTAGGGGCAGGACAGGAATAAAGATGCAGACGTAGAGAACGGACTTGAGGATACGGGGAGGGGGAAGGGTAAGCTGGGACAAAGTAAGAGTGGCATGGACTTATATACACTACCAAATGTAAAACTGATAGCTAGTGGGAAGCTGCCGCATAGTACAGGGAGATCAGCTCAGTGCTTTGTGACCACCTAGAGGGCTGGGATAGGGAGGGTGGGAGGGAGATGCAAGAGGGAGGAGATATGGGGATATATGTATAGCTGATTCTCTTTGTTATAAAGCAGAAACTAACACACCATTGTAAAGCAATTATACTCTAATAAAGATGTTTAAGAAAACCCCCAAAACATGAATTACCCTATTTGACAGAAGGAAAGAAGGAAGGGAGGGAGGAAGGGAGGGAGGGAAGAAGAGATAAGCAAGAAAATCTGACCCAGGGACTGATCTTGCAACAAACAGTGGCTATACATATATAGATAGATATTATACATATATAATATATATATTATCCATCTATCTATCTATCTATATTTTTTTAAGAATATCTACTAGAGTTCGTTAATACCCTTTTTTTTTGCGGTACACGGGCCTCTCACTGTTGTGGCCTCTCCCGTTGCGGAGTACGCGCAGGCCCAGCGGCCATGGCTCACGGGCCCAGCCGCTCCGCGGCATGTGGGATCTTCCCGGATCGGGGCACGAATCCACGTCCCCTGCATCGGCAGGCAGACTCTCAACCACTGCGCCACCAGGGAAGCCCTGTTAATACCCTTTTATAAACACATGCTTCTTTCACCCTCTGTCCTCCATCTGTCTCTACAATTGTGTTTTCTTCCTCTCACTTTCTTTACAGTGCTACATTACAATTGAAGTTCTATCCAATTGAACAAGCTTTCACTGATTTCATCTGATCCACTCAAGAATCCTGTAAAATAAGTAAATCAAACACTACTTACTCTTATTAAATAAATAAGGAGAAAAAGCACTGACTAGACCCAAACTATAACCTATACTCTGCAACTACCAGCTGTACAACCTTGGAAAATCAGTTCACCTCCTGGATCACCTTTCCTCAACTGTAAAATGAAGGAGCTAGATTAGATGATTCTTTCACATTTAATGATCTATGTCTACTATGCTTTCTAAGTCTCCAAGATCATGCAGCTGATTAACGGGTGATGGAACTGGAACTGATAGACAAGGGATTTTTCCATTCTCCATGTCAGCTAAGAGCTTGCTCACAATTGTTACAATATAAAGCAACAGAAACAACTGTAACAAAACTAACTAAACACTTTTCGTACCCATCTACTTATTCCTAGTATTTATTCCAATTTACAAAATGCTGCTCTGAAAAGCAGAGCTGGGGTTGTTTCTTTGCATGAAGAGTCCTCTATTCTTCATCAGAAAAGAAGGCCTCATCTTACTTCCCTGCCACTCTCTTACCTCCATTCCCAGGATTCATCTTTGCCATGCCTCCAAATTTGCCTAAGCAGCTTTACATCTATCTATCTACTCATCTAATATCTGGGCAGAAAAGGTGGTCATGTCTTCAAATGTTCTAATCTTGCCATCTGGTTTTCACATCGTAGTAACAATCAAGGTATAGTAGAAAGAAGACAAGTAAGGTGGCATTTTATGAGTTTCAGAGAAAAAGAGGCATAATTTTACTATTAACAGAGGCATAATTTCTAATCATCTTGGAGGTAACAAATTTAGGAAAAGTAAAGATAAAATGAGACTTAATTGGAGGAAGGTGGCCAAATAAAGTACAATTTCTTCATCGAATGATCAGAAGAAAAAAAGTCCATATTACAAGTAAACCATGGAATATGGTAAGAATGGACAAAAAAGGAAATTTTTACTTAGCAGCAACCTGTTTAGGACAAGAGAATTGGAAAATGCTATCACAAAGCAGGTACTGAGCTTCCTTGGTGTATTTTATCCAGAAGAGAATAATTGGTAATTTAAAAGAAAATGGAATTCATCATAAATAACATTATAAAACTTACAGCAATTTAGTTCACAGAAACACTGAGTCAATCAATAACAAACTGAACCCAAATATTTCAACACTGTATTAGTAAAAAGTTTTATTTGTTTAAATTTCTCTTAAATGCCCTAAGACCTATTCTATAGTTTTTCACTTTAAAAACGAGCACTTTTTATTACCAACTGAATTTCGTTTCTGCTTAAAAGTTTTTATCCTACTATTATCCTATCCCCACATCATTCACCACTTATTCTCTTCATTCTAAGTACCTCGTAGTAAGAAAAGAATAGGTAAACCTGACCCCTCTGGATTGATGACTAATCTTTCTGAGCCTAATTTCTAATCTGCCAAACTAGGATAATGATACCAGCTTCGCCTAGTTCTCAGAGAATTTTTAAACAACAACAGAAATTATGGATGTCAAAATGTTCTCTAGGTATAAGGCACTATGTGCATGATGTGTAGCACTCCCATATGAACACACTGTCTCTGAGGTGCCCGCACTTACCGTGAGTGCAGAAACATGCACTGCTTGAACGTCGCCTCCATAATCCTCACATACCACATCATAAGCTAGCAGTTCTTTTTTCACTTTCTCAGGATCAGCCTCAGCTTTGTCACATTTGTTTATGGCAAGGACAATAGGAACTGAAAGAGACAGAGTTAAGAAGAGTGCAAATGATGACACTTCAACTCCAGGTATTCACAATGAAAGATGCCAACGTTTTCTGGCTTTCTCTTGACCCAGCGGATGTATTTATCTAACAAAAGACCTAAAAAGATCCACTTTACACCCACCTACTCTGCTTTATACACATGAAGGATTCCAGATGAGAGATGTCAAAACTGCAATTATAAGATTCTGTATAAAGAATACGCAATTATGATTATTAAAAAACAAAAACAAAACACACAACAGTACTTAGGGTAGAGAAAGGACTATCCTTAAATCCGAAAGCAAGATCAGCAACTACACTAGAGATAATCTCCAGAAAAAAAAATCAAGAGAAGATTCTAATTCTAATACCACTAGATCATTTGCCTCTTCTTTCCAGGAGTTCCCTGTTAAAACCCAACATCTCACCCTGGGGTGAAACTAAGTACCATTATTGTAGACTTTCTTTTAGGATTTACAGCAACTCTTTCTTCATACACACTTAGCTGAGTGACTGACACAAAGTAGATTCTCAATAAATGTTTACTTAATGAATGAACCAAATAATCTTATAATCTACTTGTCATTACTAAACATACCCTTTCATTAGAGAACTCACACAAAATTCTAGGAGATAATTCTCTGATTGAGTTTCACCAACTCTGCAATTTTCTCAGGTATCAAAGGAATAGAAATTGAAAATAGACACGAAAGAGCTATGCAATCCACAGCCTATTATTATGAAAAAGTACATTCTATATCGATCAGCTGGAACTTAACAGGAACCAAGAGAACAGGTACAGAAAGCATGATGTAAGGAATTCATCATATCTCAACCATCTGCTTTGTTACAGGGTCCCTGACAGATTTACCATTCTTATTTTTATTATATTCCCTAGGATCATTAAGAACATAGCCCATTCCACAAAGGTAGTTTTGAGGAATTAAAAAATAAAGAGAGGAACACAAGCTAGAAGACCGGATTCCAAATGCAGGCATGTTGCAAATTAACTGTAACGGGGGAAGTTCCTGCCACCCTCTGGGTCTTAGTTTTCATGTTGTGAGATGAAAAAAACACTGGACTAGATCAATGATTGTCAACCCTTTCTTTTTTTTCTTGCCAATAAACCTAGGGGAATAGGATGCATTCCTTCAGGTACATTTTCTCAAGACAACAGTATTTTCTCAGTGGGTTTAGGGTCATATCACAATAAGAATGAATGTACAAAGTATGTGTGTGGGGTTTATTATTACAATTTTTTTTTTCTTGGCCACGCCACGTGGCTTGCAAGATCTTAGTTCCCCAACCAGGGATTGAACTCATGCCCTCGGCAGTGAAAGTGTGCAGTCCTAACCACTGGACTGCCAGGGAATTCCCTATTATTACAATTTTTAAATGGAGAAATAAGGGAGAATATAGCCAAGTATTTTCCAAAAGTTTCGATTTTATACCTTTGACCAAATAAGAACTTATTTAAAGCAGATGAGGGAAAAGTCTCTTTCAGAGAAGAATTCCAGATAATAAATGAATAAGGAATAACAATTAGAATATCACCACTTTGTAACTCCTAATGAATTGAGGTGATGGGTACATAGGGGTTCATCATTCTAGGCTTACTTTTATAGCTGTTAAACGTTAAAACGTTTTTTAAAAAGTCATCTGAGACTGTTAAATTGTCACACCATGCCAAGTAAGTAAACAGTAGAGGAAGGAATATACTTGTGGTCACAAGTCCCAAGTTGAATCCTGCTATACTCTTCTTAGTAGTTAATGTCTTTGGGAAAACAATTCAACTTTCTTTGCACCTTACCTGTAGAACAGGTATAATAATTCTGGGATTGCCAGGAAGATTAAATGAGCGACATGTAAAAACAGTGACTTTGTAGTAGATCCTTTAAAAAAAAGAAAGCAACTTCCTTCCTGATACATGTAAGTTAGCCACACAGTACCTTGAGCATCTTTGGCATGCTGAATGGATTCTACAGTTTGTTTCATCACTCCATCATCTGCAGCTACAACCAATATGATAATGTCAGTCACCTGCGCACCTCTGGCTCTCATTGCTGAGAAAGCAGCATGTCCTGGAGTATCAAGAAAGGTTATCTTTTCTCCAGAAGGCAGAGAAACTGTGGAAACAGAAATCCAAGAACTCTAAGCACTCAAATATATACTTCCTTAATACAAAGGAATATACATGACCTTATCAACACAATCAATAATTCTTCAAAATAATTTTATTCTTTCCATTAATCTTAATCAGAACAATGCATTTGGATCATCACTCCACAATGAAAAGTGATAACATACCAGTGAGACCTTTAGGGTTTTCTTTTCATGTAATAATTTCAAACTAAAACTCAACCTATTTCTAGAATATAACTATTTTCATAAATGTACCAACTGGAATATATTCTGGAGAAAAAACCAGACAGATAGTTGTCTAGGCAGCCACTCCTGCATTAGCAAACACCAGCTGCACAACTGTCTTGAGCAACAGAGGCAATTTAGTACACAGTTAGAAGCTCAGGATTTGAGTTCAACAGCCTTGGGTTTAAATGCTGCCTTTGCCACTTTACTAGCTGTGTACTTTGAGCAAGTAACTCAACCTAAACAAGCCTCAGCCTCCTTATATGCATGTAGGAATACTAATACCTACCTCATGATGTTGCAAAGATAAAAAAAGATAAAGCATATAAGGTGCTCAGAACAGTGCTGGGCACATGCTAGGCGTTCAGCAAATGACAGCTGTTACTCAATTATGAGTGGTAACATTATGACAACCTAGCATTGAAGAGTCTTCGGCTCATTAAACCAAACTAAGAATGAGCTAGAATACAAAAGGTATAACTTTCTTCTTATACACTGTACAAAATAACCTTTATTAACCACCAGCTCTACATTTCATCAAACCAATGGCTTTAGGCTTTAGCCTTTCTTTTACTTTAAATTCATATATTTCATACGGTGACACTATTTTAAGAAAATAATATGTGGGGTTCCCAAGCACATTGTAAGGTGATCTGTGTTCATACCAAGAAAGGCACCAATGTGCTGAGTGATGCCTCCAGCTTCCATTGCTGCCACTTGAGTTTTTCGCAGTTTGTCAAGTAACGTCGTTTTTCCATGATCAACATGGCCCATTATAGTAACAACTGGGGACCTTGGTATTAATAAAGCTGGATCTGCCTGGGGCCTACAATTGACAGCAAAGGAGTTTCATTTCTTAAATATCAGAAACACTTTATAGCCAGTGAACTGATCTGCAGTTATCTCTGTGAACTACCATTAACAATAAAACACAACATTTAGCTTTGATTAGACATAACTATTTTCCTCTTTTATACATACAATGACTTATGATAAAATAATAATGACTGCCCACCTACTGTAGGCATCTTCATAACAGTGAGCAAAACTGAAAAAAATTTTAAAATTCAGGATCAATATATACACTCAGCAAACTAAGAAAAATAACTCTTAGAGTTTTATAATATACTTTTTGATACTTTAAGCACTTTGAAGAAAAGTTTAACCTATACTCACACATCATTTTAATTGCAAAAGGAATTTTAAGGCAAATGTTTCCATTAAAAAGTGTGAATAAAACAATGTGGTCTCCTTCCCCCAATTTATACAGTTAAGTTTTACCTTTTTACAGCATCTTTATTTTCTCTGACTTTGTCCTGTTTTAATTTGCTCCATTTTAACTTCATCCCTGACTTCTTTATCACTTCTTTGATCCAGACTTCATCTAAATGTGAGCGTGCTTCTAGTGAATCTATGTCAACAGCAGTGTTCAATAAAGATTCATATACACAATCTGGGTGAAACAAGATAAAACCTTTTAGGATCACGAATTAAATGTTCCAGAAAGTGACCTCTATTGATAAACATCTATATAAACAATACACTCAATGAGAGGAATAACTATATAACCTATCCGTTTCTCTAATGTTAACGAATCACAAAAAAGTTGAAAAGAAAATAATCTTTAAAATATGATACAGGGAGTTCCCTGGCAGCCCAATGGTTAATACTTTGCCTACCAATGCAGGGAGTGCGGGTTCGATTCCTGGTCGGGGAGTTAAAATCCCACATGCCTCGAGGCCAAAAAACCAAAACATAAAACAGAAGCAATATTGTAACAAATCCAATAAGGTACTTTAAAAATGGTCCACATCAAAAAAAAAAAAGGAAAAAAATATGATACATTTATATTAATTGATATTTCTGCATATTCATAAATATTTGAATATTTACCATGTACCTTATGAACTACTTGAGCAATTAATAAAACATTAAATTGCATGTCGATTCTCATTATTCAAGGTAATTATGTTCTATAACTCACTGGGAACAGTGAATTAGCAAATACTGAATCATTGCTCTGAAGGGAAATACGGGGTTACGTTCCTTCAGCCTCTGGTCACAACATTTTCATCAGCTATATCTTGTTTTATGTGTTTTTGTTTAAAGACATCTTATTCAATATATGTTGTTGATTCATTAACATTATACTCACAGTCAACAGCACTATACTATAACTAATGCCTCAATAAAGCTTATCTAACACATGTATTTTCTCTGTAAGGCACATTACAGCCTTCTTGTAGTTAGTAACACTAAACAGCACTTCAGCACCATGCTGTGGGGCCATTTTAAACAGCGAAATCACCAAAAAAAAGCACAAAAATGAGAAAAACGTGGCACTAAATAAACCACAAAAATGACACTTGTTTACAGTATGAGAGGAGAGAAGGCAGAGTGTTGCCTTGTTTGAACCTCAGCTAGTAATGCGTGATCAGGTCAGGCAACTCAAATTTTTCACCGCTCTGTGCATGTCCAGGAATGACTACAAAAGCATTTCAAGTGTCAATTTTGGGGCTACAAATACATTTTAGGGAATTCGCCAATTCAGAATCCCCAAATAATAAGGATTGACTATATTCACATATGTATATACATAAATATATGCACACACACACATACAGTATCACAGAATACATGTACACACTATTTATGTATCTATTTAGGATGTCCAAAAAGTAGCAAAATATAGGAAAAATAATTACTTGTTTTCATTTTACTTAATGTGCTTTAATTCCAGTCATATTTTCCTGTGGGTAATAAATAAAGTATCAGTGGTGATAATGAAATAACTAGTTTTATGCTTCCAGACTTTCAGTCACCCTATAAATATATATTTTGAGAGACAGATATAAAAGAAAGGCATCTTCAAACACGCAGAATATTACACTAAAAGAACTTCCTATTCAATAGTGTGCTGGTAAATGTTTACTCTGAGGCTCCTAAAAAAAGGTCCTGATTTATAGCACTTCCCAATTTCCATGGTACAAATACCCGCCACCAGGGGTGCCCAACCCCGTTAGGAACCAGGACGCACAACAGGAAGTAAGCGGCTGGGGAGTGAGCAAAGCTTCATTTATATTTACAGCCGCTCCCCATGCTTGCATTACCACCTGAGCTGCGCCTTCTGTCAGACGAGCGGTGGCATTAGATTCTCATAGGAGCACGAACCCTATTGTACACTGCACATGCAAGGGATCTAGGCTGCAGGCTCCTTATGAGAATTTGATTCCTGATGGTCTGAGGTGGAGATGAGGCAGTGATGCTAGCGCTGGGGAGCGGCTGCAAATACAGATTATCAGAGAGAGGTTTGACTACACAGAGACCATAATAAACCAACTGCTTGCAGACTCAATTCAAAACCCTATCAGTGAGTGGCAAGTGAAAACAAGCTCAGGACTCCCACTGATTCTGCATTATGGTGAGCTGTATAATTATTTCATTATATATTACAGTGTAATAATAATAGAAACAAAGTACACAATAAATGCGCTTGAATCATCCTGAAACCATCATCCCCCCAACCTCACCCCCCATCAGTGGAAAAATTGTCTTCCACAAAACCAGTCCCTGGTGCCAAAAAGGTTGGGGGCTGCTGTCCCTCACCACGTCTGACTTCAAGCCACCAATATGAAGTCACTGAACACAGAGATGAAAAGAGATGTGAAGCAGCACACTATTAAATAGTATTTCCACCATATAGGTACAATAAACGTAAATAACCTCAAGATCATAGATTAATAGTAAAATGTAGTAAAATAATTAAGAAGTGAAAATATTAATGAGTATTTATTTACCTCCATTTATGACTTAAGTTTTTAAATGGTTGTGTTTACACCAGCTCACATAATTCCTTATAATTTAGCAATAGGCTCACAAACTGGTACAAGCCAGCCTCAGCACCTCACTGATCCTACTCCATAATAATGCCAAGAAATGCTTTCTTGTGTATTTCCCTACCACATTTTTCCCCAAGAAAACACATTTTAAATTAGGAGTATGGCACTATTGATACTATGTATAAAATAGACAACTAATGAGAACATACTCTTTAGCACAGGGAAATCTACTTAAGGCACTGTGGTGCCCTAAATGGGAAGGAAATCCAAATAAGAGGGGATAAATCTATATGTATAGCTGATTCATTTTGCTGTACAGTAGAAACTAACACAGCATTATAAAGCAACTATGCTTCAATAAAAATTAACTTAAAAAAATAAAACATAAATAAATTAGGAGTATGGGATTAACATATACACACTACTATATATAAAATAGATAATCAACAAGGACCTAATGTATAGCACAGGAAACTACTCAATATTCTGTAATAACCTATATGGGAAAAGAATGTGGAAAAGAATGGATATATGTATATGTATAACTGAATCACTATGCTGTACATCTGAAACTAACACAGCATTGTAGATCAATTATACTCTAATATAAAATAAAAATTAAATTAAAAAGAATGCTACAACATAATTTTCCTATATGGATATGCTCTCAGAAAACAATAAAACTCTAAACGTAAAAATTATGAGTACAATTCTGTTTCTAATAACGCTAAAAATCCTTAATAATCCAGTAACTATAGTTTTCCAATATGTTATCCTAAACTTTTGAGAGGTAGCTTATACATAGGGATAATCTTTTTCCCTCTACATTAAATGCATACAGTATCAACATATTATTTTATCTTTATCCAAGACTTAAATATTTACATGTAGAAAAGTACCCAAAGCATTTTAACCAGAAATATTACATCAATTTTCTTTTTTGGCTGCACTGCACAGCTTGCAGGATCTTAGTTCCCCCACCAGGGATTGAACCCACACCCCTGGCAGTGAAAGCGCAGAGTCCTGACCACTGGACCGCCAGGGAATTCCCACATCAAGTTATTTTAACTGAGCCGGGGCAGGGGGGTTAGGATGTATGTACATTGCTAATATAGCAGTTAAAAATATTCACCATATGAAAACTATCTTAAATTCAAAACAGGTATGATTATAATATTAAATAAGTTTCAAATAGATAACTTTTATTTAAATCATAGCAAATCAGTTTTGGATTTAGAGCACTGATCCACAGGATTAAACCTGTATTTTAATTATTCTATTTATTTGGTGATACAAAGGAATTATGGTTATGCGTGTGTGTGTTAATGTTTAAAAAAAGAGAATTATCATTTAGCAATATGTAAGTACTCATGGATTAAATGATATATTAATAATTGTTATCACTGGCTCATGCAAACATTATGCTTATCATTCCATTCTTTCTGCTTTCATATATATATATGAAAAATGCCAATAATAAAAAGTTCTAAAAATCAAGTCTGTTATCAATATCATTTATAAAATCATATCAATACAGTTTTCCTTGGAAAAATTCTGAATGACATGGCCATGTCCATTTGTTCTCTTAAAGTTTTCTAGTTATAAAATGATTACATAATCCAATGCAAAGTTTAAAAAAAACACAAGATAGAGTGCTAATTTTCTATTCTTTGTGAGGATGTACTGTCACAAATAGTGGTAACACTTTCAGGCAGGATACACATTAAAACTCTAGCTCTGCTGTGATTTACAAAATAACAATTCCTGAGAGAAAATCTGGTCTGTGAATAAGAGCATCTGCTCTGGAGCCATACTCCCTGGGTTCAAAATCCTGGCTCCACCACATAGTAGCTGTGAAATCCTGGGCAATTATTTATCCTCTCTATGCCTTGGTTTCTCAATCTATAAATGGGGATAATAATCATACCTGCTTCTAGAGAATTGTGAGAATTATATGAGTTAATACATATAAAGTATTGGTATATAGTAACAGCTCAATAAATATGTTATTAGTAGTAATTTTTTGCCAAGTCTGCTTCACTTGTTACTTTATTTTGTTACAATAATAAGCCATTTCTTGTTTACTAAATTTTAATGTCAGTTTATAATGAAAACGAAATGAAAATTTTCTTCCAACAATCCTAAATTGGTAATAAATACAGTAGTCCCTCAGTATCTGCAGGGGCATGGTTCCAGGACATCCCCTGAATACCAAAATACATGGACTTTATATATAAGTCCCTTATATAAAATGGCACAGTATTTGCATATAACCTACACACATCCACCCATATATTTTAAATCATCTTTAGACTACTTACAATAACTAATACAATGTAATGTTATAGAAACAGTTGCTGATGCATGACAAATTCAAGTTTTGCTTTCTGGAACTTTCTGGATTTTTTTTTTCTTTTTTTTAATATTTCTGATTCACGGTTGGTAGAATCCACGGATGCAGAACCCTTGGATACAGCGGGCCAATTACAATTTTTATTGAATTTCTAATAAAAATGGTATTATGAAAAGTTGTAGTTATGGACTTCCCTGGTGGTGCAGTGGATAAGAATCCGCCTGCCGATGCAGGGGACACGGGTTCGATCCCTGGTCCGGGAAGATCCCACATGCCGCAGAGCAACTAAGCCCATGCGCCACAACTACAGAGCCTGTGCTCTAGAGCCCGCGAGCCACAACTTCTGAGCCCGCGTGCCACAACTACTGAAGCCCGTGTGCCTAGCACCCGTGCTCCGCAACAAGAGAAGCCACCGCAATGAGAAGCCCGCGCACCGCAACGAAGAGCAGCCCCCGCTCGCTGCAACTAGAGAAAGCCCACGAGCAGCAACAAACACCCGACTCAGCCAAAAATAAATAAATAAATTTATTAAGGAAAAAAAAATGTCGTAGTTATTACTACAAATATTTTTCTGCTGGCACTACACTACAGAAATTGTCAAAATGAGTGCAATTAGAGAATTATAGAGAAACAAAAGTAAAGTAAATGAGTATAAATACGGTCCCTCAGTCCAAAAGCATTCTTTGGACTTATTCTAATAGCCCACGAGATTTCTGAGCAAGAAAGGTTAGTTCAAATTAAAAAAATCTTTTCCACTTTTATTAAAAGCAAAATCTTAGAGAACTAGATTTGGCAAAGAGCCAAGAAACTAATTAGGATTTGTCATCTAAAGTGAAAAATATTGGAATTACTTAACATCTTTTTAAACCACTAGTCTAATTTTCATCCTTGAATGCCTTAATCTCACTGCAAATAAAATACCAGGTATTCCACGTTTCCATATTTTTCCTTATAAAATCATCTGGCTCACCTATGTCTTTTTCCATTGCTCTGGCCAGCTCCTCAACAGTCATTCCAATCCATACCTCCACCTCCTTTTTAGATTTTGTTGAAGATAGCTGAGATTTCTGCGATTTTTTTTCCTATTAAATATTCAGAACACATAAAGAAGGAAGAAAAAACTTTGAGATTTATTCTGGAATATCTACCACAGTCAGGGCTCCTATTTCTACCAACACTCCCATAAATTGTTAAACCTTAGACTAAAATTTAAAATCCTGATTCCTTAATTCACTGTTATACACTGATATAAATAAGCAAATTAATCAACATTACTAAACAACTAACTAGAACCTCCCTTCCTCACAAAGATTTATTGCCTGGAATGTAGCATTAAGGCATAAAGATTTCAAAAATGACAAAATACTCAAAATGGATTTCTACTCATGGCTCTAGGCACTTTTATCTCAGATCAAATAACAGAGAAACTCAGAGAAATCTAGAACTACCTTCTTTGTCACCAGAAGCCTATGTTGAGATAAAGCGGTCCTGATGAGCGCATGTGTCTGCCAGGGCTGGGGGTACAGCTGAGCTGTCCACACCAGGTAAGCAGATGAAAACACGTGCCTCCACTGTGCCAACATTCTTCTTTGATACAGGCTGTGCAGCTGCCTACAAATAGTGTGAAATCGTAGCAAGTTCTCCAACTTAAGTATCTTCTGGTTCATGTTTCTCCTAGGAAAAAAGTTTTCAAATACTATTTTGGTTAATATTGAAATCAAGTTAGTAAATATTAATTGGATATCTACTACACACAAAACACTGTGCTAGAGTTACAACAATGAGTAAAACTGGGTTCTTGCCCTGAAAGAGCTCACAGTCCAGAGAGATGGAATTCCGTACTAAGTACTCTCTAGATATTAACTAGAACTATTGTTAATGTTCCTACCATAATAACACTGAAATACAATAACAAACTTATAAGGGTTCTTTTTTCACTCCTGAAACATCAACTAACCAAATCACAACTACAGTCATTTTTTTTTTAAATGCAAATTTGCACTCATCAACTCTTTGCCAAACATTCTTTGGGAGAATGGGGGGAGATTATCCCTAGTTTAATGTACAACTTCAAAACATGCTATAGGGCTTCCCTGGTGGCGCAGTGGTTGAGAGTCCGCCTGCCGATGCAGGGGACACGGGTTCGTGCCCCGGTCCGGGAAGATCCCACATGCCGCGGAGCGGCTGGGCCCGTGAGCCATGGCCGCTGAGCCTGCGCGTCCGGAGCCTGTGCTCCGCAACGGGAGAGGCCACAGCAGTGAGAGGTCTGCGTACCGTAAAAAAAAAAAAAAAAAAAAAAAAAACATGCTATATAAGGACTCATTATCTGCCTTCTGTTAATCTCTCACTCCATCTCTTACGCTCTTATAGTTCCCTCACTCCTATCTCCCAAATTTTTGTTATTCTGTCTCACCTGTAATCTCCAACGTCTTCTAATCTTTGAAACTTTGCATATGCTCCCTCTACTTGGAACTGTCTTTCAACCTTAACATTTTCCCCTCTTCCTGACCCCCCCAAAAAAGATGCTTTAGAGTGGGAAGAAGGCACCCAATAAATATCTAATGAATAATGCCAATAAATACCTATTGAATAATGCCTTTTGAGTATTACTCTTGGGACAAAAGAAGAGTTTACTGAGAGAAAACCACAACAGACCTCAACAGTGTAGCTCAGAACTCAGTAGTATAGTCTTTTCCTCCTTGAGTCTTCTATTTCTTCTGATCACAACACTGCATTTCTACAGCTTTGCTTTTCAGTGTTTAAGGGAAGGAGCAACTAAAATAACATAAGTACTAGTTTTCTCCTCAGCAGACATTTCATGAGCACCATCTTCCAGGCACTGCATCTGAGGTTGTTGATTCAAAGTTTAATAAGCAAGAGTCCCTTCCTTTGGGGTCCACTGTCTTTAAAATGTTCCAATATAATGATTCTTAAACACCTCAAGAATGGCACATTTAAAGAATCTTATTTAGGTACATTTCCCTGAACTCAGAAGTAAAGGGTGCTCAGGAAGCACAGAATTCCTTAGGGGAAAAAAAATTTTTTTAATGACTCTAAAACCAGATTTAACAAGGACACAGATTAATACAACGGGAGGAAAAGTCCTACACGGAGATTAACCAAAGCACAACTATTTCACTGACGCAGGGATTCGAAAAACACATTGGGGGTCAATAAACCAAATACCAAAACTAAAAGGAACCTTACTTGCTACTTATTCCAAGCCCCTCATTTTAAAGAAAAGGAAAATGGAGTCCAGAGAGGTCAAAAAGCCTTCTCCAATGTCATACCGCTAGTTAATGACAGGACTAGAACCCAGGCTTTCTGACTCCCAATTCGGTGTTCTTTCGCCGCTAGTATATTCTTATCATGGAACCTGAAAAAGGATGTTGGAAATAATGTAGTTGCGCTGGTGAAAACGTCTGAATGAAACAGCTAGAAGCCTTGGGAGTTATCCGAAAGGTAAAAAGAAGTCACGGTAGAATGTCGGATCTAGGGTGGCTTCGCCTGGAACCCGAGCCCAAAAACCCTTGGGCACAGGGGAGGTCGGGGTGTGGAGGACACCTGCCGCGGCGCGCCGGGAGAGCAAGCAGCCGGCCGCTTCTGGTTGGATAGCGCTTTCGTTATGCCGAAAGTAACAATCACGTATGGATTAAGTGCACAATGGAAAGCCTCCCGAATGCGCAATGCGCATTGCTTGTCATCTGTGCCGCTAACACTTTAGGCCAAACAATACACGCCAACCGGAACGACACGGCTAAGAGACCCCACTCACTTAGCTCCTACGTAGGGTCCAGGACGCCGGAATTCTGACGCAGGGCAAAGATCACCTTCCGGACCCGGGAGGACTGTCAGTAGGCTAGTCCGTCTCAAAAATGGTCCCCCGCGGGCTTCCGGTGCCGCCGGAAGCGGTTCTACCCGGGACTCAGAAGTCCGATTTCGGAACAGCCGTGTTGCCGCTGGTACAGTCGCGGGGTGTACCCGGGTGACGTGTCAGCCCCGCGTTTCTGCAAAACCCTTCGCTTTCTAGGAAGTAAATTACTGCTACTCTGGGGTTGTGAGCGGCTTCGATGTGTACAACTCAAGGGAAAGTTAAACGGGGAAATGTGGGAGAAATTATAAGTCCTTAAAAGACATACTAACAAAAAGGGAAAAATGCAAGGGAACGTGGCGATAGACCCAGTTAGTACTGGGCGAGGAGCGCTTTCTTTTTCAAAAGTCACCTCGTGTGGGTGGCATTTAAAGTAATAAAGCTAGAGTGGGTTCCAATCCCAGCTCATCCCCACTTGTGTAGACTTGGGGACGTTATGTAAACTCTCTGTGCCTCCCCCCGCCCCCCATAGTCTGGCCGCCTAACTCATGGCCCTCCCCTTTTTTATGTTTGTCTCCCCAGTGCCACCGCAAAGATGTGTAATCAGTGTTGTTGAATGACTAAATGGAAACCTCTGTCCTGAAAATCTTCTTAATGAACCTAAACACTCACACCCTTGAAAACTATTGAAGTGCATTTCAATTGCTATCATTTTACTTACCTTTCACACTCACTGAAATGCCTATTTCTGCAAGAAAGTATTCTTTGCTCTCTCTGCCTTGCCAAGTAGTTGAGAAGCAGAAATTGATTGAACATCAAAGTAAGTCATACCTTTTTTCCCAATATTAAAGTGAAAATAACCAATATGTTTCTAATCATGAAGAAAATACATACTAATCTGGAAAATTAAAGCAATACACTAAAATATAGAAAGTGGAGGGAGGGAGGGAGAGCCAAAGCTGGAAACATTTGAGCAACAAAATAACACAGTATTAGATTATAACAAATAAATGGGGGAGAAGGGACAAATCCTCCTTACAGAAAAATTCCACATAATATATGTGTATAACTTCTACTAGGAGGTAAAGCTTCACCACCACCACCACCCCACCCGCCTTGAGTGTGGACTGGACTTAGTGACTTGCTTCCAAAGAATAGAATATGCAAAGGGAAAAATAGTACCTTCATAATGGAGAAAATTGGCAGACACCACCTTAACCAACTGATCACGGTAAACATCACCAGCAATGTCATGTTGATATAATGTACCCTGAGAAATGATGTGATGAGGACATTTCACCTCTAATATTTGTCCCCAAAACCCACAACCCTACTCTAATCATGGGGAAAACATCAGACAAACCCAAATTAAAGAGCATTCTACAAAATATCTGAGCAGAACTCTTCAAAGCTGTCAAGGTCATCTAAAGCAAGAAAAGACCTGGGTGAAAACACAGTACCAAGCGTTACTCATACATTCAAAATGATGCTCCATGTAAGTGACCTTAAAATGCCCCATATGTCTTCATTTAACAGACATCTATTCACTCTTCCACGTCCTTTGACCACATGCTGCCAATATATGGGGTTCCTTTCCTAAATGGTTTCCACTCATCCAGATCACTAGCAACTTGCCGTGCAATGAAACCATACAATGTTTGCTTTCAAAAATTCTTTTCTCTCCCCACCTCCCTCACATACACACACACACACATAGGGGTAACTATTTTCCTAGACTAAGTTGTTTATTCACCTCCTTTCTGTCCCTTTTTGCTTCTCCCCTTCCACCCTGATATACCATCATAAAAAAAGACAAGAAACAAGAAGCTATCACAGATCAGACAGAAAGAAATGTGATGACTGAATGCAGTGTGGGATCCTGTATAGAATCCGGGAACAGAAAAGCACACTAGTGGAAAAACTGGTGAAATCTGAATAAAATCTGTAGTTACTTGTAATACCCCAGTGTTAATTTTTTAATTTTCACAAACATATCATAGCTAACATAACATGTTAACATTAGAGGAAACTGAGTGAAGGACATTCAGGAACTCTCCACTATCTTTGCAAATTAAAATTTATTTTTTTACTAAAAAAAGTGAGTCAAATCCTATATCCCACCTCTCTGGAAGTAACCACTTTGTGCGTTTGTGTGTGTACACATCATTCCACTTATCTCTGTATAAATACATGTATACATACACTTTTATGTAAATGAGATTCATGTTATAAATGCTGCTTCTTATCTCTGCAACAATATATACCAGAAATCTTCCACACTGATGAACATATATCCATATTATTCTTTTAAATGATTTTGAAAGATTCCATTGTTTGTAAGTGCCATACCCACATAGATGGACATATATGCTGTGTCCAGTAACTAACATAATATTGCAGTGAATATTCTTGGGCATACACTTTTGCATGCCAGTCCAGTTCTTTCTCTAGAATAAATTTCTAAAAATGGAAGCCCTATTTCCTTTCAGTGAAGAATGGTATTTATAATTTAGGCTCAGGGTGTCAGGTATGTTCATTGTTACTGGGGTTTTGATGCTCTCAAGCCCTCCCATTGGTCAAAGCTGGGGAATATTATACACATGTGTGCACACATTTCCATCTACATACATTGAAAACCATGCGTTCCTACTGATATTGTGAAGTCCAATCTAACACCATAGGGTTCAAACTAGGCTTTTCCCTTTATATGTATGTAACTTCCTTTTCTGGCCGTGGGAAACCTGACTCGCATCAGCCTTAATATATTTACTTATTTAAGCAATTCCCCTGTGTGAAACCAATCTCCAATCTGGCCACCACCCCATCTCCTGCACTCATGCCCTCCTTACCTCTCTCCAGCTTGGACTCCCAAGGCCAGTTCACCCCTTGAAGTGGACATCTTCACCCTGATTGGATGTAAAATGTTAACATTAGGGGAACCTGGGTAAAGGGCATTTGGGAACTCTCTCCAGTATCTTTGCAACTATTCTGTAATCTAAATTTACAGCAATACAGGGCCACTGGAGTCCCCCACTCCTGCCCTACATCTGTGGATGGCCTGCCTTGCCCTTGCCCCTGATGGCTTTAGGACTGAAAACTTGCGGAAGGGGAGGGATGAAGAAGGGCTCCTATTCCCACTTCACCTTATGTCCTTTGTTGGTCTTCTAATCTGATCATATTAATTATGGAACATAATAAGTTCAGAGACAGGTAGAGCCAACTTGACCACAAATAATGTTTCATATTGCCATCTGCTTGGTAAGAGCTATGTCTCAGAAGTATTAAATGATAGGTCTAAAACACAAACTCAATGAGAAAACTTGAAACCAAAGAACAGTGGGAAAAAAAGGAAGGGAAGAAAGAAAGAAAAGAAAAGAAAGAGAAAGAAAGAAGGGAGGGAAGGAGGGAAGGAAGGAAGAGAAAAAGGAGCTGTATTGCGGCTATCCCTTTCCTATCTAGAAAATGGTTTGAACTCTTGTTAGTTCTGACTTTCAACTTGTTCCCTCTCCCAACCTTTTTTTTGCCTTTCAAGATCTTGGCAGAAAGCTCCTTTTTAAGGGGCTAGGTCACTTCAATATCCAGACTAATTATAGTTCTTGGTGATAATTAGGGGTAAACTGCCTTCTTGCAAGAGGGATAGGGTATGAGTTGCAGCCCAGCACACACTGGCCTGACAGTACTATAAGGAACTACAGTCATGTCTCTGGGCTTATTCTAGGAGGAGGAAATCACAAGGAACAACACAAGAATTAGGTATCTTCCAAAGAGAAGCTGATCAGGGCTGCAGTAAAGCAGAACAAAATTACAAGGTTTAAATCCGTTTTGTTTTCTGTCTCAACTGTCATTTGTTGGCTTCACAAAATAAAGCAAAACACCCTGCAATATAATTGCTAGAGGAATGGTACCAGGAATTTTAAAACTAGAAGAGACTTGAGAACCTGAATCATGGCAATCTAAAATTATCGGTAATAGTTACGATCATAACTATTATTTTCACTGCCGTTTATATACCAGTCACATAAATATTTTGTTATACTTAATATGTTATACAGCAGTTCTTGGCACATTAACAGGTCTGAGGCCAATTGACAATTCAGTTTTCCTTGACTCTGATTTGACAACTTCCCCTAGTGAAAAACTGGTAATCTAGCAGTCAAATTTTAGTAAGGTCAATTTATTTTAAATGTGTGGCTTCGTGGAAGATCACTATACCTTAATAATAGTAATAATAATAGCTATCATTCATTTGACATACTCAGGATGAAGCATTGTTCTTAATGCTTTATCATTATCATCTGATTCAAGCCTGCAAGATTCAATGTCTTACTTTTGAACATCAATTTTAACAAACCAGAGGGATTGCACTATCACTGGAGAAGTTAAGTAACTTGTCCCGGTCACACCCTTAGTGATCGGTGAGATGGACCTAAATTCAAGTCTGTTTGATTCCAAGACTGTTTCTCAACTGCTGCCATAACTGAAGAAGTTGAATTAAAGATCTTTAGGGGAAAAAAAAAAAAAAGGTCTTTAGGGTCCCATCCATCTTTGAGATTTTACCTTTTGAACATATGAAAATAAGCATTTTTTAACTTAAATTTGATACCAATCTTTACTACATGATATATGGTAAATATTTGTGTTTCTATTAGTATTGAAGCTTCTATTAAAGCAACAATTTTCTTTATGGAAAACAACAAGAGTAACAATTCTGTATATTTCTAGTGGAAAACATGGCATTCATCTCCAGTAATATCAATACTGATTAAAGATCTGTGCATTGGATTTTCATCAGCAATGAGATAGTTATCTCTTTACCACTGGCATTCAAATTATACAAAGCATTTCTTGGGTTTCCTCTTGAGTCTCATCAAATTATGCTTCACTGATTTCTTCATACATGATTACATCTCTTACAAAAATTTTTTTACTATAAAGTCTTTTGTTTCAGTTTTTCCCAGCTTTATTGAGGTATAATTGACAAAATCATAAGATATTTAAAAGTGTACAATGTGAAACAGTGTACAATTTGATATATAAACACATTGTGAAACAACTTCCCCCTGAGTTAATTAACCCATCCATCACCTCACATATTTACCTTTTTGTTGTTGTCATGGTTGAAAATGTTATGTTCTATTCTCTCAGCAAATTTCAATCATACAATATAGCATTATCATCTGTAGTCACCACGTTATACTTTATATCCTCGGACCTTATTCATCTTATAACTGAAAGTTTGTACCCTTTTACTAACCTGTGTTCCTTATTTCTACATTCTTGTCCCATCTCTTCCACTAACTAGTATTACAACTTTGAATAAGACAGCAACCTTTCTGGTGTTCAATATCTTCATCACAAAATTAAAAAGGTTACATTCTTGCAGTATTATTTCTGGAAAGTTTAAAAATATAACTTTTAAATAAATATAAAATGCGTATGTGTCTAAAGATGTATTTAACTCATTAATGGGGGATCCAGAAAAATGGTAAGCCTTGGTCAAAGAGAACTGGGGAGTGCCACATATTTACAGCTGCTGAAAGAATGAATACTTGAATAAGACTGCTAATATAGGTACAAAAGCGGTTAATATCCTGCAGCACAATAAATGGTTACCTGTTCTATGGGACAAAAATCATCTGCACCTCTACTGGACAAAATTCAATTATATTACTATCAGTTTTCTACATGTTAAGATTTACCCTTACAGAGTTGTACAGTCCTCTGTACTAAAAAATGATAAATATCAAGTCAAACAAAAGCGCACATTCCTGGAGAATCAGACAATCTCAGGAGTGCCTGCTAGACAAAACGCAGCAGGACACTGAAAGAACAAATAGTCATCCCTTCGCCTATTTCCAAGTTTCAGATCATTTTTCTTAATAGAACTAAGAATCCTCTGAGTTTTAAAATTCTCTCTTAGGAACCAGCGCCAAAAATGTAACATCACTAAGAATTACAACACTAGCACACCCCAGTAAGCACACACTGATTACATTTATTCTACTTAGGACTGTCATTTGCCATTTTAAACCACTAGCCTAACTGAAAGGCTGACTGTAATTTGCTGATATTTATGGCTTCCAGGAAAGCTTTACAAAGGATGTGTCTCATCTTATGCTGAAATTAAGTAGTTTGTTCAATAATTAATAAATATATATTAAGAACGCATCATGTACCAATCACAGGTTTAGGATAAAACAGAGAAATAAAACAGATGAAGACTCCTGTCTTCAAGAAGATTATATTCTTGTAGTGAGAAATTCCATATGAATTAAACATTTAAAGGTTGAGTAAAAATTAGGAGACAACATAAATGATATCATTTATAAACCTGGGTGGGAAAGACCTTTCTAGTCAAAATTCTAAAATCAGAAACTAGGGAATTCCCTGGTGGTCCAGTGGTTGGGACTCTGCTCTTCCATTGCAGGGGGCCCCTGGTCTGGGAACTAAGATCCCACAAGCTAGGCAGCAGCGCGTCCCCACCCCCCAAAATTCAGAAACTATAGGGGAAAGAACCATTAGTTACACGAGTGATTCCCAAACTTGAGCAGGTATCAAGTCACCCGGAGGGCTGAATAAAGCACAGATTGCTGGCCCACCCTCCCAGAGTATCTGATTCTGTAAGTGCAAGGTGGACTAGGAGAATTTATTTCTAACAAATTCTCAGGTGATGACAGTAACGCTGGTCTGAAGACTACATTTTGAGAACCTGGATTAGAATACATAAATATTTTAAATGTTTGTACTGTCAAGACATTATAAATAAATAAATAAATAGCTATAACTGGGAAAACTAGCAATCAATGATCAATTAATGGTGTAAATTGGGAGCATTTCTTCTCTATTCTTGAAGTTCTACTCTTCTCTACTCTTGAACTCTTGAAGTTCTTTTCTGTGAAAGGAGCTCATTTCATGCGATTCTGGGCCTTTTTCTGCCTCTTTACTCATTCTGATTTCGAGGATATGGGTCCAATTTACTAAATTTGAGACTAATTGAGCATACATTCAACTCAACTTCCTTTCCCTCGGGGGAACCAGTCTGCCACTGGCAAAGACAGCAGACAAAAATCACTGTGCTCTCCAGCAATTCTCCTTACATTCTAGTGGAGAAGTTTATATTTTATCTTTATGGTACTAAGTTGATATTTAACAAGTACAGACATACCATCCTACATCAGTAAACATAAAAGTGATATTGATATTTTTCCTAAATCTTAAAAACACAGTGCAAATGTGTGTTTGCTTATTTAATAATTTTGACTCTGGTAATCAAATAATTGCTAATAAAGATGTGGAGAATGGAATGTTCTTGTACTGCAAATTTATAAAACCATTCTGGAAGGCAATCAACAATATTTATCAATTTAAATGTATAAACTGTAACTTTGCAGATTCTAAGATTTATTCTAAGGAATAAATGAAATAATTATGCAAAGATATATAGATATAGAACTATAGATACTTACCATAGCCTTCTTTATAATACTATGAATAATTTGGAAATTATTAACATATAAGTCATTGGACATTGGACATTCCCAAATTTGGAGCTGGGTGAATAAATGAAATACTATACAGCCATTACAAGTGATAATGTAGTTCTCTGTTGACATGGAAAGATGCCTACTGGGTGAAAAAAGGAAAGATCATAAAATATCATACGTTATATAATCAGATAAAACTAGAAATAAACAGCATATATAGAGTATACATACACATCATACATGTGGTGTGCATATATATGTATATATACCTGTGACATAAATGCTTGTGTATCTTGTTGTGTGGTCTGATTTTTTTTCAATAAACATGTATCTTTTTATCTTCTGTGTTTCTTTTTAAAGTATGATTTTAAAACATTTATTTAAAGAAATAAACATACAACTTGTTAAAAAAACATTGAACAGTATTTTTACACTCAGAAAAAGAAAGCTACTTTATGTTTTGGAGGAATGCTGAATATGAGTTTGTTTCTGATTGACCTGGCTCTTTTTGTTCTTACATTATACCCCATATTTTTCAAAAATATATTTATTAATATTTACTGAAATCAGCACTTATCATAAATAGGTAAATCAAATCAGCAAGGGTAGAGGAATAATATGTGATTAGGAGTAATCTGGTCTCAAACTTATATTTTATTAAAATT
Organism: Grampus griseus; assembly: GCF_964374135.1. Taxonomy (NCBI): domain Eukaryota; kingdom Metazoa; phylum Chordata; class Mammalia; order Artiodactyla; family Delphinidae; genus Grampus; species Grampus griseus. Next base: position 45,648,816 of record NC_139009.1, read on the forward strand.
TATGCAAATATATTCAATTTACAAGTTAATTTAACGCATTAAAATCACAGGAAATTTCTCTTTTTAGCCAGTAAGACTAGGACAGAAATTCCAAAGTAGTTCCCATAAACCTAATCCAATCAAACTAATTATTCTGAAATGCTAGACCTAAAGAAAATATTCCCCAGTCCACATGCAAAGTAAGAAAAAATAATCTACCCCATAGTACTTTTGTATAGAAGTCAGTTTTCTTGGGTTGCTGTGAGAACCACCTACAGACCATGTAATAACAAGGAGTATAAGTCTCCATTCATTCATTTAGTGGTTCACTAGGTCCAGAAAGGTAAGACTGCTTTGAAGAGCAGCTCAGAGCATGTCTTGCTGGCCTGGCCTCCTTCTGCAGGGGTTCCTGAATCACAGCAATTGCTGTTCCACCTGGTTCAGGGTTAGGAGGTCGGAGCTACTCACCAGGTATTTATAGTACAACCTGGGGCTCACAGCAGTGTCTGGAAATACTTTCTTGTCCAAAGTAAAGCTTCCTTATGACTATTTAATTTTAAATGAGTGTTTAAAGTGAACAAAAGAAAGAAACCTGCTACTTCTCTGCTTACTGCATGTGCTTTTTTCACACTGCACACTGCATGTGCTTTTTTCATTTTGTATGAAACCAGTATTTTCCCAGACAAGAAAACTGAACATCTTTACCTGTTTCATATTTTAATTTGGAGGTAATTAAATTACATCTGCCCACTTATTAAATTTTTTATACCTTAACTTTCTTCTCCTTTGAAGTCGTTTGAAAATACCCTCACGTGATCTTAATTGTGGAGACAGTTTACATTTCCCTTTGTTTAATAACATTTTTTGATCTTTTTCAGATTTGGTTTACATTTCTTTATTTTTAACTTATTGATTCCCCCCTCCCTGTTATTAGCCGGTGATAACCGCCTCAAGAAGTGTATTTTTAGCAGGTAAGCATTTTAGTTCTGATGAAACAAAAATTCACATTTTAAGGCAAGACAAAAAAAATTTAAACATAAAACTTTTAATCTACTCTCTGGCCTCCTACCTTCCTTCTAGTGTGCATTGTGCATCTGCATTATGTGTTAACCAGAACTCCCCAGTGGCAGAAATACCTGCTCAACCATGAAGATCAATTTTCCTTATTTTGGGGCCAGCCATGTAACTCCTCAGAAGATAATATTCCTTCCTCAATCCTGTAAGGGGTCACAATGAGCCACCACTCACCTGGTATGTGCAGACATCTTTGGTGAACAATGCCAATATACTATTTCCCTTAAAGATAGTGATTGGTGCAGAAGAGACACTTAAAGGACGTTCTTAGCTTGAATACTTACTTGTGACCTTATTAATGTAACTAGCTATATTACTTGTATTCTGCCTATTTAACAAGATCATTGTTTCTTGCATTACCAAATGTGTGACGAGCCTCAGATAAAACTAATGATGATTAGGCTAACTGAAATGATTGCTCAAACATAGTTCCACAAGATCAGTGATTGTAATAGTGTAACTCTAGATGTGAGAAGAAGCAACAAGAGGGAACCACTTCCTGGACCATAACAGACCAGTAAGACAGGCAGTCCAGAGGCTTTTGGTCACAGTTAACAGGGTCTAGTCCAATTACAGTAGCACGTTGAGTGGCCTATCAATGAAATCCTCACCGGGCCTGGGAATCGCCATTAGGCAAACTGGTCATGAAATGCCTTCCAAACATTGTCAAAATTAAGACCAAAAGGGAGGGGACTGTCAAAAAAGAGTATTGCCAACCGTCCAGTTCTACAAGAATCAAGTCATTAGCTACTGCAGTCGCTGACCTACAGTACATCCTGAAAGGAATTCAGGGTGGAAATCAGGATGAGACACTTTGTATACTGGAAAACTGACAGAACTGGCCCTCAGATAGATCTTTTCAGGAGAAAATTTTATGAACCTAGTTTCCTGCATCTTCCCATACTTAGAAAAGCACTAAAACCATTAACTAAGATATCTCTTCCTCTCGAATAGCAGTAACCTTCCACTAAGATGAGTGCTTGATGGCATGTACCACTTTGCCAAAATCATACATACTGGCCTCACCCTTTACCTCTTTGGAACAGTCCCCAGAGCTTTCTGAAAGACTGCCTCCCAGGTTATAATCCTCAGGTTGGCTCGAATAAAAGTTTCCATGTCTGTCTTAGACTGACTAGTGATTAATTTTTTCATTGACAGTTCCCAGCTTCAGTGTGTAGGAAATGAACAATGTCCCCAGTCCCCGTGCTCTTTGCATGCCAACCACACTGACCTCTTTCAGTACCTCTGCCTTGGTTTGCTTCCTCCCACCCTTGCACAAGGTGTCATGCTGTTTCCTTTGCCTGGGACACTCTTCTCTCTTTGCTTTGCCCTCTTAATTCCTACTTATCTTTCAGATCTTAAATTTCACTTCCTTGACCACTCTGCCCTCCCCTAAACTAGATGCGATTCCCCTATTATATCCTTCTTAGCACTTGTCACCCAGGCAACCTAGCATTTGTTTCTGTATTTGACTAAAGCTGTACCCTCCGAGAGACTGTTTGCTTTACAAGGTCAGTGTCTCTGTCTGGTTTTGCTCACCACTGTACCTTGAGCACTTAGCTGATCTTCAATCATATTTTACTGAATTTAATTAAATCTGGCCCAACTCCCCACATGATGGAGCTGGAAGGAAAGTTAACCTGAGGCTATTACTGAGATTTTCTCCCTTCTCCATGGTATCATGCAGGAACCTAGGAGAAGCCAGGGAACTGGACTGTGGGATTATTGTCCTCTTCTTCACGGCTCCTCATTGAGCAGTGGTGCTCAGAGGGTGCTTTGGAAGGGCTGCCCCAGGTGGACTGCCTTCCACTGACAGCAAGTTCCCAACTTGCCACCCACTGGAGGGACAAAGTGCCAAAAAAGGAACTGTCCTCCACCGTCCCATCTTCCCCACCCCAGTCCTCACCCTCTCTTCTGACTCTTAGGAAACCTAAATTTCCTCTTGGATGCAGATGCTTTCCCCTCCGTTGCTCTAGGAACTAACCTCCATCGTCTCCTGTCCTGGGATGAATACTCCTCCACGGGCCTTTAGAAACCAGTTTTCCTGGAATGGGTTAGAGAAAGAGGATGCTAATAACAGTTTTTTTGGTTTGTTTTCATTTTTTTTTAAGTTACTCTCCTCTACAGGTATGTGTATTTTGAAGCAAAATTGGGGGCATATTGTCTATACCCTTCTATAACTCATTTTCCCCATTTACCAAACTGTACTTCCCTATAGCCTTAAATATTGAGAGCATGATTGAGAATATAGAATTCCCTAGGAAGAAGTCACCTAATTTATTTAACACGCCCCTTTATGGTGGGATACTCCTGGTTCCGTAGCCTGACAGTTAGGATCCTTTGTGCCTAGTTCTAGCCTCGTCTCCTCCTGGCAGGCCTCTCATTCTGCTCTATTGTCACACCAAATCATAACGCCCCAGGACACGTCATGCTTCTTCTCCATTCTTCCAGAGTTTCTTCAGCTGGATCCCTTTTTTTCTGATCAGCTCTTACTTATCCCTTCAAATTGGTGTCATCTCCTACTGCTTTCCCTGACATACCACCCCTGTCTTCTTAGTGCCCTTCTGGGCTCCCAAAGCATCCTCATTATGCCACTCTCATTGCTCTGGGCATATTTTCTTGGATTTATCCTCTGTGAATGTTTCAGTCCTCTTCACTAGACTTTAAGGTCTCTGAGGGCAGAAAGCATGGCACATATAGATGTGCTATAGTGTACCTGGCACATAGAGTTGTTCCAAAAGATTTGTTGAAGAGACACAGATTGCAAGAAGCATTTTGCTTTTTAATTGCCTCGCTTTCTTTTTGGGTATGCACAGCTTCTTACGATGGCTTTGAACTTACCTGTCCTGGAATTGCCCTTTGTTTTATGCAAATATGGGGGTTTCTAACATTCTTCACCTAATAAACGCAGTGATGCCCAGTCCCCTTGGTGTTGATAAATATTTTCAATTTTGGCCTTTTTATTTCCTTTGCCAGGTAGGCTACAATTGTAGCTGTTCCTTTACTTTGAGCAGACGTAAGATGAGGTTCCCTTGTTTCATGGACCCTGGCACAACTCCATCTTCCAGATCTCCTTTTCAGATTCGTTCCTTGTCTGTCAATTATCCACACTCTTCCTAAGGATAATAAGAGTCTTTCCCTCAGTGTGTTCTTGGAGAAATGCCAGAATACTTCTTTTTGTTTGTTTGTTTTGGCTGTGCCATGCGGATCATGGGATCTTAGTTCCCGGTCCAGGGATCGAACGTGGGCCCTCAGCAGTGAAAGCCCAGAATCCTACCCACTGGACCGCCAGGGAATTCCCCCAGAAGACTTTTTAGTAAGTTTTCCCCTGTTTGTAAAATAATTTGGTAACCCCCATTTATCAGATACTACCCCTTCTCCTAGAATCATGAGATTTCATATTCAAGTTCTGTGACTAGATGTCTAGTTTCTCAAGTTCATGCTGATAATTTTGAATTTAATGTTTCATGTTGTTTTTTCCAATGTAAATTTGAGATTGTATTTGAGGACAAGGGACTATGCGAAAGATAGCATTTCTTTTGTACTTAATACAATGTTGACACGTATGTTTGATAAATAAATATAAATATGCATTAAACTTGGGTTAGGATAGTTTCTAAACAGTGATATAAGGTTCTTTTACCATAGACAGATTTAGCTTCATTTTATAATAAAAATCTTTGGTGGTAAGACTCATTGGGAGCAGGGTACTTGGTCATTCAACCACAGGTAGACTAAAATTAAGAGAACATTAGTGTAGACCAGGGGGAGATGATAGTCATTTGGGCTAGAGTGATGGAGGTGGTTAGAAGAAGAAGGATTTAAGAAACTGAACTGTGATGGATTGGCTATGGGTCGGGGGAGGGATTCACACATTGCATACCTGATGGATGGCAGTTCATCCAAAGAGATTTCCAGATCAGAACACCCTATTTGCCTAGACAATGTGCTGGATGCCACGGTCAATTTTTCCCCTCTGTGTTCCTCCTTCGTAGCTGTCATGTAGACCTTATTCTGGGTTAACTGTTTCCCTAGTTTTGGACATGATTCACATTTCTTAGTCACAATCAGATTCCAATTTTTTCCCGTTTATGCTCAGGTCAATGTGGTTGAATCTGGGTATTCTTGAAAGTCTTCAAATATTTTAAGGACAGTCATTTGCAATATGTCATATCTTCATATAGGTGGTCTTTGGTATTCTAATGCTTTCATTCTTAGACAGAAACCTAGTGAAAAAAATGAGCCTCACCACATCTTATACGCCAAAGTAAAATTTAAATGAATTAATGAATTGAGTATTAAGAAAATAAAAAAGAAAATAGATCGAATAGTCTATTGCTGGAGGTTAGCTTTCTATACTTAGATCAAAATAACTTAAAAAGAATGACATTTGGTTACACAAAAATAAGTAACTTCTGTAGATAAAACTAAACTTTAAAAAAAAATCCCTTCTTGGGGGCTTCCCTGGTGGCGCAGTGGTTGAGAGTCCGCCTGCCGATGCAGGGGACACGGGTTCGTGCCCCGATCCGGGAGGATCCCACATGCTGCGGAGCGGCTGGGCCCGTGAGCCATGGCTGCTAAGCCTGCACGTCCGGAGCCTGTGCTCCACAACGGGAGAGGCCACAACAGTAAGAGGGCCGCGTACCGCAAAAAAAAAAAAAAAAAAAAAAATCCCTTCTTGGGAATTCCCTGGCGGTCCAGTGGTTAGGATCCTGGGCTTTCACTGCCAGGGCCCATGGTTCGATCCCTGGCTGGGGAACTAGGATCCTGCAAGCTGCGCGGTGCAGGGGAAAAAAAAATCTCTTCTTAAATGGGAAAAATGAAAACCATTTGGAGGATATATGACAAATAAAAGGCACATAACTTGATTATTTCAACAGCTCATGTAAACCAGTGTGAAAGCCATTAACATTCACTCCATAGCTAAATGAGCCAAGACATAAACGAAGCTAATTCACAAACGGAGAAATAAAATAATAAACATGGAGAAAATGTTCTGAGTGATCCGTTCCCCCTTATCTAAGTTTTCTAAATACTCTGTAATGTGGTACATTGCTTTTGCTGTTGACCTGAATTTAGGTGGCCACGGGCAGAGGCCTGTTGTTGGTTCTATAATCAAGGATCAAACAACTGGATGGACTGTTTGAAGGAAAACATGGCTTAATAGTTTTAAGAGGTGGGTTAAGCTTAGAACTTTTAAAATTGTATTATCCAAGGCCAATTCTGGGTGAAATCGTGAAGTTGGCTCTGATTTCCTCGTTCACAGCTTCCTCCAAGGTTGTCATGTGGGTGAGGACTCAGATATTACCCTCCCTCGGTATCCAAGGGGGATTAGTTCCAGGGACCCCCCCAACAGATATGAAAATTTGTGGACACTCAAGTTCCTTACATTAAATGGCATAGCGTTTGCAAATGACCTATGCACATCCTCCTGTATATTTTATTATTTTTTAAAAATAAATTTACTTATTTATTTTTGGCTGCGTTGGGTCTTCGTTTCTGCGTGCGGGCTTCCTCTAGTTGTGGTGAGCGGGGGCTAGTCTTCACTGCGGTGCCCACGCTTCTCATTGTGGTGGCTTCTCTTGTTGCGGAGCACAGGCTCTAGGCGTGCAGGCTTCAGTAGTCGTGGCATGCAGGCTCAGTAGTTGTGGCTCGCGGGCTCTACAGCGCAGGCTCAGTAGTTGTGGTGCACATGCACAGGCTTAGTTGCTCTGCAACCTGTGGGATCTTCCCAGACCAGGGCTCAAACCCGTGTCCCCTGCACTGGCCGGCGGATTCTTAACCACTGTGCTACCAGGGAAGTCCCTGCAGTGTCTTCTTAAGAGACTTCCTCACCAGGCCTTCAATTTGCACCCCAGAAATGACCTAAATATTATATATTCCTCCTAGAATTAAATGTCCCTAGGAATATCTACGTTTTATCTGGGATTCTATTCCTGAATTGGTTGATTTGGCCTGCCCTGGGGTCCTAGCCCAAACTGAGACCCCTTGTCTCAGTCAGGGAGGTTCTTTTTCCGATCGGATTCACACAGCCAATTACAAAACCTATGCTGAGACTGGAACAGCACGAGCTTTATTTAATGGCTAAAGAATGGAGAAGCGGAAACCTCGTTTGCAAATCAACTTCTCTACCCAATTCCAGGGGAGACACTATGTTTATAAGAGGGTCGAGGTAGAAGGGAGGGAATTGGAAAGAGTGGGAGGAATATTCATGACTTATCCGAGAACGGGGGTGTGGTTTGGACCTGGAACTGATGCAACTCTCCTTTTCGGTCCTTGTATGGGCTTTTCCAGTTGTTGTCATGGCAACTGTCAGCTGTCATTGCACCGGTCGGTGTGTCATTTAGCATGCTTAGGTATTACAATGAATGTATCATGAGGCTCTAGGTCTACTGGAAGTTAAATCTTCAGCCATCTAGTGCCTAATTGGTTTTAACCAGTTCTTGTGTTTTTCTTTGCAGCTTCCTCCCAAAACTTAGGTTAAGAGCAACTGGTTTCCATTCAAGCCCGGGACAAGAGTATGATTCTGGGGCAACAGCTTTGGTAACAAGTTGAGGCTTAACCTAAACTCATAAGTGAAACTCTAGTGGAATTTCAGGCCTCGTTCAAGGTGGGGAGTGAGGGTTTTTGCAGGATAGTGGAAAACACCCCACAAAGAGGTAGGAAAAATGCCTCTGAAAAAGGTAGAGTTGTGGTTGCCACAGCTGATTATTTAAAAGGAGAGGGATTTTGGCTCCTTCTCTCCCTGTTGGTTCACGACCTCAGGTAATTCCCCAGGTGAAACCTCCGCCCCCACACCAACACACACACACACACACACACACACACACACACACACACACACACACACACACACACCCTAGGAGGTAACAGAATGACTGAAGAGGCAGGACATTCCATATTGATAGGTGGCAGTTTTAGTAAGTGGGGGAAGGGGGGTTGCACTTACCAAAAAAGTCCAGATGGTTTCAATAACACCTTACTCTCTCAAGGCTGCATCCTTCAAGCAGCACCTAGCTCAGGAACAGCGGGCAGAAAGTACATTCCAAGGACAGAACGGGTAAGGAGCCTCTGACTGCCTCAGTCCACCTCCTGAGTCAAGCCGAGCCCACGTCCAGTTGATTACTCCCCCAACACTCCCTAAGCTGAGTTGCTATGTGGCTCTGATTCTGTTTAAATGGAAGATATGCTGTATCTAGGAAACCTGAAGCGAGGCTAGAGAGGGCTGTGAGAAGGCAGGCGCCTTCCTCTCGCAGGACGCGGGGCAAGGAACTCTGCACGTCTGGTAAGTCTGTCTCTGCGGACGCAAATTTCAAGCACGCGGGGAGGTAACGAAGCGAAACCAGCGCAACTCCGCCTCCGGAAAGCGCCCACTCTTGGGCTTCCGGCACCGCTCCTGTCCCTCCAGGCACTTCCGTCTGGGCTGGCAGTTCGTGGACTGCGGGAAGCCACGCCCAGTTCTTCCGTTCGGTCTCTCGCCACCGCGTCCGTTAGCGCCACGAGGGTAGCATGGCAGGAGGCGAGTTGCGGGCAGCGCTGGAGCAGCGCCTCGAAGCCCTGGCTATCCGCACGGAGGTCGTGGAGCACCCGGAGGTGAGGCGCTCCCGCCGGGACCACCCCGGGAAGGGGTGGGCTCTGCTGCAGCTTCTATGGGGCGAAGGCGCTAAGCCTAGACGTCCCAGGGGTAATGTGCCGCAGAAACTTCCGTTCTAAGGCATTTGCCGGGATCCAGAGTACGAAAGGGACCTGAAAGTACCATCAAGGGCCTCTCCACTTCGGACGCTGATGTTATTGTGAAAAAACCTCATGTTTTCTTCTTGGAGTGATTTTTTTTTTTTTTTTGGCCGCGCCACGTGGGGTGCGGAACCTTAGTTCTCCACCAGGGATCCAGCCCGTGACCCCTGAACTGGAAGCGCGGAGGCCTAACCACTGGACCGCCCGGGGATTCGGAGTGATTTTTTATGTTGAGAACTAGTACAACATATTGAGAACTTGCGCATCTCAAACTGGCTAGGGGTGTTTGGTCAGTGTGTTAACTTTATGCGTATGTAAGTTGCCAAGCAGTAAACCCGTTTTTGCAGTGGCTGCACGTGCATACAGGATGCCAAGGTTAGAGTTTGGTATTTTTTAACATGATTTATTGATGGGAAGATTTTTTTTTTGCACATATCTGACGGAGCCAGTACGTAACCTGAGTGGTGCAAGGGCAAAGTTTTTGCCCAACTTTTGAGTAACAGCTAATGATAATTAGCTAGATATGGTGATGATCTTCCAAGTTTAGAGAAATTCATCAAAAGTATATTCTTTGACCCTTTTGCCTCCCTTATAGTCCACATACTCTCCTTTTTACTGCGCGTATTGCCAGCTTTTCTGATTTTTTCTGTATATTAGTCCAGGGTCTCATTCCCTGCCCTCACTCCCTCTCTGCGGTTATCTTTTTATAGAGTGGAGATCGTCATATGGCCTGGATGTAATGGAATGCCAAGGAATAGGAGTCTGGGCTGCTATAAACTTTTTTAAATTAATTTTTATTGGAGTAGAGTTGATTTACAGTGTTGTCAGGGCTGCTATAAACTTTACCAAAAGTTTAATGGAAAAACAAAAACATTTTAGGAGTGTGAAGGCTTGGCCTGCACATTGGAATGGAGAACTGGTCTAAGAGAAACTATCAATACTTCCCGAGGCCCTGAGATGAGATATATTTGCTAATGGGCTGGGGATGGATCTCTACCAGTGAAATCCAGGTCATTGAGTACTCCCTAACCTTACACCCACCAGGCAATATACAGATAACTGTATGTGTGCAGTGTGTGTATACATGCATATTATTTTTAAACTTCTCATGTGATATTTCACAGGTGTTTACAGTTGAAGAAATGATGCCTCATATCCAACATTTGAAAGGAGCACATAGTAAGAACTTATTTCTTAAAGACAAAAAGAAAAAAGACTATTGGCTGGTGACAGTTCTTCATGATAGACAAATTAATTTAAATGATCTTGCCAAGCAGTTAGGTGTTGGAAGTGGAAATCTGCGGTTTGCTGATGAAACAGCCATGCTAGAAAAACTGAAAGTTGGCCAAGGCTGTGCCACACCGTTGGCACTCTTCTGTGATGATGGAGATGTGAAATTTGTTCTGGATTCTGCTTTTTTGGAAGGTGGACATGAAAAGGTGTACTTTCATCCAATGACGAATGCTGCAACCATGGGATTGAGCCCTGAAGACTTTCTCACATTTGTGAAGGAGACAGGACACGATCCCATAAGACTAAATTTTGATAAAAACTAATTGGGCTAATACATTTACTTCTGAAAGCTGTTTTTCTCACTTGTAATTATAAAAAGCATTAAAAGTGGTAAAATATATATAGCACCTTGGTTTGGTGACTACCTAAACTACTTAAGGAGCTATTTAACTATTTCATCTTAAAGGAGCTGTTTTTAAGAAGATATATTGAGGTAGTTTTAGTCAGCTGAGAGATTCCACCCTCCCCTTCCCCCATGACAATTACTTGTTACAGGAATGCCTTCAACAATTAAGGATGAATTAACACAGGGAGTTCCCTGGTGGCCTAGTGGTTGGGATTCCAGGCTTTCACTGCCTTGGCACGGGGGAGCAATCCCTGGTCAGGGGAACTGAGATCCTGTAAGCTGTGTAGCAGCCTATATTAATTAATTAACATCAAAACTAAGATTAGTTAACTATCTAAGATTAACTATATTACATCTTCTGTAAGGTGTTATACTTGAAAAAAGCAAACTGCAAAAACAGCATATATAAAATTATATATATGACAGTGTACATACAGGGGAAAAAGAGGAATATGGGAATATATTCAACTGTTAATAGTGGTTATCTTTGAGGAATGAGGATTAAGGAATAAGAATTCCCCAGCAATATAATTAAACAAGGGGGCAAGGGCAAAACCTTCCTATTACCGGGTGTTTGTTTTTAAACCAATGCTTTTTTTTTCAGTGAAAAATAAGCTAATTTTTAAATAAAATTCTATATAAAATTTTAATCTAGAAAAACACTCAAAGTAGGGATGGAAAATGTTATGTCATAATCATTATACTAATGAAATTATATTTTAAAACTCAGGAGCAGAAAATACATAGGCCATTAAGAAGGATTTGCTTAGTCTTCAGAGGTTACAAAATGTGAACATGCTTGAACAAGGTTCCTTTGTCCTCTAGGCTATATTAAATTTTACTCATCCCCTTTCAACTGTGGCATCTAAAGCAGTATAAGAACCCAGGATTATGTATTGTCAGTTGTCATATAGAGGCTAGTTCAAAAACAGAGGAAAATTGATGTACTTTTCCAACCTCACTTAGATTCAAACAAAACCCCAGTTGAGGGTCTGACTAGACTAGGCTACAAAATAGCCTAGAGGTCTTAGGAAAATTCTTGTTTCCTCTAGAGTACAATCAAGTGGGATATTTGAGAAATAATCATATTTTCCTAAGGTTGAACACTCAAAAAAATATTTGCTTCTGGTAGGGAAATTGTACTTAATTTGTACCAATTTGCATTACTGAAAGGCAAAAGTAAAAACTTGTCATCTTTGGATATATGTGTAAACTACAAGTCTACTCAAGGCAGAATTTTTATAAAATACAGAATGGATTTAAGAGATGAGTTAGTAAGAAACATTTTCCATAAATGATAACCTTATTTCTGAGGTGCTATGTTAGTTTTTGCCTACTCTGTACTATCTCTCTAAGAAAGAGGAAATTTTAGGTTGCTTTGCATATAAAATTAAGGTTTAACGAACAGAATCAAAGACACCGAGGACCTCAGATAACTGGTCTAACTGTCCTCCCCACCTTATGGTGAAAACAGGCCCAGAAAGACTGACCTGCCCAAGGACACAAGGCAGGTTGCCATCTCTAACATTACGCCTCCCAAAGTCTAGATGTGAAAATGAAAGAGACTGATTTGTACAATCTATTATTGTATTTAAACCTATTTTGAGGTTGACAAGACTGATAGACTCTCAGTTCTCTCCCAAAACCTCCAATACTCATCCCAAAGTGATTAGGACAGAATCATCTAAGCAAGGTTATATGTTATGAAACACATAAAATAGGTTTTCTAGGGCAAAGGGAAAGGAAAGAATAATATTGGGCTAAATTATATGTTATGATTGCTGACCACTTGTTATAAAAATCACCTCTTTTTATATTAGTTTAAAATTCACCTCTTGTTATATCAGTTTAACAAGTGAATGTTAAACCAACTTAATTTTTTTAGGAGAAATAAAGTTAAAAACTAAAATGAAAAATAATGAATGTTTTTAAAAAAAGACAAATGGGCCAAATGATGGTATCTATTTTGTTATAAACTGGATTTTTTGTTATGAACTGTGGCTTATATTAGGTATAGCCAAGTAATAAACATTTTGCCATTCAACTCCAAATTTCTCAGTAGCATTACTTTTAAAGGAAATGTTACATCTTTTATATTATTGGATTTGATATTTAATAACAGTTACAAGTACAATGGCAAACACTGAAAGAGAGAACCCTTAGTAGAAAAGAAAAAGACAATTTGAAATCACGTTTTGTTAAAGGTGTTGTAAGTGCAACTTTATCCATAAGCATTCCTTTTAAGGCATTTTCTTTGTCCAAATATCTCAACATGTACATCAAGGTTTATATTATAAAATGGGCTCCTTTTGTATTATTCATTCAAGGCTTAAAGAAAAAAATACATCTCAAGACTAAGTGTAGCAGAAAAGAAAACACAAAATTTCACTTTTCTCATAAAAAGTAACTTAAAATACAAGTCATTTAGCATACATTATTACTCCTCATTGTAATTCCAGATTTGGTACAATATCTTTTTCACTTCCTGACATAAAATTTTAAGACAGTGCAGGCTGTAATACTTCATTTGTGAGGTGGCTGCAATTCTGTAATATGCACAGTGATTTTTAAATAGGCTTTTACCATGCCTTGCATGAAAGGTGCTACATACAAACCTGTTTTGTGTACTCTTTGGTAACCACCAGTTCAAAAACTTGGACCGAACATTTCCACATTGCCAGATCTGAAGCACTTTTACTGGAGCTCTGGGCCGAAGCTATTACCCTGTATATAAATTCTTTAGTTTCCGAGGGGGTTTGGGTATTGATTTAGAATAGAGCCAGATCATTAAAAGCATGTCAGGCCCCAGTCCGGAAAGTGGCCCCAGTTAGTTTCTAGTTGGCTACACTATTTTGTTTGGCAGAAGTGGTTTATCTAAGGGAAAAGCATGACTTCATACTAAGTTTGCTTCTGATGGTATCTTTTGGAGATGGTAAAATATTCATGGGTTATCTAATCCTTTCTTGAAATGGTATGAAAAAGGTGATTAATATAATTAGAATATTCCACTTTTGCAGTCTCAAGTATTCTCTTGGTTGTCTTGCTGCATTTTCTCAGGGTCAGCCCACTCAGGTTTAGTACTTTATAGGCTACCCTTAAGCATTTTCTAATTGAAGCAGTAATGTGCTGCCTCAGTCAGCATGTTCTCTATTTTAGGATATTAGTGTCCTGTAGAGACCAAGCTGTGATATCATACACCCTCACTGGGCTACCTCCTACTCATTAAATTTCAACTTTCAGTAAATGTCCTGGAATGTGTCCTAGTTGTGCAAATTAGATGCTAGTTAATATAAATCTAAGTTACCCACTCACTGTATTTAGCTAAAACATAATTTCTATATTTACTTTCAATTTATCCACCTAAAGATGAATTTACATTTTTTACATGCAAGTGTCTCTAGACTGCCATGATACCCATTATCAGTCTGATACTTGAATCTAGGGAGTCATGATGGAGACATGTTTCAAAGTCTAGAGAATAGGTTTTAAATATGTCTGTTGTGCAATATTTGTATTTTAGTAAGAATCCTTTGTATTTACATTTACATAGCACCTTTCATCCAAGGGTTTAAAAGTGATTTAACTTTACAGCATTACTTGGTGGCAAAACCTAAGTTAATGGTGGCATTATGAAGTCCAGGTTCTCTAACTTCCATTTCAGTTTCTTTTCAACTATACATGCTGTTTTTCATTAATGGTCTTTCTGAAAGTAGACTATGAACACAGCAGTGTTACTGGCCTACCAGAAAGAGAAAGAAAAAAAAGAAAGGTGTGAGGAAGGAGGGAGAGAGGGAGACATGTATCTCATGGCTACTAGGTTAGTGATGAAACACACAGTTCATAAACCACACACTATGGAATTATTCCAAAAAGATTTTTAGAGCTGGTAGTGAGAGCCTAAGAAGTATATTGTTAAAATTAAAAAGTTAGTATCTTTCTCATTTCAGACCTTTAAGATTATTCTGATATTTGTTAAATAATGAATTTGCATTAGTAAGTATCAATGCAGTTTTTTGACTTCATAAGAAAATAAAACTGTGATATAAAATTGGAACTACAAAAAAATTGATGTTTCCCTGGGTTGACTAAATTTACCTTTTTTTTGTGCTTCTTTCAAATGTTTAAGGTAACAAATGCATACAAATATTTCAAAAGTACCGATAACAGTTACCAACTTTAATGTATTATAAAGGACAAAAACAGAAAGATTTTTATTAATAAGTGATAACCTTAATAATAAATGAGTTCCTGGCAAAATGCAGATCATAGTAAATTATTTACATTATTTTTGCCATAAGAAAACTTCTTAAGCAACAGTCAGCTCTCAAGTTAAAAAAACAAACACATACATAACCCAGTACTAAAGGAGGGAAATGAGTTCAAACACAACAGCTTTATCTTGGGAATGCCATTTTCTAGAAAACCATCTTACTAAAAAAAAAGTTTCAGAAAAACACACTTTAATTACCTTAGATCCATGTGTGAATTGCTTAGTGTTGCTAGTGGGGGATACGGAAAGATTAATATCACTGTAAATTTTTTATAACTCCTATCTTATTATGGACTTTTCAGAGTTATCTCATAAACTGAATTTCTTTTGCAGTGCATAAAATAATAGGCTTAAAAAAAAAAAAGAATACCAACACATGCAGTCTGCTAACCAAATAAGGCTCTGACATGCCAAAACAATGTTCTCTGTATCTTGATATATAGTACATCCCACAACATACTACAGCATTTAATTTAGGTTTACACAACTAAATATAATGGCTAGATTTAGACTAATACTTAGCAGAAGCATTAAGCAAACATGGATAAATTCATAAACAAATGATGAAAGAAGTATATTGTTCGTGGAGTACTTCTTGAAACCTTAAAACACTTGGTCCTTAGTGAGAGAACATCCTTTATTCAGTAGATCTTAACAGTACAATGTACAGTAAGTCACAAAACCTTCTAAAAATTTTGGCAGTTGACTCCAGTAGTGCTCCTTGATTCAAGGAAGGAATGAAGGTTTGTATTTCTTTCCTGCTCTAGTCACGAAGGATTGTTAAAGTCTTAAAGATTTTAAAAAGTGATTCCTATAGTTGGGTGTCTTGTTACTTCAGAAATAAAGGCTTCACACTGAGAAACTGAAGGACACTTTTCTCTCTGTATTTAGTTGGAAGGTAGAAAGAAGAAAGAAAATATAAGAAAAGCTTGAAGATAAGAGATATAAAATACAGAGCAACCACTAAAAGAACAGCATGCACCAGATAACTTCTATAGGGATGAGAGTGACAGAAAGTCAGAGACAAATTTTTTTTGAGTGGCTCTTCATAGAAAAGGCATTTAGTTTATTCTCCTCAGTTATCAAGAATGTTGCACAGAAGTTGTATTCCTACCACAAAGACAGACTTCAAACTGAAAATAATTTCTAAAACATTACTCATTAGTAAAATCAAATTTAAATTGAGGGGAAAAAAGAAAAATAATTTTTAAAGATTGGTTTCCTGCACTGATGGGCAAAATCTTTTGGGACTCACCTAATCTTGATTTACTAGTAAGACAGAAAGTCATGAATTAAAGCAAGCAATATTTACATCTGTTAATGCAATGTGCACTTGTTCTTATACTTAATGCAGTTAGTTTGTATAAATGAGATTAATCTCATTTACATTTTAAGCAAGAAACTCACCACTTGGCCCACATGTCATGTAGTGGGTAATAGAATTAGGAGCTTTGTTGCTCCCTAGACCTGCTTTTTGAATTTCTGCTTTCTTGTACTTTGTCCACATCTGCAGGAGAAAAGCATTTCATGTTATTTAATGAAAGGCTAAACAGAATACAATTCATGAAGGTAAGAAACTAAAGAGCTCTTGTTGAGTAGGGCAAGGAGAAGGAATCTAACTCTGGAAATGTTATTAATCTGATAGACATCTCTTTACTTAAAGACTGATTTTTATATTTTAAAAGATATTAAGTAATATACTTATGCCCTCTTAGTGTCAGATAGGTTTACTTACTATGTTTATTTAACTAAATGGTCACATATAGTTTTAAAGTAAAAAATAATCTTGCATGCAGCAGCAGAAACATCCACAATGAAATAATTGTATTATTTACTAAGAAAACCAGGGCTCGAGGCATATTTTATTGGCAAATAACATACCTACTTACACTGTTAGAACTAAAATTGCTTTGATCAAAGGGGACCCAATGCCTAACAATATAAATTTACAATGTCACAAATAATAAGGGTGTAATTTCTAGAAATCTAAGCTAGGAATATGAAAGCTATTCAATTTCATCTAAAACTGGGGTACTAATACAGGCATACCTCGGAGATATTGCAGGTTTGGTTCCAGACCACTGTAATAAAGTGAATATTGCAATAAAGCGAGTCACAAGAATTTTTAGTTCCCAATGTATGTAAAAGTTGTGTTTACACTGTACTGTAGTCTATTAAGTGTGCAATAGCATTATATCTAAAAAACAAAGTACATACCTTAATTTAAAAATACTTTATTGCTAAAAAGTGCTAACCATCATCTGAGCCTTTAGCAAGTCATAATCGTTTTGCAATAGTAACATCAAAGACCACTGATCACAGATCACCATAACAAATATAACAATGAGAAAGTCTGAAATAGTCTGAGAATTACCAAAATGGACACAGAGACACGAAGTAAGCAAATGCTTTTGGAAAAATGGCACCGATAGGCTTGCTCAACACAGGGTTGCCACAAACCTTCAATTTGTAAAAAACTGCAGTATCTGTTAAGTACAATAAAGCAAAGTGCAATAAAACGAGGTATGCCTGTAATCTGTGAAGCCGCTAGAGTATTTATGGAGCTGTCTTGGAGGAAAAAAAGTGCAGCTGTTCAACTGAGTCAGAGTTGCTTCACTTTTATCTCAAAAAAAAATTTTTTTTTTTAAATTGGGGCATCTTTGTAAGATTTCATTCATAGAAAGTATTACGTTGATTTTTTTAAAGTTTGGGAAACACTAACTCTATATGATTTCTAAGGTTCTTCTCACTGCTAAAAATTTGATTTCAAGTGCTATCAAGAAACACAGGTAAAATAGTGTTTGGGGGGAATTTTATGACTCTACAGCTGGTGACAGTTTCTGGAGGAAGTCTAACCTGTATTCTTTGACATCAAGACACATGGACATGGTATGTATCTATCTGTCTGACATGCACAATGTGTATGTTCTTTTGGAAAACATGCTGTATATATAACTATAGCCATTTGGGTTAGAAATACTTCTTTCCTGTAAGTCTAATATTTTAAAATAATCAGTTTTTACTATAATAGCATATGATTTCTCAATATACTTTTATAAATAAATTTAATATTTTAAACAGAGTATAAGGCCAGACTTATCTAAAAAGTTGAAATGGTTGTGAAATAATCTTTGACTAAATGTGGAAATTACACTAATTATTACATTTGTATCATATATGGCCCCATGTAATCTCACCTATATTTACCATTAAGTTTTATTATCAGGTTATGCAAAAAGGGACACCAAAAACATTTGAAATGTTCGGACTGATTATGAAACAAGTGACAACAAAACAGACTGATGTACTCATGTAGATACTAAAAAATATGAAAAATTTCTGATTGTGTTTATTTGATTACCCACATTAAAAGCATTTTTAGTAAGAGCTGGCTATGAGAAAAGAAGAGAATAGCTTAATTTATAAAGGATACAAATGTCTTTCCTTCTTTCTTTTTTTTAAAAAGTTTTGGCCGTGCCACACGGTTTGCGGGATCAGGGATTCCTGGTTTCGCGACCAGGGATAAAACCCGGGCCCTCAGCAGTAAACGCGTGGAGTCCTAACCACTGGACCGCCAGGGAATTGCCAGGATACACATTTCATTAAGCAAAGATTCTCTATAAATTTTGTTTTCTTTTGCCCAATTAATAACAATTTAATACAACATGTAAAATAATAATTTCCTCCCCATTTCTTCTAGATGCCAGGCTGCATGACTGTCAGTAATATTTAGGCTGAATCAAGATGGCAAAAACATTTCAGAGACAGAACTAAGATATACTTCTCTAGAAGTAAGTGATTCAGGGTTATGGGTTTCTTGGGGTTTCTTTTATTCTGGAATAAAACAATTGAAGTTTAGCTGATTCTGCTTTAAAAGTGCTATGACCACAGCAAGATAATTTTAAAGTTTATGACATAAGTCGGAGTTAGCAAATATTTTCTCTATCTTTTATGATTAATTTTTAGTTAAGAGCTTGCATTTATTCTTAATTCTAAAATTTGTTCTACTAAAAACATACTTGTTTGTTTAAGTGATTACAAATACTAATTTTGCATTTTATTTTAGCACAATGTACTCATTTTAGAAAATTCTGTTTTAAGGACATATATAATTTAGTAATAAATAAATTATAGAATTATATAAGTAACAATTTTCACCACATAAGCTTGCTACCCTTTTTAAACAGAAGTAAAAATGCAAATTTCTCACACACTGAGTATGATTTGCTTTATTTCTCTCTGACTCTATATTAAAAAAAACCTGAAAAAAACTACTGTGTTAACTGATGCCAAGTAAAAAAGTCATCTTGAAGGAAAGATAGTACTTGAGCTCTTATATTTATCAAATGAAGAAAAGTGCAGAGAAGAAATGGAATACGCATACTCCTAGTCCCTGTATGTCACATTTAAATTTGATGTTTTTTTAAAAAAAAGAATTACGCTAAATTTATGAGTATTAACAAAGTTTTAAATCTGAACAATTTTATAAATATGAGCAGTAGTTAATAACTATTTCTTTGAAAATAAAACAGCAGGCCAGAAGGCATAATTAAATGGCAAAAGAAAACGACATCTTTTTAACATAGTTTCCTTACTAATACTGTACATGTGCAATATGAAGTGCACATTTTGTAAAAAAAAAAAAAGGAGAGGAAGAGAGGTAGGGAGAGAGGGAAAGGGGAGCAAAGGGAGGGAGAGAGACAATGAGCATTCTTTTTTGGAACCAATGAAGTAAGTATGACTTGGAAATGCCTTGTTGGTAATTACAGCATGCAGCCATTTTAACATGCCTCTAGGTATCAAAGTAACAATCTCTTATTAGGTGACAAGAAATGTCAAAGAGGAGCATGTATTGTTAAGGTTCTTAAAGTCATGCAAAAAATGTACAATGCAATTAATAATTCATGCAAGCTCTGTTGTGGTTACATAATCACATTTATATACATGCCACAATGTACACCTGAACACTATCCACAATTTAAAAATAAAAGTATAAACCTAGCCAAATGATACTTTTCAACAGCAGCTCTTCAAATCAGATTAGAGAAGCACAGTGCATATCAAATGACATCAGTGTTATATTGTGCAGTTTTGATCATACACAACCATATTCATACCAAACAGTTTGATTATCCTCAGAAACCAACAATGCAGCTTCTGTGTCATCAGGATAGAGGCATGCAGGAGTGATAAGATTATTGCTAACTACAGAAGACTGTGGGTTACTGTTACTGCAGTTCTGATGATCAGAAAACTGCTCAGTATCCTTCTGTGCAGCTTTATCCAAAGAAGCAGAAGCCTGGTCAGTTAGCCTGGTGACTGGTCTGGGAGGTAGCCCACTTATGTTACTAACTAATTCTGTATTCAGGGATAAAAATGGCTGAGATGGATGAGCCACAGTAAATGAGTCTATGCTATCTTTAGCTGATATTCCAAATGCATCATTAGACATATTAATAGTGGCAAAAGTTTGGTTTAGAAAATGTGACCTTTCTGTTCTTGAGTTTCTGGCCTGGGCATATGGAGACGTGGGCTTGTCTGTAGCTAAATCATTTTGTGCTTGAGAACCTACAGCATAAGTTGGACTGTGAAGTGGATGAGAGGACCACTGGTGTAAACGGTACTCACTAGATGCTGCAGTGATGCTGTTATCAGCAGTAGCTGGTGGTGAATCAACTGACATAGGTAGTCTACTGTCCTTGGTCAAAAAATCATGGATGCTTGTCCTTCGAGTAGTTCCTTCGGCAGTAGAGATCACACTGCTTGCACGAGGTAAAGTGGCATAGGGATTACTATCTTTTGATTGTCGTGACAGAGAAGTTTCTTTTACTACTTTTATCTTTCCTTGAGTGCCTAGTGTAGGCTTTCCGGAAGAACTAATGAAATAGGTATCTTCAGTCTTTTGAGGACCAGGTCTCACAAATTGTTCAGGCTTAGTTGTCCATCTATCATAGAAGTCTCCTGGAGTTTTTCCACTTACTGACCTGGCCAGACCACAGCTAACTGGTTTGTTTTTTCCCAAGAAGTCAGAAGAGACAGACAAACTTTTCATTACTTCATCTAAAAGATTCTCTTGACTTGAGGGCTTTATCTGTTTAAAAAAAAAAATCAAAGCAGATTAGTGAATACAGCCATGCTTTTACTTTCCTGATACACTAGACTGTACAATACAAAAATTGCTAATATCTCTAAACCCTCCTTAAAAAAAAAGCTCTAAAGTTCAACCATAGAAATTTAACTTGTAGTGTCCATCTAAATTAAGGTCACCATAGATAAAACTAACCTGTATTGAGGTAAGCTTGTTGCTTTCTTCCAAAAACTGTTGTAGAGTAACAACTTCACTTCCCGGGGAACCAGTTTTGACCTTGTGATGTGCTCGACTCTCTAGTGTTTTGTGCTGGAGCACTGGACTTGATTTGGGCTGTCTTTTCAAGTATTGGATTGGACTGCTACCACTGCTGGACCACGCCTCATGCTCATGAAGCAGGCTAAATTCTCCACTGCTGTGGCTTTGTGGCCTGCTTTGGATATTAACTGCACCTGCTTTTGGAGTAAATGGTGTGTTAAGAGTTCAATAATAGAAATGAGATTAAAACTATGTAAGTACTGACATTTGTTGACTGGATTCTTACGAATAGCCAAACTGACTTTCAAAGCTTTATTCAGAAATGCTTAGTAAACCATGTTCATCTCTCATCAGTCTAACAAATGTCTACCATAGTGTGCTTCCTTATTTGTCAAGTTGACAAATATTATAAGCTCCACAGGGCAAAGACTTGCCATCACCACCATACCCACAGCCTAAACATATAAAGCAGGCACTCAATACATTTGATGAGTAAATGAATGAATAAACAAGGAAATAATACATTTTTTAAAAGTCAGGTTCAAATAATTGTAAAACACCTCACAATTTAAAACAAAACATGATTATACAAATTTTTAATTATTTGAAAATGTTAAAACCAAAAACTCTTCTAAATGCTAAAAATTCTAATTCTTTGACTTTCTATGAGGTCTGTATTCCTTATCTGAAGGTTTATTTGTTGATCCTAAATGAATAATCTTGAAGAAATATTAAAAAAATTTAAACAGCAAGCATCTAAGGCAACTCAGATGGAGACATGTAATTACTTAGAAAATTCCAGTAAAAATATAAAATTAAGTATGTAGTATTTTATTTTTTAATGTCTGAATCATCTGATTCTCCCTGCTTTCCACTGTTGGTATGGTGGCTATACAGCTTTCAAAGACTCAGTTGAGGCTGAACAACTATACAGAATGCAAATTACTAGTTCTGGAAAAAAGCTCCCTAAAGTTTATGCTATTCCTTAAGAGTGCTTATTCATTTTGATCCATTGCAAACTGTGTAGATACAGCATCAAGATAGAAAATGCAACTTTCCATGGTTTCCTAATCACAGAGAATAAAATGGGTCAGGAAAGATTTTGGCTCAAGCTATGTAACATTTTACAGGAAAAAGATTTTCTTAAATTTTCAAATCAGAAAAGACTTACTTACATTTCAGACTATATTTTTCTACAGGATATAAAAACATGATTATAAAAATGAAAAAATAATCCCTCCTTGAAATCAAATTTTTCAGATCATTGCAACAAAGTCAAAGCATTAATCATAAAATATAATCACAACTGAGACAAAATGATTTTATAATATGAAAAAGCAACAGAACAAATGCACTCATTATAATTTAACAATTCTGGACTGTAGAGAATAACTACTTTCACAAACCTTTATAATCTATTAAATAATTCCAGAATATGAGTAGGCAGTATACCTTTAAGGAAAAAGGCGTTAGTCAATACTTCCAGACATTTACATAAAAATTTCACCTTGGAATGCATATTAAAAAATTGAGGAAAAAGATATCTTGAACTAATTCTTTATATGAACTATGCACCCATTTGGCTCTTGTTACACTTACACACACACACACAATTGTCTTTTCAAATTAAAAAAATATATTCCTCCTTATTTCATGTATAAGAAAAGCTAAAACTATTTCTAAAACACCTTCTGTGAGTTCAATGTACATGTATCATGAGAAAGTTAAGGACAACCACTTTCATGACAATGACAAAATGTAAGTAAAATAGGAACCTATAGATATTTTGAAATATAAAGATTACAAGAAAAAGGTTTTATCTGTGAGGATGAAAAATGGAAACTAAAATAACTGCTCCTGTTTTTACATTTGTACACATTGAAATACATTTGTATTGCAATGTGAAAAGTATAAAATATTCCAAGGAACTATGTTCCAAACACAGAATGATTTGGATTTCATACTTTACCCTAGAAACTTCATCAATCTCCCACTTTTAAATCTGGAAATGGATGGAGCATATTAATAAATTTACCTACAGCATACCTTTGACTTCATGGAGTGAAGCATTATTATTGCTATTGCTAGTGGATGTTCTGCCACTATCAAGGCTGGCTGGTCTCGAAGCTAAATGAAAAAATCAGGAGACAGTGATAAAACTTCCAGCTGAAGACAATGAACTTTACATTCTGATTACAGAATGCTTTGAGGAAGCAATCATGCATACTTTCACAGGCTGAGCATGCCCACAGAGAGTTGAATCTTACAGATTAGAGAGCAAAGGCATTTCCAGATAGTTCAGTTAAACAGCTGAGAACAGGACACTTCTCAGACAATAGCTGAGATTCAAAGAAAAGAAGATAAAAGTGCATAATTAGATTTGGAAATGGATTTCTAGATGGATACCAGGACTGTTTTAGTTGAACAGAATGACATGCCCCCCCCGGCCAAAAAAAAAAACTGGTGATTAGGTCACTTACAACAGATCAGACAAGGAACCCTGCACATTGCAGAGATGCCACGAACAGGAGGAATATGAGCATCTGCACAGTTAATGTCCTGTATTCCTATCCATACAAGGGAAACAATTGCACAGTTAACATGGCCCTATCCTACGTCTTAAAGTCCTGCTTACATATGAAATTCCTTTAACATACTCCTTTACATATGAAATTCCGTTATCCATTATTTGTTAATTTAGTTTGGTAAGATATGACTTTCCAGATAGAAACTAAAAACTCTGAAATGCTCAACATTGCAGAAAATGTGGTTTCTTAGAGTTTGTCCTTTGCCAAAGTGAGTATTTTTAAAATCAAACATAAAATGTATCTCATCACTTTAACCTTATGCCAAAATGGCAACAAAATTACCTTTGAGCATTGTGCAGGCATACTTTATAAATGACCTTGATGAAAACAGAGACAATTTGGATGAAGTAGTAACCTTAAAAAAGGCAAAAGGGGGTAGTAGGTTTGAAGAAATAGCAGAGGTAGCTATGAGATGCAGGTTAGAGAAAACATGCTTGCTGGCAGTGCTACATTCAGCAGGTCAATGCAAGAGTCTTAGCATTCTCATTCTGTATGTAATATGTACTCTCTAAATAAAGTTCATATCTTACCATGAACTCTTGATCCCGTACTAGAATCATCACTAATACCTTGTGGACTTACGTCTTCAAAGGATGTAGTATCTACATAAAATAGCAAAATGAATATAAAAATATTTTTAACAAAAAAATTATAAAATTTTATTTATGCAGAATATGGAAATTCTTTTTCAACCATGTATAATACATCTTGATTTAACATATTTCATAGATTCCATCAGAAACGAATAGGAGTAAGAAACAGAATAGCTCTGATGAGAGTTGACTTGCTTAGGGAAAACACCAGAAGCACTGAAACAATCTGCCTGTGACCCTGCAAATCAAAGCAAGAGCCTGGGTTGCTCTATGTGGTTCTCTGTGATGCTATAGTGTTTCTAGGTTTTTTTTTGTGTTTTTTTTTAAAGCTTCTATCACTCTCTCCTTTTCGCATTCTTTTACTTGGTTTACTTTTCCATTTCTTGTTAGCTCATTATCTGTTTATTATGAAAGGCCTAGGAAAGATTTTAGTTATTTGTACGATGTTTTAAATTTTTGAAATGATTTGAAAATTCCCTCAGATCAAATCCAGATTGTTTTGATCATTATTTCAGGTTGCTGCTGTCAAAAAAGTAAACACGGGAAAGTCAAATTAAAATTCCTGTTGCCAACAGTTACACCACAGTGCAAATAGCAGACGGCCTATACCTTTATTATTAACCAACTGCTTGGATCTGAAGCCTGTAGAAGAGTTGACAGTTGAAAAGTTGATGGCTGTAGTAGAGAAGGCCATAGCTCCCAATTCTTTTCTCCTTTTACCCGTTGCAATATCATCAGGAACCTCCAAATTCTCTGTACTACCTGTCCACTGTCCTCCTGCTAGGACCATGGACTGCACCAGGT
Source organism: Grampus griseus (assembly GCF_964374135.1). Classification (NCBI taxonomy): domain Eukaryota; kingdom Metazoa; phylum Chordata; class Mammalia; order Artiodactyla; family Delphinidae; genus Grampus; species Grampus griseus. Next base: position 45,673,843 of record NC_139009.1, read on the forward strand.
CATTCATGGCTGGGATGCAAATGAAAGCAAATGAATCAGCATGGTTAATGTATTTGCTCTTATTTCTATTTTGTATTAAAAATGATCTGACTTTTGTCTATGGATTAATGCAAGTGAAATAAAAAACTAACCACAAGGTCATTTGAATTATGACATGCATTCAGCTGAATGAAATGAGTAGGCCGAAGGCTGATAAACTTCAATAAATGTTTTTATCACCCTCCACCCCCTTTAAAGATAGGAAAAGGAATTTTACTCTGTACAACTGCCATGCTTTTGAGCAGTGATGTACAATATAATTAGAAGCCTTCATAATGTGGTTCTGTGGTGACAAAAATGGAATGAATAAAGGTAATATGGAGAGCAGTTCTTTACAGCATCACTATTGAAAATGATAAACAGTCCTTGGTCAGAGCAGATTACTGAAGAAATTACTCATTTTATGAATCAAATAAGTATACCATTCAATAAAAACCTGAAAGAGAGGATATCCAAAGTGACAGACATTTAATGTGATTATGTAATTACCCATTCCACTTAAAAAAAGAAAAAACCAGAGTATTATTATATAAAGAATGACAAACATTCTCAAGGGTTACAGGCCACTTTATTTATTTAATTATTTAATCCTAGTTCATTAAGAAATTAAATACCTAATGCTAAAGGTTTTGTTATATTTTCTTTAAGTAAATTTCTTTGGGAAGAAATCTCTATGGCATATAAAATTAAAGGTTTTTTTCTGCCAACCTTTAGAAAGTACTGGAAATTTCCAAGTATATTACATGTATGACTAAACATATGCATGTATATGTATAAGTGAACATACATATAATGCAAATTCAGTGCCAGTTATGAAAAAAAATATTCTTCCAGCTCCTTGTATTACAGGAAGACTGCACTTTGCAAAATAAGAAAATTGGCACAGTCCAAAGAATGGTTAGTGAAAAATTAGTAATGTAAGCCAGTGTAGTCATTTGAAAGAAGCTGAACTGTCATAAAGTCTTACACATGGAACGACGGTAGCAGGCCTTCATTTTGTCTTTATCCTTCGGTCTGTTCCTCAAAAAGGGCAGTCTTTTCAGTGCAACCACTTTAATGTCAGAGCATGAGGAAAAACAGAAACAGAAAAATGAAAGAAAAAAGGGAGAAGAACAGATGGGAGTTAAATGTTGAAATTAAGGACAGAAATGAATGTCTGAGCTTCAGCTATGTAAACTATACTAAAGCTATTATTCTCGTGCTGCTGAGTGATAATGAAATATGAAATATGTACTTTGATACTTTAAAATACTTGGAAAAGCACTGAAGACAATGATGAGAAACATATACTTTGAAAGCTTGGATTGACTAAAGTCCTAGAAATATAGGAACTGATTAGAACTACTTACAGAAGGAACAATTTTCCTAGTTAAGTTGTAAAGATACACCTTTATTATTAGGGCCATTATTGGTGGATCACAGAGTACACATGATGAAAATGTAGAAGGCTTTCAGGCTTTCTTTAACTTTTTAAATTGTAAGATTTTATTTTGAAAAAAAAGTAATTCAGAAAAATGTACATCCTGTACATTTTTAGTACAGGCATTAGTAAAATGCCTCAACAAAAACTAGGGGATGTTTAAAATAATCTAAAGAAACTTAAAAAAACTTCCGTTATTTCCTTAAACTTTAAAAAAGAAAATAGGGAATTACTTCTTGGTTTAAACTGAATTCTGGTGCATTATTTAGCAGCACCACAGAAATATATACTCTTCTAAGAGAAGTCTTTCAAGAGATGACAATTATATTAATTTCATTTTGCAAAAGGTTGGCTGTGACAAAAAAAAAACAGTATTTTGATAGTAGCTTTTAAGCTTTGATAAGCCGAAAAGATAAAGAGGTAACCTAAAGCAAGCAAAAATGACAGAAAAATATGTATTTATAACATTTTTAGATATTTTAAAGGGCTTTTAGGGTTATTAAAAAAAATCAAAGGTAGCACTATGCAGGAAAATTATATGAAGGAAAATTAGTGTTATACTACAGTAGGAGTTGTTAACATAAAAATTAAAATGTTCACTAGAGTCACTAACATTCTTAAGCTACACTTTAAGAAGATTTTAATACGAAAAACTGTTACACCTTTTTGGAACTGCAATTTAAGAGCTAGGGGAAAAACTCACATCAAGATTTAAAATCATACTGTACACAGCCTTAATAACTATGCTGTTTCTCAGGGTTTGCTATCATCTTATAAATAATAAAAAGCTCTTCTGACAAACTGACGAGTATCACTCATTAAGGAGAATGCAAGGACATACAGCTTTTTAACTTATTTATTTGATTGCTATTAAGAATAGCCATGATTCATTTAAGCTTTTATTTCATTTCTAGCTTGGTAAACACAGCTGTTTTCAATGATTAAAAAGAAATGAACTGAAAGCAATGTAAAAATGGACACTTAGCTAAAACAAAGCTGAGTGGTTGCAGCATGCACACACTGTCTTGTTTAGATACTTTCTTTTCCTGTTTTCAACTGTTTTCCACAGACTGCTTTACTGACAGGCACTCATCCAAAAGGGACAGGATTAAAGGAGTTTTAAATTTGCCAGTGGTGGAATGTGGTCCTTCTTATGGCAATTAGTTTGCAGATATACAATGTTCTCTTCCCAAACTATATTGAAATTAAGGGAACATTAGAATGGTTGGGTTTTGCGTTTATTTTTAAAATTCTAAAACTGAACAACTGCTGGAAAGGAGAATATTACTTTCTTCTGATTCTTACTCTGGATGTTTCAGCAGAGAGTATGAAGGAATGACAGATTTATATTTGAAACAAACAAGCTTACCTCAAAAAAGACTGTGCCTTTCTTTTGTATATTTTCATATCAGAATTGAAATATCTTCCTTTAATTAAAAAAATTAAGTATACCCATGACCATTTCTCATTAAATATGATGTAAGATATTTTATATTCAAAGGTAGCAGATAAAATTGAATCATCTGGCACCTTTTTAAGGAAAACTTGATGATCTCTCTACCATACTCACAGGTTTCATGTAGATTTGGCTGACAAGACTAATCTTATATGGATATACAGAATTAAACCACTTTCTTATACACACACACACACTTGTACATATGTATGTATGTATATATGAATATGTACTCAGGTATGTGTATGATTTTTTTGTTGCTTACTTGTGGATTCTAGTTTATAGGGTGCTATAGTTGCATTCTGAAATATAGCCTATAATGAATGTCTAATCTCCTACACTCTAAATACTGTTTTTTCAGAGATAATTCCCCTGAGGACAAAACAACATCTATATAGTTTTTTGAGTGTTTTGAGAGCTGCCCATATGGAGAGTCTAACCCTGGGGGAAGTAGTAGCTGTTTTTGCCTATACTATACTTCAGAAGAATAGTACTGAAATTCATATATATATATATATATATATATATATATATATATACACACACATACACATACACACATATATAGTTTACTATATGTATATATATGTGTAAACATATATACATACATATACTTTTAAATTTAGTGATTCTGGTTATAGTGTGAGTGGATTCATAGTATCCTGTTTACATATTTTATAAGAACATTGCTAGTAGTCAAATTCTTGTATATCTTCAAAGGGCCTACCACTGGATTCTTTTCTTTCTCTTAAAATACACTTTTTTAGGCTTTTACTTTGCTCTTGATGTTTAGCAAAGTGCACTAATAATGAAATCAAGAGAGTATTAATTGTATAGGGCACGTTATGATATTATACTTCTACATTTGTAATTTAAAAAGTTAAATCGCAAGTTTATGCACAAACTTATATCTCTATTTTATTTTCATTGAACCTTTACCAAACAATCCCTCAATAACTTTTATAACCTTAAACTATTTCTAAATCATTGAATAACATTCTCTTCAAATTCATAGCGACTTTTCTTTGCTTCCCCACAATGTAACTTTTCTCCAATTTGACAGCATCAAAGTATGAGTGAGACGTCATTATAAAAAACCTTATTATTAAGTTATAAATAATTTTGAAAATGAGCTCTTTTTTTTTTTTTTTGAAAATGAGCTCTTATAAATATTTCTTGGTTGCTCCTCAAAATTGCCCTGTGAAGTATGACACAAAGGTAAAAGGCTTGCCCATGTTAACAGGACTAGCAAGTGGCAGAGGTATTCTGGCTCTCATTTCACTGGTCTTTCTGTACTATTTTACCTCCCTGGCCAAATGATGGTATCTCTGTGTATGATATTTCTCTAAATACACAATATAGAAAATCATGTGGTTATGCAGTATTGCAGTAGGCAATGAATTTTAAAATGATATGGAGTTAAAAAGAAACACATTCATCAGACTATTATCCCAAAGGACAGTGGATTCTAAATCAGTACTAGAGATCACAAATGTTTAAAGAGTTTAAGCACTCACTGCTGCTTTTCTTGGTCCCCAGAGTTTGGCCATCTTCTAAAGAGTTTGAACCTACTGAAGAACTGTCTTGACTATCTTGATGGGGGAGTTGAAGAAATCCTTCACTGGAGTCTGAGCGGGTTGGTGTTAATGTTAGTGATTTCTGACGCTCCCGATTAATGTCTTTCTTAGACTTTATCAGTTTTCTCATTTTTAGAGTAATCCAGTTGCCTCTCCTAAAAAATAATTTAAAAAAATTCTTATCAGTCTAACATTCAACATATGAGTCCCTCTCAAAATCAGAAGCTTCTTTTTTTTTTTTTTTTAATAAAAATGAAAATAAACCTCGTTAATAGTACCTTCTAGGAGGAGATGGGTCATAAAATTTGTATTGATCCATAATTTTCTCTTCTAATTTCTCCTTCTGTCGTCTTAATTCATTTAACTTATCACTATAAAAATAAAAGGACATGCATCATATTTTGTACAGTTATGAATGGTATTATTTGGGGACTATGATCTAACTTCTCCCCAGAACATAAAGAAATACAGATACCACGGTTGACAACTAAGAATTTAATAGGTAGTAACAATGGAATTTTTCTAAGTTTCTCATTTTCTTTAAATTTATGACTTACTTAAATAAAAGGACATAGGACTTAAAGTTTCAATTCTTCAATAGGATTTTTGTTTGAAGAAAATCTTCCATATTACAGTATCATCATGACAAAAGAATTCTCTCAACATCTTTTTACAGCTATTAAACAACATTATATCAACACTGACTATTCCCCTATTTCTGGATCTTTAGTATATCAAATCATTTTTGGTATGATGGGTGATTTATCATAATTTATATAGGCAAAAAATTAAAATGTTGGATAGCTTGCTTAACAGTTACAAATACAATAAATAATCCTACAATGACATCTTCATGCAAACAGATTTTTTTCCTTTATGGCAGAATTATTTAGGCTTAATTTACTAGTAGAGAATTATTTCCTGCCTCCAGGAATGCATGAATACACTAGCTTCACCACATCTTAGTTTCATTTTTATGTTCTTCACAGTATATATTATATAGGGAAATGAAAGTAAAATGATCTCTCTAAGAAAACTGTGATGCCAAAGAATACTATTTATTAAACAAATATTTAGCGATCATTCACAGTGAGGAAGGCATGAGCCATGAGGTGTATATAAAGATGAATAGTAAGTTGCCCAGCTCTGCTTATAGTACAGTAGGAGAGAGAAGATACATACACAAATGACTGTTATAATCCAAAATAGTAGTCATGACAAAATAAAAGTACCATGGAAGTACCAAAGGAACTTATAAAAGGGAAAATATTTCCATCTTGGATGACCAAGGAAAGCCTCATGAAGAAAAAGGCCATATCAGATAGACTGACACAAAAAATAAAAATGCTAAATTAAACAGCTGAGCTGAGAATAAGGAGTGAGGGAGTTTCACGTTTAGATTTAGCTTAACAGAAAATCAGAAGTATTGAAGGTTTCACTACAATGTGACATTATAAAATCTATGCTTTACATACCTTAACTCAGTGATGGAAGAGGATATAATCAGAAAGGATGGAGGTAAAGAAAGCATTCAGGATGCTAATGGGGGTAGCCTAATTGAGTGGGAGGGAAGAATTAGGGTAGTGGGAAATAGAAGGAAATGATTTGAGAGTTTATATGGAAGAAGAACTTTGTGAATAGATGTTGCCATTAGTTATACCACAGCTCAAATAGCACACAGCCTATACCTCCCAGTTCTTTTCTCCTTTTACCTGCTGAAATATCATCAGGAACTCCAAATTCTCAGTACTACTTATTCACTGTCACTCCTACTAGGACGATGTGACAGAGGCATTCAGGTAGAACTGTCTGACATGTAAGATGATATTTTAAATTTAAATTCAAAAAGTCAGAATAGGTACTAATATTTATAAGTCAACTGTATACATACGATCACTGAAACCTTAGAAATGGATTATTCACCATTTGGATTATCCACCAAATATAATATTCATAATATTAAGAAGATAAAGTGTTGGATAATACCTCTGCTTAAGGGACAGGAAACTTAAATGCTAAAATTTTAGATACACTCACTGCTTCTTAAGCTAAAATACCCCTTATGGCAGAGAGTAAAGGCATACATGCTGCCAAAAGGATTAAAGATCCAAAGTGGCCAGCCACAAATGTGAAATTTCTTTGAAATTTACATTTATCTTAAAAGTTCACACAAACTCTACCTTTTGCTCCTTGGTATACCTGTGTATTAATATAAAAATAATGTTTTCTCCAAATTTTGTAATAAAATTGACACTTAAAAAAATGTATGGTGTATCCTGGTTTCAAATGTGCCCTGAAGCTCACCATTATATACGTTAAGTCTGAAAGTCACATATTATTTCATTTACACCTTAGGATAACGCTGGAAGTAGGTGTTATATCTCTATTTTAGAGAAAAAGAAACCAATGATCAACGAAATGAAGTAACTCGTCTATAGTCACATAACTAGTAATGAGAAGAATTAGGATTTGAATTAGGAGCTGTCTGATTTCAACATCTGTGCTATTTCTATTATACTATGGTGCTTCTCATTTAGGGAACAAGAGGAAGAGAAGAATTTAGTAAAGGTGAATCATGGTGTATTACAAAGACTATCCACTGAGCTAACCTGGCCAAAATCTCTGATTTTACCAGATTCCTACACTCTCAACAGAGAAACAACTTACCAATAATTAAGCTCTGTCAATTCTGTCTTTCACATCTCTCTTGTATTGATATTTGATCTCAACTACCACTGCTTATGAATTATTTTTCATTAGATTATTGCAACAGCCTTCTTAAAACTTAGTCCTTGTCTCTATTCTTAGAACCTCCAATCTACACTCTAATGTCATCAGTGGTTTAAACAAACAATCAATCAATCAAACAAACAAAAAGCACAAATCTGATCACATTACTCCCCGATCAAATTTTTCAGCAAGTCTTTTGTACGGCAAAGAAAACCTTTGTCAAGTGGCTCCTGAGTGTTTAGCCACTTCTCTGCTACTCCTCCTTCCTCAATTTTGTTCCAGCAAGAACAATTAATTTTTAGATCCTATACCACAGTAATAATATATTTTCATCACACCTCCTGTTTCTGCATTTGCTGCTCTCTTGGCTGGTATGCCTCCTTAGGCAAACTCCTACTGAACCTTTAAGTCTCAGCTCAAGCAATCATCTTTAGAAAGTCCACCTTCTCTTGCAGACTAAGGTATTCCTTCCCTTATATTTGCTGTATTTCTATGGTTTCCTATACACACCTCCATTACAGAATTTATTTGTATTTCTTGCTTTATATTAATAGTTCATTAAGAGTAGGATCCATGTGTTTTTATGTTAGTTTTTCTGGTTATTAGCCCAGAACATAAATATTAAAAAAATATATATCGAAACAATAATGTTGCAAATCAAGAAAAATTAGCATTGCATTTCCTCTGCCACCAGGTATGGCAATGATAAAATCATGAGTAATATTTCAGAGTGCAAGATTATTTGGTACCTACATGTACTGTCTTTGTTCAACATGAAAAAGATCCTTGCTTTCCATATTCTGCTCCAATAGTGTTCTGTTCTGTAGCATTAATGTCTGAATTTGATCTAGTAGATGTCGATTTTCCTCTTCTAAATTTCCTTTAAGTTGGCTTAGCAACTGTTTAAACACAAACATTTATTTTTAAAAATATCAACATTTATATTTAACATAAATCCCCCAAAACATCTGAAAAATATAAGTACTTCACAAAGATTTAAGTCTTCTGCTATTTGAACAATCAGATAGTTGTACTCTGATTAGAACATGAGTGATTATTTTAGTAATAATGACAGCTAAAGTACTGGGTTATGTGCTGGACACATATGTTTTCTTAATTCTCACAAACACTGGGTTTAACATATAATAAATTATCTAGTTCCAAAAACAAACACTGCTTTCTTTACAGCTGTTTGACTTAGAGTCCAAAGCTAGATTCCTATCTCTGGCCTTCCATTTAAGTAGCTATAAAATGCTGAACAAATTAGTAACTCTCTGAGCCTCAATGACCCCACCTATAAATTGAGGATAACAACTCCCATCCCCCAAGACTGTTGCGAGGATTAAATAATATATGTAAAGTACATGGTGTCATGCCTATGGCACACAGTAGGTACTTAATATACCTCATTCTTCCCCCAACCACTGTTTTCAAGAAACCTTAACAGTTTGTGTATAATTTTTATGGCTTGATCCAAGGGAGTCAGGTAATCTAGTATCAATAAATGGGTGGGGGATTCCCTGGTGGCGCAGTGGTTGACAGTCTGCCTGCCGATGCAGGGGACACGGGTTTGTGCCCCGGTCTGGGAAGATCCCACATGCCGCGGAGTGGCTGGGCCCGTGAGCCATGGCCGCTGAGCCTGCGCATCCGGAGCCTGTGCTCCGCAATGGGAGAGGTCACAACAGTGAGAGGCCCGTGTACCGCAAAAATAAGTAAGTAAGTAAGTAAATAAATAAATAAATGGGTGGTATTACTACTGATTATTACTAGTAGTTAGGCTGCCAGCATGATTGAGCTGCTTCTTCTCTGTAGTCAATAGAAATTAGAAATATGCCTTAGTTAGGCCAGAGGTTTCAGTAGAAGTCAGAGAGACCAAAGTAGTGATTGTCAAAATTTAGTGTCACTTGTAGAATATATTTTTTAAACGTAGGGAAAAAAAGCAAGGAAAAAAAAAAAAGAAAAAGCAGAAAGTATAATATGAATACCCATAAATAGCCATCTAGATCTAACAACTGTCAATACTGTGCTATATTTGTTTTATTTATCTATATGTTGTTAAATTGAAATACAACATATGTGGTAGATTCACTGCAAAATTGAATGCAGTGCTCCTCCCTGTACCCTCTTGTGCTGTGACTTCTCACTTTTCCTATCAAGAAGTGGAATCTACTTCCCCTCTTCTTGAATTTGGAATGCCTCTGGCCAAGGGAAGGAGGCAGAAGTGATGGTGTGACAGTTCCAAGCCTAGGCCTCAAGAGGCTTACGTGCTTCCCTTCAGTCTCTTGGAATCCTATTGGAGGATGAGAGACCGCATGGCACAGACAAGTTACACCAGCTGGGGCCACCTTAGACCAGCCAGCTCTCAGGGTACGTGCCAGCTGACTGCAGATACAGGAGCAAGCCCTACCAAGATCAACTGATCTTAGCGCACACATCAATGCAGATTAGCACATCTGCTCAGCTAACCCAGACTCACGAGCAAAAATAAATGTCTACTGTCCCTTACCACTGAGGTTCTATGGTTCTTATACAGCATTACTGCATCAGTAGACAACTGATAAAACATATATACAGAAAAGAGAACAAATTTTAAGTGTATATACAGCTCAATGAATTATCACAAAATGAACTCATGTGTGAAGCAGCACCCAGATCAAGAAACAGCACATTAATTGTATTCCAGAAACACTTGTTGTGATCTCTTCCAATTACCACCCCTTCCCACAAAGATTAACTACTATACGAACCTCCGACACTATGGATTCATTTTTCCACTCCCTCCAAATCATGTTATTATATGACTTAGCCCCTACCCAAGGGTTAGCATTTGACTCAAGTTGGGACACTCAGCCAGGGATAAGGTAGTTAGGGCCCTTTCTGATCTCTCCTGAGCAGTCTTCTAGACCACCAGTGACATGTAGGACCTTATCAAGACAAATTATGGCTAGCTGTCTCATTCCTTGGATCTCCACGTTAAATTTCTGAGTAGTTTCCTGGTCCGTGACTTGCCACATCTAACATTCCAACCTCAGGCTATCTGAGAGTTGACCTTTGACAGCCCTCCTGGGTGTGGAACTCTCCTGTTCTCTGCTCAAATCAAGCCAGTCCCCTCCAGTAGCAAAGTGGTTGGTTTTCAAGGCTTGCCCCTTGCCTGAACTACCAGGTATGGAGAAAAGGGAGGAAGGGACTAAGAATGGGAGAAGTCACATGATAAAATGCCTCAAACAACCTCCTACCCAAAGCTGAGTAGTTTTTCTTTAACAAATTCTTCTCAATTTGTTGTATGTCTTTGCTTGAGTTCCAGAGCCCTAAAATGGTTGTTTTTGATAGTTCTGTCCAATTTTATTGTTGCTGGGGAAGTTGATTTTGTCATGTTCTTCACTGTACGTCATGTTCCTCTGTAAGTGTATTACCCCAATTATATTTTATTTAAACTTTTATAAATCACAGGCAGAATGAATGTTCTATAATTTCTGAACTCTTTTGGGTAATTAAATATGTATGATTTCAAACTAATTTTTCTATTAGTTTGTGATTTTAGACAAAAAGCTTTTAAGTATTACTTTTCTGATGCAGTCTATTACTAATTCCATTTAAGGGTTTGCTTAAGTGCTGGTTTCCTAAAAGTTCCAAGAAATTCAGACGTTAAGCTATACTCAAGCTTTAACAATTTAGGGACCAATCATAAAATTTAAGAATTATTTAAGGCTTTCAATATCCTTTTTCTATTTCAAAACTTTTATCACTTTATCAAACAATCATGGGAAGAGACATGGAATTATGTTAAGAGTAGAACTGTATACATAAGGCAGATGTCACTTCTGTTCAAAACTCTCCCATGGCTCCCCTGTTTTACTCAGAAAAGTGTTTTACAATGGCCTATAAAGGCAACATATCTGGCCCAGGCATATCTCTGAGCTCATCTCCTACTACTCTCCCCACTTTGCTCATTCCACTCCAGCCACACTAGCTTCCTTGAGTATTCCTCAAACATACCAGTATTCCCCTGACCTAGGTTCACTGTGTGAGCTGTTTGCCTGGAATGTTCTTTCCCCAGATATCCACATAATAATACACGAATCTTCAAATCTGTGTTCAGGGATGCCTAGTTAAAATTTCAATCTATACTCCCTCATCCACTTTGGGGGTCCTTATCCCCCTTTACCCTACTCCATTTTTACTTGCACATAACTTATCATCTTGTAACATACCATATGTTGCAGACTAATCTTCAAAATGGTTACAGCAGTATTTCCAGTCCATATGCTCTTCCGGAATCTTGCCATTCACCATCAAGAGGCTGAGTCTATTTCTCTTTCCCTTGAACCTGGATGGGACTTTGACTGCCTCGGTGAATAGAATGCAGGGGAAATGATGCTGCATGACTTCTGAGGCTTGATCATTAACATAGAGATGGCTTCTGTCTGGTTCTCACCACGTTGTGAGAAAGCCCAAACCAGTCCATGGGGAGAGATCACGTGAAGAGGAAACTGATGCTTCTAGCCGATAGCCAGCATCAACACCAAACATGCACTCAGCCTTTCAATCTTCCAACTGAGGGCCCAGATGCAAGTGGAGCAGAGACAAACTGGCCCTACTGTCCCTGTCCAAATTCTGACCCACAGAATATGTGAGCATAAAAAATGGCTGTTTTATACCACCATGTTTTGGGGTAAATTGTTACACAGCCATATGTAATAAAACACTGAAACACTATATATCTCACTTACTTATTACGTTTATTGTCTGCTTCCTTCCATCAGAATATAAGCTCCACAAGGAATGAGATTTTTACCTTTTTGGTTTACTAATACATGCCAGGTGGTCAGTAAACATTTTTTCATTAAACAAGGGTTAATTTTTCAAAGTAGCTGAACATATAAGTTTAAACTAATAATAAAAATTGTTGAAATTAATGATAAAGGAAGAAGGAAGTTTTTCTGAATGATTTGTGAATTTCAATTATCCCTGACCAATTCTTTTGGAAATACCCCACTAAACATATACTGCTATTATCATTATTATAATATGATTGTTTACTTTTTAGGCAAGTCTTGATACCTAAAGAGAAGGAAACAGCAATTAAACTTATTAAGCTCACCTCACACTGGTTATTTAGCTTGGTGGATGTGATGTCCAGTTGTTGGTATTGTTCCTTTAACTTTGAAAATTCAGCTTCTAATCTTGTTTGTTCCAGTCTGGAACTATTTAGAAGACTTTTCAAGTTTTTATGGTCAGTTTGTAAAACTTCAGTCTCTTTTAAAAGCTGATTATATGTATGATTCAACCTATAATTAGAAATCATGATATAAATAGAGTTAGATTCTCTTAATAGATTTCATTATAATTTACACAGTGTGAAAATGCTGTAAATCACATTCAGACATACTTAAAGAATATAAAAGATTCTCTTGCCAGTGATTAAACTTATCAAGAATCAGTTTCTAGTCTGTAAAAACTATACTTTAAAACTTTTAAGTATTAATTGAAAAATATTTAAAGGACAAAAGAAAAAATAACCAATCCAGTTTTGATTAACCTAGAGAATTCAAAGATTCTACAATTCAGCATGAAAAATAAAGAAAAATCAGATCGAGCAAATTAATCAATCCAGTATGAGACATGGTAATCTATCCATCTGTTGCCAGATAACTGAGATATACAAACTTCAATCAAAATTTTAGTTATTGAGGGCTTCCCTGGTGGCGCAGTGGTTGAGAGTCTGCCTGCCGATGCAGGGGACACGGGTTTGTGCCCTGGTCCGGGAAGATCCCACATGCCGTGGAGCGGCTGGGCCCGTGAGCCATGGCCGCTGAGCCTGCGCGTCCGGAGCCTGTGCTCCGCAACGCGAGAGGCCACAACAGTGAGAGGTCCGCGTACCGCAAAAAAAAAAAAAAATTAGTTATTGAGATTTCTGCAGTTGTGGCAAATTGTTTATATTTATGCAGTCCTCAATTATTCATGATAAATTTTGGAGTTTTTTGTAAAAATCACAATATAGCCTTTTCTGTTCCTTTCCACTATTATACCTTTAAAACAAGGTCCACTGACCTCTAGGAGGGAGATCAGCAAATTCTTTCTATAAAGGACCAGAGAGTAATAAATACCTTAGGCTTTGTGGGTCGCATGCAATCTACAGCATGCTCTTCTTTTTTGTCCCCCACCACAACGTTTTAAGATGTAAAAACGGTTCTTTGTTTGGGGTTGTACCAAAACAGGCTGCAGGCTGGATGTGGCTTGCTAAGCTAGCTGTAGTTTACTAACCTTCATCTTATGGAAGGAATTAAGATCAGGAACCCACAAAAGGCGGAGGGAGCCAAACAAAATAAACTTTTGCTCAGGATGATACTTGCTCAGAACTTCTAATAATTTAATTCAACTCATTTTCCAAACAATTTGAGTACGCTTATAAGAATTATAAATAATAAAATAATACATTTTAAAAAATCATGACTTGGTAAAAAAGTAAAATGGCAAGACCAGAAACATACAATAAACACTCCATTAATAGGTTGAATCCATGTATGAATGCATGCCATGTGTGTAACAGCTGGGCAAACCTCACTGAGGCATATAGACAGCTACATAATGCTTCATGGCAGGAGGGGATATAAAGAGGTAGAATAAACAATGTCCTCAATATCATCTCACTGGCAAATACTAAAATAACCTCTTTAAGAGAGTTTTTTTACATTGTCCCTCAAAGCTGAGAACGTTAACACCAAAATGCAATTCAGTGAACATAATTCTAAAGAGACCAAGACAACCTAGTCCACCAACTTTCTTGGTTTGGCATCATTGAAGATTAAAATTTACGCTATTTAGAGAAATGGATAAACTACTGTTCTTTAGATTAAGTCTTCACAAATATCTTTTATTTGTAAAAGAGCTCTTTCAGGTTTTACTTAAAGCCTTTTCTTCCCTTAGAACACAGGCATGAGTGCATAAAAGCTGGGCAAGAACAGCACTGAGAGACAGAAAATACTCTACTCAGGACCACTCTTCCCTTCCAAGCCTGCATAATCTTCTGGTTCAAGTTTGTCATGCTCAATTTCTTATCATTTAGGCTGAATTCTTTCTGGAGACTCTTCATTAATGTATGCAAAACAGATTTCTGGAAGGTCTACTCAAGTTCACAAACTGTCCCAGTTTGGTGTGAATCCCAACAAGGAAGAAAGGTTAGGTTGAAGATGGGACTTCCAGACTAAACGCATTCCCCAATGTTATGTATGTAATATGTCCTTGTATCCTATAACTTGTCATAATTTGGTCTTCTGTTGTTTATACTGTACAAATATATGTTCCTTGATTCTAGCTTGGTGTTGAGCTTGTTAAAGTTCAAATCCATCAGTACAGAATTTCTAGTTGTAAAAATTCCTAAATTAAAAACTACTAAGTATGAAAATGAAAATGGCTCTAGAAGCCTAGGGATTTTTTTAATAAAGGAAAAGAAATAGATGTTTAATTCTAAAAATAGATTGCATTAAATCCGTAATAGGACAAATACTCAATGAATGATCCCCACTGAATTTTGTGTGCTGTCTTTCAGCACTTCTGCTACGGCAATGTAAAAGCAGTACAAATGTTTAGGCTGTCTAAATTTTTCAAAGGCTTCCAAAAATTTTTTGAAAATGTACTCTTATGAAGTAGGGTGATCACCAGTTGACAAGTTTTGATTTTCCCAAGGCTTCAAATTAAAAAATAATAGCCCCATGGCAATATGAGACCATTAAAACCTAAGACAGTTAAAACTAAAAGTACAAACAATGAGCTAGAAAATGATAAAGCTGCTCACTTTTAGCACCTTCAAAGACAAGAATCAGGATACCAGACTAGCAGAAAGAGAAAGACATAAAGAGTCAGGTTTCATTACATTCTGTCTCAATAAAGTATGTAAATTCTATCGACATACATGGAAATTTTGTTATATAATGTGGCTTAAAAACATAATTAGTTGAATAAATCAAGAGAGAAACAACGAGAGAAAGCAGAAGATCCAGGTTTTCGTCTGTCATTCTATAACTAGCTACATGATTTTGGTGGGTAATTTACTTATTGCTCTGGGGTCTTTTTAAAAAAATTCTAAGTTATGGATGGTACTACAAAGGGGCAACATACACGTTGGATATAATGAATAATACAAAACTAAAATATATAAATATTTATTACCTATCATTTTCACCACAAAGTTTCTTGTATTCTGCAGCTACAGTTTCATGGTTTTTGTTTTTAAGCAGCATTTTTTCCTGTTCTACCTTCAGTGTTTTTTCCAAATCTTCCAATTGTCCTTTCTGTTTTAGTAACTGATTGTAACTGGAAAAAAAAGTTATGTATTTGGTTTATAATATTTCCTTAGAAAAAAAGAAAACATTTTAGAAATAAAGAAAACAATAGTAATTTATTAATATGTATCACATAAAACATGTAAATTTATATATATGTCCTACATAAATTATCTCAGACCTGTTTATACAATTTATTATATTACCCAGTGAAAATTGGTTTTAAGTTAACAGCACAAGAAAAGATAATAAATTACCGATCTTCAAGGTCTTTATGTTCCACCTCAAGATTTTTGTGGGCAGACTTTAGAGTTCCATGTTTAGCAATGAGAGACTCATACTCTGAAGCCTGTCGTTCATGCAGAAGTTCCAGCTTTTCATGATCTTTGATCAGAGAATCATAGAGAGATTTCAGGTCTTCTCGCTCTTTGATCACAGATTCATTTTCATTTTCTAAGGAAGACTGCTGGATTAGGAGTTGTGCATTCTGGTTCATAAGTGAGGTACTTTGGGAATTAAGAGTGGAATTTTCAACCTACAAGAATGCATACTGTATTAGACACAAGAAAAATAGCTTATAATGTTCTTTTTTTTTATAGTAAAAGACAATGTTAACTTTAGGAAGCACTAAATAAATCACTGCGGATATATTCATATTATACTGAGAAAATTTGGATTTTAGCACCCTAAAGAATAAGGTTATAATTTAATTTTGATTTTTGGTAGGTGTTACGATATATATTATGAGATACATATCATATATATGTTTTGGGTTGAATTATTTAATTTAATTAATTAATTTATTTTTGGCAGAGCCGCACGGCTTACAGAATCTTAGTTCCCCGATCAGGGATTGAACCTGGGTCCCCTGCAGTGGAAGCGTGGAGTCCTAACCACTGGACTGCCAGGGAATTCCCAGGGTTAAATTATCTTGAATGAAGGTGATTAGCAACAATTCCATGAAAAAGAACAAAATTTGAAATGCTAGTTTATCATTTTCTAGAAGTTGAGAGTTGATAGAAGGAAAGAATTACTTGTGAATATTCAATTGGTAATTTTCTCAAGTCTAAATTAAATTAGTATTTGCTGTATCATTTGGAAAAGAGTTAGAGAAAGAAGAATGTTTAGATTCAGAGGGGGAACTTCTTCACTGCTTTTTAAGAGGTTTCAGAGAGTTGCACTTTCCCCCACTTGACTGCTCTATTTGAAAAGACACTGGTAGTGTTAAGTGCAAGATGGATCATTTGAATTAAGGATAAGTCCAAAGACAAAATTCTCATGCTGTGTTGTTTTCCAGTAACTTAACTAATAGATATGCTGCAATCATACTCTAAAACAAGGGTTTCTACCTGATTAATTATTAGCAGCTTGATGAAACGGGTAAAAGGCCATGAAGTCAATAAAAATAAAATTATCTTTATTTGATGAGTAAATTTATTACTTAATTTAGAGGCTCTGACATTTAAAAAATGCTGATATCCGAAAATTTGGCAAAGCACATATAGAAATACTTTATCTTCAACTAATTGTTAAATTCTCTCTCTAGGAAACAATGTTACCATGTCTAGTCATCCTTATTTTAATAGCATAATAGCATAATTCAAGAGTTTTGTTGCATATCCCGATAATTTTACATTACAACCTGAAGCTTGGCATTCTGTGTTTGAAGAGTGGTATTCTGCTCCTGTAATGATACTGTCTGCCTCTGAAGTGCAAGAATCTGAGCCTGCAAATTATTGTTCTGTGTCTCAAGTTGCTTCAGTTGAGTTTTCAATGCTTGCTTCTCTGCTTGTAGTGTAGCATTCTGAATAAAGAAAACACATATTTAAAAAAAGCAGCATCAAACATATTTCTGTTTAACAAATACTAGAATGTTATACAAGTGTTTATTACCATTATAATCCAAAAAAACTCAACAATCTTAAAAGAGAAAAAGACAAAACACTTCCCCTCTATCCCAAACTGTAAAAAGATATTTAATCTAAGGAAAAGAAAGCAATACTAAAACCTTAATATACTATTGTGTCTGTGCTCTGCCTGCTTTATAATGTCCAACAAATAACATATTCCATTATACATATATTTATTAACACAAAAAACTAGAATGGGATTGTCAGTTCAATGGTTTTTATGCTGTTCAAAAGTGCCCAGAGTGCATGGGGCTATGTCTAGCCAATGGAGTGTACCTTTTCAAATTGCCCAAAGGCAAATATATATATACACATATATACAGACACACACACACACACACACACAGAGATGTGCGCATGTGCATGCACATGCGTGCGTGCACACACACACACACACACACACACACGTGGTGGTCCCAGGGGTAGCAGCAAAACTAAGTATTTTATAAACACAAATATTTGGAAGAGAAGCAGGAACAATCTAAGCCATCTGTTTAAAAAATTTAGTCCGTAATAGACCTAACAGATGTTACGTATTTTCTTTAGTGTTTTTTTCATGGCATAAAACACTAACTAAAACTCTATTTCATCTATAGGACTTCTGGAGCAAATCCAAACAAAACATACTATTTTCAATTTTTCCAATACATATGGCCATATTTCAATTTTATAGTTAAACAGCTGAATTACTATGTAAATCATTATATTTAATGTGATAGATAATAAAATGTTATGGATACTACATTTTCAAGATCATTTCTGAATAAAAATTAGCATCAAAAAGTATAAACAAAGAATCCTTTAGAAAACCAAAACAAAACTTTAATGTACAAGGCCAGAATCCGTATAATTGCAACATGCAAAAAAAGTTACAACTGAATCACAACAGATCACATTTATCATATCTACCTTATGGGACAAAGACAACATTCACTTTATAGGCCTTCAAGTTATATATACTACATATCACTGCATAAAAGGCAAGTCATGATTTGACCCATATATTATACCATAAAATCAAAGCTGAGGAAGAAAAATGCTTTAAAAATGGGTGTTGATATTGTACTTGTGTTTTGTTCATTTGACCACATAAAAAGGATGAAAAAAAATTTACACTGGAAAATAATATGGAATAATGATGTACCTGTATACCATTTTGATACACCAAAGAGGTGAACCATTTTTCACCTACACATGTTAACTACTATTATAGGTCAGCTCTTTAGAAACCAAAATGTACAAACTCTAATGATAAGTCTGGGTATTCCCTAAGAATAAGAAAAATTCCTACAGTCTATAATGAAGAGAAGAGATAACTGAGAGTAGATAAGATATCTCAGAACAGGAAAAAGTTTACAATGGAAAAGTACAAAGTTAACAATATATGTACTAGCAAATGCACAAAAATTACCAGTCTAATATAGGGTAGACATCTTTATAAACCCATCATCTAAAATGGCTAAACTATGACAACGAGGTAAATTTTTCCCCCAATGGAAATTTATAGAAGAAGTCAATGGAAAAAGAGATTTATCTTATACATTACACACCAAATTTTCTGAAATGTAATTATTAATCCAAGTGATTGATCTATACATATATATCACTGAATGATGAAACACAGGTATTCATATATGGCTGATATATACACAAAAAAGACATAAAATAGCTCGCTAATAATATAAAACACACAAAATATTTTCTCCTATCACTTCAATAAAAATTAAAAGGCTGGTAATATCCAATGTTAATCTGAAAAAATAGGTATTCTGTTAGTGGGATTGAAAATTGATATTTCTGAAAAGCTCATATGATTATATCAATTAAAATTAAAAAGCAGAAACTAACACAGCATTGTAAAGCAATTATACTCCAATAAAGATGTTAAAAAAAAATTAAATACACACACATACACACCGAAATATGTGTGTATATATATATGCTCTTTGTCCTTTCAATTCTACTGAAAGGAATTTATTACCCTATGAACATATTATATATGGATTTTCATTGCAGCAAAATCTGAAAATAAATGTCCACTGATGTGGGATTTATTTAAATTATGGTAACATACACACAGAAAACAGAAGCAAACAGAAAAGCCCTGAGATAGGAACAAATAGAAAAGGCCAATATGACTACAATCAATTTACTTATTATGTGCCAGTCACTGTTCCATGTTTTCCACATATTAACAGATAATAATAATATTATCCCCTGATTAATAAAAATGGTTGGTGGAAGAATAATATGGTATAAGGTCAGAGATACAGGCAGGGCAATATCAAAAAGGATCTTACAGATGCAGTAAAGAATATGGATTTTATTATAAATGAAATGGGAAGCCACTGAAGATTTTTTGTAGGAAAATGACATGACCTGGATTATGTTTTAAAAATAACTCTAGATTACTACATTAAGAATGGGTTAGGGCTTCCCTGGTGGCGCAGTGGTTGAGAGTCTGCCTTCCGATGCAGGGGACACGGGTTTGTGCCCCGGTCTGGGAAGATCCCACATGCCGCGGAGTGGCTGGGCCCGTGAGCCATGGCCACTGAGCCTGCACGTCCGGAGCCTGTGCTCCACAACGGGAGAGGTCACAACAGTGAGAGGCCCGCGTACCGCAAAAAAAACCAAAAAAACCAAAAAAAAGAATGGGTTAGTTTGAGAGTGAAAGGGGCAAGCCAGTTAGGAGGATACTCTAATAGTCCAGATGAGAGATAATGGTACCTTAGACTAGAGTGGTAGCAGCAGAGATGAAGAGAAGTAGATGAGTTTGGGTTATATTTACAAGACAGAGTTGACAAAGCTTGCTGATAGACTTACATGAGGGTAACGAAGAAAAGAATATTAAATTATTAGTTTTTCTGTGTTTTCTTAATATTAAAAAATAAACCAGTCAAGAAAGTATAAAATGAACAAAGCTACAAATTAGATAAATTTTCTGAGTTATATATTCAATGATCCTTTACTTCTAAAAAACCTTATTCATACTAAACTACTTACATTTCTTTCAACTTCAATTAATCTGTCTTTAACTTTCAGAAGCTCTCTGGTTGTTTCTTGACTTTCTCGCTCCCATTTGTTATCTTCACCAGAAACTGGAGGAGAGCTCTGTACCATCTTTTCCTCATCTTGTCTCTGCTTGAGAGCTTCATAATTCTTTTTCACCTAAAATTTTATTTAAAATATTTTAAAAAATTGAAGTATAGTTGATTTATAATATTGTTTTAGTTTATTTAAAATATTTTAATGGGAAAAAAACATACCACCAAGGTTATACTATTTATCATAGTTTGACTCCACAATGGTCTGGTGAATGTGAGAGACAGTTCATTTAAAAATATGATAAGTAATATATATGATTATCATTATTATGATCACAATTTATGCTTTGCAGAATTCAAATCCTTTCCTGTAGAAATATTAAATATACTCTGCTTATATGCCATGTTCCTACAATATATTTTGTAATTTCAGATCCTACTGTTTATGATGAAAATATCACTGAAGGATAGATTAACTGGATATAGACATGTTGCTAGATACTAACAATTGTTTTTAGAGCTATTTATAGCTGATTTAGAGATTTCAGAGATTCCCATATCAGGAACAAATAAAGACTTGACACATATATTAATTCCCCGTAAAAAGATACCTAAAGTTGAAGAAGTATCTATATATGTCTGGCCTTTTAAGAAGGATTTTGTTGCTCAGAATGACCTATGTTAATAAATAAATGACTTCTTTATTCAGATACTGACCCACATAAAATTTCTGTAATTCATTTTGATGAAGAGTGAGCAATCCAAGGACATATCTTATCTAGGGTTTTCTCGTTTTCTGGTATAACCAAATCCTACTTTAAGAGAGCAAAATCAAAACTAAAAACTTGGGGACTTCCCTGGTGATGCAGTGGTTAAGAATCCACCTGCCAATGCAGGGGATACAGGTTTGAGCCCTGATCCAGGAAGATCCCACAAGCCACGGAGCAACTAAACCTGTGTGCCACAACTACTGAAGCCTGCAGGCTCTAGGGGCCGCATGCCACAACTACTGAGCCCACGTGCTGCAACTACTGAAGCCCGCGTGCCTCAAGCCCATGCTCCGCAACCAGAAACGGCCACAATGAGAAGCCCATGCACAGCAACGAAGACTAGTCCCCGCTCGCCACAACTAGAGAAAGCCTACGTGCAGCAATGAAGACCCAATGCAGCCAAAAAAAACTAACAACTTGGTAATCAGCCAAAATTAACTATTAACTTATTAACTTAATTGCTCTCTTCAATTTAAATTGATGATTATTATACTTATCCTGAATTACTAGTTTATCCTAGGAAATGATTATCATAAATTTCTAAATTAACCCCAAACTTTCTATTGAGACAAGGATATAAATGTTTAAAATAATTCAATGTCTGATGCAACCTTAAGAAAACTTATGGCTCAAACTTTGCTACTACTACTGAGTTAGAAAATAATGATGTGAGACTAAAGAAAAAAGGATGCCAAGATAGAATGTAATTTAAATCTTGGCAAGTGACCTAACAGGTGTTCTGGGATCCTGATTTTCCACTTTTTTTAATACTTTCAACACCCTAATAACATGGATGGATGACATCATTTCCAGTCTCCTATTTTACATTAATTTCCCACAGGATCTTTTTTCTAGGCTTATAAGAGTTAAAGATATATGTCATTATTAAGAAGGTGACCTGAGAATAAAACTCAAAACTTCTCATTTTTAGTCCATTGTTCTTACAACTAAGTTTCATATAGAAAATGACATATTTTCCATCAAGGTTTCTCATAGAAACCTTGTTCATATAGAAAATGACATATTTTCCATCAAGGTTTCTCAAGAGGCAGCATATAGGTGCCTTTTTATCTAATTTATTACTCTCCGCCTTTTAATTGGGGATGTTTAGACTATTTATATTTAATGTGATTACTGACATGGTTTGGTTTAAAACTATCTTGTTACTTGTTTTCCATTTGTCCAACCTGTACCTTGTTCTCCCTTTTTTCTTTTTCTGCCTTCATTTGTATTTTTTGATTCTAATTTTATCTCCTTTGCTGGCATTTTAGTAATACCGCTTTGTCATGCTATTTTAGCAGTTATTTTATGCCTATTATTCATATTTAGCTTTCATAGTCTATGTTCAAGTGATACACCTCTTCACGTATAATATTAAAAATTAGAACAGTATAATTCCAGTTGAATACATGTTTATGGCAGGAAGCTAGTCCAATAATAGTCCAATTATGCCAAAATGGCTGGAACTGGAAGATAATGATGGAATTTTAAATCTCTACCTTTTAGACTTGAAATACATCTTATACTAACCCATCCTCAAACCCATTTATTTTCTGGCATAGTAGCTTCTTGAAATTGACTTTATTTGCAATGTAGTCACATTGCTTAACAGGGCAAAAAATTTGGAAAATAAAGCAGATTAATGGCATCCGGCACCAAGTTTTATTTTATTTTTTTGGACGACTCTTTATGTTAACTAAACAAAGTTCCAGAATTTCTTCTGCAACAAAATATGTTTCATGTTAATGTCTGAGACCAACACCAGCAATGATGGTATTGGCAAATGAGGAACAAATCCTTTTCCCCTTCCTGCATGAGAAATTCATCTTTGGGTAACTGTTTCTCTGGAAACCTGATAAAATTGGAATGTTCTATGTTACCAGGCAAGACTGCTTAGGGGAAAAATGATCTCTCATTGCTAAATTATATTTGTAATTAAGAGAACTATAAATACCTAATAGGCAGCTACATCTTTGAACTTCTGAGTGCAGCAACTCTTAAATCTTAAGTCTGTGAAGATCTTAAATCCATGCCTTGGAGTTGTTGCAAGAGATGATGACTGCTATGAAGCATGAAGTCTCAAAGCCAGGGCAGCTCCCACACACAACCAACAGTCATCTGGTGAGAAGATGACTCTCAGACAATTATATGAAGATGGACACCTGATAGTGCCCTACCATCAGCTTATATTTCCTATAGTGTTCTGAATCATATGGCTCTAAATGTGGCCTATAGTAAACTTGCTGGTCTGAATGTTTGGTTGACTGTAAAACCATTCTGGGTATGACTACAGAGCTGATAAAAGGGAGAATAAGGCACAACGCGATTCTACCAATCTACCATACACTAACCCTATGGAAAGCGCAAGCCCCTTCAATTTCAGTTTATTCAGGTGGGGAAAATAGTAGCCCCTGCCTCACATACTTCACTGAATAAGTCCAAATATCACAAGAAAACAAATTTAGAAAAGACCTCAAATTTTTGGATTAAGTGCTTTCTTATACCACACATACTATTTCCCTCTACTTGCTATCCTCACACCCATATCTTTGTCTACCAAATTTTTACCTGGATTCTCAATAGGAAAAGAGTGCCCGTGAAGTGTCAGAATCACACTGAGAGTTCTTCCCAATGAAATAAGCCTGCCTCTTCCCCATCGCACTCTCACAATTCTGATATGTCCCTTACTGCATGAGGGACATTCATAGATGAAATAGGATTGAATAAATTATAGTGTATAGACAAAATAGTTTGTTACAAACTACATGACAAAGATCTGTTTAAGAATATTCTAAAATTTAAGAAAAAGGAAGAATAGACAAAATGTTAATAAAATTGTTTCATTTTTATTTTCTACTTTACACTTTTCTGTCCAAATATTTGACAATTTGGGAGTTCCCTGGTGGTCCAGTGGTTAGAACTCGGTGCTTTCACTGCCAGGGCCTAGGTTCAATCCAGGATCAATCCCTGGTCAGAGAACTAAGATCCTGCAAGCCGTGCAGTGGGGCCAAAAAAGAAAGAAAAAAAAAAAGACAATTAAAATTCTTTCCAAGGAAGTCACACTTACTGTTTTAAGTTCTTGGCGCAACTGCTGGTTATAATTTGTGGACTCTTCTAATCGAGCTTCTAATGCAGCGATTTTTTCTTCTTTTATTTCAAGGGACTTCTTTAGAGTAGATTCTAATTTTGATTCCAAAAGTTTGTATCTATAATCCAAGTATAAAAATAATATAGTTCATTATTGGAGGTCAGAAAATTATTTTTAAAGATAATTTATGACCACAGATACTGATATTATAAATAGACTTTATAAAATAGTCTTTTTTAAAAAGAAGCAAATTAAATTATCCTGCTCTTACTGCCCACTCCCCCTTTTAAACTATTCCTGGTAATGAAAAAACAAAAAATCACTGAGTAAATCACAGCTCCAAATTACATTTTAGGCTGTCAAAAGCAAAAATTAGTACTCAAAAAAAAAAGGCATCTGGAAGATCTGAATCTCAAAATATTCCTTTCAGTTTTATAAGAATAGAATCTATACAAAGAGTAAGTGGATGGATTTATCACATTATTAAGCATTCATCTATGATATTAATATGTAATGTATTTATACAAGTACATATGAATAGTTGACTTAAAGCTCACTGAAGACTTTACATTCAGGGTGTAGAGTACTTGCAGAATATTAAAAAAAAAGGAATGATATGTTAAGACACAAGATACTGGTGACAAAACAGGAAGAGGAAGATAGATCTGAGTGTCAAAATTTTAGTTATCTTTTTGAATGGTGGGTTAATAAATATTTATATTATTCATAAGAGTTTTATTTTTTTACAAAAAAGGACAGTTCATGAACACACTTTGAGAGTGAACCACAGACTAGGAATTACGGATTAATCTATTTCTACACCTGAGAACCTCAATGACTAAACCAAATAAAAACCTAAAGTACAAATATGAGAAAATTTTATCATACTCTGCCCCTTACTGTAATTAATTTGTGTGTATATATTTTCTGCTCAGCCAGATTTTAAGTTCATTGAGAAAAGAGAACAAATCTCACTCATTTTGGTATTGGCTTGAGTCAACAAACAATTTTAAAGCATGTAATGAGTGTGACTTTGGATATATTAAATTTGTGATGCCTGAGTTCTGGACTGTCCAGATAGAGATGTCCAGTAAGCAGAGAATAATATGGGTATTAGCTGAGATGATGGACAGGAATGCTCATGGAATGGATAAGAGGCTTAACAACATAACCCTAGGAAACCATATTTAAAGAGAAGGCAAAGGAAAAAGAGCTGTTAAAAGAGAAAGACAAGAGTGATCACATTGCACTCTGTTTGAAATTCCACCACTAAATTTACTTTGTTGCACTCTATCTATTTATACATTCAATTCCACAGTTAGACTGTATATTCCTTGATGGCAAGAATAAATATCTTAATAATAAAGGGGGGTCAGAGGAAACAACATCAGTTGAAAGATGAAAAGGTTAGACTAACAAAAGAATTAGGGATACCATCTGAGATTAGAGGTAAAGACAGATGCAGATACACATAATTCTAAGATGGAGGGGATGGAATGTTAAGGGAATTTATGTCTGTGAACTCTAATTTTCTTTGTGATGTTAAGGTTAACTTACTTGCTGAGAAAGAAGCAGGTTTAGTGGCTTAAGACACTTTGTTTCCTGATCCCCCCGATTCGATCATAGTTATTAACTGATCTCAATTCCCTTTCCTAAAAGTTTTATTTCAATATACATACCCTTATCTCCATATCTAATGCTTTCATTATAAATGAAAATGTGTGGATTAATGAATACACTTACATCTTGCCTAGACTATTACATAGCTTCCTAAATGGTCTCTGTACCTTCAAATTTGTCCCTTTTCTAATCCATCTATAATGTCACTCAGGATTGCTCAAAACACCTTTGTGCTTTATTTGCATGGAATGCCCTTCCCCATTTCCACCTTGCAAATTTCTGTCATTCTTCAAGATCCAGCTGAAACATTATTATTTATTTGATGCCTGATAATCAGCAGGTAATAAAAGCTTAATTAACATTGATTAATTGTATGAAGTAAGGTTTGGGAAGAGATACCACAGTGTGAAGGGCCCCTCAAAAGCTGGGTTTGTAAATTTAAAACAGGGTCAGTTAAGGCAGCTGCATGGTTTACTGTACTTTTTGCTCTACATTTAAAATGTCTTACACATGACAGGTAGAAAATCTGTCTGAATAAAGCAGAGATGCATATTCAGTATCTATATTAAAAGATAGTCAACTAAATTGTCCATTAACAATGTGTTTAACTCAAAAAATCTTTTCTCATAAAATATCTATATAGTAATTAATTCAATTAAGATTGCTTGAATTGATTGCTAGAATAAATGCCTCAAATTACCTCTATTTGTTATTATAGAACTAACTTTTAAAAGTATCAATCTATTCTATTAACTTTGAATATTCTCAAAATTACATAAATAAATCCCATATAATCAGCATTAATTTTTCCTATATACATTTAATATAAAATATACTTACTAGAACAGTAATAATGGGTAGACAGCAAAAATACAAATTATATAGTTACAAAAATTCCAATGAATTAAAATCTAGTGTACAAAAAACAATATTCTTAACAATACACACTTCTATTCTAGCTGGAATCACGTGGCTAACTAGATGCCAAATAGACTACTTGAAAATCCAATTAACTGATAGACTATATTTACCATGGTAAATTCTCTTTAAACCTGTTGAACATTCTCAAATTAAAATATATAAGTTAATTTTTTATTCTGTTTGTCAAGCCTTCGTTTTTCACATTATTTTCATACCTTAATTGCTTCTCAGTCTCAAAATTAATGTTTGAAAAACAAAAAAATTATTTCCACTGTTTCTCAGATAGACTTAGTACTCACCTGTCATCAGTACTCTGCTCATCATGTAAGAGTCGTTCTTTATTTAACCCTATCTTCTCAAGCTCATGAGTTAATTTTTCAAGATCATTATTCATTTGTTGAGTCTTCAGTTTTTCACTCACCAAATCCTTATTTTAAAAGTAATGTAAAACTCACATGAGTGTTATGAACATAAACATCTGAGAAATTCAGCCAAGATTCCAACTACCACCATCCAGGAATACATACAATTTAAACCAGGAAAGACAGAAATGCTGTTGTTGAGCTTTTCCTTCACCAATAAAAAAGAGTTAGGCAACAAAATTATCACCTAGTTCAAAGAGTATTGTTTTCCTTCTTTTAGTTTGCTAATAGTTCGTTTTAACTTTTTAGTGTTTAAAAACTAAAAGGAGAAACTAGTACTTGTGATTACACACCTTAGGCTTGAAAACTGTGGGGAAAACAACACATATGCATTAACTTAATAATGAACTAGAACCTTATTGCACATTTCTTCCTATGAATATATGTTGGATATAACACCCTTCTCCCACCACAAGCACCCCTCTCCCAGTGGAAGAGGCCTAAGATATTGAATTGAATAACTAGGGGGAATTCTTAGAGATGGGACCAGGAACCTATTGTTCATGTCTGTAAGACTGTAGAACAACAGAAAGTAAAAAAAAAAAAAAAAAAAAAAAAAAAAAAAAGGATAATAATGGTCTCTTCTCAATGCCTCTTTAGCAGAAAGGCATATTTCCCAATGTGAGCTTCTGCCAGAATGCCAACTAAGATATTTTTCAATTGAACTTAAAGGGTTATCATATATAGTATAGCATAGGGATAGCAAGTAAGAGCTAAGCATGGTATCTCCTGAGCTATACCAACAATTTATTGCCAATCTACTCATAAATTTCAGAATTCTTCTCAACACACAGATACAACCAACTACCAATTGCTCAACGTTGACCTTTAAATTCAATCTGATTTGCATTCTGTAGCTTAGAAGTCAAAATTCAAGGGGCTTTGAAGTCTGAAAGATCTGGATTTAAATCCAGGAATCCAAATCTACCATTGTGGTCTTAAGTAAGTTACTTAATGTCTCTGAACCTCAATTTTCTAATCTAATGGAGATAACACCTATAAAGGATTGGCTGTAAAAACTGTCCAGTATTTGGCACATTCAATAATTAGTAGCTATCACATTCAGTAACAGTTTTGATCAAAGGTTTTAATATTACTCTGAAATAAAAGTATAAAATTATAATGTAATAAATAAGTCAGATAACACATGGAAACCTTATTATTACAATTTCTTTAAAAATACAATTTATATTTACTCCTTAGTTTAACAAAAGTAGGAAACTTGGAAACTGCTTCTAATTCTAAATTTCTACTTTGAACCATAAATAGATGATGCAAATTACTGCAATAAAAGTTAAAGAGCCCTGAGTTAAAAATATAAAAAAATCTGTCTGAAATTTAAGTAACTATATTTACCTCTCGTAATGTAACTAAAGTTTTTATATCAATAGTTGCTCTTTTCACAAGCTCCTTATTTTCTTTCTCTAATTCTTTCAGACGAATGCAGGATTCTTTATAAATACCAATCTCTTTGAAAAGGGTTTTGTTTTCTTTTTCCAAATTTCCAATTTTCACATTATTTTCTTCTAATGTGGTATCTTTTATTTCTGCTTGTTGTCGGAGTCTCTTATTTTCCTTCTCCAGTTGTTTCTTATCCTTTTCCAGTTGAGAAGTCTCTTGTTCTAATGATCTGTTTTCTTTTTCTAGCTGTTCTAGTCTTTTGCTAGATATTTTTAACTCTTCTAGGTTTTTTTGCAATGTTTGATTTTCCATCTCTAAGTCTTGTAGTTCACTTTCCAACTGCTGAATTTTTTTATTGCTGTTTTCTAGAGCTTTCTGTAGCCTTTGATTTTCTGTATCTAAACCCTGGTAGCTAACCTCTAAGCGTTCTGTTTTCTTGAAAGATGCTTTCATGAGCTCTAAACCTTTCTTAAGTTGTTCTTTTTCACTTTCCAGTTCTTTGTTTTCTAGTTGTAGCTGAGCCATTTTCATGCTTGCACACTTTAAAGATTCTACATTCCTTCGCAGTTCTAAGTTTTCCTCATCAAGCTGGGAATTCTCTTTCTCTAGGGATTCTAACTGAAAAGTAAGGTTTTTAAAGCTATCCAATGTTTTTTTACATTTCCTATTTTCTCTTTCTAGCTCTGAATTTTCTTGTTCTAAGGCCTCAATTTTTTCACAAGTAATTTTTAAATTGGTTATCTTTTTCTGTAACAATTCATTTTCTTTTTCAAGATGATGTAACTCATTTTCAAGTTCTTCTGCTCGTTCTCCTTTTTCTTTATAATGTTCCAATTCTTTTCTGATTTGCCTTTTTTCAAATTCAATCTTGCTTAGCTTGCTACTTGTTTCCTTGATAGATTCATGGAGAATTTTATTTTCTTTTTCAATGTCTTTCACCCTTGCTTCAGCACTTATCTGGGAGCGCTGCCTTAAGGAGGACACAGTTTGATTCAGATGTTCATTTTCCTGTTCCAATATTTTAATCTAATTAAAAAAAAAGAAAGGAGAAAATTTAAAACTTAACTGAACATGAATTAAATATTTTAACTTACATAGTTTTCCCCCCTCCAAAAACTAACAGGGAAATCACACCATAAAAAGGTGCTAAGGGCTTCCCTGGTGGCGCAGTGGTTGGGAGTCCGTCTGCCGATGAGGGGGACGCGGGTTCATGCCCCAGTCTGGCAAGATGCCGCGGAGTGGCTGGGTCTGTGAGCCATGGCCGCTAGGCCTGCACATCTGGAGCCTGTGCTCCGCAACAGGAGAGGCCACAACAGTGAGAGGCCCGCATACCACACACACACAAAAAAAGGTGCTAAAACCGTCTACCTTAATTTTAATTCCAACAAATATTTACTGAGAGATCACCATGTACATATACTGACAAGTCTTTGAAGTTCACATCTTTAGAGAATCCATAATGTAAAGGAATGGTTAAAAGAAATGTATTGAATATTAATCAAAATGATCTTCAGATCATTTATGGTTACATGATTTAAATGCAAATATGAGTATAGGTGAAATGTACATACATATCTTCTTGAAGATACAAGCTTTTACGTTCATTCAATAGATTTCGCAATGCATATACACAGTGAGTCCTCAGTAAATACACTATTTGCTCTATGTGCATGTATATTGGTGTGTATTTGTGTGTATTTATTCCCTAAAAGAATTCTAATTTTGAAACATCAAAATAACAAAATCTCTGGTACATTTTAAAACTAGTCCATCCAATTTATACCATGGCCTACTGTAATGGTTCTTAAAATCCGGTGTGTAAAACAGTCCCGAGAACCTTGTAAAAGCAGAGATTCATACTTAGCTCTAGAATTTTTCTTCTGTAGCTC
Organism: Grampus griseus; assembly: GCF_964374135.1. Lineage (NCBI taxonomy): Eukaryota > Metazoa > Chordata > Mammalia > Artiodactyla > Delphinidae > Grampus > Grampus griseus. The sequence continues at coordinate 45,704,412 of NC_139009.1, forward strand.
TATGGAAATCTGTATTTTTATAGGTGGCCTGAGGACTATACCTAGATAATACAAAACAAATCATTTGACTGCTTTTTTTTTTTTTCCTTTTTGGCCACACTGTGCAGCATGCAGGGTGTGGGATCTCAGTTCCCTGACCAGGGATCAAACCCATGACCCCTGCAGTGTAAGCGCAAAGTCCTAACCACTGGACTGTCAGGTAAGTCCCCATTTTACTTCTAAAAATTAGAAAATTTAAAACAGCCAGTCACTTAATCTATTCAATTCTCAGTTTCCTCAAGCATAAAATGAGAATAACCAATAAACACTTGAAAGCAAGTATGAAAATATCCAAGATATGTGCTGCGACCACTTGTCCCTCCTTAGTGGGATCAGAGTAGAGCTGCATTTCACCCCAACTTCATTCAGGGACTTTAAAATCTGCAGTTCTATTCCACTGACACTTGAAAGCAATTCAAACACAGGTACCACAAAATTTTATACCAGATAATTATTAAGCACACTGGCAATTTAAAAAATTCTAAGCTTTCCCTTCAACTTTCCTAAAATGTATGGGACAGAAAATAAGTTAAAACCATAGTTATGTTAAAATCTAAAAAATTCTAAAATATTTCCATTTAACGTTATTATGAACATTTTGCACAAGCTTTAAAATAACTTGTGTTAATAAATTTTAAAATATGTTGCTTAATAGGAAATTTAAGAACCTGTCTCTCTGAATTTTCTCTAAGTGTTTCAATTGTTTTTTCAAGCTGAGCTTTCTCCTTCATTAGATCCTTGCTTAAATTCTGACAATTCTGAAGACTTTGCTTTTCTTGAATAATCTCATTTTCAAGAATTTCAACCTGGAGAAAAAGAAACCACAAAACAATATATCATTAAATATTTCACAATAGTGGAAACATGTAAAAACAAAAGCTAATCATTGAATAAAGGATAGAACACAGTTTTAATACTCAAATTTAAGAATTTCATAGAAATTTAAGAAATTTAAGAATTTAAGAATTTCATAGAAATTTAAGAAATTTAAGAATTTCATAGAAAAATTCAAGTATTGATAACATTCCAAGCTAATTTTAGCAGCTGTATAAAATGTACAGAACATGACTATCTTTCTTATCCTCTGCATCTTTGAGAGCAAAGTTCTACTTCTAAACACAAACATAACTAAATACATACACACATGCCATATGAAGAATGTACAAATCTTATTGAAAACTCTCTTGGCTTGAATGGATTTGTAAAGTGAAATTTTAATTAGTCAAGGAATTTCAGCGCTCAAGAAGGAAAAGATGAGAAAATGAGGAAACAAGAAGGGACTTGGATTAAAATAAAAAGAAAAGAGAAAGAAAAAAGGAGACTACTAGAGAAAAATAAGGTCTGAACAAAACTCCAGCAAATAAATTATACGTTTAAATTTATTATGAATTACACATTTTAAAGATATAATAAAGTATGAGGTTAATAAATATGAAAAAGCAAATTCAACTTCAAAATATACCAAACTATTGATTTCCCATTATATAACATATTCAAACCAGGTAATAAAAAATATAAAGAAGATTTGGGTATGTAAAATACTCCACTTCAAGTTTAAATATTACTTAAATCCTTATATTAATAGTAAGGAACGCTAAGAAATAATATCTCAAAAGCATCAAGTCACAAATCTAATCCAATTACTCAATTCAACATTAATTTATACAATCAGGAAACTTTAAGCTATTAATAACTAATCTGGTTCTCCCATTATTGACTGAAATATATGGATAGTAGTTATTTAATTAAATGCATCTGTTGTGTTATGGAATTCAAGTGAAACATTCAGCTTACAAAAGATATACAATGAATTGATCAAAAATTCCTGGAATCATAAGAATTTACTAATTAGACTTTAAAGCTAATTTCAAAATCAAATTTCCAGATCCAATTATAGTGACAACAAAAATAAAACTGTTCCAAATTCTAAATGGCCACTCTTACTTTAACACTATATTTATTGTGAAATACTTATTAAGATTATTTGGTTAATGAACTAAAGATGATGCAAAAACGTTTTAAGAGAGTAAAAATCTTGCAAGAAAATCAAGGAGTCTAGTCTACCTGCATTATCAAAGGCAGTAGTTCTCAGGGCATGGCTCCAAAACAGCAGAATGAGCATCCCCTAGGAACTTGTTGGAAATGAGAATTCTTAGCCCCCACCCCAGACCTACCAAATGACAAGCCCTGGGCATAGAGCTCAGCAATCTGTACCTTAACAATTCCTGAAAGTGATTCTGAGGCATACCTGTTCAAAACTACTGGTCTAAAAATTAGAGGGATTTTCATAACCGAGTCTAGAAACCCAGGATCCATCAAAGGAAAAACTAGACATGGCTGACTACAAATAGAAATAAAAATTAATTCATAAGGACACATGTATAAGAATATTTATTACAGTATTGTTCACAGTGACCAAGAACAGGAAACAAAAGTGAAAGCACATTTTAGAGAGTATATGTGATGGGAGGGGTTCATAATAAAAATATCAGGTATGCTTTTATAATATGATTTCTATTTATGTATAGTGTGTGTGTGTGTGTGTGTGTGTGTGTGTGTGTGTGTGTGTGTGTGTGTGTGTGTGTATGGGCAGAAAGATATGCAAAAATAAATTACTTGGTCTAACTGTCCCACAATTGGAAAACAGAATATCTTAGAGATATTGCAGGTTTGGATCCAGACCACTGCAATAAAGCAAATACCGCAATTAAATGAGTCACATGAGGGCTTCCCTGGTGGCACAGTGGTTGAGAGTCCGCCTGCCGATGCAGAGGACACGGGTTTGTGCCCCGGTCCGTGAAGATCCCACATGCCGCGGAGCGGCTGGGCCTGTGAGCTATGGCCGCTGAGCCTGTGCTCCGCAACGGGAGAGGCCACAACAGTGAGAGGCCCGCGTACCGCAAAAAAAAAAAAAGAGTCACATGAATTTTACGGTTTCCCAGTGCATATAAAAGCTGTGTTTACACTACACTGTAGTTTATTAAGTGTGCAATAACATTATGCCTAAAAAACCAATGTACACACCTTCAAATACTTTACTGCTAAAAATGTTAACCATCATCTGAGCCTTCAGCAAATCATAATCTTTTTGCTGGTGGAGGGTCTTGCCTAGTCGTTGATGGTTGCTGACTGACCAGCGTAGTAGTTGCTGAAGGTTGGGGTGACTGCAATTTCTTATGCGTTGATTGACTCTTCCTTTCATGAATGATTTCTCTGTAGCATGCAATGCCATTTAACAGCATCAGAATATTTTTCAAAATTGGAGTCACTTCTCTTAAACATTGCCACTGCTTTATCAACTTTATGTAATATTCTAAGTCCTTTGTTATCATTTCAACTATCTTCACAGCATCTTCACCAGTAGATTCCATCTCAAGAAACCACTTTCTTTGCTAACACATAAGAAGCAACTCCTAATCTATTAAAGTTCTATCATGAGAGTGCAGCAATTCAGTCACATCTTCAGGCTCCATTTCTGATTCTGGTTCTTTTGCTATTTCCTCCACATCTGCAAAACTTCCTCCACTGAAGTCCTGAACCCCTCCAAGTCATCCATGAGGGTCAAAATCAACTTCTTTCAAACTCCTATTAATGTTGTTACTTTGACCTCTTCCCATGAATCGCAAATGTTCTTAATGGCATCTAGAATGGTGAATCCTTTCCAGAAAGTTTTCAATTGACTTTGCCCAGATCCATCAGAGGAATCACCTTCTATGGCACCTATAGCCTTACAAAATGTATTTCTTAAAGAATAAGACTTGAAAGTCGAACTTACTCCTTGATCCATGTGTGGCAGAATGGATGTTGTCTTAGTGGGCATGGAAACATGAATCTCATTTTAAGTCTACACCAGAGCTCTTAGGTGAACAGGTGCATTGTCAATGATCGGCAGTATTTTGAAAGAAATTTTTGTTTGAGCAGTAAGGTCTCAAAAGTGGGCTTAGAATAGTCAGTAAATCATATTATAAACAGATGTGCTGTCACCCAGCCTTTGTTGTTCCACTGAGAGAGCACAGGGAAAGTAGATTAAACAGAATTCTTAAGGGCCCTAGGATTTCTGGAATGGTAAATGAGCACTGACTTCAATTTCAAGCCACCAGCTGCATTAGCCCCTTACCAAGAGAGTCAGGCTGTTCTCTGAAGCTTTGAACCTAGGCACTGACTTACCCTATCTAGCTATGGAAGTCTTAGACGGCATCTTCTTCCAATAGAAGGCTGTTGTGACTACGCTGAAAATCTACTGTTTAGTGTAGCCACCTTAATTAATTATATTAACTAGATATTCTGGATAATTAAATACAGCTTCTACATCAGCACTTGCTGCTTCCTGTTGTACTTTTATGTTATGCAGACAGCTTCTTTCCTTCAATCTCACAAACCAACCTCTGCAAGGTTCAAACTTTTCTTCTGAAGCTTCTTCACCTCTCTCAGCCTTCAAAGAATCAAAGAGAGGGCATTGCTCTGGATTAGGCTTAGGCTTAAGGGAATTTTGTGGCTGGCATGTCTTCTATCCAGACTACTAAAACTTTCTCCATATCAGCAATAATGCTCTTTCACTTTCTTATCATTCATATATTCACTGGAGTAGCACTTTTAATTCCCTTCAAGAACTTTTTCTTTGAACGCACAACTTGGCTAACTGGTGCAGGAGGCCTATCTCTCAGCCTGTCTTGGCTTTCAACACGCCTTCTTCACTAAGCTTAATCATTTCTAGCTTTTGATTTAAAGTGAGAGACGTGCAACACTTCCTTTCACTTGAACACAGAGGCCACTGTAGGTTATTAACTGGCCTAATTTCAATATTGTTTGTCTCAGGGAATATGGAGGGCCAAGGAGAAGGAGAGAGACGGGGGACTCACCAGTCAGTGGAGAAGTCAGAACACACACACCATTTATGGGTTAAGTTCACTATCTTACATGGGTGCAGTCTGTGGCGCCCTCAGACAATTACAATACTAACATCAAAGATCACTGATTAGACATCACCATAACAAATACAATAACAATGAAAGAGTTTGAAATATTGTGAAAATTACCAAAATGTGACACAGAGACATGAAGTAATAAGCAAATGCTGTTAGAAAAACGGTTCTGATAGATTTGTCTGAAGCAGGGTTGCCTTAAACTTTCAAGCTGTAAAAACCACAATTATCTGTGAAGTGAAGTAAAATGCAATAAAAAAAAAGGTACACTTGTATTTCTTTTCAAAGTCTAGTTAAAATTCAAGTTTCATAATCCCTAAATTGTGGTCTCTAAATACCACTTCCCACTAAAAGGAACAAGCGCTTTTTGGAGAAATGGCTGTTTTCAGGACTGAGGCAGGAAATGTTTAAGAGAACACTTTGTCGTGGTAGAAAGCAAGGAAGCTCTCCAGGAGTGCTAAGGTCATGTCATAAGGATTCAGGAAGCAGCTTAAAGAGTTGGGAGAGTAAGAAAAATAAATACAGTGTATTAAAATGCTTTACATATTTTTAAATCCATGAGTTCATAACAACACTAAAACAAACAACAAACTCACTCATTAACTATCTCAGCAGGATATGAGAGAACTGATTCATTACTAGGAAACTGGTAAATAAAGGTAAAGAATCAAACATTCATCCTACTTTACCCCTAAGAGTTGTTCTCAGAGTAACCAGTGGTGTTTTTTTTTTTTTTAAACCAATAGTTTTTAAAAAGAAAAGTTTTTTCTTATAGAAATACTCCAGCTACCAAATTAAGAAGGGATGATATAATATCAAGATTTTGTAACCTCTGATTAATTCAGGGATCTAAGCAAATGATTTTCTATGACAACTAACATCACAGAAAGAGAGACAACCAGACATGTGCCCCCTGTTTGAGGTTTCTTCAACAGAAAAATTGCTAGGAAAGAAGAGTCAATCTATAGACTAAAAAAGACTTAAGGGATACATCAACTGATTGAATGTACTGATCTTATTTGGATTCATATTCAAATAAAATATTTTTTAAAAATCTTAATAGATTTGGAAAAATTTAAATGCTGGCCCAAAACTATGATATTTTAAGTGTGATAATGTCACTGTTCTTTTTTAAAAAAAATTCCTTACTTTTTAGAGATTTATACTGAGATATTTATTGGTGAAATAGTACGACATCTAGGATTTACTTCAAAATCATCTAGTGGCTGTTAGGAGAGTATCAAGGGTAGAAGTAAGACTGGCTATAAGTTAATAATTATTGAAGCTGAATGAATGAGTCTAGAGCTGAATGAGTTCATTCACTTCACATTTATGTAAGTTTGAAATTTTACATAATAAGTTAAAATAATATTGAGGGTACACTAAAAGTTGGAAAATAAATATTCTATCTCAGTGCTATTTATTTATACTTTTACATATACTTTTTTACATTACATTAAATATTAATTTTTATTTACCTTCTTACTTAGTCTTTGATTTTCTTTTTCAATTTTCAGGATTTTGGAAGTGGTGCCTTCTGCAGAATCCATAGTACTCCGAAGCTCTTCTACAGTTTTTGTCAAACTCTGATTTTCCATCTCCAACTTCAACAACCTACTTGATGTCAATTCATTTACCTCATGGCCCAAGGATTTCTGTGGTGCTATAATATTGAAAAATACGTCACTGGTAAAACTATGTTTACTCTTCACTATTTAAAATATTTAGTGTAAATACACTAAATCACCTGGTCCTTAACTTTATAAAAAATTTATAAAGTTATGCAAGATAGACACAATAAGAAAAGAGATAAAAAATACAGGTAAATATTGAATTTCTAATGCATCCATAAGCATTCTAGTGAAAAAAAAAAGTACAAAATTTAGACTGAAGTGACTAGACTTTCAGTTCCAGTTCCATGAGAAATTAACTTTAACCTCAATGACTCTTAGGTTACTTTGACAAAATATAGTTATTACCCTGTGTATCTAATAGAGTCACTGTGTGACTCAAATAAGAAGTATAAAGCATATCCTACGTCACACTTTCAAAGATAAAGGAAAACAGTTTGAGGGGGAAAAAAATCCTAATCTGATTCTGAGAAAGGCAAGACAGTACTCTACACTGGTCACTTCGAAAAAGTCTTTCTCTAAATGAAGAATCCCGGCTAATAACGTATAAACAGCAACATGCAGTCCATTCTGCCAACAGAAATCATCTTTCTAAGTAGCTTTCAGCAATCTATTTTTTAAAATAAGAAAACTGAGTTTTGACTTCTGTAAATGATGCTCTCCAGTAAGCCAAAAATAATTATTTTTAATAACCCTATAACAGACTCATTAAATATTTTGATGATATAAAAATATTAGGATTTACAAATGAAATATGACACTTAGAATTTATTCTGAAATCCTAGACTTCAGGAAGGGAAATAAACAGAAATACAGGAGAGAACTTCTGGGTCTGTCTACTTTTGCGTACATTTGAAATCCTCCATTATAAAAAGCAAAAAAACACACACACACAAACATGTAGCCACACAAGTCACACATTCTTTTAAAAATGAGGTAGAGTAAAATATCTCCTAGATTTTAAGTAAAGAAAGCCTCAATTCTTATTTCAAGCTTTTGTTCTAGTCAGCACATTGTTAATCTTTTATTAAAAGCTAGTATACTAGGTAGTCATTGACTTTTTATAAATTCCATTAGTTGTCCAAGTCTTCTTAAGTACAACTCTAATTGCATGATTTGAGGTCATGCATTTCAATTAAACAAGATCAGGCTACAAAACATATGCCTTAATAAAGCTTTCAATACTACATGCTTTGAGGAAGCTTCCAGTCAGACTACAGAGACTTTAAAAGGATACTTACGACACATTTTTAACATGGAAGATTGTCTACGTTATATTCTTAGATGAAAAAAGGAATCTTAATTGTATATACACACTGATCTGATGATATAAAAAATAACCCTGTGTAGGAAAATTCTAGAAGCAAATTTTGTGAAATGTAAAAGGCAAGAATTATTAGTGACTTTGATTTCCTTCTTTATCTTTTTCCAGAGTTTGCAAATTTTCTAGAAAGTCCCTTGTATAGTTAAAAAAAAAACTATGCCACACTAAATGAATTTTATTTTCTATGACCCCTGCAAAACAACTGTGATATAATGATAATAATAAAAAACACTCAAATGCTTACTATTTACTAGGCACAGTTCTAAAGGGCTTCATTAACAAATTCAACCCTCACAACAACCCTGTAAGATAGTACTTACTATTATTATCCCCACTTAACAGGTGAGAAAACTCCTAACAGTGTAATTTTAACTGTTGTAGTAGAAAACATTTAAGTCTGAATTGTTTTCTTTGTAACTCAATTCACATGGAATACAGTAAAAAAGTTCCACAAATATTTTAAGTAACACATCCCAGCAAATTCATTCTCAGCTGAACATAATCACTTACTATGAAGTCAATTTACATGGGGTGCCAGAATCCGGAATTAGGTTCTCAAGAGTAAAATTAGGAAAAGCCTAATAGTAATAAATATGATGAGTCATCTGTAGAAGTAACTTCTTTAAGCGCCAGGTTATAAGCTCTTTCAGACCTTATGTCTACCTCACCACTATATCCTCAGGGCCTGGTATAATATTTTACACATGGTAGGTGCTTAATACATATCTGCTGAAGGAAGAAAAACAGGTATAATAATCTAAATACTGGGTAACTAAGGAATTAGGGAACGAGTCTAATTCAAATAAATGTGACCTGGGTATAATTTCAATAAAGTATTGTATAGCAGTATTAGCAAACTCAAAGCTTTAACACAAAAAGCTACATTGTATGTGTGTGCCCCAGCTTTAATAAAGAGGACAAGTTAATGTGGAGCCTAGGGAAATAGAGCCAAAAGTTAAAAATTTATCTGGGGTCTTTCATTACCTCCAGGGTATAAATGGTAGGTATAATCCCAAAATCCAACATACTGATGAAAGTAGCCATAAAGATCCTTAACTTGCTTTATTCTGGCTACATATTCACCAAAGAATATTCCCACTGCATTCTGATTTCCTATTTAGGTTTGCCTAAAGTCAAAGAACATGGTGACCAGCTAATGACTTTTCTTTTCTATTTAGTAGATGGCTGTATCTCTCAAAATAAATAAACTGATATCCCAGTTTACTGTGATATGAACATGAAATTGTGCCTAACTGATCGAATCTGCTACTGCACTCAAAGTTGAGTTATAAGACATGCAAAGATAAGGACCAGACCCAGGCATATGGAAATTAACACATTACTCTGTGAAATTCTATCTAGAGAGATATGTGGCCTTTTGCGACATCTCCAACCAGGGAAAATAAAGAACAGCAATGAAATATCCAGAAATGTAAGTATAAATACAATTTCATTTATTCATTCATCCATTTAAATAAAAAAAGAGTATCGGAAATACCTTCAGAAAGTTCACTAGTTCTGGATATTTGTTCCAGCTCCCAGCCAAGATGTAATGATTCGTCCATACTTTGTTTCTGTGCCATTTCCAAAGTCATATTTTCTTCCATTAATTCTTCAATCTTTTTTCTATCCATATCACGCTCCTTTTTTATTGGCAGGGAGTAGGGAGAGAAAAGAAAGCTAAGAAACACTACAATTTCAAGCTAATATTTTATTACTTATAACTTTCATTTATCAGAAACTGTATAATGAGATAAATTGTGAGTTCCTTAAAATTTTCACAATTTGAAGCTAGTAATCAATTATAATTATTACTGCCAGTCACTAAACTGATCAGGTCTTTGACATCTTTTTATAGTGATCTTTGGGGACACTGAAAACACCTCTTCATAGTCATTATGTTGTTTTAATGATATAACAAATGATTTCTGACCCAATGATAAATTTTAGCAAATAGTTGTATTTCTATATTCTAAAGGAGTGTCTGCACAACGGCTTATTAGGGTTTTCTGAAAAGCAGTAGTCAAAATTAATAAATAATACCCCTCTGTAACAAAAGCAGAAATTTCTACTACTTCTGAATTCATATAAAATTGGAAGCATCTAATTTATTTAGCTATCTCTTCTCTGTTAAGGCCTTAAGGACACTAACCAACCTTGTCACTATAGGGAAATCAGATAAATCTTAGAATTTTTACTTACAGGCCATGTAATAAATCTATCTTATAATACGTACCATTTCCATATCATGCAGTTTAGCCTTCAGTTGTAAATTTTCTTTTTCTAATTCATGTAATTTATCAGAACGAGCTCGAGTTCCTTCTAATTGGTCTTCCAACATGGTTTTTGTTTCTAATAAAACTTGATTGTCTTCTTTTAATTCCTGTAAACGTTTCAGGTAGGCTTTATTTGTCACAAATACATTAATATGTTAATCTTTAAAGCTCTGAAACATAAAAATTCTTTATTATAAAGTAAGACATTAAGCGGTCTTTATCAACAGTTCTATGCAAGAGTAAAGCTACTGAGTAACAGAAACATAGTTGGTTTCATTTTATTTCCCAGAATTTAAGTTATTATATAAACAAAATACTCAGGACTTACATTAGGATGAATAATACTACTATAATTTCACATGAAATTGTCAGGGTATATTTAAATTCCTTAGTCACAAGGATAAGGAACTCAGTGTAAGTAGTCTTCCAGATATTTAAGACACCAATCGCCATAGAATCAGGGCTTAATTAATTTACTGAAATAGATTTAGGTTTCTCTCTACTTGAAAGTGAAGAATTTGGGGTTTTTGAGTAAAATACCAAGACTTGAATTAAGACTCACAGAATCATAAACCAAGGCTTTATCAATAAATATTTTATATAAACATCTTTAAACTCCTACGTATGTTTTGAAGACATGTTCACAAATCTATATTGCTAAGTTTAAGCCTACAGTTTATAAGCTGAAGTCAAGAGAAAGTATATTAAAACAGTGGCATCCATGAGGATCCCTTAATAGTGCCATGCATACGCCTATTTAAACAATTGACAAAGAACAAATATACACCTTATCTTTGCACTCTATTGGGTCTATTTTCTGGTAACATTCAGGCTAAGTTCTAACTTTCTCTTATAATGTTTTCATTTCCTGATTTAGCATACTCCTTCTTTCTTATCCCCATATTAAAACTGACCAAAATCTCCTCTGTTTACAGACAATGAAGAAATCATGGAGAAAGGAAAAAAGAATGCCAAGAAGCAAGGATTTTCAGATTCTTGCTGTCAAACTCAACATCATGTAACACAGAACTGCAACCATTAACTAAGAAAAATTGTTTTTTCTTTGTTCATACATATATATAAAGAGAGAAGACAAATGGGGGTGGGGAAGAGAGAGAGAGAGAGAGAGAGAGAGAGAGAGAGAGAGAGAGAGAGAGAGAGGTGGGGGGAGGGGCAGAGAGAGAGAGAGAGAGGGAGACAGATATTGATTTCCCCTTCATTGATCCTAATTTAGTATTCTGAGTTGAGCAGCAATCAGAAATGTGTTTCGCACTCACTTCTAGGGACGAGTTAGAAATTAGTAGAGATATATACTTTATTGTGATTTCAAAAGTGTTCACTACATGTAATACTAAATGAAGGAATGAAAGAAGAGCTCCAAAGAATTCAATAAAATGAATAGAATCCAAAAATCCCTTTTTACAAGTCTAACCAATATGCTAATCTATCATAAAATAAACACCTGATGCTATTTACAGTTTGCTCAATGTTTCCAGAGTTCCTTACATTTATTAAAGTGCATTTTAAATGCATTTTGAAAAATCATAATACTTCTAAAGAAAAGAACTGTGAATGGTTTAAATTACATAACATACCTCAACTCTTGCCTTATAAAATTCAATATCATGTAGCCTCTCTTTGTATCTGCTAACTTCACTTTCCAGCTTATCAACTCTGACAGCCTTCTCCCGAAGCGCATCTAATTCATCTCGATACATTCTTGCAGAACGAGCATCCGAAAGCAAATTCATGTTCTAAATATAAACACATATTAATATTTAAAATATTATTTTCTATTTTCAAATTGATAATCCTTGGGTTGTACAATTTGAAGAATTTACCAAAAAAACACACCAAAAAACAATGACTTGTGTACTTTTTTTTTGGCTGCGCCCTGTGGCATGTAGGATCTTAGCTCCCTGAACAGAGATCAAACCTGTGTCCCCTGCATTGGAAGCCCAGAGTTTTAACCACTGGACTACCAGGGAAGTCCCTGACTTGTGTACTTTATTATTATTTTAAAATTATTTATTTATTTGCACGGGGTCTTCATTGTGGGAGGCGGGCTCCTTAGTTGCATTTCACCAGCTCCTTACTTGCGGCACATGAGGTCCTTAGCTGTGGCATGCAAACTGTTAGTTGCGGCATGCGTGTGGGATCTAGTTCCCTGACCAGGGATTGAACCCAGGCCCCCTGCATTGGGAGCGCAGAGTCTTATCCACTGCGCCACCAGGGAAGTCCCTGACTTGTGTACTTTAAAAGTGTGATTTTTGTGGGACGATGAGGCCAAGTGGTTAAGGCGATGGACTGCGAAAAGTGTAAATTCAATGGTATATAAATTACACCTTAATTATTTTTTTTAAATGGGGAGATAAAAAAGCCTTTTTTAAAACCAAGAATATGCATTTTAAACATATATGTTTCTAGGGACTTCCCTGGTGGTCCAGTGGCTAAGACTCCATGCTCCCAATGCAGGGGGAGTGGGTTTGATCCCTGGTCAGAGAACTAGATCCCACATGCTGCAACTAAGAGTTCACATGCTGCAACTAAAGATCCCAAATGCAGCAATGAAGATCCTGCACATGGCAATGAAGATCCTGCATGCCACAACTAATACTCAGTGCAGCTAAATAAATAAATGAATATTAAAAAAAATAATAAAATTAAAAAAAATATGTTTCTATACAAAAATAAAAGCATATGCTGTATAAAAACTTTTATATATAATGTTCTCCATTAAGAATGTAAAAAATATTCAGGATATTTTAAAGTAAGTAAACCTCTCCTCAACATAACCATTTGCAATGAATTTAAGGTGAAAAGTTAACTTTAAAATGCCAGATAGTAAAAACACAGAAGAGGCAAACTCTTACAAAAGTTTAGAGAAATAATGTTTCTATTCAGACATGTTACCAAAACCCTGCTGAGTTTTTTTTTTGTTTGTTTGTTTGTTTTTCCGGTACGCGGGCCTCTCATTGTTGCGGCCTCTCCCGCTGCGGAGCTCAGGCTCCAGACGCGCAGGCTCAGCGGCCATGGCTCACGGGTCTAGCCGCTCCGCGGCATGTGGGATCTTCCCGGACCGGGGCACGAATCCGTGTCCTCTGCATCGGCAGGCGGACTCTCAACCACAGCGCCACCAGGGAAGCCCATGCTGAGTTTTTAATACTTTCACATCAATGATTACTTGCATATGATTAGTGCATATCTTTACGCCATTTGAAATAAGTATTAAAATTCAACCTTTTTAAAGCCCTCTTGTAATCCTTTGAGTAGCAGTAATCAAAGTGCGATCCAGGGAAATCTGTGGGTCCCTGAAACCCTTCCAGGGAATTCATGAGGTCAAAACTATTTTCATAATAATACTAAGACAGTACTTGCTGTTTTCACTCTCATTCTCTCATGAAGGGACAGTGGAGTTTTCCAGAGGCTACATACATGGCATGTGATATCTTAACAGATTGAATGCAGAAATATTCAATAGATATGAGAATCTGGTAGTCTTCAATTAATCCAGGCATTTAAAGAAGACTTGCCAAAAATATAAAAGACTACTATTCTTCTAATTTTTTTTTTGTTTTGGAAAATAATGGTTAATTACTATATAATTTTTATGTTAACATGGAGTGGATTATTATTTTAAAATAAATTAATAAATACTTTTAAAATTCTTAGTTTTGATTTCAAATATAGTAAATTCCAGTAAAGAGAATACACATTAAATAATCCTCATTAATCTTCAAGAGTAAAGAAGGGTCTTGAGACCAAAAAGATTGAGAACCACAATTTTAGATGGAACACAAATACAAAAAAACCCTGCTACCAAGAAGTGGAATAGCAGCAACAGCAAACCTAAAACTAAAAATTATGATCCCTAGATTCATTCATCTAGAAAGTTCCCAGTTTATGATTCCACAAGTGAAATGTTTCCTGAATTTAAAATGGCAGGTTAGGTGAAGTAAGGAGAAGAAATAATTATCCAGCCTTACCCCAATCCTTACCATTTATGGGTTAAAGAAGACCTCTTGTACTACCTCTAAATGAAAACGAAACATTACAGAGTAATTAAAAGAAGCAAATGCTTAAACAGTCTTGGTTCAAGATGAAAAAACACAAAGCATTAGAAAAATAAAAATAGTATTTAAAAAAGTAAAAGTTTGGATCTTATTTAGTAGAAACAGTGAAAAATTAAAAAGCATTCTGTCATATATAAGGTTAACATAAAGCACCATCAGACAGCAGAGACCTAGAGGTGTTCCAGCTTCCAAGCCCACAGAAGCCAATACATAAAAAAGAGAAACATGGAACTGGGCCAGTCCTAAGAGTCTCCTTGGAATCTTAGCAAAGTTTGAATAGAACTAATAGAGAAAAAAGAAAACGCCAAAGACCTTTCTAGTTTTGATTTCTAGTTTTGGTTGTGGCATTTTTGAAGAGAGGAACACTGAAAAAGTCATTGGATCTCATGAAACCTCAGGAAGCAGTAAGGCAAATGTTATATATTATAAGGAGAAAAATCAATTTCCAATTGATCCTATATAATAAAAGTTCCAGGTACAAACCTCTTGTTGCAGCCTTTTTAGTTCTATTTCCATTTGCTCAAGTTCTTGTTTACAGTCCAACAACTGTTCAGTCTTTTCCTCCCTTAAATGCAAAAAATATTTATTGAATAATAAACTTAATGCTTTGAAAACTATGATCATCATCTGTATCAATACAAATTTATTATCATTACTAAACATCTAGTTTAACATAGTACTGGCCATAACCCCACCCTAGGGAAAAAGATAAAGAAATTGGTATTAGGAATTTATATGACTGGATGTCGTAATACTCTCCCAAGGCTAAGAACCTCAGTGACTAATGTCCTCATAGTTCATAAGGTAGCTTCTCTCTCTTCATCTTTTCTGCCATCCCCCAATTCTCACTCTCCTTTAGCTCTTTCTCCCTCTCTGCCTAGTCAAAGACAAATAAGCTGGAAGAGTTTTTATGAAAGGCAATATTATCTGGGTCTGAGACTTCTAACAGTCTCCAAACTATTTTTTTTTATAAATTTATTTATTTATTTTTGGCTGTGTTGGGTCTTAGTTGCTGCGCGCGGGCTTTCTCTAGCTGTGGCGAGCGGGGGTTCTCTTTGTTGCGGTGTGTGGGCTTCTCATTGCGGTGGCTTCTCTTGTTGCGGAGCACAGGCTCTATGCGCGCGGGCTTCAGTAGTTGTGGCTCGGGGGGCTCTAGAGCGCAGGCTCAGTAGTTGTGGCTTCCGGGCTTAGTTGCTCCGTGGCATGTGGGATCTTCCCGCACCAGGGCTGGAACCCGTGTCCCCTGAATTGGCAGGCAGATTCTTAACCACTCCGCCACCAGGGAAGCCCCAAACTATTTTCAACATTTACAACAACCTAAAGAAAATGATACACTGCCACAGATACCTAATACATTTTTGACCGGAGACGTATTACAGCTACAGGAGTTAGTTACTGCAAAAATCCCCCTGCTAAAATCTTTATCTCTATTGGTTTCTTCCCTGTAGTCCAGACATCTTTGTATTTCTCCTACTATACACTTTTTTCTTTTTAAATTGCTTTACTTCTAACTCCCATTTTCTATCTCCCCTCCAGAGCCAAGCTTCTCAAAGTTAAGTCTCCACTCACTATCTCTACTTGTCCATCTTCTGTTCTTAAATAATAAAAAGTAATTGTTCATTATGTAAAACAATCTGCTTCTAACATCTTATACCTGCTTAGGTTTAAAATTTTTTTTCACCAGAAAAATTTTTTATTGAAGTATACTTGACACACAATGTTATGTAAGTTATGGATATACACTACAGTGATTCAAAATTTTTAAAAGTTATACTCCATAAAATATTGGCTATATTCCCTGTGCTGTATGTACACAATATATCCTGTAGCTTACTTTATACATAAGTTGTACCTCTTAATCCCCTACTCTTATACTGCCCCTCCCCCTTCCCTCTA
The DNA here is from genome assembly GCF_964374135.1 of Grampus griseus. Lineage (NCBI taxonomy): Eukaryota > Metazoa > Chordata > Mammalia > Artiodactyla > Delphinidae > Grampus > Grampus griseus. The sequence goes on from NC_139009.1 coordinate 45,720,573, forward strand.
CCAATTGGTAACCACTGGTTTGTTCCCTGTATCTATGAGTCTGTTTCTTTCTTGTTACATTCACTAGTTTGTTTTATTTTTTAGATTCGACATATAAGTGACATCATACAGTATTTGTCTTTCTCTGTCTGACTTATTTCACTTAGCATAATACCCTCCAAGTCCATCCATGTTGTTTTAAATGGCAACATTTCATTTTTTATGGCTGCGTAGCACTCCATTCTATGTATACATACCACATGTTCTTTTTTTTTTAACATCTTTATTGGAGCATAACTGCTTTACAATGGTGTTAGTTTCTGCTTTATACCAAAGTGAATCAGTTATACATATACATATATCCCCATATCTCCTCCCTCTTGTGTCTCCCTCCCTCCCACTCTCCCTATCCCACCCCTCTAGGTGCTCACAAAGCACTGAGCTAATTTCCCTGAGCTATGCAGCTGCTTCCCACCAGCTATCTATTTTACATTTGGTAGTGTATATATGTTCATGCCACTCTCTCACTTTGTCCCAGCTTACCCTCCCCCTCCCTGTATCCTCAAGTCCATTCTCTAGTAGGTATGTGTCTTTATTCCAGTCTTGCCCCTAGGTTCATGACCACTTTTTTTTTGTTTTGTAGATTCCATATATATGTATTAGCATACAGTATTTGTTTTTCTCTTTCTGACTTACTTCACTCTGTATGACAGACTAGGCCCACCCACCTCACTACAAATGACTCAATTTCGTTTCTTTATATGGCTGAGTAATATTCCATTGTATATATGTGCCACATCTTCTTTATCCATTCACCTGTTGATGGACACTTAGGTTGCTTCCATGTCCTGGGTATTATAAACAGAGCTACAATGAACATTGTGGTACATGAATCTTCTTTTTGAATTATGGTTTTCTCAGGGTATATGCCCAGTAGTGGGATTGCTGGGTCATATGGTAGTTCTATTTTTAGTTTTTTAAGGAACTTCCATACTGTTCTCCACAGTGGCTGTATCAATTTACATTCCCACCAACAGTGCAAGAGGGTTCCCTTTTCTCTACACCCTCTCCAGCATATATTGTGTGTAGATTTTTTGAGGATGGCCATTCTGACCAGTGTGAGATGATATCTCATTGTGGCTTTGATTTGCATTTCTCTAATGATTAATGATGTTCAGCATTCTTTCATGTGTTTGTTGACAATCTGTACATCTTCTTTGGAGAAATGTCTATTTAGGTCTTCTGCCCATTTTTGGACTGGGTTGTTTGTTTTTGTGATATTGAGCTGCATAAACTGCTTGTAAATTTTGGAGATTAATCCTCTGTCAGTTGCTTCATTTGTAAATATTTTCTCCCATTCTGAGGGTTGTCTTTTCGTCTTGTTTATGGTTTCCTTTGCTGTGCAAAAGCTTTTGAGTTTCATTAGGTCCTATTTGTTTATTTTTGTTTTTATTTCCATTTCTCTAGGAGGTGGGTCAGAAGGATCTTGCTGTGATTTATGTCATAGAATGTTCTCCTATGCTTTCCTCTAAGAGTTTGATAGTGTCTGGCCTTACATTTAGGTCTTTAATCCATTTTGAGTTTATTTTTGTGTATGGTGTTAGGGAGTGTTCTAATTACATTCTTTTACATGTAGCTGTCCAGTTTTCCCAGCACCACTTATTGAAGAGGCTGTCTTTTCTCCACTGTATATTCTTGCCTCCTTTATGAAAGATAAGGTGACCATATGTGCGTGGGTTTATCTCTGGGATTTCTATCCTGTCCCATTGATCTATATTTCTGTTTTTGTGCCAATACCATACTGTCTTGATTACTGTAGCATTGTAGTATACTCTGAAGTCAGGGAGCCTGATTCCTCCAGCTCCGTTTTTCTTTCTCAAGATTGCTTTGGCTATTCGGGGTCTTTTGTGTTTCCATACAAACTGTAAAATTTTTTGTTCTAGTTCTGTGAAAAATGCCATTGGTTGTTTGATAAGGATTGCACTGAATCTGTAGATTGCTTTGGGTAGTATAGTCATTTTCACAATGTTGATTCTTCCAATCCACGAACATGGTATATCTGTCCCTCTGTTTGTATAATCTTTAATTTCTTGCATCAGTGTCTTATAGTTTTCTGCATACATGTCTTTTGTTTCCTTAGGTAGGTTTATTCCTAGATATTTTATTCTTTTTGTTCCAAGGGTAAAAGGGAGTGTTTTCTTAATTGCACTTTCAGATTTTTCATCATTAGTGTATAGGAATGCAAGAGATTTCTGTGCATTAATTTTGTATCCTGCTACTTTACCAAATTCATTGATTAGCTCTAGTAGTTTTCTGGTAGCATCTTTAGGATTCTCTATGTGTAGTATCATGTCATCTGCAAACAGTGACAGCCTTACTTCTTCTTTTCCGATTTGTATTCCTTTTATTTCTTTTTCTTCTCTAATTGCTGTGGCTAAAACTTCCCAATCTATGTTGAATAAGAGTGGTGAGAGTGGGCAACCGTGTCTTGCTCCTAATCTTAGTGGAAATGGTTTCAGTTTTTCACCATTGAGAACGATGTTGGCTGTGGGTTTGTCACATATGTCCTTTATTATGTTCAGGTAAGTTCCCTCTGTGTCTACTTTCTGGAGGGTTTTTATCATAAATGGGTGTTGAATTTATCGAAAGCTTTCTCTGCATCTGTTGAGATGATCATATGGTTTTTCTCCTTGAATTTGTTAATATGGTGTATCACATTGATTGATTTGCGTATATTGAAGAACCTTTGCATTCCTGGGATAAACCCCACTTGATCATGGTGTATGATCCTTTTAATGTGCTGTTGGATTCTGTTTGCTAGTATTTTGTTGAGGATTTTTGCATCTATGTTCATCAGTGATATTGGCCTGTAGTTTTCTTTCTTTGTGACATCTTTGTCTGGTTTTGGTATCAGGGTGATGGTGGCCTTGTAGAATGAGTTTGGGAGTGTACCTCCCTCTGCTATATTTTGGAAGAGTTTGAGAAGGATAGGTGTTAGCTCTTCTCTAAATGTTTGATAGAGTATGCCTGTGAAGCCATCGGGTCCTGGGCTTTTGTTTGTTGGAAGATTTTTAATCACAGTTTCAATTTCAGTGCTTGTGATTGGTCTGTTCATATTTTCTATTTCTTCCTGGTTCAGTCTTGGAAGGTTGTGCATTTCTAAGAATTTGTCCATTTCTTCCAGGTTGTCCATTTTACTGGCATATAGTTGCTTGCAGTAATCTCTCATGATCCTTTGTATTTCTGCAGTGTCAGTTGTTACTTCTTTTTGATTTCTAATTCTCTTGATTTGAGTCTTCTCCCTTTTTTTCTTGATGAGTCTGGCTAATGGTTTATCAATTTTGTTTATCTTCTTAAAGAACCAGCTTTTAGTTTTATTGATCTTTGCTATCGTTTTCTTCATTTCTTTTTCATTTATTTCGGATCTGATCTTTATGATTTCTTTCCTTCTTCTAACTTTGGGTTTTTTTTTTTTCTTCTTTCTCTAATTGCTTTAGGTGTAAGGTTAGGTTGTTTATTTGAGATGTTTCTTGTGTCTTAAGGTCGGACTGTATTGCTATAAACTTCCCTCTTAGAACTGCTTTTACTGCAGCCCATAGGTTTTGTGTCTTCGCATTTTCATCATCATTTGTTTCTAGGTATTTTTTGATTTCCTCTTTGATTTCTTCAGTGATCACTTCATTATTAAGTAGTGTATTGTTTAGCTTCCATGTGTTTGTATTTTTTACAGACTTTTTCCTGTAATTGATATCTAGTCTCATAGCACTGTGGTCGGACAAGATACCTGATACGATTTCAATTTTCTTAAATTTACCAAGGCTTGATTTGTGACCCAAGATATGATCTATCCTGGAGAATGTTCCATGAGCACTTGAGAAGAAAGTGTATTCTGTTGTTTTTGGATGGAATGTCCTGTAAATATCAATTAAGTCCATCTTGTTTAATGTATCATTTAAAGCTTGTGTTTCCTTATTTATTTTTATTTTGGATGATCTGTCCATTGGTGAAACTGGGGTGTTAAAGTCTCTACTATGATTGTGTTACTGTCGATTTCCCCTTTTATGGCCGTTAGTATTTGCCTTATGTACTGATGTGCTCCTACGTTGGGTGCATAAATATTTACAATTGTTATATCTTCTTCTTAGATTGATCCCTTGATCATTATGTAGTGTCCTTCTTTTTCTCTTGTAACAGTCTTTGTTTTAAAGTCTATTTTGTCTGATATGAGAATTGCTACTGCAGCTTTCTTTTGATTTCCATTTGCATGGAATATCTTTTTCCATCCCCTCACTTTCAGTCTGTATGTGTCCCTAGGTCTGAAGTGGGTTTCTTGTAGACAGCATATATATGGGTCTTGTTTTTGTATCCATTCAGCCAGTCTATGTCTTTTGGTTGGAGCATTTAATCCATTTACATTTAAGGTAATTATCGATATGTATGTTCCTATTCCCATTTTCTTAATTGTTTAGGGTTTGTTATTGTAGGTGTTTTCTTTCTCTTGTGTTTATACCACATATTCTTAATCCATTCATCTGTTGATGGACACTTAGGTTGCTACCATATCTTGGCAAGTGTAAATAATGCTACTATGAACACTGGGGTGCATGTATCTTTTTGAACACCACATTAACAAACTGAAAAAGAAAAACCATATGATCATCTTGATAGATGCAGAAAAAGGTTTTCACAAAAGTCAACACCCATTTAGAATAAAAACTCTGCAGAAAGTGGGCATAGAGGGACCATACCGCAACATAATAAAGGCTATATATGACAAACCCACAGCTAAAATCATACTCAACGGTGATAAGCTGAAAGCATTTCCATGAAGATCAATAGTAAGACAAGGATGTCCATCTCACCACTTTTTTCAACATAGTATTGAAGTCCTAGCCACAGCAATCAGATAAGAAAAAGAAATAAAAGGAATACAAATTGGAAAGGAAGAATGAAAACTGTCACTATTGGGAGATGACATGACACTATGGATGAAAGTGAGCAGGACCCTGTGGGACCCTCCCAGGTGCAAGTCCTTTTCATGTCCCCTGTTTCTTGTTTGTAGGAAATAGGCTTCATTCAGCCTCCTGACACTCCCTGAGTTCCAAAGGGCAGATTCAAACAGTTGCTAATCAGGGAAGGAAGGGAATGTAGAAACAAAGGAGGAATAGTCAAGAAACAGCTGTGCAGCAATAAAGCAGGGTCCTGATGCCTCCTAAAGGAATGTACATAAAAATACCTTTGAGTTCTCCTACAGGAACTAAGTCCCCCACCCAGGTGGAGGATGGTCACTTCAGGCTGAGCAGAAGATTCTTGGAATACCACCCTGTTACCTCACCACCAACCAATCAGAAGAGAGTGTGCACACAGGAGAAGATAACAAGACTCTGATCACCTCCAAAATTATTCTCCTTTTAAAAACTTTCATGGTCAAGCAGAATCTTCAGAGTTGGTTTTTGGACACAAGTCTACCTTCTCCCCAGGTTGCTAGCCTCCTGAATAAAGCAACCTTTCTTTTCCAACCAATACTTTTCTCTCAAGTACTGGCCTTCAAACAGTGAGCAGCTGAACCTAAGTTCGGCAACACAGATAGGAAATCCTAAAGATGTAACCAGAAACTACTAGAGCTCACCAACAAATTCAGTAAAGTTGCAGGATACTAAATTAATATACAGAAATCTGTTGAATTTCTACACACTAACATTAAACTATTTGAAAGAGAAATTAAGGAAACAATCCCATTTACCATCACATCAAAAAGAAAAAGATATCTAGGAATAAACCTACCCAAGGAGGTAAAGGACCCGTACTCAGAAAACTATAAGACACTGATGAAAGAAACTGAACAACACAAACAGAAGGAAAGATATACTGTGTTCTTGGATTGGAAGAATTCATACTGTTAAAATGGCCATACTAACCAAGGCAATCTACAGATTCAATGCAAACCCTATCAAAATACCAATGGCATTTTTCACAGAACTAGATTAAATAATCTTAAAAATTGTATGGAAACACAAAAAGACCCAAATAGCCAAAAGAGTCGTGAGAAAGAAGAACAGAGATGGAGGAATCACGTGCCCTCACTTCAGGCTACACTACAAAGCTCCTGTAATTAAAACAGTATGACACTGGCACAAAAACAGACAATAGATCAATGGAACAGAATAGGAAGCCCAGAAATAAACCCACACATTTATGGTTAATTAATCTACAACAAAGGAGGCAAGAATATACAGTGGAGAAAGACAGTCTCTTTAGTAAGTTATGCTGGGAAAACTGGAGAGCTACATGTAAAATAATGAAATTAGAACATTCTCTAACACCATACACAAAAATAAACTCAAAATGGATTAAGACCTAAATGCAAAACCAGAAACCATAAAACTCCTAGAAGAAAACATAGGCAGAACATTCTTTGAAATAAATCATAGCAATATTTTTTTTGATCAGTCTCCTAAAGCAAAAGAAATAAAAGCAAAAATAAAAAAATGGGACCTAATTAAACTTAAAACCTTTTTGCACAGCAAAAACAAAACGACAGGGACTTCCCTCGTGGCAAAGTGGCTAGGAATCCACCTGCCAATGCAGGGTACACGGGTTTGAGCCCTGGTCCAGGAAGATCCCACTTGCCGAGCCCATGCGCCACAACTACTGAGCCTGGGTTCTAGAGCCCACGAGCTGCAACTTCTGAAGCCCACATGCCTACATCCCGTGCTCTGCCACAAGAGAAGCTACCGCACCACAATGAGGAGTAGCTCCCGCTTGCTACAACTAGAGAAAGCCTGTTTATTAATAAATAAATAAATTAATTAATTAAAAAACAAAACTAAACAAAAAACCCCAAAAAGACAACTTCATTGAATGAATGGGAGAAAATTTTGTAAATGATATGACTGATAAGGGATTAATATCCAAAATATATAAACAGTTCATACAACTCAACATCAAAAAAGCAAACACCCCAATTAAAAAATGGGCAGAAGACCTGAATAGACATTTTTCCAAAGAGGATATGAAGATGGCCAACAGACACAATAAAGGATGCTCAACATCACTAATAATCAGGGAAATGCAAATCAAAACCACAATGAAATACCGCCTTACATCTGTCAGAACAGCTACCATCAAAACGAACACAAATAACAAATGTTGCTGAGGATGTGGAGAAAAGGGTACCCTCATACACTGTTGGTGGGAATGTAAATTGGTGCAGCCACTGTGGAGAACACTACGGGGGGTTCTCAAAAAACTAAAAATAGAACTACCATATGACCCAGCAATTCCACTCCTGGATATATATCTGGAAAAAAAAGCAACAAAACACTAATTCGAAAAGATACATGCATCTGCTTACATTTTTTAAAAAACCCTAATTTTGAATGGAGAAATAGTCCCATTGAGAGAGGAACCATAATTTATTTATTTAAGTGGATTCCAATTTTCACTGTAATGAACAATGTTTTGGCAAATAAAATCATTACACATAAAGCCCTGTATATTTCAGGACAGATTTGTTTTGTTTTTTTAAAGTTTTAATTTTTAATTTATTTTTGGCTGTTCGGTCTTCGTTGCTGCGTGAGGGCTTTCTCTAGTTGTGGCGAGCGGGGTCTACTCTTCATTGCAGTGCGCGGGCTTCTCCTTGCGGTGGCTTCTCTTGCTGTGGAGCACGGGCTCTAGGCGCGCGGGTTTCAGTAGTTGTGGAATGTGGTTTCTAGAGCGCAGGCTCAGTAGTTGTGGCACAGGGGCTTACGTGCTCTGCGGCATGTGGGATCTTCCCAGACCAGGGATCAAACCCGTGTCCCCTGCATTGGCGGGTGGATTCTTTTTTTTTTTTTTTTTTTTTTTTTGCAGTACGCGGGCCTCTCACTGTTGTGGCCTCTCCCGTTGCGGAGCACAGGCTCAGTGGCCATGGCTCACAGGCGCAGCCGCTCCACGGCATGTGGGATCTTCCTGGACCGGGGCACGAACCCGTGTCCCCTGCATCGGCAGGCAGACTCTCAACCCCTGCGCCACCAGGGAAGCCCTGGCAGGTGGATTCTTATCCACTGCGCCACCAGGGAAGTCCCCAGGACAGATTTCTAAAAGTACATTACATGTTTAAAGGTCCTTGGTATATACTGTCAAACTGCCCTGCAGAAAGTTCATTACAAATTTAAAATGCAACTAGCAGAGGATAAAAGAGCCTATATGTGAAACAATTTAACAACTGAAAAATGCCATGTTATTGTTCTAGTTTGAATTTATTTGAATACTAGGAAAGGCTAATTTTATTTTCTTATGACTGTACCATTAAAATTTCTTCTGATGAAAAGCTATTACATTTTGTGCTTTATAAGATATTTCTTACAAATATTTCTTTACAGGTTGTTAAATGCTTTTTTAAAAATTAAAAACAAATTTTTTATTGTGGTAACATATATATAACATAATATTGCAATTTTAAGTGTACAGTTCAGCAGCATTAGTTACATTTACAGTGTTGTTAAACTATCACGACTATGTATCCCCAAAACTTTTTCATCACTCCAAAGAGAAATTCTATACTCATTAAGCAGTAACTCTCTAATCTACTTTCTGTCTCTCTCAATATGCCTATTAAAGATATTTCATTTAAGTGGAATTATTCAATATTTGTCCTTTGTACCTGGCTTATCTCACTTAGCAAGTTGTTTCTATGGCTCATCCATGTTGTAGCAGCTAACAAAATTTCATCTTTTATGGCTGAATAATATTCCATTGTGCCTAAAGCACATTTTGTTTATCTATCTGTTCATGGCCATTTGGATTGTTTCCACCTTTTGTCTACTGGGAGTAATGCTACAATGAACATTGGCATACCAGTATCTGTTTGAGTGTCCGTTTTCAATTTTAGTGGGATATACCTAGGTGTGGAATTGCTGGGTCATATAAAAATTCTATAGTTAACTTTTTGAGGAATATTCCAATCCTTTGGGCTTCCCTGGTGGCACAGCGGTTGAGAATCCGCCTGCCAATGCAGGGGATACGAGTTCGATTCCTGGTCCAGGAAGATCCCACATGCCGTGGAGCAACTAAGCCCTTGCACCACAACTACTGAGCCTTTGCTCTAGAGCCAGTGAACCACAACTACTGAGCTCATGTGCTACAACTGAAGCCCATGTGCCTAGAGCCCTTGCTCCACAACAAGAAAAGCCACCACGATGAGAAGCCCGTGCACCGCAACGAAGAGTAGCCCTCGCTCGCCCCAACTAGAGAAAGCCCGCACACAGCAAGGAAGACCCAACACAGCCAAAAATAAATAAATACAATAAATAAAATTTTTTTAAAAACCCTCAAACTATTAAAAAAATTTCAATGCTTTTAATTTTACTTTTTTTTAAAAGTTTACCTAGGAACTCAATTTAAAAATGGACAAAGGATCTGAATAAACATGTCTCCAAAGAAGATATACAAGTGGCAAATAAGCACATGAAAAGACACTCAACAGGACTTCCCTGGTGGCACAGGGGTTAAGAATCCACCTGCCAGGCTTCCCTGGTGGCGCAGTGGTTGAGAGTCCGCCTGCCGATGCAGGGGATGCGGGTTCGTGCCCCGGTCCAGGAAGATCCCACATGCCGCGGAGCGGCTGGGACCGTGAGCCATGGCTGCTGAGCCTGCGCGTCCGGAGCCTGTGCTCCGCAACAGGAGAGGCCACAGCAGTAAGAGGCCCGCGTACCGCAAAAAAAAAAAAAAAAAAGAATCCACCTGCCAATGCAGGGGACAAGGGTTCGAGCCCTAGCCCAGGAAGAACCGATATGCTGCAGAGCAACTAAACCCGTGCCTCACAACTACTGAGCTTGTGCTCTAGAGCCCGCGATCCACAACTACTGAGCCCACATGCCACAACTACTGAAGTCTGCGCGCCTGGAGCCCATGCTCCGCAACAAAAGAAGCCACCACAATGAGAAGACCCCACACTGTAACAAAGAGTAGCCCCCGCTCACTGAAACTAGAGAAAGCCTGTGGGTCAGCAACAAAGATCCAATGTAGCCAAAAATAAATAAATAAATTTATTAAGAAAAAAGATACTCAACATTATTAGTCATCAGGGAACTGGAAGTCAAACCACAATGAGGTATCACTCCACACCCACTAGGATGGCTATAATCAAAAAGGTGTATAATAACAGGTATTGGTGAGGATATCAAGATGCTGGAGCCCTCATACATTGTGGGTGGGGATGTAAAATGGTGCAGCCAAATAGTTCGACAGTTCCTCAAAAGGTTAAACATAGAGGTACTATATGACCCAGCATTTCCACTTCTCAGTAAATACCCAAGAGAAATGAAAATATATGTATACACAAAAATGTGTACATGAATGTTCATAGTAGCATTATTTAAACAGCCAAAAAGTAGAAACAATCCAAATGTCCATCAACTCACAAATGAGTAACCAAAATGTGCTATATCCATGTGAGAGAATATTATTCAACCATAAAAAGGAATGAAGTACTGCTATATGGTACAACATGGATGAACCCTGACAACATTATGCTAAGTGAAAGAAGTCAGTCACAAAAGGCCACATAATATATGAATCCATTTATATGAAATGTCCAGAATAGGCAGATCTATATAACTAGAAAATGTATTAGTGGTTCTGAGGAGCTGAGGGCAAAGAGGGATGGACAGTGACTGTTGATGGGTATGGAGTTTCCTTTTGGGGTGATGAAAATGTCTTGAAATTAGACAGCATGTGATGGTTGCAGAATTCTAAATAAACTAAAAATCACTGAATCGTACACTTTAAAAGGATAAATTTCCTGATATATGAACTAGATCTCAATAAAACTGTTTTTTTTAAAAAGCATTTGTGTGAGAGAAAAACTCTTTGGAAACATGGGATCCATGGAGACAGAGAGTATTATTAAAGGAAGCCTTTGATAGTGGTAACTGCCGCTTAGAAGTGAAATTTATAAGGAATTACTTCTTGTTCTATCCAAATTGCAAATTATACTTTTACTCTGTATGTTCATAAATCCAAAGCAATTATATTATGATGTACCACCCACAAGTATGATGTTAGTTAATTTGCATGTTCTCATTACAATTATTTATTTGCATTAGGTATAAGGCAACCTGAACTAAATTTATCCACCATGATTCCATACTTCATCACTTTAGTAAAGATCTATCCCAACAAAAACACTTAAAACAAATGTTAATAGAAGAAATCTATGAAGGGACACATTTTCAAAGGACAACGAAGATATGAGATGGTATTTGATGTAATGCTAGTTACTGGGAATACTTGCTATATCTGGCATATTTATTTACTCATTAAAACTATTCATTTACATTTTCCAATCAGCGTATGAGACCAAATTTTACTAATGTCTCTAAGTTGCTTGGAATTTTAATAATGCTATGCCCAAGTAAATTTTATTTTAAAATCAAATTCTAATATAGTGCAAAATGTTAAATGAATTCACAGCCATCACTGCAGTTCTAATTGCATGCTTTATCTAAAGACTGGAGAAGATTGTGCTAAATTATATGGAACCAACTAGTGCTCACTGTTTAGGCTATCCATTAACTGCCAGTCAAACTAATAACAGCAATCTCTTCCCTAATTTTCATGGTGCAGCTGTTTATAGAATATCCTGGGCGTGTTCACTTCAATAGATACATAATAATGCAGACATTCACAATGAAAGCTGTATTTTTTTGTTTTCAAATTTCCCTATGGACTGTACATTTTTTCTACCTTGCATATTCAACCACTTTCTTAAACTAACCGCTTTAAACAATCAGTAAATAAACTTAATTGCTATATTGTGGTTTTAAATTTAAAATCTACACTCCAAAGCCCAAAATCCAGGAAGACAAACCAAAAAAGAAAAAGGAAAGAAAGAAAGAAAAAAAGCCTAAAATACAAAACTCCTTTGTTCTTTTAAACTGCAATACAGAAAATCTCCAGCAGAGACTGGTTATTTCTTTCCATGTGATTTACCAAGGAATGCCTATGTGACATTTATACTGACTTTCCTGTAATGATCTTTGAAAGTTAAATAGAAATTAATTTCATCAGCACTAACCAACCAGAATATTTACCATTGCTAAGTATTGATACATGACTCAGGCATTTCAATTACTCAATGCAGAAGATACACAAAATTATTTTTTTGTAATACTGTATACCAAAAATTCAGTTTTTTAGAACATTAATTTAAAAAAAGCTAAACTTATTGATCTGTATCAGTGGTTGCCAGTGTTTTGGATTTCAAGAAATTAAAAAAATTAAGCAGACCTCAATTTGTTAAGGAAAAACATTATGAAAGAAAGGACATCCTAACACTAGAAAAATAGGGCATGCTTTAAACTGATACAGAATAAAGGGCATCCTTTAAATTGATAAGATTTAGCATTAATAAAACCTTATGTCAGTCTACTTACTTTTCTCACTTTGGCAAATACTACCAAAAACTTTGACACAGCCTAGCAACTGGGAACCACGCGTCCATATTCCATAAGCCTAAAAACATTGTTTAGATCACCTTTGCAACTATATAAATTCAACAAGCCTTGAAAAGCAACAACTTACAATTCCTGCCTAAGCCTTCTTATCTTGGCCTTAGCATCTGCCAGTTCCACTGACAGATGTTGTCGACTTTCTGTTCGCTTCATGCCTGGAGAACCACAAGGTGACTGTGCAGATGAAGAGGCATGGGGTGGAAAATGAAGACCATCCCGCTCTTCAGAGAGTTCAACGATAGTCTAAGGAAATAGAGAAATAAATCACAGAATCACTTTTAGTATTTTACGTATCAGAGAACCAAACACATCAAAACTAGTCACTAAGTCTAAGTATTATACTGCAACATCAAAAAAGAATTCTTTGGTCAAAAATAACTTTGTCATATTTAGCTGTCATTTTTTTAAGTTTTATTCAACAGTAGATGGATGAGCTATTTAGTAGATAACACAAGAACAAGACTTAATACTTCTTTCCCTTCCCAGTGTTTTAACAAAAAAAAGTAAATTGTGGTAAAATAAGAACAGATAGCAACTGTTGGAAAGGCATAAAAGACTTGTTGACATAGTAAAGAAATTAACTCAAGAGTGATGTGTCTATAATTGTGCTGTCCAACATGGTAACCAGTAGCACAAGTGGCTAATCTCAAAGTTAAAGAGTTAAAAATACAGTTCCTTAGTCACATTAGCCACACTTCAAGAGCACAACAGCCACAAGTAGCTAGTGGTTACCGCACTGGACAGTGCAGAATTACAATCTTGCCATTCTTGCAGAATTGGACAACACTCCTCTAGAATTGTAAATAGAAACCTCAGAGGGACCTAAAAAAACCCTCAGAAGTTTAGTTCAACCTCTTAATTCTGCAGCTAAGGTAACTGAGGCACAGAGACTGATTTGCCCATGATCTCACAACTAGTTCATAGCAATGCCAAGACTCCAGACCAGTCTCTTCACTCCATACCCTATGCTCTCTCTTACAATACTAGTTCTAATCTGCTTCCCATCTCAAAGCTTAACTTTATTCCTTTCTCTAGAGACCCACCATGGGACACAAATCTTCTATTTATCCTAAATCTGAACTTTAAGGGCTATTTAACCTACATGTATCTCAATCATATTCCTCCATTCCCCTAATTTTCCTCTTATTGGAAAATTCTCTTATTCTAAACCACTTTCTCAGATTTTCTTTCAAACTTCCCAGGCAAACAGAAATTGTCTTTGGTAGACATTTCATCTGTCCTTCTGCTCCAGATGGAATGGGTAGAGTTACACCTCAGGAACATGAAATCACCATCCTCACTTTGTCTCTCATCACCAAGTCTTACAATGCCCTCATTGAATCATTACTTTTCTTCTTCTTTTTTTAAACCACCCATCAGAATTCATTTCTTTATCCTTGCAATACATTTGAGCACAAATCAAGGTCTGTCCAACTACTGCTTTCACAGATTCCAGTATTCCTACTGATAAACCTCAGAATATGACCTCCCAGTTCCCTTTCTCTCTACAACTCCACATCCACTTCCAATCCAATACATACAGGCTTCTCCAGTGAAAGAACCATTCCTCTCTTGCGCCATATCACCATTCCTATGCCTGAACCTCTAATCACTCAGTTCCCCCTTTTTGCCCAGTCAAATATATTATTCTTGGTTACCCTAGAGTTTCTACTCAGCCTGGAACTAAAATTAGGCTGTTAAATGTCACCCTTACTTTCTAATTTAACACCACCATGCCATTTTTTTTTTTTTTTTTTTGCGGTATGCAGGCCTTCTCACCACTGTGGCCTCTCCCGCTGCAGAGCACAGGCTCCGGACACGCAGGCTCAGCGGCCATGGCTCACGGGCCCAGCCACTCCGCGGCATGTGGGATCTTCCCGGACCGGGGCACGAACCCGTGTCCCCTGCATCGGCAGGCGGACTCTCAACCACTGCGCCACCAGGGAAGCCCACCATGCCATTCTTTGACCATGGCTCACTCTTTGAGGAAAAAACAAAAGGGAACTAATATTTATAGAATTCCTAGCTAGGGGATTTTCCAACAAGATCTTAACCAATACTATAATTGGCAATAGAGGCTTTACATCTATTTTAGACATAAGGAAACTGAGGTGCATATAGATTAAATAACTTAACCAAAGTTACACATCTAATGGTTAGGTATAACAGGAGTTCAAATTCAAGTCTGACTCAAACACTATGTCATTTTCCTTACCTACCATCAGTTTTTCTATTTCTGCTCCAAGGTGATAAAGAACTCTAAAAAACAAAACAAGCCAAAAAAAATATACAGCCCTACTACAGAAATTGCCATCCACTTTCAATTAAGCTCTTTCCAATGCCCATCAATTCGTTTATTGAAAATCTTGATGATTTCCTGGCAAAATTTTCCCACAATGGCTGTTGTAAATATATTCCCTTTTCTCTACATAAGCCCCCAACTACAAACGGCTATCATCACTTCCAACAAATGACCCCTTCTCCAACTGTCAAAGAAACAAAACCACCTGTGATAAACTCCTCCGTTTTTATGCATCTCTTATTCCCAACATATATTCCTTACTTCTATAACATTTTCAATTTCTCTCTTCCTATTGGTTTTTTCTCCTTGTTCTTCAAAGACATACAAGTTTCTACTATCTAAGGGGGAAAAAATCACATTTTTCCTTTAATATCCTTCTACTATTTCTCTTTCAGTGCTACTTTTTGAAGGGTGGTTTGTTCACTGACATTACTTCATCTTGTCCATCTACCCAGTATGTCCAGCCCAACTTCCCTGTCTCTGTGAAGGGAGAGACGGTAACTCTGTGAACAGTGTTACTAATTTCCATAGTAGCCCAAGCTCAAACTTCACAGAATCAGCTTTTATCTGTATATTTTCTTACTGTCTCAATTATCTTTAATCTTGCCTTCTAACATCTCCTGTCTTTAACAATAACACCTGCACACAGTATTAACTAAATATCTCTTTCATGAACAAACTAGAACTTAATTTTATGCCGTCTTACAATTTTTCATTTACAATGTTTTTTTTTTTAATAAACCAGATACAATCTTTCTTATGCTTCCTTGGTATCCCTGATGTTATCCACCATAGTAGTGTGCACAAAAAGAGCTGCTCAAAAATATTTAACTGAATGATTCACAAAACGGAAAACTCAAGAAAAGTACTGAAGACACATATTACGTTTGAAATTAGCAGGTGGTGAAATTAAAGTATCAAGAACTTCCAGATGCCAACAAACAGAGCACAAAAGATCTATGGGCTGCAAAATATTTTTTAAAGAGAAAGAAACCTGGTATTGAGAAGTAAGAGTATCCACAGATATTTTCCATTAAAGATTATGTAAACATTTTGACTTTTCTCTAATAGTGGTAGTTTCTTGAGCTCAAGAACTCCAAACATTTTCAAAAACTCTGACAGGAAATGTTATTAAGGCATACCTTTAATTTCTAAAGCCTTCTCTGATTCTTCCGATCCTAGACATTCCACTAATGGTTGCAAGAAATATCTTCCTTCTTTAAATTCCTATAGTATTTTTTTAGATATTTTTTAGATATATGTCTTTTTTGGTACTTGTCACTTTCAAATTTTTATTACAGTTAATTCGTTTATTAAAATAATTTCCCTATTAGATTGTAACAATATTTGGTTCTTTTTTGAAAGTTTGTCAGTTTGTTGCTCCCACATACTCTAGCACAAGATCTTGCAAAAAGCAGGTATTTATTAATATATGTTGAAGAATGAACATAAAAAGATACAACAATGCTAAAAAAATTCTGGTGACAATAATTCTACTTATAGAACTCGTCATTAAGGAAAAGAATCAGAGATGTGTTCAGCACAATAACAGATTTAGGCAAAGGTGTTATAAAGGTTAGGGACACAAGCGTTGGAGTTAGAATGGACAAGTTACCTAACTTCTCTGAACTTGAGAATCTTCATCTATAAAATGGGGTTATTGCGCAGACTTACTAAGATAGTATACAATAAACTTATAACACAAAGCTTGGCATAAACAGTGACGATAAATATTTGGTTTTTGGTAAAGGGAGAGGACTGAAGAGATTCTTGTTTCATAGCATTAAGAACAAAAAAATGAAGGGTAATTAAAAACAGGGCGACCAAATTATATTTTCTAGATCGAAGTGAAACAATTATTACAAAAGATCAATAAAAACAGAAAAAAGGGCTCTCTGTTCTGACAAGGGGGAGCATCCCCTGTGGATAGCCTGCGGCTCCCAATTCTTGCCATGCCAGCAAGTGGAGGATTTAAGTGCTTTAGATGCCCACTTCAACTCCCAGTGTGAGTACTACTGCTCGCCAGGATACACACTGAAATGGGAGCGGACAACAAAGCCTGGAGCAGCCGACCAGCCTGTGATGATATGGAATCTCCCAGAATCAAGTGCCCAAGTATGAAAGAACACATTTCTGATCCTAACAAGCTGACAGTCCTCAGTGTCCTGGGAGATACCCGAGGGAACAGACACAGCAAACAACATTCTACTGATGTTATTCTAAAAGCCCTCCCCGCCAGACTCAAATTTTCCTGAAGGAGATCACAAGATACAGTACATAGTCTATGACAGAGCTGAGAACAAGGGGATCTGCAAATTTCTAGTTAAAGTCAGAGTCAGATGCTGCGACAAAATTCAACGTCCCAGGGAACAGTTACATGAAATGTCTAGCAGCAATAGTTATGGAGCCACTTGCAAGTTGTCCTGCATTGGTGGCCACAAGCCACAGGGTAGTCCTGCCTGAGTTTGTCAATTCAGTCTGGCTTGGTCTGGCATGGAGCCCACCTGTGTAACCATGAATATCAATGTGGGCATCAGAACAGCAGTCTTATGACTTCTGGATCAGTTTTATGAGAAAAGGAGACTCCTCACTGTGTCCACACCCATAGCCCCAAATCTCTACTGGCTGCCGCAAGAAATGCTACAGCAAGCACAGTGTGACCTGGATCTTCAACACATCATCTTGTGCTGGCAGGCCATGTTCCCGACCCTCACTGGCAGGATAGGAACAAAGATTATGCCTCCAGCACTAGCTCTGCAGTCCAGGCAGAATCCCATTCTATTCCTTCACTATGGTGCTAGCGGATAAGCACAGCACGGACAAGGAGCGCTATGTCTCCCTGGTGACGCCTGTGGCCCTTTTCAGCCTGACTGACACTTTCCCCTTGGGAAAAGAGGAGATGGTCCTGCAAGCTGAAGTGGGCCAGACCTGTAACACCTGATGGGATGGCTCTTCTCTCCACAATTCTCTTTCTACATAGTGCTGTGTACACAGAAAGGCCTTAAAAATATCTTTAATGTACAGATTTTTATTTGTTATTTTTAAAGCCTATTTTATTATAAGCTTTCTCTGCACTTAAAAATTAGCACCAAGCTATCTGTACTTTGAAGTGCTCCAAAAAATATGAATATGATATTTACTCTTTCTCTCTTTACTCCATCATGGCTAGTTAATTTTGTAGAGAAATTAGAAACCACAGCCATAAACATTGCTCTCAATATGCTATTCAGTGTGATACATAACTTTCTCCTATTTTGTTTTTTTATATAAAATTAATTAATAAAATATTTTGGAAGAAAAAAGCAGAAAAAAGTTAAAAGGAAAATGTTAATAAGAACTTGTTTCAATCCAATTGAATGATACCGAATTATTATATTTACATACTGTATTTACATGTGTCTAATATTTTTCACAATTATTTTTAATTATCTTTTCTAACTAGTCCACTGTTTATCCAAATTGAAGTTTTTTTCCCCCAGAGAAGTGAGTTTAAACCAGCTAGAAATTTGTTTTCCAAATACCTGAGGCAGGAGAATGTGACTACATTCTCCTGCCTCAGGTATTTAGAAAACATTTTTTTCCTTGTTAGAAAAACAAATTCAACTAAAATGCTTAATCAGGCAGGATAACAGATTTTTAAACGGTTTTTCAAACAATCATGCTATATAGTGTTTCACATTCCTTTTAGTTTTGACACAAATCATGTAATGACAAGTATTTTGTTTATATTTCTCCAAAATAACATCCTTCTTCACTCCATATTAATTATTTCATGTAAGTGAGATCAAACAACTTTTACATATCCATCAGTCATATGAAACCAAAGTACAGCTTTTTGGAAGTAATTCCTAAGAAGCTGGAAGACACCTTTTCAAAATACCTTTAATATCTTGAAACGCAAATAGAGAAATGTTATAGAAAATGGATAAAACAGTAAAAAGACACTAACATAAAAAATTATATAGCATATGGTTCAAAATATGGTTCAGATTGAAAATAAAGTAATCTAAATATCTCAGGGTAAGGATGATATATATTAGGGATGTTGTGCAACTCACTCTTTTCTTCCTGTGGTCTCACTGTCTTAGATTTTTAAAAAAATTTAGTTGTTGCTCTAAAATATTTACTTCCTATATTTTCTTCTCTTTTAATGCCTTAAGAAAAACTGAAAATTCCCATCAGAAATGAATATATTTTATAGTGATGTGAAAGTTTTTTGTTCCGAAAAAGTCTTTAGAAATTTCGCCTATGTAGTCTTTCATTAGTCCCAAGAGTAATCAAATTCTCTATAAATAAGTTCAAATCATCTCTCTCATGTAAATGGAGCAAATAATCAAAGTTTTACATTCTCCAGAATGACAGAGTACTTTGGTCTGCTATTAAGAAAATATTACTCACCATCACATGCAGTAATGTCTAGACTCCTTTAAAAATTATAAGGCTGCTTTCAGAGAGTGCAGGCAAAAAATCTGGTGCAATTTTACTCTTTTTAAAAACCAAAGTACTCTCTTAAAGGAGTTTATAATAATTCTCTTTTCTAAAATCATATCTCATTATACTGACTACAAAAATATGAGACCTTTTGTGGGACATTTTATTCAGAACACCTGTTATTCTCCTTTTATTAACATTTATTTTTCCAATCTCAAAATGTGGCAATAAAACTACAAAATTAACCTTACGCAAATTCTTCTACCTTGAAAAGGCAATGATTTTTCCACTTACATCAACGATATTTTTAGTTTCATACTTCTGTACTGTTGCCAGAACTATGGGGATGAGTTAAAAAACACAAGAACAAAATCAGAGTAATTTAAAAGGAAGGAGAAAAGAAAACCTAATTGCAATGTGTTTACTAGCAATTTGGGGCTCTTATGCAGCCTTTCTGGCTCCTGTGCTGCACAAAAGACATATAGTACTTTATTACCTGTCCCTAAGAAACAAAGTATCAATTCTGAAAAATCTCTGAAGTTTTTTGGAAAGTAAACTTTCCTAATATACTAAAAGAAATTTACAAACCTCCGAATGCTCATCTCTCTCATCTATAAGTCTTTTTAGATGCAATACCATGTTTTTCAAGAGTGGTTCTATTTCCTCCTGAGACATGTCAGTCACTTCCATCCATTGTAGATCAAACACATTTTCCTGATTATGGGTTACCTTTAGAGAGCAACCAAAGTAAACAATTTTTTAAATGGCTAATACTTAAAAATACATTTAATTTTAGTATAATATTAGCTTAAATACTATATATCCCATATAATAAAAATATGAAAAGCAAATATGATATCTTGAAATTAATGAATGATGAAAAGGCTTCTACTAAAATTATTTTTACTAAATGTAATCTTTAAATGAATTTAGTCAACTAAAAAATAAGATATTTAATTTCTTTATTTTTTATTTTTTGCCACACCGCGCAGCGCGTGGGATCTTAGTTCCCCAACCAGGGATCGAACCTGCACCCCCCCTGCATTGGGAGCACGGAGTCTTAACTACTGGACCACCAGGGAAGTCCCAAAAATAAAATACTTAATTCAAGACATTCTTAAGGGAAGGTAATACTAATAGGTCTGGCAACTGCTTTAACAAACTCAATTAATCTTTTCCTTAGATAAGACTAAGTTTATTGTACTTGAATTCAAAAGCAAAAGTTTTAATCCTGTAGGATATAGGTTATTGCACTTTTATACTTGAAAAGCTAAGTCTTTATAGATTCTGAAGAAGACACTGTCATAGAAACTTAGGAGAAAAGGACGTCCAGTATAGAGTTTTAAAAGAATGGAAAAGTTATATGAGTGAAATACTTATTTCTTGCTTTCCATTTCTCACTGTGATTCTGATATTTTGCTTTAACTTTCACAATAAACAGCAAAAATAACACTTTCAAGAATGGTGGCAAATTTAGTAACTTGCAGTACTCAGCATTTATTCAAAATCAAATACAAATCACAAAGCTAACAGAAATGAACATATATATGTATATATAAAGGGAAACTATCAACAAAACTGTATCTTGTAGAGTACTAATACACTTACTGCTGACAATATTACTGACCAGAAAGCGGGGCTGTTTGAATATTAACTAAGAGAAAAGATGATATATGGAACACAAAGTCATTTAAATAGAGAATATTTAAACACAACAATTCTCACTATTTAAAACTCTCTCTCTTTCCTTAGTTCTCTTTCTAATCAGCATGTAAAATTTAACATGCTGTAGTTCTAAAAACTCTAAAGTACGCAAGATTAAAAGCCCAAGACTAGACAGATGCAGAAATAGCAGCTTTTAAAAACAATCTTAACAAATAAATATTAGCTTCAATTATTTGACATTGTACACTATGTCCTCCATTTAGGTTTTTATATGGATGTTATAAATCACTAATGTGTTTATAATTCAAGTAATATCTTCAGTAGAAATTATGCTGTGCCCATTCACTAAAAAAAAAAAATCACTGGAATCACATAATACTAATAGGTTAGTATTATCATCTTACCTCACTTTAGTTTTGAATTACAGGCAGTGATCCACTTTGTGCTGCTTCCATTTACTATACTATTCATGCTGTGATGTCTAACAAAGAAATATACGTTCCTCAAATAGCACTTTCTGCCTATATCCCTATAGATAAAGGCAACAGTACATCTGTAGTCAGCACTGTGCCACGTAGAAGACAATTCATTTAAGAAACTATGTCTAAAGAAAAGAAGATAATTTTTCTAAAAGCAGAGTTCATCTATAATTGACTTTGATTTATTCTTGCTTAATCCATGATGGTATTTGGGGAGACATACAAATAAAACATACCACAAGCTTCATAAAAATACATAAAAATTGTATACAGATTATTACCTCTTGAATATGTGCGGCAACTGCTGCTTTTGTATCAAAATCTAAACCTTGAATTCTTTCAATAAATTCTTCTTTTTTCTGACACTAAGAGAAACGAATAAACCAATCATTCATACTTTATAGGGTATAGTTGTTAACATGTTGTAAATAACCAAAAATTCATTAAGCTAAAAAGCTTGGCTACATTTTGAACAGCACAATGAGGGTTTTGTTTTGCATTTAAATGATCTCTAATACACCTACCCTAATAGAAAGATAACAATTTAGAAATATTTATTTAAAAAGCAACATATTGAAAATCCATACCATTTTTACGCTGAAAAGTTTTAAGTTCTAAAGCGGGTAACCATTACACAAACCATCTAAGGTCAGTACAATATAATTAGGCTAACTTTACAAACAGAGAAGTACAGAATCAAGAACTTGTTTCAGAGAGGATAAGTTACTTGCCAAAAAACACAGTGAGTCAGTGGCAGAATTCGGAATACAGCCAAAATGCTCAGTCAGTCTTTGCCTATCATCAAACAACACAGCCCTTTTTCTTGGAAAAAAAAATTTTAAGCAATTTTTACTTCAGGCTTACAATTCATTCTCACATCTTCATCCTATCAATCTCAATAAAAGAAACCTACTTTTGTGGCCCAGTTCAACACATATAAGGTAATACAATAAATATTTGATTTGTTTCTAACACAAAGTTACCAGGGGCAAAATTTAAGAATGTATATACAAGTACACATGTATCAAGTGGAATAAAGGCAGCAATTATTTATTGTGTACCTTTTAAAAAACGTTATATAAACTAAAAATATTACAATGCAAACCTCATCTTTTTCTTTCCATTCAGTACTGAATAACAGTTTAACATGCATCTTACTCTCTGCCTCTTGTCTACCTCTCTTATACTGCAATCCAACTGCGTTTAACGGTATTCTTACAGCTACCAAATGAGAAGTGCATACAAAACAGACAGCAATGCCTTGTCTAGCTTAGTTGCATCTCTTGGGCCAATTACTGAACTACTAGTGAAGACACTATACTCAAAAAAGGAAACTTGGCTCTTTGGTCAGTAAGAAACTTAGCAAGGTTCTGATTTACACTCTACACATTTATTATATCATAACATTTTTTAAACAACTTTATTGGAGTATAATTGCTTTACAGTATTGTGTTAGTTTCTGCTGTATAACAAAGTGAATCAGCTATATGCATACGTATATCCCCATATCCCCTCCCTCCTGCATCTCCCTCTCACCCTCCTTATCCCACCCCTCTAGGTGGTCACAAAGTACCAAGCTGATCTCCCTGTGCCATGCGGCTGCTTCCCACTAGCTATCTATTCTACATTTGGTAGTGTATATATGTCAGTGCTACTCTCTCATTTCATCCCAGCTTACCCTTCCCCCTCCCCGTGTCCTCAAGTCCATTCTCTACATCTGTGTCTTTACTCCTGTCCTGCCCCTAGGTTCATCAGAACCAGTTTTTTTTTTTAGATTCCATATATATGTTAGCATACAGTATTTGTTTTTCTCTTTCTGACTTACTTCACACTGTATGACAGACTCTAGGTCCAGGTCCATCCACTTCACTACAAATAACTCAGTTTTGTTTCTTTTTATGGCTGAGTAATATTTCATTGTATATATGTGCCACATCTTCTTTACCCATTCATCTGTCGATGGAAACCTAGGTTGCTTCCATGTCCTGGCCATTGTAAATAGAGCTGCAATGAACATTGTGGTACATGACTGTTTTTGAATTATGGTTTTCTCGGGGTATATGCCCAGCAGTGGGATTGCTCGGTCATATGGTATCTCTATTTTTGGGTTTTTAAGGAACATCCATGCTGTTCTCCATAGTGGCTGTATCAATTTACATTCCCACCAACAGTGCAAGAGGGTTCCCTTTTCTCCACACCCTCTCCAGCATTTATGCTTTGTACATTTTTTGATGATGGCCATTCTGACTGGTGTGAGGTGATACCTCACTGTAGTTTTGATTTGCATTTCTCTAATGATTAGTGTACATCATAATATTTTATTTCTACTTCCATAAAATTTAATTTAATTAAGCACATTTCTATCAGTGCAGAAAGTTCCTTATCCTATAAAAGCAAAATTATTAGGATGATATAGAAATTCAATGAAATTTAAAATTAAATTAAATTAATTTTAAATTAAATTTAAAATTAAATTATGAGAAATGTACAGTTCCCATCTATGACTAGGAAGTCAGAGTTTTGGAGGGATGTGATAAAAACTACCAGGTTTAAAAACAAGAATTTTTTTGGTCTAGTAAATAATATTTGACAGGCATAGTGAGAACAATTAAGAATGACTTTCGGATAGTACATTTGTGGCATATATAAAATAACTAACTTTTTAGGTATGGTAACCCCAATTTTTAAATGTTATGCTTCCAAAAGTGACTTATGTATAGTTTGAGCCAGTGAACATATATAAAATGGCAGGGTTATAATAAGTATGACTCACTGAAGGGTCCCCCAATTCAACTGCCATACCTTTGTCTGCCTTCAGTTTAAACACATACACTTCCCTTTTCTAAGTCCTAGAGCCACTGTTTATTTATACTACCTTTAAAAGCTCACCCTGTAACACAGTCTCAACACAGATCAATGAGAATTCTTCCTTTACCTTAAAATACCCACAATTTGTACTAAATCTCACCTCTGTTCAAACTCTGAAAGTTTTAAGAATTCTGAAAATGTTTTATAAATAGGTTAGGTTTTCTTAAAGAATATCGAATGAAGTTGATAGGTTCTTGAAGGCTAGAAACGAGAAAGAGTACCAAGACGGAAAAAAGATAGAATGAGAAGATTCACTTTGAAGTTGAATAATCAGAATATCAGTGTTGTCCAATACAAGTACTCACTAGCTAACTGTGGCTACTGACTATTGAAATATAGCTAGTGCAACTGAGAAACTGAAACTGTAATTTTATTCAATTGTAACTAATTTAAACTTAAATAGCAACACGTGGCTAGTGGCTATTCTACTGACAGCCCAGCTCTAGAGCATAAAGAGAGTATGGTGTTAAAAACAGAACTATAAACAGTTTCACTTCCAACTATAAAGACTCTTGTGAAGACTAAATCATCATCAGCAAACTTTTCTCCACTTAAAATTAAGCTCTCTTTTATCTTTATATACAGTTTTTAAAGTGTTATGGGCACTAAAGTTACTTCTAATTCTATTACATTAATTGATTCCTAAGCCAGCAGATTATCGTGATTTCATAATTTCTGCCTCCTTTTGATCATCAATCCTCTTCCCTTCTGTAACACACACACATGCGTGCATAAATCATAGGATGTTCTGGGAGAGGTTTTTAAGGGTACCTCTAGGGAAACTTGAAAAGCTGGGGCCTTTAAAAGCCTCGAATAAAAAAAAAGAATTAAATGTTTTAAATGATTATGACTACCTGATAATATAACTAAAGTTTGAAATAAAGTAACAGAATGAGTGTTTTTCTTCAAAAACCTTCTCCTTAGGAGGTTATACAGTTATTTAAAATTTTCTAACATGGACTTTGAACACCAATGGCCCATCCTTAAGTCTTTCAGAAACTAGAGCCTGAAAAATTTATAAAAAGTTATTAAAATAAAAATACGAAGAATTATTTTAACTTACCTGAACTGCGCAACCCAGTAAAAGTAAAAGCAACTTTTTAACTTCTTCTGTGCCTTGTTCTGAAATAAAAACAACTACTAAGTACAACATTTTACTTTAGTTCAACTCTCTTAGAGTGGTAGTATTACTTCTAGAGGTGATATTCACAACAACTTGACCAAGGGATTAAGTTTATAAGTGCAGTGGAGAATTCAGAAAAGCAGCTCTGTGTGTGCACAATATGGTAAGAGGAATTTTGAAGGGCTGCAGTACAGATAAAACAGCTTTCAAAGCTCTGTGTGATAAAGGATGCTAACTCTAAATCCACTACTTCTCCGTACGTCATTATACTACACCAGCATACCAAATTAGGAACCTCTACTATAGAGACATGCCACAGCCAGCCAAAATGGTTCCTAATAGGTCTTAGGCCTATTGGCGTTTTCTTTCTGAAACACTGACCTTATATGATTCATCTACCTATAAAATGTAAACAGCTTTCCCCTGCGTAGATTCATGAAAATCAAAACCTTAAATATCAGTTACGGTGAGGCTGGTAAAATAAATGTATATAACAAGCTGAATAAAGTTTATGGTCTGTAACAGAACTGGACAGTACATTCACTGTCCAACAGCATTCAATTCAAATTTTCTTAAAACATTCAGCTGACAAAAAAAAAGTCACTTCTCTGGCCAGAATTTCACCATCAGGCCAATCTGTCTTCTCAAACATTTCCTCCTACTCTCCATGAAACAACCTACCTTCTTAGCCACACTAATCACGCTTCCCCAAATATACATACATATATACACACACCACTGCCTTAACTTCTGTTACTCCCTCTGCCTGTCTTTCTTCCCTACCCTTCGTCCCTCTAATGAACTACTTACTAATCTAATCACAATCCTAGGCACAGCTCTAACATCTCTGTGTTGTCTTCCCTGACCCAACCACCAATGGTCTCCAACCCTCACTAATCTACCAACTTTAAGAATAATCAATGGCTCCATATTTTATAAGCCTTAACATTCTTACATCTCTCTACTTTGCACTAATTATTACATGATTTCCCAGTAATCTGTGTATCTCTCACCACAACACAAGACCCTCCAGAGCATAAACCATTTTCTTTATATTCCTGGTCCCTCTAACTTGGTAAGTAATTATTAAATGCATGTGGAATTGAAAACAATTCCATTCTACATACAAAATGTTTTTTACATTTTTTATTTGTATATTAAAATATTCCAGAATATCTCGAAAGAGTATCTAAACTCCTAATTCACCCCATCTAATTTGTAGTTTGCTCAATGAAAACAGCTGCTTGGATTTCGTTTTTATTTTGGTTTTATTTTTGTTTGTTTTGACTGAGGGTGAGACTGGGAATTGGAGAAGATATACTTGATTTGGGTTACATGCCTGTAAGAATAAGTCCTTTGTTGAAACTGTTAGGTAGCTGCTAATTTCCCCAACTGTTCAAAAATTAAAACCCTGAACATGTCGCACTTAAAATCTGGTAAAGGGCAGAAACTTTGAAGAAAATAATTTAAATTATCTAAGAAACTGCTTCTCATCTTTTTTCCACTCAAAAGTAGTTTAATATAAATTACAACATATCAATCAGTAAAACCTCAGATTCAAACAACTTTGGCAATGGTAGATAGTAGCTATAAAACCTAGAAATTATTTCAAAATCACTTCTTTTCTAAGGTTATGTTCTTTTAAGCTTATAACTGCTGTACTTATCTTCTATACTTGTTTATAAGACACTAAAAATCATCACAGAAAAGTATCGACTTGGTAGAGTAAAAAAAAAAACACTGGACTTAATGTAAAATGTATGTCTGATCCCATCTACGACTTACAAACATTCTGTTTACTTTCTCTATATAAAATGGAATATCACCTCCAACTTTCCCTATAGACTCACAAAAAACCTAGTGAGTTAATGGAAATTAGCAAGATCTTGGTAAGCATCATAATACTACACAAAGATAAGACTTTATTATCACATTATGCTAATTTTAATACTTACCAGAAAAGGGATTTTTGCCAATGATTAAGACATTTGGCAAAGACATCATAATCAACTGCTGCAAAGTCTCCTATAAAAAGATACCCAAAGGTTGTTATATGGGTAATGCTGACAGGATTATTACTCAACAAGCTGTAACTTATGATTCGTGCACATCTCTGTAGGCATACTTTACCTACAGAGGTATACTGCAATTAAAAAGCTTAAAAAATGTGAAAAAAAAGATGTCTAAAAAGTCTTAAATCTTTTGTAACTATAAGTTAATGAATTAAATAACTAAAATTATAATTATCAGATAGGCTTAAGTTAATAAACATATCAAATGTCCATCAAATAAGTGTCCAAGTTGAACTGGTCTAATACCTATTATTTGGAAATCTGAATTTTAGGTATTAGATAATTAAACAACTTTCCTCAATTAAAAGATCAAGTGTGTGTATCTTGAGTTTTTTTTGTTACTTCTCTCTGAGAGAACTAAAAAATCAACTGATAGTAAAATTAAGAAAGCTAGTTAGTTCATTAAAAATCCTATCTTACGAGTATTTCATGAAAGTGAGCTCTTCCTCAGTGACTCGTTATTTCTCTCCTATCTACAATTCATGTTTTACTTCCTTTGACTTCTGTCAAACTTTTTGTGACAAGAATATATACAAATTCTGATGGTACAGGATGATTCAGAAAATTGAATGCCTCCAAATTATTCATTTTGGTTATACACTAAGTATGCATCTTCTGTTTATACTACCTCTTCTTTGAGGAAATGAGAGAACACATCATGTATATCACTATAACTACTAACAATGACATGCTACAAAGGGTCTGGGATGAATTAGACTACAGGATTGATTAGTTTAATGTGATAATACTGAATCTTTGCAAGATTATGAAATAACTGTGAGTGTCTTTACAATTTGGCTTTCACTACACATTCAGACATAACTAGTTGCTGAGGAATAATTTTTTGTTAAGTATTCAATTCCTTCTGAATCATTCTTTCCTTAACACTATGATGAGGAAGCAAATAACCATGAAAAGTTAACCTTTATTACTTTTTTAAAGATGTGTGATTCTAGATCCTCAAAAGTGGTTTCCTATAGCCAGAGTGTGACATGACACCAGAGGCTAGGTAGAATTGATCTTTTATCTGTAATTTCTTTCAGATATGTATTAGAAAGTTTCAAAAAATTTCTTCAGTGTTATATTTACTAGTCTTAAAAAAACTAACACCAAAAATATGCACACATTTAGAGAAAACTACATATTCAGTATGTGCATCACATTAGTAAATACAGTTGAGAATAGTAAGTGTCAAAAATTGCTAAAATCACTTATTCCAAGGATTGATACTGAGTTTGGATATTTAATAAATGAGTTTTCCAGTTAAAAGCAAGTTATGCCAAGATAAAATATTCTATAGCCAAGTATGTAACAGCTAAATGGACTTAAAGAAATAAATTTCAAATTAATTGCAATTTTTAGTTTCCTTGCCCTAAAGCAAAATTTTCAGGACTATATTTGTACATATTTAAAAGAAAGCATAAATAAGAGAGATGCATTAAAAAAAGCAATCATTGGGCTTCCCTGGTGGCGCAGTGGTTGAGAGTCCACCTGCTGATGCAGGAGACATGGGTTCGTGCCCCGGTCCGGGAAGATCCCCCATGCCGTGGAGCGGCTGGGCCCGTGAGCCATGGCTGCTGAGCCTGCGCGTCCGGAGCCTGTGCTCCACAACGGGAGAGGCCACAACAGTGAGAGGCCCGCGTACCGCAAAAAAAAAAAAAAAAAAAAAAAAAGCAATCATTGTTTTGTTTATATCCTTTTTAGTGGAGATAATCTAAGTCAAGACAATCTATTTTATTGATGTACCATGTAACATTCTATGTTGGCAGAGTTATAAGGAAATTGTCCAAATAGGTACTAATCTTTAATATGGTTCACCACCTCTTTCTTACATCCTCTTCCTCAGGTGGCTCCCCACTTCCTGCCTATTCTAATACCTCATTCTCTAATGCTATCTTAGTCTCTCCACAAAGATAAAAGCAATCTCATATATTCTTTCATCATATGGTACCATCAGTGACCTCCTGTGTTAATACAGTTTGCTTAACCTGTACACTATCACGTTTGATTATATTTGGATGAAGCAAATTCAAACGTACCTCTGTGTATCTAAAGATGTACTCTAGTATGGTGGAATGTGAATGCCTAGTATAGAGTACTATGGTAGAGTCAAGTCAGAAAACTTAGGCTTAAATTTCAGCTCCTTGACTTACTATGTGTGTGACTTTTGCTGAGAAGGGTAAGAAGTGAAACAAAAGTGTAAAGTTTTTTTAAATGGTGGTTATTATTTTTTAACAAATTTATTTTTTTATTTTTGGCTGTGTTGGGTCTTCATTGCTACGCGCGGGCTTTCTCTAGTTGCAGCAAGCAGGGGCTACTCTTCATTGCGGTGCACGGGCTTCTCATCGTGGAGGCTTCTCTTGTTGCAGAGCACAGGCTCTAGGCGTGCCAGCTTCAGTAGTTGTGGCATGCAGACTCAGTAGTTGTGGCTCGCGGGCTCTAGAGCACAGGCTCAGTCGTTGTGGCGCATGGGCTTAGCTGCCCCGCAGCATGTGGGATCTTCCCGTACCAGGGATCGAACCCGTGTCCCCTGCATTGGCAGGCAGATTCTTAACCATTGCACCACCAGGGAAGCCCAAATGATGGTTATTAAATATTAGAGTTAATGAAAAAAAAATCTACCTTTTACTTTATTTCCAAGTACTGATTTTGTTATGTCTGAAAGTGCTAATATTAGGTAAGGCAGCTAAAAATTATACAAATTTTAAAAACCCAAATTATTCTAAAACCTCTATTTGGTTCTTTGGGTTCTTCAGAGAATTCTAGCTACATTTTTGTAAAAATTCCTATTTCCCAATTCCAATCTTACAAGTAACATTAAAAAATACACAAGACATAAAAGAAATCAGAGGTTAGAAAAACTGATTGTTATTGTTAAAGCTCTACTAAAACATCCTGGGACTTCCCAGACTTCACCTAGCTCTAAAGATGTTCATTATTAAGGTGCTAAGAAATGGAAAAACAATACATAACTTAGTCCAAGATAAATACTACTTTGTTAAGCAGGAGCAACAATTAATTTGTTGTTAATTAATGGGTTAAGAATGATAACATATGTAAATGAATAAGTGAAGAGACTTCAATTTGTTAGTAAAGTGATGAGAAACCTATTTAAAAATGTATAGGGCTTCCCTGGTGGTGCAGTGGTTGAGAGTCCGCCTGCCGATGCAGGGGACACGGGTTCGTGCCCGGGTCCAGGAAGATCCCACATGCCGCGGAGCGGCTGGGTCCATGAGCCATGGCCACTGAGCCTTTGCGTCCGGAGCCTGTGCTCCACAACCGGAGAGGCCACAACAGTGAGAGGCCCACGTACCGCAAAAAAAAAAAAAAAAAAAAAAAAAGTATAGAAAAAGAAAGAGTTTTAGCAATACAATAGAAAGTGGAGAAAGTTTTGAGAAAATCAGGACAGCCACTCATTCAACAAATATTTATTGCATGTTTATTATCTGTCAGACATTATTCTAGATACTGGAAATAAAGCAATGAAGAAACAAAAATCCTTGCTCCCATGGAATTTACATTTTTGAAGGGGTAGAAAGAAAATAAGTAAATGTTTTTGGTGATAAGGGCTAACAATAAAATGAAACCAGGGAACAAGAGGTGGAGATAAGGAGAAGGATGCAAGTTTTGAAAGATATGCAAATATTCAAATATAGAGAATTTGAGAATTTTCAAGACCACTAAAGCAAAGCTTCACTGAATTGGTAGAAAATCTATCCTGGTATGAAGACAGTCCAGAAAAATTTGCAGAACATCAATAATTAATAAAAATAAAGACAGAACAAGAAAGAATGGCAGAGATTATCTTAATAGGAAAATAACAGAAGTGCTTTGAAAGATACAAGTCATTTCATTCCTATTATTTTTAATTGGCTTTGTATAACTTTTCTATAAAAATGGTATATTAACTATTTTTTTAGTTTTAGTTTAGAAACTTTTAAAACTGATACACAAGTTTCTGTGAATTGAAATTCATGTTGCTAAAGCACTTAAGAAAGACTATTTCAAGTTTGTGCCAGACAGACCCTAGAGACTATTCAAAGACAACTTAAACCAGGTTTCTCCTTCTTCCTACAAGTTACCCATAACACTTCCTTCACAGTAAGAACTTAAACAATACTTCTGGGAAAGGTCTGGGCTCATTTCCCTTTTTGAATCACATTGAACAAAATACTAAAACTAAAACTATACATTTCTAAGGTACTAAATATGGGCTTCAAAGATTTCTAGAATATACTGGAATGACAGTCTCTCCTTTGGGACTCTAAATCTGTTTTAAAAACTCAAACATAATTACATTTATCATACTATTTGTATTTAGCATTTTATCCGTGTCACTAGTGAAAAGAATTAAGACTATTTTATTATATTTTAGTAGCATGTAGAAAAAAATTAAATGAATGATGTTAAAAGAAAAGAAAATTTGACCAAAGTATCAAAAATACTCCAAATGTTGCTTATTATAACAGATGTTAAAGAAAAACCTTAAAAAGTACCTGCTTTCTCTGGCAACTAAATTAATGGTACTAGACCTAATTTTTACTTTTACTATTAGTGACGTCAAACATGCAAAAACTTCCTAATAAATTTATTAATTGTAAAGTGTTCTTGTCTTTTAGGCCTCAAATGATTCAGTTCATTATTTTAATGGTGGCTGAAGAACCACCTTGCTTCTTTTAGTATTTATTTAAACTGCAGCTTGTGCAGTCATACCAAACAACGGCTGCTGACAGAATTCTAAAAGTGGACTAAGATTTTTACTTGTAGACTGTGTCTCTGATAATCAAATTCACCTTCTTGCCTTCATCCACAGGAATAAAAATAACTTAAAAAAAAAATCAAAGCACCAAGGTAATTTTCCATAACAGCTATAATTTACTTATTTTCTGACTTGAAAATTTTTAAATATTTATTTGCAAGACAAAAAGAGATGCTTGCTATGTATCAAGCAATTATTTGAAAAGGTCTGAATTGTCACTTAAACGTAATGAAGTGTTCAACAATCTTTCTGATAATCTAAAGTTACCAGTTACTGCTCTCAAGACCTCTCACATTCACTGTCCTTATTTATCACAATCAAAATTATTTGATTTAGTTATTTACTTGTCTATTATCCCTCTACTAGAGAACAGGGCTACAGCCTGTCCTGTTTATCACTATAGCTTCAATGCCTTGGCATTCAATGAAAGGCAGCAGAAAAGAAGGGCAATCTGAAATTGTAATTTTTACTGAGCTTTTACATATTCCACATCATTAAAATAAAAAAGGGAAAAATACTAACACTTAAATTAACTTATCATCACTGAAAAGATTCACTGAAATAATTCCCCCCACTAACAATCATCTCAGGGTATTCTGTCAATTTTCTTCCTCCCTAAGAATCATTTTTGCAAGATGATCTTGATGCTTAACAACACATTAAAAAACAAACAAACCTGGAGACATCATACATTTGTGAATTTTAACCTACCCAAACTTACTCCTTCTGCGAGTCAGACAATCAAAATGTACAAAATATTTTACCTCAAATACTTTTTCTGAGGGGCGTATGAGATACAACAAAATACTTTTGATTGTTTGAGAAAGATTTTCAGGGAAATTTTTGGTTTTCCCAACAGTCAGGTAATTTAACAGATGACAATAACTGCAGTGATTCGGCCTTTAATTTGAAATCTGTCAATATATTAAACTGGGTCATGTCTATCTTGGTTTTACACATGAAAATAAAAAATCATTTTAGTAAGTCAATTAATCATGTAAATAAGATGGATGACCTATTTCTGAAGATACCCTAGAAGTGCCTTAGAAAGATTTTATGGAAGACTATGAAGCATGAAAGGGAGCGGGTAGAGAGGGTTTGGTAAACTGGTTCAGTGGTACAAGCGGAATTTCAACACTCAGTAATATTTTAAGTATCTGAAACTACGTTGACAAAATGTTAAGATACTCAATCACTTCTAGCTCTAAGTTACAACAGTTCACTGATATTCAAACTTAGATTAATTAAAAGAAAAGGGTGTAAGTGGTCATCCTGCAAATGTTAATGAAATATTTACAGGTGTGTCTAAAAAATGGTGACAGTCAAGACAAATCAAATCATTAATAATAATATCATCTTGGCACTATTAACATTTGGGCTTCTCAATTTTAGCACAACTAACATTTTGGGCTAGATAATTTATTTTTAACATTGATACAATACATTTTAATATATAATCCACATTCATATTTCCACATTTTCCATCAAAATATTCTTTATAGCTTTTGGGGGGAGAGATTCAGAATCCAACCAAAGATACACTGTCTCCACTTGTTACACCTCTTTAGTCTCCCTTCATCTAGAACAGCTCCTTTGCCCTTTTTAAAAAATTGTTGTCAATGACATATACATTTTCTAGAAATCAGACTTATTGAGGTGTAATGTACATGCAATAAAAATCACCAATTTTATGTGTACAATTTAATGAGTTTTGACAAATGTACACAGTTTTGAAACCACCATTTCAGTAATGATGTCAACATTTTCATTATTTCAAAAAGCTTCCCTGTGCCCCTTTGCAATCAATTCCCTCAAGTATGTTTTTGACATTCCCTCTTTTTAGAAGCACTTTATTTTGTAGGCTTTCGTGATACCACGGCTTGTCTAGTTTCCCTCCTGTATCTCCTTCTTGGTCAGCTTAGCCAGTTTCTCCTTCTCTGTGAGGACAGGAATCTTATTTGTTATGTTTGCCACTTACAACCACATCCCCAGCACCTAAAACTGTGTCTGGCTCAGGAAACACTGCAAGACGTTCATCTCTATTAATTTATGTAATGCTCAGCTGCCAGCTAAGTATTATTATCTTTATTTTATAGATGAATACGTTAAAGCTCAAGGAAGTAATTTGTACCATTTATACAACTGCTACATAACAGAGAGCCAGGATTTAAATACACTATATAAAATACATTTTGATTATTATATCATTAAATTATTAAATATTTCATTATTAAATATTTCATATATGTCATATTAAAGACAAATATGCAAATATTTTAAATATCTGGACTCCAGAATTTAAGATAGATTTTTATACCACTTTGTCCCTGTGACATAAAAGTTAAGCACATCTACTGAGAGAACTATAATTCAATGTGATATAATGTTTTGGATTTGAAAGGCACATGTTTGTTTGGGCTGGATAATTCTTAATCACGGGGAAATGTCCTGTGCATTGCAAGATGCTTAGCCACATTCCTGGCTTCTATCCACTAATGCCAGTAGTACTCTTAGGTACAACAACCAAAAATGTCTCTAGTCATTGCTAAATGTCCCCCAGGTGATAAAATCACCCTCCACTAAGAACCTCTTATCTAAACCATTGAACTGATGGATTTTACAATTCCCTCATCCGCAAATATCTCTGCGACTATAACTTCATTAAATTAATATGATCAATACAAAGACAATTTCAATACCTAGCTTGGGCAGGAGGAAGACAAAGAACAAGAAAACAGTAGTTTAATAAAAAAGAATGAAACATTACTACATGCTACAACATTGATGAACCTTGAAATCATTATGCTAAATGAAAGAAGCCAGTAACAAAAGACCACATACTGTACAATTGCACTTTTATGAAATGTCTACAATAAGCAAGTCTATAGAGACAGAAAACAGATTAGCAGATGCCTAAGGTTGGGGTGGTGGTGGTGGTGATGAGTGTGTATGCAGGGTTCGGGGAAATGGGGAGTGACTGCTAACAGATACAGGGTTTCTTTTTGGGGTGATAAAAATGTTCCAAAATTGGTGGTGTAGATGGTTGTATAACTCTGTATATATACTAAAAACCACTGAATAGGACACTTTAAATGGGCTATACAGTACGTGAATTATATCTGAATAAAGTTGTTAAAAAAAAAGCAATAGTAGACAACACAGAATTAGGTTGCACTGACAAATGATTTAAGATTCTGATAAAGAAATCCCCTTGCCTTTTATGTCTTCTTTCCCAAGGAGTCTCACAAAATTTTCAAGAAAAACTTGCATCTCCCTAAAGATAGTGTGAAACCAAAGATCTAACAACATTCCAATAAGGGCAAGATTGATGAAGATTGTCAGAATGAGTCACTGCACCCCTTTATCTAGTCTTTTGTTTAATGTATCTAGAAATACTGACACAAAATAAGAATAAAAGACAAAACAGATATAACATAGAACCTAACTCACTCAAATCAAAGAGAGGAAAATGAGAGAAGGAATACAGGAAAAAAAACTTTTTAAGTTTAAAAAAAACCTAGCACAGACTTTTATTTCTGGCAATGAGGAATACTAAATATTAGAAAGAAAGGAAGGAAGGAGTTCAAAAATGCTGGATAGCTTTTTAAAAATCTTTTAAAATTTATTGACTTAGCTCAAAAGAAAATAAAAAGGTAACTGTCAAAAGATAAAACAAAATTAAAAACTGAACCCTGCAAATAAGACACAGAAGAAGCAGTTCTTCTTGGCCTTTGCTTGAGATTGAGGAGGGTTGTTTCCCTAAGAATCTGCGATAATGTGGTCCCAGTTAAAAAATACATACGTAAACACATAAATACATAATTTACCAACACACAAATGCAGAAAAAGAGATCCAGAAGTACATATATTCAGGTGCTAATAATGGTAATCTCCAGGCCCTGAAATTATGTTTGTATTTTCTCATTTTTTCTAGTTTTCTATATACAGCATACAAGTATGCTTCTACAATAATATAAAGCTGCTTAAAATAAATTAAATGAAAAGTGTTTCAGGCTTGGCTACACAAAAGGAAACAAATCCTCTCTGAAGCAATGCATCCTTGGCTCAGACCCAGAAGTATTTTCCCACAGATAAACTTCCCCCCACAAAATGAGCTCACAATTAACACACATACACACACACACACACACACACACACACACACACACACACACACTGCCACAACAGCTACCACCACGAGAAACAGCAAGCAGAAAACAAAGGGCAGATTCAGATCCCCATAGATCTGATTTCAGATTTTGTAATTATCCAACATAAAATAAAAAATAGACATTTTAAAAATTTCTGAAGAGATAAAGGAAGGAAAAAATTTTAAAAGAATGATTAATAAACAAAATGAAAAGGCCGATGAAAAAGAACCAAACAGAACTTCTACAAATGAAAGCCATGATTACTAAGAGGCAAAACTTAATCAGTGGGTTAAACAGAAGATATGAGGGGCAAATTATCAAACCGCAGAGATAGTCTTGAAAAAAAATACTCAGGATGTAGCACAAGACTGTAAACTTTAATGTAAAAGAAAGTTTAATAAGCATGGAGGATAGAGTAGGAAAGTCTAATATACACATAATAAAAATATCTGAGGAATATCAGATTAATACAAAAGAAGCAATATTAGAAGAGACAGTAGTAGCAGCCAGGAGAGAGAAAAAGACAGTTTAACCTAAGAACAAATATTTGACTGATAGCTGGCTTCTTCAAAACAAAAAGGACTCCAGGGAGAGAAGGTAAAAATCTGCAAAACACTGAGAGAAAAGTAATTGTTAACCTAAAACTACATACCCAATAAAATTACCTTTCAAGAACAAGGGTGAAATAAAGGCATTTTCAGACAGACATTGATAAACTTTACTATCAACAAACCTTCTCTAAACAAACAATCAAAAGATGACTTCGGTAAGAAAATAATACCAAAGGCAGGTCTGAGATAACAAAAGAAAACCATGAGGAGGAAAAAAAGGAAAACATGTAGCTTGATCTAAAAGAACACTGATTTGATTTATTTAACAGTACTTT
The DNA here is from genome assembly GCF_964374135.1 of Grampus griseus. NCBI lineage: Eukaryota > Metazoa > Chordata > Mammalia > Artiodactyla > Delphinidae > Grampus > Grampus griseus. The sequence goes on from NC_139009.1 coordinate 45,757,782, forward strand.
CAATATTTAATTTATGGGGTTTAAAAACAGAACTAAAATACAAAATAAGAACAGCTTAAGGGCTTCCCTGGTGGCGCAGTGGTTGAGAGTCCGCCTGCTGATGCAGGGGACACAGGTTCATGCCCCGGTCCAGGAAGATCCCACATGCCACGGAGCGGCTGGGCCCGTGAGCCATGGCCACTGAGCATGCGCGTCCGGAGCCTGTGCTCCACAATGGGAGAGGCCACAACAGTGAGAGGCCCACGTACCTCAAAAAAAAAAAAAAACAAGAATCCACCTGCCAATGCAGGTGACACAGGTTCAAGCCCTGGTCTGGGAACATTCCACACGCCACAGACAACTAAGCCCAGCGCCACAACTACTGAGCCCGTGCGCCACAACTACTGAAGCCTGCACGCCCTAGAGCCCGCACGCCACAACTACTGAGCCTGCGTGCTGCAACTACTGAAGCCCACACGCCTAGAGCCCGTACTCTGCAACAACAGAAGCCACTGCAATGGAAGCCCGTACACCACAATGAAGAGATGCCCCCGCTCCTTGCAACTAGAGAAAGCCTGTGCACAGCAACAAAGACCCAACACAGCCAAAAATAAAATAAAATAAAAAATTTTAAAAAAATGCTCATGTTCAAACTCTGAAATATGCATCCAATTTAAGTTAAAAAAAGGAATAAGAAGTATATTGTTCAAAGGCAAAATTCTAGTAGGCTAACAAAGTGTTGCACTATATAAATTCTCAGGAAATTTAAAAAATTTTAAATTCATAAAATACAAAAATTATCTGTAAATTAGATAATTATGAAGTGCATGCTTGCATCTTTAACATTGCGTAAGAAATAAACTGTGTTATTACTACTCAACCTCCAGCAAACAGACCAGTATCTGATATATAACAAGCATTTAGTATATACTAGGTCATTAATACTAAACAACACAAAAATGTGAATATGCAAGGAGTTATTAAAATACTAGATTAAAAAAAGAACCACTTACCTGGTAATAAAATTTTATCTGTCTCACCAAAATGGATAGATTATGAATTCTAAGTGAGGCATCATTGTTGACTTTTTTATTTACTCTCTGACTCTCCGATTTAGGATTACTGTAAGAAATAAAAAAAGAAATACTTTAAAAGTTATATTGAAATATACCTATCAACTTATAGATGACTAAAAATAATCATATAATACATTTTTTCTTTAAACAAACTGTGTACTCATCTTCATTAACAGATGATCTAAAAGGACATATGATTACTCTGACATGTATTCTGTGCTTTTAATTGATATAAATGCATCTGATATTTCAAAGACAGTGGCAAAATGTAAGTCAGATGTTTCCCTTCATTCTCATTTTGTCTCTCCACCTTCCTGCAATGAATAACATTTTATTCCTTTTGAGTATATATATTTCCACAACCCAAATAAATCTATTTACATCAAGAATGTAAAATATAGGCTGATAACCAATAAATGTTGTATCTTCTCACTGGAAAATGGAGACTATATTTGAGTGGGCAATGTCCCTGAGAAATTAAAGAGTGGAGTGATGACACAAGAGAACACGCTTATCTTGGGTAAACTTTGTAGATTCAATAAAAGCAAAGGGGGGCTTCCCTGGTGGCACAGTGGTTGGGAGTCCGCCTGCCAATGCAGGGGACGTGGGTTTGTACCCCGGTCCGGGAGGAGCCCACATGTCGTGCAGCGGCTAGGCCCGTGAGCCATGGCTGCTGAGCCTGCGTGTCCGGAGCCTGTGCTCTGCAACGGGAGAGGCCACAACAGTGAGAGGCCGTGTACAGCAAAAACAAAAACAAAAACAAAGGGTTGAATGAGTTTGAAGTAGCAGAAACTGAACAAGAATAATAGGTAGGACACCATTAAGAATGAGAAATTCAATGACACCAAAAACAAAGGCAACAAAAGCAAAAATAAACAAGCGTGACTAACATCAAACTAAAAAGCTTCTGGACAGCGATGTATACAATCAACAAAATGAAAAGGTAAACTACTGAGTGGGAGAAAATATTTGCAAATCATATATCTAATAGGGGTTAATGTCCAAAATACACAAAGTATTCATACAACTCAATAGCAAAAAAAAAAATCTGATTTTAAAATGGGCAGAGGAACTGAATAGGCATTTTTCCAAAAAAGACATACAAATGGCCAACAGGTACATGAAAAGGTGCTCAACATCACTAATAATCAGGAAAATGCAAATCAGAACCACAAAGAGCCTCACACCTGTTGGAATGGCAATCATCAAAAAGACAAGACATAAGTGCTGGTGAGGATGTGGAGAAAATGGACCTCTTGTGCACTGCTGTTGAGAATGTACTGATGCAACCACTGTGGCGGTTCCTCAAAAACTTAAAAATAGAACTAACATATGATCTAGCAATCCCACTTTGGGTATATAAGCCAAAGGAAATAAACAGGATCTCAAAGAGGTACTGGCACTCCCACGTTCACTGCAGCATTATTTGCAATAGCCAAGATATGGAAACAACCCAAATGTCCTTCAACAGATAAACGGATAAAAAACATAGGAAATATATATATTTATATATATATATATACACACACACACACAAACATACACATGTATATATAGAGAGAGACAGAGAGAAGAATATTATTCAGACATGAGAAAGAAGGAAATCCTGCCATTTGTGAAAACATGGATGAAACTTGAGGGCATCATGCTAAGTGAAATAAGCCAGAAAGAGAAAAATACTATATATTCTTACTTATATGTAGAATCTAAAAAAAAAGTCAAACTCATAGAAACAGAGAGTAGAAAAGCAGTTGCCTGCGTCTGGGAGCGGGGGAGTTGGGTGGGAATATGGAGAGGTTGAAAAAAGGATACAAACTTTCAGCTACAAGATGAATAAGGCCTAAAGATCTAATGTAAGACATGGTAACTACTGTATTATATAATTGAAATTTATTAAGAGTGTAGAACTTAAATGTTCACACATACACACACAAAGGTAAAAATGTGAGGTGATGGAGATGTTAATTAGCTAGATGGTGGGAATCCATTCACATGTATACATACATCAAACCACCACTATATACACTTTAAGTATATTACAATTTTATTTGTCAACTATATGTCAATAAAGCTGAAGAAAATTTAAATTTTTAATTAAAATTTTTGTTTAAAGAATGGGAAATTTAAGTAAAACTGGTGGCACCAGAACAGAAGGGTAAGTTAATGCCAGAACATAAGTAAGGATGATCTAGCTCCTCATTAGGACAAGGAGAGCAAACTAGAAAAAGACATTGCCAGGTGAAATGGCAGACAGTAAATCAGGATTCCCTATGCAGGGGCTGAGTGCATAGTATTATAAAGCAGAAACCTAAGAAGTTGCTGGGACAGAGTACTATCCTACGACTTTAACTGCAGGCACGTCCACGCAAGAATGCAGAGAAGTAAAGAAATTGACACCTATCCAATAGAGAATAGGAACTGAACAGAAACCTCTCATTCCTTAATCCCTTCCTTTTTCTACACTGTCTATTGCACTCCTAATGCCTTCACTTCCTTCCCTAGACAGCACTTTATGGTGCTTTATTTCAGCAATTCTTCTGTTTTTGTGGGCTATATTTATCAATATTTACTGTATTAGAAAATAAAACAGAAAATTTCACAATTATTTGTTTACTTATTAACTTATTAAAAAAATAATAAACCTATTACATGCTTACAAATACCAAACCAAAAAAAATTTTAGTGAGAAGACTGGCATTGTTTCACTATTTTTACAAATCTCTTTAATATCTGGTTTAACTTAAGAGGCTGATGTTCATCTTTGCTTCTGCATTCAATCTACTGTTTGTGTTATTTTGGTTCATGTATATGAAGAAAAAATCAGCTTCACATGGATATTTAGTTGGAAGTAGGAAACTCCTATGGACCCTCTAAAAGGATCCTCAAACCATACTCTGAGAACTATTGCTTTTACTTCAACTATTCTCTTGCCAGCCCTCCCAACAATGATCCTTCTGTCCTTTGATCACATTCATACTGTCAATCCCTGACACTGGATCAGCTCAACCATCTACACTGAGATTGCTCATAGTACTAAGTGAGAAAATAATACAACTAAACTCAGCTAAAACATCAAATAGGAAGGAATAGTTAGTACCAGATTTGCCCTTTTTCCATCAAGAATTAGAAAACTGGACAAAACATACAAAATAACTATTTTCAGACTTCGAACAGCAAGACTGTAATCCCTGGCGAAGCAGTAAGGTACTTTCCAGAATGAGGTATAAGGAGGGGTAGCCCACGTCTCGCTGAACTTGAAGAGACAAAGTTTGGAGTTCAAGGGAATTAAAGAACACCAGACACAAGGGAGCTATACAAACAAAAAGCTCCCAAAATATGCCCTTAAGATTTTGGCTAAATACTAAGTTATACATATGTACCCTGAAACTCCAGGAGGCTGAGCAGAGTACAAGCACAGACAAGCTGGAAGCTAAACAACACCCAAAGCTCACAAAGTGCAGAGGAATTTAAGCTCCGACCAGCCAGAGTAAACACCTAGAGCATTAGTAGAGACCTCAGAAGAGTCATGTCTTGGAACTAAACTAGCAGTTAAGTAAAAGCTATTCCAGAAGCTCCCTAACAAAGCTGTTAAAACAAGCACTGAAAGGATCAAGCTGGGAATTCCCTGGCTGTCCAGTGGTTGGGACTCTGTGCTTCCGCTGCAGGGGACATGAGTTCAATCCCTGGTCAGGGAACTAAGATCCCGTGTGCCATGCAGCACGGCAAAAAAACAAAACAAAAAGGGATTAAGCTGATTGCAAGTAACTTGACAACCTGCCAAAACAAAATTCAACACTGCTTAAAGAACAAGATCCAGACACCACAATGTAATAATCACAATGTCCAATATAAAATAAAAAATTACTAGACATGCAAAGAAGCAAAAAAAAAAAAAGTGATTTGTAACCAGGAAAGAAAATGGAAACAATTAATAGAAACAGATCCAGAAATGAAAGAGACCATGGAAAGAGTAGGCAAGAATGTCAAAGCAGCTGTTATGAATATACGAAAGGACTTAAAAAAACAAACATTATGTGGAGAAAAATGTAAACTACTTTTTAAAAACCCAAATGGAACTTCTAAAGCTAAAATATACAGTATCTGAAATGAAAAATTCATTGCATATGCTTAACAGAAGATAGGAAACTATAACAAAAGATTAGTGAACTTGAATACACAGGAAAAAAAAAATTCCAGGGCTTCCCTGGTGGCGCAGTGGTTGAGAGTCCGCCTGCCGATGCAGGCGACACAGGTTCGTGCCCTGGTCCAGGAAGATCCCACATGCCGCGGAGCGGCTGGGCCCGTGAGCCATGGCCGCTGAGCCTGCGCGTCCGGAGCCTGTGCTCCGCAACGGGAGAGGCCACAGCAGTAAGAGGGCCGCGTACCACCAAAAAAAAAAAAAAAAAAAAAAAAAAATCCAAAGCACACAGAGGAAAACAAAACCAAACAAACCTGAAAGACACTAAATGACCTATGGGGCAGTATCAGACTTACAGAAAAGTTGCACGGACAAGTACAGCCTTTTTCCTAAACCACTTGAGAATTGCTGACCTGATACCAAACAGTCCACAAATATTTTGGTATTTATCTTGTACAAACACATATAACTATCAAAATTGGGAGATTAACAATTATACAGTTATTATAATCCAATCTTTAGAATCTATTCAAGTTAGTTGTTCCAAATAGGAATGGATTTATAGGAAAAGGATCTAGCTCAGTACCACACTTTGCATTCAGTAATCTGAATTGCAATCTTTAGTCTCTTTCAGCTGGAACAGTTTCTATCTTTCCTTGAAATTCATGACCTAGACACTTTAAAAGGTTACAGGCCAGTACTTTCATAGAATGTCCTTCAATTGGGTTTGTCTGATTAAATCATATATTACTCATAATTAAGTTCAGGTTATGTATCTGTGACAGGAAAAATATAGAAGAGATGCTCTGATCTTCTCCAATGCATCCTTAGAGGTGGTACATGATTTCAATTTAGCCCATTACTGATGATATTCACTTTTATCATTTGACTAAACTGGTATCTGCCACTTTTCTCCATTATAGTTACTATTTTCCTCTTGTAATTATTATTTTGTGAAGACATACTTTGAAACTATGTCAATAATCTGATATTCACCTATCTTCAATTTACTTATGTGTGTGTTTGTTTACATCAGTATACACTCATCGTTCTCCATAATTATCAGTCGATCAAAATCTATTACTATAATTACATTTATAACTACCATAGATTGCCTTTTCATTTTGTTGACTGTTTCCTTTATTGCACATAGGTTTTTTAGCTTAATGCAATCCTATTTGTCTATTTTTGCTTTTGGTGCTGTGCTTTTGGGATCATATCCATTGAGTCCTTTTTCAAAACCACTTTATAATTTTCTCTAGGAAGGCCTTTTATTAGCTATAGTCTTAAATACCTTCTAGTTTTTGCTGTTAGTGTGAATGTAATATTTTTAAAATATATTTGCTAGTAGGTTACTACTGATATGTAAATGCAATCAATTTTTGTGTATTGCTCTTATCTTTAGAAACCCTGCTAAACTCTAACAGGTTGTTTGTTGGTACTCTTGCAGGTTCTCTTGAATAAAATTTGTAGTTTTTCCATATTGATAATCAATTATCCCAACATCAATTACTGAAGAGCTTATTGTTTCCCACTGATCTCTATGATCACACTAGATTCCCATGTAAGTGTGGATACACTTTTGGAGTCTATTCTGTTCCTTTAACCCATTTGTCTATTCCTATGTCATTAAAACCTTCTAAATATTACTATACCTTTATTAGCATCTTGAATCTATTAGAGCAATTCCCGCTCTTTTGTTTTTGCTTTCTAAACTGTCCTGCTTAAAATAAATAAATAACAAGTAAATTGTCCTGCTTAGTCATACATGCTGCTCTTTTCTATGAATGTTAGGATATTTATAAGATTCTATGAAAAAGCTTGTTGAGATTTATTAGGATTTTATTTAAAATATTAATTTGATAAAGACTGACATTTGCATTAGTAAAATTTTAAAATTTCCCCCCAAATGTCTTTACATTTAAGTAGGATTTTTTTTCCTCCTTGGGTTTTTGTTTGTGAAATAGATTTTTTTTCTATCACATTGGCTACCTGGTCATTGCTAGTGTATAATAGGAAAACTGTAGTTTTTGTATATTGCACTTCTGATTGACCACCTTTCAAAATTTAGTTTATTCAGTTCATTTTCTTGGATTTTCTCAGTAAAAAAAATACTGTCAGCAAATGACAGTTTTATCTCCTCCTTTCCAATCGTACATCTCATTTCTGTTTCTTTACTTACTGTATTAACAAATAATAATGGAGATAAGAGCTATCCTTTATCTTGTTCACAAATTTCATGCTTTTAATGTTTTCCCATGAATGCATAATGTTCACTGTAATTTTCTGATGAATACCTTTCTTCAAATTAAGTTCCCTCCTATTCCTATCCAATATCTTAACTGGTGCTGAATTTTTCCTACATCTACTCCCATATGATTCTTCTCATTTAATATGTTAATGTAGTGAATTACATTGTTGCCTTTTTAACACTGAATCATCCTTACAATCCTAGACTATTTACTCCATCAGCCCCACCCCACAGTATAACAACTAATCCCCGTTTTTGGTACATCATTCTATCATGGGTCTTCCAATAATTGCCTTTATGCCTCTCACTTTCTCACTAGAATGTAAGCTCCCTGACAGCAGGGACCTTATCTTATTCTCTAAGAATTAGCATATATCCTAACCAAATGTTTGAATAAATAAAAAGAATAAATGATCTGAGACCAAGCACAGTGTTTTAAAAATTGTTGCTTACTATTAAGAGTTATGGGGGCTTCCGTGGTGGCGCTGTGGTTGAGAATCTGTCTGCTAATGCAGGGGACACGGGTTCGAGCCCTGGTCTGGGAGGATCCCACATGCTGCGGAGCAACTGGGCCCGTGAGCCACAACTACTGAGCCTGCGCGTCTGGAGCCTGTGCTCCATAACAAGAGAGGCCGCGATAGTGAGAGGCCCGCACACCACGATGAAGAGTGGCCCCCACTTGCCACAACTAGAGAAAGCCCTCGCACAGAAACGAAGACCCAACACAGCAAAAATAAATAAATGAACTAATAAACTCCTACCCCCAACATCTAAAAAAAAAAAAGAAAAAGAGTTATGAAATGACATTCTCCAAGCTAAAAACTCATTTGGCAGTCTGGACTAGACACTCCCTACTAAGTTTGTGTCCCAAAGATCAGTTGAGTAACAAGAGTCCTAAACCACAATTTGAGATGTACAGAACAAGCAAGAATAATAGTAAAGTGAGTTAAATCCAACTTGTGACTGATTTATACTTAAAGCAAATAATGAGTAATGAATTGCCCAAAGCAAATGGCAGTATAAGTGGAAAAGTGGGTCTCTTAGGTAAAGGTATCACCCAGAACTAGTAACTTACAAAAACAAGGACACTACACTGCAGCAGTCAGATCACGTGTCATGGCAGAGAAAAGACAACAGCGTGGTCAGGAGGTCATGGTTAAAAATTCAGAGAGCTGAAGGGAAAATCCTGTTTTATGTAATCAACCTGGTACATGTTCTGTCAGTAAGTTAAATCCTCATTGAGTACATACTGTGGCTATATTACTTAATGTACAAGAGCTTAGTTTAGTCACTCTATCATTGTGGAGAAAAGTATGTTTGTAACTGGGAAAAGAGAGTAGGAATAACCCTAGTAAAAATGTTACGTATACTATGGTTATGTAAATTTCATTTGGAATCACAGACATTCAGTAAATATCTTTTCTCTCTAGTCTTCTTCCATCTTTTTATTTCTATTTTCCTTACTCTATATTTGAATTCCTTTAAATTACCTCTCACCCATGACTATCTCCTAAATGATAACATTTAGATCTAAAAAATACTTTAGAGATTATCTAGTTTCACTGTAAATCAGAAAATTGAAGTCCAAAGTAGTAATTTGCCTAGGCTCTTACAACTTTTTCCCTTTACTCTCTCTCTTTCAACCTTTTCTCTTATCATTCAGGACAACAAAGAAAAGACAGAAGGAAAAAGGTTTCGGTAATGATATCTATAAAATGCACATATACAATAAATCATTGTTTTTATTATATTGTTTGAGCATATTCCTAATTGTTTTCATAGTGATTAATCAAACTAAAGAATATTCATTTCCTTCCCCCCTCCAGTTCATTACAGTAATATTTTATTAAGAAACCTAGGTATTGGGCTTCCCTAGTGGCACAGTGGTTGGGAGTCGCGAGCCGATGCAGGGGACACGGGTTCGTGCCCCGGTCCGGGAAGATCTCACATGCTGCGGAGCGGCTAGTCCCGTGAGCCATGGCTGCTGAGCCGGCGCGTCCAGAGTCTGTGCTCCGCAACGGGACAGGCCACAACAGTGAGAGGCCCGCGTACCGCAAAAAAAACCAAAAAAAAACCCTAGGTATTTAATCCTGATGACAAAGATTTTAGTTTTGATATTACTACTGAAGAGGTATGTAAACTAAAAAAACTGTACAAGTTTACAGTGCAAGCCCATTGTTACATGACAATATATAATTTGGATTATACTTTGGAATGGATATGTAACATCCCAATAAACACATGTGATTTCATTCCCACTTTAATAAATTTTATAATGGAAATATTATCTTTGCCCTGATAGAATTGTTACCAAGCTTCTCTGTGCTCTTAAAGTGATTTTTTAAATTAAGTCCTAAAGTTTCTTTTAAAATTTTATGTCCAACATTCCTCAAATGACATTTCAAAATTTATTCAGTTGCCAGAAAGGCCTATAGTCTCCTTTGCATAAAGCTCTTCTAAGAATTAGCAAGTTTTAAGAATTTAGAATTTTGGTTTGTTCAAAATCTTCTACGAATGTTTTTTTACCAAAAAAAAATCTGTAAGTTTTATGTTAAGTTTCTTCAGCCTCTGAGAAAGTTTGTTTATAACAATTAAAACAACTCTGAATATAAAAAGAGGGAACAGTTCAGCTTTTATATACTAAGGATATCAGATGAAATTACTTTAGAAATCTGGGAAAAAAGTAACTGCTAAGCACTCTAGGTATGGACCTAGAGAGCAACAAACTTTCGATTACTAGGCTTGGGTTTCCCATTTGATTCACGCTTAACTTGGGTTAGGGTCATACTGACATATGTTAGGATCATGAAAACAGGCCCTTTGACCCCAAGAACATGATCTCTTTATGTGAGAAGGACCTCCCTCAGGTGAAACTGCCTGAAAAGTCTTAATCTCAACTCCCATGAAAAACGGTTGAACATTTAAGGATGGATTTACTGAAAATTATGCAAATCAAGAAAATTAGTAACTTTATGGGACTTCCCTGGTGGCACAGTGGTTAAGAATCCGCCTGTCAATGCAGGGGTCATGGGTTCGATCCCTGGTCTGGGAAGATCCCACATGTCGCAGAACAACTAAGCCCGTGCGCCACAACTACAGAGCCTGCGCTCTAGAGCCCACGAGCCACAACTACTGAGCCCTCGTGCCACAACTACTAAAGCCCGAATGCCTAGAGCCCATGCTCTGCAACAAGAGAAGCCACTGCAATGAGAAGCCTGCGCACGGCAACGAAGAGTAGCCCCCACTCATCACAACTAGAGAAAGCCTGCATGCAGCAACAAAGACCCAAAGCAGCCAAAAAAATCCAAGATAAAGAAAATTAGTAACTTTAGGAAAGTACTATTTTTTTAAAAAAGAAAAATGTAATAATGATACACTACCTGCCTCTGAAGGAAACATTATATGTGAATACTGATTACTGATTTAACTAAACTTATAATAAAGAAACAAATTAGAAGGACAGGGTAAGAAAATAAAGAGATGGGACATAAAAAAGGCTAAAATCTCACCTACCATTATCAGGAAGTCAGTAGATAATGCCTAAAAGGGATAAACCAAGAAATACAAGGGTAAAAAAATAAAATAAAAACTAGGGTAGGCATTTTTTCACTATATTTGGGGCTAAGTGACAGAAGAAACTGCTAAAAAAAAAAGTTAAAAGTTTTTACTCTGGGGAACAGAACTGAGATGTAATAAGTTAGGGCAGGGATTGCTGTTTTTCATTATGAACGTTTTGGTATTAACTAATTCTTTTAACCATGTAAAACATTTTTTTAAAGAGGGAAAAGACACCCACAAAAAATTCTGTTCCATGAAACCTGTCTATTTCATTTACTTCTAGGGAAAAATATGAGGCTATATATGCGAGATTCAGTGCTAGAGACTGAGGGTCGTAAGATGTGTGAGACTATGCCTAAGAAAATAAAACAATATAAAACATTTCTTCTGTAAAAAGTACGCATTTTATGTAAATACAGAAAGCACTCCATTCCTGCATGTATTTTAAGGTTTATTTCTTTACACAGTAAAAGTTACAGTACAGAAATTTAAACACACTTGGTATGAGTCCAGAGTTCTCTAAAAAGAAATTGTAGTCTACTCAGTATTCTAAATATCCTGTCTTTTCTTCATGTTTAATATTTAAAATGCTAAACAAAGATTAATTCAGAATAGACAATCATAATTAATGAAGTTTTGTTTAAGCTCTTTTTGAAAGCATACTTTTTTTTTAAAAAAAGACTTTATCTTTGGAAAGAACTTTTTTTAAAATAAAAGATGAGCTATTGAATGATACACATGTGATAGGTGAGCAAGTACCTTTCTAATTATATACAACTATTTCTAAGCCAACATAATCTCAAATTGACCATCTCCTCTTATAAGATGAAAACTGAAAAATGCTTTAGAGGCAAATAGCCTAGCAATATAGCTCAAATCTGTCCAACCAGAAGTTAAATGCAACATGGCAGTAAAAGACAGCCTCAAGCAATTTCACATTTATAAATGACCTACTTATGACAAGATACATTAATTTCAATAAACAGGCTATAGTATTATCTACCACTGTATACAGTAATTTTAAATTAGAGTAAAAGAGGAAGGAAAAGACAGTAATTCTGCAACACTAATATTCTGAAATTTGGTCCTTATATAACCAAGGATTATGTCTTTACTTATTTATTGACTAATATCTATGAGAAACAGAAATCTGATAGTTTTAATGGCTTTATGCTCTTCTACCCAGACTTCAAACCTCTTATGTATCCTCTTGAACCATCTGTTTAGTGTTGGTGCTTAACAACTACATGTGCTCATGTTTTTGATAATGCCATTCTAATTTAAAGCTAGTTGTATACAGGGCTTTTAAAACATTTTTTGAGATATTTTATATTATGAAACATATAACTGCATAGTATTTACATGTCACCTCAAAACATTTTGAAATAAGTAAGTTATTTGCATATCTGACTTCAAATGTACATATACCAATATGATAGCTTTATGAAAAATTATTAACTGGGTAAGTATCATCACATTTAGGGTTATCCAAGTAGTAACATATCAGGGGAATAAGTGGTTTTAAAAAAAGTATCCCTTCACCTTAGTAGTATCTCCCCCTTCTCACAAGCTCAATCATTGTGCATGATGGCCAACAGGCCAACAATAAAACCTAATATTAATATATAATCTTTTAAATATCCACAAAATATTTTCACATATGTTAACTAATTTGATCTTCACAATGACTGAATAGTCATTCTTGGAGAGGTATGTGCTACATAATTACCACATAGACATTATGGACACAGCCCAACCCCCTTCTGTACATTCTCATAATTTAAGATTCGAAAGTTGAAGAATTATCTGACATTTTCTAGTTAGCCCAAGATTGAGCTAGCAGTACAGCATGATATTCACTGATTTAACAGTGAATAAACAGAACTAATGATTTGATTTAAAAATTGCAAATGGGGGCTTCCCTGGTGGCGCAGTGGTTGAGAGTCCGCCTGCCGTTGCAGGGGACACGGGTTCGTGCCCCGGTCCGGGAAGATCCCACATGCTGCGGAGCGGCTGGGCCCATGAGCCATGGCCGCTGAGCCTGCACGTCCGGAGCCTGTGCTCTGCAACGGGAGAGGCCACAACACTGAGAGGCCCGCGTACCGCAAAAAAAAAAAAAAAAAATGCAAATGGACACAAATAGAATAAAAATCCAATACACTTAACTCTGGTTTTATCTGAATTGGATAAAATGACTAAAGATCTACCCTTTACTTCTTAGAATGAGCCAACATGAGCCCTTCAAAAATTAGTCTAGCAGTTTTCTAACTTTTCGGTCTGAAGACCTCTTTCACTCGTTTTTTAAAAAGATTTTTTTGATGTGGACCATTTTTAAAGTCTTTATTGAATTTGTTACAATATTGCTTCTGTTTTATGTTTTGTTTTTATTTGGCCACGAGCATATGGGATCTTTACCCCCTGACCAGGGATCAAACCCGCACCCCCTGCATTGGAAGGAAGGCAAAGTCTTAACCACTGGACCGCCAGGGAAGTCCCCTGAAGACCTCTTTTCACTCTTAGAAATTATTGATAACTTTAAGGAGCTTTTATTTATGTGAGTTACATCTATCTATATTTACTATATTAGAAATTAAAATTAAGCAGTAAAAAATAATTTATTAGTCCATATAAAAATAACAAACTCATATGTTAACATAAAGAGCATTTTTATGGTAAGTAGCTATCTTTTTCAAAAACAGTAAAAATTTTAGAGGGGAGTGACATTCTTTCATAACTTAGTAAATCTCAAATCTCTTTAATGTTTGGCTTAATAAAAGACATCTGAATTCTTAAATCTGTTTCTACATTCAATGTGTTGTGATACATTATTTTGTCTAAGTATATGAAAAAAGTTGACTTTACATAAACATGCAATCAGAAAAAGGAAGATTATTTTAATAGCTTTTTCAGATAATTATTGATATTCTTCTTTGATACTACCAAAATTCAGTGAAGTGGTATTTTTTTAAAGGTTGGACGAAATCTGGAATCCGAAGCCCTCATCAATGAACTTTTCTTACTGTTATACATTAAAGTCCATTGGTTTAGCTGGCATGTTGAATGGATCTTTTACATACGCATGATTTCTTATCAAGCATTGGTCATTTTAAAAATTGGTTCATTGAGTTATACAATCTTCCAAATGCTGCACATTTTATTATTCAATATTTTAAAATTACATTGATTTTTATCACCTCCAGTCTCATTAGAAAAGTCTTTAAATATTGAGAAGCTACCAAGCTCATGGTTTCTATAATTCAATTTTATCACTGACAAACATAGTATCAGTTATTTTCCTTGAAGTGATAGGCTCACTTTATTCATTTTTGAAAAGGTGCCGAATACTCAAGCCTGAATAACTATGGTTTGTCTGTTAGTCATTCTTTCAAGTAAAAACAGTGTTCCAGGGCTTCGCTGGTGGCGCAGTGGTTAAGAATCCGCCTGCCAGTGCAGGGGACACGGGTTTAGGGCACACGGGTTTGAGCCCTGGTCCAGGAAGATCCCACATGCTGCAGAGCAGCTAAGCCCGTGCGCCACAACTACTGAGCCTGTGCTCTAGACGTGCTCCGCAACAAGAGAAGACACCGCAATGAGAAGCCCGCACACTGCAATGAAGAGTAGCACCTGCTTGCCACAACTAGAGAAAGCCCACGCACAGCAACTACTGAAGCCCACGCGCCTAGAGCCCATGCTCCACAACAAGAGAAGCCACTGCAGTGAGAAGCCCTCACACCGCAATGAAGAGTAGCTCCCGCTTGCCACAACTAGAGAAAGCCCACGCACAGCAACAAAGACCCAACACAGCAAAATAAATAAAAATAAAATAAATTAATTTAAAAAAAAAAAACAGTGCTCCACAAAACAGAGACTTGTTCGGCCTTGCAACTCAAAAAATCATGAGTACTTTTTCTTGAGATAATCATTATATTCCATTAGGCAACAGAAGTGTTTTATGCATACTTCCCATTTTTTCCTACAGAATGTAAAAAAGACACGTATGGGGGGGCTTCCCTGGCGGTCCAGTGGTTAAGACTCTGCACTACCAATGCAGGGGGTGCGGGTTTGATCCCTGGTTGGGAAACTAGAATCCTGCATGCCACGTGGAGCCGCCTTAAAAAAAAAAAAAAAAAAAAGACACGTACAGTACTCAAGGGTCAAGATTCAATAACTTTTACTGCTTCATCAAGGGCACTTTAAAGTGAAGCTGGATTTCTTTTTAACCACAACTGTGAAGAATACAATGACTACCAGCACAACTTCGTACTACTCCTTGATTCATGCTAAGATGTCAGCAGTTTTACCCACCTTTGCTTTCATACCATCATTGCTTTTGCAACACAGGCAAGAAAGGCAAATGACATCTTAATATTATTATAAAAATAATTTTGACTTGACAGAGAACCAGATAGACCCCCAGGTGTCTGCTGATCCCACTTTGAGAACCACTGTATTAGGCAAATCAACTCCTGTTCTTGATTACAGAAACCAGAGGACTTAGTATTATGCTTATCAGTGCCTTCATAAAATAACAGAATCTTCATTTATTCAGTGGTCAACTACATGGCCAGTCACTGAAACAAAAATTGTTTATATAGCACCAACGAGCATCACTGATTGGTGACGGAACCTTCACCCACTGTCCTTAAGCCTTAAGAAAGGGTCACAGAGGCCTTCCCTGGTGGCGCAGTGGTTGAGAGTCCGCCTGCCAATGCAGGGGACACGGGTTCGTGCCCCGGTCCGGGAAGATCCCACATGCCGTGGAGGGGCTGAACCTGTGAGCCATGGCCGCTGGGCCTGCGCGTCCAGAGCCTGTGCTCCGCAATGGGAGAGGCCACAACAGTGAGAGGCCCGCTTACCGCAAAAAAAAAAAAAAAAAAAGAAAGGGTCACAGAAGTTTGTTTAAATCAGTATCCTAGGGCAGTATATGCTCCAGATCCAGTCAGTCCTAGAGACTCAAGAAATCTCAAACTCAGCTGATATGTAGTTAGGTATTTTCCTTGATCAGTGACAGACTTATTAACCAGTATGGCTTTCATTCCCACACTATTGATTCACTAAAGATACTTAACCTTAACCCTCCTAGGGTAATTTAAATAGTTCACTTGATTAATTATCAGTGACAGGTATCATTGTCATTTTTGAGAAGCAATAAAGCCCTCTAAAATGAGGAAAAAGTTTAAAAAGTATTTTCCAACATACAATCTCTTCTAATTAATGAACTAAAATACATAATCATAGAATCTTACCTGAAGTAAAAAGTTTTAAAATTTGATAAGAAAATACTTTTTCATCATCAGTTCTTCTAATATTAAAAAAAATAACCCCCATTACTCTAAGGGTAACTCTAAGAATATGAATTCTATAAAGAGCAGAATTCTATTCAACAATATTGGTTTAATATGCCCTTTTCAGGACACCATAAAAGTGATCCAAAAGGATCACAAGCTAACTTCATTATAAGCCCACCAATTAAAAGCAAAATAATAGATGCCTATTTAAAAGGCACTGGTAATGACAGACAGAAATGAAAGAAAAAATACAGTAAAAAGAAGTAAAACAGAAGAGAAAAAATAGCCACATGTAAAACAAGTGTAGTATTGAAAAAGATGTGATCAACTGAAAACCAGGTTAGAAGAAACACACACAAATAGGGAGGTAAGGAATGATTAATAGGCAAGATGGTCTACAAATGGCCCAGGAGGAATAAACTGTTTTGAGGACATCCAATATAATAAAATGGGTCACTAGTTTTTAATAGAGGAACAGATGACCTAAGATTTTAGAGTAGGTTAAAAGTGACTGGGAACAGCAAAGTTCATGAATAATGGGATGTTCAAAAGAAAAATGTGCAATACTCAATAAATAATGAGCTTAGTTCTCTATAAATTTAAGAATTTAATTTTTTAAATAGAATTAAAAACAAACAAACAAAAAAAACTCTGGAGAACTACGCAAAGAAGACCAGAGTAAATAACTCTGCAACAGCCTACGTCTCCAGAATAACGTGCAAAACAGAGTAATTATATGAATATTCTCAGATAACAGAAAAATTTGAAGACAGCACTACCTAAACTCTGAAACACTGTTTTAACCTCTATTAGCACAGACAAAACTTTAAATCCTCACAATTAACAGAAGTATGCCATAATGAGCGCTAAATTCTGAACAGTTAAAATGCAATATGGGAGCTCCCTGGCAGTCCAGTGGTTAGGACTCAGCGCTTTCACTGCCAAGGTCCTAGGTTCAATCCCTGGGGGAGGAACTAAGATCCTGCAAGCTGTGCAGCACGGCCAAAAAGAAAAAGCAACTTAATTTTCAGAGAATTGTTAAATCTCCTACATAAGCTATATCCCATAAATGTAGACTTTAAAGCATTTCAAAAGCCCAAAAGAATTGTAATAACACATCCTAAAACTATTTTACTAAATAAATTCATAGATGAAATATGCATTAACTAATAGTAATGAGAATTTAAACAAGAGCACAAACACACAGCAATTGAAATGTTTCTCATACAAAATTAGGCATCACTGTCAAAACACATGACTATCTTATACATTTAAATGTTTTAGTTGCAAGTTATGGAAAAAAAAAGAAATTAAATATCCTTATTTCTTCATGCAAAATAGTATCCAAACTTCACATCACTTTTCCTATAAGTATATAATTTTAAGTATAGTCTGTCTACTCAGCTTTAACCTTGGCATCATCTTTCATTCTTCCTTTTCACATACTATACCTAGAATTCCATCAATTCTTTTGCAGTAGTTCTTGAATTTGCTCCTCCAATCATACAGCTCACCCTGATCTAAGATCTCAACACCAAAAGCATAAATGACATCCCTTACTAACCATCTATCTTCCTTACCACCTGTTCATCAAGCACTGATAGAATGATTCCATTGATTCACTGGTATAATTCTCAGTACTTACAATACTGTAAATATTGGGTTGGCCAAAAAGTTTGTTCGGGTTTTTCCATAACATTTAATGAAAACCCAAACGAACTTTTTGGCCAACCCAATAGTATATTCTCAATAAATTGAATAAACAATACTCATACTCCATACTCAACCTATTCTGCAAACTAGTGCCAAAGTTACTTTCCTAAAATAAAACTTTTAATCCTCTACTAAGGAATTTTAAATGGCTCTCCAATGCCTGCCATATGCAGCCTAATTTATACTACCTGTAGTTAATTTTCAGGTTTCCCATAAGCTAGCCTACTCTGGTTCTCCAACGTGGATCATCTACTAAGGCTAGTCCCCTCACCATCTCCCAAATAATAAATATACCTAATATGCTTTTTCCTCAAGCTGCTTCCCTAGCTTAAAACACCCTCCTCTCATCTATGGCAACCAAGTCCAATCATTCTACAAGGTTTGAATCAAATCTAGCTTCCTCCCTATTTAGGCTTCCCTGATTATCCATAACCCTCGAAGCTAAACCAAACTTCTAACTAACTTATAAACAGTAGGGTTCCCTAATCTACACCTGCTAATACACACACACACATACACACTCACTGAAAAGAAACATGTAAAAACCCACACAAATTAAAGAAAGAAAGAAAAAAGCTAATAACCAGAGATTTATTTTCAAATACATGCTTGGGATCATTCACCATTCACTATAGATTCATCTTGGTCAGTTATATACATTCAATACCTAACACAAATACTTAAGTTTAAAACAACAAAATGAGACACTGAAGATTATGAATCATAACATGTATATTCTATTCACAGAGGTAGAAATATATCAATAGCTTAATTCATTTACAAAGATTTTAAACAAACAGTTGGAGAAAATTAAATTAGCCTTCAATTATGAGTAAACCACACTCCATTTTCACTGAACATTCAAATTAACTAGGATTTTATTGTGGTTTACCCTTTCTTAACCAGTCTCGGCAAAAATGGATTGGAGTATTACGTCCACTGGTCTTTCTCCACTTCTCATCCTCCACAACTTTGTAATAATCCAGGTCTTAATCAAGGATTAAGACTCAACACCTAAAACTAAACCATCATCCTTGGTCCTTTATCACCCAAGGGAAAGGAAACAGTCATGTTGTCAATGGTAATGTGAAGTTCAATATTTTTTTCTAGCTGTCACTAGGAAAGTATGTTACATTAAGAATACATCATTTTAAAAAATTTCCTGAAAAACTATTGAGATATTTCACAAAGTTTCATTTTTAATACACAGATTATACTAATAAAAGTTCCAATTACTGGTCTTCTTTCCCTACTATTATTGTTTTCTTTAATTATAACATTGTTAAAATGAGCTATTTATTGTTCAGCTTTCTATTTTAATTCAAAGTACTTATGTCTATCTCTAGTGGTAATCAAGAGATCATAGCTTGGGACTTCCCTGGTGGTGCAGTGGATAAGAATCTGCCTGCCAATGCAGGGGACATGGGTTCGATCCCTGGTCCAGAAAGATCCCACATGCCATGGAGCAACTAAGCCCGCCCATGCACCAAAACTACTGAGCCTATGGTCTAGAGACTGCAAGCCACAACTACTGAGCCTGCATGCCACAACTACTGAAGCCCGGACACCTAGAGCCCATGCTCCACAAGAGAAGCCACCACAAGGAGAAGCCCACACACCGCAATGAAGAGTAGCCCCCCACTCACCACAACTAGAGAAAGTCCGCGTGCAGCAATAAAGACCCAACACAGCCAAAAATTAAAAAATAAATAAAATTAAACCTTTACAAAAAGAGAGATCATAGCTTCATAAAGAATAAGGAAATAAGTTCCTTCTCAACCTTAGTTATCTTCACTCTATTCCATTTTATCCACCCATTACCATGGTCTAACTGTGGCCCTAAATCACCATTCAGAATTGCAACCTCCAAAATCTCAAATTCTGAAAGTGCCCTCTGACCTCAACATCCCATACCACTCTGTCTCACTTCTTCACTCCTTCTAAACCTACTCTTCCTTCATTATTGCAAACTCTACTCTATCAGCCTCCCCCAATGACACTCGCTTTCCTCCTCACTTTAATGCTCACACTCTATTCGTTTCAACTATCCCACCTGAAAATGTTCCCATCCCACATTTATAATACATATCAATCCCCAATTTTGAATAAACGTCACAGATCTTTTTGTCAGTTTCTGAGTGCTAAGCATCCCTGGTAAGTTATTCAACCATGCTGACTGAATGTGTGGTTTCCAAACCTCAACCCTCAACCATCAACCCTCATGATAATACTTGTGCTCATCTTTTTTTTTTTTTTGCAGTATGTGGGTCTCTCACTGTTGCGGCCTCTCCCGTTGCAGAGCACAGGCTCCGGATGCGCAGGCTCAGCGGCCATGGCTCACGGGCCCAGCCGCTCCGCGGCATGTGGGATCTTCCCGGACCGGGGCACGAACCCGTGTCCCCTGCCTTGGCAGGCGGACTCTCAACCACTGCGCCACCAGGGAAGCCCTTGTGCTCATCTTTTAACTGACTCCCTTTGTGATTTCCTCCCAGCAGCCTTGTGAAACTGTCCACTTTCCTCAAACCTCCAGCCTTTTAATGTTGCAGTTTCCTAGGATATGTCATTGGCCCTCTTGTGTATTTTTTTTGACATCTATGTCATTAGTTTCTATTACAAACTTAAAAGCTAATTCCCATATCTCTAAACCTTCCTCCTCTAAGCACCAGACCTATGTATATCCACCTGCCCAAAAGATATTTCTCACTACTCACCAGACATTCCAAAATAAACTCAAAATTATTTTCTACATTTCCCCTCCCCTCAACTTTTCATAATGCCTTACTTAAAAAGGCACTACCATCCATTCTTCACCCAAGTAAAAAACTTGATAATCATCTGAGACACACCCCTCTCTTGTGCTACATACCAAACTTGTAACCAAGTCCCACCACGTCAGCATTATCTCTCTTCCACATCCTTTCTACATCAGTATGGTCTCTATCTCTGTTCTGGACCTCATCAGCACCAACATCAGTCCTTCTAAAATGCAAATGCTATCTGTTTCAATTCCTCCAATGTTTTGTAGCCTATATTACTGTTTTTCAAGCTGAAGTAAAGTAGTGAGTGACACCTTTTAAAGAAACGAATTATCAAGAATCTCTGAGGATCTGTCCATAGACATCCTAAGAGTCAAAGACCCCTGTTTGAAAAAATGGCTTAAGAAACTAATCTTAGTCTATGAAAAAAAAATCTTTCAATTGTGAATTATCACTGCAAACGAAATTTATTTTTTTTTAACATCTTTATTGGGGTATAATTGTTTTACAATGGTGTGTTAGTTTCTGCTTTATAACAAAGTGAATCAGTTATACATATACATATGTTCCCATATGTCTTCCCTCTTGCGTCTCCCACCCTCCCACCCTCCCTATCCCACCCCTCCAGGCTGTCACAAAGCACCGAGCCAATATCCCTGTGCCATGCGGCTGCTTCCCACTAGCTATCTACCTTACTACGTTTGTTAGTGTGTATATGTCCATGACTCTCTCTCGCCCTGTCACAGCTCACCCTTCCCCCTCCCCATATCCTTAAGTCCGTTCTCTAGTAGGTCTGCGTCTTTATTCCTGCCTTACCCCTAGGTTCTTCATGACATTTTTTTTTTCTTAAATTCCATATATATGTGTTAGCATACGGTATTTGTCTTTTTCTTTCTGACTTACTTCACTCTGTATGACAGACTCTAGGTCTATCCACCTCATTACAAATAGCTCAATTTCGTTTCTTTTTATGGCTGAGTAATGTTCCATTGTATATATGTGCCACATCTTCTTTATCCATTCATCCAATGATGGGCACTTAGGTTGTTTCCATCTCCGGGCTATTGTAAATAGAGCCGCAATGAACATTTTGGTACATGACTCTTTTTGAATTTTGGTTTTCTCAGGGTATATGCCCAGTAGTGGGATTGCTGGGTCATATGGTAGTTCTATTTGTAGTTTTTTAAGGAACCTCCATACTGTTCTCCATAGTGGCTGAACCAATTCACATTCCCACCAGCAGTGCAAGAGTGTTCCCTTTTCTCCACACCCTCTCCAGCATTTATTGTTTCTAGATTTTTTGATGATGGCCATTCTGACTGGTGTGAGATGATATCTCATTGTAGTTTTGATTTGCATTTCTCTAATGATTAATGATGTTGAGCATTCTTTCATGTGTTTGTTGGCAGTCTGTATATCTTCTTTGGAGAAATGTCTATTATTACCCCTTGAAGAAGAATTTAAATTACTGACATGAAAACACAAACATTAAAATTCCTGGGGACTTCCCTGGTGGGAGGGACTTCCCTGGTGGCGCAGTGGTTAAGAATCCGCCTGCCAATGCAAGGGACGTGGGTTCGATCCCTGGTCCGGGAAGATCCCACATGCTGTGGAGTAACTAAGCCTGTGCGCCACAACTACTGAGGCTGCGCTCTAGAGCCTGCCAGCCACAACTATTGAAGCCTGTGCACCTAGAGCCCGTGCTCTGTAACAAGAGGAGCCACTGCAAAGAGAAGCCCGTGCACCACAACAAAGAGTAGCCCCCGCTTGCCACAACTAGAGAAAGCCTGTGTGCAGCAACAAAGACCCAACACAGCCAAAAATAACAAATATTTTTAAAATAAAAATTCCTAAAGACTCCCAAGAACACCTGTGGATCCAATTAAAGAAACACTAGTTAAGATGGTTAATTTTATATGTTAACTTGGCTGGACCACAGTGCCCAGATATTTGGTCAAATGTTATTCTGGATGTTCTATGAAGGTGTTTTCTGGACAAGATTAACATTTAAATCAACAAATTTTAAGTAAACTGGATTACCCTCCATAACGTGGATGGGCCTTATCCAACCATTTGAAGGCCTTAATGGAACAAAGACTGACCTTCTGCTAGAAAATTGCCTTTGAACTCAGTGCATTTTTTCCGAGTTCACCCAGGCCCACTCCATTAGATTTTGGACTAAGCCTCCACAATCTCATGAGCCAATTCTTTAAAATAAATCTAACTCTCTCTGTCTCTCCCTCTCTACACACACACACACATCTTGTTGGTTCTGTTTCCCTGGAGAGGACCTGAATGAATATACATCTCCACAGGGAAAAACCTCAATCTTCCAACATGGTATCTTAAGGACAGCTTCCCGCTCTCCACCTCCCCAAATTCATTTCCCATGTGCAAAAAGCATACAATCTCTGCTTTGGCCATATAAAATATCCTACAGTTCCCCGATTCCTCCATTTTTATTCACATTTTCATGCTTCTTTTCATGCTATTTTCTTTACTTAAAATGTCCTTCCTCCTACTCCCACTATTTGTGACTCCTATTCACCCGATTGCTCCTACTCAACTTTCATGTCCCAATTCAAATGTTTTCTCCTCCAAGAAGCCTTTCCACCATGTAAATAATCACTTCTCTCTTTGTGCCAACACTGTACCAAGAACATAATTCCACTACATAGCACATATGTCACACTGCAATTTGTTTACAAGCTTGTCTCCCTTACTAGTGGGCAAAGACCATGTCTTACTCGGCATCACATCCCCAGCACCTAGCAGACAGTTTGTCATACAGACTTTGTTGTGTAGTAAGCACTCAGAAACTATTAAATGAATGAACTGATCTTTGAATGAGCCATCCCTTCATCCTTCTCACTAAGCACTGTATCTATAGGTCCTGGCAAAAGAGATCTCTGCCCTGAGCCCCACTGTGGCCTTCCTCAGGATATGCCCCTCACTACTGGGCAAGAAGTCCATGGAAACAAGAGGACATACCCATACACTCCCCCTTCTTGATGACACTCCATTTACTGGAACTATGGAATTTCTTGTTTAAATACCTCTAACCCAATTTCAGGACCTGCGCAGGCCTCTTTCCCAGATCTGTCCTTGGGATGGACTATGCTACAGATGTGTACATCCTTGGGCCAAGGAGCAGCTGTTTGGAGTAGGGAGTACAAGAGGCTGGACCTCAGGCATGCATGCAAGATGTCCACAGGCATGCACAGAGGACCTCTTTGTGGTGCCAGACAGAGCCAGGGATGGGGACAGGAGGTTGGGATCCACTTCTTCTGATACAGAACTGTGACTTTATGAATTCTAAATTCCACAAATTCTTTATTTGAATTTTAACTGTAAGGCTGTGGACAAAAATCTCAATATGTTGAACATCATCAAGAAAGTTACAGGAAACCAAACTGAAGGCTCTGTATATTCTAATACCATACAAAACCACGGACTATGACGTTGTTCTTACCACATCACCTCAGCAAGACATAACATAGGTGGGGAAAAGATCCAATGAAGGTAATTAAAATAAAGGGACAGAGGGAAAACAAAAGAAAGAAGGAGAAATAGAAGACAAACTAAAATGGAAAACAAACTAAATTCTACAATACTAAAACTAGAGAGTATCCTCAGAATTTTGAAATTAATAAAATTATAAAACATCTTCATTCATTCCTTTGACATTTACTGAAAACTTATGACGTACCAAATCTATGCTAGGTACTGGTGATACATGCCAGACACTATTCTAAGTGCTGGTGATCCATAACATAAAACCTCTAGCCTCCAAATGTTAACGCTCTAGTAATAATACCACTTTAACAATTTAGTAAAGGTAGATAAGGGATCACAGGGGAGAGAGCAATTAACTCTGCCAAGGGACTTCACAGGGTATTAAAGGATGAGGAAGAATTTGCTAGGCAAAAAAAGGGGAAAGGGCAGTCTAAGGGAAAATAATTATTTTAATAGAAATAAAAGATATCAACAGCTAACATTTATTGAGCACTTGCTATATGCTAAGCATTGTGCACAAATCATTCTATTTGATTCTTATAATAACCCTGTGATTCTCTTTTTATCCTGTTTATAAATGAGAAAATTGAGAAGTGAGATGATACCAATAGAGATCATACAAAACCAAGCTGTGAAAGATCATGACTTGTTTGAGGAAACATAAATATCAATAGGTAGGTATGGTATAGCACAGGATAATAATAATGACAAAAAACAGCACTGGGGATACAGTGGTCAACAAAACAGAAAACCGATACTTTCCCTGCCTTAGTAGAGATTATGTCTACTCCAGGAAGGAAACATTATCTCCCATCTTAGAGAGGTAGGAACTGAGATTTAGAGATGACAAGTCAATTGTTTAAGGTCACACACCATGTGTGTGTGTGTGTGTGTGTGTGTGTGTGTGTGTGTGTGTGTGAGAGAATGAAACCAACTCCATCTAATTCAAAGGCCAAATTCACTCCAGTTTACCACACAGCCTCTCTATTATTCATTTATTCAAGGTAAGTGTATCAAGAACCTACTGTGTGTCAAGCACTGTGTTTGGAACAGAGAGATAAAACATAAAGTCCTTGGCTTCAAGAAATTCACAGGTTAGTCAGTAGAGTCTAGCTAACCAAGAACTGCTATTACCAAGGTATATATAGGGTACTATAGAAGCACAAGGAGGAGTACTATGCCTAGGATGAGCCAGGGAATGGCAACGAAGTTAAAGAAAGCAATAGTAAGAAGGTGAAAGACTGTTCTAAGGAAGGGAAGAGGGTCTAGAAAGGCACTGAGACATATGAGAACACAGCTTGTCTTTGGGAACTCTAAGTTTGCTCAATATTAGGCTATGCACTGAGGATTGGTACCATGCAAAGATGAAAATAGAGAATTAGGGAGAAGCCAGACCTCAAAGGAGTCTAGACACTCAAGTAATGAGTTTACTCTGAGGGCAGAAGAAAGCTACTGAGCCATCTTAAAGGTAGGAGTGACATGATAAAATCTGTGTTTTAAAAAATTTCATGTGATCACAGATGAGGAGACAACCTGAAGGGGGGCAAGCCAAAGGTAAGAAAATCAGTCAGGGGCTACTGCATTAATCTCAAAGTCAGGGACACATCTGAGAAATATTTGGGAGATAAATCACAAAACCTGGTAGTAAGACAGCAACTCTGATTACATCATGAGTGTGTTATTAAAGAAGCAAAACGGACTTTCCTGGCAGTCCAGTGATTAAGACTCTGGGTTTGCAATGCAGAGGGCGCAGATTCGATCCCTGGCTGGGGATCTAAGGTCCCACATAACGCGTGGCATGGCAAAAAAAAAAGCGAAACAAAACTAAACAAAAATTGTATGAGAGGGCTTCCCTGGTAGTGCAGTGGTTGAGAGTCCGCCTGCCGATGCAGGGGACACGGGTTCCTGCCCCGGTCTGGGAGGATCCCACATGCCGCGGAGCGGCTGGTCCCGTGAGCCATGGCCGCTGAGCCTGCGTGTCCGGAGCCTGTGCTCCGCAACGGAAGAGGCCACGACGGTGAGAGGTCCGCGTACCGCAAAAAAAAAAAAAAAAGAAAAAAAATTGTATGAGAGAGACCATACCAAAATTCAGAGTTAATGCCATACCTGGTAAGACAACTTATATATTTTATAAGTCACTTTGGGGTTATTATAGTCATAAAGTTAGCACAATCTATTTTTGAATCTTAAGTACTGATAGAATGAAGGAAGATTTCTCAGTCAACTTCCTCTATTAAATGGCTCCTTTGGGTACACTTTATGAAGCTGTTTCTCAGGAAACACTTAAGCAGAAGTTGGATGACCATGTGTCATATAAGAATGATTTTCATAGATGATTTCTAAAGTACCTTCAAATTCAAGATTCTAAAAGAAGAAATGCCATAACAAGTATATCACAATTACTACATTATTCAAGTAGAGATTTCTGTAGCTATCTAATGGGGTTGAATCATAGAAAGTAATTCCAAATATTGTTCTGATACTATTAACAATTTTTCCGTACTTAAAACTATAACATATCCATATTTTCAACTGCTTAGGTAATATGACTAGGATTATGAAATCAACTACAATGTCACAAATTCCTTAAAAATTCATAGCAAGTAATATTCTACATTGGTTGCAAAACTGCATGACATCTCAAACAGGAAAATGATTATTTCCACTTCACTGTCACCAAGCCCTATGTCTGATAGCTAGCACTGCGGAAAAAAGATTTCGTTTGGTTGAAGTAGGAAAATGCCCTGCAGCATGCAGAAGAGCTGGCCCATCTCTAAATAGCTTCCTCTTCCCATTAGTTAAAGAGAACTGATGCCATGTCACAAGCTCTTACAGAGATTCTTTGATTCAGGAGCTACTCAATGAAATCCAGGATTCATCTCTGAATACACTGAATCCCAAATAAGTGAACAGACTCTGAAATTATAAGGCAGAGTCATAAACTGGCACGAAGAAGTCAGCTCTTTACTTTCAAATTCTAGGTCAAAAATACCAAATCCAGAGTCACTGAACTAACCAATATTCTTACTCTTAAAAAACTCTTTAGACGAAAAAAAAATTCTACCATAAGGCTCCTAAACAAAATTCTAAATCTATATCTATATCTGAAAGCAGGAACACAAGGCTGGCAGGGCAAAAATGTAATTATAAGTATATAAACAGATTTCCACTTCTAGCCAACATGAAATAAAAGGAACCAAATTTACCCTCCTGCCTGAAACGACTGGGAAAAAAAAAAGACAAAACATATGAAGCGTTTTTCAAAACAGTGGTCATCAGGCAGCAAAGGACAGTAGATCCCTGATAAGGGGTAAACATACAAGATAAGTCCTACAATTGCCCCAGTTTATTGCCTTGAAAGAGTTTTCTAGGCCACAGAACCGGAATGGGGAACCTATGCAGAGCACACATAGTGGTCTCCCTGAGTTGAGGAGACAGAACGTAGTATGGAGACAGCAAGGTGACTGTCATATACAAAGCAGAGTACCTAAGAGAGAGCTGCTCAGAAAGATCCAGAGATCTACACAGGGTATCCCTCAAGTCTTCAGCTGAGTACTTATAAGTATATACGTGTGAGGAAACTACACACGGACAGTGAAAGAACCACCAAAAAGGATTAGAGGGACACCACCCAGAGCTCACACAGGTCCAGGAATAGTTCCTGTTTCCACCAGCCAGAGTACTCAGAAGGGTTCTGCCTCAGCAGTGCAACAAAGCAAAGTGGTACTGCCTAACACAACTTAAAAGCAAGATCTGAAAAGATCACTGTTTCCAAGTAACAACTACATTCCAGAACAAAGCTCAAGAATATTTTTAATGGGAAACAAAAATATCCTGCACCCAACAGCACAGTAAATTTTCAAATGTCTGGCATCTAATCAAAAATTACCAGGTATGAAAAAGCAAGAAAACACAATCCATAATGAGGAAAAATATCAATCAAAACCAATCAAGAAATGGCACAGACAGTATTAGTAAACATGAACTTTAGGCCAGTTATTATTGTATTCTACATGTTCAAGAAGCTACAGAAAAGACAAAGCATGAAATCTATACACAGGGAAGATATAAAAAAGACTGAATTTTTAGAGATGAAACTACACTACCTGAAATGAAAAATACACTGGATGGGATTAACAGCAGATTAAACATTACAGAAAAAAAGATTAATGAATTTAGCAAGATTATCCAAAGTGAAACAGAGAAAAAAAGACTGAAAAAAAAAATTGAATGGTATATCAGTGAACATCGAGCAGCCTGATATACATATAATTGGACTTCCAAAAGGAGGAAAGGAGGCAAAGAAAGGATATATATTTAAAGAAATAATGGCCAAAATTTTTCCAAATTTGATAAAAACTACAAAACCACAGATCCAAGAAGCTCAATGAACTCCAAGCACAAGAAACATGAAGGAAAATACACATGCTGCATTTACAAACGGTTCTCGCTCACAAATTCTATAACCAAATGTAATCTAGAAATTACTCAGACTGAAGCTAACTTTTAGGTTAACTTACTGGGTACCATTTCAACTGACAATTTAATAGAGTATATTAAATCAAACATTAATTTGAGCAAAGTGCTTAATAGAAATCTTAATGATTTCAAAATTAGTAAAATGTAGCTTCTAAAACAATGTATTTTGTTGCCCTATTTGGTAAATAATTAGGTAATTTGTGTTGATCTTATTTTAGAAAGATAGTTTTTAAAAAGCTAAAACATACGTCTTCCTTTTTAAAATTTTCTTTTCTTTTAATTTATATAGGTCATTCAGAACAGAATTAGGACACTGAAAAAACTTTTAAAGAAACTGAGAGGTGGAATTGAAAACAGAAGCAGATTTGAGGTTTGGAATGGAGCTACTCCTCCCAAAAAAACAACCTGGCAACCACTATTTTGGGACACCATTACTTTCAAAATATAGACACATATATATTTTAAGTATAAAGCTGTACCCAAAGTGGAAACAAGCTGAAGTGTCTGTTTTTAGCACCTTGGCTAACAATTTAGGATTCAAAAAATCTAAGTGTTTTTTCGAAAAAGAATCATTCAAATAAAAACCATTAAAGGGGAAAACTAAAGTAATGTATTTTCCTATTTTTGTGAGCACACTGTTTTTTTAGGGTTCAGCATACAAACTCACAATCTTCTGTCCAAAAACAAACAAGAAAAGAGACATAGGGGGAACAAGTTCTGAGTATCTACTGTAATGGCTACCCTTCCTGTCATTTGTGTTCCCTAAAATAGAAGTCAGTTTAATTATTCTACCATTTTGCTTGGGAAATAGTGGGATATTTCAAAGATTAAAGATAGTTCCATGGGAGAGCAGCCCAAAATATATTTATTATTCCTGGAAATAATTAATGTCTACATTCCCTTTTCCTTCTTTAAGAAAAAAATATACATACACATTCAGATAACATATATTTCTTTGGGTGCCTACACAAAACACTTCTGGAAAACATGTAGTAGTATAATACTTCCCTGTAGGATCAACACATACATGAAAAACAGCACAAAAATCTCTTTGAGCATATAAACTACGAGTCTCTTTGAGTACACAGACTGTTAAGTTTACCAGTGGAACAGTTATTTATGGATTTGACTTATACCTTCTTTTAAGTAGAAAAATCTAAAAAGAAAACTAATACCAAAAAAAAATACTGAACTGATCATTTATATGTTAGGTTATTAGTCAATTAACAGTAGATTTATTCTCTGGTAGCAATTATTTATTAATAATGTACTAAATTCCCAAACATATAAAACATAAGAATGTCTTAAAATTGAAAGTTCCAAACTACTCTTGTAATCAGTTTGTATTCAAGACAAATAAGGCTAAACACACATTATTTTAAGCACAACTGTAATATTCACTACACTGATGTGCTGAGAATGCACATATACTACAATAACTATGATAAAAATGGAGCTTTGATTTCACTGATCCAGCTACCAATGATTTCGATATTCAATTGCCACCTCAAAATCACTTTCCTACTTAATTTAAACCCAATATCATGAACATAAAAGACAAAGATTTGCCTACTAAATCATTAGCCAGTTGTCACCAAGATTTCAACCACCTGCATTTCAAAACTAGCTCTAAGAATACCTTAAAATGATTCCCCAAATATTAATCTACTAATTCACACAATAAATCACCTAATCAGACTTTAGTTATTATATGCATTTAAAGTACTTCCTACAGCAACAGTCCTCACCAATCAGAACTGTTGTTTGAAATTCTTTCCTCTGAAATCTGTTATTACTTCACCAGTTTCAAATTTTGAGCCATTTATTTTTAGACACAAAGGTTAATAAGAAACATTTCTGCACCAAATGCACATAACTTCACAGTAAAGCCTTTTTCTCCCTTAGGAAACTATTGTAATTTCCCTCTTCATTTTACAAAATTATCAGAGGATACAATGTGGTTTGGATTTCAGCACTGAAGAAAATAAGTGACAATACATGATTTGCAGAATGAAAAATTAAAGTTTCACAATTTTAACACGTATAATTACTGGCTTGTGATAAATGGGCTGATAAATGTAAGATTATCACTCCTTTCAAGGTCCAATTCTTAAACCACCTGAATTTTTCTCGCCAAAAAACTAAATTAGGATCTTAAAACATAAAGCCTCTAAGTTCACAGTATGCAAGTTTAAAAAAAAAAAAAAGTTGCCTAGAAAGAAAAAAAAAAGAACACTTACATTTGGAGCATGACTTGGTTCAAGAACACCCCATCCACCAAAGCCACATATTCATCCAGGTTGGTCCCATTTCCTGCAGCCAGAGGTCCAAACGTTTTAACCTAGAACAGAATGATGATCATCACGACACGAACGCCCACCTCCATCTCTGCAGCCACAAATAATGCAGCAAAATATACAATAAATAACACCCCACTTACCCAAGTGACCAAGGGGCTGGTCATGAACTGCTCCAGAAGGGGAGTAAAAATCTCGTTCTCCATTTTACAGAGAATGTACTTGAAAAAAGGAACTACCACAAAAATAACCCTAGGGAATTGGTCACTAAACGTTGAAGAAGTAAGTAGAAATCAATGAAAGTCCATTTTGGCACGGGAAGAAAATCCCATCGTGGAGGGGAGAAAAACTCTCCCTCCTCAAAAAACACCCCAGAGGGAAACGAGCCGAAATCCCGAGAAGTGGCTTCGACAGCAGCCACGAGCAGCAGCCTGCCCTGGAAATGTCTGTACCGGGCGAGGAGGGGCAGAGAAAAGGCATCTGGAGGAGGAGGAGGAAGGGAGAAGGGGTTGGAGCAGCAAGACAAAAAGCCCGTCAAGGTTGCCCAGCTCCTGGAGGAGCCAGACCAGCGAGGCTGCCCCCAATGAATTAATCCCCCCGTGGGCTAAATGAAATCCCACGTTAGATACCACGTTAAGGGTTGCGAGCGGCCGTCAGGCTTTACCTCCGCGTTCCGCTCCACACGTTCCACCCACCAAAGTGGGCATGGAGCCGCTCTGACCCGCGGAGCCTCCCCTGCCCGCAGCCCCTCACCAACGACAGGCAGGGCTCGCCCCTTCCCACCGACCGCACACCATCCCTCCGTCGACCCCAAGCCTCGCCGCCTGCCCCCTTCCCCTCCCAGGGGGTGGGGGCTTGAATGTGTGTCCCTAACCCCCCAGTTTCCCGAGCCCCGCCAGCCTTTTCAGTGCGCCTCAGGGAAGCCCTGGCACAAAATCACCGCCGCGTTACAGCCTCCTTCTCCGCCCTCTCTGGAGGAGCCAGAGTAACGGCCTCAGAACCGCATTGCCGCATCACACCCCGCTCCCCGCCGCCCAACCAGCGCCTCCAGCCCGCCGTCAAAGGGGCGCGCTGCTCCCTCCGCGCCCATATCCTTCCGCCGACTCCCCGCCCCTCCCGCGCCGCAGCCTCTGGATTGTGGGAGAAGAAAACCGCTGCATGAGCGCGCTCCCCAGCGCGCGCGCCCCCGGGCCAGCCCCGCCGCCGCCCAGATCTTGGCGGTGGGCGAGGCGTGGACGCGCGCTCCCTGCGGCTGCTTCGGTGGCCCGCGACTCGCTCGCGCCCCGGACTATTGCCAGGGCCTGGGGGGCGGGGATAGGGAAAGGAGAGGAAGGGGTCTGTTGCTCCCTTGCTCATGCCTAATTATGGTTTACTTCCTCCCCGAGTGCCTTCTTTGATGTGTGAAGGAAAGGGAACGAAATCCCTCTCCTTTAAACATGAGGGATGCAGACAGCTTTTTTCGGACAGTTTGATTTGATCTGTTGAGCGTGCTTTCGCCAGCAAAACGGAGTAGGAAAACTCACTGCAGTAAATAGCAAAGGAGGGACTTGGGCCGCAAACTCGCTTGTTTGTTTTCCTTTTTGTCTTCCTCTCCTTTAAAAAATCCAGTCCATGAAAGCATGCATGTTCTGCAAAGTTGCAAGTGAATGTAGTAGGATTTTAAATAACCAAAGCCGTCTTTCAACTTGTTGGTGTTCCCTAACTGGAGCAAACGTGATTCAGACATTGTTGTTTGACTATTTGGTGATTGAAAAAAATCCAAACAAAATCAAGAGCTACTAAGAGGAAACATTTGGAAGTCATCCAAGTTGGGTGACAAATAAACAGATTACATATTTGTTATAAATCTCAATGCTGTGCACGACTAGAACCATCAAAGTAATTTTAACAGTTCCCCAGCAAAATCAAATGTTACTCCTCCTCATTTTGAAGGAAAATAAAAACCTTTTCCCTGGGACAGAATGACATGCAAAACAAATTTTTTTTGAGAAAATATAGTATTATAGTTTTACAATGTGTGCTTACATTTACATCTACTTTGAGTACTTATATTTTAAATTAGCAGTAGAACTGTTTTTGTCAGACTTACTCGGTGGCACAGTGGTTAAGAATCCACCCGCCAGTGCGGGGGACACAGGTTCGAGCTCTGGTCCGGGAAGATCCCACATGCCGCAGAGCAACTAAGCCCGTGTGCCATAACTACTGAGCCTGCGCTCTAGAGCCTGTGAGCCACAACTTCTGAGCCTGCTTGTCACAACTACTGAAGCCCACACGCCTAGAGCCCATGCTCCGCAACAAGAGAAGCCATGGCAATGAGAACCCCATGCACTGCAGTGAAGAGTAACCCCCGCTCGCCACATTTAGAGATAGTCCTCATGCAGCAACAAAGACCCAAAGCAGCCAAAAATAACAAAAAAATGTTTTTATCATAGCACTGAATTAAGAACAGCACAATTTCTTAATTAGGTTGTTAAGAGCCTGGGTTCTAGAATCTTCTGCAGGATTCAAATCCAGGCTCTGATACTTACCAGCTGTGTGAGCCTAGGCAAGTCTGTCAACCTCTCTGCACTTCACTTTCTTCATGTGTAAAGCAGAGTTAAATTAATAGAGTTAAATTAAATGGCAACCTATAGTAAGTGCTTTATAAATGTTATCGGTGTTGTTTTCATCATTATTCCCTTCAAATTAAGAATCTTGAGGAAAAAACTTGAAATGTAACCTCTCTTACTTTGGTTGCAGCAGAAGGACTCTTGCTTTGGAGAACAGAGAAATCATCTTAATTAAAATTAGGATGCATTCATGTGGCACTTTGCTAGGTGGTATACAGAGTAGAATCTTGTATTGCCCTGGCCAGTACACAAGCCTTGGGTCATCTTGGTTGCTAGCAATTTTTTCCTTCTGCTCTTGATGACTCTTTCTTAATCACAATCCTTTATTTGGAAACATGGACAAAGAGTGAACAGGCACCAAGAAGGAAGCATTGCTTTCAGGAACAGCCCAATGCCTGACATGTCCACTTTTCTTTGTAATCCCTCAGAAGCTTCGCTAAACAACATGGAAGTGTTCATTGCCTATAACGTGATTTATCTTAAGACAGACCAACCTGCTTCATTCATAAATGAAAAACCCATAAAGTTTAACACCAACTATAAGTTAAGGGCATTTTGGACAGTAATGGCTGAGGGGTTAGCACAGGAGTTGTATAAAATACATTGTTTATCCTCTTTACATTTAGTAGCTAGACCTCACAGAAATCTGGATTCCCCTTTAGAACCAGATGGCCCCAGATGCTTCCTGGTCTATCTTTAGGTTTTACATGTGCACGCGCACACACACACACACACACATACTCAACAAAGAAACATGAGGAGTTAATTGTAAAAACAGGAAGCTTTAGACCAGACTGAGGTCTGGAGTAACTTATTTGAAAAACTACCAATTCACAATTCTCTA
This sequence comes from Grampus griseus, assembly GCF_964374135.1. Lineage (NCBI taxonomy): Eukaryota > Metazoa > Chordata > Mammalia > Artiodactyla > Delphinidae > Grampus > Grampus griseus. The sequence goes on from NC_139009.1 coordinate 45,792,286, forward strand.
GTTTAATAGCAGCCTTAGAAATGCTTCATAATATCTCAAGAGTACAATCAGGAAACTTCTCTGTCTGGCAAAAGAAGATTGTACATTACGCACAATTTAATGGTCTTTGAATTGCAACATCCTGTAAGATTAAATCCAAAAGTTTCTTCCTATCCTCCTTTCACTTAGGAAGAGATTTCTCAAGATTTCTTCAAGGTACTTTTGTTTTGTGCTTTGTAATTATTTGTCCTGAATTCATCCCTTCTTAGAATGTTAAATTCCCCAGGAAGGGACTTTGGAAGAATCATACCCAACTGGTAAGGGTCTAAATTATTACCTCTACTCTCTTCTATTCAGAAATTAAATGGTTGAAATGGACCATGATCCCACTTAGGAATCACTAGAGAAAAATTCTCTCTGTGTATTATAATTGAGGCTTCCCCTGCAGGTTACACATACATAACACTACCCATATACCAAAAGCACCCATGTTTACCTCCATCTTGATTTACACTATAGGAAGTGGTAAACTCACCCTGAACCAGGCTCCTTGGTGACAAATATTTGCAAAGCTAATCACATCCATAAGCTAGTATAATAAAAATAACATAAATACAGCCGCAGAATGGCACTGTTGTTTATAATAGCCAAAAATAGAAACAACCTAAATGTTCATCAACTGATAATTTAATAAATTAAATGTGGTGTATCGATACAATGGAATATTATTTGGCAATAAAAAAATGAAGTGCTGACACATGCTACAACATGGATGAACCTTGAAAAACATGCTAAGTTAAAGAAGCCTATCACAAAGGACCACATATTGTATGATTCCATTTATATGAAATGTCCAGAAGAAACAAACCTATAGAGACAGAAAGTAAATTAGTTTTAGTCTAGGTCTGGGGAGGTTGGGAGGAAATGAGATCCATGGTTTAGGGGTGTGGGTTTCTTTTTCTTTTCCATTTTATTTCTTTTGGGTTTCTTTTTGAGAAAATGAAAATATTCTAAATTTGATTGTGGTGATGGATGCACAATTCTGTGAATGTACTAAAAATCATTGAACTGGGCATCGAAAATGGCTGAATTGTCAATTATTTTTCAAAAAAAGAATGGCATCTTTGCTTTATGAATATTTACAAAGAAATGCTGCACCATCAAGAAATCCAATCTCTCACAGACTTTTTTCTTTCTACAAATTTATTTATTTTACTTATTCACTCTTGGTTGCGTTGGGTCTTCATTGCTGCATGCAGGCTTTCTCTAGTTGCAGTGAGCGGGGGCCACTCTTCATTGCGGTGCACCTGTTTCTCATTGAGGTGCGCGTGCTTCTCAATGAGGTGGCTTCTCTTGTTGAGGAGCAGGGCTCTAGGCGTGCCGGCTTCAGTAGTTGTGGCACGTGGGCTCAGTAGTTGTGGCTCACGGGCTCTAGAGCGCAGGCTTAGTTGCTCCGCGGCATGTGGGATCTTCCCGAACCAGGGATTGAACCTGTGTCCCCTGCATTGGCAGGTGGACTCTTAACTGCTGCGCCACCGGGGAAGTCCCTCTTGTAGACTTTTCAAAAGGGTCTCTTCCGGGAACTGTTCTAGTTAACTAATGACCTAGAGGAAGCATTAGCTGGAGATTACCACTTGCCAGTGAATTTAAAGAACCAGAAAGACACTGAGGTCATAAAATACATGGCTTTAAAGACAGATTTTTCCCAAGTCCATACGATTTTTTTCTCAGGGAAAAGCACAGAGGACTACATAAATATCATGTAATCTTTTGTTTCTCAGACAGCATATGATGATATGTCTTCAATACCCAAAATGTTTTTCATTTGTTATTATTTTTATGGAAATCTTGCAGAAAGGTGTCATAATTGTCTAAGCTTTATTGAACAGAAATTGATGTTTTATTAAAGAAATATGTCATTACAACGGATATAAAAGATTGTCTTATGCTTTTAACATAATGATATATTCAGAGGCTCTTGAGAAGTGTAAGGGTGTTTGACCTATACTCACAGGTCCACTATGTTTTGAGTTTTTACTTTATTTTGAATAGTTTTCTTATCTTCTCTCCTGGCTCTGGTTTTTGTTGCTGAAAATACCTCTATCAAGAGTCCCCGGGCTTCCCTGGTGGCGCAGTGGTTGAGAGTCCGCCTACCGATGCAGGGGACACGGGTTCGTGCCCCGGTCCGGGAAGATCCCACATGCCGTGGAGCGGCTGGGCCCATGAGCCATGGCCGCTGAGCCTGCACGGCTGGAGCCTGTTGCTCTGCAACGGGAGAGGCCACAACAGTACCGCAAAAAAAAAAAAAAAAGAGTCCCCATTCAGGTATTCCCTGGTGGCGCAGTGGTTAAGAATCCGCCTGCCAATGCAGGAGACACAGGTTCGAGCCCTGGTCCGGAAAGATCCCACATGCTGCGGGGCAACTAAGCCCGTGCGCCACAACTACTAAAGCCTGCGCTCTAGAGCCCGCGAGCAACAACTACTGAGCCCGTGTGTCACAACTACTGAAACCCACGCACCTAGAGTCCGTGCTCCACAACAAGAGAAGCCACCGCAATGAGCACCACAACGATGAGTAGCCCCTGCTCACCGCAACTAGAGAAAGCCCATGTGCAGTAACGAAGACCCACCGCAGCCAAAAATTAATACATAAATAAATAAATAGAGTTCCCATTCAACTCTGCTGTTTCTGATTTTCTATGTGCAGGAAATTCACAGATTGTTAAAACAGTCTGAAAGAATTAATGATTTTTGAGTGAGGACCTGATGGGCTCTCCTACGAGTAAAGTTCATGAATTTGTGATGTGCCTAAAAGTGTCTCTTGATGTAATGTTTTGGCTGTGGTATGACATAAAAATATCTTGTAAGTTAATGGTCACTTATCAGGTATTTCCAGGGTATGACTGTTGTATCATGTGTTCAGTTCCTTGTATTTGTATGGTTCTTATGCTGCTGATGGAAAGATACTAAACAAATGGAAGCTTGATAAATAGAGGAGAAATAAAAACATGTATAGAAAAGGACAAATATTATAAAATGGACTTTTAAAAGGTGGAAAAGAATCACTCTTCTATTCTGATTGTAAGCCTCTATGATCTACTCACATCCTAGAGACCTTCATTAGCAATACCTATTTAAAACAGAACTTAGTCTATGTCAGAACAAATGATGGAGCATTAATAAAATAGACAAAAATTCCATGTGGCAGGCACTACCCTCACAGTGAAGGAATACAACAGAAATATAACTGATAAATTATATACCATGACACAAAAGCTTAAGACCTTCTAATAAAAGAAACACAAACTGGCTATTCTTGGGTATAATAATACCATTTTTAGGACATCATCTGACTTTGTCATACAGCAGTCCCTTTTGGGTAAACCAACAAGTAAGTTTCCACATAAGGTACCACTGGTGCTCTTAGGCTACTGAAAATAAAAGAGGGTTAAAACAAACACTTCTAATAATAGAAAAAAATGTAGATCTGCTTTCATATCATTAAATACAAATTACAAATGATGAACATTACAAATGAGGAAATATGAAGGCATTTTATTTCCTTTTGTCGAATGGCAGTAGGAAGATGTATAAAAAATGCATATACAAATATGAGATTATCTATTTGATATTCTGCTATTTAAAGTTAAAATTCATGCAAAACTTTAAAAAATTTTTAATGTGAATGTTTTTATTTCCTAGTTTTCAATCAATATATGCCAGTTGAATATTTTCTTAAAATAGTAGCTTGAGAAGGGTTCTCAGACTTAATTTTATGCCGTGAATTTTGTAATCTAAAGATCTGTCTTTTGTTTCTCAAACTAAAATAGCAATATGAAATATTCAGTTACATGAAGCTAAACATATTCCATATTTTAAAAATTACCTTATTTCTCATTATAAAAATAATACTTATTGTCATATTTGGAAAAATCAACAACACAAAAAGAAGAAACAAAAAAAATCAAGCCTATAATTCTACCACTCAGAAGTTAATATATTGCCACGTGTATTTCATATTATTTTAAAAAACTGTACCACTCTCAAAACACCACTAGGAAATATAACAATGATGAAAGTTTGAACATGTGCCCCCATTTAAATTATTCAATAAATGGAATTCAAATGAATTTTTAATAATAATAGTCATCATATGTTAAGTGTATAGAACTACCAGGTTACCAATTTTTAAAACATCAAACCCCAAATTTCCATAACCATATTTAAAACTTGGCTAATAAATCTTGCAAAAGAATGAAAATGTATTCTCTGAATTTAAAGTAAAACTGAGGTTATGAGTTCTGTATTTGTCAGTGCATTCTCCCTTCCTTCATTAATCAACATTGATTGAGCTACTGTATGTGTGAGAGAGCATATGGGGTATACAAAATGCAGAGAAGTATCCAAATGAGGCCAAAATAAATAAAATGACAAATACATCTTTCAATCAATTAGTTCAAAGGTCAGCGAAGCTTTCTGTAAAAAGCCAGATAGTAAATATTTTAGGCTTTGTGAGCCATAAGGTCTCTGTTGCAAGTGTTCACCTCCGCCATGGTAGTCTAAGGCAGCCATAGACTATGCGTAAAGAGGTAGGTGTTGCTGCATGGTAAAACTTTACCTGCAAAAAATAAAGGTTTGGTTTGTTAGGCCACAGTTTGTCACCTCTAAACTAGCAGTCACTGCATTTAGACTGGATGCAAGCAAAGCAAAAAACAGGATTGAATTTTTTCCAGTCAATTCATTAACTTTATAAATAACCAACTATATTCACATATATTCTGGAAGTGCAGAAGAGTTTGTCTACAAGTTTCTTGGAAACAATTCTATTTTTCTAGTGCATCCGATATAGTTCAAATGGCTTTGCATCTCTTATCGTGTTACCACTGGAAACTTTTCCCCAGATATAAAACTATTCTCTTGAGTACCAGCAGGAAAGAGGCGGCACCCTTGAAGTGTTTAAGAAAGGAGAATTTAATGAAGGGATGAATGAGGGAGGTGTGGGGAGTTAAGTGAACCAACAGAGGGTGGCAAAGTACCCAAGGAGGAGCAACAGAGGGGAGGGCTTCTACCTCTAGGTCTGAAGGGGCAAGAGGAGGAAACTGTGTTTCTGGAACCCTGGAAGACCATCCTCTTGGAATAGGAACCACTGGACAGGAGCTGTGTCCATAGAGAATGGAGCTACTGCCATCATCATGCTGCAGAAGAAAAAATTAGGAAAGAATATCCCAACCTCTCTGTCTTTCTCACTTACATTGCCGGCCAGTGCTCCCCAATGCTGAACCCCATGAGAAGCAGAGAGCAAGAGAACCCAGGTGATGAGACTCTCCGGCACAGAGCTGCATGCGGAAAGCATGGATAACACCTAGAACCATGTCTATATGTTCTCCGATAGTCATACAAGTTGGCAATTCTTATCAAATTAACAGAAGCTTGAATCTTTGGTGAAATGCCATGATGAAACAGAGGGAGTAGATAAATACGTTAAGAATGAAATGCCATAAAATTTGTGGCATGTAATTTGATATATAAGATCTGTTAATGCAAAGTGTAAACCAAATCTATTTTTTTAAACTAAGTATATAGTATCAGTGTCCTGCAGTGCCTTGCACATAGTATGTGCTGTATATTAGTTGAGTGAATAAATACGTTAAGATAATTAAATTTTCATAACTTTCATTTAAAGAACTTGATTTTTACATAGAAGGAAATGTAATTTAGTAAGAGACATTGTTTTAAAAGAAAACAACAAAATTAGTTTAATGTGAATATGGGGCACTGGTGATTCTCTTATCTGTGCCCCTCACTCACAGTAAAAACTGGAAGTACTACACATAAACCAACTTCACTAAAACCCATTCATTCAACATTTAGAATGAATCCTCATTTGAAATCATTTAGTCATCATTTTTTAAAAATAGGTCTTCATTGGAGTATAATTGTTTCACAATACTGTGTTAGTTTCTGTTAATTTCATCAAAGTGAATCCGCCATATGCATACATATGTCCCCATATCCCCTCCCTCTTGAGCCTCCCTCCCATCCTCCCTATCCCACCCCTCTAGGTCATCGCAAAGACCGAGCTGATCTCCCGGCGCTATGCTGTTGCTTCACACTAGCTAACTATTGTACACTCGGTAGTGTATATATGTCGATGCTACTCTCACTTTGTCCCAGCTTCCCCCTCCCACCCGGTGTCCTCAAATCCATTCTCTATGTCTACATCTTTATTCCTGCCTTGCAACTAGGTTTATCAATACCATTTTTTTTAGATTCCATATATATGTGTTACCATACAGTATTTGTTTTTCCCTTTCTGACTTACTTCAGTCTGTATGACAGACTGTAGGTCCATCCACCTCACTACAAATAACTCAATCTCATTTCTTTTTATGGCTGAGTAATATTCCATTGTATATATGTGCCACATCTTCTTTATCCATTCAACTGTCGATGGCCCTTATTAAAAAATCTAGAAACAATAAATGCTGGAAAGTGTGTGGTGAAAAGGGAACACTCCTGCACTGTTGGTGGGAATGTAAATTGATACAGCCACTATGGAAAACAGTACGGAGGTTCATCAAAACACTAAAAATAGAACTACCATATGACCCAGCAATCCCACTACTGGGCATTTGCCCTCAGGAAACCATGATTCAAAAAGAGACATGTACCACAATGTTCATTGCAGTACTATTTACAATAGCCAGGACATGGAACCAACCTAAATGTCCATCATTTTGTTTAATAAAAGCAAAATGGATAAGAAATCAGAGTTATGCCCTTTACTTATATTTGACAAAGTTCAATTAGCCTCTTCCAAAATCATTGTGAAATCGACATGGTAATGACTGAAATAATGTTAGTAGGTAATATCAACTAGATCTCCTATATTTCATTAATCATGTGGAGAATTTGACTATAAATTAGGAAGAATTTGTTTGTATGTAATTGTTACCTTTCACAAATTCATACACATGTTCTGCAGAAATTTACTAGCATAAGTTTAAAAGACAAGTTTTCAAGTCCTGAATTGAGCATATTTTGATCCCAGAGGGCTTTCGATCTCATTCCCCTTCTTTTTAGTTTGAGACATGGCAATAATATATGAATTATATTACAGCTACAAACAATTTTTGAGTTTTGGTCATTCTGAATTAGTTACCCAGCTGTCTCCATCTCCTTTATTTTATCTTTTATTTACCATGTCCCTGTCTTACTCATACTTGAATTTTTTTAAACTAAGGTCATAAGAACAATGGCCATATTTTTCCTGTAGCTCAATGTGAAAGCACTTTTCTCTTACTCATTTTGCAAGAGCATATCAAATTACATAGAATTGGCAAAAATCAGCATGATTTTGTGAAGAGCAAATCCTGCCAAACTAATTTCTTTTCTTCTTTTTTTTAACCAACTGCAGGACCTGGCAGATGGTATAGCAATGACCACCTCTACAAAACATCATCTGTGTCTACTTACTGGTATATATATCATGTGTTTTCCAACATACTATGGTGCTCAAGTCTGAGGTAGAATCATGAAAGGAATGCTTCCTCTTCCCTCATTGCACTCCTGAATGCTGATATCAGCATAAAGGCATAAATGAGACTGGAATCGGTTACTGAGTATGCCGAGTACACACAGATTGTAGATCACCCTCGTCTCATGAGAAGCAAGAAAGCGGAATTCCACCTGGCCTAGAAATCAAGTGACCTGATGCTTCCAAGATTTCTCCAAAATGTAAATAACATAATATCCCTGTACTTCTGCACTAAAAGACCCCCACCTTGACAAATACTACAAACAAAACAAAACAACAAAACAAAAAACTGGCCACTAAGAAGCGGTGAAGAAATTAAAATTCACCAAGAAATTCCTATATATTTCAAAAATAATCTTTTAGTAACATCAGGTGCTTCCCGAACTCGTGAAAAGCACCATTCACATGCCTTAGCTGTAATATCAGTCTAAAGTTTTGCCCACCAGGTTTTGTCCACTATGAGAACTTCCTGTTCAGTTCCTTTTCTTTTGTCCACTCAGTGAATGTGCATTTTGAGTAATTATTACGAGCCAGGCACTGAGGATACAAAGATGAATAAGATGTTTCCTTATGACACATGAACCCTCAGGGACCTTACAGTCAGCTAGGAAATATAGACAAACTGATTATTCTAAAACAGTGCAATGTGTGATGGGTACTACTTGAGGAAGAAACAAGGTTAAGTTTTAGTGGAAAGTCAAGAAAATCTTCACAAAGAGGTGACCTTTTAGGCAGGCCTCAAATGAAAAGCAGATGTTCAGTGGAGAGGGAAAGTCAGGGCATTTCAGGTGGAAGAGTAACAGAAGTAACACATCAAAGTACAGAAGAGCATGGTATGTTTGGGCGTCATGAATAGCTTTCCATGGAGAAAGATCATGGTTTCCCAGGGGTGGAGAACAGTGGGAAACGAAAGCTGAGGTCGTACTGTGAAGAAACCGAAATATCATACTAAAGAACTGGTCTTTATCCTATAGGCAATAGGTTCAATTAAAGCTTAAAAAAAAAAAATCAAGAGAATGGTATCAGATTTCTCTTTTAAAAAGAAAATTCTAGCAGCACTGTAGTGGGGGGATTGGAAAGAGGTGAGGCTGCAGGCAGAGGAACCAGACAGGAGTTCCTCCCACTAAAGTTTTATAGATTCAACACACACTGCTTTTGTTTTTTCCAAGTTTAACACTGACTTTCTTGAACATTGTTGACAGACAAGAGGTTATAAACACTACCACCCATCCAGCAACTTGTTCATGTTGCCCTCTATGGGCAGGAAGGTAAAGAAATTACTGTCTGGGGCATTATTTCATATTCACTTGCTGGCGGAATTTAGATTTCCCTGAAATAATGTTAGTTCTGTTTGGTGATATAAAAACACATGCCACTCCTGGGTATATATCTGAAGAAAATGAAAACACTAATTCGAAAACATGCACGCACTTTAATGTTCATTGCAGCAATATTTACAATAGCCAAGATATGGAAGCAACCTAAGTGTCCATCAACTGTTGAATGGATAAAGAGGATGTGATACACATACACACATACGCGTGCACACACAATGGAATATACTCAGCCATAAAAAAATGAATTTTTTCCATTTGCAACAACATGGATGGACCTGGAGAGTATTACACTTAGTGAAGTAAGTCAGACCAAGGAAGACAAATACTGTATGTTACCACTTATATGTGGAATCTAAAAAATAAAACAAACTAGTGAATATAACAAAAAAGAAACAGACTCACAGATATAATGAACAAACTAGTGGTTACCATGGGGAGAAGGAAGCATGAAGGAGCAAGATAGGAGTGGAGATTAAGAGGAACAAACTATGTATAAAATAAATAAGCTACAAGGATATATTGTACAGTACAGGGAATATAGCCAATATTTTATAATAACTATAAATGGAGCATAATCTTTAAAAATTGTGAATTACTGGGCTTCCCTGGTGGCGCAGTGGTTGAGAGTCCACCTGCCGATGCAGGGGACAGGGGTTCGAGCCCTGGTTCGGGAAGATCCCACATGCTGCAGAGCAACTAACCCTGTGTGCCACAACTACTGAGCCTGCGCTCTAGAGCCTGCGAGCCACAACTACTGAAGCCTGCGTGCCACAACTACTGAAGCCCGTGTGCCTAGAGCCTGTGCTCTGCAACAAGAGAAGCCACTGCAGTGAGAAGCCCGTGCACCACATTGAAGAGTAGCCCCCGCTCACCGCAACTAGAGAAAGCCTGCGCGCAGCAACGAAGACCCAGTGCAGCCAAAAATTAATTAATTAATTATTTTAAAAAAGTATTTTCTATAAAAAAAGTATTTGTATGCTACCATTGAAGTTTTGAATCATCCTCCCCACATTATTAAACACAACTACATACAAAGATTTCTCCTTCCTTGAAATTCAAGTTATTCATAAATTTCATTGCAACTGAGTGCCAGTAACTATGCTAAGAGTAGAGGATACAAAAAAGAATCTCAAGACATTCATAATGTAATAGAAATAAAATTAAAATATCATTAATGTGGTGATCTAAATGCATAAATAAGATGAATATGTGTTATGCAAAATGCTCTATGATAAATACAGGTAATTCATATCTGTGTCTTGAATACTTATTATACATCTTAATATATTCAGTATTAATCACACTAACAAAAACTGAGGAATCTCCATACTTTTTTCCACAGTGGCTGCACCAATTTACATTCGCACCAACAGTGCACAAGGGGTCCCTTTTCTCCACAGCCCCACTAACACTTGTTATAGCTTGTCTTTTTAATAATAGGCATCCTAACAGGTGTGAAGTGATACATCATTGTGGCTTTGATTTGCATTTCCCTGGTAATTAGTCATGTTGAGCATTCTTTCATGTACCTGTTGACCATTTGTGTGTCTTCTCTGGAAAAATTTCTATTCAATCCTCTGCCAATATTTTAATCAGATTGCTTTTTTTTTTTTGATGTTGAGTTGTATGAGTTCTTTATATAGTTTAGATATTAACTCCTTATCAGATATAGGTTTGCAAATGTTTTCTCCTATTCCAGAGGCTGCCTTTTCATTTTGCTGTGCGGAAGTTTTTTAGTTTAATGTAATCTCACTTCTTTATTTTTGCTTTTGTTGCTTTTGCTTTTAGTGTCATAACCAAAAAATCATTGCCAAGACGAAAGTCAAGGAGATTCTCCCCTATGTTTTCTCCTTGTAGTTTTATAGTTTTGGGTCTTACATTTAAATCTTTAATCAATTTCAAGTTGATTTTTGCGAGTAGTGTAAGATAGAGGTCTAATTTCATTTGTTTCTTATGACTATCCAGTTTTCCCAACACCATTTATTGAAGAGATTATCCTTTCCCCATTGAATAGTCTTGGCTCCTTTATCAAATATTAGTTGACTGCATATGTGTGAATTTATTTCTGGACTCTCCATTTTGTTCCATTGGTCTATGTGTCTGTTTTTATGCCAGTACCATACTTTTTTGATTACTATAGCTTTGTAATAGGTTTAAAATTAGATATTGTGATGTCTTCAGCTTTGTTCTTTTTTCTTGAGATGCTTTGGCTATTTGGGGTCTTTTGTAGTTCCATATGCATTTTAAGATTATTTTTTCTATTTCTGTGAAAAATGGCAATGGAATTTTTATAGGGATTGCACTGAATCTGTAGATCACTTTGTGTAGTATGGACATTTTAGCAATATTAATTCTTCTAATCCATGAACACAGGATGCCTTCCATTTAATTGTATCCTCTTCAGTTTCTTTCATTGATGTTTTATAGTTTTCAGTACACAGATCTTTCACCTTCTTGGTTAAATTTATTCCTAAATATTTTATTGTTTTGATGTTATCATAAATGGGATTGTTTTCTTAATTTCTGTTTCAGATAGTCTTTTTTAGTGCATAAAACAACTAAATTTTATGTTTATTTTGTATCCTACAGCTTTACTGAATTTGCTTGTTAGTTCTGAAGGGTTTTTGGTGGAGTCTTTAGGGTTTTCAAATGGAGACAATTTCATTTCTTCCTTTCTGGTTTGGATGCTTTTTATTTGTTTTTCTTGCCTAATTGCTCTGGCTAGGACTTCCAGTACTATGCTGAATAAAAGTGATGAGAGTGGGCACCCCTGTCTTCCTGAAAGATCTTTCAACATTTCACCATTGAGTATGATGTTAGCTATGGTCTGTCATACATGGCCTTTATTATACTGAGGGTGTTCCTTCTATACCTCATTTGTTGAGAGTTTTATCACTAATGGATGTTGAATTTTGTGAAATGCATTTTCTGCATTTATTGAGATGATCATATGATTTTTAAAATATTTTATTCTATTAATGTGGTGAATCATACCCATTATTTGCATAAACTAAAACATCCTTGCAGCCCAGGGGTAAATCCCACATGATAATGGTGTATATGAGTCTTTTATTTCTTTATTGTGGTAAAATATAAATAACATAAAATTTACCACTTTAACCATTTTTAAGTGTTCAGTTCAGTGGCATTAAGCATATTCACGTTGTCATACAATCATTACCATCATCTATCTCCAGAACTTTTTCATCATCCCAAACTGAAACTCTGTACTCATTATATAATAACTCTCCATTCCCTCATCCCCCCAGCCATGGGTAACCACTATTCTACTTTCTGTCTCTGTGAAGTTGACTAATCCAGGTACTTCATATAAATGGAATCATACATTTGTCCTTTTGTTCTCACTTGCTTCACTGAGCATAATGTCTTTGAAGTTTATCCATGTTGTAGTATCTATCAGAATTACGTACCAGGAATATGAAAATCCAGCTTCCTTTTCTCAATCTGGGACAAAGCCTAAGATATAAAGAATATCCCAGAGTTCCCCTGAGGCATCAGGCTGAAGCTACCCTCAGCAGGACTTTGCCTGAAGCCACACCTTTGCTTGGCTTCTTCCTCTTCCTTATCCTGATTCTCACACTCCCATATTGTTTTTTCCAGGGAGCACTTTCTCAATAAATCTCTTGCACTAGAATCCTCATCTCAGGGCTTCCTTCTGGGAAACCCAACCTAAGATATCAAGAAACAACTTGTATCCAGAATATTAAAAAAAAAAAAAAAAAACTCCTTCAAAAAATAAGGAAATGTAGGCTATCTAATAGGAAAAGGGGCAAAAGACTTGAACAGCTATTCCATAAAAGAGCATATACAAATTATCAATAAACATATGGAAAGGTAACCTACTTCATTAGTCATCAGGGACATGTAAAATGAAATCCCAGTGGTATACCACTACACAGCCACCTGAAAGGCTGAAATGAAACTACCAAGTGTTGGTGAGGATGTGGAACAAACAGAGTTCTCATATTGCTGGTGGGAGTAAAAACTGGTATTTTGGAAAACTGTTTGGTAGCATATACTTAACCCTAATGTGTACATCCTATAAAACAGTAATTCCACTCCTAAGTAAATATCCAACAGAAATGTATGTCTGTGTATAACAAAGACATGTGCTGGGCTGTTCATGCAGCACTATTTGTAATAGTCCCAAACTGGGAACTACCCAAATGCCCATCAAGAGTAAAATGTATAAATAAATAAATAGAATACCATATAAGCATGGTATACACAGAACAATATAGCTGATTCTCACAATATAATGTTGAGTGAAGAGAGGTAGACACAACTGAGTGCATATTGTATAATTCCATTGATTTATTCCATAGGTGAAACTAATCTTTACTCTTAGAACTAGGGTAGTGGTTAGTTACCTTGGGGGTGGGGTAGGGATGGACAGTAGCAGGAAGTAAGCACGGGCGGTTTTGGGGTACTAACAAAGTTTTGTTTCTTGACCTGTATACTGGTTACTCTTGTGTGTTCAGTTTGTGAAAAATCACTGAGCTGTGTGTATTTCTATTAAAAGTTTTTTTTAATACTTTTTTATAATCAAAATAACTCCTGCTAGAATAACTGAATAAATTATTGGACAGCAACACAAAGGCATATTATACAGTTGTATAAAAGCTTGAGGAAGATCTCTATGAACGAGTATGGACTGATTTCAGGATACATTTTTAAGTGTAAAAAGCAAAGTGCAAAAGAGTATTTATCTTTATGTAAGAAAAAAGGGAAAATAAAATAGATCTGTATCTGCTTATTTGTAGAAGAAAAAAGAGGAGGAGGAGGAAGAGGAGAGGAGGGGGAGGGGAAGGGGAGGAGGGGGAGAGGAGGAGGAGGGCAAAGGAGGGGGGAGGGAAGGAGGAGGAGGAAGAGGAGAAGGGGAAGAAAAGAAAAGGAAGAGAAGGGGAGGATAGAGGGGAAGGGAAGGGAGGGCAGGGGAGGGGAGGGTCAGGGAGGAAGAATAAACCAGAAACTAATGATATCGTCACCTACAAGGGGTGAATGGCAGCAAAGTGGAAAAAATGGAGAAGTGGGATCAGGGTAGAAGGATTGAAAGGGTACTGATACTTTTGGGAGTAAACTTTTTTGTATAGTTCTGACTTTTAGAACAATGTCAGTGTTTCACAGACTCAAAAAATAAGTAATTTAATTCAACCAGTTTGCAAGAGGCACCCCAAATGGAATACAAATAGTAACAAATGAAGCTAAGTACTATATTATCAATACAGATGAACAACATAATCACACTGAAGGAGTTAGGAAAGACAAAAACTAACCCAGCTAACTTTGAACAACAGTATTTGGACTATACAGTTCTTCCTTGAACAACACAGATTTGAACTGCACAGGTCCACTTGTATGGGGATGTTTTTCAATAAGTACAATGGAAATTTTTTTGAGATTTGCGACAATTTGAAAAACCTCTCAGATGAACTGCATAGCCTAGAAATATTGAAAAAATTAAGAAAAAGGTATGTCGTGAATGCATAAAATATATGTAGATATACAAGTAACATATAACATATGTGTTAATCCACTGTTTATGCTATCGGTAAGGCTTTGTGGAATCTGAGGGCAGTAGTACCTCAGAAAGAGCACGGGATAATAAAATGGTTAGCAACCAAGAACCCGGGAAATACCTTCTAGGATCCTGCTCTGCTTCTCTGTTTAATTCTCATTGCTCTGCTTAGCAACTCTCTCTGCTACTCAGTTCACACATCAGGTTACTGCTGTACTACAGCTTTGAAGTTTTAAAATTTCCTTCACTCAAAACAGTAGCTCAGTCTGAATAAAAATATTATGGTCCCAGTTTCAAATTCCTGGTAGAAAGAATCTGATGATCTCAGTTTAAGTCAGATCTCTACCCATGGTCTCACCATCCGTGACCAAGAATGAAGTAGTATAATAGAGATATGGTTGTCTGGGGCTCATCTTATGGAGAAGGAAGTTAAGCTAGGTCATTGTGAGTTGAGCCAACACACCAAAAGAACTTAATACAATTGCTAAGTGGAAACAAAAAAGAGCCTTGTGTAATGCAATCCCATTTCTGTAAAACAGAACAAAACTATCTATATACAAATATATGTTTACTGCTAACACGTATGTTAGAAGAGTCTAGAAAGACTTAAGTGACCAGGAAAAATACTTTATTTCTAAAGTTTCATTTTGATATAATTTCAGATCTGCAAAAGTTGCAAAAATAGTACAAAGAACTCCTGTATGCCCTTAACTCAACTTCCCCAAATGTTAAATGTTACATAACCATATTAAAATGATCAAAACTGAGAAAATAACAATAAATACCACTAACTAATCTACAGGCCATATTCAAATTTTACCAACTGATGCACTAATGTCATACTTTTCCTGGACCAGGATGCAACGATCCAGATCACACAATGCATTTAGTTGTCTCCTTAGTCTCTTTAATCTGCGCCAGTTTCTCAATCTTCCTTTGTCTTTTGTGACATTGACACTTTTTCTCCTTGCCATTAATAAGTATCTTTTGGGGAGTTACTTTGACATTATGTAAAAATTCCCATTGCTCCATAGTTTGGCCCACCAATTTTAGCATTTATTAATGATTCTTGCCTGAAACAATTCTTACATACTGTTTGGCAAATGGTGATTTTCTGTTTCCGTCACTTCTTCAACATTTATTACTTGGAATTCTACTGTAACAAAGAGCTTTCCCTACCCCACCAATTATTTATTTAGTTGATTTTTTATCATACGGTCTTATGGACATTGGTTTTATTCATGGATTATATTACTATCATTTATCATTATTTTGTTGCTTAAATTGTCCCAAATTTGGCTATTTGGACGCCCTTCATATAGGTTCCTATGTTCTTCCAACATGCCCCCAGCATTTTTTGATCATTTGGCATTGCAAAATGTTCAGATTCCTCTTGTTCTTTCCCTGTTCCAGCCCTGGAGTCAGCCATTTCTCTAAGGAGCTTTGGTTTCTTTCTATTTTTTGGAAAATTATATTTATAGAACAAAATCTGGGCACTTGGTGAGATTTTTGCTACGAAGGTGTCATTGCTTCTAGGCCCTCTCATCAAACAGAGCTGGGGAATATATGTATATATACATACGTTAATATCTATATCCATCTATCTATATGTATATATACACATGCACACACTTCTATTTTTAAAAAACTTTTCCACTGATGGTGATTCACTTTTATTTTAATTTTTAAAATATTTATTTATTTATTTATGGCTGTGTTGGATCTTCATTGCTGCGCGCGGGCTTTCTCTAGTTGCGGTGAGCAGGAGCCACTCTTCATTGTGGTGTGAGGGCTTCTCATTGCAGTGACTTCTCCTGTTGAAGAGCACGAGCTCTAAGTGCGTGGGCTTCAGTAGTTGTGGTTCGCGGGCTCTAGAGAGCAGGCTCAGTAGTTGTGGCACACGGGCTTAGTTGCTCCGTGGCATGTGGGATCTTCCTGGACCAGGGCTCGAACCGGTGTCCCCTGCACTGGCAGGCAGATTCTTAACCACTGCACCGCCAGGGAAGTCCCCACCTCTATTTCTATATTTATCCAAAACCATTAGTTCATACTGCTACTTTTTTCCCAGTTTTACTGAGGTGTAACTGACAGAAAAAATTGTGTATATTTAAAGCATACAACATGAATTGATATATGTGTACATTGTGAAATGATTACCACAATTAAGTCCGTTAACACATACAGTACCTCTTGTTTGTATGTGTCGTGAGAATGCTTACTTCACAAATTTCAAGTATACAATACAGTATTATTAATTATAGTCACTATGCTGTACATTAGATCCCCAGAACTTAGGCAAGTAAAGGGAAACTGTTTTTATTATGCTCTTCATTGTGTCTGTTCTCAGATTTTTTGCCCCAACAATGTGCTGGAACTTCTCCCCTAGACTCCCGGACTCCCACAAAGGTAGTCTCATCTATGGGTGATTGCCAAAGTTGATGTTCTGTGGTAAAATGATGGTAGAAAACTCCTTTTCTGCCGTCTTTCTCCTGATATTTTTATTCCAATCCAACATCATCGAGGTCATTCTAGCATTCCTCCTTTTCTTATTTGTAATTCCTTGTTTGATGCTGCCAATGCTAATAAAATGTTAGAAATGTATTGAGTACCTCTCTCCATCAGAACAGTGCTATTTTCTTTACATACATACCTAATTTCATCTTCATGACAATCCTATGGTAGGTAATATTTTTCCTGAATTTTATAGAAGAAGAGAGTGCAATATGAAGAAATTAAGTAATATTGCTAATTATTTATTAGGTGTTAGAGTGAAGATTTAGACCCAAGGAGTCTGACTCCAGAATTCATGTTCTTGAGCGTTGTGTATATCTTATTTATAAAACCTGAGGAAGCTAGCACAATATAAACCAATCTCACCCATATATATGGATGCAATAGTCTAAGCAGAGAGATTTTAAAATTACATGTAAAATCTCAAGTAATAAAAATAGAAGAAAATGGAAATGAATATTTATTCAATCTCAGGATGAGAGGGAACTCTGTGACCTTACAAGTGTCCAATCCCCAGCTGCACTGGTCACTTCAGGATATATACCCTCTTTTGGCTGTGACAGGAACCAGGTTAAAAAAGAATTTGTAGCTGTATTATTTTCTCAGGGATCATTCTTGGCTTGTCTGCCTTCCTCCCTGTTTGAACTCTCTTTGCACTGCCTTCTCTGTCAGATGGATCAGCTTTGAATGAGAGCTTCCTCTTCTCATTGTCCTGTCTGAATTTGGCATCCTGACCCTAGACTATTGGTCTTGGCACTACTAACCCAGTAACTCCATAGGAAACTGACCTGGTAATTATCCTCTTGGCTCCACTTACCACAGCCTCATGCCCACTTCCAGCCCAGGAACTCAGGGCTCTCCCATGCCTCTCAGGCCCCCATCTGTCTAAGACAGGAGATTGGGCAAAAAGTAATAGAAAATACACACGCAAACAAGCAAGCAAAGATGAATAGACTTGACTAAATAGTGACGTGTAAAACTTCTATTCTTCAAGACAATATACAATGCTATGATTCTATATACACATATACAATAATTGATTTTTTCTTTTCTTTTTCATTTATTTATTTTTAGCTGTGTTGGGTCTTCGTTGCTGCTTGCGGGCTTTCTCCAGTTGCGGCGAGCAGGGGCTACTCTTCGTTGCAGTGCGCGGGCTTCTTATCGCGGTGGCTTCTCTTGTTGCAGAGCATGGGCTCTAGGTGCGTGGGCTTCAGTAGTTGTGGCTCGCGGGCTCTAGAGGGCAAGCTCAGTAGTTGTGGTGCACGGGCTTAGTGGCTCCACAGCATGTGGGATCTTCCCCAACCAGGGCACGAACCCATGTCCCCTGCATTGGCACGCAGGTTCTTAACCACTGTGCCACCAGGGAAGCCCAATAATTGACTTTTTTTTTTTTTCCTGCGGTACGCGGGCCTCTCACTGTTGTGGCCTCTCCCATTGCGGAGCACAGGCTCCGGACTTGCAGGCTCAGCGGCCATGGTTCACGGGCCCAAGCCACTCTGCGGCATGTGGGATCTTCCCGGACTGGGGCATGAACCCGTGTCCCCTGCATCGGCAGGCGGACTGTCAACCACTGCACCACCAGGGAAGCCCCCAATAATTGACTTTTTAATTGCTTAAATTTCTTAGTACTAGTATTTGCCCAGTACTATTCTTTTTTTTTTTTTTACAATTTTATATTTTGAAATATTTCAAACCTATAGGAAACTTTAAAGAATAGTACAGTGAAAACCCACATACCTTTTGCTTATATTCAGCAATCAATAGTTGAATTTTCCCACCAAACCTAAATATTTATTGTCTCTATCCAAAGAAATTTCTGTGCATTTTGAATCTTGTCGCATGCCTTGTTTTTCAGGGGTACCATGACTGTTCCATGTTTGGTGATTTGCTAGATGATTTATAAGACTCAAATCAGGTTATATTCATGGCTAAGGTTTATTACAGCAAAGGGTGCAGAGCAAAAGGAGCCAGTAAAAAGATATGCATTGGACAGAATCCAGAGAGATCAGATGCAGGCTTTCAAGTCCTTCCCCATCAAGGGCCATATAAAATGTGCTTTTTCTCTAGCAGAGTACATGTGCAGAATGTCTCTACTCAGGGGAGTTGATTCAAGTCTCAGGGTCCAAGGCATTAATGGAGGTCTGGTTGCATAGGCACATTCTAGTACATGACCATTCATGGTAACTGAAACTCAGGACCCTAACAATTCCTTGTGGGATCTTACTTTCCTGACCAGGGATCAAACCCAGGCCCCCGGCAGTGGAAGCAAGGAGTCCTAACCACTGGACTGCCAGGGAATTCCCTCAGCAGTCATAATGTTTGTGCAAAGCAATTCTGACAAGCTGATAAAGCATGGCCCATTGTTCCAGGTGAATACACAGAATAATCAAAATTAACATAATCTTCCAAGAACCACATGCCCAGGGGTTGGCAATGGTCAGTCATGGTCCAGGCTTCCTTGGAGATATGCAAGGAGAGGGCCACCAGACCTACTATATTAACTGCTCACACCATACCTTTGGTGTGCTGTTCCTGTCATTTGAATTTCTTTTCCCAGGAGCCTAGCTCAAATTCCACATTCTCTCTAGCACCTGCACAAGGCCCTTTCTGGAGCAGGTTCTTCCTAAACAGGGGCTCAGTGAAGGAAACTTGAGTGAAGCTTTCTCAGATCTATTCAACCCAGTGATCTCTTCCTTTCCACTGAATTTTCCATCTATTTTACTGTTAATCATATAATGCCTAGGGATATCTCTTATATTATTACATGATATTGTCATTAAAATTTTCGAGTTTATTTTTTTTCTTAACCGGATGTTAAATGATGATGGTGTCTTAGGCCAACTATATATCATATGTATATATGATATATATATATATATACTGCTGTACTTGGAACAGAGTATTGGTTGTAAAATACACTTAAATGTTTGTTGATGCTGACTGATCACTGGTTCCAAAAGTACCTTTTTACAATTTAATTTGTAATTAATATATGAATAGTAAGGATTGAATTATGCAGCTTTGGCTAGTACACATGCATGAAAGGAATTTATCTTAGTACTAAGTGACATAAGAAAATTCAAGCCTTCCAGTCTTGTGAAAAAATAGTTAAAAGGAAAAATAAATGTTTAAAGAATATGTGTTATAGAGAAGAAATGCCTTAGTTGTATTAACTGTTAGAGACAGTATTTGTATATTATATGGCATTGATTAAAGACAACAGAGTATAGAACTCTAGAAATAAAAGTAACCTGATAAGTTCCTGTTGATGACCTAAAAAAATTGGTGAGGAAAATGAGACTTTCAATCTATCTAATGGGCTGGCTTTAGGTTTAGGTGAAAGAAGTCATTGCAACACTGGAGGTCTACTAAATTGGTTTAACTGCTGCAAGTAGTGACACCGGACAAGAGAGAACTGTGAATCACATCCATCTACATTGTCAAGTCCTATTGCTGGGCAGTTGCACAAGCCACCAAGAGAGCACTCGTAACTAATTAGGATGGTGCTTCTCAAACCTTAGGGTGTACCAGAAGCATGTGGAGGGCTTGTAAAACACAGATTGCTGGCCCAGCTCCCAGAACCTCTTCTGAATCAGTAGGTCTAGGGTAGGGCCAAATAATTTACATTTTAAAGAAGCTCCCAGGTGATGCTAATGCTGCAGGTCCACATACCACACTGAGTATCAAAGTACTGTATCAGTCATGTACATGCAACAATATGTATTTTCAGTAGCCTCAGTGCAGTTCTCAGCAACCAACTAGGTCCTAAGTAGCAGAGCTTAGACTTCATCATTCAACCTTTTACCTTTATTTTGGTCTTATTCATCTACATGAGGGCACTGTCTTCCATATATAAATAGTAATATGGTTTTTGCTACAATGGCACTCCTCTTCACCTATATTCAACAACCGAATTTCATGCCGGAAAGTTGCTAATCATTACATCAAAGTGCTTCTGTTAACACTTAAAGTCACAACTGATACAATTTGTTCATTTTTAATCAACACTGCTATAAATCAATCATAATGGTCAGATATCATACCACAATTTATTGTTGTCTGGAGAGTGTTCTCACAATTCGTTCTCTTTGTTCCTCTTTGAAGTTTCTTAGTGACTGAGAGAAATGGAAAAATAATGGTGTCCACATTGCATGCGGTCAGTTTTTGACCTGGCACTTTATGTCTGACAGACAGTATGTGGAGTGAACTATTACCAGCAATCTGTTCATTCTACCCTCCAGTAGGCACAGCAAATAGGTTGTGTTCCAACTAGGCTGTAGGTCTCCTTGAGAGCTAAACAGTACATATGGCATTTGTTGAGTCATTTTATTGTCCATAAGACAGAGAGATATTTATCAGGAGCATCATTCACCTGGAAAGTCCAGGAGCTTCTTACCTATAGAGAGTGATTAAATGTGTAAACAGGCTGTTTATTCTAGTCCCAAATTCAATTGATTACAGTGATTAAGGAAATTTATTTTGGTTATGATATTCACTGCTACGGCATATTGGCACTTTTTTTCCAGATCAATGTTAGCCCACATCTGCTTATAAAAACCTTCAGATTTCCATTTTAATGGTATCACTTGGTGGGGTGGGGGAGTCCCAGAAAGTTCTTATGCCAGCTGTTCCACATGGTCTTTTCTATTGAAAAATAGGAAGTGGATCAAAGTTTTACGTGCTACAAAATCTTAGGACATAGAAAGTTTTAATTTTTCTTGTTTTTCGTAACATACATTTTAACACACATAAGCCAAAGAAAAGCAGGGATAGGACAAAGGGGAGGCTGGGGGAGGCACAGCTACTGGAGTTTGGGTCAATTGGCTCCATCTCTTCTTTTGCTAACTGTCTTCTCCCACCCACAAAGCACAGGGCAAGTGCCCCAGACTTAGAATAGCCCAGCCTCCCACCAGAGGGATTGTCCAGGAAGCAGGTGATATCATTGGAGATAATCCAAG